>NC_140583.1:267232672-268638462 GCF_964204655.1 Triturus cristatus | reverse complement strand
TAAAAGATCCAGGTGCCATTCCCAAGCTTTCTTGATTATGTGGATAGGCGGAAACCTATGTGCTTTCTATTTTTAAGGGAAGGTGTATTTCGTCGTAGTGAGGTTCATGTTTTCATGTTCTACAAGCATGCTAGTATTGCATTCAGAACATCTCTCACAAGTTATTGCAGATGCTATCTTTGAAATAATCTGGACTGGTATTTGAGGAGAGGGATTGTCTCCATCTGTACTGATGAGACCTTCAGAAGTCACTCAAGTAGACTGTTCCAAATATTGCAACGGGGTGCCTGCACGCTGCTGCACAACCTTGCAACACAATATGTTATTTAGAGGCCACCCATGTCAATCACTCACAGGTCGGAGGACATTCTCTCAGTCCCTACCTGGCATGCAGTTCAATTGGCCACTGAAGCAATGACAGAAGTTCTTCTGAGAAGCAAAGAAGATCTTCACCCAGGTTGTACCCACTATATAACATTTTAGTGGTGGCTGGTGAAAATTTTAAGAAGGTGGTGGCGAAAAGATCCATCATGAATTGCTAGGAACCAATGTGAGCCAATATAACTCTCCCATGGTGCAGCGCGGGTGGGTGGGGTTATGGTATTTATCAATACAGTGAGGATGACAACTGTGGCAAGGTGTACTACATGCCCATCCTTAAATGTTTTTCAACAGCACCTGTTTTCTATAACGCTCAGCGGCGCACCTTCCGTTGGTGCAGCAGGCTGATGATTGTTGTTTGCGACAGTTCACACGGCCGCCAGGGGACACATTTCCCTCCTTGCACTAGGGCCCATGACACACTGGGTACTGAAAAGGCTTTCATAGGAGCTAAGCCAAGGGGCACTCATGCATAGAGTGCAGAACTCTTCTCTGCAGGTAGAAGGAGAGACTTGACACACATTCTGTTGTACTCTAGAGACGAGAGAGGAGCCACAATGTAGAATCCAGGTTAGATGTTCTGTTTCGCAAACACGCTGATTAGGTTTTGCTGCCTATGGGAAAATAAATGAGCCCTGCCGCAGCGGTTTAAAAAGTAAGCAATAATAATTATACCTACATACAGCATGTGGAAGAAAATTAATAATGGACAATTTATCTGTACTGTTTAAATTAAGTTAAAGCTTTAATGACTCACCCACATGGCTCTGTCAGTACACAGGCAATAGCACTTCCTGGGCTGACAGTGTCTTCAAGTAAACATTGAAGATGGAATGCTGAAAAGGGAGGTTTAAGTCGAACAAAACGTGAGGGGAGGACGGCCTCTTGCAGGGCTTCAGTGTCCATCGCCCTGTGACACCAGAGGCCCTCTCCTATTATATCTATGGGCTGGGTGGTGGGAAGCCCATGTATGCAGAAGAGGCTGCCTTTCAGAGCCTCAACTCACGATGAGGCTCAGCACAAGGGACATCAAGCCAGGTACTTTTGCATTTATTTTGAGACAGAAGCAATGCATTTTAACTAGTTAGAAAGTGGAGAGGCGGTCCCCCCAGGTCCTACAACAGAAACCGCCACTATAGAATACAATATTGTGGGGCCAAGCTATTGAGAACTAAATATGGTGGAACAAAATATTGTAAATTTAAAGTCCAGGGTGCATGCAAACAGGAGTCTGTTGAGCATCTAAGGATGGGAAAAAGTTTGACCCTTGTGATGCCGTCTCAGTTTAAATGGTATGTAGCAACCCTTCTGCTACCCTGGAATTTGGGTGTATTGAAATCTATGCCTTCCGTTACATGTTTGAAATATCTCCAGTGAATCCAGGCTACAATACAAATGTGAGAAAAGACAAAGAAGAAAATGAGTGTGTGTGTGCCCCTCCAAAAGATGAAAACTGATAATATGAATTGGTAAGCCAACAGGTTGAATTTTGTGTAATTGTCTTTGCCAATGTTTGTTTGCACACTGTGGAACAACAGCAGACATAAACATCTGAAAAATAGATGATATAGACTATTAAAGGTAGCTTCCTTTTCTGTAGTATCCATTTTTATATGCTTTTTTCAGCACTTGTTCCACAGTGCAACTGGGCTGCATACTGACTGTAAAATAGCCCTCATGCACGTCAAGGAGGTGGAAGGACATCCAAAAAGCCAACAGGCAAACTGAGGTTGAAATACCCCTGTGAGCTGAGCCAAGATCTGATTGACAATGTCTAAAGCCAATAGCTGAAGCTTAAGAAGCTGACAGATACAGGAGTTTGAGCCAAAGCCCATCAAAGTGAGTATAGAATACAGTGTGCTTGCAATGAACGTTGCATCCACCATTACATGTCAAACCTAATAATGGGTACATATGTTGAAATCGAAGGCAGGCACCCACTGTCACCCAAAAATAGCACAGCACTCATAGGAATACTTACCTGCAGCACTTGAGATGTGGACGCATGCACACTACTGCAAGTTATGTTATGCTCAAGTGTTTACGAAGGTGCACAACAACCAAAAAGGCATCCGGGGGTAAGGCTGTGATAACCATATGAATTGAAACTGTAAACAGATGAGTCTTAAGCATCCTTCATAAGTCAAATGCACACCAGTAAGTTTGCAAATGAAGATGGAGAGAATTCTACATAATAGATGTGGCCTATGGAAAGGATCACCCACTAGATCTTAATTTGGCAATCTTTGGCAGGGTGTACCCACATGCTGCAGCTGAATGCAGATTGCGCCAAGGAAAAAGAATGATGACTAAGGGCCTCACTGATATCCTGGCGGACGGCCCATTGTACTGCCAGGGGGATGGAGAAAATGACTCTGTCACCCAGGATGAGGTACGGGCCGCCAGATTTATAAATGACTGCCAAGCAGGTGGTCATTTATATAGCATTGGCAGGCTGTCAATGTTTTTAGTTGTTTGGTGCAAGGCTCCGGCAACATGACGGAACCCTGCATCACACAGTTCTTATTTTCAAAAACGAAAATCCTGAAGCGGATTTTCTTTTGAAAATGAAAAATGTAATTCCCCCTTTGCCATGGGAGGCATCTCCCATGGAGAGGTGGCATGAATTCTTTTTTAGTGTCCCTTTCAGCCAGGGATGCCTGGCTGTGACGGCCAGTAAAAAATGGCTGTATGTCCGCCCATCCTAATTGGGCAGTTGGATGTATAGTCAATTCTCCGATGGCTCTTACTCCTCAGGTTGTCGGAGAAGTTTGACAGAGTAATCACCGCCGTGGCTAAACTGAAGGTCCACCCACATCTAAATTCAGTGGGTGGAGCACTGTGTCGGCAGGGAGAGAACGCTTTCGCAACAGCGAAAGAGTTCCCTCTCCCCTAACATATAAATCATGTCCTTAATAAAAAGCGGGTTGCCCTATAGATTAATTTCTGACAGATACATTGGGCCTAATTTTGAATTTAGCAGATAGGTCACTCATCACAAAAGTGCGGATATCCTTTCCACCTTACTACAACTGCTGAAGGATATAATACACTTATCGTAGGGTAAACGGGATATCTATCACATTTGTGATGGAGTGATCCATCTGCCAAACTTTAAATCGAGCCAATAGTGCCTTGAATGAGACTTGTTTCCAATATGCAGCCAATGCAGCTGTATCAGATAAGAGACTGATGTACGACAAGGAACTCTAAACCTCACTTTTACTGCTGTATAATGGATAATCTGAAGCCTTTTTTAAGGAAAAATTGGGTAGTGCGAGATACAGTCTATTACAGTAATCAAGGTGGGAGCCTAAAATCTCTCAAATTACTGTACATTTCTATTGTCCTAGCAGAAAGGAAAGTGTTTTCTGAAGACATTTTGTAATTTGAGCAGCACCATCCAGCACTTTTTCACACACACATCCAAGATTCCTTACGGAATTTACTGGGACCAGACAATCTCCCGGCGAAGAAGGCAACCAGTCCTGAGTCAATCTAATATAATATTCTCTCAGTATGAGCAAGCCTGTCTTATCTGTATTACATTTTGCATAATTCTTTTGCATCAAGGAAGCCACTTCCTCAATATAATCTCTAAAAATTGTACTTGGCAGATTAGTGTTCACTCCTCATGTTTATTACTCTTTGGGCATTATCTACGTTATGTTATATTAAAAGTTTCTCATAGAGCGCACGTACACCGATTGGTTTCTTGGCGCTGTCTCTAGGATTTGCCGGAGCCCTGTAGGTTTAGTCACATGCTTGAATTTTAGTCATAAGCTTGGACAAATAAGCAAGTCTTGTGAAGCCTTCTGAATCTCAGAAGGTCAGTGCACGCTCTGATGTCAAGTGGAAGGGAGTTCCAGAATCTAGTTGCCAGTACTGCAAACCTGCATCCGCCTAGTCACTTCTGTTTGTAGGGGGGTGTGACCAAGAGATTCATGTGTGCTGAGCACAGGCTACCAGTTATGAGATCCAACCCAGAAGATCTAATTAGCTAAGCTAAATGAGCCCTGTATGTTAGAAAGGGTTGGACTCAATGATGAGACCTGAGGAAAACCAGAGCGTGACTTGGCACATCCAAAAGTGTATGGTGGAAGCATAACTGCCCGGCTGCGGCCTTCCCAAAAGGAGGTACGCCAATCCAAGGAAAGTTCTTTACCCAATGTCACTGAGCCAGGAGACCAGTGTTGAGTGAGATACCATGTGAAAAGCTGTGGATAAATCCAACAGGCCAAGAGCAGCTACTCCGCCTACTGCTGGATCAACTGCAGTTTATTCATCAAAGCTACCAAACCCATGCCAGTTCCATCGTATGCATGAAACCTGTCTGATATTCAAGGGCAGCATTTTCACTTATGTATCTGGATAATCAACTATTCACCAATCCTCCTTTGACATATTTGGTAACAGGCAGAATAGCCAAAAGCTAATAAAGTTTTAAGGACCTACTGTTGGTTTCTTCAGTCAGTAAATATATTATTATTTCCTTATTTCAATCTTCTGGGACTTCTACTGTTCTTAAAGAACTGTTTCTTATCTGACTTAAATTGGGTGCTATAGTTTCCATTGCACGGGCTGAGAATTTTAGCAGGACAAGGATCAAGCAGACAGCCTAATTTTTATCCTCAACGGCTCACTCCTTTACTTCTGTTTTTTTTTAAGACTGCACAAATGGTGTCTGTGGAGTATTTGTTCGTATTGGTCTATCACATGGGTACTCTCAAACATTTGCCCAGGGGCCACTAAGTACGGTGTGTGGATGGCCGCACTGATACCAGAAGGGTGGCGGGCGTGGGTCTGGGTGAGTCAGGGATAGTGTAAGGAGGTTTTAAAACATGTTAAATAAACGGGCAAGCATTAATCTGCAGGTTAATAAATGCGAGCCCAGTCATTAACATCTTTTGTCTAAATATTAATGCCACCAAGGGAGCCGCAGTTAAAGTTCAGGAGGACCGCAAGCGGCCCCCGGCCGTCCTTTGAGTATCACTCGTCTATCATTAGACTTTTAGTCAGAGCTATTGGAATTATGCGGGAAGGGGAAGGCCAAATAAGACTGAACCTATTGCGATATTTCAGCGTGCCAGCTGTAATCCTGTATTTTTTAAACACACTCTTGACATTCGTATATACTAAATTGATTATTCATCGGTATTAAAACTACTTAACTTTAACCTCCGATTCCTGGTCCTTATTGTGTGTAAAAATGGGCTTCAGGAATGTTTAATTGTTTTTTATTCCTAACTCCCTTGGCCTCTCAGTCAATTTAAAAATATTAATCAGATGAGGGATTGTAAATCAGACACCTGCGCGGTCTCAACTCAGGCAGCTTATCAACCTATCAGTCAAAGATTCGATTTAACACATAGGAAACGTAGTCAAAATATCATGATACGAGTCAAACAATGTAATGTAGCACAAACAGAGCAGATACAACTCTCAGGCTTTGTGAAGGTGAAAGACACAGTCCACCCAGTAAGCAAACAGTGGCAGCTCTGCTTCCATTTGCAGGGAGTTTGGTGAAACGTCACCTCTGTAAAGGGGACATCTTACCTCGTGATGGCTGGACGGCCTGTCTGCAGGAAGCGAGCAGGGAGGCTCCCAGGTGAGCGGAGATTCATCTGCAGGGGTCAGCAGAGATGAAGGCTCCACCTGCGCTCAGGTGGGACTGCTGTGACGGGGCAGACCGTGTCAGCAGCAGACTCGATCACAACGGCCTGTAACACAGAGGAGTTAAGTTACAACAGGAAGGTAACTGAATGCGAAGCATGCGTGCAGACAAGGAAGCGAGGCGGCTAGGTGGGGGGGAGAGTTGAGGAAAAGAGTAGCAGAGAGATGCCCGTCTTGAGAGAGGAATAATGAGGAGAGATGCGACAGACAAGAGGAGGAAGGAAAAAAGGGACAGGAAGGAAAGAGTACACTATGGCGGGAGAAAGACAAAATGAGGAAAGGAAGGGGAAGGTATGAAGGAAAGGAGAGGTATGAAGGAAAGAAGAGAAGTTTAAAGGAAGAAAAGAGGTATGAAGAAAGGAAGAGGGTGAAACCAAGGAGAGAAAGACACGAAGTAAAATAAGCTGGAGGAGAAAACAAGAAGGTGAATGATGGAATGAAGGCAAATTGAAGGAAGGAAGGAAGAGTAGAGTAAGAAGAAAGGGTGGGGAGGAAGGGTTAGAGTAAGAACCAGACAGGAGAGCATGGGGGCAGGGAGGAACACCAAGAATGAAGTAAGCAGGGGACGGAAGTAGGAGTAATGGAGAAAGAGAAACCCAGAAGGCAGGGTGAGAGTGTGTGGGATATGAGGAAGGCGGGGAGGGGGAGAAGAAAGGAAGGAGGAAACGAGGGAGAAAAGCAAGGAAGTAAGAAAAGTGGGTAGGAAAAGGGGACCAGTGGAGAGAGAAGATACCAGGAGGACAGACGGAAGCAAAGGATGAAGGAATGAATAGACAGAGAAGAGAAGCACTTGTTAGAAGAGAAAAGTGAGGAAGGAAGGAGGGAGAGGGTAGGGGGATACAGGAACGAAGGAGACAGACAAGAGAGGAGGAAAGAATGACGGGAGTTAAGACGGCAAAGAAGAAGGATGAGGTAAGAATGGACGGAGGAACAAGAACGGTACTACAGAAGGAATAGGTTGTGGGGTTCGAGGACAGTATGAGAATCCGCGTAGTAAGGGAGAGAGGGAAGAGAGGGGTATAAGGATGATATAAAAAGAAATCAGTGGTTGAAAGAAAGACTATATTCAAGGGAGAAAAATATGCGACCAACAGGAAACGAAGAAAGCGGAAAAGCAAAGACAAACGAACTCTTGGACAATCAGAGGACGAAACGTAAAGAAAGCGATAAGACATAATCGGAGACAGTTTTAAACACAAATTGTCATATTAAAAATGAAGTTTCGTTGTACGAATGGTGTGGTTTGCAGTCTGATATCGGCGGTGCTTGAAATGGAAAAATAGAAGTGCAGGTACTCTGTAGCAGAGTGCCTGCTTGTTTCTGAGAAGAGCCGGTACTCTCAAATTAAAAGTATAGCATTTCTCTTGAGAAGTGCCGGGACTCTCCCTCCCAAAATAAAAAAGTGCCGGTACTCCGTACTGGACAGTACCGGCCCATTTAAAGCACTGGCAATGGACTGACAGGTGCATCATATCATGCCTCTAATATTAAACAGCGAGCGAGCGGGCGGGATATTGACATGCGCGGTGTGCGACTCCGCGTCAGATTCACTGTGAAGCGCGACGCGATCTGTGAGAAACAAGGGGGGGGAGGGCGAGGGGGGGGGGGGGGGTCTGTGGTGAGGCAGTCAAGGGGTGCGGGGACACCCTGCAGCCGCTCACTCGCCAGGATTCCAGCAATTGACGGCTGTCGGGGAAGACGGGCTACCCAGGACAGGAGGGTCCAGGGCTGCAGGGGGACTATCATTTGACCCCAGGTACCAGGTTTCAAGGCCTGGTGGAGGGTGGGGTGTAATTGAGAGAACCTCCAGTGGGCCAAGAACTGCAGGGGAGTCATTGACTTACCACACAGCTGTTTTAAGGCTGACAAGTGCCCCGGGGCCCCCTCCTTTCACAGGGCTCCCCCACTAAAGTGGTATATGTTTTGTCGCCTCTTTCTCTGCCTCCAGCTCCCTCCGTTCCTTCGGCTACCACTACTTCTGACTTGGTAGCTCAACTTATCTCCACATCACCACTCTATTTTTTTCGTTCCTATCTCCCTTTCTCTTCACCTCTCTTGCTCTACCACGTCTCTCCCCACAAATAAACTCACCATTCGTTAAGATTCTTTTGAATGCCTAGCTTATCTGTATCTGACTTACTCCTCACTTCACCTTCTGCTGTCCTCCACAGCCCTCTCTGAAATATACCTCTCTTTCCGGTTGCACTACTTAATATTGATTGATTGATCCTCCATAATTTTGTGGTACAATAGATTCGCATATGTGGAGTTAGGTATCTACCTGTAAATATTTAACTTTCAATAGTTTGTAACTCGATATTGTGTTTTATCGATATTCTGGTGTCGATATTTAGGGTGCACATCTCTCTATCTCACCAATCTCTTTACCCTTCTCTCACATGCTACCCCTCTACCACCCTTTATCCCTCACGTCTCTCTTTGTCTCAGCCCTCTGTCTCCACCTCATTTCCACTTCCATGCCCTCAACAACATTAATTCACCTCTCTCTTAAGCCTCACCTCTGTTTACCTCACCTCTCTACCTTTCACCATCTCTCCAAATATTCCCCCTCTTTACCCCTGTCTCTACCTCACTATTGTCTATTACATTTCTCTGTACCTCATTTCTCTTTACCTCACACTTCACTCACAACCTCATCTCTCACTACCTAACCTCTCAGTTTACGTCACCATCCATGCTCTACCTAATCTCTCAATATCTCCCTCTCTGTCCCCCTTCTGCCTGCTCAACTCTCTCGCTGTTTTGCTACTTTCTCACCGTGTCTCATCTATTTTTTTATATCATTACCTCCTCAGTCTCTAAATCTCCCTCTCTTGCTCCCACACTGTACCAATTCTATTTCAACTCCCCCTCTCTCATCTCTTTGTCTACTGCTCCCTTTTTATACATCGCTCTACCTTGCTTCTTTGTCTGTACCTTGTCTCTACCTCGTCTCTACCGAACCACACTCTTTTCCTTACTCTCTATCTCTACCTTTTTATGAACCTCAACTCACATTCAGGTCAGTCTCTCTGTTTCACCTAATCTCTCCTTCTACTCCTTACCCACTTCATTTACTTCTCTCCTTGCCTCATTAATCTCTTTATCTAACCTGTTCCTCCATACCTCATTTTTTATTTTGCTCCTCTCTTTAAGTCACTACTCGCTATACTTTGCATTTCTCTATATTTATCTCACAATCACGCCTGCCTGTCTACATTCTCTGCTTCTAACTCATATCTCTTTCAAATGTACCTCTCGCTCTACCTCACATCTCTCCATACCCAACTCTCTCTCTATTTTCCCTTCTCCTTATCCTTGTTCTCAATACCTCATTACCACTCTGCCTCACTCTAAAATATTACCTCTCTGTCATCCTCTTTTCTCCCTCTCCTTACTATTTCTCTTACTCTGCAAAGCTAGAGGTCACTGCCAGCCAGGAAGCACACACAAAGAGAGAAATGCGGAGAAAGAAGAAGAGCTTTGATTTTCATTGAAAAAGGCGAGAATGCCAGATGTGTATAAGGGGTTTATTAGTGATTATGAATGTCAACAATTAAAACTACAATTTCAAGTGCTGTGTGCATATATATTTAATTTTGATATTATGACCTAGTCCAATAAACACTCACCAAGTCACATGCAAGAAATTGGGTTATTCGTTGAGGGGCAACAGCCCCATTCACGTAAAAAACAAGTTCCTTTTCAGGGTAAACAAAACCAGTCACAAAATAAACCTGTGTAACAGCAACAAATGATGGATAGAATGCTGAGTAAATCAAGCATTCACCCCAAGTCAAGAGGACTGGGTTAAATCCATTGTTCTTTTGCTCACTACGCCACCCCATTTGGGACCCAGAGAAATGCAAACCAGTCTTGACCCTGCTCCTCATGGGAACAGTCCAGCCCGAACTGCCAAGCCGTGTCCTCACGGGACCGGAAACAAGCATCCTGGGGCCGTTTTTGCTGTATCACCCCTCATCAGCCGGGCTAGTTTCAATCAAGCCGCCCAGTGAGTAAGGGACCCACGTCTGGGCATACCCATCCCACTTACAGCAAAAAGTGAGACAACAACAAATGATGGATGGAATGCTAAGTAAATCAAGCATTCAGCCCCAGTCAAGAGATCTGGGTTAAACCTGTACTTAACCTTCTGATAACTTGGCACAAAAGCAGTCCGACTGAACTTAGAGGTAATGTGTAAAGTATTTTTCCCAGCTCTCAGACAGTAATAAAGTGCAAACACAAGAATAATCCCAAACAAATTTAGCAAAATAGAGTATATTTTAATTTAAAAAAATGGCACCAAAATGACAAATATCAAATCAGTAGAATTAGAGTTCTCAATTCTTAACATTTTCAGGAGACGTAGCACCAAGAAGCACAGAGCACCAATCGTGGTTATCTGGTCGGGCCAAAGAAGAACACTCAGGGCTGACCGCAATGGAGCATCGGTCAGATACGAGAACCAGGTTCGTCCCGGTGAAAAGTTCTACCTTAAAGTCCAGTCTTCAATCTAGAAGCAGTTGTCGATTAGGTCCTCGGGAGTTATGATGCAGGCTGGATCCAGAGACTGGTTCGTCAAGGACGGCTTGCTGAATTCCCAAGCTTCAGTTAGAACCTCGCATTGGCGGTGTGGTTGTCATCAGCACAAAGAGCTGGTCAACGGTTGGAATTTCTTCTTGGCGGGAAATGCTGGGTGGGCGTTGTCAACGTGAAGTCCGGCAACTGTAGCCAGGAAGGTCATGTCGGCAGTCAGATTAGGTTCCTGGCTTGGCCTCAGTAAAGTTAATGTGCATTTGCGAGGAGAGAGAGGTGGGTTCTTTTCGACGCAAAATGTCCAAAGACTTTTCACCTGGAGTCTTGTTCTTCGAATTCTGAGTTTGGAGGAGTACACTCTAACACCAACCAAGGGTCCAGGAGGGTCACCTCTAGGGCATTTTGATTCATTTCAACAGAGGATAGCAGTGGGTTCAGGTAGGTTCAGCTGGTGCTGGTCAGGTGGGCATCCTCAAGGAGGCCTCTGAAACCTTGTTGTGTCACGATAGCCTTCAAGTCACTTCTACCATTCTGGGTCTATGGCAGGCAGGTCCAGCCTTTGTTCAGGCTTCTCACTGCAGGACAGGCCTTCTTCTGAGTCTCCTAAGATCCATAAGTTCTCACTCAAGTTTATGAGGGTGGCACTTTTATATCCATTGCCAGCCTGTATTTTAGGGGCAATCCTTGGCCTACTCACAAAATAGTTCTGGCAAGTTCTTTCATCTTCCCTGGGCATTTTTGTACACTGTTTTGAAGGAATACACATTGCAGCACAGGAGTCATTAGCAGTCATGTAACCCTGCACACTGGCAGATAGACACATTTAGTTTAGGCAGGAAAATGCCAACTTTCTAAAAGTGACATTTTCAGAATAGTAACATAAAACCCAACTTTACTATATCGGATTTTTCCACCACATACCGGTGCCGATCCAGATGACGAGCACAGGATTCGAAGGTAGGAATATGTAGGGCTACTTTTCTCTTCATTTCTCCATCTTTCGGTGGAGTTCCTGAAATTGCACTTTGGCCGCCTATAATACGCATAGCCCAAAATAGCCATTGCTTGGACATAACCACTACAAGCATATGATCTCATAATGTGTAGTGTGGCTAGCAGCTCTGCACAATTATTGCACCTGCAGTAGACCTACTCCCTGCAAACTCAATGCCATGAAAGGGTAGTTGCTTACATTGCTTACCTCTTCCGTGTAAACAGTTCCATCGTACACTCTTTGCCTGACCTCAAGATGGAGATCCAAGAGAGTCAGTGTTAAACTAAGCTCTCGACCTCTGATCCTGACCCAGGTTCCACAAGTGCTTTGGTCTTGTTACCCTACTTTCTTATCTCATCAAAGGGCACGGGCTCCTCTGGGGACTCCTTTACCCTAGTTGTGCTCAAGAAGGTCCATAACGCTGCTATTACAACCATCCTTCTAGCGGAGCCACCCCAACCTAGATTTTACCCGACAACATGGCTGTCAGTAAATCACAGGACACTAAAGACACAAAGGGAGGCTATATAGGATTTTAAATTAAAATTTAAATGAATGGAAGCAGGATTTTGCTATCCGCTCTCAATCTGAAGTTATCACTTACTAAGTGCAAAAGGTAACACAGTGTTAGTCTGAGGGGGATTAAATGTAGTGAAAAAGAACTTTTGGAGTTTTTCTCTGCCCGGACACATAAAACTTAAGCATACACACACTACATTTTAAATACCATGCACCCTGCCCTATGAGTCTTTAGGGCCTACATTAGGAGTGACATTAAAGTATTAAGAAGGAAGGTTTATGCCTGACAAAATGTTTATTTTGCCAGGTTGAAATGGCAGTTTTAAAACTGCACACAAAGGCTGCAATGGCAATCCTGAGACATGCTTTACAGTGCTAATTTAGTGGAAGGCACAATGAGTGCTGCAGGCCACTAGTAGCATACAATTTACTGGCCCTGGGTGCATGTAGTATCATGAACTAGGGATTTCTATGTAAATTAAATGTTCCAAACAGGTGTATACCAATGTTACTACAGCTGGAGGTGATAGCGCACAATTACTTTTACCACTGTTAGCAGGGTGCAGAGTACTAATGCCTACAAAAACAGGTTCTACAACAGAAGGCGAAAATCTGGGGGGTGACAATGCAGAAAGGATCAAGTCCAACATAGTGGCATAAGAAAACTTGAGGGGGCTCCCCTGCAAAGTACAGGGAGGGGGCCCCCCACGCCCCAGACTCAGCTAGGAGCTCTCAGGCCCCGTCCTGCACAGTGCCAGAGGGGGCCCTCTGGAGCTCACTCCCCAACACCGGGGGGCAGGAGGGGGGGCTATTGTTACTCCATTGGTGTAACATCACCCTTCCCATGTCTTTCCTACAACGGGAGGAAGAAGATGGCTAAACACTGAATCCATGTACAATATTGTTGTTTCTAGATAAAAAAAAAAGCTTGATCTAAGTGGCTTGTTCAAGCCTTCTTTTGTACTTTGTGGCTGAGTACACCAGTCAGACTGCGCTTTCAGGTGTGGTTGGGGGTATCCCACTTTTGAAAGATTAACGTGTCATTCAATAACATTTGGCATCACAACAGCTGAGCTTACCCTAACATGAGTAATAAATGCAATGTTGTTAATGTTAATGTTATGGGGTATTTGTAAAGAGCATGGCTACTCCGAGGAGTGTCTCGGCACTAACAGGTCCCCCTTTGAAAAGCGAGACAGTTTGCCCTCATAATCCTGCAGAGCTATATTACTGAAGGAACAGCCAGGTCTTAAGTTGGCGTCTGAAGCTAAGAAGTTCTTGCTCTTGTCTGAGGGAGAGAGGCAGCGAGTTCCATAGTCTTCCCACTACCACCTGGAAGGAACGTCCTGAAGGGAGGGCCCAAAATATATCTTGCTCAGGAAGCCAAAAAACCATAAGATGGCAGTGGCGTACCATATCCCTGGGTCTACAGGGCTGTGATGACATATCATTCGACCCAAGGCCACTACTGTCAAGACCTGCTGAGGGAATATTGTATCATCCAGCGGAGCCAAGGATCAAGGCCTGTAAAAGAGTGTGGGAGGTATACCATACATATTCCAGATAACAGGTGTGGCGGGTCATGGGGGAGCGAAATACGTTATCAACATGTCAAGGACTGCGTCATGTGCATCATACCTCTGCCTCCAAAAGTGTCAAGGCTTGAAGGGGTGTTATTATACACCGCCCCCTCATGCCAGTGCGAAATTTAAATTACACTGGCGTAGTTTATGTAATTTAAAGGAGTTCACGTTACACTTGTAATGTGAAATTCTTGGAATTATGCTATTTTGCCACTTCACATATTTACACACAATTTGCTGTAAAACTTCACCGCAAGTGCATGGAAACAACAGAACATGAGTGGCAGTGGTTTTGTTTTATAGCAGAAAATGTAACCTTGTGTTTAAAATCTACACAATGACACATATCACTTTAAAATATAACTCTTAATTGGGGCACGGCTACCGCCGGAGAAGATGGGCGCTTAAGCTGTGTGCTCGGCTAAGCCAATGGCTATATCGGATTTTCCCACCACATACCGGTGCCGATCCTGATGACGAGCACAGGAATCGAAGGTAGGATTATGTAGGGCTACTTTTCTCTTCATTTCTCCATCTTTCGATGGAGTTCCTGAAATTGCACTTTGGCCGCCTATAATACGCATAGCCCAAAATAGCCATTGCTTGGACATAACCTCTACAAGCATATGATCTCATAATGTGTAGTGTGACTAGCAGCTCTGCACAATGGTACGCCTGCAGTAGACCTACTCCCTGCAAACTCAATGCCATGAAAGGGTAGTTGCTTACATTGCTTACCTCTTCCGTGTAAACAGTTCCATTGTACACTCTTTGCCTGACCTCAAGATGGAGATCCAAGAGAGTCAGTGTTAAACTATGCTCTCGACCTCTGATCCCGACCCAGGTTCCACAAGTGCTTTGGTCTTGTTACCCTACTTTCTTATCTCAGGACAGGACACGGGCTCCTCTGGGAACTCCATTACCCTAGTTGTGCTCTAGAAGGTCCATAACCCTGCTATTACAACCATCCTTCTAGCGGAGCCACCCCAACCTAGATTTTACCCGACAACATGGCTGTCAGTAAATCACAGGACACTAAAGACACAAAGGGAGGCTATATGGACGTGAAACCTAGACAAAAAAGATCCAAAAATGAACCCCAACTCCAGAATCTCCAATTAAACCCAAACAGAATCCAGACCCCGCTCTAGATCTAATCATGCAGAAACTTGAATCCCTTCATGCCTTGACACAATCTACAAAGGTCAGCATGGACATGATGCAAAATGACCATGCCTGCAACAAACAGGCATTCAATCACTGGGAGGAAGACTATCAAAGTTGAGTCATGGATAAGCAGCCTCAAGAACCGCAAGCAGAATTCGTCCAGAGTTCAAACGACCAACTCGCAAAGGATCACATAAATGGAAAGAATTACCAACCTAGATGACAACCATAGGAGAGGAAACCTATGCATTTTTGGTCAACCAGAAAGTGCTGAAGAACATGAAAATTCCAGCACCACCTTTGTGGAAAAATGGATGCCTCTAGCTCTCAATTTCGACAAAGATTTTGAAATAACTTGTGCACATAGAGTTCCTACGCATAAACCTAAAAGCCTCTTGTACCCTAGAGCATTGATTTTCAGACCTCTCTACTATGCAGACACAGAGCAGACCATCTGGCACATGAAGATGTACAGAAAATTACAAGACAATGTGTTGCCCAAGACTACTCTAAAGGCACTGTAGGAAAAGGAAGTTTTTTCTGCCCAGGAGGAAGATCCTTAACCCCTTCGCTGCTGCGGACATTCCGCTGCAGCGCTGGGGGGGGCAGGGGGGCAGCGCGGTGGGCCTGTGCTCATGACGGAGCCGCTCCGTCATGAGCCACAGTTGAGCTGTGCTCATGACGGAACGGTTCCGTCATGACTCCGCCCATTTGCGTTGTCGCCCCGCACAGGCGGGGAAACAGCGCCGCGCAGGCGGAGCGGCCGCCGACAGGATTGTCATGACGGAACCGTTCCGTCATGAGCACACGCCAACCGTGGCTCATGACGGAACGGTTCCGTCATGAGCAGGGAAGGGGTTAAAGAACATGCCATACAATTTTCATTCACTGACCCGACATGGCTGAAGACTACTTTCAACTGAAAATAAACAATAGTTGATGATCCCAAAGACTTAAACTATTTCATTGCCGAGATTCAGGACTCATACATGTTCACCTGATTGAGTTACCATGTAGTTTACTAACTTCCCTCTACTAAAATGGAGGCACACTCTCATGAACCAAGTAAGTTACAAACTAGAAAAATGCTAACCAATATCAGATTAATACACTAATGCACTCTACCAAAACAGAATTAGGTATACACCAAGTCTCTTCAGTCTACCTTTACCTTGAAGTCAGCCAAGACTCTTTGCACGACACCTTCTCATTACTACTCACATCATTATTCATTCTAATATGATACAGACTACTACTAAAGTACTACTAAACAGACTACTCACATTACTACTCACATCCCATAACCTTCTACCCTGTAGGATCAGCAGGTTGCTCACATCAATTACCATGCAAACCCTGCAAATCACTGACTAATACCACAACATTAATAATACCATATACTAACGATCAACCATACATTACATTGTTTTCACCTCTGCAACACTCCCTACTTGATATGGGGTCACCTTATAACAACACCTTCCTTCCACATCTACCATCTATGGAGCTCTTGGTTGACTTCATTCACTCTGACATTGGTTGTATCTAGTCCAACAGATATACATCCTTCCCCCCAGTCTCACTCCTCCACTACTGAAGAACAGGGTGAATGTCTTATTGTTCATGTTACTATATGTTACTATGCTATAATTTATGTTATCTCCTAATACGGCTTGGTGTTCTATCCTCTCTCATTAAAATGCACATGGGTAACTTCTACCCAGAATGTCTTCTGAAACCGTAAACTTTACTCCAACCCTTCCTGTAACAGCAGTTCTTCTAGATGCAAGTTCGACAATTCTGTGTGTTAGGATACTCTTACGAATCAAAGTTGTTGCTTTTGAGGTGTCCTTATAACACACCTCTAGCAACTCCACGACACCTGTGGTTCGGCCCATACACCGCTGATATTCATCTAGTGATAAGCCTCACTGAGTATATATTAGTATCACCTTTCTTGTTTTATTAATTCTTCTCTCTCTCATCAGAACTCCTTCCATACCTCCCCTCTCCTACCCCAATCCTTACTTGCCCCTCCGCCCTACCCTAGTGCTACCCCTGTGGTCTACCCCCCAACCTTTCCCGATGAGGTGGTCATCCTAACTTCTTCCTTCGACATGCATACTCACTGGCTTTTATACATACACTACTATAACCATCCCTGAATGAATAACTTAAATGCCTTTTCCCCCAATGTGAAGGGATCAAACCAAACCCTCTAAACGAAGTGGATCTCAAAGAAGCAACAATACTATGCAAAAACGGGGTGAGTGACCTGACATCCTGCCAATTACAAAGAAAAATTGAGTCATCACACTTGTCTCAAAATCCTCCGGTCTCCATATTATTTCCTCTCATATGGACCTAGAAGGCAGATGACTCATAACCAGAATGCAAAAAGATGACACAGAACTTTAGGCTAACAATGACCACCCTGACTTCTGGACCCATCTAAATAAAAAAATCTCATCCATTTCTGTCGGAACTAGATTAGTTGTGGCCGGCAAGTTTAATCTCCCTTGGGACTGAATCTTGGACAAAATCTCCTGCTGTTCCTTCAGACCTAACAAATCCCGTAAACAAATGCTCAACCTATGCAACACCCACATACTGAGAGATATCAGGAGACTGACTAACCCCACTAGCAAGGTTTACACATTCTTCTCCCACCCTCAGAATTCATTCTTTCGCATAGACTACGTCTTAGTGGACGAATTATATGTGCCTAATAACTCTAATCCCTCCATTGAACCAATTCTTGTATCTGACCATGCATGTATTTCAGTCTCCTATGACATTTCCCAGTTGGCTCCCAAATCAAGATCTTGGAGAATGGACAACCTTCTCAATGAAGAGCCCACTCTTAGGGAAGTGATTAAACAAGTAATAAAACAGTATTTGAGACATCAAAACGAACTCAGACCCAAATCGCCGAATAATAGGGAATGCCCTTAAAGCCACCATCCATGGTCACATGATCAAACCCATGGCCAAGGAAAACAGTCAGGATAACCTACACGTGGGTGACCTAGAAAGTAAAATCAAATCCCTTGTGAGAAATTAAGACAAAAGCCGGAAAAATTACAACCAACCCATTTGACAAAACTAAAATATGAATACAACAATTCATTTATGAATTCAACAATTCATAAAGCACACCTCATTGTTAATAGAAACGAAGGCATCACATCCTGTGGCTGCAACAGAGCAGGGTAATTACTAGCATTGTTCTTCAAACAAATTGATTGCCCACAGAAAATAACTTCCATCACCAACACTCAAGGAGTTCCCCCCACTAGGTAAGAAGATATCCTCGACCCTTTTGAATAATTTGATCAGAATATTTATGCTAAAAATAATCACAACACTTACGAGATGCACTTGCAATATCAAAAACATCCTATTCCGAGAATTGATGATAAAATAAAAAAACTCATGAGGTACCCATTTCTATATCAGAAATAGGGAAATCCATAAAATCACTTGTAAGACCCCTGGTTCCAATTGCTTCCTGCACAATTTTATAACACGTGGGGCTCACTTCTAATCACTTCCTTAAAGACCTCTTCTACCATTATGCAAACTCGGAAACAATACAAGGCACAGTATCTGAAACTACCATAATTGTCATTCAAAAAGATAGGAAAGATCCCTCTGTCCAAACAACACTGCTGCCCAATTTTGACTAATTAACATTGCAAAATGTATGCTATGATTCTAACCCTTAGACTGGAGCCAATCCTCCAAACAATCATTCAACCCTCCCAAATAGGGTTCATAATAGGTAGATATAGTGCAAATAATATTAGACTATTTAGTCAGGCTAATGAAATGGCACACACAGTTACACAATCGGCATGCGCAATTGCTCTAGATGCAGAATAGGCCTTTAACAAGGTCTACTGCCCTTTTGAGCATGCAACACTTATAGCCTTCAAACTTGGCCCTAAATTTACCAAATGAGTGTTGCTATAGACAACGAGCCTATGCTAAAAAATTTACATTAATGGGAACTTTGCATACAGCTTTAATCTCTACCAAGGCACAAGACAGGGATGTCCACTTTCCCCACTTCTGGTTCTATTATCTTTGGAAACTTTACTCCTCAGAATTAGAGAGAATGCAGCAATCCTGGGAATCTTCTTCTTTGGTTCATGCTCAGACGATATTTTAATTTTCATGACCCAAACAGACTCAGCTGTTCCCAACATATTGTCCATGATTAATGATTATGCCAGAGTATCTGTCTGTTCACTTAATAAAGACAATACAGAAATTCTCCAGTTCAAAATTCACTGCAACAGTTCTATAATAAGGAATAAAGGTCTTAAATGGGTACAAAACAAAATAAAATGCCTAGGACTATGGTCCAGTCCGGACCTGAAAGAATCGATGGATCATAATGAAAAAGTAATCTTGTCTAAGATTTAAGATGTCTTAGAACAATGGACGATCAAATTCATTACTTGGTGGGGACGTATTGAAATCATGAAGATGATGATCTCCCCTCTCATCAACTTTCTAAGAAGCATGTCTCCCATCCCCATATCGATCACCTCCTTCACTACAATTGACCTCCTAATTAACACATTTCTTTGGAGGTCCAAAAACAAGAATTGCCTTCAGGAAACTAAGGCTACGCAAAGCTCTAGAAGGCTTAAAACTCTCCAACTAACAAAGTTACCAAACTGCATATTTGGCCAGAATAGGCCAATCCATTCCCAAACCACGCACCTGCCTTGCAATAGAAAATATCCTTGTTTTACCACTCTCCCTGAACTCCATACTCACAACTAAAGAGAAAGTGGCAGAACAGCCCTCCCATATCTTTCCTGAAACCTCTCAGGAACTCTGGAAAGATTACAATAAACTTACAAAAAAATGAAGTACTCCTCCCGTGCCTCAATGTGGCAAGATTACAGTATCAAACAGAATGGAAAATATGCTTCAAAGACAGGGCTCATAGGGCTATCCTTTACATTACATAGAACAACAGTGCACTTCTTCAAATTCTATACAATTTTCCCACATTAGGAGTACATTTCAATAAGTTGACATAGACCTCTGTGAATTTCTGAAGCTCAAAGTCATCCTAGCTAGATACAAACCACCTAAGGCAATGGACCTTCCATCTCCACTCATAAAAATGGCTTCAAGTGGGAATATAGCATCCAAAATCGATGTCTAGTCTTCCATCCTTTCAAAGCCAATCCAGAAAATAAGGGAGACTCTTTTAAATACCCTATATGCCCAACCCCCTACTAACCTAAATTTGCCTTTGATCTGGGCTAACCTAACAACCAACAAGATTCCCCCCATGTTAGATCTGATACTCTGGAGGTGGAAGTTCCCTAAACTTTTTTGCTTTTTCCTCTTGGTTTTTGCTGATTCTCTTTTCGTGGCCTTAGGACTCTGGGCACTTTACCACTGTAATTTAGTGTGAAAGTGAGAGCACCTGCGTTCTACCTGTTCTAGGAAGTGGTGCTTACCTGATTGGTTTAGGTGCTGTACCTGTGAGTACCCCATTTAGAGGTATACCACTGCAGGCTTGGGTGTGCGCATTTTTCACTTATACTCAGGTTGGCCTTTCTAAACCATTGGTTAATGCTGAGAGTGCCTTTCACTAAAGCACTACTGGGATGAGCCCTGAGGGGTGGAGCGAGTGATAGGTAAAAGGCAGCGCAGGTACACGTGTGTTCCCTGCCTAGGTGGTGAAGAACCCCCATGTGTCTTTTCACTACCTATGAGGTTTGCTCTCCCCATCGGCTAACATGGGGGAATGGCTGAGATTACTTTAAGCTGCAGTGGTGGCTTACAGTGGAGCAGTCTCTTTGTGTTTTCTATCATTAGATTCACAAATGACAAATCCTCCCTTGTGGTAAAGGTGGATTTGTCATTAATAGTTTAGAAAGACTAGCTCTAGAAAGTGGGCCTTTTTATATGCTAAATTCTTTTGGCTGGCTTTTAGTTTGACTCCAGTCCACACTGTAGGCTGGTGGAGCACATCTGTACATTCCCCAGAGACATCCAAGCAATTGGAATGACAGAACTCTGCCATTAGAGGACTTGGCGGGATAGACTGGGGGTAGAGATTTTGACACTTGGCCTCTGGGAACCCAGATCATGGCCCCACTAAAGATTAAGATTTCATTCCAAGGCCTCTTGGCAGACAGGACTGAAATTTAGGGGAGACATATGTGGTTCAAATGGGAACCCTCTAAATCTCTCCCTACTTCAAAAGCACACTATAGTATTACTACTGTTGACATACCTCAGCAGGGCAGAGATACACTTGTGGGGATGTGGGACCAGACATTCTGGACTGCATGGTGCATACTGCCAGAGGAATCTGTTGTGCACAAGGAGGAGATGCCATTTGAAGGAGCAGTGCACCCTGTCTAAATGGTGGCTGGCCTGGGCGAACTTCCTACTGCTGTGTGACACACTGAAGTGTGCTCTCCAAGGGCTTGTTAGCTTGCCCCCTGTTCTTTGTGGAAGTCTCAGGGACATCACAGACCACCTGTGAGGGACTAACACTATCTATGCATTTAAGCTGGATAGCGTGCCCTCTCAAGCGCCTACTTCGTCTGCTGGATCCTCACTGTAGTGCGGTGTGAGCGCGGAACTAAGTATTGTGCCTGGAGACCGGATTGCCTTGTGCGGAGCCTCCAAACCGTGCCCGCATCTAAGGAATTGAGCCCTGTATCGTGGGGCCTCAGCACGCACAAGCACCTCATTGATGGTGAGTTGATTCACCGGTTGCGGGACTCAACGTGGCCCCCTTCCTCATCCGTGCCGCATTTTTTTCGTGTGACACTCCGACTGCATGCTGATTGCGTACGGTGTTCGGTTTACAGGTTTCGACCCTCGGAGGGAGGGCGCATCCGTAGTAGTGTCTCATCCTACCTCATGCAGTACTACTGCACTTGTGTGTTCAGGACCGGATTGTTTGATGTGACTCATATCATCGCGCACCAGACTTTGTGCCTCATTTCCAGGGTGGTACGACAAACCCGACTTTTGGTTCATTGTGACTGGATTGTCTGGTGCGACTCGTATCATCACGCATCAGACACCGCAGGGATGCGACGAGCGCAAGGTAAGTGTTTTTCTTTTTTTTAAATGTTACTTTCCCTTGTTGTTTTATGTCGACACTCCACCTACCCCCGCCCCACTGCTCTTACCTTCATCTTCCGCCCCTGTCCTCAACTGCAATACCTCCTATATGCTCACATACCCGCAACTTACTCACCTCCCTCTGTAATACACACAGCCCCATCGTCACCTCCCTCATGTATCTTGGGTGCCCATACCCAATATCGCTTACATCCTACCCTTTCTCAGTCCTTTCCCTTCTCTTCCCTCATTATCCCCTCCCTCCTTCCCAATATCCCCCTCCTCTGTTGCACTCCTTCCCTTCCCCCTTCTCTCCCTTTCTTTTCTTTCCCTTTGCTTGCACTCCTTTCTTTCCTTTTAGACACTATTCCTATTAACTGGGATCTATTTGCAACCTTGTTCATTTAATCACTTTTAAAAATATTGAACATACGTCATACCGCATACACGTATAACCGGTATTTGTTATTTCTCCCCTCTATGTCAAATAATTATTTTGTTGTATTATTGTGTTTTTTATGAATATTTAATGAAACCATTCTGAAATAAAAAATATAGTTCTAAATGACAGATTTCCCTGAAATTTAGCCTCAAAAGCACCCAGATGACAAGGCTTGCATTTGGCTTATCATACCCGCATAGCTGCAGGTGGCTGGGACTGCTGCTGGCTTATCATATACTCAAATCTCTAGTCAAGGCGCTATATTCACATTCTTATCCTTAAGGACAAAAACACAGATTTTCCTCTTGAGTGTTGGAAGGCTTAAGGTAATTTAAGTCAGAAATGCAGTTTCAATTGACATTTTACACTTCTTCACAACATGTTGCATGGTAAATGTGTCCCTGTCCTTTAAGAGTATTTCCTTTTCCCATATGTTGTTTTTTATCATTGTATTTATCATGCAACACACGAGACTTGCTCACCACGTAGTGCCTTCTCCGTC
The DNA here is from genome assembly GCF_964204655.1 of Triturus cristatus. Classification (NCBI taxonomy): domain Eukaryota; kingdom Metazoa; phylum Chordata; class Amphibia; order Caudata; family Salamandridae; genus Triturus; species Triturus cristatus. Next base: position 268,615,546 of record NC_140583.1, on the reverse strand, counting down.
TGGGTAAGTCCGAGTAGAGAATGGGTGTTCCTGAGAGGACATGGCTCAGAGCTCTGGAATTAAGGTGGAAGGTAGTTTGAGTTTCTCAGAGCTTGTATCACCGGCCATAAATAGGCGGGGGAGAAATGCTTATTACGCCGGAGTAATCGAGTAATTTTGGAAATGTTGTGGCCTGAAATTACTTAATATTAAATGATTACACCCGCTTGTGTAATTTAGAGTAATTTGGGGCAACAATACCTAACGCCAGAGTATAGCACAGAGTGCCAGTGGCTGCTGCTGTTCGTCTGTGTTGGATTAAATGTTATTTTCGTAGTGCAAAGTGCATCCTTTGATCCATTATGAATTAGAGAATGTATTTTGAGAGTAGTGATAAATGCACGGTAACGCGAGTAACGCCCATCCCTAGCCCTGAGGTGTTCAGACTACATGCTCATCCAAACCTTGGCCTCTTTCCAGAGCAATAGTCACATAAACGCCAATTGTAATAACGGTTCTATCCAAAAGTGTGTGAAGTAGGATCACAGCTGTTAAAATATTAACATAAAGGGGTCTGCGTGTGCATGTGTGATGAAGAGAAAGGAGAACAACTGCAAGACATGTAGATGGAGGAACTTCAGAAGAGATTTGGGAAGAAGGGACACAGAGGGAAAGATTGCAGAGGAAAGTGATGTGAAAAGGAGAAGCGAGGCCTTCAACTACCCAGGGTGCTCTTTTTTCTAGACACTTTGTAATGTTTAATTCACACTCTTGTAGTTTCAGTATTTGTCCGAATCTTGCATTTTCAGACTGGAAACATTTTCAGTTCTAATTATTAACAACAGCCCTGCTTTTACTCATTTATCTGATTTTGAATGTAAAGACTGCTAACAAGCATCAGCCAGCCAGTAGGGCGCACTTATTTTTAGGAGTATGTGTATGTTCTTGTGTGGCATATCTGAATGCACTGGCAGGAAGCAAACATGGTGGCACCCATATACTGGTCAGGTGGCGCACTGTGCCATGTATGGGATTCACTGCCGCGTTTGAGACTGCGCCTCTTGTAAAAGATTCCTATTTCTGTTTCTTTGGACTCCTCGCCTTTTACATCCCACTTAAAGTGCCACCTCCCCACGCCTCTACGTGCTAAGTTCTAATCAGGCCTGGGTGAAATGTTATTTGTGCCAGAATAATCAGAGTAATTAATATAGTTTTGCAATACCCTTTTGCTGCAAAATGACTTAAAATTATGCCATTATGGTTGTTCTCGTAATTATGCGCAATTTGGAACAGAAATCCTACTGCAGGAATGCAGGAACAACAAACGTAGACAGCGCGCGCCATTGCTGGCTGCTACTCGTATTCAGGTCTATTTTGGACATGATGGTGCATTTTACGCTAATAAAATGGTGCTAAATGCTGGGTTACGGTTCTCGCGTTATTCTGAGTAATCTCACATAAACTTGCTATCATTTTGTATAATTACAGTACAGCAAATCACAGGAGTTATGCCCATCCTCTCCTAATCTATCTTCTTAGATAGTGCCCTGATACCCTCCCGGGTGATATGCGTGATCGGCATATCATAACCCTCTACGGTATCAAGGCCTGCTGGGGGCCTAGCATACCTCCATCACAAGGTGTGAAGGCTTGTGGATGTATCCGGCTGGACTGGCTGTACCGGGCATTTTACCGGGAGGCTGGAAGGTTGGGGGGAACTTTTGTTACTACTGGGGGTCGGTTTTGTAGCAGTGCAGCAGTTTTAAAAGCACTGCACAGTTCTTTGTATATCAACAGTTTTCAGGCAACGATGAATCAACTCTGGTGATTACTGTACCTGCTAGAGAGGGATCAGAGTTTTGTCTAGGGGCAGTTTTGACTCATCTGAGGTAGTGCACAGGGTTATTGTGCCTGCTGCAGAGAGCTGTACTATGCAAATCACATAACAGTATTTTATGTGTATAGTTCAGTTGGTTACTGCTTTTGTCACAGAGATCCTTTTGTTACTGTGCAGTTCATAAGTTACAATTATAATCTAGCTATGAAAGTTATGTTTTTTGTCCCCGTCTTTCAATATCCAAATTTTGCCTAAAAAAGGGTTTGTTTGGGTAGAAATAAGTTCTTATTAGTAAAGTCAACCCTAACAACTGTGGTATTTTCTGAATCTTGAGCTTGTGCTTCCCCAGACCCAGCACTCTTAACAAATGCCTACCAAGGGAGGGGCGTGGCAGGACTCAACAAGGCATAAGACGTGTCTTTCTCGCGCTGCAGACCCCGAAGCCTTTTCTACCACAATCCGCTGCATTGGGGCTGACAACCCGCTTATCTAATGACTGGCTGGAGGTCTGAACACCCCTGTGGCCTTGAGGGGATACTGTTGCCTGTGAGGGACACTCTCCAGTGCCACCGGCTGTGTTCCTGATGGAGGGCGCGAGCGGGGACTGTGCAGGGGTGGCTCCTCTACTTGGGCGGAGGAGCGTCGCCCCACTGCTTTCTCGCAGTGCAAGAAAGCCAAAACATAAAATGGTAATAACTTTTGGCTATTACCATTTTATGTTCCTTTCTGCATTGCGGGTGGGCGGAGTTGCCCGGGCAGGGCAGGAGTGGTGCGCCAACCACTAAGTGCGCATGACTGGTCGGGTCGGCACTCTCGGGCCACCCAAACCAGTCATGTGCACTCTGCACTTCTCCCTGCAGTCTGCATTGCATCCTACATGGAGAACATGCCATCCCCTACAGCCCTTGGCTGTGCAGCATCCCATATTGGCTTAGGGGAGGGAAGGGAGGCTGCCTGCTTCCTGTTCCTGTCATATGCAGGAGAGCAGGAGCAGTTAAAACGTGGGACCTGGGCCGGCAGAAAAGTAGGTTTTAATGTATTTATTTTATTATTGAGCCCCCCTCCCCGCGTGATCCGTGCCCGCCTCCCCCCCCCCACTTGCGAGCCATGCCGGCCGCTGTGCTGCCGCCATCTTGCCTTGGCCTTGGGACACTGCTAGTCTAGGCCCGTGGGGACTTTAGCAGATTCACACCCAGAGCCCTGGAGATGCAGCGACTCCAGGAAATAGGAGCCTGGGGATGTTCGACGTCTACTGGCCACCAGTCGAGGATTAGCGGTATATTGACTTTGAGGCAGCTCAGCCCCGGTGACTTACGGAGAGGACCCACGCCCTGCTGGCGACCCTGGATCATGCGTTCTAAGCCAGGGGGTGCACCTGACAGGCAGAGACTCCTGCAGATACCAGTGCTCGCCAGCCTCGGAGGTCCGAGGAGGTGATGCAGCAGTGAGTGTGGCTTGGCAGTGGCACGGCTGGTAGTGGTGCCTTTTCGGCTTGTCGTGGATCCCAATGCAGCGGAGGAGGCCCAGCCGAGTCCCAGTAGGGCTGGGAGCCCAAGAGCTGCTGCACACGCAGATGCCCTCCCCCCAGCGCCGAACACGGAGCTATACACCGAGATCTGTGGCTAGCCTAAGACTGCACCCTGGGCCTGACGGGGACAGAGCGGGGAAATCGAGGGTTTGAAAGAGTGCAGCCCCCTGGCCTGAACACTGCTGCTCCCTCCTTTGACAACAGTGGCAACATATTCTGGCACCTATTGTGATGCGATCAGGCTGCAGGGTCCCCACCGCTGAGGCTACACCCCACGGTCATAGATGGGACAGCCTTTTGGCCCTCCTGGCATTGTCCTTTTGCCTAGGAGACCCCTGTGTTTTCCCCGGAGGGAACGTGGTGGTGTTTGTGGCCTGGCTTGGGGCGGTACCGGCTGTGGTGCCCGGTCTTCACATCGAGGGCTCTTTTGATACTAGTACAGCCCCTCTGGACCCCGGTGGAGACGGGACCAGGCACGGTGCTTGAGCCTGAAGACTGCGCCTCGACAGTGGGCTTTGGCCTTACTGTGGACCTCACTGAGACAGTGCATGTTAGGTGAGAGTAGCGTGGGGTAGCGGACTTTGGCCCCCTAGTTGTGCGCTTAATGCTGCACTTTATTTTGCCAGGCATCATAGCGACTTATCCCTGATAGACTGTTTGGTAGGGCCTGAGTTTGCAACTGCATACTTTGCTCCAGGAGGAGAGTACCTCTTGACCTCCCTGACTCGGCCCTGTATTCTGCTGAGGTGTGGGGGGCGCCCCTTGCTGCAATGAGCTACGCCATCACCTGAGGCGAGGGATAGGCTTGCAACACCCTGTAAAGTGTATAGACAGTGGGGCCTGTTGCTTTTTAGTGTTGCTGCCTCGGAACGGTGGACAGGTGGAGCGTCTATTGGCAAATCCCCTTCTTGGCTGTTGGCACCCTGACATACCCCAAGGCAGATCCACCAGCGCTACATCTGGAGCTGCGGATAAAGACGTCTCTGTCACCTCCCTGTGGCAAAAAGCAAACTTGTTGATCATGGATTCCTCCACCACTGGCACAAGCCTTCTCCCCGGGCCCGCTTCGTCAGCTCCGCTCACCCAAGCCTACATGGATAATTTCCTCCAAGAACTGCGAGCAAAGATCGGCTCCCTTAAGATAGAATTCAAATCCTGCATCCACTAAATCAAACATGATGTCGATGTGCTCTGCGAGAGAGTCAACGACATGGAACAAACATTAGATTCCCAGACGGAGGAGCTGGAGTCCCTGTGGCCAGGTTGACGGCCTTGGAAGACCAGCAAATTGACCTCCAAGGCGGAGGATCAATATCCACATCAAAGGCATTCCGAAGGGCATGGAGGTTCCTGACATCATGTACTTCACAGGGGGCCTGCTACATGCTATCCGGGGAGATCCAGAAGCCTCCTCTCCAATGCTACACAGGGCCCACCAGGCTGCCCAGGCTTTCCTCCAGAAATCCCCACACGGGTGCACTACTAAGTTGAGAAAGAGGCAATCCTGCAAGCCTCATGGAAGAAGACCGACTTGGTGTATAAGGGACATACAATTCAACTGTTCCAGGATCTTGCCCTGTCCACCCTGTGACGCAATAGGGACTGCCGTCCCATCATCAACAGGCATCGGTAACTCCATATCCCCTACCAGTTGGCCCACCCCTTTGCCATCATCTTCGCCTGCGAGGGCAAGCGTAGACTCATCCAGTCGCTGAAAGAAGCCCAGCGCCTTCTTAACATCTCACTAGCCTACGTGGGGGGTTAGCCCATCCCCACCCAGCTTGCCAGCCCGGCAGTCTCAATGGTTTTCATGGACTACAGTGCTTTCCAGAAACGCCTCTAAACGCAGTAGAGACCTCCAGTCCCGTGAAGCTAAGAAAGACATTATTCAACATCTTTGGGAACATGGACGCGCCGTCTACTCCCCCTCCCCCTCCATTTTGACCATGGTATCAGTTTGATCTGCCTTGCCCTTCTTCAGCTCACTCGGTGGCTTCCCATGCCACGCCGCACCAGGCGCCCCAGGCTGATTTGGGCCTCTGTTGACAGTCTTCTCCCTCTGTGACCAGGGGGCCTCGGGTCCATCTACTGGTGGCCTTTTCCTGACTAGGCGGTGGGCAGCACTCGCCACTGCAAGCCACCTCTTCCTTGCTGTCCACATAGACACCATTGCCTGCAGTGTGACCTCATGCTACGTTGCAGGCCCTGATGCTAGTGGCCTTTGTGGGTCTTATGGGCCTAGAACTTATCCTTAATGTCGGCCCATCCCTCTGATTCAGACTTTTGGGGAGTGACTTCCCCTGGTCAGTTGGCGTTATCATGTGCTGGCCCCTTTAAACTCTGGATCCACTATTTTGGCCTGTCATTATTGTTTTATTTAATTATTTATTTATTTTCTCCATCTAGGCTGTATACCCTGCGGGCACTCCCCCTCTTTTGTCTCCGTCTCCTTATTGCGCATCCCGTCCCAGACATGGGCCGGATGGGGCTGGTATGCCCCTTATAAACCTATCTTTTCTCCTTGCCCACCCACAGCACTCTGCGTGTGTGGAGTCAGGCCCATCTACCACTCGCTGCACTGTCCCACTTGCTCTCTCTATTGCACTCTCTTATTTATGTCAGGCTGCTAACACAAGATGGGTACTTTGCCTTCACTTTTAACTCGCACCAATACCCACTATGTCTGGTGCTAAATTCCTTAGACTGAATGAGAAAGCTCTTAATTCACCCAACAAAAGGAAACAGGTGTTGGGGTATCTCCTTCAACAGGATGCTGACATGGAATTCTTACAAGAAACACACCTCCTCTGGCAGGACACCTCACACATGGCGCATCCCATTTATCCCATCCATCATTGGCCCTTTGCGGCCACCAAGACAGCAGGGGTTGTGATTTTCTGCAAGGCCTCTTTCTGCTCCAAGATTCTGCGAGTGATCCGGGATGGGAAAGGCCACTTCTTGAAGCTTACTATACAGAGTAGTCTCCGCCACCTCACTCTTCTAAATGCATATGCCCCCAAACAGGCACAAGATGTTTTCCTTAGGACCCTGGTTAAAGAGAACTTGTCCGGAGAGGGTGGAGATATAGTGCTGGGAGGAGACTTTAACTTGGTCTGGGACCCCTCTCTAGATCACAGTGCTGCCTCCTTCCAGAGAACTGATGCCATGTTGGCAGCCCTTAAACACGACATGACAAATCTGGGCCTGGTTGATGCATACGGTCACCTTCACACTAGGGACTTTTCATTCTTCTTGCATGTTCACCAGTCATATTCACGTAACGACTACTACTTCCTCACTCACTCCTTACTACGAGACCTTGACACCACCCTCATCTCTGATATATCAATCTCCAACCATGCACACATTGAACTGACTTGGACTAGAAAGGGGGACTTGACTCGCCCCTCCCTACGATTGCGATTTTACCCGCAACTTCTATGTGACCCTGTAGATGCTGAGGCAATCCGCACAGCAACAACAAATTACTTTGAGACTAACTTCCACCTGGACTTCTCGACACATACCCTCTGGGATGGGTTTCAAGTTAATATTAGGGGCTCGATTACCACTATCTTAATCGCCTGGGTGAGGGAAGCCAGGTTGGTTGAGACAAGCCTGGCCACAGAGATCAAGGTCTTGGAACGCCTGGATCATGCCACCCCGACTCGATGCAACAAACGGCGTTTGGCCCCCTTGCGGGGTCAACTGCAGGCACATCACTCTAACAAGGTGGAATAAGCGCTCCTTGCTCTCAGACAAAACAACTACAAGGGAGGTAACAAGACAGGAACCTTCTTAGCACGTAAACTCAGGCAGCAATGAGCCTGCGCACACATCCCGGGGATTCAGATGGCGCCGGGTCTCTGGGCTACTTCTGAAACACCTAAACAGCAGGCATTTCAGGACTTTTGCCAGGCCCTCTATGCTAGTGACAAAGCTCCTCTTGATGCCATTGCCAACTATCCGGCAGGCTGTCAATGGGATTTCCTTGACACTTTTCTTGCAGAGCCGCTTGAGGCCCCATCTCTTCGGAGGAGTTTCAGCATGGCCTGAAGAGCCTTTCCCTTGGTAAAACCCCTGGGCCTAAAGTCTACCTGCAGCATTTTATCGTAAATTTCTTCTGCAATTGCAAGAACATCTGCTGACCCTATTTAACACATTCACAGCTGGATCGAGACTCACTCCCACCATGTCAGATAGGCTGCAATTTCATCCACCTGGGGTCATTTAAAGCTTACCCCCTCACACCTCACCTGCGTCACCTCAACAACGTTCAAATATACCTCCTGGAGCGCTTGAGGTAGGGCTCTCACCCCTGAAGTGGGCTAGAGCCCCCCCCACAGCATTCTCGTGCAAGTGTAGAGCACTTTGAAGTTGATGCTTGCATGTAATGGCCACTAATGTACAACTTGCAAGTCTGATTGTAACTGTTCACACCTCGTCAGGTTCATACAGAGTCTGGTCAGATGGTGGTGTTGTATTTTTAGGATTACATTTGTAAACCAGGTTTCTATAAGTTTTGCCATCCCGGTGGTCCGGTGGGAGGAAAGGGAGGGTTATTTGAAATTGGGAGAGCAGCAAGTTGATTCTCATGATCACCACATTAACGAGGGTGAGGAAAGACAACTCTGCTAAAAATGAATTCCTTACTTTTAAGGCAGTGAGGAGGTGTCCTGAGATGGGGGTCACTCGACGTGTGACCTTTGATTTCTATACCACCCAAGACCAGGAACTCAGCTGCGCACACAAATCCAGCCCCTCCGTCACATTTACTTCCATCTCCGACTTGTGTCCAAGAAATGTTTTAACAAATGTCTGGTATTGTTGAGGGGAGGAGGATAAAACACATGTCAAACAACAAACAGAAAATAGCACAAAGCCATTTATAGTAATAATAATAACAAGCCATTTAAATACTCACATTGCAAGTATTGTGCTAGCTTGCAAGCTGGGAGGGCAAGTCTTGTGTAGCTGCTGAAGGATAATAGCTGGAGCAGCTTTGATGTGGAGACAGGGTCCTGACTTGCTGGTGCTGTTAGGGCTGGGGAAGGACCATACAGGTTGGTTACACTCCAAGCCCCTTTCGCTTTTGGCTGCTGCTTGATACTGCTGCAGTCCACACGCTCACTAGCTTTAAAGGGCGGAGCAGGGTCACACTGGTGGCTAGCCTTTGTAGAAAGAGAAGGGAAATCCAGAGAGAAACTGTCTCTTTTTAATGAATTTCCCTTTGTGCTACAACACTCACCGGAGTGACGTCAGGACTTAACTTCTCCAGTAGTGCAAAGTGAGCATGTGCACATCTATTTTACACCGGGCGTATGCTCAACTCAGGCACTAAACAAAAATAAAACTGGACATTTCTCTGCTTAACCCAGGCATTACACAAAAACCAGGACATTTTTTACATTTGGAGAAAAGTGTCAGGGCACCAGGACACTTCTCCAAAAACCGGGACCGTCCGGGGAAATTCCGGACGTCTGGTCACCCTCTCCAAGTCCCAAGCCCTGAACTTGACTATCCCCCCAGCGGACGTCAAATCGCTTACACCTTTCCCACTGGCCCACTAGATCTATTCAATACCTGGGACTCAGGCTTACTCCAACTGTGACTACCTGGACGATGGCCAACTGGCCAGAATGTTAGAAATACATCTAAGAGGACCTCTGCTATTGGAAACCCCTCCAGGTTTAGTAGTTGGGCTGTTTAAACACAAGACGTCTCTCTTGCCAAAAATACTCTACCTCTTCCAATTTTTGCCTCCATCGATCCCCCAAGATGAGATCCTGCGCCTCCAACAGGACATTCACGCCTTTATTTGGGGGGAAAACATCCTTGCTTTTCCAACACAGTGCTGATGCTACCTCAAGATAGGGGAGGGCTAGGGTGCTCTAACCTGCTTGAATACTACTGGGAGGCACACCTCTGCTTTGTCACAGAGTGGGTTGTAAGTGAAAGCGATAAAGTTTGGCTTCATATGGACCGTGCAGCTGCCTGTCACCCCCTCTTGGACCTAGCGTGGCTCCCCAGGCATGTGAGGCCTCAAAGCACCTTCATTGCCATAACTACTAAAACAGTCCTGGAAAATGGGACAAAATCACTATAAAATTGGGCCTTACTACTTTTTCTTTGCCCACTACTCCATTGACGTGCAACCCAGACTTTGCTCCTGCTCTGCAGCCCCAATCATATAGCCACCGGGGTGACTGTCACACTCTTAGAGATCGATACAAGGGTGCCTCCCTCAAGGCATTTGACCAATGTCGACAGGCGTTTTGTCTTCTTGAGTCTACCAGACTGCATTATTTTCAGTTACGCCGTTGGGCTCTCTCCCAACACAATGCGCAGGGGGCTACCTACCAACTGACTGCTTTTGAGACTCTAGTTAGGTCATTCACTGGGACCCATGAGATCATTTTGCGTTCCTACCATTCCCTCCAACATTCTACCCCTATCCAGCCACATCCCTACCAATCACAATGGCACGCAGACATCGTGGAAGACTAATCTATGAAACAATGGGAGTACCTCCGGTACGACATCCCGTGGATTTTGAGACGCATAGCCCAACGCAAAACGGCATACAAAGTGATGACGCTCTGTTACCTCACACCCACAGGGCTCCACACTATCTTTCCCTCAACTTCACCCCTTTGCCGGCACTGTACTTTAGCACCAGGAGAGATTCTATACATATGGTGGTCATGCCCCATAATTACCACCTTCTGGAAAGATATCCTCAGCCACATTAGGGGGACTATAGGCTTCTCGATCCCAGATTCCCACCCAATAATCCTTCTTGGCATTTGACCCCAATACTTTAAGGCCATGAAACATGATGAATGGCATATAACCTCTCATATGTTGGGGGCTGCAAAGCAACTGATAGCCCCGCAGCTAAATGGTACACACGCCTGTGGCAAGTCCTAGTGATGGAATTGCTTTCTCATTAAAATACCCACACAGAGGGGAAGTTCATCCGCATTTAGCAACCTCTTCTACAGTATTTTCCCCGTTTGGAACACTCTTGCCTTACGCCACCTAGACTTAAAGCACCCCAGCTCTTTGGCTGATCTTTCACTCCTAGTCTAAATCCCTGGTCACCTCTCCTACTCCTTGGACCCCACAGATCACAGGATTGCAACTGGTGGTTGTTCCCAGCCTAGAAAGATACACTACTTCTTTGTGCATGTTTTTTTTGTTTTTCTTCCTCTTTATGTTAATTTGTTGGGAGGGGGTTTCTAACTGTGCTACACCAGTACTCCCTCGCTTTTCCTAATCTCCCTAGATGCCCTACTGCTGTAAATGAAACATGCAACTGATTACACTATCGGTGGTGGATTTTGTTAATACACTTTACTAGAATACTGTGGCCTTATAGTGTTCAAGGCACTATGACTTTATTTGTTGTCTATGTACTACAAAATCATCACTAAAAAGATGTTTCGTAAAAAAAGAAATGCCTGCCAAAATGAATGCCCTGAATCCTACACCTTGTAGTCCCCTTTGTATTCTATAACATCTTCTATACCCTGATTTACATACGTATGATTCAATGTCTCTGTATATGTTTGCGATGTACAATGCTCCGATACCCTACACTGGTATGAGAAATACATGTGAGCGAGGGGCTATGGAGAGTTGAGAGCCACTGTTGAGGGTGATAATGAGGGAATCATTAAAGAGCCCCAATAAAGATTGCTGTATCCTGGTGCACAGCAAGACTATCTACTATGCTTCAAAAACTAATACAATTAAATATATAATGAAAAATGTGTTGTACAATGCACAATTTTTGCCATTTTCTCTCAAATTTCCTTGGCCGGAGAACTCCTCCCGCCCCCCCTCCCCCTGCCAGCACTTTTGTAGTGGTCAGGCATCGCTGGCTGTGCTCATTCGCTATGCACCGCATAGGGGATAGTCTAACAAACTTTGCCAGGGCTGCTTTGGGTTCCCACTCCGGTCCTATGCCCTTCGACGCCCTGTGTATGAAGGCTTGCTGCAGCCGTATCATACCCTTTGCTCTCAGGTATTAAGGGCTGCTGTAGAGATGTACCATCAACCACCCTAATATACGTCCGTGGCACATACTGTTGAACCTTTTGTCCCTCATCTCCAAGTGCCTAGAACTGCTAGGGAGGAGAAGCTTTAACTATTCAGACACTGCAGCAAGACTTCAGTGGTAGCCTGCATCAGCCCACTCACTGCTCCCAATCCCATGGCCAGGACTGCGGGTGCCAGGCACTGTGGAAGGAGCCATCAACATCTCTCATGGTAGCTGGGACTCTTGTATCGAAAGTCACTGGTTAAACTGCTACACTGCAGGAGAGAGGTGGTTGGTTCATCACCCTCCTATTCTGATGTTCAGGGTGCAAGTGCCAAGCTCTACTGGAAAGAGCATGGTGGTACGTTACCCCACACTCTATGACGCAAGGATCAAGAAGCCAAGCACTGATGTAAAGAGTTCGTACAACACCACATTTGCTCCCAGATCAGGTCCGGACTAGGACAGAAAATAGGCCTGGACACCAAATAAAAGGTGCCAAAAAGTGAATCAAATAGCTAAAAAAAAAGTGGTCCATATTCGCAAATCGAGGCAGCTTTTACCTTGTAAAAAGAAAAACACGATCTATAGGTATTTGGTAAGGCAGCTGAGACTGCACATTTGTGCTTACTACAGGCTATGTTTGTAGCAATATCAGAGAAATCGGCATTAAAAACCTGCCCATAAGACGATAAAACAGGCCCACAAATGGTTAAAAAAACGACCCACACACTGACCTGCCAGAGCAGGCCTTCAGGCTCTGCCTGTCAGGGGCGGCTCCTCCATTAGAGAGGAGGAGCATCGAACAGCCAAAATGCCTCCAGAGATGAAAAATGGTAACGAAGTTAATTTGTACCCACTTTATATTTGTGAACCTTTCCTGACCGAGTGTCAGGACAGGGCGGGGCCTGCTGAGTGGCAGCAGTTGTGGGCTGCCTGTGCACTAATTTAAAAGCGTGCATGTCACTTTGGCCGGTCCTCTTGTGACGACCAGCCTGTCATGCGCACTTTTAACCTCTCAAACCAGCTGCCATTAGATAGCTGGGTTAAGAGAAAGCATAGGGCTCCTGTTTCTTCGATAGCACTGAGAGGGGCCACTCCCTCCAATCCTGGCGTTTCTCTAATGCTAGCTAACAGCATGTGAGAATGAGAGCAACACCAGAATTGGTTAAGGGAGTTAGCTTGGCCCCTGGATGTGACGTGAGGTGAAGAAGAAGACCGGAGCGAAGAGGACGTTTCTGGGACTTTTCCTTTCCTTTTTTTTACTGCACCCACCCACCACCCAATTGCCCACCCCTCCACTCACTATAGTTGCCAGCTACCACTGCCTGATTGCCCTGTAGGCAGGGCCACAGTGCAGCCACGGCTATTTTCGCATAATTATAGATTTTCTGCATTTGCCACCTAATCCATCATCTGCAGAATAATCTGCAGATGTTAACAAAATGTGTGACTAGCTCAAACGTTTCAAAAGTTACTAAAAATAAGACAACACCTGTTTCCGCGCATTGGAAGGACCTTTGCAAAGCTGGACTGGTCTCCTTTTTATTGTTTATTGATATATTTGAGTGATACATTTACACCACTGCAATGCAACCAAGGCCCAGAAAGTGTTACCAAGTTTTAAAATGATGAAATAATGTAGTAATAACACCACCAAATGATCCGCATGTTGCTGCATAAATTGGCTTTTCTTGCCACATAATTTACTCTACCCTGCCACATAATTTGGCCCCCTCCTGCCCCTTATTTCCGATGGCGCTGCCTATAGGCCAGTCCGGCACTGGCCCAGATTCGCAGATGCAACGCACTGCTGGTGAGAGCCAGGGAACCTAACCCCACCTCCACTAATGCCGAGGGTCACACATGCCTGGCACAGCTGAAGATACACGGTGTGTCCTCATGCCAAGGAGGATGTCTGTCCGATAGGATAAGGCCAGCTTAGCATGTTTGTTTATCTCAATGACCGTTGAGTGCACAGCCCCACAGTCTCTCCCAGGGAATGATTAATACTGGGCTAACTCACAGGACATCTGACACATTTAAACACAATGCAAACCCTTTACATCGCACTCTCCACAAACGGAAGTGCCTCTACGTGTTTAAAAGCGTGTTACTATCACTCAATTCAATTGTCCTCCTGTTATTGACCTTTGAACTGCGCTGTATCTTGAGGATGTCCCTCTGCAAAGTCCAGGGAGGGGCCCGCCCCTTACATTCTCACTCAAGGAGGCCCTCTGGAGCTCCGCCCCCCACCCCCACACCGCAGGAGCTGCGCGGACCTGTTTGACCACTGCCTTTGAATGATAAAAGGTTGAGTCAGACTAGGTGCGGATCGAACCTGCAGAATACACACAGTTGTTTGCAGAAAGTACTCAACTTCCTGAGTGATACACTCCGTGCCCCTAAATATGTTTCCGCTGAAACAGCACCTTCCCCAAGCAGTATTTACGCATATCTATACACACCAAGTAAAGTAATTAACCCCTCGCGTCTGGGTATGTGATATAGACGCCCCAGGTTACGAGTGTATGATATTGGCGACGGAGTGATAATATAAAAATGTCACACGTAGTTGGCCCTTGGAATCGGTGTCACTGAGGGGCCGGTTTGGAAGACAGATATGTGGTAATATAATTATGGGTGGTTTTATTTCTCCAATGTTTCCACATGTTTCTGTTCTCTAGAGGCGCGTTGGATTTTGAAGGTGCTGGTTATTTCCCATGAGAGCGGCACCTCAAAAAGGTCCGCGGGGGCTGGGGAGCAGAGTGAACTGCAAACCCTGGATTTCTCCACCTATCCTCTGCGGTATCTCTGAAGGTCACTGCCGTTGTGGAGCCAGCCGTACTTAACCAAGCGTCTTAAGCGAGACCTGCCTCCGTTCCTGGGTTGCATGTATGCGCACGCGGTTCTGTCTTTGTGTAGCGCCAACCGTGGCGTCACAAGACAGCTTCGCAGTTCCTCACGGGATCGCCGTAGGCCATGGCACATGCCTCGGTGCCTGGAATAGCTGAGGCCCGAGGGGGCAGGAAACGCCGAGAGCGGCTCCACGGGGCACTGGGTTACTACCCCCACCTCATGCGATTGGAGAAAATCGGCTACGTATCAGCATCAAGGTTGTTTGGCAGCGCCCCTCCCCTAAATCACCAGACCAGGGACACGTTATCTTTTCCCTCCAGCTTTTTTCACATCATCTCTCTTAAACATAGCTCATTGAGGCGACTGAGCGGGCAGTGAACGCTGCTATTAATCCAGTTTCCTGGAGAGCGTAACTGGGGCGATTAGCTCCTTGTAGTTGTGTGCCTTGCATCAGCTGTTGGTCGCATACAGCAGTAACACATATTTTAGCATAGGCTTAGAGTGGGTTTTGGTTGTGCCCTTTGTTCATGATTGGGTGGCTTGCCTGCCTACGTCAGACCCCCCACCCAGAGAAAGATGTTGTTTTCACTATAACTGAATGAGTTGTGTCCTTCACTGCTGACGTCAGGTCAGCAGTTTGCAGGGTTTGATGGCATTTGGCTGTTGGTACTCAATTGGAATGAATGCTGTTCCTCTTTCCTGCAGTATGTCTCTCCTAGCGTTTCTCTGTTCCATGCATTGGACCCCACTCCACCACCCCTCAGTGGCAGCTGGTGACATTTGAAAGTGGTGCGGCGTAAAATGATTTTCATACTGCACAGTGGCGAGCGAGCGGTTCGAGCGAGTGAGCCCGAACAACCTACGGGGGATTCAGGGGGGTTCTCCCCGGGGAAAATTTTGAAAAATGAGTGGACAAATGGTGCATTTTCAAGCAAATTTGAGAAATCAGGAAGGTTAATAAAGCAATTGTGAAAGTGCAGTTATTGCATTAATAATTACTTTAATAAAGAGATGTCATATAACATAGGTAGATAACAGAGATGTTATATAACATAGGTAGCTGCTTATTCAGTATAGCCACAGAGCTTCATAACAGACTTAGAGATGCAATGCATTTCTGAGTACCTCACAGATGTTTTTTATTTAAACAAACCACCAAACAGGTCGCAAACTTGCAGCATTCAACATTGTTCACTTTTTGTAGTTAAAATCAGCACCTTGGGAATGGCAAAATACTGTGCTGGAAACTGGTGTGAATGACTGCCTCAAAACCTTCAGCAAGTTTAAAATACATTTCTTTAAAAACAGAATCAAATATGAGCCTCCGTGTCTGACCCTCAAATACTGTAGCAGCGCACGGCTGGTACAGGGGTCCTCACACATTAGGGCAGGGCCTCTACCACTCAAGCCACACACCCTGGTTTGCACTGCGCCACAGGTGCACGCAAGAGCCAGTTAGAGAATCATCGTGAAAGAGGGAAGCAGGGGCTCTCATGACCATATAAACCAGTTAACAGAAAAATGTTTGCTTTTGCAAACCAGAAAAAAAGCAAACTGCGTTGCGGCCTCTATGGTGGACACCTCATTCTCAGATGTGAACTACTGCGCCATTTGGGCCTCAGGGCAGCTGTAAGCCACAAGTGTAGTTTGTGGTGCGCTCATTATGAGCACGATTGCACAGGATTTATGAAAATAAATGTTCAGTGTGTGTCTGTCTGTCTTTCTGTGTGGATGTGTTTGTGTGTGTCTGTGGGTGTGTTTGTGTGTGTCTGTGTCTGTCTGTGTGGGTGTGTCTGTGTGGTTGTGTTTGTGTGTGTGTGTCTGTGTGTCTGTGTGTGTGTGTCCGTGTCATGGAGTATTAGCCAATATGTATGATTGACAAAGTTTAGTGTACACTCTACTGCGCAGTACTGCACATTGACCTAATGTATGAATTGTTTTTATGTTTCTTAAACTCTGCATTTTACATCATTATTCAACTCTGATAGCTCTATGATCACGTCTTCAGACATGACCTCCTTTCAAATCACTTCCTGAGTTGCCTGCATGCGATTGCACATCCCTTAAATTGAAGTAATTGAATGCCAGTGATTTTACTGTTGAACATTCCTAGTTGAGAACATGTTTCAGACTAGCCTAGGCAGAGACAGAAAAGCTGACAGTCTGTCACAAATGCATATGTCTCTAACAGGACTTCCAAGATCATAGTAGATTCCTTTTTACTGTATCTCGGCAAGCAGGCATATTTGAGTCAGGCTGATCAGCTAGGGTGAGCACATATGGAACATCTTGATTGTATTCGGTAAGGTGTGAACCTTTTAGTCATAGCTGCCGAGGTTTCAGATTGCTATGTGTGACATTTTCATAATTTTAGAGCAATTATGAGTGACATTTCAACGCCTATGAGTGACACTGTCTCCCAAGCAAAATCAAGCAATGGGAAACCCATAAATCTCACAAACACTATATTATTTCAAAAAGACTTTTAGCTCACACTGCTAAAAATCATTAACAGATGAACAGCCTAGCGCCCGGGGTCTGCCACGCTGCCCGCTATCTGCAAGTTTAGTAGCACCACAATCAGTGGCTCTAAATCATCAGGGCATAAAATGAGTTAGTGCGCACAAAACTACTGAGGCAGACTGCGTGACTGCATAGTTCTCAGTTACACGGCCACGGGCAGCTCCAGATGATCGTGCTTTTAAAAGCAATCGTGGACTTCCGTTGCAACCTATGCCACGCCACATTCTGGCTCACACCCTGACTGGTGATAGCGTGCTGGACTGAGGACAACCACTCCTGCGGCCGCGGGGTCCGTGGTTCATACTTCATGCTCAGCCTGATGGCCTCCTGTGATGGGTGGGTCGCGTCAATCCTTAGCATAATCAATGAATAAATACCGCCGCTGTGCGAGCGTCTCTTTCAGGTGGCCAGCAGCAGGTACTTTCACGAGTCTGCCCCTGGAAAGATCGTTATCATCACGCTTCGCTACAGTTCATACTTTTGCTTCAAGCCCTTTATTGTCAGACGGTTGTTTCAACGTGCTTTGAACTCCAGGATCTGAGATAAGCCATGTGTAGGCAACAGAAACTGGTGTTAAATGACTTACAAAAGGACGTTTAGTAGCACACATTAGCTGACTACAAACGTAATAAAATGACGTCCGTTCGCGCCGCAGCTGATTTGTTCTGACAAACTCGCAGTTGGCTGGAAACGGAAGTTGTTATTCAAGAAAAGAGATTTTTAGATGTACATGATGAAGCTGGACAGAGCACATCAGAGATAACACCGAGCCAGGCCCAGACCCAATCAGGCTTCCACACGCGTGACCAGCAGAGAATCTGCTCAAAAGCGTAACGCAGCACCAGCTTCAAACCTTTTTAAAAACTGCTCGGTGAATAAATACCGACCCCTTCTGCACGGAGGATCTATCACGTGCATGCCACATATTACGTTAAAGAACGGACTGCCGCCGTAGCAGGCTGCGTGTCAGTGCCACTATTGATCATAAACACTACGTTTCCCATGGTGCATCAGCAGCACTGTTCATCATAAACGTTGCGTTTCCCATGGTACATCAAAGGCTACTTTCCCCAAGTCATGTCTTTGTAGTATTTAAATGTTCAACCTCTTGGTGTTAACTAGATGCATAGCGCATCCGTTTAAATGACATTGCAATAAATAACATCGAATAAGCTCACGACCCAACTCTCTAATGAATCGAAAGTAACACCAACATCAATGTTGTGAGACAGCGTAAAGTTCACTGCACACATCACACGAAAATATGGATGATTATATAACAACACAATTAATGGCATTCCTGCTCAGCTGAATATAATGACACAGAACAATTGTATCTGGTAATAAGAAATGGTGATGGCAGTCAAACATATCCATAACATTCAACTCCTTTCCTGTGCAGATGTAAATCACTTGATCATCTATTTCCATCTATGTCGTAAACGTTTTGTCTTTAACTGTTCGTCTTCCTTGTTTGTAAGGGTGCAAATTCACTGAGGTAGGCAGAAACATCATTCAGTGAGAACAAAAGGGCAGGCGCGGCCGGCATGACTGGGGAAGCGGGGTACGCGCGGGGAGGGGGAGTGGGGGTTCATTTAATTTAAAGAATAAAACTTTCCAGGCATCTCCTCCGGGCCCGCGTCGCATCACGTCTCCTCTGCAACGTGGTGGTGGAAGTAACTTCTCCCTGCTCTTTTCTTTTGCCGCAACAGGAAATACTAACTGCCAATTAGGAGACTGGATGCGACGGGGGGCCGGGCGTTTGACCCTTGATTACTCTGTCCTGGCATTTGATAGGGCATGGGGTGACTTTGCGCAAAACACATCACCGCCTGAGCAGGAGCCTATCTCCAGACGCCTGCACTACACTGGGCAGGCGCAGCATACCGAATGGTTTGTGAATGTGAGTGAGGAGCAACGCTCCTCTCTCACATGCACAGACCATCTTCTCGACTCCTGCTCGCCTGCGTGCACTGTACCTTGACATGCGCACTTTCTTTCACCCGTGAAGCACAGGCCGGCCCGAAAATGTAAACAGACTAATTGTAAGCTGACAATTCGTCTGCTTACATTCTTGTTCACCTGTTGCCCGATTCATTTGTGGAGCGCTGCCCCGGTGCCCCTATGGACCAGCCGCCACTGCCACCCCTACTTAATCTCCTTCTTTCTCCATGCATCGTTACTCCCCCTCCATACTCTGTGTATGGCCTCATGGCTCGAGGCTGCACACCAGTATTCTTCCACTCCTCCCTGTTTACCCATTTCTGCCACGCCAAATATGGGTTTCCGCCATCTGCCATCCCCCGGCAGCCCCTTGCTGGCATTAACTTTGCCAGTGCTTCTT
The DNA here is from genome assembly GCF_964204655.1 of Triturus cristatus. Lineage (NCBI taxonomy): Eukaryota > Metazoa > Chordata > Amphibia > Caudata > Salamandridae > Triturus > Triturus cristatus. Next base: position 268,596,432 of record NC_140583.1, on the reverse strand, counting down.
TGATATTTTAACATAGGCAAAAGCAAAAGTGCCAGGTGGCCATCTTGAAATTGTAATTTCTAAACTTTATTGTTGTACTGTTCCAAGATGGTGCCACTTAGTATCCATAAACTGTGTTAAAAAAAGGCAGATATGCCATCTCGATGCGTTACAACACCATTTTGGAATGATCAATAATAAAGCATAGAAAACATCATTTAAAGATGGTGCTAGGGATGAGGCAGTGGACTGCTCATCATACCACAGAGGGGTGGCTTTTCAAGCCAAGATCAAACCTGGGTTCGGACTGCTCAAGTTTATGGGATTCAGGCAGTCCTGTGTAGAGGTCATCTGTCATGGCACAGGCAGGGGTATAACACAGGTCCCTTCAGCCTCTATATTACACGGGGGCCAGAACCCACCCAGGGGCCCCCAGTCCTTCAAAAGGGGCCCCATTTAGCCCAAGGCCAATGAATATCTGTGAGATATGGGAGACTCGTGGTGGTCCTCACCACATTCTGCGGGGGGCATCATTTTGTTTTATAACAATGGTCACAGGTATCTCTTGTGGCTGAAAATGAATGCGGGTTTGGAAGGATTGGCTTGGATCAAAGGCTAGCTTGAGTCATTGGGTCTTGTCGGCTCCATGATTATCATCGCAAGGATGCGATGAAAGATTCACAGTGCAGTTGAGTTTTACTTCTGGTCTAGTTCCCGTTAATTAATTCACCTTTGCTAGTTTCCCTGAATAACTCCATGTAGGAACAGTGTCTTCTTAGCCCGCTCAGCAACCGGCCTTCATGGAGTAAGTTCTACCACCTGGCTGGCTCATCTCAGGAGATGGTTTACAATGCTCCGAGCATCCCCAAAAGGAGATTGGCAGTGCCACATCCGGAACAGAGCGCAGGAGGCAGAGCTGGCGACAGGTCGCTTCAATACTCTGGCAGACAGACAGGAACATGTCTTGCAGGCAAACAAGGAAGTCTCTTGCTCTCTTCCTGCTTCAAGTAGATCCTCTCCTGGGGGTGGATTAAGGAGATCATTTTAAATGGTAAATAATTTACTATTGGTGGTGATCAATTGATCAATCCTAATTAAACTTGCTTCCGACTCCTACTTCTGTGACAGCTGCCTGGTGCACTTTTTGGTATATTAAAGGGCTGTGTAACATCATAACTGTTCCAGGGCTTCACATACCTAAACAAATAAGTTGTTGTTATCATGTCTCAGCTCTATTGGGCTCGCCATTGAAAGCCCTGCCTCTCACAGTTCAGCCACACAAACCTTTAAAGAACTCTACTCTATCAGCCAGCACATAGTGGTAAAATCAGTTATGGTCACCTGTAAGTCTCCCGGGCTTGCGCTTAAAAAGGAGAAGGGTGGCAAAGAATCCATTTAAGAGCTAATGTTCCCCTGTTGGGCTTCAGGCACCCACAATCTCCCATCCCTTGGACCGTGGGACCGCCCATCCATTCGAGGTGGCTGCTGGAGCAGTTATAATGTGTGAAGAGGAATTACATCCATGCCCAAACTAGTATGACATTTGGAGGTACTGTAGCTGCGAATATGCAGAATATTTTGTGTATTTCATAAATATTATACGTGTACAGGATCATTGTACTCTAGCTGTACCACTGGTCACTGCCCAGAATACTTGCACCTAGAGAATTTGGATCTGATCACATTTTCCAATCCCAAGTTATAAATGAAATGTCACATTGCCATGCAGTGGTTATGTTGATGGATGAAATCACACTTTATAGTTTAAAAAGTCTGTGACAAAAATATCCCTCCCCTATAGTGCACTAGATGTCTACTCCTAGTGCTGGGGATCTGAGAATGGACAGCTGCCTTATGCAACGGGTAGCTATGATGTAGAAAATACAAATCTGTCCTTTACAAGGAGCACATATTACTGGGTATATTCACGACTCCCCAGGGGGAACTCACCAAAAGAAGGGATTTCATCACATTGGATAGTTATCTACCCATTATTCTACATCTACAAAATTCATTTTCTTAATTGCTAAACTTCTGGAATCTTCATATTAGCTCCCCTAGTCTCACATCTTGGCTGTCTTACCCTTTATGCTCTCCCTGTACAAGTCCTGCACCATATTCCGCCTGTGCTCAACTAGGCAAGTTCACTTCTTTTCAAACTTCTTCCTACTACTCACCTCTTCTGCTTTTTCATCCCTTGATGTCCCTACTTTCCTTCTCATCTTGACTGTTGTCGCCTGAGCATTATTCTTTAAATACTCTCAGGAGCTGCCTCTCCATGGTAGGCCGGAGAGACATTTTTATTACACCGATGAAATGTAAACATTTCATGTTAGATGTAATTTACTTACACTACTTCATTAACTTTTCACCCACAGGAGACTGGTTTGCACAGACATTACTCAGCTCTCATGTTAACCAATGGTATATTTTGTGAGTTTATGTGCAGGGAGCATCCATCCCATTGCATGGATTCAGAGCTGCCGACTTTGGAACTAGGGAACCAGGTTCGAGCCTTGCTCAAGATTTCGTGATTCTGGGCAAATCACTTAATCTCCCTGTGCCTACCGAAAAATGAATATATCCTTGTGTAATGTAACTGCTGCTCATGAAAAATGCTCCAATACCTCGGGTCGAATTCGCGCTATATAAAAGTGCAACAAAAAAAAAATACATCTTCTGGCATCATTTGCTCAGTACCCAATAAAAGTTTCCTGGGAAAAGGGACATCCCTTCCCACAGCCCTACTCCTTCCTTCACTTGTCTGTGCTTATTCACATTCCCCTCACACTCTATGATCCAGTCTAAATCCTTCTTTCTTCTGGCTGCTCCTCCTCTCCCATGTTCTTGGTCCCTAGGGAGGTCAGTTTATCACACTGCAATGGGCAACAGAAGTGACATCACGCACGCTGAGGTTGGATGACGTAGGATGGCTCCTTGTCCCATCTTTAGTCGTGCAACAATCTGTTGTTTGCTGCTGAGAGTCTACGGGGATGGCGAGAAGTGGAAGCAACCGGAAGTGAGCAGGGCTCTAGGATTCCTGTTTACTTTCTGTCCCTGCCACTGTCCTCGTGAATACTTGGTTCAACACTGTTTTGAGAAAGGCTAAGGCAGACTGTAAATGAGCGGAAAGGCACTGGAGGAAGGACTTTTCCGCTCTAGGGAGGAGTGAATATAAAGCGATGCTGAAGGGCTACCATGGACTTATTAGGAAAACAAAGGCAGAGTATTATCTGGAAAGAATCGGGTCTGCAGGCAATTCGACCAGGGAATTATTCAGGGTTTATAAGGAAATATCTTCCTTTGCTACAGTAGCAGCTCCTGCAATAGGTTCAGTAGAATGGTGTAACCAAATAGCTAATTTCTTCTCAGATAAGGTGGAGACAATTTATTCCACCTTTCCAGACTCTGCCTTAGTAGACCAGGATATTCTGCATGAGATATGGCCAGTAAATGAGGGTGAGGGACACACTGGCTGAGTGTAACCAGGCGCTTTATAAGTACGAAATAATAATAATAATAATAAGCGGTAGGAAATCAGAGAGAGGAGAACCAGAGGGTAATCTGAGGCGTCAGCTGTGCTCCTGGCTATCCCCGATAACTTTCAACATCAAACTATTTGAGTACTTTCTCTCCTCTCACCCGGAAACACTGGAGCCCTCTTCCTCTTCACGTGCCGCTGCTTGGAGTCTTTCATCCTTGCGTCACCTCCTCTCATTGCTAACCTGTTTGTTTTCGTTTAGTTCCCATGCAAATATTCCAGGCTTGTAATTAATGGTACCAGTTTTGTATCCTACTGTTCAGCACTTTGGCAAAAAATAAATAATCATAAATACAAATGAAAACACACATTTTAGACCACAAGCAGCCCCATTTTTACAACACATATCCGGCTTCAAGGCTGCACCCATCTCACGCTCTGAACCAAGGTCCCCCTTGCATTGCGTTCCACTCTTTCTGACCCTGTCACCCTTTTAACCACGGTCACACTCTCTATCCCTGTCATCTTCCCTAACAATGCTACCCTTCCATTTCCATTTCTGTCACCCTCTCCATTCCTGGACCCCTCCTAGCCAGTTACAGCACAGTTCCTGCAATCTACCCCGTCCCTGTGACCCTTCCAGACCCTGCGACCCTCTACATCCCTGTCCCCTCACAGGCTCTCCCACATTCATAATCCCTCAATCAATCAATCGATCAATCAGGGTTTATGAAGCGCGGGTGCTTCACCCGTGAGGGTCTCGAGGCGCTGAGGTATCATGCTGCCTGTACCTATCGGTACCCGTCATATTTCTAGCCCCTTTCACCATCCAAATCCCTGTCCCACAATCCCACCCTGGCACCTTGCCCATGCCCGTAACACTCATTGTCTCTGTTCCAGTCACACTGACAATCCCTATCACCCTGCCCATCCTTGTTACACTCTGTTAGACTTGGGGGTCTCTAGTTGGCACATGTATACACTTGTGACAAATAGGGACCCTCTCCTCTAGTCAGGGTAAGGGGGTACACTCCTAAAATAACCCCTGCTCACCCCCTTGGTAGCTTGGCACGAGCAGACAGGCTTATGTCAGAGGCAGTGTGTAAAGCATTTGTGAACACATACAGTAACCAAGTGACAACACTACAAATGGACACCACATAGGTTTTATATTAAAAATAAGTATTCTTTATATAGATTTACCACAAGACCATTAAACGACAAAAACACACAATACTGTTACTTTAGATGGTAGAATGTTGCTTAGTTCTCTTAAGTTCTTAAATGCGACACTTTAAGTCAATGTACCTTTTAGATGCGTTGCGCTTCCACGACAAGCAATGTCGAAGCGATGGAAATGCGGCAAAGTTCTGGTTCAAAGAATTAAAGACGTGAAGATCTTCCAGATGCGATACGCTTCTCCGATGTTGCGAGAAGACTCGACTCGATGCTTCAGCTGCAGCGGCGACACACTATACGCGATGCGACGATAGCGGCCTTGGCAGCGACACTCTTCTCCGATGTTTGCGAGACACTTCCGCTTGATGCGATGTTGCAGTGGCGACACACCTTTACGCGATGCGACGACAGCAGCTCTGGCGGCAGCACGCTTTTCCGTGGATGTGAGGCGCTTTTCTTGATGCGGTGCAATGCGACAACTACGATGGCTGCGATGGCGACAAGCTTCTTCCTCGATGCGAGACTCTTCTCTTGATGCGGTGCAGTGCGTCAGCTACGATGGCTGCAATGGCGACACGCTTCTTCGGTGTTGCGAGACACTTCCTGGATGATGCGAGACGCTTCCGCTCGATGTGATGCTGCAGCGGCGACACACTTGACGCAATGCGACGACAACAGCTCCGACGGCGGCACGCTTCTCCTTCTTGAGTCGCGCTTCCAGCTCCTTGCGACACGCAGTCCCTCAGAAGACCCAACAACAGCAGCAGGCACTTCCAAAGAACTCTGGGGAGCTGGGGGTGAAGTCTGTTGTTCCTGAGACTTCAGCAGGAGGCAAGCTCTATTCCAAGCCCTTGGAGATACTTCACTAGTTGAGCACAAGTACACACAAAGTTCCTTTCTCCTCTCTTTGGCACTAAGGCAACCACTGCAGGCCAATCCCCCAGGTTCAGGGATAGTTTCCTCCTCAGCTTCTTCTGGTTCCTCCCTCAGCAGAGGTTCTTCTTGTTTTCCCAAAGTGATCTAAGTTCTTGGGATCAGGGTCCCAATATTTATACCCAGAAATCCTTTGTCCTCTGGAGGCAGAGGGGCCTTTGCCCAGTCCAAACCAGTTCCTGAGCACTCTGTTTACCAGACCTCTCCTTTCCTTTCACAGTGCAGGGCAGAAACATTAGACGCCCCACAGGAGGTGGAGCCAGCATTGTGGAAGGCAAGTACAGCTCTGGAGCACTTTGTTGATAGAATTCCTTCTCTTCATTCACTGTGCAGGGCAGAGACATCAGCCGCTCCCCAGGAGGTGGAGCCAGCATTGTGGAAGGCAGGCCCAGCCCTATTCAGGTCCCAGGTGCAACTCCTCCCACCAATCTGGATGCAGATCTCTCTATTCACCACTGGGACACCTCACCCTGTCTCCTGGAATTCCCCAGCCCTGTCACTCAAACTCCAGACAAAGGAATACACACAGCCTAGCAGAGGCAGGTTTGAATGGTTAGACAAGAAAATGCCTACTTTCAAAAAGTGGTATTTGCAAACACAGAATATTAAAATAAACTTTACTAAAATATGTATTTTATTATTCTGAGTTCAGGCATACTAAACTCGATTTTCTATCATGTTCCCTGGGTCTGTTAGGATCATAGGATGTAACAATTCTAACAGCCCATTCTGGCCTATGGAGAACAGGCAGCCTTACAATAGTGAAAAACGAAAATGGCTGTAATTCACTATTAGGACATGTCACACACACCAGGGCATGTCCTACCTTATCCTTACAATGCGCCCTGCCCTTGGGCCTACCATAGGGGTGTCTGATATGAAGAAAAGGGAAGGTTTAGGGACTGGCAAGTGGGTGCACTTGCCCAGTCAGCTTGACAGTACCAGACTGCACGCAGGCTCTGCAATGGCAGACCTTAGATACATGTTTACAGGCTGCTTCTGTGGGTGGCACAACCAGTGCTGCAAGCCCACCAGCAGCATTTGGATTACAAGCCCTGGGCACTCCTGGTGCAGTGTACTAGGGTCTGACAGGTAAACCAAACCAACCAATCATGGAATCACAAATTATACATCAATATACAATAGGGAGAGCATATGCACTTTAGCACTGATCAGCAGTGGTAAAGTGCCCAGAGTCATAAAACAGCCAACAACAGGTCAGAAAAAATATATAGAGAAAGGCAAAAGGTTCAGGGATGACCCTGCAGAAAGGGCCAAGTCCAACACACTCCCATTCATTTCATGCGGCCTGCCCTCTCAGCCAAGCTGTCCCTCTCACCCTTGCTGTGCCTGTCACTCTCACAATACCTGTCAGACTCCTGACCGCATCACAGTCTAGTCTTTGTGGCACTCCTGACTATGTCGGTGACCCTTAGCATCTCTAGGCCGGCACCAGTACCATCCCTGGCTTGACGAGGCCCCCCCTAATAAATACAGTGGTAGCAATTCTTGGTACACCATGAGCATTTCTAATAAAACGGGGCTGAATAAGAAAAACAAAGATTAAGACAGAAGAACAGGGACAGAGAGAAAGCAGGGATAAAAAAAGAACTTGTAAGAGGTATAAAGATGTTGGGAGTGTATAGTGATGGATGAAAAAGGCTTGAGGTGGAATCAAGACTAGACAGCCCTGGTATTCAGCAACGCCCATGATCAACGGTGCCAGCGGTGGGCGTCTGAGAAAAACTTTGGGCCCTGGCAGTTATTCTTTTACAAAATAAACACCAAAGCAGGTATTACACCTAGTATTTACACCATGCTACTATTGGAATTTTCCACCCACCTCAGTTCACTGCTGACCTTTGTGCCACTCATGTTTTGAAACAATTAACCGCTGACCGACTACGGGGCATTTGGACACCTTTGGCATTAAAACTTGCCTCTGCCACTGTGCCTGTAACACAGACTTCCTACTCTAAGACCAGGCGTCCTTGGCGGCTACACATACTCCACGTGGACACCAGCTGTGGTCGTTGACCACAACACCCAGTTACCAGACATCACCTGCCTTGCCCTTGAACACTTTAGAAATAACATGGTTTTAAAAATCTCCTGCTGCACAGTTCCTTATGCGTCCTGCAGGTCTCGAATCGGCAATACAAATGTGCCTAATACTCCAGCAGGAGAGAGATCCAGTTTCGTCTAGAGGCAATTTCCACTCATGATAAAGTAGCACAGAGGGTTAATATGCCTGCTGCAAAGAACATGTACAACGCAAATCCCCATACTGTATTGTATGTGGCTAGCTCAGTAGGTTACTGCTTTAGTCATAGAGATCCTTTTCCAGTTCATAAGTTACAACCCTGATATAGCACATTGAGCTATGAGCTGTCATCAAAGCGCTGCACTGAAGCTGCATGGCATAAATTAAATGATTGTGTTTTTCCCCCAATCATTCATTATCCTAATTTTGCTAAAAAGAGTTTATTTGGGTACTTTCTTATTAGTAAAGCCAATCACTGTGGTGCGTTTTAAATCCTGCCCAAACACTCTTAAAATATCCTGCCTACTAGTATCTGTGATTCCTACACCTTGTAGTAGTCATTGTCTAATGTAAGATTTCCTTTGGACTGATTCACAGAAGTAGGATTCCTTGGCTCTGTGTAATGTGAGTGTGATGTAAAGTGGTCTGACACCCTACAATGGTATCAGAAGCACTATAAAAAAATGAAATGCACGTGAGAGAGGGGCTATGGAGTGTTGAGGGGCACTGGTGGAGTGTGGTTGCGAGGGAATTCATAGAGAAGGATGTTTTGGCGGGCAGGGGGGGGGGCAACAAATAGTGTCACACTAAGCGATACCAACGATAAATGCCCCATGACTACAGTACTTGATTGGCTCAACATCCTGTGATTCTGGGCAACCCACTTAATCTCCTCGTGCTTAAAAAAATAGAGCTAGTGTAATGTCATCTGGTGCTTCTGTAATGATGCCCTGGGCCAGGTTCGCTCCATATAAAATTGCAAAAAAAGGACAATCCCAAATCATAGCAGCTTTCCAGTCAGTAAAGCTAGTACTTACAGCTACATATATTTAAACCACTGAAACCCTTGAGGTCTTTCTCCTTATGACAAATACTTTGGGCACGCGGCTCCATTCTGTTCGAGGTTGTGTGCTCTTCAGCTAAGTTTCAGACACAGCCGCCTCGTGCCTGTGCCCTGACACTGGAACACCCCCTCCTCCCCTCCCACAAACAAGCTTCTCCCTCTGGCCCCCCTTCAAGCTGCTGTTATTCCAGGATTTCTGCGTGTCCCAGCTGGTGCCCGCTTCCCACGCGCGCATGGAGTGAGCGAGTGAGTCCTCCACGTGGGAGGCGGGATGCAGCCAAATTTCACTCCTCTGTAAACAGAAGAGAGCGAGTGAGGGGGGCGAGAGTAAATTGGATACTTGGGGTACCGAGAACACCTGATGAAGTAAGGGCCGAGGGAGGAAGTTGCACACGCCCTGCTGTGCCCAAAACACCTCTGAGGCGAGGCGCGCGGTGGAGGGGGGGGGGAGGGGGGGACGGGAAAAAAAGACGTTCGGTGGGCTTGGAATTAGTTACGATTTTAGAAGGTTGGCACATAGATAATTCACTTGCGTGCCCAGAGGGCGAGAGAGAGGGAGGAGGTGTGTTATTAAGGCCAGAGCTGCCGGCTTTGGAAAAGGGGAACCTGGTTTGAATCCCAGCGTCTGCTCAACATCATGTGATTCTGGGCAAATCACTTAAGGCATGATTTAGATTTTGGCGGACGTGTTACTCTGTCACAAGGGTGAGGGATATCCCGTCCGCTGACATATAAATCCCATAGGATATAATGGGATTTATATTTCGCCGGATTGTATATTTGCTGTGAGTAACTTGACTGCTGAAATCCAAGTCAGGTCCTTAATCTCTCTGTGAGCAAAGATAAAGTGACTCACACCTTGTTTAATATAATTGCGACTGCTTCGAGCTATGGAGAACTGCAAATGAACATTCCCTACTGAAACTCATATTTGAAGACAAAGTAGACATTGTAATAGATTGTCAAGGCTTGATGCTGACTAACGATGTTTTGATGGCTGATAAAACACTTCTAATTAATCAGCCCAGACCGCGTGTATCAATAACCCCTTCCAGACGTGCGAGTGGCCACCCAGCGTCCTTCGGGCTCTGGAATGGCATTTCTCTTCTCACGAGTAATAAGGAGGGAAATCCGCTAGTGAGCACATTTTAGCAGTTTATTAACTTCAGCATAACATCACAGGTCATATTTATCACAATTTAAATGGTCATTTGTATGTTCCATGCATTATATACATTTCAAACTGTGACTGTCATCATCTAGCATTCAGTCCTCTGATTCTTGCTACAAACACTAAGTCCTGACAGCACTTTCATGCACAGCACTGGTTGTATGCCCCTCTTTCAAGGTGTTAAGTGTTTTCGGGTTCTAGGCTTCCCTACTTCCGAAGTTCTGTTTAAGTGGCCCTCCAGCCGTGCCCGGGCCGCGAGTGCTGTGTCCGCCTGCTGACCCTCTGCTGGCCATTCGCCTGCTCCCAGTGCCCCTGCCCTGAGCCATCCCAAGGACACTGCTCGCGCTGCTCTTCTTCGTGGGCTATTGTGCTTTTATCAGCTGTTTTCTTTGTGCTGTCCCCGCCACGCTGAAGGTGGTACCTTGACCGCTGGCAGCTCTCCCTTTTCTGTCCCGTGTGCTGCTTTCCTACAAAAATCCTAGTTGCTCTAATGCCCCTACCATGTTGAGCAAGAGCATGTCCATTCTAACCTGGCCAGATGGATGCCGTCGACTGCAAAGTTGCCCAGGGTTTTATAATTTATCAGCGTGTGCCTAATGTACCCCCAGCTGTGGGCTTTACATGCTTTAAACATGGAGACATTCAGTTTCCTCCTAGGACTCTCTATGGCCTTATGATTGAACGCCCCCCTCCACTCGAAACAAACTATGATTTTAGACCACTGGATTTCCGCCAGGTGGACCAGTCTGGCAAATGCCGTGAGGTTTCCCATTATTGTCACCAATAGCACTTTCCTCCTGAGGCGGGCCAAGTCATTGTCCCCTAGGTGGATCAAGGCATCAGGTCTCTCCATCTGCAGTAATGTGTTCTGTATGGCGTGTAGCACTGCTGGCCTCTTGCGATGTAGGAGTGGCCCAGAATCCAGACCGGACACCTGCTTTTGGGTGCTCCTTTGGTGAAAGACCCATTGCTCAGAGAGCTATGGGTCCGATGTAACTCTTAAAGGCTCCTGAAGGCACCGCCTGATTTTCTAGATGTGCTGCTTGCCAAGCCTGAAGGCTGTTGCCATTGTGACAGCACCTATGTGGAAGGAGTGTGACCCAAAGTCCTTGGTGGACAGGCCCACACTGCTTAACGCCATCTTTAGTACTGCTGCCTTGGAGGGTCTCTGCTTTGTGTATTCCTGTGTCAGGCACACCGGCAGCACTCCTCGTCCTCCAGGTTGTCTAGGAGCGTGTATGTACCCTTTCCCTTCTGGTCTGTTTTTGACCAGCAGAGCTTTCCGACCCTATGCCCTTTGCCTATGTTGATGTCTTCTCGCTGAATGCGCACGTTTCCATGGTCGGTCCTGGAGGGGACCTCCAGTTCACTAACCATGTAGACCCCAAAGAAATTGAGTGTGAATGCTTCCCTGAACATCGCGACTTCTAGCTCCGGGGTGCAAATGCTGGGTAGTACGCGAAGCAGCAATTTCAGTTTGCTGAAGTCAATGGGCTGCCTCTGGTCCTTACATCTGGGTTGCATACGCCCCAACCCTTTCATGGCCACCTGGCAATAAAAGGAGCCTGCTGGGTCCCTTCCTGTAGCCAGTTTCCCAAAATATATTACATCGCTAAGATGAGATTATTCCCACGCCTTACTTTTTCTGCTTGTGAAGGCCCAGTGTATGAACTTCTCAACATCGCCGCTTAATACGCTTTCATGATCTAGCACCTTGGTTACCCTTTGAAATATCACCCAGCACTTATGATATAACTGTGCAGTCTTAGGGTCTAGCACATTGTCCACCAGTGCCATTAGGTCATGTCTACCAGGCTCCACAGCCATTCGGGGATGGGCATCATGCTCTGTTCAGCTTACGGCATATTACCATAAACTTAAATAATCGATCTCTACAATACAACCACAAGCAAGTCATGTTTTGATATCTCAAATTTTCAACTTGGTTTAGCATAGTATAACAACAATTTCTAAAACTAAGAGTCGATGCTTTGACCGGTCAACGTTACATAAACCAAACATTTACATACGGCACAGGATTATTACTTGTCTTTTGTTTGGTTCCTTACACCCAATGATTATCTGGACTAGCGTCTATTAACCTATTACAAAAAGCCCAAAGGTCCCCAATACCCAAACTTAAGTTTCACAAACTGCAAAATATTTCCATTTTACGGAAAACTTTTTGATTGCGCCCACACGCTTTGCATACGCTTCTTCAAAGCTCTTGGTATGCCTCCTCTTGTTTAGCCATTTCTCCTATAGGGGCGCCTCTACCAATCTCCAGTTTTGTAGAATTAGGGAATGAGCCACCAGAGTTGATATAGCTAAAAATGTCCCCTCTGATTTGGATAACTTGACCCCCGTCTGGTTATTTCAAAAAGAGCAGCCTCCGCTATCGGAGTATACAGTTTTTGGATTGCCAGGCTTATAGCTCCAAAACTCTTTTCCCAAAACACTCCCAGTTTTGGACAGGTAAAAAATATATGTCTCCATCCCCCTTCAGTTGGGGTTAAGCAATGGAAGTACCTATTTTCTACTTCGAGATAAATTCTGTTCAAGACCTTTGGAGTAAAGTAGGCCAGCCAATGAGACAGAAACGCCATTCTTTTAAAGTTGGCCACTTGTAAGGCCTTATTTGTTGTTGTCGATAAAGTTTGCCATTCTTGAATAGAAAAAGAACAGTCGGTTTCTAAAGTTACTTTCTCCAAAAACTTTTCAACCAATGGCGATTCGATTTGGGAGCGCAGCAAGCGGTACCAATTACCCACCCCTCTAATATTTGCGGAAAATAAGGCACTACTGCCTTAGAAGGGGCACAACTAAGTAGTAAATTATATTTATTTTAAAAATGTACGATCTGCAGATATTCAAAAAAGAGTGGCCTATTCAGATCGTAACACCTGGCCTGTACTTCTTCCCAAGTAATCACCCTTTCCTGAATCATAAACTGACTCAATACCCCCAACCCACATACCTGCCAGATTTTAAAATGACTGGATTGGATATGGAGGCCCAAGCCTTTGCACTCACTTATTTTTAGAGTATGAAACATGGAAAAACCACTTTGTTTAAAAAAAAAAACTGGAGTCTACTTGACAAATCCAGAAGCGTCTTATATCTTGTTTTTTTGGGGAGTTTTGAACTTTTGAGAAAGGTTGGGTTCTGTGTGCTGGATTTTTTAATCTTCGTATTAAGAAAGAAATTATCTAATCATCCTGTAGTAAACAATAAGCGTGCTGCCAAATCAAGAAGTGCTGACTCGTAGTATGTTCGAAACTGAGGTTGTGCTAACCCACCTAAATCAGTGTCTAATTTTCAATACTGGAAGTTTGATTCTAGAAGCCTTCTTGTTCCATATGACTGATCTAATCATGGAGTCGAGCCCTTTAAAATAGCTGGCTTTAATATGAATAGCTATATTGGAAAATAAAAAAATTAGAAGGGGAAGTATAGACATCTTAAGCGCTACGCGACCTATCAATGGTAGTGGAAGATTTGACAATTTTTCCAATAATTACAGAATTTTATTGCTAGTGGCTTCGTAATTTAATTTAAATAGCTGGCCATATTGACCTGTAACAAAAATCCCAAGATATCGTATGGGATCTGTGTTAAGAGCCTTCCATTATAAATTATCTGACAAAAACTCAACCCCAGAATTCAATGCTAAAATCTCGGTTTTATTTTGGTTAATCTGTGTTCTTCTCTCCATTGTGTGTGTTTCTCCGCCCATCCTTGTTTTGCTCTCTTACTCATGTGCTGCTTTTACCTTCTCCATCTGCTCCACCACCTTCTACTCGATTGCACCTATAGTCCCGCTGTCCTTTTTTATTTTTATTTTGCGGTTTTGAACTAAAAATTCAATGTGTCTGCCATCTGTAATAAGTAAAATAACTAAAATGGAGCCTACATAATTCTGAAGCCATGTGCCTCGTGAATGATGTGACACCCAACAGGCGGTCACGTCATTGTTCCTTTTATTCCTACTTATTTTGTTGCCAAAGTGTTTTGCTTTGGCCGATGCTGCACATCATTGTCAAGTTGCATTGGGAAAGCCAAAAGGTCCAAAAAGGCGAGACCTATTGGCTTTGCCAGTGCTTGATTAACACCGCAAGCTTTATGCTTAACAAACCTGTGACTTTTGAAAGAGAATATGTGGAGTTGCGAGTCAGCCCAATTCTCAATTTGTTCACCCCAACTCTACACTTAGTGTGTTTTCATGGAAGAGTCTGCAAAAGGCAGCACGTGATTTACGGCATCCAAGTGTGAGGTTGGGGGATTTGGCAGATGGAAAATAATGGTACCTTGTGCTTTTATGCACCTCACCGTCAACTTGAAATATAATGTTTTGTGATTAGTAACAGCCTTTTTCACCCACCACAGAGCACTGTATTACAAAAGTGCCATTTTGACTGAGAGAATATTACCACATCACATCACTCTTTCTCAGTTGCACTGACTGACCTTGCAACCGAGGGTTCCTTTATTCTAAAACATATTCATATTAAACTTTACTAAGAAGAGAAACACCATGCGAAGTAAGGAAGCAATGTAAACAATAGTTAAAGGCATAGTTAAGGTTACAGTGCCTCCCCTACAGAATACCTAGTGCATGACACAGAACAGAGGGGAGCAAGAAGAAAGGAGGGGGAATTTTGGCAAGCAATCACTTTTCAGAACACGCGGTCAAGCAGGATTAGAACAAATCAAATCACTACACATGAATGTGCAAGAAACCAAACTGGACTCTATAAACTATATAAAAACATATCAAACTTATAGAAGCAACTTCATGTATTAAACACAACTTTTCCCCTAAAGGTAAGTAAACTGATGACATCCAACCAAGCATTCATATCTGGTTTATCTTTAGATTTCCATACCAGAGGGCTCGACCTTTTGGTAAAGAGAAGAGTTCAAAATAATTCCGTAGTGGATTTCCGCATGAAGAAATGATGAATCTTTGGAGAAAATCTCATTGAATTCAAGATTGAAATACTAAGAATAAAGTGAACTTGTTCTAAAAGATCAAACAACATTTGCTTAATTGCATCACAGCACCAAACAGAGGAGTCAGAGGGCCACCTTCGCTTACACACCCCTAGCAACTATTACAGTCCATGGAAAAATGGAAGTCATTGTGATCACATCACAATGCTTTCAAAATGTAGGTTTTTCTTGAATAACAAGCAGATTTTCTCACATATGATGTCTGCCAAGCGTTATCCTGGACAGCTCCTCATTGCTGGAAGTTGTTTTTTGATGTTCAGCAAGCCGCCCATCGCGGCCAGTTAAAAAATATTTGATTTAATCTGTCCTCTCCTCTGTCCAGCCCGCTTGTGTTTCTCATTAGCATCCTTTTACATTATTTTCTGTTTGTTTCCCTTTTTTATACAACCAATTACTGTTTTCATTTCTTTCAACTAACTGTAGTGCCCTCCACTACCCCTCGGTCGAAGATTGTGCTTTATCAATTGCACAATAAATCAATAGAAGATCGTGTCTCTGGGGGGCTCTTCTACTTCAAACATTTTGCAGTTAAATATTACAAAGTATTCTTTCTTTGTTCTGCGGGGAGCCCTACGTCACGCTCGCTCTTCCAAACTGAGCAGAAACAGGTAGCACTAGTAAGTAAGTTCAGGGTGGGTGGAATCGGACAGAAAATAGGCCCGAACATCAAACTAAAAATTACCCCCCCCCCCCCCCCCGTCTCGTTAGCGAATCAGATAGCTGAAAACAAGCCATGTTTTCAAATCGGGCAGGTTTGAACTTGTAAAGGCATGTTGTGTAGGTGTTTGGTATCATGGGCGAGTGCATGGATTTGTGCTTGCTGCAGGCGATGCTTGTGTGACACCAACAGCAAAACTATCCCATCAGACCGGGAAAGCTGCCCACAAACAGCCAGAGAACCACTCGCCACACTGACCTGTCAGACTAATCCTTCTTGCACTGCCAGATAGCCAGGTAGGCCGGTCCAATCCTGGTAACGTCACCTTTCCTTACCTGCTCCTGGTCTTGGGGTGGCACCTAAAGGATGCTTCCAGCGAGGGAGCAATCACTCAAGACTTCAGGACATTCATAGTGGCCATGATCCCGCAGATTTGCAATGATCGAGTCATTCTTTTAGTGCTAGCAGGCTGCCATATATGTAAAGAGGTATCTATAGAGCGCAGAGTTTGCTGAAAAATGTAAAGTCTTCAGACTGGCCAAGAATGACACTAAATTTGTGCTCTAGAAAGAGCAGGAACTCAGAATGATGAAACACATTACACTAGACTCCATTGAAGTCTATATGACCAGAAGGAATGGTCACTAATAAGAAAAGTGTGTGCAATGTTTGCAAAGTTGGCATTTGTCATCTTTGTGAGGTTTCTTTTAAAACATTACAAGTTTTTGAAATTTCAAAAACATAATTACGTGAAAAACATCATGCAAAACTTAGGTCTTGAATGGAAATGGCGAGCGAAACCTACTTTTTACAGAAGACATTTACTGCACAAAATGTGCAGAAAAAGTCTACATAAAACCTTTTGGGCGAGAATTTTCATTCACAACGAATTATAGGAAGGTTACTAACTTTACAACTTTTTGATGCTGCAAAGTTTGTAACTTTTCCAAAAACTTCAATGGTAAAATTATAGTTTCACAGAACCCTAGAATACTATTGGATGGGAGGATATTAGGTTATAGAAAGTAGTCAACAACTAAACAACACTCAGTAAAGGTCTACGGAACTATGGATGCCACGCATGAGTCATTCTCAAGGCGAGTGGGCATAACTGGAAGAATAATGCAACATATGGAGGTGAATTTTGCAGAGAAGTATATTTAAAAGAGTCTTTTGCTACACGAACATTCCCTCTCACGACTTGGCGCTGATTGACTTGTGCCAGAATGAACCCTGTATTCATGTGCATGCCTCTGCATATGTTAATCATATTACATGTGTTAAAATACACTATCTGTGCAAGAATTGCACACCTGCATTGCATGCAGAAACATAGCAAGGGTGCCATGGACACTATTACAAGAAAGGATAATAGGAATCCTTAGCATTGGTTGGGTAGTAGGAGGAAGCCATAGATGGGGTGCAGTGGGTCACTTCATATTTTGCAATAATGATAGCTACCTTGATCCCCAATCCTGCAGCTTTGTAAATTGTGTACTCTACACTCTGCAGGCTATGAAGCTTCCCCTAACTCTCTATGTCTGAGAGATCCTGCAAACTATGCAGGGCAGGGCACTCACTAGCCCATCTCATTATCTCTATAGTGTTATGTTATGTTAGGTGTTTTTGTAACGCCCACTATCACCCGCCAGGGTATCTTGGCACTGAGCGGGTGTGTGTTCCTAGTCCCACCTATGGTAGGTTGGTTAATTAAATAGCCAGGTCTTCAGCTATGGATGTGGAGAGGGAGGTTGTTCTACACTTTAGGAGCGCTCGTCCTCTTGATCTGGTTCTGTGGGATGTTGGTGAGTAGGAGTCCTGCAGAACGGAGGTGTGTTGTCGGTTGGCGGAAGGAGATGCAAATGTCAGGTAGAGTGGCCCAGAGTTGTGGAGTGCCTTGAATGGTAGTGGTCTAGTCCATTTATTTATTGCATAAATGAATGAATACCTTGGTGCGGAGACAAGCAGCAATGGAATATTCACCCATTAAAACTTCCAGAAAAAGGATACATCCTAGACTATATATAGTAGGAGATCAGCTTTTGCAAAAGATGAGTTTTCAGTGATTTCCTAAAAGAGAGTTCAAGAATTGTCTAGGTTCATGAGCCAAACAGTTCCCCAGCCAGGAACCCGTTGTAGAAGAGAGCGGCCCCCAATACCTTTTCTCTTAATGGATAAAATACGAAATTGGGGGGAATGAGCTAAGTGGATGACATGTCCTGGCACGCCCTGCAAGAAAAGCAATACAAGTCCTGCCTTACTTTAGCCACATAAGAATTTGTGGGCAAGAACAGAGTTTTGAACTGAGCGCTTTGTATGGTATCAAGTCAGCGAAGAGTTTACCTCCCGGTCAACACAGAGTCAGACTTTCAAAGTCCTTCATTTGTCATGACCGCCATGTTCTAGACTCAGTGAAGAATTTTCAAAAGATATCCAGCCTGCCCCACATAGAGGATATGCTTGGAGTTGTGATACTGGTAGATCTGAGGATCAAGCAGTCATAACTTGTCCCAGTAGGACGGATTTTACTATGCGTGCTGTGTGACCAAGAGCCCACTCCCCATCTCAGTTTTTTGCATGATGTTACAAGAAGCTCTGCGTAGCGGAATCAGACTTGACGTTTCTGGCTGACCTACATCACTACAGGCTGTGGAGGACAAGGAGGTCCTTTTTATCCCACTTGGATTTGTGACTTGTTGTATTGGACTCTATACATCTCCTGTCCACAGGACGGTTCAGTGAGTTGCTGTTCACCAGTCACATCTGCAGTGATATGAACGTCATTAGCCCAAATTCCAACAAAGCAGATTTAGCTCCCATTTCTTCAAGTCAGCTAATTGAGAACCCTAAATTGGCTAATAGTAACATATTACACTCAGGAACTCTGAAGTGGAAGAACTGCACTGAGATGCATCACATACAGATGTTACTCTTATCAAGAAGTCAGAGCCAGTGTTAGGTGAGCATGACTGTCCCTGGGCGTTCGCAGTCAGATAAAAACGTCAAGTTGGTTGTGACGTGTATCTCATTCTCAAATGGACTGATGGACTGTGCATTGTACACTCTGCAGGCTATGCGGCTTCCTCTAACCCTCTATGTCTGAGTTACTGTAATCTCTGCAGGGCAGAGCACTCACTGCCCCCCTATTATCTCAAAATGATGTACAACACTTTGTAGTATGCCAGATTAACAACTACAAAAAGATTCCCAAATATACTGAAAGACAGTCATCGCCAACAGGATTCTTAGTCTGTGAACAGATTACGAACAACAAGGACCAAGAGTTAGTTCAGACTAGAAACAGCAAGTTTTAAACCAGAGGATTAGGCTGCTGGGCGAGAAAGAGAAGTAACAGCTTCCAAACTACCCGCAGGCAGCTTTTTAAGGCTAGATCCAGACAGATGCAAAAACTTTTTCAACTCCGCCAGGTGGATCCACACATATTTAAACATCTTCTTATTATAGGGCATTCCAGCTTTTGGGGGAGTTACGCATAATCCAGACAGGTCTTAATAAATATGGACGCTCTGCTGTGGCCTCTGGAGGAGATCTTTGGAATGAACCAGAAAAATGGGAAAAATACAATAAGCTGAGCAGAGAAGAGACACAGCTGTGACCTCTGTTGAGAATTGGGGTGAGACCCGAGGAAATGAAAGAAAAATGAAGTGCTTTGGAGGCACCCAGAAGAGACCATCAATAGGAAACCATACCATAAACTAAGCAGACCAGAGATGCTACTCTAACCTCTGATGAGGCAAATATGTGGGGATGAGAGATCACAGAGGAGCGTCCCAGACTAGACCAAAAATAGGTAACAAGATGATAACTACATAGACTGGAGGATCAAGGTAAAGAGAAGTTCACACTACGTTCGGGCTTTCCATGCTGGACGAGGAATACATTGAGCAAAAGGCAGACTACCTCAAGTAAGCAAAAGCAAAGGCTGGTCAACTAAAGGGCTGCATCAGAACACAGCCTGAGAAGAAACACTTGAGGCAGCAGACTGGATGAAGAAGAGCCCTGAGAAGGAAATAGCAAAAGAAGAGTGAGATGAAGGGACATCTACAGCCAGAGCAACACATGAGGACTAGAATGAGAAGTAAGAGAGATGACAGCAGATAGCAAGCAGGAAGGGTTTCAGACTCTTGCCCTGATAGAAAAGCTCCATGAGGAGGAGTATCTCAGGGGGGAGGCGATACCAAGACTCTTATACCTCACCCAGGCTGTGGAAGGGGAACTTGAATAGGAGATCTGGGGTCTGCGGGTTGATACCAGGCTCTAGAGTGAGTTCTGGGGATAACGCCTTTAAGTGTGTATTATCACATACACTCCAAAATGTAGTGTAGTCATGATACAGTGTTTGATGCCCTACTGAGAGTGGAAGACGAGATACTAAATTAACAGGATTAGATACTATCTTGGAGGTAGATTTGCAAACACACACTCAAGCTGACAACAATTATCACATGCAACAAAAAAGTCAAATGTAGAGTGAGCAAATTTGAAATTAGTAAAGTACATCAGACCACAAGCGGCTTACATAGTAAATCGAACTCTAAGGGCTTCAAAACAATAAAACATTCAACTCATGTGAAATCCAATTTCTTTTCGTTTCTGGTTAAAGGTTGGTTATTGGTACAGCATATTTGAGAAAGACGTTTGAAAATAATATATAAAATATTTTAGGTAGAGCCTTTCTGTTGGATGTCTTCTGTATGAAAAGAAAGAGCTTAAATCATCCTGAGGATTTATCAGCTTTATGTATTTCTTGAAAGCAATTTGATTAATAATTTGGGCTCCTTTGTGGAAATTCACTGGGCAGATGCAATGTAGAGCTATAGCTACACTTGTACAGCATGCAATTTATGGATGTGAGCTAAGAAAAGGTAAAAGCTCTTCACTACACAGAAAAAAATTGACAATGTCTACCTGGAATTCAAACTTGCATCAAGCGCTAGGACAATCTGAAGCACAGTTGTATCCAGCACTGCACCAAATATGCATAGATTTGAGAAGAGCTTTGAACACCACTAGAGACACCTCAAAGCATTCATAATGGCTGTCCTCAAAGCCCTGCTTCTGGTGTTGGGCAATTGTACTGATCAGGAACTACTCAAGCCATAGTGACAGAGTGCAGGCCTCAGGACGGGAGCGCAGAAATGAGGCTGGATATGTTTTGGATGATATAACCAAATTCTAGCAAATTAACAAAGAAAAATAAACCTGAACCTGATTTCTGCTATAAGAGAAAGTGGCCTAATTCAAAGATCATATTTAGATAAAGGACAATAATAGTGAAATGAAGAGCAGAGGTCTGCAGCTGAAAGGTGGATTATTAGTGGGGATAATTCTGCACCTACTACTAGCAACAAGATCACCACCCAATATAAGGTCCAGACAAGGTCTCAATAAATTATTACCTTGCACAATCCTTGGTACCTGGCAACAAGAAGACAGGTCTGTAAAGCATTTAACAACGCCACTACATTTAATAATTAAGACACAAAACAGAATAAAAACCCCACACCAATTTATAAAAATAGGAAAAGTTTTTATCTTTAAAATGACACCAAAATGGCAAAAATCCAATGTAGGAAACTGGACTTATGAATTTTTAAAAATTAACCACTTTATAGTTCTTAAGAACATATAGCGCCAAACTAGGACATCTGGCCGCTCTTAACCGGGACAAAGTCAAAGTTTGAGGGCGACTGTGATGAATCTCTTATCGGATACACTAAGCGGTAGGCCCCAGTCAAAATGTTACCGTCGGACTTAAAAACTTTACTGAAATATTTTCACTCAACATCCTGCAGTCCCCTCCAGCAGGCCAATTTTGATATGACCTCATTGGATTGCTTTTCCAGTAGGCCCTGGTAAAATCCTGGAAGTCTGGAGCTTTCAGCGGGATGAACCTGAAATCCAGGCCGGGTTGCTGTTTAAGATAGTCTGCTTCAGGCATGGGACTCGCTATAAGGCTGGCGGACAGTCAGGCGGAAAAGAAGCGAAGCCCGGTCACCATCATTGAAGGAACGAAACTCAACGAGACGAGATATTGGCTCCCCGCCTGGCGGCTCCGTCCTGCTGCAGAACTCAGATAAGTGACCTTCAGAGAGGTCAAAATTTTACCTTCGGACTGAGAAACGTTTCTGGAATATTTTCTCTCAACGTCCTGAGGTCCCCTCCAGCAGGTCAATTTTGATATGACGTCATTGGATTGCTTTTCCAATAGGCACTGGTAAAATCCTGGAAGTCTGGAGATTTCAGCGGGATGAACCTGAAATCCAGATAGGGTCGCTGTTTAAGATAGTCGGCTTCAGGCATGGGACTCGCTGGAAGGCTGGCGGACAGTCAGGCAAAAAAGAGGCGGAGCTCGGTCACCATCACTTTAGGAACAAAACTCAACGAGACGAGATATTGGCCCCCGCCTAGCGGCTCTGTCCAGCTGCAGAACTCAGATAAGTTACCTTCAGAGAGGACAATTACTGCTATTCAAAGTCTTTATTCCTTCTTGCTTTCTGATCGGGGGGAGGGGAGACAGGGGGATGGCGATATGAACAGAGACATTATTTGGGACGTTCAGCAGTGAGGTGTAAACCGCTGAAACAGAGACTCAAGACTCCTTTCGCAGAATGTCTTCATACATATGAAGACTGTTAACAGACATTTTTTCATGGGAAAGTATTGGGGTACTACCACCTCCGATAGCAAAATAATTCCATCCATGCTGGCGGCTTGTCCACTACACTTCAGCAATAGTTATCAAAACACAGTTCGGGCGACAGGCACTCTGCAAGTTGTGGAGGTGGCGGGGTTTTCAACTCACCTAGCAGGGATGCAGGGAGGAGGGAGTTGGGGAAACTGTTTAATTTAGTTGTTAGTATTCTAACCATTGCTCAAGACAGAAATAGCTGCTATAGGATGCATCTAGACACCAGGTGGACAATGGGAGGGGGGGCCTCATAATCGTGAACTGCCACAACTGGGACAATAGGTGAAACGCAGTAGCGGCTCCTGGAGGGAGTGCTGCAGGGTGGTAAGGCGGGGCAGGGGAGGGGCAAGGTGGGGGGTAGTAAACTCTGGCATATGGCCAAACGGAGGTAAGTACATAAATAAAAAAACAAATTACATTGCACACGCTGCATCGCCATTTGGGGTTGCAGCATGCGCAATGTAATTCGTTTTATTTATTTATTTATGTGCTTTTCTCCATTTGGCCGTATGCCGGAGTTTACTACCCCTCACCCTGCCCCTCCCCTCCCCCGCCCTGCCCCACTGCCCCGCACCACTCCCTCCAGGAGTCGCTACTGGTGAAACTACTATTCTCCGAGCCAGGACCTGGAATGTAAATCGGCTGGGGAACAAAATCAAACACACACTTGTCCTACAATATATCAAGCAGCATGCCCCAGATGTAGTAATGTAACAAGAGACACACCTGAAAGGTAACTGCTACAGGGCTGTTGATTGCTTCGGATATAAACTAGTAGCTCATTCGGGGTATTCGACTGGGGGCACTTTGATGCGCAATACATTGCCCCTCACCATAGACAAAACTTGGTGCGCTGATGCCGGCTGCTGTGTAGCCGTAGTAGGTAGATGGGAGTTGTGCCTGCTTGCATTCTGCTCATTCTACACACCACAGAGACTGCACTCAATCATCCTCCCGAAAATTGGCGAGCTCCTGGCGAGCCTTCCTACTGGTACCCTCTTAGTTGGCGGAGACGTCAACGCAGTAGCAGATCCCGAACTAGATCACTCCCATATGCAGGCAAGCCAAAGGAGAGAACAGATTTGTTTGAGCTTTCTGACGTCCATTGGCCTAGCGGACCTCTGAAGAGCACACAACCCTCAGGAATGACAATACACATACTGTTCGGTGCGACATGGGACCTTCTCAAGAATTGATTACTTACTCACACACCATGACCAAGTGGGGGGCTTCACACAACTGACACATTTGGCAAGGGGCATATCTGACCATTCCCCGGTGGGCATCACTTTCTGGGGACCAACCTTTAAAAGAGTAGCATACCCGAGAATTGACCCCTGGCAATTAAAAACATCCAGCTTTACAATATAAACTTTGTGAAGGGACCGAACTGTACTTCCAAGAAAACATTGGATCAGTCAAAGTCCAACAGATTTTATGGGAGGCCTTCAAAACTGTGCTGAGAACCAAAGCGCTGACAGGGGGGGAAGAAGAAAGAGGAAGTTTTAATAATAAAGACATTAGAACAGGATATCATGAAATAGAGAAAGAGGCAATAGCCTGAGGGAGCGCAGACCAGCATCATTAATTAGCCCTACACCAACAGGAACTAAGTGCCTTTGCCGAAATTGAGGAATGGGCATACGCCCTAGCAATGCAACTCAGATTATACGACGTGGGCGACAAGGCCTCTAAGCTACTAGCCTGGCTTGAAAAAAGGGATAGGGAGTGATCCTGGGTAGCCAATATAAGAGACACAACGGGGTCACTTCAAACGTCCAACTCAGAAATAGCGGAGACCCTCGCCACCTATGGCCAAAACATGGAGACAAGGGTGTTGGTGAAAACTAGCCAATAGATTAGTGGCAGTCATTTCCACCATCATCCACGTAGACCAATCGGGCTTCATATCCCATAGAAGTACTCGCCATAACTTACGACATCTTTATGGTGTCATACACCTAACAAAAAATCTTTAACCTCACCAAACAACATTGATGGCGCTAGACGCTGCGATGGCCTTTGATTGTATAGAATGGCCCTCCTTATTTGCCGTACATTTGTGGCTGGGCTTGGGCCCTACATTTTATGAATGGGTAAGACTGATCTACCAGGGCATGCTGGGATGAGTGAGGGTCAATGGCGCACTATCCAGACTCTTCCAGCTGCAAAGAGGCACCAGACAGGGTTGCCCCTTACCACCATTGTTGTTCGCCTTGGCGCTGGAGCCATTGGCACATTGGATCAGGACAGATCCACTAATCCGGGGTGTTGTGTCTCCAGGGGGATAGGAGTAGCGCATCTCCCTGTACACAGACAACATCATTCTATATCTTTCACAACCATATTACTCCATAGCAAGGGTCCTACATATCTTTTAGTTATTCGGTAGCTATTCGGGTTAGACTATAAATCGAACAGGTCGGTAGTATTCCCGTTGTCTGTCCCCTCTCCGAAACTATCAGCGAGGTGTGAGGCCCAAATCACAGTAGATGGCTTTAAATACCTGGGCATTCTAATAACCTGAGATCATCATATGTTCCTCCAGAGAAACCTCACCATCCTTATGGACAGGCTCCACACAGATATACTACTTTGGCACAGATTGCCATTGTCCCTCATGGGCAGAGCCGCCCTATATACAATTATGGCCCCACCATGTCTCCTGTACATCCTGCAGAGCACTCCGTCCTCAGTTCCACCAACCTTCTACAAGTGCCTGGCACAAGAGCTCCGTACACTGCTATGGCAGGGAGGCATACCTAGGATAGCATTACACTAGCTACAGAGAGGGGTCTTTAAGGGCGGCCTAGCCATCCCAGACATCAAGCTATATTACTGGGCATCGCAACTTCTGGTTATAAACTAATTAGCATATGCAGATAAGTGAGAGCCAGCCTACAGAGTAGATAGAGATGCAATGCCGGGTGAAAATAATGAGCCACTCCTCTACACCCGCAAGCCGCGCCCAGAATGGCCAGCACACACGACAACCGAGGTCAAATGTTGGATTGAGGCTAACAGGTTTCTAAGATGGTAGGGAAGGTTGACTGGCATGACACCCTTGTGGCTGGGGGACTGGCTGCTGGAAGTGGCAACACTGGAGGGATTCACAGATTGGCAGGCGATAGGTGTTGAACATCTCTGAGACGTTGTGGAAATTTAGCTTGTAACTGAACGTTATCTGCGCCATCTTGCCCCTCCCCAGCGCCACGCACAGCGAACGCACGGCCGCCATTTTAGGCACCCCACTCTCTCCCCCGCTCATTGTCGATCGCCAGCACGTTCCCCTGGCGCTGCAAGCATCCCCGCGCGCCGGCCACCCCCGCTCTCTCATACACGGGCCATAAACCCTCTCCTTCTGCGCGACCCTGCCATGGAACCGCATCCCACGCCCGACCGACATCCCATACATGGTCATGCATCTCTTTGATAACCCCCTTCCTCTGCGCCCCATTGTCCGAACCGATCCCAGGCCATCACCTAGCCCTGCGGATGCAGTTTATTGCCCCTACTGTAAGGGGAACGCCCCACATCAAAGGGATTACAGTAGATCAAGGCCCCCCCACCCCCTGGGACCCGACCGGTCACACACACCCCCGGGAATTGGCGGAATACCCTGCTGTGTGATAGCCATCTCCTACTGCGGGTGAGGTGGGAACTTCTACTGTAGCTATATGTGGGATCGGATCTGAGCCGGGGCTTCAGGGGATGTTCTTTCATACATCAAAGTGATCTCAAGAATGTGCCATGTACAATAATCCTGTAATAAAGTCATAAACCTGTGTATAAGAGGCCAGGCCTCAGAGATGCAGTTAGAGCACCTCGTGACGATACCTTGCTGTCTGATCTGAAGTGTTCTGCTCCGACGGAATAAAACTTTGTTTCCTGCCTTCCAGTCTCCGGCGCCTGCCTCTTTCATTGGTAAATTATCGAGTGGTATGAGAGGCGATTACCGCCGGGCAATACTTGAAAGGTTATCGACTGACACTGCCGCTACCATTTAACAATTGGCGTCCCAAGCGTGGGGCCCATCAGCGACACGTGGATCCAGTGGGAGAGGTCCCGACGACAGAGTGAACGACTGCAACGATCGGGAGAGCTCCTGCCCGATAGACCCTCGTCTGGCAGCCGATCATCCGAACTTCACTGGTTCCGAACAGACCTCTCTCGAGTGATCTACGGTCCTGACTGGGAACCATCAGGAGTGCCGCGGCAAATACGGAGAGTAGAGGACGATCGGGCGCTGGAGGCGGAAGACGAGAAACTGTCCACGCGGTCCGGGTAAGGTCGTGAAACACGACAAAATTGCGAAATAATTGATTGATTGTTTTTAAATACTAGTATTGCTCATTGATTGTTCTCTTTGAGATATTCGCTGTCTACAAACGGGGAGGAGTAGAAATACTCTCTCTCTCTCCCTTTGCAGATAGTGAAGGGTAGGTAACGCAGACTTTTGTCCCCGTTGTAACCCGTCGTGCCTATCTTTATCTCCCCACTGATTGATA
The DNA here is from genome assembly GCF_964204655.1 of Triturus cristatus. Classification (NCBI taxonomy): domain Eukaryota; kingdom Metazoa; phylum Chordata; class Amphibia; order Caudata; family Salamandridae; genus Triturus; species Triturus cristatus. The sequence continues at coordinate 268,569,691 of NC_140583.1, read as the reverse complement.
GTCCGAACATTGATTGTTTTGAAGAATAGTGCTCTTTGAGATATTCTCTGTTTGCAAATAACGTAGAATAGAAATATTCTGTCTAGTCTTTGCAAATAGTGAAGGATAGGTAACGCAGACTTTTGTCCCCGTTGAAACCCGTCGTGCCTATCTTTATCTCCCCATTGATTGATTGATTGATTGTCCGAACACTAGTTGTTCGATATTGGTTCTTTGGAGGTATTCCCTGCTTACAAATAACGAGGAATAGAGATATTCTGTCTAGTCTTTGCAAGCAGTGAAAAGATAGGTAGTGCTGACTTTTGTCCCCGTTGAAACCCGTCATGCCTATCTTCTCCCCACTGATTGGTAGTTGGTTCTGCCCGGACCGTTTATTAGAGGTGGACCATCCGGCTCCTCTGGAAGGCACCCCTAATAAGGACATATTCACTAAAACACGAACTAATCGCCGTAGTTTATAGCAAGCTATGGCATAAAATATACAAAGGGGGACCCCGAGAGTCAGTGGCCACTGGTAGGATCCTTTTTTGACCCTACAAAACTAAAGAAACGCTAGGAAGTAGCCCTTTGTGGGATATATGGAACTAGGGGAAGGAACCAAGCTCGCGGTCAAGACGGCCACGAGGTAGCCCGGCTCCATCGCTCTCGCTGCCTAAACATGTTCGCCCTACCACCCACCCCGCCCAGTAGACACAACCGGAAGTCTGTTGATACCCACCATCCACGTCACCGAACTTGACTAAGATTACGCTTTATTGGACAATGCCATTTTTTTTCGATTGCACTAACTAGATTGCAAATATGTGCAACACTCCAACAAAGTAGTATGGTTAAACATTTTAATAACTTATAGGTATAACAACATTCCGACAAGATGAACGGATTAAAACACGTTTTAAACAACTATTTACATGACAGTCTGCTGCGACCTGCATCCCAAAGCATTTACGTCCACGTGACACCGTCCTCGCCTCTCCTTCCTCGAAGTTGCAACATTGGCCTGTTTTGGGCGGTCCTTTTAGTCGGTTTTGGGCTATAAAAGCCATGCAAAAATCCATCGACATCAGTGGCGGACAACTGTGCGAATAGTCCGGAATCCACACACGGCACCAAGACCCTGACAACGCCGAGGTGGGTCTGCCACGACGTGCGGATCTTCCCATTCTCTTCTTCTTTCTTCAATAACGGAGGGTGCCCTGGCGGGGGGAGGCGACGCGGACGGGCCTCCCCCACCTCCCCAGGTGGAGGCTCGCCAGCAGATGAGGGCACCCCAACCGTCTCTTTCACCAGCCAACCGAGTTGCGCCCTGCCACTTCATTCGCCGTTCGGCTGAGCTGGCGCCCCTGCACTCGACCGCTGGGCAACCACCCAAGCACGGGTTCTCCAAGGTTGCCGCTAGCGCCCGACGCGAGGAGTGGGCCCCCGCAACCGAGTAATCGGGGACCCACCCCGGTAACGGTACCATCCGAACTGCTGCCGTCGCTGCCACTGGACAAACCACGGTGGCAATACCATCCGAACTGCTGTCGTTGCTGCTGCTGACCCCTCTCCGGTGGCTGTACCGAAGAGCTGCTGCTACTGCTGCCAATGGACTCCGGCGGTCGGTTCCTCCGGATCCAGGCCTAGCCCACCGTGAGACAATTCTGGACTCGAAAGCTTGTCTGCTTGGGCGTGGGCCCCACCCTTGACAAAACGCTCCCCTCAGCTTTGCAGAATCGGCTGGAGTCATTGGCACTCGACTCCCGCGGACTTCCGGTAAGGACAAAACGCCGCCATTGTTCTTTGCCCCGGGCGGCAGCCACCTTGCCTCCGCTTGGTGCAGTGAGAAAGACTGGTTCAAAGCGTCGGCGGAAGAACCCGCCTGCTGCCCCGCCCCAAGAACGAACCATGGCATTGCTACGAGGTCGCGGTGACGTCATGCTGACGCAAAGTTGACGCTAACGAAAGTTCTCGAACTACCGAAAGGAATTCTGGTCCAACAGCTAATTCATGGAAAGACTTAGACTGTACACTGGCCCGACCTCGCCCCAAGATGGCGCCGATGTAGGAGAGGCCTACAACTCCTTGTGGCGTTCCAGTCACGTGACATTTGTGTTAAAAAGATATATATATATATATGCGATGCTTCCACACATGATGGTCGGGGGGGGGCGGGGAGGGAACCGATTTTATGCTAAAGTAGTGTTGCTCATGATGCTCGACGCCTCTCACGCCGTAGCCGGCCTATAGCGGTTGTAGGCCCGTATTTGTATACTGACATTGTTTTAAATAAAGGGCTTCTTAAAAGGAATTACGGAATCAGTGTCATGACAAATCATCTAGGTTGTTAAAGGTTTTTCTTTACAGACTCCATTTGCCTAAATCTTTTTGATTAACGGAATTTGTACCCATCACACCTGTCCTTTTCCAAGAGTTGTCAAATCGATGATCAACTATAACTTAAGGTATATGCCGAACGCAAGGTATGGTATCTTGCACCATAGTACACGACCTATTGAGAAATGCATGTACGACCAAGGAACCCGAATTTAAGAGATGAATGAAATAGGGCATCTTTGCCTCGGACAAAAAGAATAATAGGCCTATGGTATTACCCACTCCTGCGGCTAGCCTGGTACGTGGTAAGTAGAACTTTTTCGTGTCTACGCGCGCTAGGGTACTTTGAATACTGCACATCCCCTCCCCTCTTTTTCCCCTCTATAGGTCACGACGAAGTTCCGACTGAAGAGTGGAGTGGACATGGACCGCACCGAGTTCAATATCAGGGAAAACATAGACAAACTTTGTGAGATAGTGTGTAAAGTGCAGACCACCATTGGGAACATGAAAGACTGTATGGTATGATTGTGCGTGTGTGCTACGATTATACGGCATGAATGTGTATGCATTTCATGCTTGGGTCACTTGAAGAGAGCGTCACTGTATGATTGAAGTGCTCATCCATCGATCAAAGGGAGGAGAATAAAAGGTCCGACACCCCCCAAGATAAACTACAAAATACTGAAAATACGCAGCATGCATAGGAAAAGAGGACAGGAAAGGAGAGGTCCCCATACTCAACGTAGCCCTGAGTCTCCGTCTTAAGTTTCTGCGCTTGATGCATGTACTGTCACACCCTATCCGGCATTTGTGTGTACGTGATCACCGAATTCATGTCTTTTCCCCGCTTGTGTTTTCTTACATGGAACAGACCCATGCTACTCCATGTTGTGTGTGCACCAAGTGGCCTATTATCATACCCATGTCTCTCTCGTTTTGTGTCGTATGTATGCCAAATAGCCTACTTGATGCACACGTCCGTGTTTTTGTTTTTTTTAATTTTTTTTCTCTCTCTCTCTCTCTCTCTCTCCCCCTCTCCCTCTCCCTCTCCCTCTCCCTCTCCCTCTCCCTCTCCCTCTCCCTCTCCCTCTCCCTCTCCCTCTCCCTCTCCCTCTCCCTCTCCCTCTCCCTCCCTCCCTCCCTCCATCCCTCCATCCCTCCATCCCTCCATCCCTCCATCCCTCCCTCCCTCCCTCCCTCCCTCCCTCCCTCCCTCCCTCCCTCCCTCCCTCCCTCCCTCCCTCCCTCCCTCCCTCACCCTCTCCCTCACCCTCACCCTCACCCTCACCCTCACCCTAAAGGCTTTTCTTGCCCTCTTTCTTCTTGAATAAATTAACAACACATACCTCTTCGGTAAGTGTATAATTGGCCTGAACACGGTGGTGTTCGAACAAATTGACAGAAACAAAACGACCATACTTTACCACGTTACTACCTCTCCTTTCTGCAAATGTTGAGCTTAATTGGCTGAGAAAGAAAGGACAGGTAAGACGACTGATGTCTCCCAATCTGGCCCTCATCACGGGGACTATATGTCAGTGGTTTTCGTTTTTAGAAGACACCATCTCCACCGCCCAGAATTACCCCCGACCAATTACCCCGAAATAGAATGTCTAAAGCACCCCGTTCTCCCAAAAATAACCCCAGCCCTATACTAGCCGTCTCAGAGTATTTCGAACGAAACAGCTGATGACCTTATTCTCTAATAATACATCGCCTAAACTGATAAAGGGTTACCTATTGTCCCCAGCAAAAATAATGCTTAGCTTATGTTCCTCCCCGAAATGGACACTCGTGAACGCATGACAGTAGCGCCTCGCATTTTTTCATAAACTTAGCAGTCCTCGGAGGAAAATGTGTATTACCAAAACTTGTGTTGAGATGAACAAGTCTCTACCGGAGAAGCCGGTTTGAATTTTTAATGGACCAAAGGGTTGACAGATGTCAGGCTTCCTGCAACGGTTATAGGGCGCAGGAATCGACACCTAGAAGGCCAGACGATGGACAGGGACGCCCACAGAAACCTGCACCACAGCAATGATTAATAGATTAGTAACACGCACACTAACATCAGGGTTAATAGACATCAATCATACAGCAACTGATAAAGGCATTTCCGCAACTACACGGTGGTTGGGAGAGAGGATGAAGTGTATAAATGTCTTCCCTGCCAACTCTCTAAGATTTTGTTTCTTGTACTCATTTAAAGATAACGTGCTGCCATCGGAAGAGAGGGGTCGGACACGACGCACAGCCTGGCTGCGGACCATGGAACATCTATGGCATCGACCAAGGGGGAAGCAACGAAGCAAAAAGGGCGTAGGACAAGGCACCACTATCAGGATGATAAGCGGTAGAACGAAGGGCTACATCGAGGCCCCCTGCTCACTGACCAACGTGCCTGAAGTCCCAACCCGTCGGGCCCGATTGATGGGCCCTGTGCTGGAAGATTCTGCTCCCCTTGGTCCGCATTTTTGATTCGATCCCACTCCACCCCCTCTTCCCCCGGCATCCCGAAGCACGCCACACCCCTTCTCTCTCTCTCTCTCTTTTTATGGATTTTGAATTTGACTTAACTACCGAAGTACCTATGATGAACTATGCTAAGGGAACAGGACTGTGATCGGAGAACAGCGAATGGTCACACCCTGCCACGTGAGAAACTGGATTTGAGCTGGACCTTAGCTCCACCGCCGGTGCTCAACAGCGCCAACAAAAGAAGAACAACGATAAGGGCTTACCAGTGATGGCTCTTTATAATAGGACACTGGAAAGAAGAACCCATGTTAAGTTGAAATCCTCTCCCAACCACCTTTTTATATTAACTATCTTCCTATCGAGTTTTCATGATGTTATATCAGTCACTTCCGACTGTACACTGAGAAGTTAAGAAAATCTAACTTTGTATAATGACATTCATACAACACCAGCCATACACACGACTATACTGACTATTTTTTTTGATCCACACGAAGTCTGGGCCTTGAGTAATTGTACGAAAATATCCCTTGTTTTGCCAGAAACATTTTGTTTGCTTTACAGTATCCTATTTGTGCTCAAACAAGCTCCCCTCCTCCTATTCCTGGGCCTGACATGCGGCACAGCTGATGTAATTTTGTATGTACTACCTCCTCGCCTACTTTACCAACTGTATGTAGTTACGTATAAATGTGTCAGATTACTCCTGCCTGCCCTAAAAACTCTGTATCTTTAAGGAATGTATGGAAAACATTAACAATATTATAGCTGAAGGGTTAACGAAGGTGAATGTCGGCCAGGCAAGCTGGCGAGATATGTTAAAAGGAGGACTGTGGAAATTTAGCTTGTAACTGAACATTATCTGCGCCATGTTGCCCCTCCCCAGCGCCACGCACAGCGAACGCACGGCCGCCATTTTAGGCACCCCACTCTCTCCCCCGCTCATTGTCGATCGCCAGCACGTTCCCCTGGCGCTGCAAGCATCCCCCGCGCGCCGGCCACCCCCGCTCTCTCATACACGGGCCATAAACCCTCTCCTTCTGCGCGACCCTGCCATGGAACCGCATCCCACGCCCGACCGACATCCCATACATGGTCATGCATCTCTTTGATAACCCCCTTCCTCTGCGCCCCATTGTCCGAACCGATCCCAGGCCATCACCTAGCCCTGCGGATGCAGTTTATTGCCCCTACTGTAAGGGGAACGCCCCACATCAAAGGGATTACAGTAGATCAAGGCCCCCCACCCCCTGGGACCCGACCGGTCACACACACCCCCGGGAATTGGCGGAATACCCTGCTGTGTGATAGGCATCTCCTACTGCGGGTGAGGTGGGAACTTCTACTGTAGCTATGTGTGGGATCGGATCTGAGCCGGGGCTTCAGGGGATGTTCTTTCATACATCAAAGTGATCTCAAGAATGTGCCATGTACAATAATCCTGTAATAAAGTCATAAACCTGTGTATAAGAGGCCAGGCCTCAGAGATGCAGTTAGAGCACCTCGTGACGATACCTTGCTGTCTGATCTGATGTGTTCTGCTCCGACGGAATAAAACTTTGTTTCCTGCCTTCCAGTCTCCGGCGCCTGCCTCTTTCATTGGTAAATTATCGAGTGGTATGAGAGGCGATTACCGCCGGGCAATACTTGAAAGGTTATCGACTGACACTGCCGCTACCATTTAACAACGTGTGGAGGAATGGTGCACCTCTCCCCTTTGACCACCTACAGCAAGAATATAGCCTGGCATCCACCCAGAGATTCCCCTACCTGAGACTCACACATGCCTTGCAACAACACATACAATGAGGTATGGCCATCCCAGACTACTCTCCCTTAGAGGACAGGTTGCTAGTCGACCACATCCCCGATAAAGGATTGTCAACAGTATACCGTAAAATCATAAACAATGCACCAGATTCCCTCGTATCCCTTCGTAACACCTGGGTAAATGACCTGAGTAATATAGAGAATGATGATTGGATGGAGGCCCTCAAAAGTCCCAGAGAAATCGCAATTTGCACACGACTCAGACGGATACAACTTAAGGTACTCCATTATTCCTACTACCCACGCACAATCCTCCATAAATGGGGAAGGGCACAAACAGCGCTATGTGTCAGAAGCTGTCAGCAGGAGGGCTCTTTTTTTCCTATCCTATGGGAATGCCCCAAGATCAATCCATTCTGGCAAAAAGTTACTACAATAATGTCGAGGGCACACGGATGGAGGTCTCGATGGATGCCAGGCGGCTCCTCCTAATGATTCAGGCCTAATGATTCAGGAAGAGGAAGACTGGCTGAAACAGACTAGGCTCTGGCTTGCACTGGCAGCGGGTGTCGCAAAACGGAATATCGCTAGGTGCTGGGGGGCGCCTCTTCCCCGTCAGGAATAGAATGGGAAAAGAGCTTAGACTGGTGTCAGCGAGCGGAAGAAGTGGAATACAAAAGTAGGGTGTGTTTGAAAAAATGGGAACAAATATGGTCTCTATGGTACAGGTATAGGAGTGCATAGTGAGGCCTGTTATCTATGATATTGTTCCAGTCATGTTGTAATGTATGACAATGTACCCGCTGTAAATCATCTGCTGGTCCTGGTAAGAATAGTTAATTCAATACCATGTTTACTCCTACAGAGACAGAGTTTGTCCGACTCCCCCATTATGTCTTATCCTTGTTTTCAATCAATCAAATGGTGTGCATGCCTATATGCTTCATAATGTACCATCTTATGAGCTTTTTTAATAAAAGGAATTATAAAAAAAAGAAAGATAGTCGGCTTGACTCTTGACGTTGTGCCAGTCTACTTATGGAGCTTTTTCCAAAAGTTCCTTCAAACTTTTCCAAACTTCTGGAACTTCTTCCTGAAGTTCTTCTTGAGTGTTCAAAGTGTCCAAAACACAAACCCAGGGGTCTAAAAGCTCTGTGATGGTCTTTGGAAGCTCAGACTACAGTTCCTACAATGCATCTGGCCACATCCTTAAAAGTCCACTGGACGCACTCCAGTCTGTGGACTTCTTGAGGGAGATGGTTCAGAGAAGCTGTGTTAGCCCGTTGCTTTCAGGGAGGCCACTGCATAATCCTTTTTTAAGCAAGGCACAGTCCTCAGGGCTGTATTCCAATTGTGCAACAGGATCAGTCCTTCAGGGAGCAATCCTGTGTAGTGCGGATAAGGGTTCCAACAGGCAAAATGAAATCCAAATTCAGAACTAAAGACTAAGTTGCTCTCACATTTTTATGCATTAATCTGGGGCAACAAGCAGGGGGGTACCCCCGTCAAATGGGATGCAGGCTGCCACCCAAACGCATTATAGATTCCTCCAAAGTGTGATATATTCTTGTCCCAAAAAGCGCTGTACTTTAAATTTCAGAGCTGGCTAAACCAACCTACTAGTGTGGCTCATTTCCATTAACTCTCCCCCTTCACCTCCTGTAAATTGCATTCTGGGCCTGCCATCTGGCTTGGGTTAGAGGAAGAGGGGGGGGGGTAGGCCTTGCATTCATTACTGTCCTGCTCTCTCTTTGAAGCCCTGTTTGATTTACCTAGCCCCCTTTCTGATTCACCCTCCGCAGCTTCAGAGCTCTCCCCATCAGATAACCTTTGCTCTCTGGGGCCACTTATCACCTCATCAAAGCAACCTGGCTAAGCCTGATAAAGCTGACCAACAAGGAGACAATATTCGTAGGCTGGATTTTGGCTCACAGAAAAGAAAGTTCTATAACGTATTTTCTGTAATAGTCATATATTCAACAGCGGCAAGTTGTTGGATTTATCATTGCCAATCTTTTTAGTCTTTGAACAACATTGTGAGCTTTTCCTAGCAATGTTTAAAATTAAATAACATATTCCAATGTCAACTGATAGAGCTAATCATCTATAAAGGGGGGGAAAAAATGTGGCAGTTTTCCCCCTCACCAGGGCTTATAAAACATATTTAATAATGCCCACGCTTATAGCTACAAGGCACCCCACGCCTGGGGAATCTAGGGGAGACCTTGGGGTAACATATGTAAACACAAGGTAGATTACAAATTTGGAAGTACCTGTATCACCAATATCGAATTTGCACACAATATACTTTTAAAGACAGTCTGCAAAGTAGGGCTGCCTTTAAAATTGACAGCAGGCAACACAGAAGTGCACACTCCAGTGCGGGAAATCTACTGGGCTTCTAAACTCCCATACCCTATTATATACTAGAGACTTATAGGTAGTTTGAATCCTCGTTGCCCTATTATATACTTGGGACTTGTAGGGTCTGTTGTTGCCAATTCTAATTATACATAATTACCATCTACTTTTGTAAAAGCCTAAATGAAATAATAGCAATAAGCACATATGATAGAGAAAACTTATTATGGAAGACAAGATAATACAAATACGTGTAGCACAGAGACAGTCAGCATAGCTGCTGAGTGTCCAAAGAGGAGACGTTTCTGACAGCTTTTATTGGTACAAACCACAAGAGGAAAAGCGTTATTATCCATGCAAGTGTATTCAGTTAAAGGACAAGATTTTGACACTTCTTAAGAAATTAGGCAAATCAGTAGCCTCAGCAAGTCACACAAGGACAGAATACTAGGCCAATAAGAAGAGGCCATCACTGCGTGATATCTGCATGGTCTAAGGTGGTGTGACTTGTTGCTACCCACGTGTCCTAGGCACATGACAAACTCTGCGTGTCCTGAGCACGTGGCAAACTCTGGGACTTTCCATTCTAATTAAATGTATTAGCCTTAGTACTTTTCCATAGTAATGATTGCAATATCTAGAACGAGACAGGGTTATTTCTAAATATGATGTGCTAAAACACTTTCTTCAAAGGAAACAATTGATGGACGAAATGCTGGACAATGCAAACATTCACCCCCAGTCACAAGGATCTGGGTTTAATCCATCATTCTTTTGCTCACCACACCATCCCAGTTTGGACCCAGCCATATGCAAATCAGTCTTGATCCTGTTCCTTGTGGGAACAGCCCAGCCTGAACTGCCAAGCCAGGTCCTCTCTGGACCGGAAACAAGCATCCTGGGACCGGTTTCAGGGCATCACCATTCATCAGCTAAGCTAGCTTGAATCCAGTGGTGAAGTGAGCACGGGACCCATGTCTGGGCATACCCTTCCCACTTAGGGCAACATATGCAAAGGAAACAATTGATGGATGGAATGGTGGACAATGCAAACATTCACCCCCAGTCACAAGGATCTGGGTTAATCCATCATTCTTTTGCTCACCACACCATCCCAGTTTGGACCCAGCCATATGCAAATCAGTCTTGATCCTGTTCCTTGTGGGAACAGCCCAGCCTGAACTGCCAAGCCAGGTCCTCTCTGGACTGGAAACAAGCATCCCGGGACCGGTTTCAGGGCATCACCATTCATCAGCTAGGCTAGCTTGAATCCAGTAGTGTAGTGAGCACGGGACCCATATCTGGGCATACCCTTCCCACTTAGGGCAACATATGCAAAGGAAACAATTGATGGACGGAATGCTGGACAGTGCAAACATTCACCCCCAGTCACAAGGATCTGGGTTTAATCCATCATTCTTTTGCTCACCACACCACCACAGTTTGGACCCAGCCATATGCAAATCAGTGCAAATCAGTCGTGGCCCTGTTCCTTGTGGGAACAGCCCAGCCCGAACTGCAAAGCCAGGTCCTCTCTGGACCGGAAACAAGCATCCTCGGACCGGACCTAGGTGCTTGGTTCCAGTCCAGGGAGGACCTGGCTTGGCAGTTCGGGCTGGACTGTTCCTATGTGGCACAGGGTCAAGACTGATTTACATTAGGCTGGGTTCAGACTGGAATGGCATGGTGAGCAAAATAACGATTGATTTAGGCCCAGATATCTGTACTGGGGTGAATGTATGACATTGTTCTGCATTCTGTCCATCAACTGTTATTTTTGCATTTGTTACCCTGATTGGGATGGGTATGCCTAGACGTGTGTCCCGTGATCTCCATGCCACTGGAATCAAGCTATCCTGGATAAAGAGGGGTGAAACCCCGAAACCGGTCCTAGGATGCTTGTTTCCAGTCCAGGGAGGACCTGGCTTGGCAGTTCGGAATGGACTGTTCCCAGGAGGCACAGGGTCAAGACTGATTTGCATATGGCTGGGTTCAAATTGGAAAGGCATGGTGAGCAAAAAAACGATGGATTTAGGCCCAGATCTCTGTACTGGGGTGAATGTATGAAATTGTTCTGCATACAGTCCATCAACTGTTGTTTTTGGATTTGTCACCCTGATTGGGACGGGTATGCCTAGACGTGGGTCCCGTGCTCTCCATGCCACTGGAATCAAGCTATCCTGGCTGAAGAGGGGTGAAAACCCGGAACCGGTCCTAGGATGCTTGTTCCCAGTCCAGGGAGGACCTGGCTTGGCAGTTCGGGCTGGACTGTTCTCATGAGGCACAGGGTCAAGACTGATTTGCATATGGCTGGGTTCAAACTGGAATGACATAGTGAGCAAAAAAACGATGGATTTAGACCCAGATCTCTGTACTGGGGTGAATGTATGACATTGTTCTGCATTCTGTCCATCAACTGTTGTTTTTGCATTTGTCACCCTGAGTGGGACGGGTAAGCCCAGACATGGGTCCCATGCTCTCCATGCCACTCGAATCAAGCTATCCTGGCTGAAGAGGGGTGAAACCCCCAAACCGGTCCTAGGATGCTTGTTTCCAGTCCAGGGAGGATCTGGCTTGGCAGTTCGGACTGGACTGTTCCCATGAGGCACACGGTCAAGACTGATTTGCATATGGCTGGGTTCAAACTGGAATGACATAGTGAGCAAAAAAATGATGGATTTAGACCCAGATCTCTGTACTGGGGTGAATGTATGACATTGTTCTGCATTCTGTCCATCAACTGTTGTTTTTGCATTTGTCACCTCGAGTGGGACGGGTATGTCCAGATGTGGGTCCCGTGCTCTCCATGCCACTGGAATCAAGCTATCACAGCTGAAGAGGGGTGAAACTCCAAAACTGGTCCTAGGATGCTTGTTTCCAGTCCAGTGAGGACCTGGCTTGGCAGTTCAGGCTGGACTGTTCCCATGAGGCACAGGGCCAAGACTGATTTGCATATGGGTGGGTTCAAACTGGAATGGCATGGTGAGCAAAAAAACAATGGATTTAGGCCCAGATCTCTGTACTGGAGTGAATGTATGACATTGTTCTGTATTCTGTCCATCTACTGTTATTTTTGCAAAACACTTTCTTGAGCAAGCCTTGCGTTACGAGAGCAGCTTTACTATTAGGTATGGAAAAGTACAAGCATTTGTTGGGTGATTTTAAGTCAACTTTGCAAGCGCCTGAAAATTTAGACATTTGGTATAACTAAAAATAGACGGTTTCCACATTTTTTTCATCAGAGCACAGGCCTGAGGCCTGGTTAGCCAAGCCCAGGGGAAAGTCCGAGTCAGTTAACACCGGTACCGATCAAAATATGAAGGTGCTCAGGGCCAAAAAGGGTGACTTTCTCACATCTGCTTTGTGTAGGTATCATGCCGGAGTTATAATTGCTAAGAAGAAGGTGGGTTGACAAACACGCTTTCTAACGTAGAATGCTGAAGATCTGCCTTCATTCCATCTAACCACAGTGCTGTCCACCTGACCAAATAGATTTTAAGCAGGGAGAGCTATAAGTGTATGATGCAATTTTGTAATCCAGAGATGTCTTGAATTGCCCTGGTGAAGATAAACTGACTCGAACAGCAGGAGTTAGGCAATAGCTTTGTTTCTCAAATGGGACTCGGATAAGAGTTACCCAAGAGGTAGACATTTAAGATCAGAAAAGATGGTAACTAATCATATACTATCTAAAGTGAGGCTGTACTGTGCTTGGGGATGTTTAACACAGAGATGGAAGGGTCAGACAACTAAGAAGCCAGTAGAAGTTGCAGTTCTCACAGTCATTATCTTTCAGAAGAAGAGGACTCTACTGATTTACCATCTGCTACTGCTTTTAATTTGCATTTACACCGAAGGTAACATGCTTTTCAATTTTTCATTTGTTTCTTAAAAAAACATAAAGGCAAACAAAAAGGCAGTTATGGTCCAGACAAGGAGATTATCAAACGCATAAAAATCTTTATAAACATGCATTGTTTGTGATTTGTATTCCAGCTCTTACACTTTGTTGTAAAATGGAAGGTTTCAGTCCTTTCAAACAATATCTGGTTAGTAACTCTGAAGTAACTCTGCAAAGTAAATGTGAAACATTTCAGAGTTTGGGCGAGAAATAAAATGAAAAATATATTAGACTACTTCCCAGGTAAGAATTTCTGGTGGCCATTTCCTGCAAATGTAGATATTCCATGATCTGAGGATTAAAGAAGTGTTGCCACACTCTGGGTTTGGGAAGTGGGAGACTGACCTCTAGGATAAAAAGGGGAGACTACAGTCTAATTCATAGAGTAAAAGAACGAACAAATTAGGATCACTCTTGTCTTTCTCCATCCGTCTAGAGCACAGGCTATCTGCGTACTAGACTCTATGCACAAAAACAGGTTGAGGGGATCGAAAATAATAAAATATGGTGATAGAAGAGGTGTCCCCAGCAAGAAGGGTCACTGCTCAGTTTGTCTGCACTTGACAATGTTGATTTCATGAAGCAAGGTCCTTATGATCCACTGTGAAGAAAGAGGGTGCTGTGTTCATACCCTTGGACTCTCTAGGCTGGTAGACTTCAGCTCTGTGTTCTACAACATCACAGCAGGCTTCAGGCATGTTTATTTGATGTTCAACCAGGAGAGGAGCTTCTAAAGTTCTTGGAAGTTGGACAGCAGCTTGAGGCAAATAACAGTGATTGTATCTTACCAATTCAAAAAGCCAACCAACCAGTTTCTGGTTAAATTTCCCTCCTGAAAGTGAATTTTAGGAAGGGCATTCATAACCTTTTTTTAAAATGCAGCATGCTGCTGACCTGTGCCTAAGTGACGCTGACTATGAAGCCTCTGATCACGAAGTGGGGGTGCATGAGGCGCACGTTGTTTCTCTATGAGAAACAGAGGAGCCATCCTCCATCTACCTGTCACTATTTCATATGAACCCATCTTCACGATCAGTTGAAAATATTATTAACAGGTGAACTGAAGAGGATTATAAACGGTTCCCCATGTGCATTTAAGACCATATGCATATAAAATATAAATAGAACCTATCACCAGCCAGGGCCCGAGTAAGAGGAGTTCAGTTGACTACACCACTTGGGAGCGCCCTGAGAAGAAACCTATGGAAGGAATCCTCAACGCCAGCAACATCAAGAGTGAGCATTAGGAGAACCAGATCTTCATTTTGAGAAGCCATTCAGGCTTAAAGTCCCATCAACTGGGCCAAAAGGAAATAAATCTATGGAAACAGAAGGGCAATGGGAATAAATGGCAGGGATAGTACAATTCACCAATAATCTGGGACCTTTATCCTTTCATACAGACTTTGCCCTGTACCCAAGAATGAAGGAAGCTGGTCCCCTTGCATTAAGACCAAGATGAACCCCTGTAGTAAGTCTTGTTACAGTAAACATGAATGTAAAGTATGTTGTAAAAAGTCTATAATGAATGTAGGAAATTGCAGTTCTGGTAGCTTACCAACATGGGGCACGCCCTGATTAACTGACACTTCTTCCACATAAACCTGAATAAGGAGTTATTTTGCAATTGTTTTCGAAACTGGTTGGAATTCAAAAAATCTTCTAGTGAAGGTAGATCTTTTCAAGTTAACCTGCGAAGGGGGGGCAGCAAAAACTCTCCACCATTTATGACTGGGAAACCAACTTCACAGTACTGTAAAGGCTCCTTCCATCCTGTGTTCGAAATTTTCAGTTCTATAGAAGACCCTGCAAGACTTTATAGAACATTCACCTTTTAAAAGCTGCCTGCACTACCATGTCTAATTCTAAAGAAAACGGTATGAAGGAAACGAGGCAGGCGTATCAATTGGTATGCAAGTTATATATGAAAGAGAGAGGTAGCGGCTCCTCCGCTATGGCAGAAGAGCAAAAACACAAAATCATAATAACTTTCAGTTATTATCGTTTAATGTTTGTGCTGCTTTGTGGGCGTGTGGGTGGGCTGGTCTGCTCTGCTCTCAGAGCAGGGCAGTGGAGGAGTGGTTTGCCCACTCCTAAGTGTGCAATGAGTGTTTGGTTGGCCCTCTGGGGCTGCCCAAACCAGTCATGCACACTTTCCCCTTCTCCATGCAGGCTGCATTACAGCCTACATACCCACCCCTCCAGCCCCTAGCTGAAAGCTGTGTCACAGCGCTCAGACCACTCACAATGCTGCATTACAGCATTGTGATTGGCTTAGGGGAGGGAGCACGGCTGCCTGCTTCCTGTTCCTGAAGTCAGAGGCATTAGAGCAGGAGCACAGATGCGGGACCTGGCGGCGGCAAGGTAAGTGATTTCTTTTTGTTATGTTTTTTATTTTGCCTCCCCCTGTGACACCCTGCACCCGCCCGCCTCCACCCACCCGCGAGCCATGCCAGCTGCCACTGAAAGAAAGGATGGTTCTTTGATCACCAGTGCAATTGTAACGTACAAAGAAGTGTTTCCAAGCACACGAAGAGCTACTTTCTTATTAATGCATTAGTAATTCAAGCAAGAATGCATTGATGATTAAGATGATTTATAGATAATCAGATGTGTTACTATCAACCTTATACTGGGGTGTCAGGTAATGCAATCAATCAGCAACATCTTCACATCACTTGTGAGTGCGACTTAAAAGGAGATCGAGTTGAGAATCCTGCAAAATATGGGTACTAACTTGATTAATGGGTAGCACTGGAGCCATAGCAAACTAATGGATCAAATTGATGCAAAATTGATGAAAGGCAAATGTGGCATAAAATGCAATATGTTCCCTAGATAATTGCCTGTCAGTGTTATTGTAGGTTCATTTTTTCCTGGGGACAAGAAAAAACATCCGTATTCTCCGCCTGTACATTCCGAAGTCTGGTTTTTACCCAAGAATGAATGGCATCACCCAATCTCCCATGTGTAGGTTGACCCAAAAACGTTGACTTCCAAATTACAATACTACTGTTTAAGTGATGCTATGAATTGAATAACATATTTTAAAATCTCCTTGGACAATACTTGAAGATACTATGAAAAACACAATGTGAAGACTAAAGAATAAACAAAAGAGGACCATGTAATCTGAGAGTACACGTAGCTACGAGACGTGACACATCTCGCCCATAATAGGATATTGATAATGAAATTGAGTGAAACTGTAAGTAAAATACGGGCATCAATTCTAATGGTTGTAATTGACCATAAGGTTTCTTGAATGCCAAAGGGCCTTCACATTTTTTGTACATTTTTTGATATTTTCTTAACTTACTAATTACTAAAAAGATGTGAGTAATAACTGCAAAAAGCCCCAGGAAACTGATGGAAACTAGGGCGCTGAACAACCACATCAGGGGTGTATAGTACTAAATAGAACAATACCTCTATATAGAACACTTTTCTCAGGCTTACCAGACCAATAATTTAACTGACAAAACAATATAATCTGCCTTTCACATGAAAAATGGGCCAACCTGTTTCTTTTACAAGGGTGGCATCAGTATGCTTCTAATGAGAAATGTCTGGTGATTTAACAAGTTTCATTTTGGGCATTTGAAACAGTAATGGTTAAAAATTGAGCTTACTAGCTGTCCAGTTCTATCTTGACAAAGTGTCAATTTCTACATCGTATTACACAAGAACTGAACTGAGAAAATGTCACCAGACAGCAGTGGTGTGTGTGTGTGTGTGTGTATATATATATATATATATATATATATATATATTACCTTCTGGCGGTCGCCAGTAGGTAGTTATAGTTAGGACCTTGTTTCTATGCAAGAAGCATTTTTTCTGTTCCCAATAACTTTGGCGCCGGTTGATGATTCTTTGCAAATTTTTCAAAACTAGTGGGGTGCTCCGGTCAGCTCCTATCTTGAAAGTTTTGGGGTGATTCGGCAAGCGGGAGCCGTGAAAAAAGGGGGGTCCCAAAACGGGTTTTCTCCATGTTAATTCCCGTAGGAAACTTTAGACACGGTTACAGCCGAAACTGCTTAACGGAATTACACCAAATGTGGCCAAAAGGTAGCCCTTGGTTCAGAAAGAGACCTTTTTTTAAATGGTGTAAATCCGTTCAGTAGTTGCTGAGAAAATCAAAAAATAAATGTTTCGATATTTAGAGGCACGGTGGATCCGCGCACCCTCCCGATCACGAGCTGTATTCTAATTGGCTGTCAACACTCCAAACCAGAAAGTGTTGGCAGCCATCTTGTGACTCGGTAGAACCGAGTCACAAGAAAAGAGAAAAAGAAATGCAAAAAAACAAGAAAAGGGGGCAGGGTAGAAACACCCTGACCCCCTAGGCCTCCTCAGGCTGTCCCACAAGGACCCCCAGAGCCAAAAAAAGCATTTAAAAAAAAAAAAAAAATCGCCGGGATTCGCGCACCCAGTGCGAATTTCGGCCGAAATTTTTTAAAAAATGAAGCGTGGGCTCCCGCACATTTAGCCCCTGGGTGGGCCAAGTCCCGGGGGCATGCAAAATTGAAATTGCGGTGGCCCAGGCAGGCCCCCACAGCCCCGGGGCTTTTATTAATTATAATCGCGGGGTGGCACACAGCTCCCCCGCCGCCCCGGGGACGGCCATCCCCCGGGGCTTCTATTTTTTAAAATATACACCTGTGTGGGGGCTCGAGCCCCCCCCACGCCCCGGGGACCGCCACCTCCCTGGGGCACTAATATTCAAATTAGGGGGTCCATAACCCCCGAGCCCCGGGGACCACCACCTATTGCACCTGGGGCTGTGCAATAGGTGGGAGGGGGGCTGCGCGGACCCCCTCCTGGAGCCCTTGATGGCCCTAGGAATTGCCACCCCCCAGGGCCGGCTCCTGCAGTGTCCCGGGGTGCCCACCCCGGGACACTGCTGTTTGCAATGACGGGGCGGGAGCCACACGGCTCCCGCCCTGTCATTGTAAACTGCTTTGCTTCGTTGAAGCGAGAGCAGGGAAACCTGCTCTCGCTTCAATGAAGCAAAGCAGATTGCTTTTCCACATGGGGAGCTGCATGTTAGCAGCTCCCCATGTGGAAAAGCAATGCCGTCTCCCGCAGGACGTGGGGAGCCGGCAGGGACCGTGGGGGCATTGGGGCTCCCCCCACGATCCCGAATGGAGAGGGCCGGGGATGGGGTCCCTGGGGCTAGAAGTGGCCCAGGAGGGGGGCCATGCATCCCCCCTCCCCTACAATTTTTTAAAAAGGCAGGCCGGCCCCGGGGGATGTGGTCCCCGGGGCCATAATTGGCCTGAGGAAGGTGGCCAGGCGCCCCCGTCCGAAAAATAAATAAAAAACCAATGGCCAGGCCCCGGGGGCCAGAAGTGGCCCGGGAGGCCCCCTCCCCCCCAAAAAACGGATATAAAAAATAAATAAAGGCTGGCCCCAGGGGATGGAGTCCCCGGGGCCAATCGAGGCCTCAGGAGGGGGGCTACGCAGCCCCCTCCATAAAAAAAAGAATATTATGTGGCCATGCCCCGGGTGATGGGGTCCCCGGGTCAGGAATGGGCCATGGGAGGGGGGTCCATGCAGCCCCCTTCCCGATCAAATAAAAAAAAAAATGGGGGTAAGGCCCTAGGGGATGGGGTCCCCAGGGCTCAAAAAAAGTAAAAAGAAGGGGGGCCACACAGCCCCCCTTCTAAAACTACATAATTATACCAAACACCACGATCGTGCCGGAGGCCACGCCCCCTCCCAGCAACACTCTGCACCCTTTTTACACCTCTCTGCAACGCAGCTCTGTGGTGCTTACTGGAGGTACCTGGAGGGCTAGTTGGACCCCAGAGACCCACAGGATTCAAGGGGACTTAATCCCACAACTTGCAACACACCAGGGGGCGTGTTTGCAGAGTGGTGGAGAAAGGGGGCATGGCCTTTGTCTACCTCTCACCAATCCCACTGCGTGGAGCTTACTGGAGGTAAAAGGTAGGCTAATTGGCCCTTAAAGGACCCCCAGCAGTGAAGGGGACTTCAATCCCCATCCAAGTGCGTGCTAGGGAGAGCGTTTGTAGAGTGGTGGGCAAAGTGGGCATGGCCTGGTATAAGTACTTAACAATGCTGCTGTGTGGGACTGACTGGAGGTAATAGTTTGGGAGGTTGGCCCCCAAGGATATCCTTGGGGGCCAACTACCCCTCTTGTTACCTACAGTAAGTCCCACACAGTGGGTTTGCTAAGACGTCTTCGGAGGCCATGTCCCCCTTTCTCTACCACTCTGCAAACGTGCCTCGTGGCAGACAATGGGATGGGGAATGAAATCCAATTTAGTTCTGAGGGAGTTTGGGGGCCAAGAATCCCTCCTAGTACCTCCTGTAAGTCCTACGCAGCGGAATTACTGAGCGTTGGTTGGACGCCCAGGATACTTTCTCCACCACTCTGCAAACGCGACTACTAGTTAAAGTAGCATTTTTCTGCTCCTCTAACTTAGAGGTAATTTTAGTCCCCCTGCCCTATTATGTACTAGGGGCTTACAGAGGAGGTCATGCTAATCACAGGGGTACCCCAACGCATAGTGTTCCCTAGTGTATGTAGGTGTTTTCACTGTATTCTAACTGTCTTTTAGCATAGCACTGGCTCTAGGCCTGGTTAGTCAGAGTCAGTTACCACCAGTACCCGTCAGAAAAAGTTGTGGGCACAGGATGATTTTGCAACAAGACCTCTTTCTGCTCCTCTGTTGGTTCTTTTTCTGCACATGTCTTGCTTCTTCCTGCACTTTTCTTCGTCTTTCTGGACTTCTGTTGCTTCTTTCTGCATTTCTTTTGCTTCTTTCTGTGCGTTTTTTCTTCTTTCTTCACATGTCCTACCTCTGTAGGCATAGTTAGAAACTAGCATTTAAAAAACCTTTGAAATTCACTGAAAAAACCATAGGTTTCAGGCACGTTATAGTTAGAAATTAGCATTTAAAAAACCTTTGAAATTCACTGAAAAAACCATGGGTTTCAGGGGCGTTATAGTTGGACATTTCACTCATACAAAACCATAGAAATTACCCCGTTATAGTTAGTTCAGCTAACTATAACTCGTGCCCCCGCAATGCACTGCTGATGACGTCACATATTACATCACTCATGACATGGTCAGAGACATCACTCATGACATCACTGAAGACATCTCAAATGACATCACTGATGACATCATCCAGTGAATGTGTGTTTTTGTGAAATTTAAATATGTTTTATATATGTATATGTCGAGGTCGATGGAAGAATAAGTGGGTATATAAGTGTCTAAATGGATGATTTTGTTTGTGTGAAACTGATTGTATAACTGACTGATTAAGTGTATCTTAGTGAATGATTGAGTCACTGCTTGTATGTGTTGAAGACAGCATGTGTGCAGGACTGTATGGGTGGATGAGTGTGTGTATGGGTGTGTTGGTGAGTGAATGACTGTCTCAGTAGTGTCCTTATGAGTAACTACATATGTTTTAAACTAGTATATGTGAGTATTGGTGTATGTAAGTGAGTATATGTGAGAGTGATAGATTGGAATAGTACCTGTATAAATGAGTATGTGTTCCTATAAGTGATTGTTTAAGAGAGCAAGTATGTGTTAGTTTATGTAGAAGTAAGTGTGGTGGTGTGTGTATAACTGTATATGCAAGTAAATGGATGTTTGATACTTTCTTTGCATGTGCGACTATGTGTGTGAGTAACTCTATGGATGAGTGGCGGTGTGTAAGTGTATGTATAGGTGTAGGAGTACATATGATGAGTGAGTGCATGTATGAGTGACTACAGGACTTTTGGTGAATGAGTGGATGTATGTGTGTAGATCTTGGAATTAGTGAATGGGTATGTTGTAACTGGTATTGGTGTGACCATTGTTTTGAAAATGGTATTTTGTATTTTAGAGTGTGTGTATCAAAAGTTATATTAGGGTGAGAGGAGGTCTGCCACTCTATCACAAGGATGATGTCATCAGTGATGTCATTTGAGATGTCATCAGTGATATCACTGACCATGTCATGAGTGATGTAATATGTGACGTCATCAGCAGTGCATTGCGGGGGCACGAGTTATAGTTAGCTGAACTAACTATAACGGGGTAATTTCTATGGTTTTGTACGAGTGAAATGTCCAACTAACTATAACGCCCCTGAAACCTATGGTTTTTTCAGTGAATAGATATATATATATACGATTATGTGAAATTGGGAACCTATCCGTTATCACATTTTCACTATAATTAAAGTTTAAAAAAATGCTTTTCGGTCTTTGGGTGATCTTGTTCTATTCACCACTTTTGCCAGGCGCTGCCTTTTCTCATGTCTATCTTGTAAGCCAATGAGAGATGATCAGTGAATTGAATTAGGCAGAGCACTCGTGCACTTTGCAAAACTGCCCATTTCCAGTGATTATGTCGTCAGATCGAATACTTTCTTTTATTGGGTTGGCCTCATCAAGAGGAGCCTCTAGGCACTGTCAAGCATCAGACTAATATATTGTTGACTTTCCTATAACTTCTAATTGTGAACTAAATCCTGCTCATCTTATTAGTACTTTGCCTTTATTCTCCGATACCCTACCTTCGCCATATAACATATGATTTCTTCAAAAAACCTTTACTGTTTTGCATTATTTTTATTATCAACACATTGTATGTTGGGAAAAATATTTTTTACATTGTAAATTTCATAATGCTAGTTCTGTTTAACACAACACACCCTCACCAATCGCAAAACATTTAAACTATCAAACATGTCTCTACGCAATAGTTATTGAGGTGTCCTCACTAAATATTGTCCATTCTTCTGAGACTGTCTTTTTGACTGTTTACATTGTTTTCAGGTTAATCATCATTTTGTCATGCGCACACCATTTTCTTACCCCAAACATCTTGACTTTAACTCCTGTCATGGAGGTAACCTGCTAAAATGGCTCAACACGTGCTCTGTCTATAAGAACGGAGTTTTCATTTCCAGATGCCAATGACTTTCACCCTGATCTAACAGCTGTCTGTGTACAGGTCTACCGCACATCTGCACAGAATACAGAGTCCCGCCCTAATCTCTAATACTTGGGGCTAGATGGAGGAATGGAGTCTGCAAAACCACGCTTTAAGCACTCAATCTCCCAGCAGCACCCGCTCTTGTACCAGTACCTTTGCCCCTACAGCCTACAACCAGCAGGGCAGGAGGAAGTGGAGAAGGGGCAGATAGAAGAGGAGGGGGAGGAGGCAAAGGGCAAACAGTAAAATGAGAAAAACAACAGCTTCTATTGAAAATGAGATTTATCGTGACAATCCTGGTAATATTATATTCAAACTACTCTGGCAATAAGTGCTTTACGTACTGTGGGGCAACGAGGATATTGGCATGTGATTTTGTGCTCGCACTGGGGAAGAGGGGACATTGATAGTGACAATACTCATGACTCCATGCCCAGCAGCCTTATTATAATAAACCAGCCCCACCTGTCTCATGAGCAAACACCTGACATCCTCTTTATTGAGAACACCCTCCCTTCTTCCGAGTGCCCCAGGCCTATCTTAGCATCACTGATCACACCTGACAAAATGGCTCCTTGAGCACAACTCTGATCTCATTGACCATCAGCAATGGGCAGTAGGAGACATTCCGGCACTCTGGAACATTAGCACCCGGGAATGTGCAGGCAACACTCTAATATATTTTAGGCATGCGTTGATGCATGGAAGCAACAGCCAGAAATATAAAGGGATCATTTCTGCAATTTTATTTCCTAGCACTGAAATGTTTATGGCCTATTAGCGGGCACAGTGTTGCGCATTATGTCCTGACAGGTTATTAGTAACATGGAGCGTGAAATCGGTTTACAAATCAAACAATGGGAGACAGTGGGTACATGGAAGAAATCTACAAGAAGAACGCTGTTATTAGGAGCTTCTCTTAAAGCAAAGACATTGCAACATGATTCCCTTGTGAAATTATTTCTGCAGTAAATTGCTTTTAGGATGTTAGGTGGGAGTAAAGTTAGAAAAGTCAGTAGACTTTGCAGGCTGCACAAAGTGCAAAGTTTCCCAAAATGGGAGGCGTACTGAAAAAAGTTTTAGGAGCACTGACATAGAACTGGTGTCATTTCCTCTGACTCGCTTGCCAAACGGGCTACTTCTCATATAAGATAAACGTGTTTGCTAGCTGGGCACCTCTACCACATTATACTTTTCCCAAATGAAGGTAGGGTTTGCTGCTATGGAGAAGCTGTGCGCCCACGTACAATGTCAGACTGAATATTGTGATATTTCAATAGCATCCCTCAGAGACCTCTATGAATCCACCCGGGTGAATGATCCCTCATGTTAGTTCTTTTTCCAGAGTTTTATAGAGCGCGAACTTGACCCGAAGGTATAGGGTATCAGAGAGCTTTATATGAGCAGCAGTTGTGTTACACAAGGAGACATTTTTGGGCACGGGGAGATTAAGTGATTTGCCCAGAATCACATGATGTTGTGTGTCGTTGCCGAGACTCTAACCCGGTTCCCCAGGTCTGAGGGCGACCGCCCTAGCCATTAGACTATATCCCCCCAGTTTGGTGTTAGAGGTCCCCAGACTACACTGTCTCATCAATCAGAGCCCTTTATAATAGGATATTAGCCTCCGATTTCCCAATAAATGAATCCTCATCTTTCAGCAAGGGGCTTACTTCTCATACTTTGGAGTAGAAAACCCTCAGACTGGGTGCCTGAGAGAATAGGGACAGAACCCCACAGAATAGGCAAGTGACACTGTCTCCCCAAATGAGAGTGTCAGGGTCATTGTCCCACAGAATAAGAGTGCCTATCTCTCTCAGAATGGGAGAGTGCCAAGGAATATAGCCACTCAGAAAAGGAACAGATAATGAATGATAGTGTCAGAGTCAAGTGCCCCAGAATGCGAGTGGGCCAGGTATAGGGGCCGGTGCATGGGGCGGTATCTTGGTGCAACCTACAAGAGAATACCATAATCAGGTCACGTAGGAATACCCGGAATTACAGATTTTCTGAACTAGACTCATCATATCCTGTGAGAACCTGGGCTCTACAGAATAGGAGTGTCAAAGCCATGGCCCCACTGACTGGGAGAGAGTCAGAACCAGAGCCCTTAATCACAGGAGAACATCCTAGTGTATCATAAACATTACCATGGAGACTAAGAGACTTAGAGCCAAACTCCCTGAAGTAGGAGAGTGTCAGGGCCACGACCCCTCAGTTTAGAAGAGCGTCAGAATTAGGTCCATAAGACTGAGTGGGTGACAGAGTCAGAATTCCTGTCCCTACGCCACTCTACGTTACGTAGGGTGACGCAGGCACCACATCCCTCAGTTTTCAGATGTCTCAGAATTAAGACCGGGAGTGCTCCTAGAAAAGTCAGGGTGTGGGCTTTTCTCAGGCCCTGCATGCTCACCTGACACACCTCTCATAAACACACACATACCAGAAGGCATGTTGGCATTTAAAATAAAATATACTATTGTGTTAATGTACAAATAAGAAAACACATCACCAAAGCAGGCGTCGACAAAATGTTCCTGGCACTTACAACTTTCACACTTCACACCAATACAAACATTAAAATACTTTTGAAAACAACCCATACTGCATTGCTTGCAAACAACATCACAAGCACATCACAAGTTAGAGTTTGACAACAAGCCGGAGCATGTCAGTTTGTGCTGTCATGTAATGCCCACACCACTCATATTGTGATGTCTGCAATCATCATCCTAATTATTAAATGTTAGTTGCTCGCAAACATATATTATTAAAAACAATCAAAATGAGGCTACCCTAAATCATTAGAAGAACCACAAACAACAATAAAATTCACTCAAGAACTAGTGTTAAAGGGTATGAGGGGGATAATGTTGATGGAACCCTAAAAAGAAGTGAAATTCACGGGTTACGGTAATATCCGAACCTTAGAGCGCGCCCTGCGGGACTTCCTCAACTATAACTCCTACTCCGCCATATAGATGTTTGCACATATGCAATACCACATTACAAAATTGCCAGCATCGGAATCTACCTCTTATAATGATAACACATCCATGTAATCAATCAATCAATCAGTGGTTTGTAGAGCGCGCTACTCAACCGTGAGGGTCTCAAGGCGCTGGGGGGGGGGAACAGATCCGGGTCTGTCAAAGAGCCAGGTCTTTCCACATTTTAGATGACACACTTATCTTAATAAATACAATACGCAAACGTCTATCACATGTTGACATACTAGGAACATATTCCGGTGAAAAGGAATACCTCCTGTTCCTAACAAAAGGATCTGTAAATCATGACCTTTCACTAAATACCAATAGCGCAACACCTAATGAAACACCTGGCAATGTCTACTTCAATTTAGTGTCACTTCAGGTCCTTAGTCACATATTCATACAAATTCTTACACGTTTATCAACATATCCGGTCTGTCTTTCGGTCATATATCTTTGCCACCAACCACGACTGATGGCAGGGTGGGAACTAAGGGCAAGGTATTGCCTTTACTTGTGTTTTATACCTGTAGCCACAATTAATTTCTCATAAATAGTAATTATCTTTTCACTTTAGTATATCTGAGACAGGTTCTTCCACTCACATGGACATGAAGGGGATTCTTGTGGTGCGCCGACTAGAGCTGGGCGAGGAATTCAGCTCCGCTGGCGGAATTTGGGGAGTTTTGCCCACTTCGCACGGTGTTCCACAAAACTCCATAAAGCGACGCAGAGCAGAGTTTTTTCTCTCACGCGGCTCACCAATGTTATGTTGGCGGGCACGAGTGAGAAAATTGCAAGCTAGACCTCCTCAAGGCAAGATTTCTCAATGTGGGTGGTCGTGGCAGGTCACAACCGGTTGCATTGAGGAATCTGCCGGTCACGTTGAGGAAGCTGCTGCTTGAATAGGATATCTACTAGAGCAGCAGAAGGAAGCAATTGTGCCTTTTGCAGTGATTTTACAGTACGGGAGAAACTCCGGGCACTAAAAATCTGTGCGAATAGCGCAACTTACCATACTCCGCCGCTCAAGGAGCACGGCAGAGTTTTTTTCGCACTCCACAAAGTTCTGTAGAGCATTACTATATGAAGTCTGCCCAGGTCTAGGTTTGACGGCACCCCCAACACCCATGGATTCTCTTGAATGCCTGACATGAAGAGCACCACTCTCGGGACAGCACTTAGCCAACACTGGGCTTAACTCACAACCAGACCTTGGCTACCACACACACTGCTCTGTTCGGAGAAATGGTTGCACACTGTGGGTCACTTGTCACAGTTCACTTGGGATGTCATCGGTGATGTCATGTGTGATACAATATTCAGTGTAAGGGGGTGGTGTGGCTTTTGACTTGTCCATGAAGCATAACTAGTGTAATTTCTACATTTTGTTGTGTCTCAGCCAGAACTATAACTGTGTTTTTTCAGTGAATTTCCTGTTTTTTTATGTTGCACTTAATTACCAATCTCAACTGGGTATGGTCAGGTTGTTAGGCAAATGTGTGGCCCTTGACCATGAGCAGTGAGGGTCAGTCGCAAGGCTTCACCTCCAGCCAGGCCTACTGCCCAACCCGCGCCTGAGGGTCAAGTTCCATTGCGCATTGCCTTCTGCCCTGTGAATTGGTGGTTGCTTGCAGGGCTGGCCTGCAGCCAGCTTCTGCACCCAACACGGGCTACTCGCCCTCACTGGGCACTGCAGGGTTTCGGCTCTGCACATCACTTTTTTTAATGCTTTTTTTAAAAGTTCCTATAATGAGTAAAACCCTTTTCTTAATCACACTTTTGTTTTTACTTTATCTATATCTTTTTACATTTTGTTAAAACTATTTTGTTGAACGTTGTATGTGCTCTTCCTCAAACTTGTAAAGAAAGCTTCGTGTTTTTTTAATGCTGATTGATTGCATGAGAGATGACAGCTTACTTCACCTGACCAGAGCAACAACAATTTTACATTATTGCAGTATGTTGAGAACATCAGCAACCATGAGTGCTTCTGGTGGCAGATTGCTGACTGCCCATTCCCGCTCGGGAGTATTCGGCCGGATGCAGAGGTTGTAGGTGCTTGATCATTCCACTAGTGCCAAAAGAGTACATCCCGACCAAGAGTACATCCTGACCAAGAGTACATCTTGACCAAGAGTGCATCCCAACCAAGAGTACATTCCGACCAAGAGTACATACGGACCAAGAGTACATCCCAACCAAGAGTACATCCCAACCAAGAGTACATGCCGACCAAGAGTACATTCTGACCAAGAGTTCATCCCGACCAAGAGTACATCCCAACCAAGAGTACATCACGACCAAGAGTACACCCCGACCAAGAGTACATCCTGACCAAGAGTACATCCCGACCAAGAGTACATACGGACCAAGAGTACATACGGACCAAGAGTACATACGGACCAAGAGTACGTCCCGACCAAGAGTACATCCCGACCAAGAGTACATATGGACCAAGAGTACATACGGACCAAGAGTACATCCCGACCAAGAGTACATACGGACCAAGAGTACACACGGACCAAGAGTACACACGGACCAAGAGTACATCCCGACCAAGAGTACATCCCGACCAAGAGTACATTCTGACCAAGAGTTCATCCCGACCAAGAGTACATCCCAACCAAGAGTACATCCTGACCAAGAGTACATCCTGACCAAGAGTACATCCTGACCACGCTACAGGACCTAGTCGCAAACATTACATATCTCCTTTCATACAGTTACTTTCTTCTCGCCTCTGTGGTGTGCAAACAATTTCTACGCTGGGGAGTCTCACCCAGAGTGACCACCCTTTAAATGTGTTGCCACTTCTAATGCGTCAACTTCCTGTTGTACAGTAGCAGAAGACTGCCCTTCACTTCAATCTGCTGCTTGCTGGCTCTGCCCAGCTTGTTAGCAGACATTTTGGTTAGACCAAAAGTTGCTTTACTCAGTACCTGGGAAGAAAGTAAAAATGGTGTCCTCCAAAGGATGGGGTCTTTTGTATCCATGCCATTAACTTGTTTTTTCATAGTGTGGAATGTTTAACTAATCAAAGTGCCCACTTTATGTTTTTTTTGCTTTTTCATAATTTACTGTTCCTCCACGGCTCCTCCAATCAGAAGAATGCTATGGTTATATAATCCATTATCAGGTCCACGGCCCTTGTACAATCACAGAGGTGGAACTTCCTTTCCAAGTACCATAAACAAATTTGTGAACCCCGTGCATTTTGTAAAAGATTGTGTTTGGTGAGAAACCAAATTGAAACATATCGGCCTCATTACAATTATTACCTTGCGGTTCTAAATTCCAAATCCAGTGCAAACACTTGTTTGCACAGGGATCAAATAGATGAGTTGTGTGATAATTTTCACACACTTACAATTTTCACCTTATAAAGTCTGGCAGGTCATACCTGAATTTTATTGGAGTAAAAAACACCTACAAAAAGGCAAAATATGCAGAATTTAATGTGTTAGATACTGATACCGCATGCTATGCGTCCTTTGCAAGTTAAAAACTTAGGATAGGAGGTATTTATCACATGTGGTAAATATCTCACCATATTCTGCATGAACTATAATGGGATACCTCCTTCGTAATTACTTTAACAACCTCACTTAGATAAATCACAGAGAAATGAGGTCAAAAAATCCAGACACACAGAAATTTTGCTCTAGAAATTTTGAAAATGTATTCTCAAACCATGATACAGTAGAAGAGGTATGGTGCTGCGGCCAGGCGACTGACTCCAGAACCCGGTGGCACCATGTGACTCTGGGCAATAGCTCCCTTAATCTTCCAGACGGCCCCCAGCACCTTCACACCTTCGGGTAATTGTTCGCGCTTTACAAATACTGGACATTTACATTTACATGTAAATCATGGTTTGAGAATACATTTGCAAAATATCTCGATCAAAATTTCTGTGTGTGTATTCAATTTGGGCCTCTGTGATTAAAATAATTTTCCTTTTTCTTCCGATAAGACCATTGTTGTCCATATCGCAAGCTACCCATGCCCTTCGGGTTATAATTTTTGGGTCACCCCATTGTTTTGTTACGTTAACCTCTAATGGGGGCTTTCTTTGACAATAGGTGTTACCTATGTGCAACTTTAAACTCACACCTATAGCTGTACATTTGAGTTTTTCCCCATTTTAAGTGTTGTTGATTTTGCTGTACTGGGAACAGCAACCACTGTCTCATGGCATTCCACCCATGCCTATTTTCATGGACTCACAGAGGAGTCCTACATCTCTATGGACCATTGAAGAAGTTCAGATCCTGAGAATGTATTGCTCAACATTGACATTTGTATTGAATTTCCTGTGCACATCACTACCTTTGGAGAGCTCTGCAGTTAAAAAAGACTGGTTAGGCTTCTGTGCTGTGCTTTCCTTTTTTGAGGATCCAAAACATTTTGCTCTTGTGCAATACATTCTGCACATGAAGAACAGGAACAGGGAAATGCAGAGGAACTTGGAGAGTAGACAAAGAACTGGAGGATGTTCAAAGATGGGGGTTCAGGACCACCACAAGTATCTAATGTCTTCAAAATTTCCACCATTCCATCTTGTGGCAACCAGTTAGACCTCTCGGATCCATGGTTCGTACCTTGGAACTTTGTTGTCTGACAGGGACAGTAGTAGAGGAATACTCTCCAATCAGATTCCTTCTGGTCTTACAGATGATCCATGAATCCCAAAGGGCAGAAATATATAAAAGTGATATAACCGACTCAGCAACTTATTTAAACGCCTCTACTCCCAAAACTACTGAACAGATGTATATGAATCAGCAAAAACTCAATTTGTGAGTAACATTCTACTTTCACTTCACTTGGTGCAAATCTTTTGGGCCGTAAGAATCGTTTTGTATGTGAGCTAAATTGGGAAAGAACTTTTTACACCCTCCCTTTGACCTTTTTACCATTACAAGGATATGCATGAAAAATGGATTTTCGGATCTTAGCATACTATGCTGAGCAATTGGCAGATTTCATGCATGTGGCCAAAGGTTATGTGCAAATCAACAAAAGACGTTTTAATGGGAAGCATAGCTGAACCATAACTACACAGAGTTGACTAGTACTGTGTAAACACATACATGTATACGTGCATATAGAGATATGTAGATAAAGATACATATTTCTATGGGTAAATATGGATACAATGTAATAATTTTAACATTGGTTGGCTTGAACCTGGTTTTTGGAAACTTGGTTCCCAGGACATAATTTGGCAATTAACTCCCTTCATTTTCTGTGCATCATTTGTGTATTTATATTACCACACGCTCTGTAGGGCAGGGAGCTCCTCACATTTCGTGTAACTCAATTCTTGACAAACCTATGCTTTATGGGACCCCGTGAGCTTCATTTTAATTAGTTGGTGCCAAGTCATCTACATACCTTCAGGAAAGACTAAAAATACATCCCTTAAGGGACTTTTTGGGATCCGTCCATCCATCCACCTGGTGACCAACTTGCTCTCTCTTCATGAAAGAGCCAGGCCTTCACTGGCCATGTTCAGGGTCCAACACAAGCTGCACCACCTTAGGACACATCCTTGTGTTCTCCACAATTAGTTTCTGAATCCCTGCTGCTGACCTGATTGAATCTACCTGAGCATGCAACTCAGAATCATAAGTACTATGAATCGGCCAGAAGGTTATTTGAAGATATAGCTCTAAAATCATGAAATTATGATTGTGCCAGGCTAGTGCTACGGGAACCAGTGACCCTCTCTGCACCTATATCCCTTCGAAGCACCATGCATTGAGTTCTAAATGTAGCCCCACCGTGTTACAATCTGTGGCCCGCCATGTGGCGTAAATTTCAATCTGTCTTCTGCAGGAGAACTGGCAGCTCTCCAGAGAGCGGGCAGCCCAGAGCTGCCCGACAGCTATATGTTATCTCTCCTATTAAATAGAGTACATTTTTTTTAACAAATATAGATCTTTTAAGCGCTAATGATATTTCACAAAAAGTTGAAGCCAGCATAATGTCTGATACAATTATTTTACAATGCCTCTCCATCTTCCTTGAGCAGCATTAACATTTATTTCCCTCTTAGTAGAAGGGTTTGTACAGACTTTTGTTAAATGGATGTGAATGCTGCTGCGGCCTCGACACATATATATCTATACCACTGCAGTCACACAAGGTTTCTGCTCAATGGATATTAGTGCTGCTGACGTTGCAGCCTCTCATTCATAGATATAAGACATGCAAACCTCCTCATTGGACACCAGTTTGTTCTGATCTTGTCAAAATTTACTCTATTATGCCCATCTATTTCTATCACTATTGTCGTTGCCTGAAAAATGCTTTTTTGAACTGAGGTCTGAGTGTTCGATTTGGAGAAGTAATCGCTTGATACTGAGTTTGTATGTGTACAAGTTGGCTGCACCATGTGATTCAGTATATTGTGAGCCGGCCATTTCGTATATAGGTCTGGTCACCATATCACAATGCATTTGCAAGAAAGTGGTGTGCAATTGCGTCCTTTTGACGATAGTCGCTCCTTCCTTGTCATCTACTTGCATAGATGACTACAGGTCCGGTCCAAGGCTGCAGGGAATTGAACATAGAAAAATTGAAAACCCCAATAATTGGAAGACCAGGAGAGAGGGTAGAAAAATAGTAGGAAAAGGAAATTATATGGCAGAAAATGGCATCTGTTGGACGGATAGGGTTCCAGTGAGTAAGGACGGTGGGAAGGTGAGGTGGGATACTGGTGTTTAAGTGTCAGGGGTGTGAAGAAGTGTAGCAGAACCTAAATCAAAGAGCTTTTTTCTTGCTGACTCGTGTTGCAGCTCACTGGTACTGAAGACGTTATGTGGCTAGTGATGGTTGATCTCCTCCTGGTTCCTATTCGCCAGTCACTAGTAACAAGAACAACTCACGGGGTATGTATGGATCAGATGAGACTTTACATGGGAAAAAAGCGGAGCGAGAAAATGTTTGACAACATAGAAATGTACAAACAAGATGTTGAGTAAATGAGCATTGGTCCACACAGGCCTGCAGAAAGAAGGCTGCAAAGGCTCATATTTCCCCAATGGATCACACTGCGATGATGATACATGGTTCAAGGAAGACCTCTCAATACATTTGTGTCATAATGCCTAAACTGGACTGGCCCCTCCACTTTAAAATATATATGGTCCTGGGTATGGGTTCTCCAGCACCATAATAGGCTTGGGCAGTGGAGCTGTGTGGCCCCCCTCCCCTTTTGATTTATATGTGCAGTCCTGGGGGATGGAGGCTCCAGGGCTATTTGGCTCGGGGAGGTGGGGCATGTGGTCCCCCTCCCCTTAAAAAATAAAAAGGACCTGCATGAAGGGGTCCCCAGTGGTTTTTTTTAAGGTTCTGGGATGGGGGAATGCATGCCCCCCTGACTTTTTTGTAAGTTTCAGCCAGTAGTGGGTTCCCTGGGGCCTATAATGGCATGTGGAGGGGGCCTCCTCCTCTTAAAAAACAAGGCCCTGCCATCCCCAGAGCCTAATAAGGCTCAGTGATGGGGGCCATGCATTCCCTTCCCCTTTTAAAACAAAAAGGCCCTGGTGGATGGGTCCCAAGGGCCTAATAAGGCTTGGGGAGGCGGGGGGGACTGTGCCTTGTATTTGGCTCCAGATGGGGTACCATAACCGGAAGGCCGACCTTATTTTGCACCCAGCAAAGGCCGCGTGCAGCATGGTGATGGCTACCTGCTGGGGATTTCGCCACGGGCCTGGCAGCAGTCCAGGTCCAGCAGTAAACCCCCTGTCTGGCAGTGGGTTGGCTTTATGTATGGTAATAAAATATTACTTAACATAAAAAAAAACCTAGACATCCACTGGAAAAAAACAAAGTTTACATTAGCGGTATAGTTAGGTGTTTATAACTGGTGGGGGGCTTTTGATTAATCCTTAGTGAGTATGTTGATAAATATCGAGTAAGGATTTGCATGTGTTTGTACAAAAAACCAATAAACTGCGTTTTCAAAAAACGGTATAGTTAGGTGTGATGAAATGATCATTTTTTGTTTTAAAAAACACAACCTTAGAAGTTACAATTAGGTGAGTATGTCAATAAGAGCCTTAACCTTTTTGAAGTAAAATAAAATTTAAAAAGATCACCAGTTATAGTTAGCAGAGCTAACTATAATGTGTGCCCCCCCAAGCACTGCTTATGACCTCATATATTACATCACTCATGACATGATTTATGACATGATTTATGACATCACTGAGGACATCTCAAATTACATAATTGATGACATCACTGACGACATCATCCAAACTTCTTTTGCACACACAGCTCTATAAACAGGCATGGCATTAGAGCTATGAAAGTAACTGCAAAATTGCTCAGAATAACATGAAGCATCATTAATGCCATCACAGATACAACTCCCTTAGGTGTAGCAAGCATGTGTTATGTCCACACACTTAATGGGCACCCTAGTTCACTTTAACAATCAACCACAGACATATGGGAAATCAACTTTTCACACGGTGTTCAGTAAGTATTCATCTGTTCAGAGAAAACCAAGTCCCTCAAAATACTCAATGTCGGTTCCACAATTAATGCACTACTACAGACAGTTTTTATCTGTATCAAACCCCTGACACACGCCAAACCGACATTGAGAAATTAAGTTGCAATGAGTAGAGAAGTAGGTACTGTAAACAGTGTTCACTTATAGAAGAGAGTTTACCACACAGTTTGCAATATAACCAATGTCTAATGGTGTTAAAGATCATACTTCCTGCAGTCTTCATACTGTGGTGAAAACTTTACAGATAGCCCATTTTCTGAAGCAAAAGAAGCAGATGCATATAGGTTAATACCTAGTGCACAGAGTCTTCTAGGTTTCGTGGGAATTATCATGCTGAGATGATTCTGTCTAATAACTCAAGGCAGCTTACAATACTTAACATGTAGCGCATAGAACACGTTGCAAAAAAACTTGTGAAGAACATGCTGAATGCAAGTCGTCAACTGTCACCTGCAAACAGGGTTACTCTTCATTGCAAATATTTATAACTTGTTCAATACTCGAATATGATGTATTAGGAGCACATGTGTTTTGTAAACTCCCATAAGCTGGGAGCAGGCTGTACAAAATTAGGTATAGAAGTACTATGGTAGTTACCCGCCATTATGTAAACTTTAAAATAAACTAAGACACTCATCGTTAGAAATGGATGTCTCTCGTTGGCAATGGTTTGCATCTTTGTCCAAGTAGGGACCCTTGTGTCTAGTCAGGGTGAGGGAATTACACCCTTAGACAAACCCTGCTCATCCCCTTGGTACGAACAGACAGGCTTATCTCAGAGGCAGTGTATAAAGCTTTTGTGCTCACATACAGTAATACAGTGAAAACACTACAAATGGACACCACACCAGTTTAGAAAAATAAGTAATCCTTATCTAAACCAAACAAGACCAAAACAACAAAAATCCAACATACAGTTATCAAGATATGACTTTTAAAAGTTAAAAACAGTTCTGACCATAGCAAACTATAGATGCAACACTTTTAACACAAAGTACCCTGAATGCTCAAAATCATAAAGAAAAACAGCCGCAGGGATGGTGATGCATTGGTTCCTTACGCACAGGGAAGGTGACGTGTTGGTTCCTTGCTCCAGGACAGGTGATTCAACATGATGTAGACTTGGCGGCCTGGTGTGATGCATGGGGATTCGGGGAGGGGTCAACTCCTGATGCGGCGGCGGCAACGGCGCTGTGTCGATTTCTCCAGCTGTGGTCCTGCAGTGCGTTGGTTCATGCAGCCGCACAGCAGGGCTTGCATCGCAGTCGGTTCAGTGATCTCGGACTTCGGAGAGCAGTGCACAAGACTCGGTGTGCAGCAGTTTCTCTAGACGCAGGCAGGGGCTGCGTCAGTTTCTTCAGCGGCATGGCAGCCATGCGTGGGAATTCTTCCCGCAGGGCGGTGTTGTGTTGTAAACAGTGGCAGGTTTGTCACGGTTCTTAGTTGCTTCAAGTTTTCTCAGCTCCCAGCAGCAGAAACCACCTCCAGAGGCCCAACACAGGAACAGGCACCTCTTGGCAGGTCAGAGCTCCCAGCAAGGGAGTTCAGAGGAGCTAGTGGTGCAGTCTTCGTGTCTCTGAGACTTCGGAACATGAGGCAAGCTCTACTTCAAACCCTTGGAGATCTTCTTCAAGCAGGATACACAGCACACAGCAAAGTCTTTGTCCTCTCCTTGGCAGAAACAGCCACTGCAGGCCAACCCCAGCCAGGTCTATTCAGCCCAGCCCTGGCTCATTCAGGAAACACAGGACACACCTCTCCCCCCAAGTGGCTGTCTGAGATAATGCACATCCTCAACCCCTCTCACTCCAAAGCCAGACAGTCAATCCACAAACCAGCAGAGGCACACTGGATGGCTAAGCAAGAAAATACCCACTTTCTAAAAGTGGTATTTCCAACGCACAATATAAAAATCATCTTTACTAAAGGATACATTTTTATATTCTGAGTTCAGGCCTACTAAACTCCATCTTCCTACCTGGTCCCAATGAGAAGTTATACTTATAAGATGTTATAAATTGTCTCCCATTCTATCCAATGGGACAGATAGCCTTTCCATAGTGATAAAGGAAATGCACTGTATTTGACTATCAGGACATGCCACACACAAGTACATGTCCTACCTTTCACATACACTGCACCCTGCCCACAGGGGTACCTTGGGACTACCTTAGGGGTGACTCGCATGTAATAAAAGGGAAGGTTAGGGCTTGGCAAATGGTTGCACTTGCCAGGTCGACATGGCAGTAGAGACTGTGCGCAGACACTGTAGTGGCAGATCTTAGACCCCTTTGAAAGGCTGTTTGTGTGGGTGGCACAAACAGTGCTAGCAGCATTTGACTTAAAGGCCCTGGGCACACACAGTGCACTGTACTAGAGACTTCGTAGTAAGTCAAATAAGCCAAGCAAGGAAACGCTAATCCATAAACACAATTTACATGGACAGCATATGCACTTTAACACTGATCAGCAGTGGTAAAGTGCCCAGAGTCATCAAACCAACAAAAACAGGTCAGAAACAGGAGACCAAAATGCAAAATGTCTGGGGATAAACCCGCTGAAAAAGCCAGGTCTAACACAACCCACTCCCAGCCTAAAGCTAGGGTAGACTAATCAATAACTTGATGGACTTCCTTGTTTGGGGCAATACAACACAGATCTGGCCCACAACAGTGGGAACACGTTCTGATTATATGCCTTGCTGAACCCAGTTAGATCACTCTGTCCATATTCTCAGGGCCCACTAAGCTAACCCATGGAGAACCCTTCTCCTCATCTGTGGACACCATCTGTGCAGCTCCTAAACTCACTTTGCTCACAGAAGTTT
This sequence comes from Triturus cristatus, assembly GCF_964204655.1. Classification (NCBI taxonomy): domain Eukaryota; kingdom Metazoa; phylum Chordata; class Amphibia; order Caudata; family Salamandridae; genus Triturus; species Triturus cristatus. The sequence goes on along the minus strand of NC_140583.1, from coordinate 268,533,532 downwards.
TGCATTAGACATACAGCATCCACATGACTAACACAGTGGTGTGGCCCAGTCCACCCCTGGGGTGTGACTCTCCCCCGGGGCAACTCTGTCCCCCAGGATAAGAAGCCACAATAGCCACTGACAGTTGTCAGTAATGAGACCCGGGTATTATGCCTAACAGGGCTCTCCAACCTCTGTGGCATCAGAAATTGGGAGGCTGTAGCCCTTGGTGCTTGGCACCCATTGTCCACTTTCACTCATGCCAGGGCAGGTATGGTACACTGACACTGGACCACTAGCCTAGGGTCTGTACCTGGCGGCGGGACAGGAGACTGGGATGGGCTCGACCACACCCAGTCTTCCTCCTGTGGGCTCTGCACCCTCCCACCTGAAGCAGTACCCGTAGACTCTAGAATTAGCAGGGCACCTGTGGCAGGGGTCCTGCACAATTCGCCCACCAGTTCAGGTGTGCTATCCTGCAGCTGATATCCCAGACTAGGACCTGTACCCTTAGGCTGCGCAGGGGTCAGGGGTGAGGCTGCCTGCTCCCTGCCCCCCCTACTGGGCCCTGCACCCTTCCACCTGGAGTGGTGCCCACAAAAGATAAACCGGTAGGGGCACTGTTAGCAGTCGCCCCTTCTTCCAGGTCAGGGGGGACACCCTGAACCTGGCCCTCCAACCCAGGGTCAGCACCCTTGGGCTGGACCGGTGCCTGGCAACCCAGGATTTCCAGGGAAGTACACCAACCCCCTCCACCCCCATGGGAAACACACTACTCAAGAGCTGCGCAAGAGTCTGTCTGGCGCAAGCCTCTAGCCTCCGGTCCACCTGACAGAGCATGAAGTCCCCCCGGGCCAAAAGTAGCCTCACCAGGGTCAGTCCTGGGGTGCTCTGACCTCAGAGCTGGCTACCCCTGGCCCACTAGTCCTTCACTGGGGACTGTGTCCCCCCTCACCCTTCTCCCTAGACTCATGCACCCTCCCAACTGGAGAGGTGCTGGCAGACACTAGAACTGGTGGGACGCTAGCTACAGCAGCCTCCCTCAGCTCACCTGACACCTTGGGATCCACCTCAGGGGATGGCCTCCCATTACAGACCAGGCCCCCCTCCTGGTGTTCACTCATGGAACCAACCAGGCCTTGAGACTGGGTTTCGGGTACCTTGGGACACAGCTCACTCCAACTCCTCCTCTGAGACAGGACATGGGACCCTACAGCCCTCCCACCACTCTGCGACCTCTCTGGGCTACCATAACCCACCCCTACCTCACTTGGTAGGGGAAAACCTGAGCCACCTCCTTCAGGATCACCCCCAGATGCTTCTTCAGCCCTTTTGGAATCCACCAAAAGGTCTGCCTCTGGTGTGAGCTCCCTGGGGTCAGAGGACTCTCCCTCCACCAGGTGTTGGCATAGCTCTGGAAAACAGGGACTTAAAGTATGCTCTCCAACAACTGAATCACACAACCCCACCCAGGTGTTAACCATGCCACTCTTTGCCTCACCATCCAGTGCCCCGCACAAGTACCAAACATCACAGGGTTAATAATGCTTTGGTCAATATGTTCTGCACAGCTGCTTCTCATATCTATACCTGGTAGGAGCATGAGGTACCTGTACAGAGCGAGCTGACAGACCAGAGTGACGCAATGGCAATTTAATGAAAATCATATGAGGCTGGGCCTAATCATCAGCCTCAGTAGAGGTTAACATATCAGCTGTCCAAAGGAATAATAATATGAATTCGCTCCCATGGAGAAAAGAAACAGCCAGGCATTGGTGGCTAAATCATCCCGATTGCCAGATAAGGTCATGGATAGAACGAGAGTTGAGGTAAACTTGGGTAGTCAAATTATTAACCTGGATTTTCATGCAAATGATGGAGGGCGTCCCGTTTTAAGCATGTCTTCCACTAAGGGCAAGTAGGTAGAACTTATAGGTTGGATATAGAATGATAAATTCAGATCAGTGAATTCCTTGCAGGCTTTGAATGCAGCACCACGTCCCCACAGGTTAGCGCCAGATGGGATGTGGTCCTATAGCTGATTTGTGCTTCTCGACTGCAGCAAATTGGCATTCCGGCAGTACCAGGAAAGGGCAATCGAGTCACCCACCCCCGTCTCCGCCTTCTTCTTCTATTCCTAACCTTGCATCCATAACTCATCCTATAGAGAGCTCAGCATCTCTAACTGAACCGATAGCTCTATGATTCCCTGAGGGTGCTGATCCATTATGGACCCGGCACAGTCCCGCTTTCATCCTCTATCATCCATACGCGTTAGCCTCTCTCTCCACTCCCCATACACTATTGCTGCCCCTGGCAGCTCTCAATGACTTCCCCGCGATGTGAAAAAAATGAATTATCTCTCCTGATGTCCGCACCAGTGCTACAGGGAGCTCCATCTTTGGGAGCAAGATCTAGGCGGCAGACAGATTGCCCTGTCCAGACACATTAGGTGATCGCCATGAAGTGAAGAACTCAGATGCCCTAAGGCTGCTGATACAAAGTACCTTTCTGTGGTGGTTAGTTTATAACGAAAACACACGTGTTATTTCAGCCGATGCAAGCCTTCTCAATAACAATTTGAGCATCTTGAAGATGGGGTGGAACCAAGGGTGAACAACAGCGCTCCCAGCAGCTCAGCAAACCGGACAGCACGATAAATACAAAAGGTGGGAAGCAATTAGCCACACATCATCATGATGCATTATGGACTATCGGCTGGCAATAAGCCCAGCACACCTTAAATAGGGCCACGAGAAATTCATATGCATCTGGGAAAATTGCACAAATCTGTAAATTTGGTTGTAATGAAATTTTGCATAATTTTGTTTCACGGGCAAGTGGTTTAACTAGAAAATATCTTGTCGGAGACATTTTCTCCTCAAACCAGTTTGCATTGACAGTATCTCGACTGATATTTCATTGCAAGGAGTGCTTTTGTATTATGTTTTCACACAAAATAATGTAAAGTGAATTTCTCAAAACTAAATGTGGCACGCCCCTATACTTAACAACGCAGCGCATAACCTGTATATATGCAGTGCACATTTCAGTGGCAGCTCCTCCACTAAGGCTTTTCAGCAGTGTAAATAAACGAAAAATAAAATGATAATAACTCAAAGTTTTTATCATTTACTTTTTTCCTGCTGCTGCAGCTTTGCGGGTGGGAAGGGGTTACTTTGCTGACAGAGGAGCAGGAGGAGGAGTGGTGGGCACTCTGTAAGTGCACATGAATGTTTGGTCGGCTGTCTTGGGCCGTCCAAACAGTCATGCACACTTTGCATTGCAGCCTGGGTGGAGAACATGACCCTGCTACCAGTCCCCATCTGAGCCCCGAATCAGGGAGTGCAGACTAATCACAACACTGCATTGCAGCGTTGTGATTGGCTTAAGGGAGCCTTGGTGCTTCCTTTTCTGGCCGAAGCAGAGGAACGACGAGGAGAGATGCGTTGAGGAGGTAAGTGTACTTTTCTTTTTCTTTACCCCCTGCCCCCAACTCCCACCCACGATTCGTGCCAGCCGCCACTGGCACATTTACCAGAAGAGCTGTCTTAGAGCTAGGCAACTGGTACGTTTTGTTACCCAACAAAATGGTCCTCGTAAGGATGACGAACTGACTGAATCCTGATGTAAATCCTGTCAGGTCCAAACACAGATCAATGAATTGAATGTATATATCCACTAGAGTCATAAGATTCACAATGCGTTTAGATAAAGCTCATCTAGCATTACAGCACCAGCTAACACCATGATATATTTTCAATCAATCAGGCCTTTTATGTAGCGCAACAACTACTCTGAAGAGTGTCCTGGAGCTAAGAAAATTATAACCACTTCATGACAGCAGCAAAGAAATGCCATGCTAAAAAAGACAGGTCAAATAGCCAGGTTTTCAAAGATTTTCTGAATAGGATTTCAGACCTAATCTTGCAACAATGGGATGGAGGTGATTCCATGCTTGGGCCGCGAGATAGGAGAATGTGCACCTCCCCACTTCTTAATTGGAAACTTCAGGATATGTAATAGACTAGCATCTGACGAACGGTGGGTCCTAGTCGCTGGTACAGCCATAGTGTATCAGAGGGGTAATGGGGACATGTACCATAAATAGCTCTGTGAGTGAGAACTAAGGTTTTAAAGCAGGATCTTTCCCTTGAACAGCAGCCAATAAAGCTCCTTCCCTTGGGGAGATATTGATGACTTTCTGGAGATCTTTAAGAGTAGCCTGAATGTTGCATTTTGTTCAACCTGCAGTTTCTTTAGCAGGTAAGAGGGCAAATCCAAGCACAGAGTATTAGTGTTATCAATGCGAGGGGTGATCAAAGCATGGATCAACTGTTCTCTGCACCTGGAGAGGGAGCAAACCCAAAACTCTTTGTAGAGATCTTAGCAAAACAAAGCATGAGCCAACTACTGAAGAGATCCGGGGACTCATGGACAGGTGGAGATCGATCTTAACACCTAAATTATGGGCCAAAGTAATCGTGGGGAGTCAGCCCACTGCAGCCAACAATCCAGTGCCTAACCAGGAGAAGGAAACCCGAACAGCAAGATTTCCATTTTCCCAGTTTTTCTCTGAAGGTTGCTGGCCCACATCCACTCAAAGACACCTTTCAGTCAAATCTTAAAGGCAGTGCAGGCCTCAGAAGTATCTTTATAGCAAGAAAGAGTTGTGTTTTATCAACATACAAAACAAACCAGAACCCAAACGATTCATCCAATGGAGCCAGATGAGCCATGTAAATGTTGAATAGATTTGGGCTTAGAGCAAAGCCCTACAGTATGCCAAACATGAGCTTTGGAGGGTTAGAGGAGTGTGGGGCCATCCAGACTGCATGACTACTGTTAGACCTAGCATCTTTGGTGTGTTTTTCCCCTGTTGTTTTTGCTTCTGTCCTGCAGTTTTTGACTGTCTACTGCATTTTGTTTTGGCTGGTTTTAGAACTCACGGCACTTTACCACTGCTGATCAGTGCTAAAGTGCAAGTGCTCCCTGTGATTGGTTATCCATGATTGGCATATTTGATTTACTGGTAAGAACCTAGCAAAGTGCACTGTATGTGCCCAGGGCCCGTAATTCATATGCTACTAGTGGGCCGCAGCACTGATTGTACCACCCACATGAGTAGCCCTGCAACCATGTCTCTGACCTGCCACTGCAGTGTCTGTGTGTGCAGTCTTGAACTGCCATGTCAACCTGACAAGTCAGGCCCAAACATTCACTTGTGCTACATCTAAGGCACCCCTAAGGTAAGCCCAAGGTAGCCCCATGGGCAGGGGGCAGTGTATTTGAAAGGTAGGACATGTACTGGTGTGTTTTACATGTCCTGATAGTGAAATACTGCTAATTTCGTTTTTCGCTATTTCAAGGACTATCTCTCCCCTAGGTTATCATTGGAGGTGCCTTGTAACCTCTTACAAGTGTAACTTCCAATTGGGAAGAGATAGAGATTTGGAGTTTGGGGGGCCCTGAACTCCCAATTTAAAAGTACCTGTTTTTGTGAAGTTGGTTTTTAAATTGCATGTTTGAAATTGCCACTTTTAGAAAATGGGAATTTTCTTGCTTTACCATTCTGGGCCTCTGCCTGCCTGTGGTAGCCACGTATGAGGGAGGGAGACAGTTGGGCTGTTTGTGTATTCACTTTAGGCAGTCACACAAAAGGAGCTGAGGTGTGCCCTGCATATCCTGATGACCCATCACCAGGCTGATAGGTCTTCCTGAGCTAGAGTGGTGGGAGAAGTTGCCAATGACACCTGAATAGGGAGGGCATGTCCTCAAACTAAGCTGTCTCCACCCCCCTGTAGTGTGTCTGGAGCCAGGTCAGGGAAAGACAGGGTCTTGTGGACTACAAAGACTACCTTTTAAAGTTTGCCTACTTAAAAAGCAGAAACGGGTATAATTATTAGAGCTGTGACACCATAACTTCAGAACACTTCCGAACTAAGAGGATATTCTGCCAAGAAGAAGAGCTGGAGAAGCTGTAGGAGTGGAACTGCCACTCTGCCTGTTGCTTTGTTGTGCTGGCCAACTGCTCGCTGCTTTTCTCTTGGCCAGTGAAAGGACTAGACCTTTGCTTTCTGTATCCTGCTTGCCATGGTTCTCCAAGGATGTGTGTGCTTGTCTCCTGTTAAGAAGTCTCAAGGCCATCAAAGACTTCAGCTGCAGCCCCTGAACTCCTCTGCTGGGAGTTTTGACCTGCCAAGTGGCGCCACTTCCTTGGAGGTGGCTTTGCTGCAAAGGACTCAAGAAAATCCATGCATCGGTCTCCAGCGCCTGTTTTTACTGATGCAGCACCGCTGTGTGTCTGAAAAACCCATGCATCACCACGGTGTGGCCAAAGAATCGCCACAGCGCCTGCCGTGCGGTTGAAAGATTGCCGCAGCATGAGCCCTGCCACCTATGTCCTTGGCCCTGTTGTGCGGCTGGGGTAATTGAGGCATCACCTGCTTCGTGGCTGGAAAATTTACACAGCACCTGTTTCTCCACTGCCGCCACATCAACTCCGGATTTTAGAAGCATCGCACCTGTGCACCAAGTGCTTCATCAATGTTGCCCAGCAATAAGTAAATGAGGTAGCATGTCTGGAGATCAACGCATCACCTCAACTGACAGTAGGGAACCAACGCATCACCTCTTCTGCACTGCAGTACGGAACCTAAGCATCACCTCCCCTTCACTATAGTAAGGAACCTATGCATCACCTCCCATGGGAGTAAGGAACCGATGCTTTGCTTTGCCTTTTCGGTGCCTCACTTTCTCTCATCTCTTTTTGTCTTTGGTTTTGGCTCAACCCAGGTGCTTTGTGATAAAAGTAACACGTCCATAGTATCCTATGGACAGAACTATTTTCACCTTTTAAAAATTATATTTTCTTGGAATTTTGTCACTTAGGTCTTGTTTTATTCAGATAAATATTGGTTATGTTTCCAAACTCTTTGGTGTCCTTTTGTAGTGTTTTCACTGTGCTACTGTGTGTATGTACAAATAATTTACACATTGCCTCTGAGATAAGCCTGAGTGTTTGTGCCAAACTACCAAAGGGGTGAGCAGGGGTTATATTTGCTGTGTTACTCCCTTACCCTGATGAGAATAAGGGTCCCTACTTGGACAGGGTGCTAATCACTGCCAACTAGAGACCCCCTTTTCTAACAGCCTCCCACTGCTATATCTCCCAAGCGCTGTAGAAGGATGGTATGTGACATAGTATTAAAGGCCACTGAGAGATCTAATAAAAGCAGGGCAGCTTGTTTTCCCTGAGCTAATGCAAATTTAATAGAGCCCACCACCTCTACAAGTGCAATCTCTGTACTGTGTCGCGGTCTAAAACCCATTTGCGAAAAATGTAATAGGTTTCTCTGTTCTAAATAGATGGATAATTGGGCATTAAAACAGGTGGATAATTGGGCACTACAACATACTCATGCGTAAAGAATGAAGAGCTTCCACCCATAAACCTTGACATACCACAGAACATCCAGAGAGGAGATGCAAATCACTTCCATCAGCACAACAGCGCCTGACACTGTGCTGTGCCAGAATGTATATGCAGAGTATGAACGCTTTTGCAGAACACAAAACACCATATGAAACACACACCAGCACATCCACCACTAGCTTCAGACCCCAGCAGTCAATGGATACAGAGACTGTTGTAGAATGATGGTGAAAGGCTTTTTTCCCACATCCTGAAGCTATAAGGCACCCATAATAGGGTGAAATGTAAGACTGAATGTTCTTCTTACTGATCAGAACACTGAGAACTTGGGCTGAGACAGACAGCTTTGCCTCCCAAGTATACCTAACTCTTCTAGCAAGTGCAAGCACTCAAAAAGCAGAAAATGGAGGTGGTGCGAGGAGTCAGGTACAGTACAGCACAAGTGTTGCAGCGACAAGAAATATGAATGTCTAATTCGAGTTGTTATTTAGAGGACTACCATTTATGCCTATCTTTTAGCTATGGGCAATGTTCTGCAGTTCCTTGACTAGTTAGGGGAAAATCTGTCATATGAAACAGCAGCATGCACCAATAAAAGCCAGCCCAATAAAACCCACCAAGCCTGACCAGACAATATTGTTGTGAAACAATTGCCTCCGGAGGGATACTTTTATGTAGTTCATCAATCAACAAGCTATGTGATACATGTTACTTATGTTGAACAATAAAATAAATATTACATGGATCTTATAGAAAATACAAATCGTGTGTATATATATATATGAAGATAAGCGTTCCTGGCTCGCTCCTTATCAGCAAAGAAAACAGGTACGGACCACAGCGTGCGTTTTTCAGTGCAGGTTTATTGCATCCTTATTCAGCTAAAATCATACAGCAAGTGCCCGGCATGACGCGTTGCGACAGCAGAACGCTGTCTTGATCACATATATATATATATACACTGAAAAAACCATAGGTTTCAGGGACGTTATAGTTAGTTGGACATTTCACTCGTACAAAACCAGAGAAAGTCCGCTGTTATAGTTGGTTCAGCTAACTATAACTCGCGCCCCCGCAATGCACTGCTGATGACGTCACATATTACATCATTCATGACATGGTCAGTGACATCACTGATGACATCATCCAGTGACTGTGTTTTTCTATAAAGTTTAAATATGTTTTATATATATATGCCAAGGTGTATTGAAGAATGAGTGGGTGTATAAGTGTCTGGATGGAGGATTTAGTAGGTGCATGACTGTATAAGTGAGTGATTAAATGTGTCTTTCTGAATGCATGGGTTAGTAACCAAACTGTGTGAATGTCTGTATCAGTGTGTCTGTTGTTGTGTAAGCTGCTCCATGGGTTGGTGAGTAGCTACATGAGTGTATATATGGGTTATTGATTGGTTGCCTGAGTATCTGTATGGGTGCCTGAGTGTTTGTGTGGGTGGGTTGGGGGTGGGTGACTTTGTGCATATATTTGTGCGTGGGTGATTCAGTGGGTGTATGGGTTCAAGAGTGTGTCTGTTAAGGGTTGTATGGGTGAGTGAGTGTGCGTATGGCTGTGTTGGTGAGTGAATGGATGTCTCAGTGGTATATGCGTGAGTAACTACATATGTGAAAGGCAGTATATGTGAGTGTTGGAGTATATAAATGACTATATGTGAGAGTGAGTGATAGTGAGAGTGGCTGTATGGATGAGTGTGTGCTTGTGTCAGTGATTGCATAAGAGATTAAGTATGTGTTAGTAGCTGTATGAATAGGTGAGGTGGTGTGTGTATAACTGTATAGGCGAGTAAATGGGAGTGTGATTGATTCTTTACATGACTCACTAGGTGTGTAAATAACTCTATGGATGAGTGGCAGTGTGTGAGTGTCTGTATAGGTGTATGAGTGCATATGATAGTGCTGTATTGATGAGTGACTGCATGTATGAGTGATTGTATGGGTGGATGTGTGTGTGGACCTAGGAATCAGTGTGTATGTAGTAACTGGTATTGGTGTGTCGATGGTTTCAAAAATGGTAGTCTGTATTTTACAGTGGGTGTATCAAAGGTTATATTAGGGTGTGAGGAGGTGCATCAGATTTTCACATGGATGATGTCATCAGTGATGTCATCAGTGATGTCACTGACCATGTCATGAATGATGTAATATGTGACATCATCAGCAGTGCATTGCGGGGGCGTGAGTTATAGTTAGCTGAACTAACTATAACGGCGGAATTTCTCTGGTTTTGTATGAGTGAAATGTCCAACTAACTATAACGTCCCTCAAACCTTTGGATTTTTCAGTGAATTTCCAAGGTTTTTTAAATGTTAATTTCTAACTATAACGTGCCTGAAAGCTATGTTTTTTTCAGTGAGTTTCTAAGGTTTTTTAAATGCTAATTTCTAACTATAACATCCCTGAAACCTAGGTTTTTTTCAGTGAATTTCAAAGGTTTTTTAAATGCTGATTTCTAACTATAACATAGCAATCTGGTTTTCAGAGTGGTGGAGAAAGGTGATCGTGGCCTCCAAACACCTTTTAGCAATCCCACTGTGTGGGATTTACTGGAGGTAGCAGGAGGGGTATTAGCCCTATTTGGGGGAAACTTACCCTTTTTTTTTTTTTTTTTTTTTTTTTAAACCGTTTATTGCAATCTCAAGTATATACAAGTATGGGCCTACAACCTTCCGGCCGGCCGCTAGAGTGACAGGAGCACCCGACAAACTTACAAAAGGGCACTTGGCGTTACAGAGAAGCAAATCAGGAGACATCAACGACGTGGGCCACATGACTCTAAGCCCACAATACGGTTTCATTTTATACACACGCAACAACATAAAAAAAAAAAACACACCCGCAAGGCAACCCGCAATCGAAGGTAATCACACGTGCTCCTCGAATGAGGGACCCCGACCATTCACAGGAATCTGAAGAGGGGGAAGGGAAACAAGTCCAGGACTGGGGGAACTCTGTGCCCGGGGCTGGGGGAGGGGGTCAACTAGGGGGACGGAACCGGTGAGGCAGCAGGCAGCAGTGGTGGCTCGCAAATACCCCCGCGGTAGGCGTTCCAGGGGCCCCATATTTTCACCCACGCCCCAGGCTTGCCCCTCGCCACATACACCACCTTTTCTCGGAACATGCACCAATTCATATGTTCTTTCCAGGCCGACACCGCCGGGGGCCGCTGGGATCCCCACAGTTGAGCGATGTCACGCTTAGCTATCATATATCCCAGAGTCACCCATCGCGTCTGCGGAACCGAGTAATCAGTTGGTTCCCACACATTCAGCAAGCATCTCCTCGCTTCAGGCAACAGTGCGACGTGTAACCAGACGCAGGACCTCATGCACACCACGCCAGAATCGCTCCACCTTCGGGCATTCCCACAAAATATGCAAAAAAGTCGCCAAAGCACCACACCCACGCTTACACAACCCATCCTCAGCATAACCCATACGCAGAAGCCTTGGCCCCGTCATGTAAACCCGGTGGAGTATCTTAAGCTGGACGAAGCGAAGGCGAGCCGGTATGGCCACCTCCTTCGGAGAGGCCACCGCGGAAATCCAGTCTTCGTCGTCCAACTCCAGCCCGTCGGCTACCCAAGCCTCACGGAGGCCGGTCAGCAGGCCCGAGCGGTCATTAATCAATTTTTTGTAAATGAGGGAGTTCGTGCTATCCGGGACGTGGCCATCCAGCACTCTATCCTCCAGGGGGGAAGACTCCGGGATGGAGGCGGCGTCTGGGAAGACGGAGCCCAGCGCATGACGGACCTGCAAGTACCGAAAGTATTCACTGCCCTGCAGCTGAAACTCCGTCTGCAGCGTCTCGAATGTTTTAAATCCCCCTCTCGTCCAGAGGTCCCCCACTTTACTGATGCCAATCGTGTCCCACTTCTCGAAGCCCTTCGAGGTCCACAGGGAGCCCAACCGCTGAGGCGCATACAACGGCGACGCCCGGGTCAAACGGTCCTTCCACCCCATAGCTGCATTGGCCGCGTGCCACACCCGCACCATGACACGCGTGGGCCCCGTCAAGCGGGGATCCGGCGCGCCAGAGTAGAGTGCTCGATTGTAGTCGCCACCGGGCAGGGGCATCTTGTCCATTTCAAATGCCGGGTTCAAGGCGGGCCCATAGAGGCCGTGATTAATTGCAGCTAACTGGGAGGCCCAGTAATACCGCTTAATGTCCGGGAGGGCAATCCCCCCGTCATACCACGGGAGCGTCAACTTCGCCAGGGCTATACGCGGCCTCCCGTCCCAGAACAGGCGGCGCTGTAGACTCTCCACCTCACGGAAGTAGCGCGCCGGGACTAGGTCCATAGTGTTCTGGAGAGCGTACAGGAAGCGCGGCAACGACATCATCTTAAACAATGCCGCCCGGCCGAGCGGCGAAAGCGGCAGGTGCCGCCAGCGCGCGACGTCCTCCTTCAAGCGCTGGAGGGGGGGAAGCAAGTTTCTCTCGTAGCGGGCCGCCGGGTCCAGCGTGATATAGACACCCAGGTACCGAAACCCCTGCGAGGCAATCTGGATCGGACATCCCCGCGGGAGGACGGGAGCCTCCCCGGAAAGCACATAGACACATGATTTAGCCCAGTTGATGACAAGGCCTGAGTTACGGCCAAAGGAGCGCAGGACATCAACCAGGACAATCAGTGATTTGCGCGGGGAGGCTAGGTACAAAAGGATATCGTCAGCGTAGAGGGACACGCGGTCCTCATACTCAGGGGTCCAACGGAGACCACGGATGGAAGGGTGCCACCGCAGCCACTCCGCCAGGGGTTCCAAGGCCAATGCAAACAGGAGCGGCGACAAGGGGCAACCCTGTCGCGTGCCCCGTCCCAGCGCGAAGGGGGCCGAGACTCGCCCATTCACTACCACCTGCGCTAACGGGCCCGAGTACAACAATTTGACCCAGCTGATGAATCCCGGTCCAAATCCAAATTTCGCCAGCATCGCCCAAATATATGGCCATTCGAGCGTGTCAAACGCCATGGTGGCGTCTAAGGACGCCAAGATGGCCGGCTCCCGCACAAACGGAACACGCGCGAGCACCCCGTGCAAGCGCCGCAGATTGAGGGCCGTGTTGCGATGGGGGATAAAGCCAGACTGGTCTTGGTGGACCAAATCGCCCACCACGCCGACCAGCCGGTTGGCAAGCACCCTGGCAAGTATTTTGGGCTCCGCATTCAAAAGCGAGATAGGCCGATAGGAGGTAACCCGGTCTCGGGGTTTCCCCTCCTTGTGGATCACCACGATTGTAGCCAGACGTTGGTCCGGCGGGAGGGAGCCCCGCGAGTGGGCCGCAAGGAACATCGCGTGGAGGTGGGGTGCCAGTACGTCCGGTCGCAGCTTATACAACTCGATAGGGATGCCGTTCGGGCCCATGGCCTTGCCAGATGCAACCGAGCGTATGGCGAGGGCAATTTCGTCCGAGGTAGGAGCAGCATCCAACGACTCCCTGTCCTCCACCGAAAGGGAGGGCAGCGCGATATCTCGAAGCAGGGCATGAGAATCCGCCTCCGAGCAGGGAGAGACCGGGGAATACACCTCGCGGAAATAATCCGCGAAGCAAGAGACAATGTCTTCTGGCTCGGTGACACGTACACCATCCATCCTCTCAATCAGCGGAACCACACGACTCGCTCTCTCCTTTTTGTCCAACCACGCAATCAATTTTCCAGCCTTATCACCCACATCATACAGTCGCCCCTGTTGCTCTCTGCTGAGGCCCCTGGCTGCCTCCGTGACGAGGGCCCTATAGGCCGCTTGCTTAAGGTGTAAAACATGCAGTGCGGCATCCGTCACCCCACTCCCCAAATCACCCTCCAGTTCAGTAATTTCGGCCTCCACTCGGGTCACCTCCTCCTGCTCGCGCCTCCGGGCATGGGATATGAAGGAGAGGGCCTCCCCCCTAATAACTGTCTTGAAGGCCTCCCAAAGGGAGATAGCCGAAGGGACAGACCCCACATTCTCCTCGAAATACCGCTGCAAGGATTTAATCAGGTCAGCGCGAATAGTGGGGTCGCGCAGATACCAGGCATTGATTGGAGCTACCCTGCCCTCCCCCCTCGGGAGGACACCAAAGTGCAACAGGAGCGGGGAGTGATCTGAAATACCCCGCGCCAGATGGCGCACCTCTCCCACCCTCCCAGCATAGGCCGCAGGGACAAGGATATGATCAAGCCACGAGAGGCTACCATGGGCACCCGAATGGAAGGTGTATTGCAGCTGCGTGGGATGTTTTAAGCGCCAGCAGTCCACCTATCCCAATGTATCTAAAAGGCCGGACAGCCATGCCTGCGCCCGGGGGAGGTCCCTAGGGGGGTGACGATCCATAGTCCCAGAAACCACCGCATTGAAATCCCCCCCAACCACCAGAAGCCCCCCCGGAAGGTCAAGGAGGAGGCGCCCCAGGTCCGCAAAAGTGGTAGACTGTAGCCCCGGTGGGACATACACTGAAACAAAGACAACCACTTTGCCCTCCATTCTCCCCACCAAGGCAGTGTAGCGTCCCCTCTCATCATGGCGCACCTCATCTATTTCCAGCGGGAGCGAGTTTTTAACCATGATGCCCACCCCCCGCGAGCCAGACGTGAAGCCTGAGTGGGCCACCAGACGATAGCCACGCCGATTCATGGCAAAGAAGGAATTACCAATAAGGTGTGTCTCCTGCAGAAAGACCACATCTGGCGAAATTCGTTTCAGATACTGCAGGACCACACCTCGCTTAATCCTGTCCCCCAGTCCATTAACGTTCCAAGACAACAAAGTCAAGTCCCTACCCCCCATCACATACAGAAGCCAGCACTCGTCCCCCCGAGAGCACATCAAAAACACTAATACAGTAAAGGGTTTGCCTTGCGGTAAAAACAAACAACACCCCACCCCAACCCACCCGTCCCAACAGAACTCCCCCCTCCCTGCACCCCTGCATGAGCCCGAACAGCCCCCCCAAAGTGCAGTGTGCCTGTCGCCCCATAGATGAAAACACTAACTAGTCCCCCAGAGGAGGAGGGAAAGCCCCCAAGAGACCCCGTACGACCTCCACGGGAGGGGAACTTACACAATCAGTCAATGATGACAATAATGTTGTCCAGAGCAAGGCCTACTATTAGTCCCTCAGTCCTGATCCGGCAAGCCCTCCCCACCAACCGCGCCCCCCCACCCCCCCGGCCCCGATCCCCGGGCAAAGTGTCCAACCAGTCCCCGGCCGCCTCGGGACGATCAAAAAAGTGCGTGCGGCCATCCACCTCTACCCTCAACTTCGCTGGAAAAAGCATCGCATACTTGAGGTTCAGGTCCCGTAGGCGACGTTTGACTCCGAGAAAACTCAGTCTCTGCTTCTGGACCGCCGGAGTAAAATCAGGATAGAAGTTTACATCCATATTGTCGAGTCTGACCGGTCCTTGTTGCCTAGAAGTCTGCAGGATAGCGTCTCTGTCCCGAAAGTTGAAGATCCGGGCAATGAGAGGCCTCGGAGGGGCTCCGATCTTAGGTCTCCCTCCGGGGACCCTGTGGGCACGTTCCACTGCGAAGAGTTTACTCAGCCCCCGGGGCTGGAGACGGGTGAGGATCAGGTCCTCCACAAACAGATCCGCCGCCTCCTCCTCACGTCCCTCCGGCACCCCGACAATGCGAACATTGTTCCTCCGGGCCCGACCCTCGGAATCTTCCAGTCTACGATCCATCAGGGCGCTCGCCTGGCCCAGTCGGCGCACCTCTTTTTGGAGGGCCGCCACGTCCGTTGTGAGGCCCGAGGTGGTGTGGGCCAAAGAGTCGACCCGGTCATTCGTCTTGGACAGATCGGCCCTCACCAGGCCCACATCCACGAGGACCGAGTCAATCTTTTGCGCCAGAGTGTCAAAGCGCTGGTCCACTGAGGCCTTCATCTCGGCGATGGCGCCCATGACGTCCCGGAGGGTCAGATCCGCGGGCAAAGCAGGGGCATCAGTCGGGCCAACAGGGGACCTACGCGGCGCCTCTGGAGATCCCTTCTGGAGGGTGTAGTGGTCCATGCTGTTAGACTGAGGGGCTGCGCCGCGGCGGGTCGATTTCACCTTTGCCCGGTCGCCATCTTGTTTCGTGGACATGGCTCCAGTCCCCAAATCGTGCCAATCTCCTTGAAAGGGGCTGACAGACCGGTTCACGGGCTCCGGGGGAGGGCGACCACAGCTCCGAAGGGCAGATCACAGCTGGCGGGCCGGCAGGGCACCCCGATGAAGTCACACCACCGCACGCCGCCTCGCGACCCTACCTCGCTTGGCAGCAAGGAGGGCGCGAAAGCGAAAGTGAAAGTGCGGGGTACGCGAATCGCCCAGCCTCGCCCGCCGCTGTTGTTCACTTTGTCCCCGGATCGCCCCACAACTCCAATCCGGGGGGCCGGCGTGGAGAAGGCCACAAACCTCAATCGATGCTCCCGCCGGTGTCCGAGGTCCGATTTGGAAACGGAAAACGGATGGCACATCAGCTCGGTCTCACGAACACAGTCCCCTCGTCAAGGACAGGATATAGTCAGGATTTATGCAGGAGGTCACGGAGGTCCTCGGGAGCCTCGCACCTACGCGGCCATCTTGGTTGCGCGCTAAACTTACCCTTTTATTACCTCTAGTAAGTCCCACACAGCAAGATTGCTAACTTGTTATATCAAGCCCCGCCCCCTCCCTGCACAACTCTGCAAATGCACCCCCTGGCGCGTTGTAAATTGGGGGATTAATTCCTGTTGTGTCCTGAGGGTCCCTGGGGGCCAACTAGCCCACCAGGTGCCTCCAGTAAGCGCCAGAGAGCTGCATTGCAGAGAGGTGTGAAAAGGGGAGTGGCCTCGGAACACCTCTCTGCAACGCAGCTCTGTGGCACATACTGGAGGTACCTGGTGGGCTAGTTGGCCCCCAGGGATTCTCAGTATTCAAAAGGAATTAATTCCCCAACTTACAATGCGCCAGGGGGCCCGTTTGCGGAGTGCTGCAGGGAGGGGGGCAGTGCGGCCCCTCTCCCAAGCACAATTTCGGCACTGGGGACCCCATCACCCGGGGCATGGCCACATTTTAAAAAAATTATAATTTTATAAGGAGGGGGGCTGCGTGGCCCTCCTCCTGAGGCCTCTATTGGCCCCGGGGACCCCATCCCCCAGGGCTGTGCCTCTATTTATTTTAAATATAGGGCACGGGAGGGTTCGCGAACCCTCCCGTGCCCGGGAGGGTTCGCGAACCCTCCTCGGTGCTCAGATATATACATTTGTTCTTTCTTTTATTTCTCAGCAACTACTGAACGGATTTACACCATTTAACAAAAAGGGATCTTTCTGAACCAAGCCCTCCGTACCTTTTTGCCAAATTTGGTGTAATTCTGTTCAGCAGTTCGGGTTGTAGCTTTGTCTAAAGTTTCCTATGGAAATTAACATGGGGAAAACACGTTTTGGGACCCCCCTTTTTTCTTGGCCCCCGCTTGACGAATCACCCCAAAACTTTCAAGACAGGAGCTGACCAAAGCGCCCCACAAGTTTTGAAAGTTTCGCGAGGATTCGTCAAACGATGCCAAAGTTATTTGGAAAACAAAAAACGCTTTGTCTACGGAAGCTAGGTCCTAACTAAAACTACCTACTGGCAACCGCCAGTAGGTAATATATATGTATATATATATATATACATATATATTTGTATTTATCACATAGAGTACAAGTGTGGGGGGGCAAGAAGCCAACACACATAGAAGACAGCACAGCACGAGGCTAAACAAAACAAAAAACATGTAGGACGTAGACAAATCTGTGATAGCATGTCTGCTATCTAATACAGGCATCCTACTCCATCTAGACAACACATTCAAAGTGGAAAGCTACTATCCTTTCAAACATCAATAGGAAATTCTGTGTCACTGTTTCAGTCTCAAGCAGTGATTTAAATGGGCCGGTACTCCCAGGTTTTGCGTCCTGGCACTTTTCATTTTTTCCCCGTGAGTACCAAAGCATCTCCAGGCCTGAAGAGAGTGCCAGTGCTCACTTTTGCCTTACCAGTCTTGAGCAAAACGGTCACGTGAGCATGCATGATGCATGCTGTCATGACCATTCTCTAGTAAGAAGCCACTGCTTTAAAAGTAACGAGTGATGTCACACTCGACGCTGCACTGTGGCAGAAAGGAAGTGCATCCCTTTAAATGGCTTTCTCTTCCTTCTGTACCGACTGCCAGGGCCAGATAGGAACACAAACCAGGCCTGTCAATTTAGCTGGACCAGGCCGGTGGGGCTAAAGGGGGGTCCTAGTGAGGAGCACCGGACACATATGGGGGGATGTGGGGTGGAAGCACTGCTGCCGCTTTTGTTACAGGGAAGCGGCCCCCTGTAACAAAAGTGTCCCCCCCCACTGCTCCAAAACCGGCCCCCACCCTTCCAGCCCACTGGGAAAATGCCCGGCGCCTGCTACGGCCAGTCCGGCCCTGCCCCAGTGCACCTGTTAGTGCCCACAACCCCAGCAAAGAGAGGACCAGACATTTCCACTCAGTATCCAGTGAGGAATATCATGTAGGATTGTCAAGGTGGCCATCATTAGTCAAGACTGGATTTGCAGCAAGAATCCTTTCACTGACAGGCACAAGTGTGGAAGGAACAGATTCCTACTCCAATGCGACCCTGACCCTTCGAGCGAACATAAGGATTCCTTCTCCTTATTTGCGCTCCAAGGTCAGGGCTTTAAGGGCCTTGAAATTGGTCCAGTGCTGGGGTCTATACTCATGTCACCTACAGGTGGCAGCCATTCTGTAGAAGTGCCAGCCTTTGCTCTAAGTTGGAAGTGAGGAGGGGTGTATAAAAGAAAAAAGGGGTAAAGTAAGAAACTGAAGGAAGGCAACAGGGAACTAGAGCTGCCACCGTTGTTAGAAAAAAATACGGGCCATGTCTTTACATTTACTTTTTGTGAAACAGACAAAAGCTTGGGGGTGAAACATAATTTTTGTAAAATTGTCCGTATTGTTGTTTTACATGACAAATATAGGGGTGGGAGGAGTGTTTAATTCCGCCGGCAGAATTGGAGGAATTCATTAAACAAGCATTAGTCTTGTAATGTTGAATTGCTAATAAATTCTGCTGCTCCGCAGATGGGATTAGTCTTCATTGTTTGGTTTTTAAACAGGGATGGAAGAGGTAGCAGTCCCTCTGTTTAAAAAACACTGCAGATTGAATTTTAATCTACGGTGATTGTTAGATATAGAGGGACAGCTCCCTCTTCTGGCCCTGTTTAAAAACCACTGATTGCACTGCTGTGCATACCCCTTGGTGCCCTTACAGAGATATAAGGCGTATATACTCTAAGTATGTAAGGGCGCCAAGGGATATGCACAGCAGTGCCTATCTCTTGGTGCCCTTACATAACCAACAGGAATCACTGCAGAATGTGTAAGGATGCCGAGGGGTATGCACAGCAGTGCCTACCCACTGGCGCCGCTAGGGGAGGTGCGGGGGGTGCAGACCGCACCAGGTGACACCATCACATGGGATGACACCGCACTCTGGTGAGCCGCAGATATCGTCAGGCATCACTGAGTGTAGGCGAGGCTCAGAGGTCGGGGTGGATGGCGCTAGAAGTGCTTTAATATGTGTGAAATGAGACGGGTCACGTGTGGTTTATTATACAGATTGAGGGTACAGTCCCCGTAAAGAGGGGAATGAGAGGCATCAGTGAGGTATTTGAGGGGAGTGATGCGGAAAACGCAGGTGCAATGTCCGAGGCAAGTGATGTGAGGAGGTGTTAGGAGGAGTGTGGTAGAGGCAAGCAGAGTATTTGGTATGTATGGGGCTAGTGATGTCAGGAATGAGAGAGTCTCCTGTAAGGTGTGTGAATTGCTGTTTCCTTCCCTTTCCTTACTCGGTTCTTTTTCCTCC
The DNA here is from genome assembly GCF_964204655.1 of Triturus cristatus. Taxonomy (NCBI): domain Eukaryota; kingdom Metazoa; phylum Chordata; class Amphibia; order Caudata; family Salamandridae; genus Triturus; species Triturus cristatus. Next base: position 268,514,254 of record NC_140583.1, on the reverse strand, counting down.
CTTTTGGCTGACGGCGAAAATGCTATCACGCCCTTGATGGAGGGCCGCCCCCTCGAGTTGTGTGTTCTTGACGTACCTCACAATGGCCCTTTAAAGGCATGAATGGGCTGACTCCAGAAACTATGTCTGAATGGAGCTGCAACTCGAGAATTAATCGCTGCAATTTGATAGCCTGACCAGAAAACTGTTAGCCGCAATAAGACAAACGGACCACATGTGAACCCCAGCATCCAAAAGCCTTTCCAAAGAGGCGTATTAGTGCGGCAAAATACTTACATGGTAAGAAATTGAAGTTTCAAAAAACCGACTGTGAAAAGGGAAGGTGAGTGGAGTCAGATGTGGCATAATGACCAGTGGCATCACTAGGGGGGTGCGCAAAATGCATCCTCGCATTCATTTTTGGGCGCGAGGGCGCATTATTCTCTAAGAAAATAGCACCAAATGCCCACTCCGCCACATTGCGAAGTCTCGCAGAATTTTAATGTGGTTCTGTGAAATTCTACAGAATCAAATTCCACCAATTCCGCCCACCCCTGGACAATTATCTCTCAGTTTGCTTTGTTAATCATTCTAAAACCTTTTAGCCCTCATAGACGTTTTAAATGATTTCTTCATCTAGTTGCAGGTTTAGGTTTATATCTCAGCAGTGAAAAAATGCAGATTTTCTCTGGTTTTCCAATATTTTTACCAGCTGGCATCTAAAAATGCAGAAAAAGGGCCAAGCGGCTACCTTGGTGCTGGCGCTTGGGAACAGCTCCTGTCTTCCTTGTGGAGTGAAATGAAGGAAATAGCTCCAATCTTCTTGCGGTGGTGAAATCGGGAGACTGGCACCCATTCTTCCTGGTACAGTGAAATCAAAGGAGAGGATCTCACCCTCCCTGGTGCAGTAAGATCAGGTGACTGATTTTTGTCTTCTTGGTGCAGTGTCTGGGTACTCACAAACATTTTTCCAGGGGCCACTAAGTTTATTCTGTGATGTGACCGACGGACGCATTGATGCCAGCAGGATTCTCCACTTAACCAAATTGTGTGATCCTAGTCAATTGTTTTATTTCACTTTCCCTCTTCTTTCTTCCTTATCGCATGAGGACTTCAAAATACATGGCTTGAAAATGTATACTGTACAAAACATTCATCCTGTGTTTGATTTAATCAACTATAATGTTGTTCACCTATAACAGAAACCCAGGCCACCCAAAGAGAGCACATAACAGCTGGCTGCCTCTTAGTTCACTATTGACATTGCTGTCCGGGTGGGGTGAAGAATGAAAGTTTCTATATTTATGTTTGAAATCTATCATGCAAAAGTAAGGACCCCCTGCAACTAATAAGTGTTCCTAGGACAGGGAAAATGCAAATGGCAATACAGAACCACTAGGCAACATATAGATCAGAGAACAATTGTAACAGACCTCAATTTGAGCACTGGTGCAAAATCAACTTAATGTACCAAACAATTAGAAAAATATATTATTTTATTTTTATTACCAAATCTTTAAAAAGTTGGCTAAAGCTTCATCGAACAATGACTCAAACATAGATGACAGATGACAGACCAATGTGTCAATTGCTAATCCCAGAGATTAGATGCATGTGACTGATGTGTCAGCTCTCAATGGTACTTTGTAAGTCTTGTCAATATACAATATACATGAAAATGTGCGTTTCAATGCGACAAACATCACAAAGTATTGAAGCAGTACATACAGTCATACAGATAGCCACATTAATACAGAAAAAAGAACAAACATGCAAATGAATACATGAATGTGGCGATGGTTTTTTGAAGTATCGGCGCGCGTTTCGGCGAGCACACCCCCTTCATTAGGAAACCATATTAAAAAGCATTATCAGGACCAAATGGAATGAATGAATCATGTATTCTATAAGCCGCCTCAAGGGAATGGATAGGTCCAAGAGGATGCTAATATCGTAGCAACAGTCGAAATCATATGATGCCGAATAGACGGATCTTGAAACGGTCCCTTAAAATTAGGTCGATGGCTAGCTTAAAGTGCAAAGGAAAAGCAGAATACAGGCCTCTATCTAATTTTTCAGCAACTAATACTTCCAAAGTTAATAGACTAGATACCAATTTTCGAATGAGTGCTAAGAATTTTATACCATCCTGTTTTATGTATAGAGTTTGGGAAAGAGGTATTTAAATAATAGATTTCTGCTTTAGCCTATGGCATGTTAATGTTAAAGGATTTGTAGAGCGCCTGGTTACTCCAAGGAGTGTCTCCGTGCTGGAGAAAATCACCAGTCCACAGCTAAATAAAGTTGGAGTTCTCGAGAGAACCAGACGGCTTTACTTACTTTTCAGGTCTTGAGATTTTTGCGGAAACTTACTTCGAAAGGATCGAGTCTCAGAACCAGTGGCATTGAGTTCTAGAGTTTGTCCGCCAAAAATCAAAGGAACTGCCCCCCGGAGCATTCTCTGCGCTCTGGGGTTTATGGTCAGGGCCCTTCCTTTGTCACAGGCCCACATTGTAAAACAAATACAGGTGCTGCGGTTTAGGCAGAGAGCTGACATGCTGAGACCCTTTAAAAATTCTGGGAGTGTGGGCTCTGCGCAGGTTCAGGGTGACACCTCAGTGATCTGCTTAACCAGGCACAGCATGCACATAGCTAGAATCTGCTGAATGCATGCAATCCTTGCTGGACCTCCATACTCCAAAAAGAGATCTATAGATATCTCATCCAGATGGGCGTTAATCTTAACCGGATAAAATCCTAACCGGATACGTTAAGAATAGTAATGAACACTAACGTCGGGTCGAAACCAGTCAGAAAAGGTGAACAGGCACATGGGGCTCTGATCTCAGATTTGCATTCACAGCGCGGTGAGCAAGTTCCGTGTGTTTGTGGAAACCATTTGTGGCACAGTGCTTGGCCCTCTCCGAAAATGAATGAAAAGCAGCCTGGGAGATAAACTCAGCGCCCCCATCTGAAGTACTCCGCCCTGGGTCAGGAACCAGCTTGCCCATGCCAGATTCGGCTCTGCGCAGTAGAGCCCCGTTTTGTGTGTTTTTCTTTCTTTTTTAATCCTCCTGATTATAGACTGCTTAAAAATAGCGAACCATTTGTTATTAGTGGGTATTAAAATATACTTGTGGACTCTGAAATGAGAACTGCCCGTCTTACCAAACTGATTGGTGTGAATTCTTGTGCAGGAATGCACCATGTGGTGCAGGGGGAGGCTGGGGTACTTTGGGTGAAGTTTAGGTGTTCCTTGGCACCACTCTCTTCAGAACAGCAGACCTAGGGTGTCTGAGGGATGCCAAGAAGCTGAAGATATAAAATATGATAAACATGCCCGCCCCCAATAAACTTTTTAACCTCACAATGTAGCAATGTCTGCTGCACCTTCTGTATGGTGTGTCAGGCCCCAGATAGTCATTCATGGTACCCCTGGGCCTTATAATAAAACGTAGACAGGGGAGATCTTTTTCCCCCATAAAAAGTTACTCTGTGCTGTTCCTTACCTAACTCCTCATCTCTCCCCCTCTCTCTTTCCCAGTTTCTTAGATAAGTTGTTATAATAATAGTTTTTATTCTTTGAATAGTTTGCTGACATTCTTGTTGCTATATTGTGCCACCACCCGAAATACCTTACACAGACACAGAGGTAAATTATCTCCTCTACCCAGCAGCGGCTGCTACCGGATGGGGGTGGTGGGGTGGAGAGGGAGGACGGGGGTTAATTAACAGACAAAAAAACTTACCATGGAACGGCTGGTCGGCTGCCTCCTCCCCTGCGTCCTCTTCCTTTCTGCAGTCCAGCCGGCAGCAGGAAGCACTCGGCAGACTGGTTCTCCTCAGCCAATCACAATGCAGCGGTATGATTGGTCTGAGCACCATGGATCAGCGCTCAGACTGGAACAGGGAGCCTGTGCATGTTCCCAGCCAGGCTGTGTAAAGCACCCTGGCAGGAACATGCAATGTGTGCATGAACTGTTTGGTCAGCCCAAAAGGGCCGGCCAAATAGTTCACGCGCACTTTGGGAGTGCAAACTACTCCTCCCCTGCTCTGGCCGGCCCCACCCTGCCCCACACTGCACACAGGCCACTGACTGCATGCAATAGGAAAAATAAAATGATAATAATGATATGTTATTGTCATTTTCTTTTTCCTTCTTTGCGCAGTGGGGCAATGCTCCTCCGCCTTAGTGGAGGAGCTGCCACTGCCTCTACCACTGATGTGACTGAATATATCTCATTATCCCCGTACAGGCCAGAAGCTTTGTATTGTCTGTTACAACCACAATGTCATATCACTTCCACTCTACTATCTCTGCAGACCCCTGTTTTGTATATCAACAGTATGGTGACGCATTGTTTACAATAAACTGGATATGTACCTATAATACAAAATGGCAATAAAAATTATTTGAAATAAAATACCCTGTAATATTATTCATTAAGCAGTAAACACCCTATTTATCCGAATTCCCTATGGGACGCCCTCCATCCATTTCCTCCACTTCGTTTTAGTGTCTCTTGAGATATGCCTTAGTTGCCTCTAATTACTTCTTGGCCTAGGGTCCATCTGCATCAGTTAGCGGTGTAATAAATCGAGTCTTCAAATGAGGGTTTGTGTTGTGGGTGGGTTGAAGGTATGCATTCGTTTTCATGGTGGTGTAAGATTCATTAGCTTTGTACTTTAGGATGAAGGCAGTGTGAGCTTCTCATTGTGCTTGCCACAGGGACACAAAGGTGCACATCCATTCCTTGTCCTCTCAGCAGAGTGCACAGAGCAATAGTTCCATATTTGCCAATTTTAATTATGAATATATAGGTAAGTGTGTGAAGGAGGTAGGCAGCTGATGAAATATTGACAAAAGAAAATGGTGGGTTTAGGTTTAGAGATTTATAAAGCACATGGCGACCCACAGGCATCCCAGCCCTGAACAGGGAGGGGCAAACATCATGCGAGGTCTTTAAGAGAACAGCCTCTTTTTGAGTTTTTTTCTAAAACACTATTTGTTCTTGATTAGCCGTAGTTCTAGATCCAAGCAGTTCCAAAGTTTAGGGACCAGGTGTGAAAAGGATCTTCCACCCCATCTTGCTCGCTTGACTTTTGGTGTGTTCTTCAGGAATCTAGCTCCTGACCTAAGGCATCTACAGGGGGAATACTGAGAGACCAAGGTTCATAACATGGTGGGGCCTCTCCCATGCATGGCCTTGTGGGCCAGGCAGAGAGCCTTGAATTTAATTGTGGCCTGAATTGGCAGCCAGTGTAGTTTCCTCATGGATGATCTAACTGACTGGTGCCTGGGCATCTTGAGAAGCAGTCTGGCTGCAGCATTCTGCACCACCTGCAACCTGTCTGTAACATATTGGGGGAAGCTGAGGTACAGAGAGTTGCTGTAGTCTAGTCTCGAGATTACCAAGGCCTGTACCACCACCCTTCTCGATTTTGCTAGGAGTAGGCTCAGGATTTTTCGAATCACCTGAAGGATGCCAAAGCAGGTCCCCGCAAGGTTTTTGGCTTGCGTTTCCATGGTTAGGTTTTGGTCTAACCACATCCCCAGGTTTTTTATAGAGGTTTTTCGGGGTGGGTGGAGGTCCTCAGCTTCCTGGCCAATTGATCTCAGGGCGTGGGCCTTGACCATTACCTAAAAGCATGAGCTCAGTGTTGTCCCCATTACTTTGAGGTTGCAGTTGGCCATCCAGGCTCCTATTTTTTCCAGGCAGGGGATTAGTTGGCGGTGGTTGGAGTTGGGAGTTTCTGCCACCGAGACCCCCAATTGGGTATCATCCGCATATGATACGATGCATAGTCCGTATTCCTGCACTAAATTGAGCTAATGGGCTCATGTAAATGTTAAAAAGGGTCGGACTTAGGGACGTTCCCTGAGGTACTAAAAACCAAAGAGATTCCCTTTTGGGTTTATTCAAAATACTCCAACAGTAAAATCATACACAATATATAATGAACCCAAGATAAGAAATCTAAAGTCTATAGCACCACGAGAATAGGATATAATCTTTTTATTAAAAATTCCTATATCACAAACTGTATTCCAATATTGTATCCAAGACTGCTTAATGTATTGCAGTAATCGTCAGTGAATAAAGTTCATATAAAAATACAACTATAATTATACATTCACAATAATTCATGTTTAACAATTCAAATCAATAGTTGCACATAATTAAATCTAACAAAGTAAAACACTTCCAAAAATAAAAATAAACAATACAGTAAAAATAGGATATAAAAACAGCAAATATAATTGTGTCCTCTTGTCAAGAGGATATAGGAATTTTTAATAAAAAGATTATATCCTATTCTCGTGGTGCTATAGTCTTTAGATTTCTTATCTTGGGTTCATTCAGACCCCCCAGGATATAGCGGCATGGATTAGCAAATTTAGCGGCACAAATATGGAAATTTAGCGGCACAAATATGGAAATTTAGCGGCATTTTTGCGGCACTTTATTTTACTCATAATCATTCATTGTCAGCCTTAAATCAATGGAAACTGTTTTAGCAGAGTATTCCGCTTTGAAATAGGCAACCTGGGATATCGAACATAGGAAGCAGCCCACAGGTGAAGGCTGTTATCCCTTGGAAATGCAATCCTCCATTTGCTTTAGTATAGTTTCTGGTAAAGCTGCCAAATCTTCTTGACTCTCTTTGGTCTAACTATTTTTCTAACTCATTCTCATGCATCCCAATACACCTTTCTTTACGTTCCCTTGACTATTAATATTTGTATTCCCCATTCTTTCCCCTTCCATTAGTCTCCTAGGCTATTCTGATTGGCGGTTGCTGATTAAATAAGTGTGCCATTTGACTGTCGCTCTGGTTGTTGCTTAGTGGGAGGTGACTTATCCTGAAGGAAGTGTCTGTGAATGGTGGAAGTGACTGTGCACAATGTTTATTTATATGTATGTCTGGCACCTGTCATACAATTGCATTCACACACTTCTCTCTTTCTTTTGAGTACTTCATGGAGAATATTAAAAAGTGTGTTAATCAGTAGGTGCGTGTGTGACAATGTGTGTGTTCATGGGAGATTAAGGATGTGTGAAGTGCATCTAAGAGAAATTGGGAGGCAGAGCTTACAAGAGGCAGTGCAAGACCTGCTACTAACCATGTGCAAGAGATTACTTCGGATATGGTAGCCGACAACATATACTTTACGGAGGGATATGGAGAACTGCCCTCCCACATCACCACTATGTAGCTTTTTAAAACTTGACCTCTATGGACTTAAATGCTCTATTTAGCACAGGACCCTTGAATGAGACCTTCTCAAAACCACCTATGATGGTCATATTTAAGACTGATCAGGCTTTGGCCAGTTTTTCAACCCTAATGTACTTTGAAATATAAAATATGTCACCTATTTCCCAAAATTTCCTTTAGAGAGAACACCTTAGCCTATCTCTAAATATAGTCGTTAAATCTGGTCAATTTCAAGGTACTTTTTAAAATCATTTTTACCCATCTCTAATGAAAAATAGAATTTATATGTTGCAGACGTCATTGTCAGCCGAGGGTTATTGTGGTTTTTACAAACGGGGAAGGCCGAGGAGACAGACTAACATTCGGCTTTTGAAGTGCACACATTTTGTAAGTCCCTCACCATATCCTTTAGGGATGTCCATCACCTTCTGTGACACCACAACAAGCAACACACTTGAGCCAATGTGCCAAAAGACAGACTAGTCTTGTGTTAAGATATGATTGTATGGTGAAAAAACAATCAATTGTTTAAAGGGTATGAATGCTCCTATATTGATGAATTCCTTCAATTTCGTGGACACTTTTGTAAAAATCGCGGAATTTTAACAAAAGTGCCGATTTCGCGGGCACTTTTGTAAAAATCGCTGCATTTTTACAAAAGTGCCGATTTCGCGGCAAACCGCGAAATCGCGGAATCGCGAAATCCTGGAGGGTCTGATTATATATTGTGTATGATTTTACTGTTGGAGTATTTTGAATAAACCCAAAAGGGAATCTCTTTGGTTTTTAATACTTTACATACCCGGTCCCTTTTGGTTAAACCTGGGAAACTCTCTTTTTGTACCTAGTTCCCTGAGGTACTCCACACAGAGCCGAGAAGGTATCTGACAAGATACCTGCTTCCATGCATTGAAAGGATCTATTACTTAGGAATGAGGCAAGCCATTAGCTGGCCGTGTCTCTAATCCCAATCTCTTTGAGCCGGTGAATGAGAATATCGTGGTCTACCGTGTCAAATGCCGCACATGGGTCTAAAAGCAGAATAGCTTGATAAAGTATGGATTTAAATTTTTCGGTGACCACGAGTAGGGCTGACTCAGTGGCTCAGCTTCTACACCCCCACACGCCAGCTCCGGTCTGCCAGCCTCGCCCTCGCCGCTGTCCCCCGCATCCAACGAACGACCGCCGGTGGCAGATCCTTCTCCTTCCTCGCCGCCAAGACTTGGAACACCCTCCCCACCCACCTACGGCAGACCCAATACCTGCTCACCTTCAGAAGACTCCTCAAGACCTGGCTCTTCGAGCAGTAGCAGCACCCCCTCCCCTCAGCGCCTTGAGACCCTCACGGGTAAGTAGTGCGCTTTATAAATACAATGATTGATTGATTGATTGATTGATTGATACCTGGTGGAACCCCATCTGGGACTGCTGCAGAATACCATGGTCTTCCAGGAATTACGAGATGGATCTGTTCACGTGTTTCTCCACAATCTTTCCCAGGATGGTCAACAGTGAAATTGGACGATAATTTCCCATGGATGCGGAGACTAGCTGTTTTTTTTTTTTTAGCAGAGGCTTTACAGTAGCATACTTCCATTCTTTGGGTACTAGGCCATTCTCAAGAGAAAGGGAGATGAGATTGGTAAGCTTGGCCCGGATGGAATCACCCCCTTGAATAAGGATATGTGGGGGCGGGATATATTTGAGATCCTGATTTGATGATGCTTAAAAGTAAACCGGCCCGTTCTTTGCTCAGCTTAGGAAAGGTACGCAAAGCAGGGGAAAGGGTAGGCTTGAGCTGCTCTGAGCCTGAAGGGAATTCAGGCATGTCTGAAGAGTCCTTTCTTGCTTCCAAGGTCTGGCCTATACTTGGGTGAAGTGAGTTATAAATGTTTTCCACTTTACTTTTGAAAAAGGAGGCTAGGTTATTTAATCTCTCCTTTGAAGGTTGCGGGAAGTGAGTGCCTGATTCAATTTTAGTAAGAGATTTTACTATCTTGAACAGCTCTTTCGAAGAATTGGAGGACCTCTCAATCCTTTCTTCAAAAAAGACTGCTTGTGCTTTCCTCATATCCTTGTGCTATTGCTGGATAGTTGCTCAATATGCTGATTTAAGGTCAGGGGCGTACGTTTTCCTCCAGCTCCTCTCAAGTTTTTTACAGTGTTTACAGATGAGAGAGACAGAGTGAATGAGCATGTCTGTGGGTGTGAAGGGGGAGAGTGAAGCAGAGGTAAAGAAAGTATGCAGAAGGGCAGAGTAAAGACAGTCGAGAAGACTGAGATACTGTGAGAGGTGGAGAATCTCAGAAAGGTAAAAATGGGTGTATGTATCTACCTTTAAAATGTAAGAACGGGATTGATTGATATTCCAAAGACCACCACCCCTTACAGACATTAGTAATATCTAATTCAGTCTCACGTTTTCAGAATTGCAATATTTTCTTAATTTTAATTATTTGTAAAAAAAAAAAACATCAAACTGGCCATGTTATTCATAATTATATACAGTATCAAAAGTCATTTTTTGTGCCATTTGTGAAGAGGCAATCTGCACGTAAGTTAAACATTAAAGGTATCCTTTTGTACATTCAATGACAACAAGAACACTCTAAGGATAACAAAAATGTCTCTATCGTGTGCAACAAGAAAATCTGTATCCCGTTAAATGTTTACGCCTAGCTCCGCCCCTTAGCCACACACCCTGGCCCGCCACATAGCCCACAGCCTAACTTGGCGAGTAGCAGCACTCAATTGTTTTCCATTTAAAGCTTGTCTCAAGTCGTCGATTATACACAAGACCCTACTCAGGACAAATTGCCATTCTAAATTCAGTTGTGTTCCAAAAAGTTGGCAAATGTAATAAAAACATCAATCAACTCAAAATCTTTCCAGGAAAGATCCGCAAGGGATTGAGAGAGGACACAAAGGTCTTCATAACATCAAGGACCCTATTTGTGAATTACCCATCCTAAAGTTAGCGCTGCTGTGTTGGTCGCCTTGTTGCAGTCAACAGAATTACTCAAAGGGGTTACTAAGGCTGTTGCAGACAGAACACCATACATTTTCCATATCAAGTCTGAAAGGTCTCATTTATTTACTCGTAATAGGGAGAAGCATCACAGACTATTGACAACTTAAAATAAAGAGTGGATAAATAAAAAAAATAGCATTTTTGTATATTATTAGGTCCAGATTATTTATTTGTAAAATGCATGACACTGGTTGTTGGTTGATGAATTACATCACATAGTATTCCGGAAGCACTTTTTTCGATAACAAATACGAAACAAGAGACCAGGATTCTAAGAGTTTTCCACCATGAATAGTTGAGCAGTCAAAAGTGCTAAACGTCTTTAACACTTGAGTCTCTTGAGCGTACTTGATTCTCTAGAGAGAAGATTCAGATTTGTTTAGTCAGCTGCTACTCCTCACCTTCCTAATACTGAGTCCCTCCACAAAGTCTTACTCTTAACTCATTATTGGATCAGTTTGTGAAATAACCCAACACTCAAAGTCGGATAATATATTGATGAATCCCAAGATCCATGGATGTGCACAAAAGCGTATGGTTTTTCTCCATAACTATAACCTGTCGGCACTTTGTGACTGCGGTCACGTGAACCGATATCGGAGCCTGTACTAGGAAAACAAAAAGTTCTGTCGGGCTCGATATCTAAGAGACTGAGGTAACCTACCAACAGTGTTAGACAAGCCCCAAACATTGAAGTTTTTATAATGCTGGAACCGCTGGCCGGGGATTAAAAATTGCAACACAGAAGATTCTCTCTTTTAAACGTAGGGACTCTGAAGACAGGGAGCTGCCAATTCTAGTCTCACTGATGCTGGACAACAGCCAAGCTTAGGGTCAGCCCGCCTTTCTGCAAAATTGGATTTGAACTGTCTCGAACACAGAACAAATCTTTTGTAATCTCATTCCAGAGAGGCCAAAGTTCAACAAAGGACCAGCAGTCTGGGACCTTAAGCTCTCGTCCTAGGTAACGTACGAATTGCCAAGTGCTGGACCTCTTCGCAACTAGGGATTGTCCAGTGGGACCTAAAGCAAGGGACTGAAACATTCTCCCTGAACTTCACAACGAGGCGGAGGCCAGAGGGCCCTAAAGCATGGCATGGAAGCACCCTTTCACAAACATCACAACGAGGCGGAATCCGGGGGGACCTAAAGCATGGCATGGAAGCACCCTTTCACGAACTTCACAAGGCAGAATCTGGGGGGACCTAAAACATGGCTTAGAAGACTTCACAATGAGGCAGAATCCGGGGAGACCTAAAGCATGGCATGGAAGCACCCTTTCACAAACTTCACAACGAGGCAGAATCCGGGGGGACCTAAAGCATGGCATGGAAGGACTCTTTCATGAACTTCACAATGAGGCGGAGGCCAGTGGGACCTAAAGTATGACATGGAAGCACCCTTTCACGAACATCACAACAAGGCAGAATCCGGGGGGCCCTAAAGCATGGCATCGAAGCACCCTTTCACGAACTTCACAATGAGGCAGACTCCGGGGGGACCTAAAGCATGGCATGGAAGCACCCTTTCATGAACTTCACGAGGCGGACGCCAGAGGGACCTAAGTATGGCAAGCAGCACTCAATTTGTCAAAAAAACATAAGAGCTGGGGTAATTGTCAGGAGGGCAAAGACCTCGAACTACCCATTGCCTGTGCCGGCGCTGCAAATAACAGTATCAACACAATTACCAACCATCACACTCTTATGAGTATGACTATTCACGCTATTCCAAGCACACAATGCAATAAGATTGACTTAGACAGCAGATATTACTCATAGTAATGTACATTCAGTTATTAAACAACGGTTGTTGAGCTGAACCCAAAATTAGACAAACACGCCACCATGTGGAGGACTGTTATAAGTGCCGGTGTTGATAATTAAGCGCGAGTGCTGACCACCGGAAACCACTAGCTCAAATTAAGCGCTGATGGCATGGGGACATTCCTCCCGATCTTTATTAAACAGGCAGTCCAGGGGCAACATTTTTCCTGAACGTACACCCAAGGCTGGTGGAAGGCGCTTAGGCAGAGCAAACCCCACCACGAATACCACCACCACCAATACCACCAATGCCACCACCAATACCACCACCACCACCAATAGCACCATCACCACCAATACCACCACAACCAATAACACCACTACCAATACCACAAGTACCACCACCAATACCACCATCAATACCACCACCACTAATACCAATACCACCAATACCACCACCAATACCACCACCAACACCACCTCCAGTACAAATACCAATACCACCACCAATACCAATACTATTACCACCACCAATACTATCACCACCACCAATACCACCACCAATACCACCTCCACCACCAATGCCCCACCACCACCACCACCAATGCCACCACCAATACCACCACCAATACCACCACCAATAGCACCACCACCAATACCACCACCAATACCACCACTACCAATACCACAAGTACCGCCACCACCAATACCACCACCACCAATACCACCACCACCACTAATACCAATACCACCACCTCCAGTACTAATACCAATACTACCACCAATACCAATACCACCACCAATACTATCACCACCACAAATACAACCACCACCAATACCACCTCCACCACCAATACCCCACCACCAATACCAACACCACCAATACCACCAGAGCCACCACCAATACCACCAACACCACCAATACTACCAGCACCATCAATATGAATACCACCACCTCCACCACCTATACCCCACCACCAATACCACCACCACCAATACCATCACCACCAAAACTACCACCAATGCCAATACCACCGCCAATGCCAATACCACCACTAATACCACCACCAATGCCACTACCACCAATACCAATGCCACCACCACCCATACCAATACCACCACCACCAATTCCACCACCTCCATCAATATAACCAATACCACCACCACCAATACGATCAATACCACCACCAATACCACCACTACCAATACCACCACCACCAATACCACCAGTGCCACCACCATCAATACCACCAGCTCCATTACCACCAATACCACCACCACCACCAATACCACCAGTACAACCAATACCAGCACCACCAATACCATCACTAATACCACCACCAATATCACCACCAATACCACAACCAGCAATACCAATACCACCACCACCATTACCACGAATACCACATACAATACCACCACACATACCACCACCACCAATACCACCACCACCACCAATACCACCACCAATACCATCACCAAAACCACCACCACCAATACCACCACCAATCGACCATCCCCACCAATACCACCACCACCAATACCATCACTTATACCACCACCACCAATACAACAATCACCAGTACCAATACCACCACCAATACTATAACCACCACCAAGACCACCACCACCCATGCCACCACCAATACCACCACTACAATACCACCAATACCTCAACACCTATACCACCACCAGCACCAATGCCACCACCAATACCACCACCACCAATAATACCATACCACCGCCAATACCACCACCAATACCACTACCAATAACAACACCACCACCACCAATACCAGCACCACCCACACCGATATCACCACCACCAATATCACCACCACAAATACCACCACTCCCACCAATGCCATCAATACCACCACCACCAATATCACCACCACCAATACCACCACCACCACTATCACCACCACCAATCCCACCACCACCAATAACAATACCACCACTACCAATACCACCACTACCAATACCACAAGTACCACCACAACCAATACCACCACCTCCAGTACCAATACCACCACCAATACTATCACCACCACCAATTCTAACACCACCACTAATACCAGCACCACCAAAAACACCTCCACCAACAATACCCCACCACCACCATTATCACCACCACCAATACCACCAGCACCACCAATACCACCAGCACCACCAATATGAATACCACCACCTCCACCACCAATACCCCACCACCAATACCACCACCACCAAAACCACCGCCAATGCCAATACCACCACCAATACCACCACTACGCATACCAATACCACCACCACCAATTCCACCACCACCAACAATATGACCAATACCACCACCAATACCATCCCCACCATCAATGCGATCAATACCACCACCACCAATATCACCACCACCAATACCACTCCACCAATAACACAACCAATAACACAACCACTACCACCCCAACCACCAATACCAATAACACCACCACCAGTACCACCACCACAACCAATACCACCAGTACCACCACCAATACCACCACCTCCATTGCCACCAATACCACCAATACCGCCACCAATACCACTACTACCACCAATACTACCACCACCAATACCACCATCACTAATACCACCACCAACAATACCACGGCCAATACCACCACCACCAATACCAATACCACCACCACCATTACCACCAATATCACCACCAATACCACCACACATACCACCACCACCAATACCACCACCATTATCACCACCTCCAATACCACCACCACCAATACCATCACCAATACCACCACCAATGGACCATCACCATCAACACCATCACTTATACCACCATCACCAATACCACCAGTACCAATACCACCAATACTATCACCACCACCAATACCACCACCAATACTATCACCACCACCAATACCCCAACACCACCACCAATGCCACCACAACCAATAACACCACTACCAATACCACAAGTACCACCACCAATACCACCATCAATACCACCACCACTAATACCAATACCACCAATACCACCACCAATACCACCACCAACACCACCTCCAGTACAAATACCAATACCACCACCAATACCAATACTATTACCACCACCAATACTATCACCACCACCAATACCACCACCAATACCACCTCCACCACCAATGCCCCACCACCACCACCACCAATGCCACCACCAATACCACCACCAATACCACCACCAATAGCACCACCACCAATAGCACCACCAATACCACCACTACCAATACCACAAGTACCGCCACCACCAATACCACCACCACCAATACCACCACCACCACTAATACCAATACCACCACCTCCAGTACTAATACCAATACTACCACCAATACCAATACCACCACCAATACTATCACCACCACAAATACAACCACCACCAATACCACCTCCACCACCAATACCCCACCACCAATACCAACACCACCAATACCACCAGAGCCACCACCAATACCACCAACACCACCAATACTACCAGCACCATCAATATGAATACCACCACCTCCACCACCTATACCCCACCACCAATACCACCACCACCAATACCATCACCACCAAAACTACCACCAATGCCAATACCACCGCCAATGCCAATACCACCACCACCACTAATACCACCACCAATGCCACTACCACCAATACCAATGCCACCACCACCCATACCAATACCACCACCACCAATTCCACCACCTCCATCAATATAACCAATACCACCACCACCAATACGATCAATACCACCACCAATACCACCACTACCAATACCACCACCACCACCAATACCACCAGTGCCACCACCATCAATACCACCAGCTCCATTACCACCAATACCACCACCACCACCAATACCACCAGTACAACCAATACCAGCACCACCAATACCATCACTAATACCACCACCAATATCACCACCAATACCACAACCAGCAATACCAATACCACCACCACCATTACCACGAATACCACATACAATACCACCACACATACCACCACCACCAATACCACCACCACCACCAATACCACCACCAATACCATCACCAAAACCACCACCACCAATACCACCACCAATCGACCATCCCCACCAATACCACCACCACCAATACCATCACTTATACCACCACCACCAATACAACAATCACCAGTACCAATACCACCACCAATACTATAACCACCACCAAGACCACCACCACCCATGCCACCACCAATACCACCACTACAATACCACCAATACCTCAACACCTATACCACCACCAGCACCAATGCCACCACCAATACCACCACCACCAATAATACCATACCACCGCCAATACCACCACCAATACCACTACCAATAACAACACCACCACCACCAATACCAGCACCACCCACACCGATATCACCACCACCAATATCACCACCACAAATACCACCACTTCCACCAATGCCATCAATACCACCACCACCAATATCACCACCACCAATACCACCACCACCACTATCACCACCACCAATCCCACCACCACCAATAACAATACCACCACTACCAATACCACCACTACCAATACCACAAGTACCACCACAACCAATACCACCACCAGCACCAATACCACCAGCACCAATACCACCACCTCCAGTACCAATACCACCACCAATACTATCACCACCACCAATTCTAACACCACGACTAATACCAGCACCACCAATAACACCTCCACCACCAATACCCCACCACCACCATTATCACCACCACCAATACCACCAGCACCACCAATACCACCAGCACCACCAATATGAATACCACCACCTCCACCACCAATACCCCACCACCAATACCACCACCACCAAAACCACCGCCAATGCCAATACCACCACCAATACCACCACTACGCATACCAATACCACCACCACCAATTCCACCACCACCAACAATATGACCAATACCACCACCAATACCATCCCCACCATCAATGCGATCAATACCACCACCACCAATATCACCACCACCAATACCACTCCACCAATAACACAACCAATAACACAACCACTACCACCCCAACCACCAATACCAATAACACCACCACCAGTACCACCACCACAACCAATACCACCAGTACCACCACCAATACCACCACCTCCATTGCCACCAATACCACCAATACCGCCACCAATACCACTACTACCACCAATACTACCACCACCAATACCACCATCACTAATACCACCACCAACAATACCACGGCCAATACCACCACCACCAATACCAATACCACCACCACCATTACCACCAATATCACCACCAATACCACCACACATACCACCACCACCAATACCACCACCATTATCACCACCTCCAATACCACCACCACCAATACCATCACCAATACCACCACCAATGGACCATCACCATCAACACCATCACTTATACCACCATCACCAATACCACCAGTACCAATACCACCAATACTATCACCACCACCAATACCACCACCAATACTATCACCACCACCAATACCCCAACACCACCACCAATACCACCACCACCACTACTATAAATACCTCCACCAATACCACCACCAATACCACCACCAATACCACTGCCACCAATCCCACCACCACCCATACTGATATCACCACCACCACCAATCACCACCAATACCATCACCTCAACAAATGCCATTATTAACACCACCAACAATATCACCACTACCAACACCCCCCACACCACCACCAATACCAACACCACCAATAACACCACCACCATCACCACCATCAATACCACCACCTCCACCACCACCATTAACACCACCAATCCCATCACCAACAATACCACCACCACCAATACCACCACAACCAATACAAGTACCACCACCAATACCACCACCACTAATACCATCACCTCCAGTAACAATACCAATACCACCACCAATATCAATACCACCACCAATACTACTACCACCACCAATACTATCACCACCACCAATACCACCTCCACCACCAATACCACCACCACCCATTCCACCAAAGCCACCACCAATACCACCACCACCACCAATATGAATACCACCACCTCCACCACCAATACCCCACCACCAATGCCAATACCACCACCAATACCACCACCAATACACCACCATCAATACGACCAATACCACCACCAATAGCACCACCAATACCATCACCACCACCAATACCATCACCACCAATACGATCAATACCACCACCACCAATATCACCACCACCAATACCACCACCACAAATACCCCAACACCAATACCACCACCACCAATACTACCACCACCAATACTACCAATGCCACCACCAATACCACCACCACCACCAATACCACCACCACCACTACTATCAATACCACCACCTCCACCACCACCAATACTACCAAAGCACCACCAATACCATCGCCAAAACCACCACCAATACCACCACCACCACTACTATCAATATCACCACCTCCACCACCACCAATACCACCACCAATACTACCAAAGCACCACCAATACCACCACCAATACCATCGCCAAAACCACCACCAATACCACCACCACCAATACCAACACCACCACCACCAGTAGCACCACCACCCATACCGATATCACCACTACCAATACCACCACCACCAATACCATCACCTCCACCAATGCCATCAATACCACCACCACCAATCTCACCACCACCAAAACCACCCCCACCACCACCAATACCACCATCAATACTACTACCAATCCCACCACCAATCCCACCACCACAAATCCCACCACCAATACCACCACTAATACCACTACCAATACCAATACCACCACCAATACCACCACCAATACCACCACCAATACCAATACCACCACCAATACCACCCCCACCAATAACATCAATACCACCACAACCAATACCACCAACTCCACCACCAATGCCACCACCACCAGTACCAATACTATCACCACCACCAATAGCGCCACCACCCATACCACCACTACCACCAGTACCATCAGTACCATCAAAGCAATACCACCACCATCAATACCACCACCTCCACCAATACCACCACCACTATTACCAATACTATCACCTCTACCAATACCGCCACCACCCTTACCACCAACAATACCACCGTCAACAATACCCCACCACCAATATCACCACCACCACCAATACCACCATCACTAACCCCAATACCACCAATACCACCACCAATACCAGTACCACCATCACCAATACCCCCACCAATACCAATACTACCACCACCAATACCAATACCACCACCACCAATACCACCAATGGTACCACCACCACCAATACCACCATCCCCAATACCACCACCACCAATACCAATATCATCACCTCAGCGCCTCTCACTCACTAGTAATATCAGGGGCACTGTACGAGGTCGGAGCTGCAGCCGAGACCACCCCACCCTCCCTCTACGCCTGTCATAAAGCACAGCCTGCCCTCCACCAGGAGGTGAATCCAGGGCCCTACTACAGCTGGAGTGCTTTTTATTGGGCCAAAGATAGCAATGACATTACGCAATGCCACACTGCACACTCAAATCATGGAGAGGGCAGGCAATAGCCCCCTCGCCCGCTCTTTCTCTTGAGCCGCAACAGTGTAATCACAGAGCAAAAGGTGATGGAGCGCTTTGTTAGTGTTTATAGCTTGGATCATATGTATCTCTCAATTCACACTTTGTGTCTGTGTAATTTACAACACTTACGCATCTTCTTCACTGCACTATCACTACTTTGAAGACATAGCAGGCCGGTCTCTTCCTCTCATATTTATAATCTAACAAGCGGTCGAAAAGGCCCTTTATTGCAATGCAACAGGTCTCACATTTGCGAGAGTTTAAGCTATTAGTATAGTAGTTGACAATACCTTTTAATTATGTTTTACAACCCAGAACATAAATAAAAGGCATTGTCATATACAATGCCAATAGCTCAAACTCGCGTGAATGCGAGACCTATTGCATTGCAAATGCTTGTTCATTGTTGCAGTGCTTCTCACTCATCTCCAGTGAGTGGTTGCTGGAAGGCTTTGCAGTGCTCTGGAGCAGCTCTTCACGTCTCTTAAGCCTGTGGCCTCCCCCTTTTCACCAAAGAGGGAGACATCGGCAGTGCCTCTGGCCCAGTTTATAACTTCATTCCAGCCTTGAGGAGACATGCAGCCCTAGCGGTTCCCAGTGGCAGATTAAACCCTGTAGAGGCCCCAAGGCAGTCAAAATTGCGGAGCCCCCTCGCGAATTATCTATTACGTTTTACATTTTACTAATCAACATTTTAATGAACAAACTTTATTACACAAAACTAAACATTAACAATTATTGTTATTAAACAAAAAAAAATCCTTTTTTATTTTAATAACCAACAAAACTTTAAATACTCAATGGGTACATTACATTAATACAGTACTTTCTCCATAGAGTCTTTAATGTAAAGTGTTCGTTTCTTTGAATTGATTTATTTTTTCTATCATTTGGAAACAATTTAAGAAAGCTTGATTGTAATTTTCTTTCAAAATCAAATCAATATTATTTTGATCTGTTGTCGCGGGCCCCTAAAAGGAGTGGGGCCCATAAGCCGGTGCCTACTTTGTCTATTTTGTTGTGCGGAACTAGTGGTTCCAGACCCGTAAGCACCAAAGAACTAAGACAGGTCCAGTTCAGAAGAAGAATAGCTGGAGTGGTGATCCCGCTTCTCTCCTCACAATGCCACAGTCGGGGAAGACAGCCACTGCTAGCTTCGCCAACGGCGATTGCCATTTGGTGCAAAGCAGGCATTCTCACTGTATGTTTGTAGGCATTGTGTCACTCTTGCGGAGCCAGCCGTGTATCTGTTAGTTGCAGCTCAGCCTTCTTGGCCAGATAGTATTTTGCTAGGGGGAGGACATGGCGTACTTTGCTCCCAGTATCTCTTTTAGGTTGTTACATGTAGGCACTGCTGGACACGTTTTCAGGTATGCTGCCTAAGGAGGGACGTTTAGCAATTCCCCATAGATATGAGAGTGCTGCAATTAGTGTCTGGAATCCCTTAGATTACAGCACACTCGAACAAACCAAAAAATAAAAGAAGAAATGGAAACATGGAACAGCTTGTAAAATTGCTGTAGAGTTTATTTCCTACAAAAAGTGTGATGGGCGTGTGACTGTCAAAAACCTAACTAGTAACTAGTGTCTGTTGGTTAGAGGATTTTAGTTCTTGCATCATGGGATCCCTTACGTAGACCACAAGTATTCTACCACGCCACACAAATTATGTGTGAGTAAAAGGACAAGCATATGCTCCTGTAACATCAATGCAAAGATAGGATACATGGTGTGACCCAAGAGGGGCTGGAAGAGCAGAGATGGAGAGGCCACTGTCTTGGTGACCTAGCGGGCTAGAAGATAGGAAATAAAGGGGCTCTTGGCAACAAAAATGGAGATACAGAATAGCTATTATTGGGTACTAGCGAACTGATGTCCTTTCATTGAGTTACATAGCCGTTGCAATTGTTACACAGCATCTGCGCTATTGCCCACTGTACTAATCACAGTGCAAACACTATATTTGTGAGAACTGACCGAAACCCTGCCTCATATAATATTAATGATGCAAGATTTAGCATGCAACCCCTACCAAATTGTTGTGAATGCAGTAATGGAAGTTTGCAAGAGAGACCAGACCTCAGTGTCTGCCTTCCCATTTGCACCATGCCAACTTTGCAGCCTCTGACCCCTACAATGTAAAACTAAAATGACGCGACGCGAGGCAAAGGAACATCGATACGGATCGTGTCGCAGTGTCCTAGACTGCCTCTGCTCCTCTTGTTGCTAGAAGTCTACATATTCAAAATGGAAACTGTCCTTCTCCCATTTCATTGTGTTGCTGTGAGACCCCTTAAGATCTTGTGCATTTAAGTGTTTTTAGTTTTAACAAGGTACTCAGTAAATTCTGTCAAGATTGCAGTGTCAGAATCGGTGGGAAACTTTCCTTTTGATCTGTCAACTTAACCATAAGTTTGATGAAGAAAGAAAGGCACAACCAAGTGATTTGACCAGTTGTAATTAGAATATCAAGGATCGAGCACTTCATATAGGTGGGTGTTTAGCAATACAAGATGGTGTTGAGATATTGCCATGTCCTTGGTCTTTGCCCGGTAAAGGTTAAAGGCTAACAGGAAGATGTTATCTGAGGAGAAAACTGGATCTTTCTGCTTTCAGTTTGTTGTTCCACTAAAGATATGTAGGACTGGGCGATATTTAAATTTTGCTGGTGTATCTTGCGTAATTTTGGGAATTTTACATTACGCTAGTTATTCCTAAAACTACGCCATTATGCCACTTGGTGTAGTCAAGTGCTATTCATGATAAAATTAACCACAAATGCACAGAAACTAGAGGATGCAAGCAGATGTTGTTCGAGGTGCTTTTGTTAAACACGTCTTCACACCAAAATATCTACTCGAAGGCGTAGTTTTT
The DNA here is from genome assembly GCF_964204655.1 of Triturus cristatus. Classification (NCBI taxonomy): domain Eukaryota; kingdom Metazoa; phylum Chordata; class Amphibia; order Caudata; family Salamandridae; genus Triturus; species Triturus cristatus. Next base: position 268,491,801 of record NC_140583.1, on the reverse strand, counting down.
GCTAAAATATAGAACAAAAATTAAGGATTTGCATTTTTCATAATTACACATAATTTTGCACAATTCTACAGAAATTTTGTATAATCATGCGAAAACAAATTATGTGAATTTCACCCAGCCCTAATGATGGATACCATTGGAGGGGAGAAGTCTAGTACTGTTTAGGGAAAAGGCAGTTGTCCACATTTTTGTCAAAAATAAAAGGTCGAGATTATTTATATGGATTTCATCAGCAAATCCTAGCAGACATGTGCCTACTATTCAGACATTATTTAATAGAAATTTGACAAAGGAATGACCACTTTTAGCTGTAAGGGTACAATGTGATCAGAATCTTATTGGCAATTCTAGGGTTGCAGTTGTGAAAAGTAATCATATATTCCTAGGTTCTGCAGTGTTATTGTTTTATATATGTCTGCAAGATGCAGTGTGTAGTGATATATTGTATAATCAAATATGGATGCTGTTTCTTATTGAAGTATCCCTTAGCCTGAAAAATGCTTGCTGATTTTCATGGCTCTAGTAGGCCCAGAAGTCATTTTATTCAGGGCAGTATAATTGTACATTACTGCAAAGCGTAACATTGTTTCCGGTATCGGCAACTGGATGCTGGATTTTGTGAGATGATTTAGCTCAACATCTTATTAATAAATTATATTTTTTCCTCAAGTGTGTCTTGCAATTCCTCTAGGAAAGATCCTGTGACCTGCTGATTACAAGTGTTGTTTACTAGGTTCCATAGACTTATATTTAGAGAAAACCTCAATGAACTGCCCTAAAGTCTATGTTTTTTTAGCATTACGATTCAACACACCATTTTCAAACAAGATTTCTGGTCAGCTGAAATGAGAATTGTCTTTGGATCATTTGCTGTGCTGCTTGTGATTGTGCGTTACATTCAAGTTAGACTTTGAGCTTCCCTATGTGCTGTGTTTTATTTTGAACACTTTATTTTTGTTGGAGTTTCAGGTCTTTTGGTATAGTTGATGGTTGAGAAGACCGGTGTTAGAATTAACGATTTAAATGTGTTGTGACCCGGCAGCATTTCTTTAATGTCATAATTGGATCGAATGTGTGGAGTTCCTTTATGGCATGTCTCTTGATTAGTTCGAGGTACAGACCAGTAAATTGCGGAGAGGTAAAGGAGAAAGAGAAGGACAGCAGGTGGAACTTGACACTGTTTTCAAGTGAAGTCATAGTTGTGCCGATCAGTTGAGGAGTGGCCGAGACCTCATTTCCGGAACAGGAGGCTACTTTTTGGCTAATGAATAGATGCTAGCCTCGTGTGCCGTTGATCTATGGTACTGAACGTGACCAGGTAGGAACACATTATTCAGAGTGTGTCATGGGTTTCCCAGGGTATGTGAGGTAAGTTTGTGAAACCCTGATGGACTGAAGAATTGGATGTTCACCGGTATCCTTTAAAAGAACAAATTCTTGAGTAATACTCATGAGGTTACTAAAGGGAGTGTAATTGCTTAGGCTTAGATGTAAGATTAATGCCGAGAGGAGAAGCCATTGAAGAGAGAGTATCAGACACAGAGTAGAATTTGGGAAATTGTGCATGAAATGGAGGTGAAGCAGAGTGTTTGGAGGTAGGAGGAAGTCACTAGAATAAAAGGAAGGAGGGGATATTTGATGGAAGAGAAGAAATGGAAGCAGAAAAGGTGGAGAAGAGTGAATTAGAATCTAAAAGTTCAAGTTGAGGGTCAAATTGTGGATGGAAACAAGTAGGCATATATGTGGAGGGATGAAGTAAATTAATGTTGAATGTAGAGGAAATGAGAAGTGAGCTTTCTGACATGATTAGAAATGGGCCTGGCACAGGTGGTAATGCTGTGCAATTTTGCACACCTTCTAGACTTTTTTATGGTAAGTAACCTGACGCAAGTCTCTGTGTCACTTTGTGCCACATAAACACTCAGATAAATGTTAATACATATCCACATAGTTTTCAAATTCTTTTATCCAATCACTGAACGAGAAGAAAGATGTCCCTCTATCCAGCCTTCATTGGGGTGAGAGAAATAAAGAGTAGCTGAGATTGTAGGGAGTTAAGAGGAGATGTCATGTGGTAGATGAGTGAAGAGTAGAGCAGTGTTAAGAGGAGATGCAAAGTGCATAAGGAGAGGAAAGGAGAGAGGAAACAGCCTTCAAGGCATGAAAGCAATTGAAAATGATTATCAAATTGAGTACATTTACCATCCATAGGATTATAACATTGCCATTGTTAAAAATAGAAAATGGTGCATTATATCACATGAGCAAAGAATGGCAAAATATTCAGTTCTATGGTAAAAACTATACAACATAGAGATGAGTTGAGAGAGAAAAGAGTCTATTTTGAGTTTCTTCTTGCACATTCAATCATATTGATTATCAGTGTGTGTTCTGGGAATCTCTTTCATAACTTAATGTTTGAAGTTTTTCAAAGCATTTTGAGAGGTTAGAGGATTAGGGATTTATCTAAGAATTAGGCCATGACTTAGTCGGGCCCATGAAAAGAGAAGGGTGAGCTGATTGATCCCTAGTGCGAGAAGTGCTGCAGGACACAACACGAAGCGTAAGAAAAAAAAAGTTTAAAAAACTGTAATTGGAGTGCAATGAGAAGCTGTAACAGAAGACCCCAAACTAACTGTGACACAGGATCCAATAATAGGAACAAGAAGCTAGAGAGGTTATGGGTGAATTTCTTCTAGAAATACCTTTATATCTCCCTGTATTACACTGGTTGAAATTCAAGGTGTGACCAAGCCAGAGGTACTGTTGATGTAGGAATCAACCAGATTATGTGCTACGTCTAATATCTAAAGACCATACAGCCCAAGCAAATGTAGATCTAAAAAGAATAAACACACATTAACTAAATATGAGTGTTAACTGGGTGTGAGCAAAAAGGATACAAATAAAATCAACATCACTTTCAATCAGGTGTTATGTAAAAGCATTATTTAGTCCACATTTGGAATAGCTAAAAGTACAGGTCCCATTTTATTATACAACCCAAACTAACAAGCAATGGTAAACCCTAGAATTCTGACATGCATTCTGAGTCACGACTAAGGGCCTGATTTAGAGTTTAAGAAACAAGAAACAAAATAAGGGGCAGCCCGGTGTTTCTAGGAACCTGGGTAATGATACAGTAAACTAAACAATGGTTCTCTTCGGGGAAGCTGATAGCCTGCGTTTCCTAGGCAAACAATTACAAAGTGGTCAAATCAAACATGCTTAATTTGTGCTGGTGCTTTCCGGTACTTAGCACCGGAACTTATTTCCCAGGGCCGGGTCTACACCGCAACATATGTGTCAATAAAATGATAATGAGCACACCTGTTCACAAGTTCCGCACTCTCACTCTGTCTCCCCGGTGAAGAGCTGAGCTTAAGCAGAGAGCCGATTTAAACTATGCCTTCATTCAGTGTTGCCGGTGGGCGGGCCACTGATTGGGCAGAATTTGATCCTGTGTGGCTGCGGCAGCCACGGCAGGAGCGTGTTTACGTACGTGCGTAACCTTTTGAAAATTCCTTGCTGCCAGCCCACCTTTTCATCATTAAGAGGCACACATGGACGACGCACTGGCGGCAGTATAGTTTGAAGCACCGTGCCGTGTGCAGCAGCAGGCCTCAGGTAGGCATTTCTGCCATATCCAAATGGATGCAGATTTCTGACAGTCTTTCTAGAATTCATAAAACGTTCAATAGGTATGTCTGTGAAGCTGCAAGAGCCACAGGACTCCAGGCGCCCTCCTGGACATTTTGTTGAAATTCGTTTTTTTTGTGCTGGTCCTAGACACACTACTTGGCACCCCTTAAGTGACTGTGACATGCAGCCGCGTTTGGCTGTTTGAGGCAGGGTTCAACTCGCCTCAGCGCCAAGAACCATGATATTAAGAGGCACACACCACACGCACCGGCGGCGCTGGGAGTCCGGCACCATCATTTGAAGAGCAGTGTGTTGTGCGCAGTGTGCAGCAGCAGGCCTCAGTTAGGCATTTCTGCCGATTTTACTGACAAGGGATAGATGGTGTAAATTAATTAGGAGGCATTTTTGGACGTCATGGGACCTCGGTAGCAAAAAAAACAAAACGGAGAGCGCTGAAGGCCAGGCAAATATTCGAAAATGAAGGAGCAAGATGAATACTGGATGGTGTTCCACTTTTACCATGGATTTGTTTGTAGTCACAATCGGATACACCCCAGGCTGATTGTTAAATCGTGCTTGTGGAAATGACTAGATTTATGAATGGAATCAGCGTTTGGGATCTTGGTGGGGGATGCAGCGAGGAAAGCTATTTTTCATATGGAGGAAAAAAAAACCTAAAACTTTTAATATGCAATTGAACAATTGTTTTGGTACTGACATATGCATAAATATACACTATGTGCAATTAAATCTGTGAAACTGCCAACATTTCTTGGACTTCACAATATAATTCCAGTTCTGCATAGAGGTATTATTTTTGTGGTGAATTAGCAAAAGTAGGAATAGTGTAAAAAACGGTAGACGTATATATAACCTTTCCAGTAAAAGTAAACACAAAGGTCAGAGAGTTGGTCCTCCCAGAAACTTTAACCCATAAAGTAGTCACATGCAGGACTGAGTGCAGGAATGCGAGAGTGCACCAAGAGTCCATGTCATCACCGTGATCTCTGTGAGGAAGGTCACCGCTGTGCTCCCTCACAAGAAGATATTGTCCAAATGATACAGGACGATGATATATACTTACCTTAATGTTAACACTTTCATAAGATGCATGTTTAAGAGGAACTTGACTGGGTTTTGCAATATTTGCACGTCTGGTGACAGACCTTTCTCACATCCTCTTCTGATGGCATTCCACTATGGGCCGGGTTCGTGCTTGCTTTGCCCATTATCCCAGCCACTGTATGTTTAAGTGATTCTTCTCTGGGGTCAGCCATTCACAGGCGGGCTGGCTTCTCCCATGCTCTGGAGTGGTTGCTTTGGAGTTTCTGAAAAAACGTGAGCTTTGCAGATACATTCGGTGAGACTGCTAGGGCAGGTGAACTCCACTGTGTCTCCCTTCTCTGAAGAGAGAGCAACCTGATCTTTTCATTGATCTGGAAAAGGCACAGTAAAGTGGGGAGTTTTGGTCATCATCCAGTTTAATATAGATGTCTCCCACGAACATAATCTGCACATCCAGAGGATGCTATCTTACAGCTGTTATGTTAATGCCCCACTACAAAGAAGATGGCGGCAAACTGAACAGTCCTATAAAGCCTTGTTACCAGGGTAAATAGGGCCTGTTTGGCAACATGTAATAGTCCATGGGGCTATGAAAAGCCTTACGTTGGAGCTGCATTCACATTATGCAAGTGAGGACATTGTAAATGCTGGGGTTAGCCTGTATGGAAGTGCTTCCAGTGTCAGCAGACCAGGAAACTGAAGCACAGAGATATCAACTCAATCCCCCTTTAGCCCTATTCACATAGACTAGTCAGTCTCTGCATAAAGATAACTTCTTCCTCCGCTTTCCTGATCACTGTCCTAAGTCTTTACTTCATGAGAGTCGTGTCCCTTTTCAATGCAACAGTCGTTTTAGCTAATTTATTCCCAAAATTTGCTTTAAATGCAGTTTTGAATTTCATCCTTTTCAAAATGTTCAAGGGGTGGGGGTACCTCCTATCAAAACCTACCTTGAGGCAGGCTCCCTTGCTGAAATTCAGATCGAGTATTACCTCTGGCTTTCAGCAGTGCCAATTGAGGATGTGGGTGGAGCCAATAGAGTAAGTGGGCAGAGCTGGAAAAAGTGGGTGTGGCCTCCAACAAACATTTGAGCACCTGGTCTTCATATTTTGCAAATTAAGCACTGCAAATTTTAGAATGTCATTTAGCCATTAAACACAAATTTATTTACATGCAAATGTATGAGAAAACATTAAATATATATATATATATATATATATATACACACACACACACACATTTATGGCATCACAACCAGAATATGTATTTCTGTTCTGAAAACTCATACAATAGATGCTCCAAGTGAACTGCGCAGTGAAAGTGATGAGTAGGAATTGGCGAACATAGGTGCACAACGTTACAATAAACAACAGAACGTTGACTTAAAAAGCATACGACTTTATCGAAACATGGGCTCAAAATGACCAAATACTAATTATTGGTATCTTAAAATACGAGATAACAATGGAGCATACGTCTTGCGCTCAATCACAGAACACGGCCCCTGTGATTGACCACAAGATGACTGTTGCACTGTTATCTTGTAATTAAAGGAACCGATAATTTGGCTATATCGGTTGGTGGATCCACTTAAATAATTTCATATACCAAGAAACAAATATACTTGACCTTCTTTGTAAGGCGACTACCAGTATGGTCCTGATGAGAACCCTGAGAAAAGTATTCATTTGTGGGTCGAAACGTAGATATGTATATATGTTGACTCTAATTGAATGTTTTGTAAACGAGGGAACGTATTTGGCCATTTTGAGCATACATGTGCATGTAAATAGATATGTGTCTAATGACTAAATTACAAACTTTGATATTTGATTTGACCACTTTGCAATTGTTTGCCTAGGAAGTGCAGGAACCATGGTTTAGTTTACTGATTTAGAGTTTGGTGGACGGGTATTTATTCCATCAGCGCAATGGAGTAAATACTTCTTTCCCAAGGGAGTACCCGCCCACCAAATTTTGTGAAGTCTGCTGGCCCAGAAGACATCATTTGCATATGCAGGAACCGCTATCAAAACAAGCTATCAAAGTTTAGTTTTATTTTCAAAAAGAAAATGCCAATTCGAACCTTTCATTTTTTTTTTTTTAAATGACCCCTCCCTTGGCAAGGGGGATCATTTTACAATTTTCACTGTCCCTTAACTCCAGGTTTTACTTAACGGTTGAAACTGGCCATTTGTCCGCCCACTCTAAATAGACTCTACATGAGGCAGGAGACCTTCGGTTCGGCAGAGAGGGTACTCCAGTGCCGTTGTGAGGGAGTACCCTGTCCGCAAAATTATAAATCAGGCCCTAAAACGTTTAAAACCATGCTGCATAAAAAGAAAATTGCTTTAAGTATAATCCAAATCTATGAGCTACATATTGTAATGTCTGTGGATCAAATGTACTTTTTAGGTGTAAAATAGTCCCTCATGAATTCCAATGCAAGCAAGACACAGGAGTCAAAATGATACACCACAGCAGTCAATAGCAAAAGACAAAATAAAAATAATACACTGGGTGGAACTAGAGACAACTGTCTCTATGTTTTAAAGACTTGTGTAACGCCCTGAACGTCTCAGGATCGTTTAACAGACACGACAATGAGGACGCAACCACTTGTGAAGGGTTAGTTCTTTTAATGAAGGCAAATAAAATACAAAGAACAAACAAAAGTTATAGTCACTGGAATCCTCCAGGCTAAGTACGTTACCAGCCCACAGCACGGATGGTCCTAACCGTCCTCTGCATATACGCCGATCCCGGCGTATGCCAACAGAGGGCAGAAATGAAATGGCCGACAATGCCAATCGGTAGGCTGTGAGGGGCACGAAGAGTGTTGGGGAGAATCGAGGAGTCAGGGAAACACCCAGCCGGGGTCTCTACCTGAAGGGAGCAGCCGCTCAACCTCTTCCTCAGACTGCACCGGGACGCGGAGTCACCTCCTGGTGATGCGTCACCGATACCCCAATCACAAGCAAGAAGACTGAACCGAGAGCAGCCGCTCGATCGATCCTGTGGACTTCCGAGTCTGTAACGCGGCAAACACCTCCTGGTGTGCGTTACAGCTGGCAGTCCCTGTGTCTCTGGTCGGGCTGGGAGTTACGACTCCAACCATCAAAAGCGCCACTGCGCTTGGACTCAGCCGAGTCAAAAAGCGAAGCTCAATGGTTGACCGGTAGAGCTTCCGGGTCCTTCACAGGTGACGATGGGGCAAGACACGGCCCAGGGAGTAACGACTCGACCTACCTCCGTTCTTGCCTTACTGGAGCACCACTCCGGAACACTGCTCTTCACGAAGCAGGTACGTCGGTGTAAACACAATATCCGACAGCCTTGTACCTCCCGGTTCCTCCCTTTATAGGGCGTGTTTTCTTTGAGTTATGTAACAGCTCTCCTGTTTACATAAGGGCGTGTTTCCCTTGAGTTATGTAAAAGCTCTCCTGTTTACATAAGGGCGTGTTTCCCTTGAGTTATGTAACAGCTCTCCTGTTTACATAAGGGCGTGTTTCCCTTGAGTTATGTAACAGCTCTCCTGTTTACATAACCTCTCAACCGCTAAGCATCCTGGGAGATGTAGTCCGTTTTCGCTGGTTACCGTTTTCCTCCCCTCGTATGACAGGAATTCTTGACAGTACATCCTCCCTCTCAGCGGCTCCCCACGGGTCCAGCGCTGGCAGGAAAACGCCGATGGAACAAGGAGACCAAGCGCGGAGCATGAACCCCTTCAGCCGGTTCCCATGAATGCTCCTCCGGGCCATAGCCTTTCCACGCAACCAGGTACCACAGCTTCCCCCTGTGCCATTTGGACGCCCGTATGCCTGACACTTCATACTCCACCTCCGACTCCACGCATACCGGCCTAGGTGTCCCAGACGGCTTGGAGGGTGCTGGTTTGAGCAATGATACATGAAAGACAGGGTGTATCCGCAATGACTGGGGCAAGCACACCTTCACGTTCACGGGACCCATACACTTGGTAATTCGATAGGGGCCCATGTACTTGGGATGGAACACACTGTTCTTTCGAAACCTCATGTTTCTTGTGGATATCCAGACGTAGTCTCCAGTGCGGTACAGTGGCCCGGGCCTTCTCTTCCTATCTGCCGCAGCCTTGTATCTCCTCTATTAGGACAGCCCTTGAGCGCATCAACGTGTCTTTTATGTGTGCCACCCTGTCCGCTGTGGCGGGAATCCTGTCCTCTCTGAACGGATGTAGAAATGGCAAGAACCTGGGATGTTGGCCATAGTTGCTATAGAACGGAGATGACTGTGTGGAGCTGTGAGTGGCGTTGTTATAGGCTATCTCTGCAACCCATAGCAAGTCGACCCATTCTTCCCTGCCCTGGTCCACAAAACATCGCAGATACTGTTTGAGCGTTTGGTTCAGGCGCTCGGTTTGGCCGTCCGTTTGAGGGTGGTAGCTGGTGGACAGGGCGGTCTTAACATGCAGCGCAGTGCACCAAGTCTTCCAGAATTGCGCAGTAAACTGCGACCCCCGGTCCGACACGATCACCCCAGGTAATCCATGCAGTCGTACCACATTCTTTAGGAGTAGTGACGCCAATTCCCCGGCCGTAGGGACTCTCTTGCAGGGGATGAAGTGCCCCATTTTCGTCAAGTAATCCACCACCACCAGTATTGCCGTCATCCCCTGGTCTACCGGTAGGCCCACCACGAAGTCCAGTGATATGCTATCCCATGGTCTATCCGGGGTCGGAAGTGGATGTAAGAGCCCTTGGGTTCGGCCATGGTCGGCCTTCATGGTAGCACACGTAGGACACTCCTGTCCCCACCTCCTGACATCCACTCTCATGGTTGGCCACCAGAAATGCCGTCCCATGCTAGCCACCGTTTTTTCAAAGCCCAAATGACCTGCGCATGGAGAGTCATGGCACCAGATGAATGCTTGTTTCCTTAGCCTAGGCGTGGGTATCAATAGGCACCTGCCCTTCAGGGGTATCCCGTCCTTCAGCTGCCATTCTCTGTGACTGAGGAGCCACCTCCGCCATGCGAATGACCTGATCCCTCTCTTTATTCCCCTCAGGAAAGTATCCGGTTGGATAACCCCCAATACCATCCTCGGGGAAATGATGGAACGCTCGGTTGCAGGCAATGGTTCCTTAACTGCAGATTGACGGGACAGGGCGTCCGCCTTCCGGTTTTCCGTCCCCGGCCGATATGTGATGCGGAAGTTGAACCCCGCAAAGAAGATCATCCACCGCAGCTGCCTGGGAGAAAGGTGTCTAGTGGCCGTCATGAACTGTAGGTTCCGATGGTCCGTGTACACCGATACCACATGTCTTGCCCCCATCAACCAATGCCTCCATTCGGTGAAGGCGTCCTTGATTGCGAGAAGCTCCTTCTCCGCAATATGGTAGTTGCGTTCGGCGTCGTTGAGTTTGCGGGACATGTACGCAACGGGATGAAGCACCCCTGTGTCGTGGTTGCGTTGGGACAAGATAGCCCCCAGCGCCACATCCGACGCGTCCGCTTCCACCACGTAGGGGAGATCCGGATCGGGGTGAGCCAACACCGGCGCCTTACCAAAGGCGCTTTTCAGGGCCTCAAAGGCTTTGTTCGCTTCAGGGGACCAGACAAACTCCTTGGACTTCCTCAGTAGCTGTGTGATTGGGGCCACCACTCCTGAAAATCCATCTATAAACCGCCTGTAAAAGTTGGCAAAGCCAATGAAACTTTGGACGTCCTTCACGCTTTGGGGCACCGGCCATTCTTTCACCGCCTTGATCTTTCGTTCTGCCATCTCCTGTCCCTCTGGACTCAGCATCACTCCGAGGAATTCCACGGATGTGACGTGGAAGTCACACTTGCTGAGTTTACAAAACAGCATGTTTTCCCTCAGCTTTTGGAGCACAGCTTTGACGTGGTGTACGTGCTCCTCCACACTGGACGAATAGATGAGGATGTCGTCGATATATACGACCACGTAGATATCCAACTCCTCTCTGAATACCTCATTCAAAAAGTACTGAAAGGCTGCCGGGGCGTTGCACAGACCGAACGGCATGACGAGGTACTCAAAAAGGCCGAACCTGGTCTTAAAGGCGGTCTTCCACTCGTCTCCGTCCCTCATGCGCACCAGATGGTATGCCCCTTTCAAATCCAACTTGGTGTAGATACGAGCTTTCTTGACCTGTTCCAGAAGTACACTGATGAGAGGCAAGGGGTACCGATTTTTTATGGTTATCGCATTCAATGCCCTAAAGTCCACACAGGCTCTCAGCTCCCCATTAGCCTTCGGGATGAAGAAGAGTGGCGAGGCGGCCGGAGACTTGGACGGGCGGATGAATCCTAGCTTGAGGAGTTTATCCAGGTACCCCCGGAGATGCACGTTTTCAGGCTCCGTCAGGGCATACAGCCTGCCGCTGGGAACGCTGGCCCCTGGCACCAGGTCGATCTGGCAGTCAAACTGTCTATGTGGTGGTAGCACTTCCGCCTTCACCTCATCAAATACATCCTCAAAACTGTGATAAGCCTGGGGGAGAGCCACATCTTTTTCTGCCGCTGTAGCCACCGTCTGACCACCGTCTGACTCCCGCTCTCATCTGCGTCAAGGGATTCCATTCTTATTCCACAATGCAGGATGCAATACGGTGACGTCATTTCGATGCGATGTGTTGGCCAATCCACAAAGGGGTTGTGTTTCTGTAGCCACGGCAATCCCAATATGACGCCATATTGGGGCGCTCGGATGATGTTAAAATCGATTTGTTCCAAATGGTTCCTCCCATATCTCATCGGAAGGACCCCCGTGTGCTGTCCGATGGGCCCCGTCACCAATCGCCTTCCGTCTACCGCATAGACGTCTTCGGGTACTGCTTTGGGAAGAAGCACTAGCCCTAGCCTGCATGCCTCGTTGTGGTCAATAAACATGCCAGTGGCCCCTGAATCCACCATGGCCACAACGGGTATCCACTGGTCATGCACTCCCACGTGCACCGTGATAAACAGGTGTCGTTGTCCCTTAGTGACCGAGTTGGAAAGTGAAGGGATGGATGAGTGACTCCGAGATGCCCCTTCTCTGGTCTTGGAGTCCTCTAGTTTTCCGCCGGTATGTCCACCACGGCTGTTACCGACCGGTTGGCCCGATAACGTGACGTCTTCGGTTTGGCAGGGCATTCACGTACGTAGTGGCCTTTTTTGCCACAATATAGGCACAATCCTTGTTTACGGCGTGACTCTTTCTCCGTGGCTGTGAGGCTCGCTCGTATTGCGCTGATGTCCATGGGTTCTCCCTTGGATGCGGTGGAAGTTTCAGGACTTCCCACCGTCACATAGGATGGAAGGGATTTTCCTTTTCTCCCATGATCCCCCTTTCTTTCACTTAGCCTATGTTCCAGCCGTAATACCAGGTTGATAAGGCCCTCACATGTCTTGGGTTGAGGGTCAATATGAGCCACGGCGTCCTTGAGCTCATCGCACAGCCCTTGATGGAAGAGCGCCGTCTGTTTAGCAACAGGCCACTTGGTTTCCGCAACCAGCCTTCGGAACGCGTTGAGATACTGCACCAGGTCGTTGGATCCCTGTCTCAACTCAAGCATTTCACGGTCCGCCGTGTACGAGTCAGCCCTTCTGTCGAATACCTTCAGGAATTCCTCGCGAAAAGCACCCCAATCACATAAGAGGGGGTCGTCCCTGCTCACCAGAGGTACGGCCCATTGTGCCGCGTTTCCAGCCAAATAGGATATAAGGAAAGCCACACGAGCCTGACTCGTGGGGAACGCCTTTGGTTTGCACGATAAATGTAGCGCCACTTGTGTGAGGAATACCTGCACTGTGTTAGGATCCCCACTGTACCTCTCTGGTGTTGCCAAGGGGATGGCTACCGGCATTTCTACTACTACCGCAGGGGTCTGGTTCGTGAGGGAGGTGCTGGGCGTGAGCGGGTCCAATTGGATAGCATCCAGTCTGGCTTTTACATCGGCTGTTTCTTGCCTATAGGCAGCCACTTCAACTTGCATGGCCGCTAAAGCAGCCAGCACATCATCAAGTGTTGCCATGTCTGTTATCGACCGGGAGACAGTTAGTGTTATTAAGGTCGGATATTTTGTAACGCCCTGAACGTCTCAGGATCGTTTAACAGACACGACAATGAGGACGCAACCACTTGTGAAGGGTTAGTTCTTTTAATGAAGGCAAATAAAATACAAAGAACAAACAAAAGTTATAGTCACTGGAATCCTCCAGGCTAAGTACGTTACCAGCCCACAGCACGGATGGTCCTAACCGTCCTCTGCATATACGCCGATCCCGGCGTATGCCAACAGAGGGCAGAAATGAAATGGCCGACAATGCCAATCGGTAGGCTGTGAGGGGCACGAAGAGTGTTGGGGAGAATCGAGGAGTCAGGGAAACACCCAGCCGGGGTCTCTACCTGAAGGGAGCAGCCGCTCAACCTCTTCCTCAGACTGCACCGGGACGCGGAGTCACCTCCTGGTGATGCGTCACCGATACCCCAATCACAAGCAAGAAGACTGAACCGAGAGCAGCCGCTCGATCGATCCTGTGGACTTCCGAGTCTGTAACGCGGCAAACACCTCCTGGTGTGCATTACAGCTGGCAGTCCCTGTGTCTCTGGTCGGGCTGGGAGTTACGACTCCAACCAGCAAAAGCGCCACTGCGCTTGGACTCAGCCGAGTCAAAAAGCGAAGCTCAATGGTTGACCGGTAGAGCTTCCGGGTCCTTCACAGGTGACGATGGGGCAAGACACGGCCCAGGGAGTAACGACTCGACCTACCTCCGTTCTTGCCTTACTGGAGCACCACTCCGGAACACTGCTCTTCACGAAGCAGGTACGTCGGTGTAAACACAATATCCGACAGCCTTGTACCTCCCGGTTCCTCCCTTTATAGGGCGTGTTTTCTTTGAGTTATGTAACAGCTCTCCTGTTTACATAAGGGCGTGTTTCCCTTGAGTTATGTAACAGCTCTCCTGTTTACATAAGGGCGTGTTTCCCTTGAGTTATGTAACAGCTCTCCTGTTTACATAAGGGCGTGTTTCCCTTGAGTTATGTAACAGCTCTCCTGTTTACATAACCTCTCAACCGCTAAGCATCCTGGGAGATGTAGTCCGTTTTCGCTGGTTACCGTTTTCCTCCCCTCGTATGACAGGAATTCTTGACAACTTGTTACCAATACCTCTAGCAAACAGATGCACTGTCAAGCTAGACATTTACCTCGGCAGACTAGAATGGTCTTTAAATGTAGTGACTTAAACAGAAGGAGCTCTTTTAGAGTTTGGAGGGCGAGGAACTTCACCTCAAATCTGCTGGAGTACTCTGCCCTCCTACATGACAGTCCATTTGCTTTATTTTGAGTTGGGCAGACCATCGCGTAGTCACTAGCAGTGCCCCTTTTGACTTTACTGGTGGAATCCTTATGCCGATGGCCTGATGGACTTGGAGCTATCAGTGTAAATACATCAGACCATCTGCCCTATTTAAAGCAGATGCTCAAATGTATATTTTTCCTGCTTGGAGCGACAGGGAAATCCCGGCAGTGCCGAAAAGAAAAAAAAATGATATCTTCGTGCTTGGAAGCACCTGGGAAAGCCTGGCAGTGCCAAAAAGAAAAATTACATCTACACTATTCGAGAAAACTGCCAAGTTGTCAGGGTCATCAGTAATTTTTTTACAAAAAACTTCTGCTTTGGCAGGGTTTATTTTGTAAAACAAAAAAGTTTGCACAGCGGCCTTTTGAAACTTGTGTGCAACTCCGCAAACTTTCAGTGCCTTTAGAGGAGCTGCCATGGTGGTGAATCCTTTGAGGTCACAGAAATCTCTGCCAGGTTGGCGGAGATCTCTAAGGATGGCAGATGATGAATTTCCCTGCAAATTCGAAATTAGGTCTAAGTCTCTGCCAGATAGCCCAACTTGACTAGGGTCTTCATCTAGGCTAGCTGGTCTGGAAAACTGGTAAGTAAGTAGTAGTCCTGGGAGTAGTGAGGATCTGAGGAATACAATTCCCTCTTTTTCAGGGAGATCTATAAGTCCAGGTCCTCAGACAGGCTCCTCACCAGTACAATATTGTGGTATTGCTAAATACAAATCTCTAGCATTTTGGATTCTAGAGTGAACATCAAATGCATTTTCGGCGTGCCTCTCACTTGCAATTCATCTTCTCTATGGCAACAGGAGAACGGCACTCTTTGTTCCTCTTATGATACTGTAAGTTGGAGCGGGGGCTCAGGTTTCCACTGGCTTTTGGAAGTAATGGGAATGTCACTGCATGACAATGTTTAACACTTGAATTATACTGAAACAATAGCAGGTAGTGCTGATGCGATGCATACTCAATTTCTCGTCCCTGTGACTTGAGCAATTAGGTAGGAACTTGGAGGCGTGAGATCTTCAGCAATACTAGGCACCGCGTTACCAGCTTCCAGACACTGTCACCCTGGTTGACTTTCTTTCACACTAGAAAACCCAGATGGTGTCTGAGCACCTCCGTGGAGCTCCAGTAATGATCCACCTTAGCCTTACCTCGTGCACTGCACCACCCGGACATAAAACACTGGCCAGGAGGTGGGTTCCGAGACTTTCTAGAGACACTTGGGGATCCTGACCAATTGTCACATAGTCCCAAAACACACAAGTGGTCTTCAATGCTTGCTGCGGCATCCAACTTGTCCCGATGCCTGGTCACAGACTGGATCATGGTTTCTGGATGAGGCTTCTGTGTCCAATGTTCAGAACCAGCACTACCTGAAGTGCTGCAAAGCTGCTGCATGACACTCTATGGAGTGGGGAGGAACTAGCCTTGATGCTGAGGGTGCAACCCTGGGTGGGAATTCACCAGAGTTTAAATATTGAACCTTAAAGGCAAAATCTGCAAAAATTATTTGAAAATGAATCATCCTGGAACAGAACTTTTTATTTTTTGTTGCAGTATTAGATAGCGCGAACTTGACCCGAAGGTATCAGAGCGCTTTACATGAGCACCATTTGCATTACAGGTGGACACGTTTCTTTAAAAAAATAAAAAAATTAGGCAGGGGGAAATTAAGTGATTTGCCCAGAATCACAGAATGTTAGAGCCGTCCGCCAGACTGGAACCTGGTTCCCCAGCTTCAAAGTCGCCTGCTCTAGCCGTTAAGCCACATTCTCTCCTATGATTAGGATATGCGACTCCCTTGGACCCTGCTGAGACTACCATCATTCCTGACACTTGAGATGGCAGGTCAGCTTGGACAGATCTAGCAGTGGATCCGCGGTGATAGGCAGTTTCTGCCAGGGTAGGATCAGACACTTTTACAGGATGGCCCCATGCAGTTTTTGGCCTACTCTTTGAACAAAGGATTTATTTCACAAATTGCCTCTCATGCTTGATTGCCACTTCCTTTGTGAGTTATGCTTAGTGCTACGCTTTGTAACAACTCTTGAGTGCTTGTGTATTGCAACTATACTCATATAAAGCACTGTAACCCATATTGGCCTTGGTTTTTCTATGCAAAACTGCAGATAAATAACTGAGTGCTACATGACCAACTGCAGTGCTGTATTGGGCCAATGACAGAAAAGGGCTCACACTAGATTAATAAGAGTTACAGACGATGTCATCATAGACGTTGCTTTGAATTAAAAAAATGGCTGTTTTATGCGGTACTCAGCCTTGAACTATGGCACAAAGATGTGGCAGTAGTGTCTACTTTAGGATTTGTAATCCAGATACATCCTTCAGGAAAAATTCCTGCATGAAGACAACTGCACTGGGGCTTAAGGCACCTAATACAGGTAGGCACATCAAGGGATACACTATTTGCCCCCCTGCTTGAGTCTGCTTTCACTTGCTGGAAAAATCTAGCACAAAACCAGGATGTGATATGTTAGTGTATTTGTATCCTTTCCAAATCCTAGTAGTGTTTATCCTGTTCCGCTGAAGACACTTCTCCTCCGTTGCATGAACTAATAGGAGGTTGATGTAAAGCAATTTTGGCACTGTGCAAGGGTCAACTTTTGGCGCTTAAAAACTTTAGCACCAGAAAGTTGATTGCCCCTGCCATGTTTCTGGCTTTGCACTGATTGCATCATTGGATCTTCCATGCAAACATTTAGTTGGTCTGAATTACAATCTTTAAGCAGAAGGGCAGCCCCTCCAGTTATCTGCTGTAGAGGTGGTCACAGTAGAGGTCGGACATAAAGCTCCCGGAAGAGATCTTTAGCCCTCAGTGGTCTCTTGTCATGCAGATAGCGCTTCAGTAGCCAAAGGTATAAGAACTCTTAAATATCTTAAATATATTTGGGGTTGTATGCACGAGATAGGCCTAATTTAGGGAAGCCTGGGCCTGTAAGTGGTGGGTCTGTAAGGACTCCTCAATATGCACACACTAAATCAAGCTAATTCTGGCACCCGTTGGTTGGGTGCCCAAAATGCTCATCTCGATGGCCTGAAGCTAATTAAAGGCCATGCTACGCTTTCTCTGATCGAAGGGTTACTTCAAAGAAGTTTTTTGTGGGACTGTTCTTTGTTCCTAAAGGACATCTCTTTGTTTACGTCACAGGACCGGAGACGTTATGCTGCCACACAAATACATGGGTTTACCCATCCTGCTTCACAAGGGAGTTAATAACAAAAGAAAGCACTTAAAAAAAAATATCAGAGTGAACATGCAGCCTGCCATTTATGGGATATTCTGGGAGAACGCGGAGGCAGAACAGAACAGGGTAGTCTTTACTTTCAAGCTGGTTTTTGAAAAAGTTTCCAAATTACGATTTTTTATTAAGGGGTTTAACAACGGATTTTCGTTTGTCAAATAAATCACACAGCTATGAGTCACCATTCAACATAGCGATAGAAAAGGTATACATGGAAGGGTATAGCATGCCACCTGGGCATTTTGTTAGGCCTATTCTCTGAGCACAGAAGCACATGATGGCGTCATAAAACGTTTATTGTTCTCTACGACATAAACAAAAATTACAATGGGGATGACAAGATCTGGCTTCACCTTGTGCCTCTCTTTGCTAAAGCAAACCACTTTAGCACAACAAGTTATCAAATAAAAATATTCCGGTAAATGTTAGTTTTGCCATAGTTGCATTGACAAACCCAAATCCAACATGGACTATCATAGTAAAAGCCTTTAGGTTTCGATTTGGGAGCTGAAACCAGGTTTATATTTGAGGAATACAGTGAAACACAGATGTTTGTAATTGAGGGGGAGGGCTGAAAGTATCCTTTGGACCGTGCGAGGGTGTTAGGTCACTTTGTATTTCAAGTAGGGTCAAGTTGGTGAAGTTTCTGACTCCTTTTCCATGAGGCGGGATGTCTCGCCAAAGATGGCCATGACATCTAGTTGCCAAGAACTGGCTGCTGAGCTGAGGCTTTCATTATTGCCTGTCATGGCCGCCCTCAGTGATAGTGAAGAAATACTACGGCCATCACTAGCAGGTGGCAGCGTACGGCCCTGGCCGCTACACCTTCCTGCAAGAAGTCATAATGTGGAGTAATGGGGAATGGAGAGGAAGGGAATTGAGAGATATCGATGAAAATCAACAGCAGATTGAAGGTGTAACGCACCTATTCACACACTAAAAAAAAAAGCCTCCTTAAATTAGAATTCACCAAGTCAGATTGTCACCATTGCGCGGTTCCTTCTGCATTACAAATTAGTTTGAGGTCTGACTAAAATGTGGCTAAAAGCTTTATGCAATTAATATGATGAGCTGATTACCCATCTCTTTCATGCAGGGATTTTTAACAGTTCTCATTGACTACATCAGTCTTATAAGACTGCAAAAGAACATGATTAAAGACGTGCTCTTTGCAGAGGCAAGAACATGGTATCTGCTCATAATTGAATCTGTTTTTCTCAGTTTCACACTTTCAATCACATCTAATCTGTGAAAAGTGATGTCACTGTGAAAGAAAACAGGAACCTAATTAGCAATTTAACACAAATGAACTTTGTCCTCTCATTAGCGAATCCACCTTCACCACATATAGGTGAGCGCAGAAGTTGTACTGGAAACCAGAAACAGATCTGTCTTTGGCGATTAAATGCTCAGGGAATGGACGAGTAATGTAGAGGAATGTGAAAAGGGTGTCCATGTGGATCCAAGCTGGGTAAAAGGTGTGGTGCAGCTACCCTTCCATTCCAACCCTATAAGTATTTCATTAAAGTCTGTGAATCAAAACTACGCAAGCATGTTTGAAGCCTTTAAAAAAAATGTAGACAAAAGGAACTTTATCTGGCCTCCTTCTCCATAATAATTTTGCTAACAAAAGTCAAATTTGTTGATATAATCCAATTTATTAAGCAGTTCATACTAGCTATCACCTCCTTTCTGGATAAAATACCCTGACCTCAATAATTGTACCCTGGATGGGGTATCTCACATTCCGGGAACTAAAGTACATGACCAAGCTGCAGTCTTTCTATAAAAACATGTCATATATAGTTCAGGCTAAATTCCTCTAACTGACCTTGACTACATCTTCCTACCAAAAACAAACCTCACTTATTGGTCTCTTTAAGCATCACATTCATACACCCTTCCAACAGCACAGATAAGACACTAACGCTGGTGGATCGCATCTTCTACTTCTCATCCACATTGCCTGGCAAAGGACCTTGTCACTGGATCATAGATAACATTTCTTCCCTTCACCGATCCAGATTTCCAGTTCTGAACTTCTTACGCGTCTTCTAGACAGGGGCATAGCTCTCAGCAGTGCAACAGGTTTAGTGGCACTGGGGCACATAGGTTCGGTCTATGGCTATCTTTTGGTGCCAAACCAGGGGTAGGCGGGGCAGAGACATGTCTTTGCTCCTTAGAGCCCATTGTGCCCTTGCTATGCTACACTACTTGTACCCACTGAACACAGTAACCTAGACCTCGCCCTTGACTTGATACCACAGCCTAATTTACTACATCTTCCCCACATCATGCTTTCTGCTTTTCTGCTTTCTCTTAGTCACAAAACTCACAACTAGCCCTCCAAATATATGTGGTATCCCTTGGTTGTGCCATAGGGATCTCCCCTACTTATTCCAGAGCTCACCTTCTATCGGGGATACAGTACTGCCTGTACAGAACACTTTTCAGTACATAGACATCTACTTACCTCTAGAAATGTTCTCTCTTGGCCCAAAGATGATGAGAATGGGGTTCCTCACCTACTGCCCTAGCATGCAAACACTGTCACAGAAACACAAATCTGTCACACGATAGCACCTCCCTCTATCAGGTGACACTTCCTGGGCCATGCATTCTTGCCGTTAGGTTACAGATTCTGAATATAGATTTAATCTCCTAGTGAAACACAACACCATCTACCCCAAAAGAAACATGTAACCAATATTTCATGTCTGATTCAGTGGTCATATTTCGTATCACAGACATGACTCCTTGCTAATGGACCACATCGTCCGCCTATAGTTCTTGTTCCCATATCATAGATTAGCTGCTAAACCATACCCTGTGTCACTTAAGCACATTCTGCTTTTGTGAAACACATGACTGGCAGTCAGGATCTGTCTCACTTATGAGACCATACCACTTATCAGGCTGCACATCCTGTCTCCTGCCACATCTCATGTTCCTAGGCCATACCTTCACCAGTCCACACTCGGTGCAAAAGCGAGAACTAGCCCTAGACGCTCTGTAAGAGACATTCTGTCCTACACACACATCATAAACCTGGACTTCCATGACCATAGTTATTCCACCCTACAGCTCTTTTCCCACACTTTCCTAACCTAGTACCAGACTCCCCCCACCATAAAAGAAAACTTGCTACAGACACTTGCTACAGACACTTCCATTCCCCCCTTACATGGGAGTCCCGCAGGGCTCTATTCTCAGCCCTACATTGTTGAATATTTACATGTCTCCCCTAGCAAATCTGGCTGAGTCCCATGGAGCAAAAAAAGTATTGTATGCTGACGACACGCAGCTGCTCTTTACCTGCGACAAGGACGCAGATTCCAGAGGCAAAGCAATCAGCTCCTGTTTATCTGAGGTGTTTGCCTGGCTCCAGCTAAATCAACTGAAATGCAATTCCGAAAAATCTGAAATTATATTTTTTGGTCTGCCCCCCAACAATATGTGGCGCAACTGGTGGCCACAGGACATGCATCCGCCTTCAACCTCGGTTAGCTCAGTTAAAAACTTGGGGGTGAAAATGGAGGACACCCTAAACATGAAAATACAGATTCAAAGTGGTAGCCGGACAATGCTTCGGCCTTCTGAAAATGCTAAAACAGTTTTTACCCCTCCTTCCGGTCCCCCGCAGGAAAACAGTGATCCAGGCCCTGATCGGATCCAGGTTGGACTATGTTAACATCCTGTACCTAGGACTACCGCAATACTTACCCGCCTACAGGTGGTCCAAATCGCTGCAGCCAGGGCGATACTCTTACTCAGCCTGGGGACGCGGATGTCTCCCCACCTGAAATCTCTTCACTGGCTCCCGATCTGCAAGAGGATCCACTTTAAGGCTCTTGTCTTGGCCTTTAAGGCCATATATGACACTGGAGCCCCTTATCTTAGAAAATGGGTCCAGTTCTACCATCCTCGGCGCACCCTGCGCTCCTCGTCGCTGTCGCTAGCACGCACCCCCGTGTTCTTCCGCTCTAGAAATGGAGGCCGATCTTTTCAGGTGCAAGTTGCCAAACTCTGGAACCGTATGCCTCCAACTCTAAGACAGATGCACAATCTTCTCTCCTTCAGGAAGTCCCTAAAAACTTGGTTGTCCCAGCAATAGCCTCCGCGTCGTCTTACTTAGCCAGCTCTGCCACACCCACCTAGCGCCGGGACACTCTTCCGACTAGCTGCGCGCTCTGCAAATACCCTGGTAACATAACATAACATAACATAACATAATATAACATAACTGTCCAGTTATAATCTCTACTCAACAGCGCCCTCTGTCCATAGAGACATTCATGCTCCATGGACTGCCTGGTCTCTCAGTTGATATTTTCATAAAATCTCAGGTCTCCCAGTCCATGTCTTTATGGCTTGTCTCGTCTCTCAGTCCATATCTTCATGGATTGTCTGTTCTCTCAGCCCATACCTTCAAGGCCTGCACAGTTTCTCAGTCTATGTCTTTGCTGCTTGTATAGTCTCTCAGTCCAGATCTTCGTTGCTTTTCTGATCGGTTAGTCAATACCTTAACAGCTTGTCTGGTCTCTCAGTCCATATCTTTATGGTTTGTCTGGTCTCTTAGTCAATCTCTTCATATCTTGTCTGGTCTCTCAGTCGATACCTTCACAGCTTGTCTGGTCTGTCAGTCCATATCTTTATGGTTTGCCTGGTCTCTTAGTCCATATCTTCATATCTTGTCTGGTCTCTCAGTCGATACCTTCACAGATTGTCTGATCTCTCAGTCCATACCTTCATGGTGTGTGTGGTCTATCAGTCTATATCTTCATGGCTAGTCCTGTCTCTTAGTCCATTTCTTCATCGCTTGTCTGGTTTCTCAGTCCATATAATTATGGCTTGTCTGGTTTCTCATCCCATACCTTGTTGCTGTGTCTGGCCTCTCAGTCCATAACTTCACAGCTTGTCTCATTTTTCAGTCTATTTCTTCATGGCGTGTCTGGTTTCTCAATCCATACCTTCATAGCTTCTCTGATCATTCAATCCATATCTTTATGGCCTGTATATTCTCTCAGGTGATACCTTCACAGCTTGTCTGGTCTCTCAGTCCATATCTTTATGGTTTGTCTGGTCTCTTAGTCCATATCTTCATATCTTGTCTGGTCTCTCAGTCGATACCTTCACAGCTTATCTGGTTTCTCGGTCCATATCTTTATGATTTACCTGGTCTCCTAGTCCATATCTTCATATCTTGTCTGGTCTCTCAGTCGATACCGTCACAGCTTGTCTGGTCTCTCAGTCCATATCTTTATAGTTTGTCTGGTCTCTTAGTCCTTCTCTTCATATCTTGGTTGGTCTCTCAGTCGATACCTTTACAGTTTGTCTGATCTCTCAGTCCATACCTTCATGGTGTGTGTGGTCCATCAGTCTATATCTTCATGGCTATTCCTGTCTCTTAGTCCATTTCTTCATCGCTTGTCTGGTTTCTCAGTCCATATAATTATGGCTTGTCTGGTTTCTCAGCCCTTACCTTGTTGCTGTGTCTGGCCGCTCAGTCCATAACTTCACAGCTTGTCTCATTTTTCAGTCTATTTCTTCATGGCGTGTCTGGTTTCTCAATCCATATCTTCATAGCTTCTCTGATCATTCAATCCATATCTTTATGGCCTGTATATTCTCTCAGGTGATACCTTCACAGCTTGTCTGGTCTCTCAGTCCATATCTTTATGGTTTGTCTGGTCTCTTAGTTCATATCTTCATATCTTGTCTGGTCTCTCAGTCGATACCTTCACAGCTTATCTGGTTTCTCGGTCCATATCTTTATGATTTACCTGGTCTCCTAGTCCATATCTTCATATCTTGTCTGGTCTCTCAGTCGATACCGTCACAGCTTGTCTGGTCTCTCAGTCCATATCTTTATAGTTTGTCTGGTCTCTTAGTCCTTCTCTTCATATCTTGGTTGGTCTCTCAGTCGATACCTTTACAGTTTGTCTGATCTCTCAGTCCATACCTTCATGGTGTGTGTGGTCCATCAGTCTATATCTTCATGGCTATTCCTGTCTCTTAGTCCATTTCTTCATCGCTTGTCTGGTTTCTCAGTCCATATAATTATGGCTTGTCTGGTTTCTCAGCCCTTACCTTGTTGCTGTGTCTGGCCTCTCAGTCCATAACTTCACAGCTTGTCTCATTTTTCAGTCTATTTCTTCATGGTGTGTCTGGTTTCTCAATCCATATCTTTATGGCCTGTATATTCTCTCAGGTGATACCTTCACAGCTTGTCTGGCCTCTCAGTCCATATCTTCATGGTGTGTCTGGTCTCTTAGTCCGTACCCCATGTCATCTTACATCTTTTAACTCTTCAGCACATCTTTCACCCACAGACCCCTCTAGTTATCCAGCCAGCCTTCCTGGGTCCCTATCCCGATCACAATATTAACTGTCCGATGCCCACTCTACCTGCACCTACACAACTCTCTCCCCAGCACACGAATAATCTTCACTAATCCTTTCCATGCCTTAAACATCATCTCCAAGAAGGGACCCTAATTACGCCGCATTCCACCTGTTGGTAGATTTCGCTTACATCCTCCTTAACTAGGCAACCCTCCGCCACTCCAGCCCCTGTTTCTGCAAACGTGATTCCCCAAAGCCTGGCTTTCCCAGGGATGGCTCGTGCCCCTCCCGCCCCACTCAACTGCTGCCGAGACATCCTCCAAGCCTCTGCTCGGCCGGCAGCGATAAGAGCTGCTGAATTATTGAAGGCAGCTAATGTGTGGTTAGGAGGAGCAGCCGCCTCCCGTGACCTTGATATTCCATTTCAACCTGGCGTTCACGCACAAGACCTCTTTTTATTACTTGTTTGGACTGCGCCTAATCTCTTCCATTGCTTTCCCTATCTCTCCTCTCCACCGCGCGCGCTTCCTTCCACGCGAGCGGACGAGGTGGGACCAGGCCTCCCGGGGAGGGGGGAGCGGGATTGCGGGCCGCTTTCGTGAAAAAGCCTGACTGAACGCAGGAGGTAGAAAATTAAGGAAACAGCGTGCGTGTGTGCGTCGATGTTGATTCGCCTGGGCTTGTGTGTATGTGTGCAAGTGTGGCTGTGTGCTTCAATGTGCCTGGCTGTGGTTTGAAGTGTTTTTGAGAACTCGTGTGTAAGTGTGAGCCCCTGCGTGAGCTGTGTTTCTGCACGGTAGTGTTCGTGAACTCTTGTGTGGTTGTGTGAATAGCTCTGTGTAACTCTCTAAATTAGGCATGTATTGAGAGTATGTAGCATTGTATATCTAAGTGAATTTAGGAATTCTCATGTGTATGTTAATATGTTTTTTGCGAGCCTGTGTTTGTGCCAGTGTTAGTGGATGAGTGTGGTTGTTTATGTATTAAAGGGTCGATGGTTGAAGGGGTATTAGTGTGTGTGTGTTTTTTTGGTGCATGTATGTGCATGTGCAGGTGTGGTTTCGTATATGTGAGGGAGTGCATCTGTTTCCGTAAAGTTATGTGCGCATTTATGTAAGTTCGCTGCATTTCTTACTTCTCAAACAATGTCTTGAATCACCAAGTAAAAAGTAGGTGAGAAAGAAAAGCAGAAGTGGAGCATGAGGCAAAGAAGGGTACGTGATTCCCAATGTCAAAAAAATTATAATCTGCAGACATGGCAGCAGTTGCCGCCACACACCTAAAATATAACCAAACACGATCAGGTACAAAGGCGCAATGGCGCTTGGTTTGCAAATTAGTGGGCATGTAGAATGCGTAAAATGGAGTGGGCAATAATGTGCAAGTCGTGCATTGTATTTCATGATTTCTCCATGCATAAAATAGCAAAATTGTGCTGTTTCCCCCCGCAATCTGCAATGGTTTTTCCCTGCCACAAATTGCTGGATACAACTAGCTGAAGTTTGTGCACAAATCAAGATTCCATTATGGGGGCAAATATACGATTGCACCTAAAATAGAATTTACAGGTCCACTGTGATGGGAGCTTAAATGGAGATAATAATTGGTCATATTTGTTATGTGTGTTTATTAAGTAAAGGAAAAAACATGCTGTCTTTGTTTAAACCCCTGCAAGAAGAAAGCAATAGCAACGCTGCCACTAGGGATCAAAACATTTTGCAACAAAAGCTATGTCTTACTGTTAGACCTGGCATCCTTGGCGTAGTTTTCCTGTGAGTTTTTTCCTTCAGACCTAATGTTCTTGCTGACGTAGTCTTTGCTAGCCTTAGGACTCTGCACACTTTACCACAGTTAGCCAGTGCTAAAGTGCTTGTGCTCTCTCCTCTAAACATGGAAACATTGTGTTAGAACTGGGGGTCCCTAGTTGGCTGAGGTAGGCACCTTAGTCCAAATAGGGGCCCTTGCTTCTGGTCAGGGAAAGGAGGGACACTCTCTTAGATAAACCCTGCTCACCCCCGGTAGCTTGGCATGAGCAGCCAGGCTTATCTTCAAGGCAATGTGTAAAGTATTTGCAACCACGCTCCCAGTAACACAGTGATAACACCACAAATGGACACCGCACTGGTTTTATACAAATAGCGGTATCTTTATCAAAAGGAATACAATGAGACCAAACGATAGAAATTCAACAGATGCGTAATCATAATATTTCACTTTGGCGGTTATTAGGCCAACAATCACTGGTAGGTTCTTACGGTATTAACCCCTTGTACGCTCATGACGGAACCATGCCGTCATGAGCCACGGGCGGCGTGTGCTCATGACGGCGTGGTTCCGTCATGCTGCGGCCGTTGGCGGCCGCTCCTCCCACGCGGCTGTAATTCCCCACCTGTGCAGGCGAAATAGAGAGTGGGCGGAGTCGTGACGGAACCACGCCGTCATGAGCACAGCTCGCCCGTGACTCATGACGGCGTGGTTCCGTCATGAGCATGGCGGCGCGGCGCTCACCTCTCACCCCCCCAGCGCTGCGGTGGAATTCGCGCTGCAGTGAAGGGGTTAATGAGCCATTCACGATGATCTAATGCAATCCTAATGCATTGCTATGCAGTTAGTAATGTAGTAATAAGACAGTCCTTAATGCAAGGATAATGCAGTTCGTGATGCAAGAATCAGGCAGTTCGTAATGCAAGAAATATGCGGTTCGTAATGCAAGAATCAGGCAGTTCGTAATGCAAGAAATATGCGGTTCGTAATGCAAGGAATAATGTTATAAACCAATGTGCGCGGTCAACTCGGGCACAACTAGGCCCCAACAGCAGAGACAATGGTCGTAAGCTTAAATAGGCAGCCTGGTACTGCTGGGCAGGAATGGGCAGCTCAGGTACTCAGTGCGTCTAACGCGGTGCAGCGGGAGAGAGATCGGAGCACTCCTGTACTCCTCCTGCACGCCTCCCCAGGCCACACACGCTTGTGGCTCCCGACCTGAGTCCAAGCCTTACCTGGGGGGTGCGTTGCCTCACTCTCTCCCCCCCTCGTCGGATGTCCTGCAGGGCGGCCCGACGATGGTAAGCTCCATTGCTAGGCGACGCTGTAGCCAGATGGGCTACGACGCTGCCTTCTCCTTCGTTGACGATATTGGGCAGATTCCTCTTGGCGAACAACAATCACGATCCCTTACACCTTGCAGCTTCCTTAGCGTCAATAAGTCCTTTAGCACGTTGCGGCTCGAGCCGGTGGCGGCGATCCTCACTCATAGCCTCAGTTAAGATGACGGCTCGAGCCACAAACAGCAATGCAGCAGCGTGGACGATGTTTCACGCTGCGGGGGCAATGCGGTCACGGGGCACCTCGTAAACAGCACCACAGACCACACAGCAGTCTCAGGCGTTCAAAAGAGCGCACACCAAGCGTCGCTGAGACACGGTTGGAAACTTTGATGTTCCTGAGTTTCCACAAGAGGGGACCAGCTCTCTTCGGGCCCATGGAGACAAGTAACTTTAGGACACAGCACACATCAAAGTTCTCTCAAGCAGGGGGACACAGCACACAGCAAAGTCCCTTGTCCTCTCCTTAGTCAAATCAGAAAACTGCAGGCCAGCCCCAGAACACACAGCAAGGGCAGTCCTTCTCTTCACTCTCTTCAGCTGCTTTCCTTTGGCAGAGGTTCCTCTTGATCACAAAGTAGTTTCAATCCTTTATCAGTCGGGATTTCAGTCTTGAGCTCAAGGGGTCCCGGCTCTTACATTTATACCCGTAAATGCCTTTGAAGTCTTTGTGTGTAGGGGGCTCTGAGCCCGGTCGAAACCAGTTCTGGGTGTCTTCCTGCCAGAGCACACCTTCTTACTTTGATAGTGAGGGTCTGGGCCCCAGACACTCCGCAGGAGGTAGAGACATTCTTTTGTGGCAGCAGCACAGGCCTCTTCACATCAAAGGGGCTACTCCTCCCCCTACACCAAATGCAGGGCAGCCTGTGCTGTCTCACCTACTCCTCCCTGGTGTCAGGACACTTCCCAGACCCTGTCACATCCAGACCCAGACAGTCAATACGCAACCAGGCAGAGGCACACAGGATGGTTTAAGACAAGAAACCAGCCACTTCTAAAAGTGTGGTTTCTAAACACACAATTTAAAAACCATCTTCATAGAAAGATGTGTTATTAAATTCTGAATACAGGCACACTAAACTTCATCTCTCCATCTTATGCCTATGGGAAGATATGCTGAAAACATGGGACATAGCATTCTCCATTTTGTTCTATGGGCAAGATGACCTTGCAACAGTGAAAAACAAATTTGGCAGTATTTCACAGTCAGGACATGGTACACACCTCAGTACACGTCCTACCTTTCACATATACTGCACCCTGCCCAGGGGGGTACCTTGGGCCTACTATAAGGGTGTCTGATGTGTATAAAAAGAGAAGGGTAAGGCCTGGCAAGTGGGTGTACTTGTCAGGACAACAAGGCAGTTAACAACTGCGTGCCGGCACTGCAGTGGCAGGCCTGAGATCTCTTTTTAGGGCTACTTATGTGGGTGGCACAATGAGTGCTGCAGGCCCACTAGTAGCATTTGCATTACCAGCCCTGGCACACATAGTGCACTTTACTAGGGACTTTACTAGTAAGACAAATATACCAATTATGGACAACCAATTCCTATAACACTTTATACAGGGAGCACTTGCACTTTGACAATGATCAGCAGTGGCAAAGTGCCCAAAGCATCTAAGCCAGCAAAGCAAAATCCATCACAGCATCAAAAAATAGAGGGAGTAGAGGCTAAAAGTCAGAGGTAACCACGCCAAGAAATGCCAGGTCTACCACACTGGCTTATAACCAATCTGCATATTTAATTTACTTATAAGTTCCTAGTAAAGTGGCACTACCTGTGCCCAGCGCCTGTACATTAAATGCTACTAGCGGGCCAGCAGCACTGATTGTGCCACCCACTTAAGTAGCCCTTTAAACATGTCTTAGGCCTGCCATTGCAGAGCTTGTGTGTGCAGCTTTAAACTGCCATTTAGACCTGACAAAGTAAACTGTTTGCCAGGCCCAAACCTTCCTTTTTAATACATATATGTCACCCCTAGGGTAGTCCCTGAACAACCCGGAGGGTAGGGTGCAATGTATTTAAAAAGTTGTCATGTACTTTTAAGTTTTATATCTCCTTTTAGTGAAAAACTCCTAAGTTTGTTTTCACTACTAAGGCCTATCTTTCCGACAGGATAAAATTAGAGCTGCCTTATTACATTTTCCAAGTGTAATTTAGAAAATGGGGAAGAAAAACTGGCTCTCAACTTCATATTGAACCCAGGACCCCAGAGTGACTCAAAGGGCTAGTCTGCTGGCTTCCTGATCTGAGCCTCAAGGACAACAAAAGCTCCGCAACCAGCTCCTGGACCCAGCAGCAGGCTCCTAAATCAAGCTTTTGGGCTCTTCACAACCTAGAACGGGTCAGGTGGCACCGAGACCACACCGCTCGCACTGAAAATCAGCATGACCTGCCGACAGCCCGTCCCTTCACACAGCAGCATCGACAGCCCATGGCAGACCGCTAACGCGAAGCACCAGCCCACCTATCCGCGCCACCCAGCCTGTTCTTAGCACCACACACAGACAGCCACCTATAATGCTCTCCTAGCTCTCCACAACCCTCTCCAATGCAAACTGGAATTTTGGCACACAACTTGAGAAGGTCAAACCTCAGCAGGACTAATATGGTACTGCATCCGATCCACGTTCTATAGTGGTCAGCCTGAACTTTTAACTCTCACCCGGTCCAGCGCAACAAGATAGCTGCGGTTGACTCTTTAAGGTGCTATTTTACACTTTATTGTTTAAAAATTCATAACTCCCATTCAGCTGACTGGATTTTTTCTGTTTATGTTCTTGTTTCATTCATTAAATTTTGCTCTATTTTCTAACTTGGTGTGGGATCCGTGTTTCCACTGTTTTACTGTTTGAAGCGGTGCACAAATACTTTACACATTGCCTCTATGTTAAGCCTGACTGCTCTGTGCCAAGCGACCAGGGAATTGAGCACAGGTTAATTTGGGGTTTGTTTGTGCCTTACCTAGAAAAGGTGTGTGGTTGCGGCTTGACCAGAGATCACACTTCAGTCAACAGGTAACCCAATTTCTCACACTTACCCACACAAGCTGTGCCCCAAACCTATTCTCCACTCATTGATAAATGTACAATAAGCGTCAACATGCTCCCATAAACCAAGCCCTTGCCAAAACCTAGTGAAACAAAATATACAAGTAATTATCTTCAAATTCCAAAAATTGCAATGGTCAGAGACAAAAAATTCAAATAATATCACACTATCAGAAATACATCAACCAACACATGAATATAGCACCAAAGCTGCTAAAGAAATACATTTAACACACTGCAAACATGGACAATGGGCAATTCGACACAGAGGTGATTTTAATCACCTGTGGCAGACATGCGCCAGCATCAGCAGTACCCTTGAAGTCACGGCCATGCTAGCCATTGGTTAATCAGATCCGGTGGTTGCCGCTGGGGCCCATCGGCACTCATTTTTGGGGACCGGTACAGATTTTCCCTCATCAGATATACCCATCATCAGAAACACACAAACGGGAAAGAAGGAAGAAGTGAAAGACGGGAAAACCGTCACAAAGGGAGAAAGCAGGGACCGGCAGGAGCAAGATAAAGTTGCAGGCAGTGACCAATGGTGGATGAAAGAGGCTTATGAGTTTCAAGACTTCGCAGCGCTGATCTTCGGGGCACCAACATTCAATAACACTCGTAGCAGGCTTGTTCTGAGTAAAGCTTGGGGCACCAGCACTCATTCATTTACAAATGAAGCACTAATGCTAGGTATTAATGTGCTGCTCCCTATTGAGGAAGTCAGCTTTCATTTTGCAGACCTCTTTGTTCAGAAATCTCCATTTTGGCGATCACATGGAAAGCATCTATGAAAAAAAATGTGATGTGTATTCCTTTCCAGTAGCCTGGTTATGCGGCAAAGGAAACTGTATGCAAAGAAATGTTGTTTCTAATCAACTTCACTGCATGTGTAATGAGGGTCTAGATGGGGAGATGTCGCTCCAACATTTCTTAAGATCAGTTTGTGTATGTGTTTACTTAGTGCGAAAATGAACATTGTGCATCAGACGTCTAGGGCCCAAGTTAGAGTTTGGCGGAGAAGGTGCTCTTAACTGGACAACAAGTTGTGTTACGTCATTACTGTATGTGGATTCATTGGCGTGAGGTTTCCATACATTGTGAAAAAGTAACAGAGTAGCGTGAGAAAAACAGAAAGCTTCCAAAACATAACTCAACTGCTTTTTCTTTAAATTGCAGTCCATATGCAACTAGTGAATACAAATGTATTGCACTTATCCTCACACTCTGCATTCAAAAGTCTTCTATTTTTGCTTTTAAGTATATGGGTGACAACATAGGTATAGTGCTTAAAAACGGCAAAAGTGCACCAAGAAGCACTATATTAAAAACAAAGTATAATAATAAGGAATTTATTTATTCATTCTTCTCTCTTTCTTTATCCCGTTTTCACCATTAAGTTTAAAGGAATTCATTGCACTTGATACTGTTCAACGAGAAAACAATTATAACCTTGTTCATTCCATAAAGGACCGCCTAGTTAGTCAAAAACACAGTCCATTTGAGTCTAACAGATGTAATGACTCCAGGCAGCACATCTAGGAGAAGTGTCTGCAGCCCCCTCATTGACTAGATCACATTAGAGCTACACCAGCCATTCAGTTATTCTTAATGCCGGAGCCTGGGATGGCCCGCAGCCATACTTATAAGATGCAAACCATTGCTTTTAATCAAAAAACTAATCATCCATTTACCATTTCAAGTTGTCGTCCAATGACACACTGGGTTTCACAGGTCTCTACAGCTTGAATCAGAAGCCTCTTTGTATAAATAAATATAAAACTCAATACGAACTACAAATTTAAACCATTGATTCCCTAAGTACATCAAGAACACAACTCAACCATGCAGTACTCAAGAATAGAGCATTATTTCATGTGTGACAGTATGCTCTTTAGTACAATAGAGTTTAGACATGATCGTTTTTTAGGTCGCGCATGCAAGACGTCTAGTATATACTTTAGTATATACTTATTATATACTTATATGTGTATGTACTTTGTGGGCTCTGGAGATTAGCCCTAGGACTTGCCTGCTTCCACTTAAGGACTTTTTTTCTCTTCAACTGCCTCTATTTAACTTTCTTGATAGAAAACGACCAGCAGAGGCCAGTAAAATACCAGAATCACTTTAGCATTCTCTAGATTCCAGTCCATAGAAATTGTCCTCCACAAGCACCCGTAGACAATAATATTTTTTTCAAATCTTGTATTTTCAGTGATATGACCACCGAAGACCCTGATTTTATATTAAAAACAGAGCTTTGGATTATACCATTTCCCTCTGAAAGGCAATATTTCTCTCCATGTGTTCCCATATGTGGTGTGTCACGCAGTTTGGTGCTTACTTTGCCTCCATGTTAAGGAACAGTAGATGTTTGAGCGCCCATGCTAATGTGCTGCATAGCTAAATACATATAAGGTCCCCAAAGGCGAGACCGATTGCATTGCAAATGCTTATTATTAATACTCATTCCATCTCTTCTTAAGGCGTAGCCATTCTGGGAGTATTTGTTTACCTTATGCCTACCATGGAACACTAGCTAAGACCAAACCTTTGTTGACAAGAGCAGGAAGTTGCAGTCCTATCAGTGATGGGTGGCCTGTGCCTAGGCTTTCCTGAAGCCAGTGTAGTCAGATGTGGCTCTTAGAATTGGATGCAGAGCATTTTGTAAGAAGTGTCCTTGTAGTTGCAAGGTCCTATATCCACGGTTAAGACTTTGATGGTCTGCTGCGTGATTCCATCTGCTGCAGTCAAAAGTAGGGATCCATTGGGTGTCTTGTGGGAGGTTGTCTTTTACCTCCAAAGGCCTTATGCACAGCGCAGAGTGAGCCAATGGAGAACAGCCACAGCTGGTTTAATGTGGTAATGCAACATCAGCTACAACCAGATTGGATTTAGAAAGTTTGTTCTTGTCAATTACTTTCTTTGGCAGAGCACTTTAAACAAGGTTACAGCAGTCACAGAATACCACTAAGATGCTGGTCATCTAATTCACTGTGAATGGTTCTAAGAAGTTGAAGGACCTTGCACAGTTAATAAAGCTGGAGATTGACACAGTTTTAACTTGGGAGATGATGGTCCCGTTAAGATGAAAGAGGACTCTCTGGTTCCTTACCTCCCTACGGTTGGACATCCTATGACGGGAGGTCGACCAAGCACTAGTATTGCAGTTTTAAATTTAACTCTTTTCGGACAAATGTCACTTGAAGGAGAGTAAGATCTGCTTCTTATAGTTACCCCCACTTGTTGCTGATGTTTTCGACTTAGATTGACTAGGATCCTGCTATCCAGTACTCCAGTCCAGCTGCTTTCTCCTCTAAATTGATTGCATGTACTTTAGGTACACTCCAGATTGGATTCTGGGGTGCCCTTATCAGTCCGCAGTATATGGTATACTATGTACCCAGGGCATAGGGACCCCAGAGGCCTCTCAGGGGCCGCAGCATGTATTATGCCACCCCTGGGAAACCATTCAAAATGACACCACAGTTCTGCTACAGCAGCCTGTGTAAGGTGGTGCATGCACCCCTTACTTAGATATAGGTTCACTATATCTACTCTATATCACTGCACATATAAACCTATCAGTCACGCCTATGACAGGCCTTTTCAATCCTGAAGGCGCGGTACTGGGTTTTATGTGAGAGGGTGCACCTGCATGAGCAGAGCCCCTCTGCAGCCTTCGGAACCTATTTTCCGGGTTTGTTTGTATGCAGCCAACCATATATACTTAAGTGCATTATAACCTCGCGGTAAATGCTAACTTTAAAACGGCTGCACAGAAACATGTCGTGTTTGGTGTCAAACACCTTGGAATTATACCTCCCCACCAGTAACTGGTAGGGGAGGTATGATTTCACCCTCCTAGCGGGGCAAATGTGACATACCGGGCTACCCGGTACAAGCTTTCTCGACATGTGCATCACAAAATGGATGCTGCCCTCCTGCTGCTGAGCCAAGCTCGAGCAGGGGAAGGCTTGACAATAGGTTTCCTGTCACAGGGAGGTGTGACTACCTCCCAGACAGGATTTAGTGTATTGGGGCTGGGTGGGTGCACTCTGAGAGTGCTTTGATGTCTGCACTGGGGGCACATTTGGTGTCCCTGTGCATAATCCAGCTCAAAACCGGTTGCAGGAGCCATTTGCTCCTGCTCTGGCATGAAACTGGATGAAGGACATGGGTGTAGCCATTCTGTCCTGACCCTCCCATAGGTGGGTCCCCAGAGTTTGTCCCACCCCTTCCTTGGGTATGGAGTAGGAACCCCTGACTACAGGACTTTAGATTTTACCTGAACTAAACTCTGCTACAGAAACCAAGTACTTCGACGATCTGCACGACGCTGGATGACTGAAGAATCTTCCTTGGAGTAAAGGATTTACTCCCCTGCAAGGCAGGCACCTAAAACGCATCTGACCGGTTTGCATTTCACGAGCTCCTGAGGACTCCGAAGATTTCTGCAACACAGGAGGTGGGTTCCCGAGGTCTCTCAGGTTGATCTGTGCTCTCAGCAATTCTGAGGCCCGTATCCCTCGTGGGGCAGTACAACCCGAACCCCTGTGCACCGTGTATATTTGCAGCAGCATATGCTTTTTGGCGATTCCTGAGGCTGTTCTTTGGGCTACTTGTAGTCCTGACCCGAGCAGTATTTCCACCAAAGATTTCCGGCCTACACTCCACGAGTATTTCGTGGCCTGGTATTTAGTGATTCAGCTCGAGGTACCTTCGCGATCCCTGATCCGTCGACCTGTGGGTCCCTATGAAGGTAACTTTAACTTTCTGTGGGCTTTCCTGGTTGCTCCAGACGTGCCCTGACTCTCCATAGCTTAGAGAGTCCCCAGGACCTTGCTGGTCCTCACCGAAGCATCTTTCCTCTGCCCTTGTGGGTTGCAGTTCCCAAGGCTTGTTGGGGTTCAATCCGGACACTGACCCCCCAGCACTCGACATCCTTCGTGGGACAGCTCACCTCCAGACTTTCGTGGTCGTCGACGTCTCCTGGTCCCTGTGGCTGCATAGTCAAGCTTCACCTCTTCGCACCTGAAGGGCCCGACATCGGAGGGCAGTTGTCTATCGTACCCCTGGTCACTGTGAAGTGACCCAGACTCTGTCCCCTCTGCTTTTAGGTTCTTCTCATCTCTGATCAAGGCTTGGATCACACCGGACACATTTCATCTTCACGGCAGCAGCACCTTTCCACATCACACCATTGAAAACTACGAAGGTTTCCAACATCACTTGACCCCGGCTCCTCTGGGATAGGTAACACGGGTATCTCAGTACTCTCAAGGGTGCTGGCCTTAGAACCTTCTATGTTTAACTGGGTTTGCTTAGAGTGCTCTCCGAAGTGTCCTTAATCTTTAAAATTCCAACCGCGACTTTCCCATAGAGTTGTACTGAGCTCACGCCTGTGTTCACACACTGCACTCGTTCTCCAATGGGTCCCCTGTGTCTCTACCTTGGGTGGTTCATTGGGGTACCAGCGATTCTACATGCTCTAGGCACTGTGTCTAGTCAAGTCGTGGTTGTTATACCACTTTCTTAGTATATGGTTTGGTCTCCCCCTGGAGCCCACTGTGTATTGTTCTATTTACTATCGTTCTAGTGATTTAATATGGTATGCTTTGTTTTCTAATCTCATAAAGAGGTTAGTATAGAGTGCTTAGTAAGAAATACATATATTGTATATTTTCCTCGTGTGGTTCTCCTTTCATTAGGTCATTCAGGAGGTTATAATCTGGTAAACCAAGCTGCTTTACATTCCTTCGAGACTTAGCCTGAAGGCTGCTCTTCATAGCTACCACCAGGATAGCTTTCAATAAAGGTTGTCTTTAACCTAATCATCAATAAGGGTTTTTTGGACTGGTACAAGGTGCTCACTTTAATTAGTGGTCAGCATATACCAGGCCAACTTCTCACATAGCTCTCTTTCACACAATGGAAAATGTGGCCCAAGCATATGATAATAGATGTCTGATTCACTGACCTGGTTTACAGCACATGGGTGTGTACATTTGCAAGTTAACCTTGTACTGCACCAGGTGGTGTGCTACAGGCTGTGCTTAATTGTTGAGAAGCAGGTGTTAGACACCCTGTAAAGTTGACTTTATTGATCCAGTTAGAGTAGGAGAAACAGAACACATCCAGGGCAGAGTCGGCAACTTCAGCAAGTTCCTCAAGTTTACATGGCAGTGTCTCTCGTACCAGAGTAAAAGATGACAATGAGAGCTGATTTAAAATGTTCATCCAAGCAGTAACTATCCTCTAACATTATTAAGGGTAGACTGGTGAATTGTCGGATACTATTGGGACCATCTTGCACATCTCCCTTTCTATGATATTGCTGGCAAATAGGTTAATATTGACAGGTATTTAGTCAGCTCTTTTGAGTCCGTCAATGGTTCCT
This sequence comes from Triturus cristatus, assembly GCF_964204655.1. Lineage (NCBI taxonomy): Eukaryota > Metazoa > Chordata > Amphibia > Caudata > Salamandridae > Triturus > Triturus cristatus. The sequence goes on along the minus strand of NC_140583.1, from coordinate 268,455,574 downwards.
CCAAAACAGGCAGTGTTGTGACATGTTTCTGGAAATCAGTCGCAGTTCCTTGGAAGGAGAAGGTGTTGATCACAAATGGGATTCAAGGGAAGGAATGAACTGCTCCATATGTTGTCTTTACAAAATACTGTGGCCAAGCTAAGAAGTTTTGTGTTTCGTTCTAGACCAAACAACGTTTCCATGGCCATTGAGTGGAATGTGTTGAAGACAGACTGACAGATAAGTGGCACAAAGAAAAGGTGCAGTGATTGGTGGCAGTGGATAGAATCATGCATTGAAGGGATTTTTAATTCATACAAAATTCACAGTACTATCTGGTGATACAAATAAGGGTTTCAGGACAATCGGTTATACCAGCTCCAGATATTTGTTTAAAAAATATCTATATTAGTTTAGTAACTTACTAAAGAGTTTAGCGCAGAAGGCATTTTAGATTCCCTTAATCACATAGTGATATCATTTACTGTTTGCGTAGATGGACTTCATCTTCATCCATCATAGGACACTGCTGAGGTCATTCAGTGCTAATGCAGATCCACTTTTGTTCAACTCAGTCTTTGCTATACTACTTGTTTGAGAGCTTGATACTAGGTTTTGACTTTTTAGTTCTAAATGTGGCATATCCTACACAAAGAGAGCACAACAGATATGTATCTGCCTCTGTTAGTAGTCAATTGGGAGTTATGTCTTTAATTCCTTCAAAATATGGGAACGCTGACTTACTCAATAAAGCAATTTTCTTTACTATTCATATATAGAACCAATCCTTTCTCGAATTTCATGATTGCCCCTCAGATAAAACAAGCCACTTACTACTTTTATATTTTCTTTCTGCCAGGGATTCTTCTGGTCCTTTGGCTATCACTCATACATTTAGTACACAGATAAAAGAGGTAATATGATTTCCAAAACCCTTACAAACCAATAAATGCAACATTACAGCCTGTAATTGTGACACACTCCATATAAGAATGGTCGGGGATTGGTAAAACTCTACTCAAGCAGGAACCACAATCTCCACAAGCAACTCCCAAATTAACCTGTGCTCACCCCTCTGGTAGCTTGGCACAGAGCAGTCGGGTTTAACTTAGAGGCAATGTGTTAGAGTATTTCTGCAGCACTTCAAGCAGTAATAAACTGAAAACACAACTCAAGAAAACTCCCACAACAATTTAGAAAAATAGAGTAAATTGTAATCAATAAATCAAGTCAGATTACAAGTGACACAAATCTAGTCAGTAGAACCAAAGATATGCAAGTCTAAAGATTCCGATGAAAATAGTGCCAAAAAGCACTAAGCGCCAGTTGTGGACATCTGGTCGCACTAGACCAGGGCAAAGTCACAAGTTCAGGCCGACTGTGATGGAGTGTAGGCTGGCTACAGGAACCCACTTATTCCTGCTGAACTGAACAAGAGTATTTTAAATCCTGGTTGTGAAGAGTTTCGGAGTTCCGCGTCGGCAATGCATTGCTCAGCCGAGGTCCTGGTCGGATTTGCGTCACACAGCATCAGTTCCGAGGAACTGTGAGGCTGCAATGCGTGGTCCTGAGACATTGTCATGGAAGCAGTTGACAAGAGGGCTTGTGATGCAAGGGCCTGCTTCTGCGATGCGTCGCACACTGGCGGGTCCGTTGGGACTGTGGGCTGCCAGGGTGATGCGGAGTCATTGCACTGGGAAAGTTCATGCAGCAGTGGCAATGCGTCTGTTCTGCACGGGTTATGCTGCAAAGCAGAGGATGAGTTGGTTCTGCTGGATCTACAGATAGGCTGGCAGAGCACCTTCTGGTCCACTTCCAAAGGTCCAGGAGGGGGAGTGGCAGCACTTGGCAGGGTAGGACGTATAGATGGCAGAGTCCAGGTGCTGGGTTCAAGGTTGTTGGAAGCCTGTTATGTCCCTGAGCCTTCTAATAAGGAGGCCAGCCAACCAGCCCCAGGAGTCCCTCTGTGGTCCTGGGTTTAGATATGCAGGTCCAGTCATTATCACCCAAAACAGGTCAGCAGGTGAGGACAGCGGGCCAGCAGTCCTTCAGAGCAGCAGTCCAGCAGAGTCCTTTCAGCAGCACAGTAGTAATAATCATCATCATCATAAAAGCTTTATTAGATTTGTGAAAATCATAAAAGCACACAATACAATACACATTTCTTTCATTAAATATACCAATCAATATGTCAGCAATTTTCAATGGCATCTCAGAATACAATTTAAACGTATTTTGTCCTCGCCAGCAATGCCTCTCATCTAAGCGCTCATGGAGAATTAGCAATCAGCAGGACTCAGATGTATATAAAAGCCATGATACAGCGTTCCTATGAGCATCTAATACATCAGAATCTACAGGGGCAAAGGGAAATTAAAATTTAAAAAAAGAAATTGCATTGTGCAGGATGTTGTCACAGAAATTTCATATGTATTTAAAAAAGTTATATCAATATAACAACAAATTTCTTCCTAATCTGCAAGTGGCAATTTCACCATGCATCTTTCTTGTTGAAAGTGCATGGTGTTTTATATTATATAAATAATTACATTATTAAAGATGAAATTTCCTTCATGTTCAGCAAACAACACTTAACCATAACACTTTTTTATTCGGAGTGCACCTCTTAAACAATTGAGGACAGCAGAACATGTTTCAGGGGCGTATTCGAGAGAATGTAATATTCTAAAACCTTTATAAGAACTAGGGTGATGTAGTCTCAAGAGTGGAAGCAAAAAAGTTGATCTTAAGGTTTTGTAAAGTGCACAGAAGAGAACAAAGTGCAATGTGGATTGCTTCGAGTTGTTATTGCAAGGGCATAGTGAAAGGTTTCCTGTCCAGGGCCGAACTAGCCTTAGCGTTTCGCCGGTGGGCCGGAGTGGTGGGGGCCAGTTTTCTGGCCATGGGGACCGGTTTTGAAGCAGTGCTGCAATATCTGCCCCAGTAACTAAAGCGGGAGCGGTGCTTTTTACTAGCACCAACCCCCCCACCAACGCCACCCACCCCAGCTCCCAGTGCCAATCGAGCAACCATCTGCCAGGGCAAGTTGCTGTTCCCAGTCTGGGCCTGTTTCTGTCCATCCTCCTTGGTTCAGAAAAGCCACCAAAAAGTGTACAGTGCCCAGGTGAAAACTTGGGAAAAAACCTATATTGCGGATGTAGGATAATAAACAGAAAAAATTGCATCTCATGGAAACAGGCAATGGGCAGACAATGGCAGCCCTAAAAATATTAGTAGGTAGTGGCACCAAAACGTTGATATTATTTTTAAAGAGATCAAGTGGGATCCTGTCCTGTCCAGGCACTTTCCTACGTATACCCTGGAAAATAGCTGCCTCCATCTCCTTTACCGAGATGGATTGGCTGAACTGGGAGGCCTGATCCATATCTTTAATCATCCTGATATCCCTTTCCTCTGGGTCAATCACCTTATTAAAAGGGTTGAAATTCATAAGAAATGTGAGGCCCGTGTGATCCCTGAAATCAGAGAGTCAAATTTAGTTGTGGGACCTACAGAAAACAGTGGGCGATTGATAACATCCTAAAATTACTTTATATGTCTCAAACGTCCAGCGGCCAATAAACCAGACCCAGATTTATTTCTAAACTCGTCCTTTCTGTGATCAATTGCAGCTTTATAATTTTTCCGTGCTGCCTTAACTAAGGGCCTGATTATGATGGTGGTCGATCAGACTGCTGACCGCCATCACATCAGGCAGGAGACTGTCTGACAATGAGTCGGCCGTCCCACCCACCCAATGTAGGTAAGACTGCCAGGATGGTGGTAGGAAAGTGCTTTTTACTACTGTGGCATGTGCTGCGGCCCAGGAAAAGGGCCGCAGCACACGCTGCATGGTAAAAAGCACTCAGTGCACAGTGAGGCACCTTGAGCCACGCACCATGCAGTGCAATTATGTGTTTGAGGCACTACATATGCCCCCCAGGCCACTTAGAAGTAGCCCACGGGGGACAGGGGCCATGTTGGGTTCCCCAAAGTTTGTTTCTGTCGGCCTTTTCATAACGGAGCACCATAAAAAGGCAGTCGGAAAGGGACACCCTAATCCCGAACCCCTACAGCGGTGCCTGCCCAGGCACCACCTCCATTGTAGGGATAGGATTCCAACCGCCGCCCCGGACGGATCTTGGATCCTGTCGGAGGCAGCAGTCTCTCCCCCCGACATCTGCGCTCAGACTGCAGGTATTGTAATCTGGCAGTCCGGCTGAAAGCCTTGACGACCTGTCGGTGGTGGTCCGCCCACCATTGTAATGAGGCCATAAGTCCTTATTGCATGGGACAGCATGAAGAGCTATTTTTAGCTCTTTAAGAGCTTTTGTTCATGAACCTTTCAAACCACTGGGAGGGGAGTGGAAGTGGGGCATTTGACTGTTAGCCCTGATGATATGGCTAAGCATAGTGGCTCAAAATCACTAGCTAAATCAATAGGGGCACCCTCAATTGGCAAGCATCTATTGAGCACGTCAATGTTTTCCCTCAAGATTTTTGCTTCAAAGGCCTGCGGGTTTACCGGGTCCCATTTTAACCTAAGACCATTATTCGAGTTGAGCTCAATGGGAGGAACAGTGAGTTTCAGATCCCTTAGCCCAAATATTATGTTGAGGTGGGCTATTAGGGGATTATGATCACTAGCACAGTTTTAGGATATCCTGAAATCAGCGACCAGGCTACAGTAATCACTAGTTATTAATAAGAAATCAATTGTACTTTATTTCACCTCTCCAGAAAAGGCAGGGTAGTGAGAGGGAGTGTCATTTACACAGTCGAATAGGAAAGTTAGATCATTTAAAATCACAATGTTATTTAAGACATCCCCATATTCGGAGTGTTTAAAATGAGTTAGTGGCTGCCCCACCTTGTTTTCCTCACCACAAGCCCATGAGTTACTAAAATCACAAATTAAACAGTTGAAATCCCATACCAATAGGATATAAAACTGGAAGCTTGAGGCAAAAGTATTTATAATCACTTCATTTTACTTGTCAGCAACTTGTGTATTACAGTGATCAAATATGATAAGGTAAAAATTCACGAACAAGATGTTCACAGTGCCTAGACCAAAAAGCAATTGGTACCAAGGTGAGGAACTTAGAGGCTTAACTTTCGCCTTACTACATTTAATAGAAATGAACACAGCCATGCCACCCATCATTGCTGAAATACAATAAGAGCAGTACCAATTTATCTTTAAGAGACCAGGTCTCATGAAGATGAATCAATTTGAAGCCTGAAACAAGCCCACCCAGTCCTCGTTTTGAAGCTTTGTACCTATTCCCGCGGTGATCCAAGACAGCATGGTAAGAGACGACTCGAAGTTGATTGAGATTGGTGCAACGCTGCCGCATGGATCTAAAGCCTGTGGTTTCACTGTGATGACCAGGGCTTCTCCTGGGATAATATTGGAGTTTGGTGTTGTATGATTTAGGGAGCAGGATGGTTGCACATAACTAGTTGACAGTCAATCATTGTTTTCCATGGTTTTTAGGACAGCAAAATGTTTTTTAAGTGGAAGCCTTAGCGGGAGTGAATGAGCCATCAAATTAGCAGAGGAATTAAGGGTGACAAAGGCTCCTTTATGCATAACCAACGAATTAATGCAGTTAAGAGATACTTTACCACCTCTGGGATCTAAAATTGACACACAATCACTTTTGGTTGAAATTGGCCAATAACCAACACCCGACACTCTGCTTACTGTTATAATTTCAAGAGGAAGGCCTGCCTTAGGCCCGACATTAGAACTAAACCAGTGAAAATCTTTATGCCTCAGATCCTCCAATGATTCTTTCTTCTCCATCTTCAAAATAGAGACATGGTCCAGAATGATGACGTAGGGTAGTTTGTCCGTGGGTAGAGGTAAGTGTGGTTGTTATAGGTGGCTCCCAAACATTTTCTAGGTGGAACTAAGTTTAAATGTGGCCCTTTGCAATTATTTTGATTGGTCTTAGTGGTTCCAATATAACATGCTTAGTTCATTCCTCAGTCAGTTGAACCGTAGTATGAATGGGTCAGGAGAATGGGGACCTTGGTACATTTGGGGGGAGAGTCCGGCCTGAAGGATTGTTCATTGGGTGTAAATTCTACAGGGAATTATATGGCGATTGCCAGTGGGAGGCCACAATCTTTGCCAGCCCTAGCTCAATCTTTGCCATTAGATCATTTTTTAAAGCACATACTACTGTTTCCAGTATGAGGAATAAATCATCATTGCAGGATTTAACCAAAGCACTCAGTTGGACCGTTAGTTCGCCTTGGGGTCATACTAGATGTCACAGTATTATCCAATCATGCACAGGATGAGGCTCCCATTTCCCCATCTATAGAAAGTGGGTCTGCACCTGAAGGAGTCATGCCATGAGAGCCTGTTTGGGCCGATGAACCGTGTGGATTAAATAAAGTAGAAGAGTTCCACCTTATGGCATTTATTCTTTCCTCCACATGGCCTATCTCGGAATTTAAAACGTCCATTACTGTTGACAAATTGTTTGTGATGGGGGTGTGGTAAGTGATGCTGCTGAGATAACCTTCAAAGTCCATGAGCCTTGAATTTTCTTATTGCCTGCAGTAACTGATAACTTGGTCACAAATATAATGAGGGCAGACCCCAAAGATGGTTATACTTTGTGTCTCAACATCAGCTTCGCAACAATAAGAATGCTAAAGTTCCACTACGGGCTGAAATGTATGGTGGGTGGCCCAGCCCAGCCTCATCTGACGCCGACGGGCTCCGACAGGTCCACCAGTGGCCAGGGCTTTGCCCAGGCATGGCCCAGAGACACCTGTGCAGTGGGAGTCCGTGGACGCTTATCAAGCGTCGGCTATCAGGTCCTTACTGTTTGGCAGGGTGATGGTTGGGGGACCAAGTCCCAACCCAGGATGGCTTCTGTGAATGTGGAAAGAAGCAGCAGTGTGTTGTGGGCCCGGATGGCCCATATAAGTATCCCAGCACAGCAGTCCTTCTTCCTGGCAGAGTCCACAAGTCCAGAAGTGTCCTGAAGATATGGGTCTAAGGATTCAACATTTATACTTGGTGCTCACTTTCAAGTGGAGGAAGCGTCTGCAGGTTTCCACCCTCCTGAAGTGTCAGGCATCCCCTTACACCCTGTCCTGGTTCAAGCTTGCCCATGGGTCACAATAGACTAACTGTGAGAAAGTGCCATCTTTCTTGCATGGTATGCCCCCACTTTTTGCTGCATTGCTGAATGTACTTTGACTGAGTGTGCCCTGGGCTCCTGCCAATCAGGTGCCCAGGGTCTATGTTCCTTCCCTAAAAACAGTGCTGAAACCTAAACCCAAATTGGCAAACCCTGGCCACATTTCAGCCCCTGGTAAATGGTACACTAGGTACCCAGGGCCTTGTGACCAGGGAAGGCCCCTAAGGGCTGCAGCACTTATTGTGCCACCCTTAGAGGTCCTGCACCCTGACACAAACACACTGTCCTTGCAGGCTGTCTGGGTATAGAACAAAACAGAGGGTCGACATGGCACACATCCCTGTGTGCCATGCCCACAACACACACTGCCCTGCCATACATCAGCCACCCCTCTAGCTGGGTGCCCTATGCCAGTGGTGTGGGTACAAGAGCATGAGCCCTGTGCCCCTACAGTACCCAGGTCCATTCCTGGGCACTGTAAGTGCAGTGCTGCCATTTAAGAGTATATGGTGTTGGGAGATCGTCAACACGAACTCCACAGCACCATGAAGGCTCCACTGAAGACTGAGAAGTTTGGTATCACACTTCTCAGCACATTAAGCCCGCACTGATGCCAGTGCAGGATTTAATGTACAATGCACGACAGAGGACATCTTAGAGATGCTCCCTGAACCGAACCTAGAATCCACGTCTTGTCTGAGGGGCTGCCTAGGCTGCCACACAGCAGATATGTTGCTGGACCCCTGGGTAGAGAGCCATCTGCTCTCCTGGGCCTGCAACAATGCACATCCTGGGCGAGGTGCTAGGTCTCCTCCCCCAGGATGGGCAGGGGAAGCTTCAAAGGCATGCTGCCTTTATGAGCTTCTCCAGGCCACTTGCTGTACTCAGCAACTGGCCCCTACCGGTTCTAAACCCCCACTCTGGCGGGAAGACTGACCGGAAGCTCCAAGGAAGGACAGGGGGTGTGCCAGCCTCTGCCAACCCCACCCCTCAGGTGGGGGAGGCGAGGTGAAGCACATCTCCGGGCTCTCGCCATCTTGAAGATGGGGAGCCCTACCCAATCACGACTAGGCCACTTCCCTCCCCCCCCACAGGAGAGTGGCAGGATAGGGGGTGTACCCACCTCAGGGCAGGGACCCAATGGTCCCTGCCCTTTACCTACCTGTAATGCCCCTAAATTTAGTGTTTAGGGGCACCCTGAACCTTCCTTCCTGAGATCCAGATTCCGAAACAGCAAAGAAGATCAAGAAGCAAGAAGACCCGCCGTGTAGCTGCTAACAAGAGGAAGACACCAACTGCATTGGCTTCAGCCCTAACGGCCTGTCGACCCTTGAACCTGCTCCTGCTAAACCCCGGTATCTCCAGTGGCCTGCAAACTCACAAACCCCGGAGGACCTGGCTACCTTGTGACTCTGAGCAACTGGGACTCCCACGAGCAGTGGTACTGCTCAAAGCAAGTTACTGACCCCTGGCATCAGCCAGGAACCGCGAACCCTGCACACTCTGCACCCGCCAAGCCTCGCCTGTACCGGAGTGGACCAAGACCACGAGGACGTCCCCCTGGCGACTGTGACCCCGAATCCAGCACCCAAGGACCCACCTCGACGCTCCTGACGACGCCTGCAGCCACAAAACCAGGGACCCCTCCAACCGCGACCAGCAGAGAGTACGATTTCCCGAAGCCAAAAGGCACCCCTGCACCCGGCGCCCTGCGGCCCCCTGAGCCCCACTCTTGGGTGCCTACCTATCCTCCAACTACCCAACTTACCTCTCGAAGTGGTGGTCGCACCTGAAGAATCTTCGTCCCCGAGCTTGCAGCCTTTGTTCGTTCTTGAGCTTCTCCATTGCAATCCATTGAGCGCCCGACGGCTCAAAAGCACCCTGCACCCGGCCGCCCGAGTGGCCCTGGCAGTGCAACTTCTACTCTAACCTACTTCCCCATTTGCCCTGAGCTAGTGACCAGGAGCCCAGCTCCCACAGCTGCGTGGCCTGCTAGCCAGCAGCCACCAACCGCATGCCCCCTGCCTCCCATAGGATAACATTGGGCCTAACTCACTCTGCACCCGGCTGCCCCTGTACCGCTGAGGGTATAACAACTGTACTTACCTGACCCTGAGAGACCCCTGAGTCTATGCCCAGAACCTTAACTCTGCCAGTCAAGTACTTACCCAAAAGCCGATAACTCCCTTTTCTTCCATAGGGTAACATTGACTGGTTTCACTTGAAAATTCTTTTAAGTGTGGAGTTTCTAAACTTTAAAATATTTACCTAAAATCAACAGAGTAACGAAAACGAAAATACTCACCTGTTATCGGGAGAGATCCCAGTGCTGGATCTTGGCGGCCAGCACTGACCCTGAAAAGTAATTACAACCATACTTACAGCTAACTCAATTTTCTTCCATAGGAAACCATTGAATGTTTTTCTGTGAAATTTCTTCTGTCGATTTTTGCGAACTACAAATATTCTTAAAAAATCGCACCAACTGTGAAAACGTAGGGCCATATGTATCAAGCAAAATTGTGATCACAAATGCCGAAATTCGCAGAATTTCGGCGTCTGCAATCGCAATTTTGCTTAGTGGTATGTATGAGGCAAATCTGTGTGCAAAATAAGGAATCGCAGAATTTGCGATTCCTTATTTTGCGATTGCATTTAAGGAATCGCAAATTTTGCGATTCCTTAAATGTAATGTAAGAAGCACCAAAAAAGTGCAATTTGGCCTTAAGGAATCGCAAATTACCACCAACTTCAAGTTGGTGGTAATTTGCGATTTCTTTGAAAAATTTACTTTTTTGCATTTTTCAAAGTGCAATGTGAAGCACATACATGCCCTTAGGGCATGTATGTGCGCCACATGTGCACCCATGCTTATTTCAGGGGTGCAACAGGGTGACCTTTTAACACCCTTGCACCCTTGAAATTGCATTCTCAATTTGCGATTCTCTAATTGCTAATCGCAAATTGAGAATGTCTGCCCATTCATTCCTATGGGCCTCTAGGCCCATAGGACTGAATGGGGAGGTATTCCATAATTGCGAATCGCAATTTGAGATTCGCAATTAAGGAATATGTAGGATTCGCAAAATTTATTGTAAATCCTACATACGTAGCATTTTGCGATTCTCAAATAGCGATTCGCAAAAAATCGTTATTTGAGAATCGCAAATGAGGATTTTGATACATATGGCCCGTAATTACTTACCTGTTTTAGATAGATGTCCCAGTGCTGAACCTAGGAGCCCAGCACTGGATTACAAAAGTAACGAGAACATACTTTAACTGTAACTTGAATTTTCTTCCATAGGAAACCATTGACTGTTTTTTCTGTGAAATTTCTTCTGTTGATTTTGCAAACTTACAAATATTCGTTAAAAATCGCCTGTATAGCCTAAACACATTCTCTCAACTGCTTACAGGTGGTACACTACTGCTGGATCCAGGATTCAACACTGAACTAGAAAAAGTAACAATAAGCCCACTTACCTGCTAAGTGAATTTCCTCCCTTAGGATAACATTGGTGATTCTATTAGAAAAAGTGTCAACTTTTAAAATACCAAAATATTGCTTAAAAATCACAACAGTAACTAAAACTTATTTACTAACCTGTTTCGAGGAACTGTCCCAGGACTGAATCTAGGATCCAGTCCTGGAGTTAGAAAAGTAATCCTTAAAGTAACTAATTGCATTTAACTAGAAATTCCCATTGAGCTCAATGTATTATTGTGTTTGAAATTCTGTTGCCTATTGCAACAACTGTGTCTATTGCATTCAAAACGCCTACTGCATATTGAAAGTGTTTATATAAAGCCTCTCATTCAGAGAAAGTATATTTTGAAATCTATTGTTGGTCCTAAAATAAAACACCATATATTTTTATACAAAACCATTGGCCTAGAGTTCAGTTCTTGAGTGTGTGAGACCATTTGCTGACTGAGTGTGTGCAACAAATGCTTTACACTGTCCTCTGATACTGCCTTACTGCTCGAACAAGCTACCACTTTAGAGAGTAAGGTTATATCTAACTTTAGCCTCTGCCTGTTACCTGCAAAACATCCCATACCTAAATTAGCCACACATTCCACCCATATCATTACTAGGACCATAATGCATTGGTATGGTTAGTGTAGTTGTGTGTGGTCTCAGGATGCCTGGCAACGAATCAAATCACTCATGTCCTTTGGTCTCGTGATGTCTGACAACCAATCAGATCTCTTGTGTCCTTTGAATAGAGAACCGCCCCTCTCACTCATTGCTTGGCTTCTCCAATCCGTAAAAAATTCCTGCCTGTGCTGATTGCTACGTTTCTTCACTGGAAATATTCGAGCCTTGGATTTCCTGCACGCCAATTGCGGCGTCTCCTGTACGCCAGTCTCGGTATTTTCCTGCAGGCCATTCTCGGCGTTTGTCTGCACGCCATTCTCGGCGTTTGTCTGCACGCCATCCTCGGCGTTCTCCCGCACGTCCTTTGCAGCGTTCCCGAAGTATCCTGTTTTGCTTGCACAGGGAGTTTGTTCACCACGCCGATTCTCTTTCCCCATCGGAATCAGAGAGAGGTCTTGAATACACTTGTTCAATCTTCCTGAAAACCGTTACGAGCTAAACCCCGGTTCGGAGAAGACGAGAGACTTATTTCTTCTTATCATCCCAGCGGTAGCGGAAGATTATCTGTCTGGATGGATTCGTTGCTCGCCCCACTTCAAAAATATCATCTTGCGAGTGAGTCAACTTTGTGACAGACGTGAGTCTAATCCAGGAGCTATACAATTATCTGCTGCAATATAACCTCGCATTACGGAAAACTTATTGCAAACTCATTTATCCTCTTCACGGAACTTCCACATCCAGACATCGCTCTAAAGACTTTCATTTGTTGGACACAGCGTTTTATTTCACCCAGTCTTGCGAAAATTGCACAAGCGTATGTTTTACACATTACAAAATACGAGCAGCAAAACAAGATTGCATTAAGACTTCGGGTGCCTCTTGGTTCAAGTTGCATATACTCACACCTCGCCTCTTGTCACATATGTGTTTTAGGTTACTAATGTTGGATGTCCTTTTTTGTTCACAGTACCATCTAGTTGCTTCCTCGCCCATTGGTTCCTCCTGCACTGTGTCTCCTTCGTGGAAGTTCCAAGTCTGCTCATCGCTCCCTGGGGATATCTGTAAGTTTCCTGTTATATCTTCCCTGGAGACTTACAGTATTCTCGGGGAAGGTGAGACCTAGCTTCGCTCCTGAGGATCATAGGTGTTCAACACCCTCTAGCAGTGACAGAAAGCCAAGCCCACATTTAAATTCGATCCCCCGAGCGAAGTATGGATAAAGAGACTCTGGTAGCAGGAGCAGCTGCCCCTGAACTATCCATGGCAAATCTCGCCAATGCATTAGTTACCTTACAAACAGAACTCAGAGAGGTAAAAACAGAAAATCAAAGACTAGTCTTAGAAATAGATATGTTAAGAAGTCAGAAACCCATAGGCACGGACAGTGGTACCCCATATAAAAAACCCTACATTCAGCCGGCGCGTTTTCAGGTTCCGTCCTTTCCAAGCACATCTTCCTTGGACACCACTACACCCCCCCCTGTGAATGTCACTGTAGTCACAGCTCCCCAAACACCATTAGCCATGCCTGAGAGATTCACTGGTGATAGCAATAAGTTTGCCGTCTTTATGAATCAATGTCACTTACAGTTCCTCAGTAAGGCAGCAGCTTTTCCTGATGACGCTGCAAAAGTTGCGTTCATAATATCCTACCTGTTAGGGAATGCTGCATTGTGGGCAGTTACCTTAGTGGAAAATGACGATCCTATCTTGTATAATTTACCTCAGTTTAAGGACAGCATGAAACGCCTCTTTGCCAGACATTCTTATATGCAGGCCAGCGATAACAAGCTACTTGGGTTAAAGCAAGGTTCCAAGAATCTAATAACGTATATAACGACGTTTAACCGACTCGTTACGGAGACACAATGGCCTGAGGCTAAGAGAACTTCATTGTTGTACATGGGTTTGAGAGACTAACTAAAGGATATCTTGTCCCAAATTGTCGATCCCCCTGAAGATTGTGCCTCTTTCATAGATCTAGTAGTGAAATTAGAACACAGATTTCATGAAAGGAAAGGGAGAAGATCAAGGTAGATTATCCACGATTCCAGATTTCCAGAACCGACAAAAAAGACTTGAAAGACACTAGTGAGCCGATGCAAATCGGAGGGATCCGAGGCCCACTAACGCAAGAAGAAAAAGATAAGAGGAGAAAGTTGAATTTATGTCTCTATTGTGGGAAGGAAGGGCATTATGCCCAAGAATGCCCAGTTAAACCTCGTTCGAGTAAGAAGCCTCCCCTGAACAAAACAATCTCTGTGGTACACTCGGAAAACGCCTAGACTTGGAAGGTAAAGGGACCGTTCTTCCAAGTCCTTCATGTCTACAGGTCTCACCCTTTTTGGCAAATACCTTCTCCCTGATACCCAGACATCTGACCATTTCAGTGGTGCTGATGTTATCTCCACAACATAGAAAATCCTTATCTGTCATGGTGGATTCTGGAGCCACTGGCAATTTCCTTGACATAGCCTTAGCCAAATCTTGTGGGATAGATTATATCAGAAAGTCCCAACCCGAGAAAGTAAGAGCTGTCGATGGATCAGATCTATCCTCAGGATTAGTAACATACCATACCCCTGAGCTACTTATGACCTCTGATAACGGTCATACGGAAAAGATAATTTTTGATCTAATAGACACTCCTCCTTTTGGAGTGATTGTGGGAATTCCGAGGTTACAGCAACATAACCCCAACATAAATTGGGAAACCAGAACCCTCACACTGAATTCCTCTTATTGTATCGAACATTGTTACAACAATATGATACATATGCATGTTCCATTGTATTGTGCAGGGTCTACTTACCCCTCTACTCTTCCGGTTGAATACCAAGACTTTGCCAATGTGTTTGACGAAATTAAGGCTGTTGAACTACCCCCGCACAGATCCTTTGATTGCCGAATAGATCTAGTCCCTGGGGCCGAGTTACCTCTTAGCAGAATTTATGCACTTACTGAACCTGAAACTAAATATTTACAGGAATATCTCAATGATATGCTTAAGAAGGGATTCATCCGTCACTCGACCTCTCCAGTGTCCTCGCCCATCTTTTTCATACCTAAACAGGAAGGCGGACTAAGAGCTTGCCTGGATTATCGCGCCTTAAATAAGGTGACGATAAAAAACCGATACCCTCTTCCACTCATCTCCACACTCCTGGATCAAGTACGCAAGGCCAAAATTTTCACCAAACTAGACCTCCGTGGCGCCTATCATTTGATTCGCGTACGAGAAGGAGATGAGTGGAAGACGGCATTCCACACCAAATTCGGCTTGTATGAGTACTGTGTAATGCCCTTCTGATTATGTAATGCTCCAGCTGCCTTTCAATTCTTCATTAATGAAGTATTGAGAGAACATCTCGATGTATTCGTGATCGTATACATCGACGATATTCTTATTTACTCCCAGAATGAACAAGAGCACGTTTCTCATGTTAAGACAGTCCTTCAATGTCTCCAAGACAATCGCCTATTCGCCAAATTAGGCAAATGTCTTTTTCATGCGAATAAGGTCGACTTTTTAGGTTTTGTGATATCGGCGGAAGCGTTACAAATGGATCCCGCTAAGATATCAGCCATACTCCAATGGGCTAGTCCACAGAACGTGAAAGAAGTGCAATCCTTCCTCGGTTTTGCAAACTTCTATAGGAGGTTTATAGACCATTTCTCTGATCTAGTACGTCCTCTCACAAGACTCTTAAAGAAAGGAATAACCTTCTTATGGGATGAGGTAGCTGAAAAATCTTTTCAGGAGCTCAAAAACAGATTCACCTCTGCCCCATAATACGTCATGCTGATGAGACTCAACCGTATTTCATCGAGGCTGACGCCTCACAATATGCGGTAGGGGGAATACTTTCTCAAAGAGACACCAAGTCAGGAACAATGCATCCCATAGCTTATTTCTCCAAAACCTTACTACCGGCTGAACAAAACTACACAATTGGCAAACAAGAGCTTTTAGCCATCAAACTAGCCTTTCAGGAATGGCGCCATTATCTCCTTGGCTCACCTCATGTGATCACGATCACCGAAATTTACAATTCTTTAAATCAGCCAGAGCCCTTACACCAAGACAAATGCGATAGGTATCCTTCTTTAGCGAATACAATTTCATCCTCTCGTTCCGTCCTGGAAACAAACATGGCAAGGCCGATGCCTTATCACGAATGGGTATTGAGTCCAAATATTACGTAGACAATCCCGTACCCATCATTCCTGACAGCAAAATGGCAGCCATAGGTGACAAGAAACCAGAGGTCCCTGACTCAATTCTAACAAAACTCTCCATTGCATATTCCACTCTATCCCCTGAAGAGTGGTTAGCCGATCCCCTCAATACGATCACGAACGGAATCTATTTTCATGACAATTGTATATATGTACCCTCTGAAGAACTCCGTAAGACCCTCCTTCAATGGTGTCATGCTCTACCCTTAGTAGGACATCCAGGTAAAGAAAAGACCCTTCAAATGTGCAAGAGATGGTTTTGGTGGAAAGGTATGAATCAAGACGTCTTTTCATTTGTAGGGGCTTGTCCCACATGTGCTCGACAGAAATCATTGCACTGTGCTCCCGCTGGACTTCTCCAACCATTACCTATCCCACCAACCCCTTGGCACTCCATTAGTCTTGATTTTATCACGGACATGCCTAATTCCAGAGGATATACAACAATCCTTGTTGTAGTAGACATGCTCTCTAAGATGTCTCATTTCATTCCCTTACAACAGGTACCCAAGGCCCGAGAACTAACAAACATTTTTATAGAACAGATAGTCCGGTTACACAGGTTACCTTCTATCATTGTGTCAGACTGAGGTCCCCAATTTGTCTCTAGATTCTGGCAAGGGTTGTGTCACGCTTTACATATAGACCATCGTCTATCCACGGCATATCATCCTCAAACAGATGGCCAAACCGAGAGGACAAACCAAACATTAGAACAATATCTTAGATGTTTGTTAAGTACCCTCTCGAGTGATTGGGTTATGGCATTAGCCCTCGCTGAATTTGCCTATAATAATTCCATACACTCAGCCACCAAGATTTCACCTTTCTTTTTTTCTCATGGTTACCACCCCAAATTCTTGCCTATAAATCTCCCAGCATCCCTATCAGAAATCCCTGCTGTTACAGAGCATCACACAAATTTACAGAAAATATGGACTCAGGCAGAGGAAGAATTACAAGAAACTAAACTACAAATGAAAAGACAAGCAGACAAACATAGACAAGAGGGCCCTAAATATGACATAGGGGATCAAATATGGTTAGCTACCAAGAACCTTCGACTACCAGGGTCTAGAAAATTACATCCCCGATACATAGGACCCTACCAGATTATTAAGATTATCTCCCCTGTAGTGATGAAGCTCGAGTTACCCCAGGAAATGCAAATACATCCAGTATTCCACATCTCTTTATTAAAGCCATATATCAAGCCTTCCTGTCCTGAACCGCCCCCCCCTCCGCTCATAACAGTGGAAGGAGAACTAGAATATGAGGTTGAAAAAATCATTGATTCCCGAAGACATCAAGGGAAACTACAATACCTGATGGATTTGAGGAAATATGAATTTTATGATCAGATTATGTCTCCTATCTTAGACCCCAACGGCTCCATGTACATGCTACAAGTACATGTATGTTCCCTCCAGTTCCAGTTATGAAGACGCAAATACATGTGTGTCCACCGTCAACATGTCCTCTTTCAGATCCGCCATGAATGAGTCGGATATTCCGTTCCTAAATATGAAAGGCCACCGACTTTATGTGGTTCACTTTCCACGTTTTACAGTTCAGGCGAGCAGGCCCTGAATTCTGCCATCAAGCCTTTTCCTGCCTTCTGCCTCTGAAAGCTCCAGTCCGAGCCCGCATCTGTATCCATGAACTTTGTCCTACTCCCTGCGCGGCTAACGGTGCCTGATCCGGCCTGTTGCCTGCCAAAAACTGTATTTCACCTTCAAGATTATCTGCTCCGCTCCTCACCCGATGCATTCCTGTCTAGTAGTTTAGGTAAACATTCTTCCAGCTACCGAGCAAAGGGCCAGGCCTCACTGTCCTCATGCAAGTAATTCCTAGCCCCTGTTACTATGGAGGATTCCTGCCCCCTCGCATCTCATGTAGACACTTAGACGCTTGTACACGCACTAACAGTCAGTATAGAATAGATCCCGTCCGAGAGACCTTTCCTTTTAGATAATACAGTTCTTTAAACATAAGATATTAGATATGATTTGGGATTAGGTTGACATGACCCCCCAGACTTCTGTCTCCACATGTAGAGCTGAATGTCAAGTCCCCTTCACCCTCTAGTTGCACGTCAATCACACGTCATGCGGCTGCGCACGCATCTTTGCCAAATATTTCTGCTGACATTGCAGGATTCTCTTATGGATCCACCCACCTGTGACATCATGTTTAATGACGTTTCTAGTCTACGCCTATGTTTACGCCTTTTTACATTACGTATGTGTATTATTATCTATATTATCAGCTGTTACGCCTCCTGCATCTGTCTTAATGTAATGCTTTTCATATAAATATCTTTACTTGTCAATAATGTATTGCCTTCCCTTCCTGAACCCTCGTGGTGATGGAATTTGATGCCTATGGTTCGAACCATAATTCCTTGTAAGGAATAAAGCCTTTCAGAACCTCTAATACCACGGATTCTGCCTCTTATTTTTACTGAGTTATTCTTACTAGACTTTACCGCATAAAAAAAATAGTACAGGTAATTAAATATTTACCACATAAATTGGCGCCCGAACAGGGACACTTTCTCATCTCACGCGCCGGAGGTGCGTTGCAGGCCCGGTCTCCTGCCACAGCCGGACGGACAACAACGCGTATCCGCAGGATTTCCTGTATCTCCCTCCGGCCAAGCGGGGGCGACTGAGGCTGCGATCAACACCCAGACGAGGCGGTGAGAAGTGCGAAGTATCCCGACCAGAGCCTAGCTGAGAGAGCAAGATCCGAGGTATACAGAGGCCCACCAGGTTCCGAAGTTCCGAGTCAAGTCGAGTCCAGTCCGGTCCAGTTCAGTTCCGAGGCCTTCCGTTCCGTGCTACCCGGTGAGTACCGTTGCCGGGGAGGCATTTAGACGTGCACATTAGGTTGTGCCGGTCAAGACGGGTTTGGGTACACAAATCCGGTCTGCACTGTTTCAGCAGTGTATATGTACTGTTTAGCAGTATATTGTAACGCCCTGAACGTCTCAGGATCGTTTAACAGACACGACAATGAGGACGCAACTACTTGTGAAGGGTTAGTTCTTTTAATGAAGGCAAATAAAATACAAAGAACAAACAAAAGTTATAGTCACTGGAATCCTCCAGGCTAAGTACGTTACCAGCCCACAGCACGGATGGTCCTAACCGTCCTCTGCATATACGCCGATCCCGGCGTATGCCAACAGAGGGCAGAAATGAAATGGCCGACAATGCCAATCGGTAGGCTGTGAGGGGCACGAAGAGTGTTGGGGAGAATCGAGGAGTCAGGGAAACACCCAGCCGGGGTCTCTACCTGAAGGGAGCAGCCGCTCAACCTCTTCCTCAGACTGCACCGGGACGCGGAGTTACCTCCTGGTGATGCGTCACCGATACCCCAATCACAAGCAAGAAGACTGAACCGAGAGCAGCCGCTCGATCGATCCTGTGGACTTCCGAGTCTGTAACGCGGCAAACACCTCCTGGTGTGCGTTACAGCTGGCAGTCCCTGTGTCTCTGGTCGGGCTGGGAGTTACGACTCCAACCAGCAAAAGCGCCACTGCGCTTGGACTCAGCCGAGTCAAAAAGCGAAGCTCAATGGTTGACCGGTAGAGCTTCCGGGTCCTTCACAGGTGACGATGGGGCAAGACACGGCCCAGGGAGTAACGACTCGACCTACCTCCGTTCTTGCCTTACTGGAGCACCACTCCGGAACACTGCTCTTCACGAAGCAGGTACGTCGGTGTAAACACAATATCCGACAGCCTTGTACCTCCCGGTTCCTCCCTTTATAGGGCGTGTTTTCCTTGAGTTATGTAACAGCTCTCCTGTTTACATAAGGGCGTGTTTCCCTTGAGTTATGTAACAGCTCTCCTGTTTACATAAGGGCGTGTTTCCCTTGAGTTATGTAACAGCTCTCCTGTTTACATAAGGGCGTGTTTCCCTTGAGTTATGTAACAGCTCTCCTGTTTACATAACCTCTCAACCGCTAAGCATCCTGGGAGATGTAGTCCGTTTTCGCTGGTTACCATTTTCGTCCCCTCGTATGACAGGAATTCTTGACATATATCTAGTATGTCTTGCATATAATTCAGTATTATCTAGTGTTAGTATTATGTCAGTAACTAGTTTCCTATTAGTTATCATTGTTCGTTAACTGTTAAATGTTAAATGTTTTAATACGTTCTACATATTGTGGTGTGAATGATTGTTCATTATTGTGTTTATTGTATTAAGTGTGTTCAAGAATAAGTAATAAGGTCTAAAAATGCCGCTCTTTTCAAAATTAAGACAGATCAAAACCAGAAAAGGGGTACTCGAAGAAGCTGTTCCCATTCCACCTAGGGACACTCCAGGGTACTTTATGTATCATAAGCATGGCCTAGATGCCGTATTATTTCTTGACTTATGGGTGGACTACACCAAAGATTTACCAGAAAGTCAGAGGTGGCCCGCAGCTGGGACCTGGGATGCAGATTGCATCATGAGAGTAGAAGAAGAATTATGGAAAAAGAAAGCCAGACAGTCACAGAAAGATGCCATTGAGTTATGGCGTAAAGAATCGCATAGGCGTACAGAAAAGGCGCTCAGACAGGAAGAGAAAAGTAGGGAGAATTCGAATAAAGCCCGAGAAAATATATTAATTGAGGAAGGTATCCGAGTAAAAACAGAACAAGTAGACAGACAACGAAGCACCCTTATGAATGGTATGTATCCTCTTCTGGCCGAAGGGTTACCTCAGGCCACCCCGGAAATACCGAAAGACTTGACACCTCCATTACTCCCGATAAAAGCACATCCCAAAACAGCAAAAGATGTTTTCCTTTCTTCCTATTTAGATGATGTAGCTCCTGAATATGCTAATGTTCCGCCACACACACCGCCTACCGATGGTGCTCAACGCCAAGATCATCCGTCTGTATCCCCGCAACAACAAACTCCTACGCACATTCCCACAGGTCCATCTGTTTCTACCGCTTTTCCCACATCTACAGTTTCTATCTTACATCCAACAAATCCTTTCGTGCCTAGCACCTCAGACGGTGCGACAGGAGGAACGACAGAAATTTTTGCCACGCCACCCCGAGGAAATAAATTATCCCTTAGAGATTTAGCATACGAACGTACACCCCAACTAGCAACTTCCGACATGTTTAAAGAGCATCTAGTGGATTGTAGATATGATCCTGTGCCCGGTAGACGGGACGGTATGCTGCTGTCATCACTACGTATACGACGAGCTTCAAGGTATTTAGCGACACTACCAGGAATGGTGGCACATTTAGACAATATATATCACTTTGTCCAATCAGGGCGAGGCCCTGAAAGTATTGACGAAGCCATGGAATACCAGAAAGTGGATGTACAGAGACAACTGTTACGCTGCCTCATAAACTGTGTGATCAGAAACCAAGACAGGCCTGAGGTAGAGCAGAAGGAAATACAAGTACTTACCAGATGGGGTCAGAATATATCAGAAGGGAAACATGATAAACAGACATGTATAGTAGTTATGTGCCGAAAGATCCGCAAAGAAATAGAACGAATACATAAAGAAAGATTAGAGGCAGACAAAAGTGAATCAGAAGGAGAGGAGGAGGAAGAATCAGAAATGCCCACAGGACAATTAGAAACGATAGCTTATGTAGGTAGGGGAAGACCTTGTAACAATATCCGATACTTTAATGATCCAATACGTCCGATACGTCCAGAATGTAGCAGAAATTTTCAAGCCCCTATGTTAAATATAAGGTCTCCTGAACACCTATTCCAAGCTGCTGATAAACTACTCCGAGACCAAAAGGGGTACCATATGCTCGATTCCATGGATGAACAAGAATTAGCCAGGTCAGCAGTACAATGGGCTGACAGTCCCGGCAAATACAGTGATGATGCACTAGCACACACGTTTCTGAACCTTACCCCAGACGAACAGCGTTTAGCTGGTATATACATGATTCAACACCTCCTTATATTATATAAAAGCCAACACTCCGATCCTGGACCCCTACCTGACATATTGACAGAATTACTCACGAATAAGTGGAGAGGTTCAGGTACTGATTTAATTAAAGAAATTCTAGAATTTCGAAACCAGTATATAGTTTTCGTATGCCCAGAACATGTTCCAGTTCCCACTATGGGAAGAAAAATGTATCACATAGATAGACAGAATCCCTTACGCGAAGTACACCCAGTCAGAGGTGAGGACAATATTTTTAAACGCGTATTTGTGTACGCGCCCATAACTAAAATTGAATTATTAGAGATGAAGAAAGTAGTACCTAGCCATGACAAAGACCCAGCAGGTTTCCACCGTGAGATAAAAGACATGTTACTCATGGGAGAGTATACTTACCCGGACATTATGAAAATATTAAAGGTCCTATTACCCGCCGGTATTTACGAGAAACTCAAAGAAAAGGAATGGGAGGTGGGAGACCAAAAGATAGATTGGACAGTATTAGAAAACGAAGAAAAGGCCCGAGCTGCAGGTTCAGGGCTTGGGGAAAGGAATACAGCATTACCAGGATTATTAGTGCAGGTACTACCACGTTTATTAACTACGAAAAAGGAAGACTGGGGTGCAATCTCAGCCTGTAAACAAAAACAAGATGAAGACACTAGTGATTTCTATTCCCGATTTGAAAAATGTTTTGGTATTAATAGTGGCATAAAAGCAAGTAGCGAGTCATATCCACATCTGTTTGTGACAAAATTAGTTGAAAATTCCCTACCGCAAGTTAAGAATAGAGTATTGAAATTCGAGAGTACCTGGCAAGGTAACACCCCGTCACAGATGTTACAGATGTTACAATATCACCACAATAGAATTAGAGAAGAACAAGAACATGAACAAAGACGTATGAAAGACACGAAAATGAAAATGCTTGTGGCTCAGTCAGTTCCAGCTGACAGTCATAGAAAGGGTACGACACAGTCCAGTGATCCAGTAGGTCCTGTAAAAGGGACATGCAACTATTGTAAACAGCCAGGTCATTATATACACGATTGTGCAGTTCTGAAACATAATATCGCCACGGGTAAAACCCAGGAAAGACCACGTCCACCTAGACAGGATCAGAACCAACAACAAATCCCTCAGCATACACAATCGAGGCCAGCTCCGCAACAGGCAGCTCCACAACAGACCGTAGCAACACCACAAGCGCAGCCTATTGCTGCAACACAAGCAACGACACAACAGATGTACCAGTACGCACAAACTGATTATCCCGATTATCAGCGATACACATGAAATAGCCTAGAGAGGGAAGTTGGCTTACCCCTTATCGAGGTTCCTGTAGATCAAGAGGGACCTTATGTACATAGTGAACTATTAGGGGAAGACAGAAAGTTTTTACTTGATACAGGGGCAAGCAGAACAACTATACGACGCAGTGAAGTTCCAGGGGCACCCCTCTCAGGCTCACAGAATATTTCCCTTGGATTCTCAGGAAAGCCTATCATTAATGAAGTATCGCAACCCCTTCCACTTACGGTTGGTCCATTGACACGAACTACAGATTTATTGCTTACTAAATCATGTCCAGAAAACTTGTTAGGTATAAAAACATTGAAGGCTCTAGGAGCTGTAATATGTTCTCCGGAAGGAGTGCGACTCTTTTTGCGTGACTTTAAGGGTCACTACGTGTCTAGAGACATGGATCACCGGTTGCAGAATTTACCTACACATTTATGGGCACAAGGCCCTACTGATGTTGGTTGCATGAACATAACACCATATCGAGTCACACTAAAAACAGGAGTGGTACTACCACGAATGCGACAATACAAGTTACCACCAGATGCTGTTGTGGCTTTACTGCAAATCATTGACGAGCTCATTGCACAAGGAGTGGTTGTGGAAACCGACTCCAATGTATGTAATTCCCCGATAATTCCGATCCTTAAAAGAACGGATCCAAAGGCACCACCAGTATATCGATTAGTTATTGATCTGCGCGAATTAAATAAATGTATTGTACCACAATACCCTGTGGTCCCAGATATCTCTTCATTATTGACAGCTATTGATTCAGAAGCAACGTTCTTTACTGTAATTGATCTCAAGAATGCCTTCTTTAGCGTCCCAATAGATCCGGAAAGTCAATATTTGTTCGGATTCAGTTTAAATGGACGAAGTTTTAAATTCACACGCGCACCTCAAGGATTCACAGAAAGCCCCAGCATCTATAGCCAAGCACTGAAACGAGAACTTGACAGTATCCACATGCCAGTTAACACTGCCCTGCTTCAATATGTCGATGATCTGCTGATCACCGCACGAAGCGAACCTGAATGTGAAAAAGCATCACTGACGGTTTTACATTTCTTAGCCGACAAGGGGCACAAAGTGTCCCCTTCTAAGCTGCAATTCTGTGTCCAGCAAGTTGTTTACCTTGGGCACTTGCTGTCCAAATGGGGGAGACAGCTTACACCCGACCGCATCCAGTTAATTGCTAACATGCCACCACCCAAGACACAAAAGGAGGTGCAGGCTTTTATAGGCCTCACTTCATACTGTAGGCAGTGGATCCCTCAATATGCATTTCTAGCAAAACCACTCATTCAGTTGACAACACAGGAGGCAGCCACATCGACTGTCCTCCCTTGGACTCAAGAACATACACATGCCTTTAAAAGCTTAAAGAAAGCTTTATGCCAAGCACCTGTTTTAGCAACACCATGTTACAGTAAGCCTTTTACACTCTTTGTTACAGAACGCGAAGGTACTGCCTTGTCAGTACTCACTCAGGAACAAGCAGGATCACACAAACCATGTGCTTATTTTTCTAGTACTTTGGATCCCGTAGCTCAGGCTCTTCCTGCGTGCCTGAAATCAGTGGCAGCAACAGCTTTAGCAATCAGACAAAGCGATGCCATAGTATTAGGACATCAATTGACAGTACAAGTACCACACGCAGTAGAGGTTCTCTTGAACCGCACACAAACACAACACTTGACTATAGCAAGACTCACCGGTTATGAATTAACATTGTTTCAGCCACACATAGAAATCAGACGTTGTAATACATTAAACCCTGCCACACTTTTGCCAGTAAACGGAACAGATCCATTAACACATGATTGTATTGAAGTCATTACTATCACGACGAAACCCAGACAAGATTTGACAGATATCCCTTTATCAGATCCGCACCTAACATTGTATGTAGATGGTTCATGTATGAGAACAAGTACAGGAGAGTTAGTGGCCGCTTACGCAGTCACAACAGACACTGAAGTTATTGAAACCAATTGTATTAACACTCTGTCAGCTCAAGCAGCAGAGCTCATCGCTCTGACACAAGCCTGTATTCAAGCCAAAAATAAGAAAGTCAACATATACACAGATTCACGTTATGCATTCGGAGTCGTCCATGACTTCGGCGTACTGTGGCGAGAGAGAGGTTATTTAACTTCTCACGGTGCCCACATCCAGCACGGTCCCCTTATTCAAGCTCTGTTAGATGCAATACATCTGCCTACTGCAATATCGATTATGAAGTGCAAGGCCCATACGAAAGTGACTGACATTGTTTCTCAGGGTAACGACCTAGCTGACAGAACAGCTAAACAGACTGCTCAGAGCCAGACTCATACAACTGACATGACAAAGACAATAGTTCCGACACCAACACATTGCATGACAGTTAAGGATCCCGCCCTTGATGTAATTGACATACAGACACATGCTACACCAGAAGAAATAAAGAGATGGACTGAATTAGGAGGGATCCAAACGGATCAAGGATGGATGACGAAGGGAAAATCTATATGGTTTCTTCCCGACTCCATGGTTCAAGTCATCATTAACACAATACATAGTCCAGCGCACCTAGGAGAAAAAGCTATGCTAGACAGCATTCAACACATTTGGTTCAACAAACACTTGCGAGCAGCAGCCAAACAGAAAATACGTACCTGTATGATTTGTTGTCAGTTTAATCCAGGTAAAAGCATTCCTGTAGAGCAGGGTGGATTTCAACCTACCGATCACCCTTTTGAAGTCCTCCAGATGGATTATATCCAGATGGAACGATGTCGAGGATTCAAATATGTCCTCGTAGTTGTCTGTGCTCTTTCCCGTTGGACAGAAGCCTACCCGGTTTCAGATTACACTGCCCCGACTACTGCCAAACAGCTAGTTCGAGAATTCTTCCCACGGTACGGTTTACCACGTGTTGTATACTCAGATAACGGCCAGCCATTCTCATCCGAACTAATGAAACACGTTTCACTTCTGTTAGGTTATCAATGGAAATTCCACTGTGTCCGACATCCCGAGGCAGCAGGTCTCGTGGAACATCATAATCAAACTCTGAAAATTAGATTGTCCAAAGTATGTAGAGAAAAAGGTGTCGATTGGATAGTAGCCTTACCAGTTGCGCTCTTTTACATGAGAATGGTAGCACATTCTCGAACAGGGCTATCCCCGTATGAGGTGATCTTCGGTAGACCACCAAATATGTGGGGGACGCCTATACCTCGTAAAATCACTGATGTCGACTGTAATATGCTGACAGATTACCTGGCTTCCTTGATGTCTGCACTACAATCTTGTCGTTCACAGGTAGCTGCAGCTTTTCCCGATAACACTGAGGTGAAGCCCCATGACGTGGTTCCAGGTGACCTGGTTCTTGTGAGGAATTTCGACCGGAAGACCCAGCTGGAGCCCAGGTGGCAGTCGCCCAAGCTCGTCTTGCTGACCACAAGGACAGCCGTGAAGATTGAGGGACGTAAAGGGTGGTTGCACTCGAGCCACATCAAAAAATGTTATGGACTACCGTCCGATGTGAACACTCAGCCCTGCATTCCCTCACAGACAGACTCAAAGCTCCCCTTGGTTGAAAGGACGGAGAACGAACTCTATAAACTGAAACTAAGGTCTAGCAAGTCAGACAATTTGATTGTTTAAGTCCTCTCCAAGGTGAATCGGTTGAATTTGTCTCTGACATGTATCCTCTAGACCGAAATAGAGAGAGAAATAGACAGATACAGCTTAAAAAACATGCGTACTGTAAATCGCTTCATAGTCACTGCATAGTGACATTATTAATTTTGTTTTTTCTAAGTCTTCTGATCATCATTTCTAGTGTATTGCTACATATGTATTACCCTATTTCTAAGCGTGTTTACAATGCTACTGCTGAACATTCTTTTAGCGAATTACCTCCGCATGAGTTGTCTTATAGATTTGCGCTGCTCAACAACACTTTTATTAGTATGTTACATCATTCCCATCAGACCAACAATGCTACCAATTGTTGGATATGTGGCCGACTCCCTCCCTATCAGAACTATAAGGGAGTTTTGCCTCTTTTTCCGTATCCGTTCACACACAATGGCTCCTGTGGAGCATGGTTTAGTTTGATTAATTCCCTAGATTCAAATTCCGTAGTTTATCAAGACAACTGGGTATGGGGAAACCTGAACCTAGTTTTGCTTAAAGTCTGCTACCCTAACAAGGAGGGACTTCCCAAAAGAACAGGAACTGATCTAGAAAATGAAGTATATGGATTAGGTAACTTTACACTTAACCTCATGATTCTGAATGTTGAATCCGAAGCTACACCAATCTTGCCCGCTATGTCAGTATTTCCAGTTAGAGGTGAATTATGTGTAAGAAAGAATGGTTCCATACACATGGGCCATAGTAAATGCACCACTGTGATAAAATTCAGTGATCAAGGCAAGTCTACATTCAGAGCTTCTCGTCATTCCTACTTCATATGTGGCCAGACTGCATATATACGTTTACCTCTAGATTGGGATGGTACCTGTTACATAGCATTCCTTCTGCCACCTGTTTTCCTAGCCCCTCCTGACTATCACAGAAATACCCATTTAGTACACAATAGACAGCAGAGAGATCTCCCGATTGTCGATTACACTGAAACGGCATGGGAGCAATACACAGATTTCAATAAAGGTTTCTTTCCCTATATAGGTACAGTCACTAATAGTAAACTGATACGTAGATTAACTAGAACCCTTGAAGCAGTAGTGAATGAGACTACTTCCGCCCTAGGCAACTTAACAGAGGAGCAGTCTGCGATGCGGATTGTTGTGCTTCAAAATCGTCTTGTCCTTGACGTCATCCTGGCCGATAGGGGCGGAGCTTGTAGGGTCATCGGATCAAGTTGCTGTGTTTTCATACCAGAAAACTCGCCGTCAGTATATAAAGCCATAACTCGCCTCCATAAGATTATAAGCCAGATACACCAGAGTCCAGGCACCTGGACTTGGTCCGGTTGGTTCTGGAGCGTGTTGTCAGCCTGGGGATGGAGGATTCTATCCTTCCTAGGTATTGGCTTTCTCATAT
Source organism: Triturus cristatus (assembly GCF_964204655.1). NCBI lineage: Eukaryota > Metazoa > Chordata > Amphibia > Caudata > Salamandridae > Triturus > Triturus cristatus. The sequence continues at coordinate 268,427,767 of NC_140583.1, read as the reverse complement.
TATTCAGTTGCTGCTTATGTCTACAATGTGGGCCAGCGATTTGTGGTTTGTGTGCCACATCGTGTATTCCGCATCCAAGTTTTCATTCAAGATCCCGGAAGAAGAAAGAAGAACAAATGATGCTATATGAACAGATTGATGGATTGATGAAGATCGATATCTCCTGAGGGTCCGTAGGGGACAAGGAGGGAATGAGGAAATATGAATTTTATGATCAGATTATGTCCCCTATCTTAGACCCCAACGGCTCCATGTACATGCTACAAGTACATGTATGTTCCCTCCAGTTCCAGTTATGAAGACGCAAATACATGTGCGTCCACCGTCAACATGTCCTCTTTCAGATCCGCCATGAATGAGTCGGATATTCCGTTCCTAAATATGAAAGGCCACCGACTTTATGTGGTTCACTTTCCACGTTTTACAGTTCAGGCGAGCAGGCCCTGAATTCTGCCATCAAGCCTTTTCCTGCCTTCTGCCTCTGAAAGCTCCAGTCCGAGCCCGCATCTGTATCCATGAACTTTGTCCTACTCCCTGCGCGGCTAACGGTGCCTGATCCGGCCTGTTGCCTGCCAAAAACTGTATTTCACCTTCAAGATTATCTGCTCCGCTCCTCACCCGATGCATTCCTGTCTAGTAGTTTAGGTAAACATTCTTCCAGCTACCGAGCAAAGGGCCAGGCCTCACTGTCCTCATGCAAGTAATTCCTAGCCCCTGTTACTATGGAGGATTCCTGCCCCCTCGCATCTCATGTAGACACTTAGACGCTTGTACACGCACTAACAGTCAGTATAGAATAGATCCCGTCCGAGAGACCTTTCCTTTTAGATAATACAGTTCTTTAAACATAAGATATTAGATATGATTTGGGATTAGGTTGACATGACCCCCCAGACTTCTGTCTCCACATGTAGAGCTGAATGTCAAGTCCCCTTCACCCTCTAGTTGCACGTCAATCACACGTCATGCGGCTGCGCACGCATCTTTGCCAAAATTTCTGCTGACATTGCAGGATTCTCTTATGGATCCACCCACCTGTGACATCATGTTTAATGACGTTTCTAGTCTACGCCTATGTTTACGCCTTTTTACATTACGTATGTGTATTATTATCTATATTATCAGCTGTTACGCCTCCTGCATCTGTCTTAATGTAATGCTTTTCATATAAATATCTTTACTTGTCATTAATGTATTGCCTTCCCTTCCTGAACCCTCGTGGTGATGGAATTTGATGCCTATGGTTCGAACCATAATTCCTTGTAAGGAATAAAGCCTTTCAGAACCTCTAATACCACGGATTCTGCCTCTTATTTTTACTGAGTTATTCTAACTAGACTTTACCGCATAAAAAAAATAGTACAGGTAATTAAATATTTACCACAGATTGGGTGGGTTACAATTCAGATGAGAGAACATGGGAATTAGCTGAACATGCTCACGCGCCTACGCTAGTACGTAGATTTCATGCCCTCCACCCTAACAAACCTCGCCCGGTTAGACTACCTTTAAGGGGGAGAACTGTTACCCGCAAAACATCCCATACCTAAATTAGCCACACATTCCACCCATATCATTACTAGGACCATAATGCATTGGTATGGTTAGTGTAGTTGTGTGTGGTCTCAGGATGCCTGGCAACGAATCAAATCACTCATGTCCTTTGGTCTCGTGATGTCTGACAACCAATCAGATCTCTTGTGTCCTTTGAATAGAGAACCGCCCCTCTCACTCATTGCTTGGCTTCTCCAATCCGTAAGAAATTCCTGCCTGTTCTGATTGCTACGTTTCTTCACTGGAAATATTCGAGCCTTGGATTTCCTGCACGCCAATTGCGGCGTCTCCTGTACGCCAGTCTCGGTGTTTTCCTGCAGGCCATTCTCGGCGTTTGTCTGCACGCCATTCTCGGCGTTTGTCTGCACGCCATCCTCGGCGTTCTCCCGCACGTCCTTTGCAGCGTTCCCGAAGTATCCTGTTTTGCCTGCACAGGGAGTTTGTTCACCACGCCGATTCTCTTTCCCCATCGGAATCAGAGAGAGGTCTTGAATACACTTGTTCAATCTTCCTGAAAACCGCTACGAGCTAAACCCCGGTTCTGAGAAGACGAGAGACTTATTTCTTCTTATCATCCCAGCGGTAGCGGAAGATTATCTGTCTGGATGGATTCGTTGCTCGCCCCACTTCAAAAATATCATCTTGCGAGTGAGTCAACTTTGTGACAGACGTGAGTCTAATCCAGGAGCTATACAATTATCTGCTGCAATATAACCTCGCATTACGGAAAACTTATTGCAAACTCATTTATCCTCTTCACGGAATTTCCACATCCAGACATCGCTCTAAAGACTTTCATTTGTTAGACACAGCGTTTTATTTCACCCAGTCTTGCGAAAATTGCACAAGCGTATGTTTTACACATTACAAAATACGAGCAGCAAAACAAGATCGCATTAAGACTTCGGGTGCCTCTTGGTTCAAGTTGCATATACTCAGGGTGAGTTGAGACCACGCACAATTCTACTGTTCTGTATCACAAGTATTCACACCTCACCTCTTGTCACATATGTGTTTTAGGTTACTAATGTTGGATGTCCTTTTTTGTTCACAGTACCATCTAGTTGCTTCCTCCTGTGTCTCCTTCGTGGAAGTTCCAAGTCTGCTCATCGCTCCCTGGGGATATCTGTAAGTTTCCTGTTATATCTTCCCTGGAGACTTACAGTATTCTCGGGGAAGGTGAGACCTAGCTTCGTTCCTGAGGATCATAGGTGTTCCACACCCTCTAGCAGTGACACTGCCAAATCTCTGGGGACTGTGGACTCTGTGCACACTGTACCTATTTGGGAACAGTATATACAGAGCCACTTTCCTGCAACAGCCATTTGTGAGAGTGTTCAGGATGAACCTTTGTGTTGTGCAAGTGTGGTGGATGACAGCTCCTCCCCCTCCTTAACTAAGAGTGGCCCATTCTACCAATACCTATCAACCCTTTGTCTCACTGTCTGGGAGCACTACACAAAAAACAACTGCCAGCTAAACCTAGTCATGTGACCCAGGATCAGGCTGCAGACACTAAATGGTTTGGCCAAAAACAGTCAACTTTCTAAAAGTGTGTTTTCAGAATTGTGATTAACAATCTGATTTTACCATTAAAGCGAGATTCTAATTTAGACAGCAAACTCGACCAGTTCACCAGCTCCCAATTGGAAGTTATAGATAATTAAATGTAATAAGGTAACTCCAATGTTATCCTATGGAGAGGTAGGCCTTTCAGTAGTGAAAAACAAATTTAGGATTTTCTCACTCCTAGGAGATGTACAAGTTTAAAGTGCATGCCTTACTTTTTAAATACACTGTACCTTGTCTTTTGTACTGTTCCACACGTACCACGGGTGACATATATGTAATAAAAAAAAAAGGTTTGGGCCTTGTAAAGGGTTTATTTTGCCAGGTAAAAACAGCACCTTAAAAACTGTACATACAGGCAGCAATAACAAGATTGAGATATGTTTAGAGTGCTACTTAAGTGGGTAGCACAATCAGTGCTGCAGGCCCAATAGAAGCATTGAATTTACAGATGCTGGGTACATGTAGTACCACAATTTACTAGGGACTTACAAGTAAACAAATGTGCCAATTGAATGTAAACTAATTCTATCATGTTTATGGAGGGAGCACAGGCACTTTAGCACTGGTTAGCATTAGTAACCTGTGCAAAGTTGTAAGGCCCGAAAAAAGAAGTCAGCAAAACAGGAGGAATGAATGCAAAATGTTTGGGGGATGCCAGTTCTAATACTCCACAAATGCATTCTCCTACATAACACTTATCATAGTGAAGTATTCTGGCTGAGGTATGTTGGAGCATTTAAAAAGTACACACCACAAACTCAATTCTAGTGGTGGGCGTACCTTTCGTCATTCAGTGTAGCATAATCACACAGAATTACCCAAAAATTCCGCGAGATTAGGCGGAAGTACGCAAGTAGAATAATTCTGCATTTAGCGATTACTTTTATGAAAAAATTGACTTGAGGACGCATTTTGCATTAAGAAATAGTGCTAAATGCAACAGAATACAAATAGCGGCACAAACAGCCACTCATGTTCTCTAAGTGTGCTCTTGGGCTAGGATTTTCTTCCAATTTACTAGTTTCTGAAAACAAAATGCACCCTCATATCCAAAAAGTGCGCAAAGATGCATTCTGTGCTAAGAATATTGTGCTAAATGCAAAATAACTCAAACAGCAGTACGAGTAGCCCCTCACACTCACTAATTTCGTTGTTTCTGTGCTAATTTCCCCCCAAATTACTCTTAATTAGCAGGTGCAATCATATAATTATCAGTAATTCTGCAGAATTGCAAAATATTCCTATTCTTCCGCGGTAATTAAAATTACTCCCAGGCCTACTCAATTCCCTTTTAGCACTGATCATCTGTGATACCAGTAGATTAAAGAATGGAAATGAGCATGATGCTTGCAAAAACGATGGATCATCAACACATTTCAGCGTTTTGCAAAGGAAAAAGGAATAGGGAAATATGGAAACTTATGATACTTGAATTGAAGAAAGGCAGCTGATTAGAAACCATCAAAACAGGGTTGCCTTTTGGCCAGGTTTGCTCTTTAGAAATACCATGTACATACATGGTATTTGAAATGCAGAAATGTGAATGCATCAGCTGAGAATAGTGGGAGCATTGCATGTGATTATCTCCTTCATTGAGATGATATGAAGGCAGCTCCTAGCCCCTGCGATATGTCTGACAGGGTCGCCTTTTGGCTAGGTTTGCGTTATAGAAGTACCATATGCAATGCATACATTTATAGAAAGATACGTGGTATTTAGTGTGCAGGGATGTGAATGCATAAGCGGAGAATAGTGGTAATCTTGAAGGCGATTCTCTTCTTCCTTTAGATTATATGAAGAGAGCTCTAGCTGGTTTTTCTAAGCTTGGGTGGAATTTCAATTATCCCAGAGTAATCAGGATAATTTCAGTGATTCCGCATTACTCTTTGATGTGGAATTACCGATAACGCAATTACACCTGATTGCATAATAAGAGTAACTTGGGGGAGAAAATCCTACAGTGAGAGCACAATTAGCGAGTACGAGCAGCAACTTGTGCTTGCTGTTTATGATTGGTTGATTTTAGCGCTATTTCTAGCCGCAATATGCATCCTGACATCCATTTTGTACATGAAGGGACACTTTTCTCTAAGAAACTAGACCGAGATGCAGAATTCTTCTTCTTGCATATAGTCCATATAATCTTGCTGAATTTTGGGGTAATTCTGCATGATTATGTTACACTGAATTACATGAGCTCTGTCCACCCCTAATCTTTTCTCTAGATATCAACTTTTGGCATTAACTCTAGAGCTTGCATTGGAAGCAGTTTGCCAGCATACACAGGTATCAAGAAAGAGTGTGGCAGGCACTTGTGGACACATGGCAAAAAGAGTGCAGTGTCTCCACTTGTCGCGATTACTCTACCTCTTAGTATTGGCTGATCCTCAATCTTCCACCGAAGCCCATGGGACCAGAAATGACAGAACATCAACGAAAGATATATAAACAAAAAGATTCCAGGGAACATCTTCATGATCTTTTACAATCTTTTATCCACTTCATCGAGAAGTTTGTACTTAAAATCCATTTCCAAAAAAAGAAGGTATTTGCAAGTACAATTGAGAACAGCATCAGACGTCAAAGCATATAACATGGCTTCTAAACATCACTGGGTCACGTGTAGCCCAAGGGTACAGGGATGGTCAAATGGAGTTTATTAGAAAGAAGCATTATTCATGGAAATGAACGGAAATTTTAATAATGTTATCATATGTCATAATATGGACTGAGCATGTTATGTTAGTTTGGTATGATTTTCTCTGTTTCATACCATTTGCCTCCAACCCATTTTTGCATTTTGAAGCTGGACTTGGTTTTGCTAAGCACTTGTTCAAATTAAACAAATTTAGTATTCCTCAGAAAAAAAAACATTTTTTCAGCCACAAATCTTTTTGTTTTTAGGACTACTGTTTTTCAGACATTTACTAGAATTTTGTGTCAAAGTCAACCACCCAGAGCTTGCATCTTTTTTGCAAGCCAACTATACCAAACATATACGTATTAAATCCCTTTGTTTGTAGCTATTGCATGCTATTGTCAAACCCTTACAGAATAAATGGCAGCAGCAAGAACTTTATTGTAATTAATAAGTCAGTAATGAGAGGTTTTTGTTTGCATTTGCTGTTTTACTTAAATTTAAAAACATTTAGGACTGACGTTCACTTTTCATCCACTGATCGGTTATTGTGCCATTCACATATCTCCTTCACCCACTTCAGTACACAGCATAGGGCAATGAGTCAGCCCACTAAAGTCATCAGCTAACTTCACTGTGAATGACTGCATTCTGCCTTTTCACAAGGAGCACCTCTATAGACAAAGTAGTTCCTTTCGGTGCCAGGGACTCCTAAGGCAATCTGTGCTTTTTAAGACCAAGAACAATGTTTGGCTGTATCTTGGTTTTACTCAGTAAAACTTCTGAAGAGGAGAATCTCAATAGATATACTGTCTTTTTATTGTGGCAATCTTTGCAAGAAGATGGACCATTTAATAATGCAACTCATCAAGCATAGATATACCTGAAACCTTAACCACTCTTCATCCTAAAAAATATTCATGAGGCTGCAGTGATCATCTAACAATCAACTTTCAGGCACACTTGCAATATCTCAGTGGGTACACATATTCTACATAGTCACTTCAGAGGAGATATGGTTTAGTCGCTGGAGCTCTTAAAAATGAAAAGTTCCTTCCAAACTAGGTTCGCACTGTGTACATACCAATACATGAAACAATAGTTGATAGAACCATATGGCATCTCAGTCTGTGGACACCACACTATTTCATTCAATATAAAAGCTGCTGTCTCCTTTACACACTATGACCATGTCCAACTTCATCATTGTCTTATGGAATTAGTCTTGTAACTGACACCTTTCTTCAAGGGGGAAGACCTGGCTATTTCTTTACTTCAAAAAACAAGAGCGATAACGCTAGTTATTTTAAATGTATCCGCATTTGTAATTATTATGTTATGCAAACTACAATAGTTGATTATTCCCCAATTTAAATCAACTAGAAGTAAGTACTACCGGGATTGAATAAGAATCTAGAGAGAAAGAGAAGATGTGTGCAGAGAATGCTCTCTGGTACCATGACAGAGAAAACTTAGAAGACTGGAGAGGGTGTACCAACTCCTCATTTATTTAGGAACGAATGTGTAGGCACCTGAGAGTGTCAGCCCCACAGTAAAAGTTTCGGTGAGAAGCTGGTCCTTCATGGGTGACCCTAGCACTTAAAAGTATATCATCTCTTGAAGAGACATGATAGATACTGGGTATCAGGTAGTGCTTTGCTCAGTTCTAATATTAGGTGGGAGCTACAGGGTGTATGGATTGTCTCTCGCTGCACTGTATTGCAACTGTTGGAAATAGACACTTTGGATGTGTTTCACCTTATCCTATGCGAGGGGGCATAAGTAGTTTGAAACAAATTGTCTACGGTCCATGGAGGGTCACTCCCTTTGGAAGGTTATTGGTTTCTTCTATGTGACTAACCAGTTCTGAGCGAAACTTAATTGTACTCTCAAATATTAATGACTGGCACTAGTAAAGGGTTCAAACTTTAATGTGAAACCAACAGTGTGCGAGTTTACATACATATAAAGGACTCTAATATGAGGCATATGATGTAATGTTATCTATTGGATAATGGAATATCTTACCGAGTCGGTGGTTTGCAGTGATATATCATACCATATGTTAGGTCTCCCTGCACTAATCTGGATAGGGATGACAATCTTAGGGCCTTATTACGAGTTTGGCAGGATTCATCTGAGACTGCCACTGCGTCAGTCCCCGGAAGACCGCCAAGCATGTGGTGAATCCACCAGCCATTTATGTGTTAAATCCAGGGTAGTCTGCCGGTGCGGTGGCGGGTATGTTAGGCTCATAGGAGAGCCTAACCAGCACACCACTGCCATGAGAGAGCCTGCGGCTCGCATGTGCACAGTGTGGCATGTACCCTGTTGTGCATTCCACCAAGTGCACGCATAATGGTGCAATTGTAGGGGGGCACAACAAGTGCCCCCCACACACATCCCCTTGTCCAGATTCACCTGGGGGCCATGTTCGGGCACCCTTACCTGCATTTATGCTATCCTTTTCATGGGGGTGTCATCGCCATGAAGTGGGTGGTGGAAATGCAGATCGTAATATGCTCGGCGGTGCTGGCATTGTCACCACCAGCATATTCAGCCCCTTCACAGACCACCACTGCAGCGGGATCATGGCTCACTGCAGCGGTCTTGCCGTGGTCCCGCCGCCACTATAGTAATATGTGGTCGGACCCCCGGGTGGGGGCGGGCGGACCGCTACCACAAGTACTATAGATCCAGGACCTCCGTACTCGTAATAAGGCCCTTAGTGTGGTATCAGATATCAAATTTGCGATCACATTTTAATTCTATCAATCAATTGCTTTGTAATCTAATTACAGGTGGTAGAGTTCATGTTTTAAATTTCCTACATTTCTCCCCTGATATACAGGTGCAGTCCCAGACTACTGTTAGAATTGTATTTATTCTTTGAAATAAGGAGATTGGACAGAGCATTATATTACGTCCATGCACACAATATCTACCCTTTTCACAGCTGATCATTTTGTGGTAGTGACTCTTGTTACACAAACAGCACATTTTGTGTTGGATGTTGCCTGTCAGAGGTATAGCTCCCCTAGTCAGATTACAACCTGCTGTAGGCTTGTGCACACGTTTATTACTCTTACAAAGTTCTGCATAGTTCACAGAGCTTCCCAAGATCCCTTGCTGACGTCAAGTGTACTGTTACTCTTGCGAGTGTTAGTTGCTCCTGAAACAAACGCGCCTTTTTCCTGCGAATGCTGTGAAATCGCACGTGAGAGCACAGCTTAGCTTTTCCTTGCAAGTGACTCAACACTGGCAAAGTAAAAAAAAAAAAAAACAAATTTCACTTACATGCAAAATGTTGAAATCAGGAATTACTTGAAATTAAGTCATTGTGATGGTCTCGATTTTAATGTAAAAGCCCAACACGCTTAAAACTCTGCAGCCTTTGCGTATTTTCATAGTTTTTAGAGAATGGATCTTGGGAAAAATATAAACCTGACAAATTCTTAGTCTGCTCAGTCGTGCAGTGCGTCTTTCCAAAGCCTTATGCTATAGGTGTTAGATATCCAGATCCCTAATCCTGCAAGGATCCAATAGCTTGTGAGATTAATCACTATATGAGGCGGGGCAGTGGCTTAAAGAGACGGAGCCATGAAAGAAGGAGAAGAGAGGGCTCAGCAGTCACTGAGAGGCACCTGGCCTTCTGTCAAAGCCTCAACTAAGCTCCTCTATCCAGGAACCATAACTTTTAAGTGAAAGTTATTTGTTTGTTTGTAAATCCTTGAATTCTCTTAGTGGCCTGGGCATGTTCTCACTGGCAATGAACACCTCTCTGTACAGCAGGCTAACTGTAGCACATTTTGCTTGGAAGAAAACTGCTTTCAGTAATAGCAGAGACCCCTAACATCTTCATATGAGCGAAGTCAGAATTGGAAATTCCCCACTGAAGCATCATTCCAACGCAGTGCAATCTACCGCAGTGCAATCTACCGCAGTGCAAAATTATAAAGGCTGCAATTTTGATAATAGCTGCTTCCTAATTGGATGGCAAGTGTTAATTGGCACTTACTGTTTACTATTGCCTCTCTGCAACGGTCTGCATGGTGATGCTATTATGAATATGTTTCTGCTAATTCTGGTCCTCGAAAAACTGCATAGTGCCTAGACACTGCCGGTCATAAAATAAAGGGGGTCATACAGAGCCCGGCAAGCAGGCCGGTAACCAGTGGACATGGCCTCCTCTCCTCCTAGGAGAATCTCCATTCAAATATAGAGACAGGCAGGCAGTCATTGAACTCTGTCAAGAAGAAGCCATGTTTGTTATGCATGCTCGGCAGAGGTATTAGTTTTCAAGAAAACATTCCCAAAGAGGGGCTTTGGGTGTTTAAAAAAAATGGCCATGGCGTGCATATATTTCTGTATTTTTCTCCCGGTGTGTGCGGGTCATTGTGTGATTTCCTCAGCTGGACCTTCCCTGCCTCGCATGGTGGCCCCAGCAGCAGTACTGGACTGGCCGCACTGGGCATCGGGCGTTTCCCTGGGGGGCTGGAAGGGTGGGGCCGGTTTTGTAGTGGTAGGGTCCGGTTTTGTTACTAGGGACTGGTTTTGCAGCGGTGCTGCAACAACAGCCCCCAGTAACAAAAGCAGCAGTTATGTTATGTTATGTTAAGTGTTGCTTGTAAAGCGCACTGACACCGAAGCTTCCTGGCACTGGTAGACAGAACAGAGCAGAGTGAGGAGGAAGTAGAGGTAAAAGAATCTACGTGAGGGTAGGGAAAAAAAAAGTTTTTAACATTTTCCTAAAGTTAAGGAAGGAAGAACAGGATTTGATAGAAAGAGGGAGGGTGTTCCAAAGTCCAGGGGCCAACTGGGAGAACCGGCGTCCGCCGAATCTCTTGGTTTTGCCCCTGGGGATGATCAACAAGTCAAGGTGGGCGGATCGAAGATGGCGTGTGGGACAGTAAGGGTGGATGGTGGATTTCAGGAAGGCAGGGGAAGGGCAATGAAGTGCCTTGAAGGTAAGACAAGCCACCTTGAAGGCAGCCCTTCACTCAACCGGGAGCCAGTGCAAATTCACAAGCAAAGGTTTGGCTGATTGCCATCTGGGTGTTCCATGGATCAAGCGGGCGGCCTGGTTCTGGACAATTTGGAGGCGTTGAGTCAGGTATTGTGGGAGACCGTGATAGATAGCGTTAGAAAAATCCAGACGGGAGAGTACCAGCGAGATGACAGTTTGGGTGAGTGCTGCCGGGGGGAGAAAGTGGCGGATTTTGCGGATCCTTCGAAGTTGAAACATACAGGAGGAAACCACCGCACCCACCTGAGCCCTGAGAGAAAGCTCGGTGTCAATGATGACACCTAGACTTTTTACTGTTTTTGCAGGGACGGGGGGGGAGCCGAACTCTGGAGGCCAGAACTGTGGACCCCAGTAGGTGGAGCTGAGTCCAGGAAGTAGGAGCTCAGTTTTACCGGGGTTCAGCTTCAATTGGTTCTGGTTCATCCAGAGTTGGATATGAGTCATGGCTCCATGAAAAGTTTTGATGGCATTTGGTGAGTTGAGGGGGAAGATGATCTGGAGATCGTCAGCGTAGTTATAAGTGACGATGTCCCATTTCAGGAGTGATTGAATAAGTGGTCGGAGGTAAAGATTAAAAAGAAGCGGGGAAAGGGAAGAGCCTTGGGGAACACCACAGGATGTGAGAGTTTTCTTTGCAGTGTAGGGACCAAGGCGGACCGCCTGTGTTCTCCCCGTGAGAAAGGACCTGACCCACTCGAAAGCAACGCCCTGGATGCCCGCCTGCCCGACACGGTGGAGAAGGATGTCATGATCCACCGTGTCGAACGCGGCCGACAGATCCAGTAGGACGAGGGCTTGGGGTTTTCCCGCGTCCGCGTTGCCTCTGAGTGTGTCAAGGACTGCCAGGATAACGGCTTCAGTAGAATGGGCGGGTCTGAAGCCGGCCTGAGTTGGTACGAGGTAGCCAGAGGATTCTATAAACCTGGATAGGCAGCGAGTGACGTGAGCCTCCATAAGTTTAGAGAAATAAGGGAGAAGGGAAATGGGGCGGTAGTTTGATGGCTCCAACATGTCGGCGCCAGGTTTTTTTAGTAGGGGAACCAGAATGGCTTCCTTGAAGGAAGAGGGGCAGACGCCGCTACTGAGGGAGCTATTAAGAAGATGAAGGATACTGTGCTTCACGTTTGCGCCCCCCACCCCTGGAGGATGGTCTGACAAAATTGCCAGGCTGCTTTGAGTTCCCAGTCCGGCCCTGCCCAGCAGGAAAATATAGTGGTGGGCGGGATGACCCTGTGGCGGAGGGGCCATTTCCGATGGTGGAGCTAGGAGAGGCTTTGTGGTTGGAAACCCTGCAGTTTCTCCACATCTAAATGGGGCAGTGTGTCTGCAGTTTGACAGGGTGGGAGCTCTGCTGATTTATGGCTGTATTACAACTAGGCCTGGGCTAAAATTCCGTTCCGCTCGCGGAAATTGCGATAATTTGACATTTTCGCGTTCCGCGGAGAGCGCGAAAATGTCAAAATTTCCGCAATCCGCATTTTACCGGAAATTTTTTGCTTGCTCGCGCTGTAAAATAAGACATTCATGCGTGCGCGCAATCGTCTTACCTGAATCCCCGAGTTCGCCGACAAGTTTTCCCGATCCGGTCGCGTTCTCCATGAGATGTTGGATTGTTGATAGCCATTTGCGCTGTCTCGCGACAGTTCGAGTCCGCAGTAACGTCATTCGTCACGCAATCACGTCTTTCTTCTCGCGATCATGCACCGCGAGACAAGTGAAAACAAGATGACCGCGCCCGCGAGCAACCGCATGGGTAAGTTGGCGAGCCGCGACCATGCAGAAAATACCGCGAACGGGCGGGAAAAAAACTTCCGCATCTTCACGATATTTCCGCGTGTTTGCGGAGATTTTTAACATTTTCGCGATAATTTGCGAAAGTGAATTTCGCAAATTCCGCCCACCCCTAATTACAACTTCGCTTAACTCTAAATGACCCGATAAGTTATATATTTGGACAGCAACTGGAATACAAATTGGGATAGCATAGGGGTCAAGCGAGGAGTACTGTGGAAGAAACAAATACACTTTCATGATCACCGTTCGGCTAAACCAGGGAGGGGAAATACGATTTATGTGTGTTATTCATAATCCGTATTCAAAATAAACTTAATGTCATGGCCTGCAAAAATGGAAACATGTTCCATACTCTGAGGGATCAGGGGTGGACTGTAATCACATTATTACAGGAAAATGGCTCAGCCAAGTAATTTATCTTCAAGCTGTAAAAATGTTCAGAACTACTTGTATCATTTTAATTGTTTAAGATTAAGAATCGCTACTTGTTTCAATGAGGCCAAATGTAAGCCACTGCAGTGTTAGAGCTCTCTGGTTCTCCCAGGGGCTCAAATGTCCACGCCAGTGCGCATAGGCGTTCACAAAAATAAATGGCAACGTGTGCATCATTAGTTTTCTGGTGATGCTAAAACCTACTGAGAGATGTAAAGCCATAATACTTACAACATGTATTAAAGTTATCTCAACCCTGTTTCTCTAAGAAGTTATTAACATGCTGAGCTCCATGATATCTGGGGACGACTGGCCTTTCTCATGCAGCTGGCAAAACATATTTAAAATTATTTTCTTCTCCCCTTTTATTGTTTTCACCCTTAAAAACACATTTTGCCTTTACCACCATTGATAGACATAAGTTTCCCTCCGATGTAAGGTTATATGAAAAGGGGTGAGTGAAGCTGCAGAGGACAAGGACTAACACCTAAGCACACTTTACAAACGAGCACTGATTATTTTTTAAAATATGTTTGGCATTGGCTGCCAGCCTTTTGGCTTTGTCAATGCTTGTTTTCTTCTGTTATGGGTTTTGTAAAACTTTACGGATGAATGAGGTTGTGATCCCTCGCCCAAAAATGGTTAAAAGCTAAAAAAAATCATTTGTTTGAAAAAACATACATTTCCATAGCACTACCTGGCAGTGAATGAGACTACTTAGGGCCTGATTACAATTTTGGCAGTGCGGCACCAGGTCCGCCCCGCTGCTGCATCGCCAAAGACGTGGTCGGGTCGCCCGCCAGAATAGGAGTTTCCTCCTGTGTGGCGGGCTTTTATTTGGCGTTTCCACAGTGGGATCTCTAAAAACAGGCACCATAGGCTGATAAGTCCATGCCGTGCAGGAACTGGTGTGCATGCACACGGAGGAGGACATGTTGTGCTCCCTCTGTGTGCATCCACACGGCCCAGAGGCGCAAGTGGGCCCTCTAGGGTCCCCTTTGTTTCCTCTCTGCCAGGGTTTACAGGGTGGAGAAACCTCAATGTAAACCCTGGCGGAGAGGAAACTCCTAATATGCTTGGCAAAATTGCGGTGGTCCCACCAACAATATGGGTGCCTCTACACTGCTGCAACACCGCCAGGGAATGGTGGATACCTGGCAGCTGCACATGGGCTGTGGCAGTCCCAACGCCCATCTCATAATAGGGCAGTGGGGAGACCGCCACCACTGCACCTCCAAGAGTCTGGCAGTCCGTGGACCTGCCTGATTTTTAATTGTGACCATACTATGCGGCTGTGGCACTTGTTCAAAGGCAAAATGCAATCACTAACAGAGAAGTTAGCCAGTGGCTGAAGTGGACTGACCCAATGCCACATGCTCTGTGCTGAAATGGACAGAAGGAAAATGTGAATTATATAACAACAGAGGAAAGAATGAAGACAGTTGCCTGATAGGCCCTAAAAGTAAGTATATAATGTAAATCAAATCTAACTTTATTCGATTGTTAAAAACAACCATAAAAGCATGCATTAAAAAATCATTGCGTTTAAAAAAAAATCACAATAGTAATATAATGTACATATATAAACATGTAACACGAACTCCTTCCTCTTTAAGAAAGATCAGAGCCAACGGAATCTCAGGTAAACGCCCTTTATTTCAGCATAGTGGTTGGCATGACGCGTTTCGGATAAATTCCTTTTTCAAATGCCTCAACCATCTCTGTAATTCGCACATCCACATTTAAATGCAAAGCGTCTCTGATTTTATTGGTGGAGACACTCTGCTGGGCTGAGGAAAGCGGGATGGTGTTTTAGACTCGGTGATCCGAGTTCAACAGCTGCAGGTAACCATCGTCAGTACTGCCCCTGTGGGCCGGGCATGCAGCGCCACCTTTCATGCCTAGATGTGTGTAGATATTATTCCATGATGGGAGTGCAAGTTATCTGGATCCACATTCAGCCGTTTAACACCCCTCCGACTCTGCAACACGCACCACTTAAGTAAGTATGCGTCTGTACTGTGAAGTCACAGTCTCTGTATGCCAGAACAGTCCAGTTGGGAGGTACGGCAGGTCAGCGTTACCCCAAGAACGTTGAGAACAAACAAGATGTGCTACACCGACCCTCACGTGAATGGGGCTCTGTAAGTGCTAGTGGTCCGCACAAAACATGAAACACAAACTCCTTCCTCTTTAAGAAAGATCAGAGCCAACGGAATCTCAGGTAAACTCCCTTTATTTCAGCATAGTGGTTGGCATGACGCGTTTCGGATAAATTCCTTTTTCAAATGCCTCAACCATCTCTGTAATTCGCACATCCACATTTAAATGCAAAGCGTCTCTGATCTTATTGGTGGAGACACTCTGCTGGGCTGAGGAAAGCGGGATGGTGTTTTAGACTCGGTGATCCGAGTTCAACAGCTACAGGTAACCATCGTCAGTACTGCCCCTGTGGGCCGGGCCTGCAGCGCCGCCTTTCATGCCTAGATGTGTGTAGATATTATTCCATGACGGGAGTGCGAGTTATCTGGATCCACATTCAGCCGTTTAACACCCCTCCGACTCTGCAACACGCACCACTTAAGTAAGTATGCGTCTGTACTGTGAAGTCACAGTCTCTGAATGCCAGAACAGTCCCGTTGGGAGGTACGGCGGGTCAGCGTTACCCCAAGAACGTTGAGAACAAACAAGATGTGCCACTGCTACGCCGACCCTCACGTGAATGGGGCTCTGTAAGTGCTAGTGGCCCGCACAAAACATGAAACACGAACTCCTTCCTCTTTAAGAAAGATCAGAGCCAACAGAATCTCAGGTAAACTCCCTTTATTTCAGCATAGTGGTTGGCATGACGCGTTTCGGATAAATTCCTTTTTCAAATGCCTCAGCCATCTCTGTAATTCGCACATCCACATTTAAATGCAAAGCGTCTCTGATCTTATTGGTGGAGACACTCTGCATGTGTACATATTTTTCTCTAACAAAAATACAAAAACAATATGTACATGAAAAAATACA
Source organism: Triturus cristatus (assembly GCF_964204655.1). Lineage (NCBI taxonomy): Eukaryota > Metazoa > Chordata > Amphibia > Caudata > Salamandridae > Triturus > Triturus cristatus. Next base: position 268,411,736 of record NC_140583.1, on the reverse strand, counting down.
TTAAAAACATTACCAAGAACTTAGTAGTAAAAATAAACAATCATATACATAGGAAAAACATACATGAAACATAGGTTATATTTTTTAATTAATATAAGAATTGTATTTATTCATGTGAATTAAATATATAAATAAATATATACACTTGAAATATAAATAATATTTAAAAATATTTTTAAAATACATAAAAATATTATTAACTGTAAAAGGTGCAACAAACATAATAACAGAAATATGTTACACTTAATTAAAAAATAAAACTAATAAAAAACAAAAACACATTTTGAAATATAAAGTGACATTTTTATTTCTAATTAATATAAATATTAAATTGAAATTAATAAAAATAACTATTGAAAATAAACTACTGTAGCAAAACTACTGTATTTCAAAGGAGTCAGATTTACTATTCAATCTCAAACATAATCAACATCAGTTAGTGCTGGACTTTTGAGTGTTATATTTACTATTTCCAGTCAAATCCAGGAAACAGTAGTGAAAGTGTTGGTTTTAGGAAGGGTTACAGTTACTATTCCAACTCCAATGTGAGCAAAAGCTGGACATGTGTTGGATCATTCCAATTCCTAATCGTTTGAAAAAAATAAATTAAAAAACCTAGCAACATAACAATATTAAAACATATTCAAAATTAAAAATATATGCATCCATCTATAAAATGAAATGCAATAGAAAAAACAGCAGTACAAAAATATTTTAACAAATATAAATAAAACAGTATCAAATACATTTAAAATAAATACAAATCCCGCCATATAACAAAAATAAACCACCAGCATTTAAAATAAATGCTAAATAAAATATTAATAACATAAAAATAATAATAAAATAACAGAAATACAAATACATTTGAAACAAATAATAAATATAAAATTAATTTGAAAACGTTTCTTATTAAAGACACTTATCAACAAGTAATCAATTCTAATACAACAAATAATTACAATACCAATTATTCAATTAAATATTGTAGACAATCACATATTAAAATACAAAATTAATTGTTTTTGAAAAATTAATCATTTAAATACATTTCCACCAAAAACTACTACGAATCTAACTCACTACTAAATTATAAATTAGTAATTAAATGGTAGAACAATTAAATTATACATTAAATCACAAAATACACTTAAATAGTTAAAAGAACAATTAATTAATTCACATAGTTAATTACCAATAAATATTTAATTAACATAAAGTAATAATTTAAAATGAAAAGCATTCATTCATAATTTAAATGTCTACCTACTCTAACCCTCTACAAGCCCATCAACGGACATGGGTGCTGAAGCAGACAGGGCCTTAGGATGCACACTGACAGTATGTTACAAACAAGCATTTACAATGCAATGGTCTCGGCATTGGTAAAGTTAGAGCTATTGGCATTGCTCATGACATTATTTTTGCTTATGTTTTTTGTTTTTAAAACATTTAAAGAAACGGCATTGTCATGAGCAATGCCAATAGCTCTAACTTTAACAATGCCGAGACCGTTGCATTGTAAATTAAGTTCTTAATGATAATATCAACTCCATTTTCATCTTTAACAAGCATATGTGTGTTCAATAAACGTAGCCATGTTACACGGCTGTGTGTTTACTAGTCTGTTTGGCGGGTGGAAGGACTGCTTAGCGCATGTGTGGCCGAATTTAGCACTCTAAAATGACTGCATACCTGAACTCAGCGCTATACAAGACTTATTAGTAAACATATACACGAGACACCAGAGGCGCAACTAGAGCCAAATTGGGAGGACTGCTTAGCGCATGTGTGGCCGAATTTAGCGCTCTAAAATGACTGCATACCTGAACTCAGCGCTATACAAGACTTCTCAGTAAACATATACACGAGACACCAGAGGCGCAACTAGAGCCAAATTTCGGGGGGGGCTAAGAAAAAATTTCGGGGGGGGGGCTGAATCCTTAAGCAATAGTCAGAATGGAGCTGCAGGGGCTCTTAGAAGGGGTGAAACAACAGCGAGGCCTCATTAACATCCAAATGGTCTTTTAAAGACCTGTGAAGTGCTCGGGTGCGGCCTTGTGTGCGCCGGGAATCTGTCTCCTCCCGGGTTGCCACACACGACGGGGGGGGCTGAAGCCCTTTGAGACCAATGGGTGTTGCGCGCCTGCGAGACACGCATAAGAAGTGAGGGTTAAATGGCTTCCTGGTGGCAGCTTCGAGTTTAAGATTCCTGAACAATGCCAGACATTACAGGATTGCTGGATTGGGGTAACGCGACGAGGCGCCCTGAAGCACGCAATGAGCCCTCGCCACAAAAAGGGAACACGTTCTGAGGAACATATTAAAAGAGGGAAACGTGAAGATTGGTGATGTGATAAGGGATTTAACAATGTGTCACTGAGAATCTTCTTCCCAGGGAAAATATGTGTTCTCTGGCAAAACTACTGCCCGGACCTCAGTTTCAATCTGGCGCCCTGCGTAACAATCCCAGCTCCGGCACTAGACCAACCAGTCGTGTGATCTGGGGCACATCACTCTGTGCCCTGCTTGAAATTCTAAATGTGAAAAACGACAATGTGCTGTCTAGTAGTGTTTCAGCTCCTCGTCTCTTCTGTGCCCCGACTAAACCGGTCTCCCGGGGTACCCCCACACACCATCCTGCTCCTGCTGCAATAAAAATGTTCTCTCTGCAGCCCCGCGCTGCCCCTCGAGGCCTGTCATCTTTATATGAAATACCTGAAGCAAGTAAAGGGCTATTAGTTCTATAAGTGCGCTCACGCCCAGAGCAAATGCTCTCAAAAGATGCGTGAGACTTGTTTATTTATAATCCCTGGTGCCCACGGCTGTTTGAACCATGCCATTCACTTTCGATAACCGGGTGAATAAAGCTTACGCTGCCTTTTTATGTCCCGGGCAGACTCATTACGGCTGTTTGTAGTGAAAAACGATGACACGGCTGAACGAGAGGGGCGAGAAAGCACAACGCCGCGCGCGCTCGGTTTCACTGGAGATACGGAGGGTATAAAATCGCTCATTAATCGGTGCGACTTCACAGAGCTAAAAAAACAATAATGAAAAGAGGGAGCAACGCCGGGACACCACCGCCTTTCTCCGAGGCATGGCAGAAATGCCTCGGAGAAAGGCAGCGTCCTTTTCGGATTCGGGGGCGTGTTTTGCTGTTGTCTCCTCCCTGAGACTTTTCGCAAAAAACACGCCCCCCGATCCGAAAAGGACGGGGCCTAATCGGAGTGACTGACCTCTTCTCCAGTGGCTGGCCAACATTTACGAGGCCAGCCAATGGAGAACAGGGGAGAAGAGGGGCGGGTTCAAGCCCCTCTTCTCCAAGTCATTATCTCTCGCGAGCGAGACTGCGCAAGCGCAGCCTTCGCTAGCCGAGACCTAAAAAGGTGGTTCATTTTCAGTGTGCCCTATGAGGCCAGCACTCATAGGGGGAAAGGGGAACTTATGTATTCCACAGACATACCTTACAGGGGAATTCACTCGACTGCAGGTGGGTTCTCTGTGCCCTCTTTAAAGTGCATGTGGCTGCTATCTGCACTGTGAAATACAGAGCAGCTTGTAAGCAGCTGCTCTGTCTTTCAATGACTGTGTTGCCCCCAGGGCAGGCACACATTTTTGGCTGCCCTGGGGGTAGCATATTCATGATAAGAGGATGCTCTATTCAGGTCTGTACCAGGTGCATCTTTTAAAAGGTGTGCCAGGGCGCATACTAGCACAGTGAGTCCTATGTATAATACAGGTATAGGTGGCTACCGTCTTTGTTCAGTTAAAATCATGCTCTCCTCTAGTCCTCTGCCCACCTAGAATTATGAATCTGGTCTCGAAGATCAGAACCCCTATCCTGACCGCTCTGTGCAATGCATCTTTATCCTCTGTCACAATTACAGCTCTAAAAAATCCACCTCACTGTACTTACAAATTTCAGATCTATATCTGATCTTCCCTTAACCTCCAAGGTACTTTTAAAAGCTGTCAACATCCTGTTGTGGAAAAACAACAATTGATGGACAGAATGCAGAACAATGTCATACATTCACCCCAGTACAGAGATCTGGGCCTAAATCCATCGTTTTTTTGCTCACCATGCCATTCCAGTTTGAACCCAGCCATATGCAAATCAGTCTTGACCCTGTGCCCCATGGGAACAGTCCAGCCCGAACTGCCAAGCCAGGTCCTCCCTGGACTGGAAACAAGCATCCTAGGACCGGTTTCGGGCTTTCAGCCCTCGTCAGCCAGGATAGCTTGATTCCAGTGGCATGGAGAGCAAGGGACTCACGTCTGAGCATACCCTTCCCACTCGGGGTGACAAATGCAAAAACAACAATTGATGGACAGAATGCAGAACAATGTCATACATTCACCCCAGTACAGAGATCTGGGCCTAAATCCATCGTTTTTTTGCTCACCATGCCATTCCAGTTTGAACCCAGCCATATGCAAATCAGTCTTGACCCTGTGCCCCATGGGAACAGTCCAGCCCGAACTGCCAAGCCAGGTCCTCCCTGGACTGGAAACAAGCATCCTAGGACCGGTTTCGGGCTTTCAGCCCTCGTCAGCCAGGATAGCTTGATTCCAGTGGCATGGAGAGCAAGGGACTCACGTCTGAGCATACCCTTCCCACTCGGGGTGACAAATGCAAAAACAACAATTGATGGACAGAATGCAGAACAATGTCATACATTCACCCCAGTACAGAGATCTGGGCCTAAATCCATCGTTTTTTTGCTCACCATGCCATTCCAGTTTGAACCCAGCCATATGCAAATCAGTCTTGACCCTGTGCCCCATGGGAACAGTCCAGCCCGAACTGCCAAGCCAGGTCCTCCCTGGACTGGAAACAAGCATCCTAGGACCGGTTTCGGGCTTTCAGCCCTCGTCAGCCAGGATAGCTTGATTCCAGTGGCATGGAGAGCAAGGGACTCACGTCTGAGCATACCCTTCCCACTCGGGGTGACAAATGCAAAAACAACAATTGATGGACAGAATGCAGAACAATGTCATACATTCACCCCAGTACAGAGATCTGGGCCTAAATCCATCGTTTTTTTGCTCACCATGCCATTCCAGTTTGAACCCAGCCATATGCAAATCAGTCTTGACCCTGTGCCCCATGGGAACAGTCCAGCCCGAACTGCCAAGCCAGGTCCTCCCTGGACTGGAAACAAGCATCCTAGGACCGGTTTCGGGCTTTCAGCCCTCGTCAGCCAGCCTATTTGGAACACCATCAATCAATCAATCAGTATTTATATGGCACAGATTATCGCCCTGGGAATATCCAGGCGCTGGAGTATGATGAGCCTCAGTCGAAGAGCCAAGTCTTGAGTCCCTTCCTGAAGTTGGCAAGTGAAGGGGACACTCGAAGAGGAGTGAAAGGTTGTTCCAGGACTTGGTGGCAAGGTAGGAGAACGAACGACCTCCACAGTGGCTTTACCGGATGCGGGGGACGTGTGAGAGGGAAGTGGATCTGAGAAGTCTGGCCGGTTGGTGAAAGGTCAAGAGGTGGTTGACGTAGGCAGGTCCAGTATTGTGGAGGGCCTTGTAGGTGAGGGTCAACAACTTGAGCTGGCATCTCTTCGGGACGTGGAAGCATCTGGGGTGAGGGTGATGGTGGTCCATTTGGGGGTTTTAAGGATGAGTCTGGTTGCAGTGTTCTATATTATCTGCGGTCGTTTGATGAGATCTCTGGCAGTCCCAGTGTTTAGTGCATTCACATAGTCCAGATGGCCGGTGACGAGGACTTGAGTCACAGTTTTCCTGGTGATGACAGGGATCAACCTGAAGATCTTGTAAAGCATGCAGCGGGTGTGAAAGCAGGAGGAGGCTGCTGCATTGACATGGCACTTCATGGAGAGATCACTAGCCAGGATGATGCGTGGTTGAGGGTGTGAGGGTTCTGAGGAAATATGAATTTTGTGATCAGTTATGTCCCCTATCGTAGACCCCAACGGCTCCATGTGCATGCTATAAGTACATGTATGTTCCCTCCAGTTCCAGTTTTGCAAGACGCAAATACATGTGCGTCCACCGTCAACATGTCCTCTATCAGATCCACCATGAATGGGTCAGATATTCCATTCCTAGGTATGAAAGGCCACCGACTTTATGAGGTTCACTTTCCACATTTCACAGATTCAGGCGAGTAGGCCCTGAATTCTGCCATCAAGCCTTTTCCTGCCTTCTGCCTCTGAAAGCTCCAGTCCGAGCATGCATCTGTATCCATGAACTTTGTCCTACTCCCTGCGCGGCTAACGGTGCCTGATCCAGCCTGTTGCCTGCCAAAAACTGTATTTCACCTTCAAGATTATCTGCTCCGCTCCTCATCCGATGCATTCCTGTCTAGTAGTTTAGGTAAACATTCTTCCAGCTACCGTGCAAAGGGTCAGGCCTCACTGTCCTCATGCAAGTAATTCATAGCCCCTGTTACCATGGAAGATTCCTGCCCCCTCGCATCTCATGTAGACACTTAGACGCTTGTACACGCACTAACAGTCAGTATAGAATAGATTCCGTCCGAGAGACTTTTCCTTTTGGATAATACAGTTCTTTAAACATAAGATATCAGATATGATTTGGGATTAGGTTGACATGACCCCCCAGACTTCTGTCTCCACATGTAGAGCTAAATGTCAAGTCCCCTTCACCCTCTAGTTGCACGTCAATCACACGTCATGCGGCTGCGCGCGCATCTCTGCCAAGTATTTCTGCTGACATTGCAGGATTCTCTCATGGATCCACCCACTTGTGACATCATGTTTAATGACGTATTTAGTTACACCTATGTTTTCGCCTTTTTTCATTACGTATGTGTATTATATCTGTATTATCAGCTGTTACGCCTCTTGCATCTGTCTTAATGTAATGCTTTCCATATAAATACCATTACTTGTCAATAATGTATTGCCTTCCTTCCTGAACCCTCATGGCGATGGAGTGTGAAGCCTGCAATTCGAATTGTATTTCCTTTGTAGAGGAATAAAGCCTTTTAGAACCTCTAATACCACGGATTCTGCCTCTTATATTTACTGAGTTATTCTTACTAGACTTTACCGCATAAAAAAATAGTACCGGTAATGAAATATTTACCACAGAAATTGGCGCCCGAATAGGGACACTTTCTCATCTCACGCGCCGGAGGTGCGTTGCAGGCCCGGTCTCCTGCCACAGCTGAACGGACAAAAACGCGTACCTGCAGGATTTCCTGTATCTCCCTCCGGCCAAGCGGAGGTGACTGAGGCTGCGATCAACACCCAGACGAGGCGGTGAGAAGTGCGAAGTATCCCGACCAGAGCCTAGCTGAGAGAGCAAGATCCGAGGTATACAGAGGCCCACCAGGTTCCGAAGTTCCGAGTCCAGTCGAGTCGAGTCCAGTCCGGTCCAGTTTCAGTTCAGTTCCGAGGCCTTCCGTTCCGAGCTACCCGGTGAGTACCATTGCCGGGGAGGCATTTAAACGTGCACATAGTCTGTGCCGGTCAAGACGGGTTTGGGTACACAAATCCGGTCTGCACTGTTTCAGCAGTGTATCTGTACTGTTTAGCAGTATATCTAGTATGTCTTGCATATAATTAAGTATTATTTAGTGTTAGTATTATGTCAGTAACTAGTTTCTTATTAGTCATCATTATTCGTTAAATGTTAAATATTAAATGTTTTAATACGTTCTATACATTGTGGTGTGAATGACTGTTCATTATTGTGTTTATTTGTATTAAGGTTGTTTAAGATTAAGTAACCAGATCTAAAAATGCCGTTCTTTTCGAAATTAAGACAGATCAAAACTAGAAAAGGGGTACTCGAAGAAGCTGTTCCCATCCCACCTAGGGACACTCCAGGGTACTTTATGTATCATAAGCATGGCCTAGATGCCGTGTTATTTCTTGATTTATGGGTGGACTACACCAAGGATTTACCAGAGAGTCAAAGATGGCCCGCAGCGGGGACCTGGGATGCAGACTGCATCATGAGAGTAGAAGAAGAATTATGGAAAAAGAAAGCCAGACAGTCACAGAAAGATGCCATTGAATTATGGCGTAAAGAATCATATAGACGTACAGAAAAGGCGCTCAGACAGGAAGAGAAAGGTAGGGAGAATTCGAATAAAACCCGAGAAAATTTATTAATAGAGGAAGGTACCCGAGTTAAATCGGAACAAGTAGATAGACAAAGAAACACTCTTATGAATGGTATGTATCCTCTTCTGGCCGAAGGATTACCTAAGGCTACCCCGGCTACCTAAGGCTACCCCGGAAATACCAAAAGACTTGACTCCTCCATTGCTCCCGACAAAAGCACATCCTAAAACAGCAAAGGACGTTTTCCTTTCCTCCTATTTAGATGACGTAGCTCCCGAGTATGCTAATACCATACCACACACACCGCTTGCCGATGGTGTTCAACACCAAGAGCATCCGTCTGTATCTCCGCAGCAGCAAACTCCTGCACTAGTTCCAACAGGTCCGTCCGTTTCTACTGTTTTTCCCGCATCTACAATTTCTATCTTACGTCCAACGAATCCTTTCGTGCCTAGCACCTCAGACGGTGCTACAGGAGGTACGACAGACATGTTTGCCACACCACCACGAAATAAACAGACCCTTAGAGATTTAGCACTTCAACGTACACCCCATCTAGTGACATCCGACATGTTTAGAGAACATCTTGTGGATTGTAGATACGATCCAGTGCCAGGTAAACAGGACAGATTGCTAATATCATCACTACGTATAAGACGGGCTACATTGTATTTAATGACGATACCAGGAATGGTTGAGCACCTAGACAATATATATCACTTTGTCCAAACAGGGCGAGGCCCAGAAAGTATTAACGAAGCTATGGAGTACCAGAAAGTGGATGTACAAAGACAACTACTACGTTTTTTCATAAACTGCGTGATCAGGAACCAAGACAGGCCTGGGGCAGATCATGATACCATGCAAAAACTTGCCAAATGGGGTCAGAACATATCAGACGAGAAACATGATAGACAGGCGTGTATAATCGCCATGTATCGAAAGATCCGCAAGGAAGTAGAACGAATACATAAAGAAAGACGAGAAGCAGACAGAATTGAATCAGAGGGAGAGGAGGAGCAAGAATCAGAACAAATAGAAACGATAGCTTATGTAGGTAGAGGAAGACCCCATAATAATACTAGAGGCTTCAATGATCCGATATGTCCGATACCTCCAGAATGTAATAGACATTTTCAAACCCCTATGTTAAATACAAGGTCCCCTGAACACCTATTCCAAGCCGCTGATAAATTACTCCGAGATCGAAGGGGGTACCATATGCTCGATTCCATGGATGAACAAGAATTGGCCAGGTCAGCAGTACAATGGGCTGACAGTCCCAGCAAATACAGTGATGATGCACTAGCACACACGTTTCTGAATCTTGCCCCAGACGAACAGCGTTTAGCTAGTATATACATGATTCAACACCTCCTTATATTATATAAAAGTCAACACTCCGATCCTGGACCCTTACCTGACATATTGACCGAATTACTCACGAATAAATGGAAAGGTTCAGGTACTGATTTGATTAAAGAAATTCTAGAATTTCGAAACCAGTATATAACTTTCGTGTGCCCAGAACACGTTCCAGTTCCCACTATGGGAAGAAAAATGTATCACATAGATAGACTGAATCCGTTACGCGAAGTACACCCAATCAGAGGTGAAGGTAATAACTTTACACGCGTGTTTGTGTACACGCCTATAACTAAAATCGAATTATTAGAAATGAAGAAAGTAGTACCCAGCCATGACAAGGATCCAGCAGGTTTCCACCGTGAGATAAAAGACATGCTACTCATGGGAGAGTATACCTACCCCGACATTATGAAAATACTGAAAGTGTTAATGCCTGCCGGTGTTTACGAGAAACTCAAAGAAAAGGAATGGGAGGTGGGAGACCAAAAGATAGATTGGACAGCATTAGAAAACGAAGAAAAGGCCCGAGCTGCAGGAGCAGGGCTTGGGGAAAAGACTACAGCACTACCAGGATTACTAGTGCAGGTACTGCCACGTTTATTAACTACGAAAAAGGAGGACTGGGGTGCAATCTCAGCCTGTAAACAAAAGCAAGATGAAGACACTAGTGATTTCTATTCCCGATTTGAAAAATGTTTTGGTATAAATAGTGGCATAAAAGCAAGTAGCGAGTCATATCCACATTTGTTTGTGACAAAATTAGTTGAAAATTCCCTACCGCAAGTTAAGAATAGAGTATTGAAATTTGAGAGTACCTGGCAGGGTAACACCCCGTCACAGATGTTACAGATGTTACAATATCACCACAATAGAATTAGAGAAGAACAAGAACACGAACAAAGACGTATGAAAGATACAAAAATGAAAATGCTTGTTGCTCAGTCAGTTCCAGCTGATGGTCACCAAAAGGGTGATTCAACAGGACCAGTTAAAGGGACATGTAACTATTGTAAACAACAAGGTCATTATATACACGATTGTCCAGTTTTGAAACATAATATCGCCACGGGTAGAACTCAGGAAAGACCACGTCCACCTAGACAGGATCAGAATCAACAACAAATTCCTCAGCATGCACAACATAGGTCAGCTCCGCAACAACTAGCTCCGCAACAGGCAGCTCCACAACAGACCGTAGCACCACCACCAGCGCAGCCTATTGCTGCCACACAAGCGACAACGCAACAGATGTACCAGTATGCACAAGCAGATTATCCTGATTATCAGCGATACACATGAAATAGCCTAGAGAGGGAAGTTGGCTTACCCCTTATTGAGGTTCCTGTAGATCAAGAGGGACCTTATGTACATAGTGAACTATTAGGGGAAGACAGAAAGTTTTTACTTGATACAGGGGCAAGCAGAACAACTATACGACGCAGTGAAGTTCCAGGGGTACCCCTCTCAGGCTCACAAAATATTTCCCTTGGATTCTCAGGAAAACCTATAATTAATGACGTAACACAGCCCCTTCCACTTACGGTTGGTCCATTGACACGAACTACAGATTTATTGCTTACTAAATCATGTCCAGAAAACTTGTTAGGTATAAAAACATTGAAAGCTCTAGGAGCTATAATATGTTGTTCTCCGGAAGGAGTACGATTATTTTTACGTGATTTTAAAGGTCACTACGTGTCCAGAGACATGGATCACCGGCTGCAGAGCTTACCTACGCATTTATGGGCACAAGGCCCCACTGATGTTGGTTGCATGAACATTACACCATATCGAGTCACATTAAAAACAGGAGTAGTACTACCACGAATGCGACAATATAGGTTACCACCAGATGCTGTTGCGGCCTTACTGCAAATCATTGACGAACTCATTGCACAAGGAGTGGTTGTCGAAACCGACTCCAATGTATGCAATTCCCCGATAATTCCGATTCTTAAAAGAACGGATCCAAAAGCATCACCGGTATATCGATTAGTTATTGACCTGCGCAAATTAAATAAATGTATTGTACCACAATACCCTGTGGTCCCAGATATCTCTTCATTACTAACTGCTATTGATTCAGAAGCAACGTTCTTCACTGTAATTGATCTCAAGAATGCTTTCTTTAGCGTCCCAATAGATCCGGAAAGTCAATATTTGTTCGGATTCAGTTTGAATGGACGAAGTTTTAAATTCACACGCGCACCTCAAGGATTTACAGAAAGCCCCAGCATCTATAGCCAAGCACTAAAACGAGAACTTGACAGTATCCACATGCCAGTTAACACTGCCTTGCTTCAATATGTCGATGATCTGCTGATCACCGCCCGAAGCGAACCTGAATGTGAAACAGCGTCACTGACGGTTTTAAAATTTCTGGCCGACAAGGGGCACAAGGTGTCCCCTTCTAAGCTGCAATTCTGTGTCCCGCGAGTTGTCTACCTTGGGCACTCGCTGTCCAAGGAGGGAAGACAGCTTACACCCGACCGCATCCAGTTAATTGCTAACATGCCACCACCCAAGACACAAAAGGGGGTGCGGGCTTTTATAGGCCTCACTTCATACTGTAGGCAGTGGATCCCTCAATATGCATTTCTAGCAAAACCACTCATCCAGTTGACAACACAGGAGGCCGCCACACCGACTGTCCTCCCTTGGACTCAAGAACATACACATGCTTTTGAAAACTTAAAGAAAGCTTTATGCCAAGCACCTGTTTTAGCAACACCATGTTACAATAAACTGTTTACACTATTTGTTACAGAACGCGAAGGTACTGCCTTGTCAGTACTCACTCAGGAACAAGCAGGATCACACAAACCATGTGCTTATTTCTCTAGTACATTAGATCCAGTAGCTCAGGCTCTTCCTGCGTGCCTGAAATAAGTGGCAGCAACAGCTTTAGCAATCAGACAAAGCGATGCCATAGTGTTAGGACATCAATTGACAGTACAAGTACCACACGCAGTAGAGGTTCTCTTGAACCGCACACAAACACAACACTTGACTATAGCGAGACTCACCGGTTACGAATTGACATTGTTTCAGCCACACATAGAAATCAGACGTTGTAATACGTTAAATCCTGCCACACTTTTGCCAGTAAATGGAACAGATCCATTAGCACATGATTGTATTGAAGTCATTACTATCACGACAAAACCCAGACAAGACTTGACAGATATCCCTTTATTAGATCCAGACTTGACATTGTATGTAGATGGTTCATGTATGAGAACAAGTACAGGAGAGTTAGTGGCCGCTTACGCAGTCACAACAGACACTGAAGTCATTGAAACAAATTGTATTAACATTTTGTCAGCTCAAGCAGCAGAGCTCATCGCTCTGACACAAGCCTGTATTCAAGCCAAAAATAAGAAAGTTAACATATACACAGATTCACGTTATGCATTCGGAGTCGTCCATGACTTCGGCGTGCTGTGGCGAGAGAGAGGTTATTTAACTTCTCACGGTGCCCACATCCAACACGGACCCCTCATTCAAGCCCTATTAGATGCGATTCATTTACCTACTGCAATATCGATTATGAAATGCAAAGCTCATACAAAAGTTACCGATATCATTTCTCAGGGTAATGACCTAGCTGACAGAACAGCTAAACAGACTGCTCAGAACCAGACTCATACAACTGACGCGACAAAGACAATAGTTCCGACACCAACACATTGCATGACAGTTAAGGATCCCGCCCTTGATATAATTGACATACAGACACACGCTACACCAGGAGAAATAAAGAAATAGACTGAATTAGGAGGGATCCAAACGGATCAAGGATGGATGACGAAGGAAAAATCTATATGGTTTCTTCCCGATTCCATGGTTCAAGTCATCATTAACACAATACACAGTCCAGCGCACCTAGGAGAAAAAGCTATGCTAGACAGTATTCAACACATTTGGTTCAACAAACACTTGCGAGCAGCAGCCAAACAGAAAGTACGTACCTGTATGATATGTTGTCAGTTTAATCCAGGTAAAAGCATCCCCGTAGAGCAGGGTGGATTTCAACCTCCCGATCATGCTTTTGAAGTCCTCCAGATGGATTATATCCAGATGGAACGATGTTGAGGATTCAAATATGTTCTCGTAGTTGTCTGTGCTCTTTCCCGTTGGACAGAAGCCTACCCGGTTTCAGATTACACTGCCCCGACTACTGCCAAACAGCTAGTGCGAGAATTCTTCCCACGATATGGTTTGCCACGTGTTGTATACTCAGATAACGGCCAGCCATTCTCATCCGAATTAATGAAACACGTTTCACTTTTGTTAGGCTACCAATGGAAATTCCACTGTGTCCGACATCCTGAGGCAGCAGGTCTCGTGGAACGCCATAATCAAACTCTGAAAATTAGATTGTCCAAAATATGTAGAGAAAAAGGTGTCGATTGGATAGTAGCCTTACCAGTTGCACTCTTTTACATGAGAATGGTAGCACATTCTCGAACAGGGCTATCCCCGTACGAGGTGATCTTCGGTAGACCACCAAATATGTGGGGGACGCCTATACCTCGCAAAATCACTGATGTTGACTGTAATATGCTGACAGATTACCTGGCTTCCTTGATGTCTGCACTACAATCTTGTCGTTCACAGGTAGCTGCAGCTTTTCCCGATAACACTGAGGTGAAGCCCAATGACGTGGTTCCAGGTGATCTGGTCCTAGTGCGGAATTTCGACCGGAAGACCCAACTGGAGCCTAGGTGGAAATCGCCAAAACTTGTTCTACTAGCAACAAGGACAGCCGTGAAGATCGAGGGACGTAAAGGGTGGTTGCACTCGAGTCATATCAAGAAATTTTATGGACTACCGTCCAGTGTGAACACTCAACCCTGCATTTCCTCACAGACAGACTCAAAGCTCCCCTTGGTTGAACCCACGAAAACGGAACTTTATAAACTGAAATTAAGGTCTAGCAAGTCAGACAATTTGATTGTTTAAGTCCTCTCCAAGGTGAATCGGTTGAATTTGTCTCTGACATGTATCCTCTAGACCAGAATAGAGAAAGAAATCAACAGATGCAGCTTAAAAAGCATGCGTATTGTAAATCGCTTCGTAGTCATTGCACAGTAACACTATTAATTTTGTTTTTTCTAAGTTTTCTGATCATTATAACTAGTATATTACTTCGTATGTATTACCCTATTTCTAAACGTGCTTATAATGTTACTGCTGAACATTCTTTTAGTGAATTACCTCTGCATGAGTTGTCCTATAGATTTGCGCTGCGCAACAACACATTCATTAGTATGTTACATCATTCCCATCAGACCAGCAATGCTACAAATTGTTGGATATGTGGCCGACTCCCTCCTTATCAGAACTATAAGGGAGTTTTGCCCCTCTTTCCATATCCGTTCACACACAATGGCTCCTGTGGAGCATGGTTTAGTTTGATTAATTCCCTAGATTCAAATTTCGCAGTTTATCAAGACAACTGGGTATGGGGAAACCTGAACTTGGTTTTGCTTAAAGTCTGCTACCCTAACAAGGAGGGACTTCCCAAAAGAACAGGAACTGATCTAGAAAATGAAGTATATGGATTAGGTAATTTTACACTTAACCTCCTGATTCTGAATGTCGAATCCGAAGCTACACCAATCTTGCCCGCTATGTCAGTATTCCCAGTTAAAGGGGAATTATGTGTAAGAAAGAATGGTTCCATACACATGGGCCATAGTAAATGCACCACTGTAATAAAATTCAGTGATCAAGGCAAATCTACATTTAGAGCTTCCCGTCATTCTTACTTCATATGTGGCCAGACCGCATATATATGTCTACCTCTAGATTGGGATGGTACCTGTTACATAGCATTCCTTCTGCCACCTGTTTTCCTAGCTCCTCCTGATTATCACAGAAATACCCATTTAGTACACAATAGACAGCAGAGAGATCTCCCGATTGTCGACTACACTGAAACGGCATGGGAACAATATACAGATTTCAATAAAGGTTTCTTTCCCTATACAGGTACAGTCACTAATAGTAAGCTGATACGTAGATTAACTAGAACCCTTGAAGCAGTAGTAAACGAGACTACTTCCGCCTTAGGCAATTTAACAGAAGAGCAGTCTGCTATGCGGATTGTTGTGCTTCAAAATCGTCTTGTCCTTGACGTCATCCTGGCCGATAGGGGCGGAGCTTGTAGAGTCATCGGATCAAGTTGCTGCATTTTCATACCAGAAAATTCACCGTCAGTATATAAAGCCATAACCCGCCTTCATAAGATTATAAGCCAGATACACCAGAGCCCAGGCACCTGGACTTGGTCCGATTGGTTCTGGAGCAGGTTGTCAGCCTGGGGATGGAGGATCCTATCCTTCCTAGGTATTGGCTTTCTCATACTATTCAGTTGCTGCTTATGTCTACAATGTGGGCCAGCGATTTGTGGCCTGTGTGCCACATCGTGTATTCCACCTCCAAGTTTTCGTTCAAAATCCCGGAAGAAGAAAGAAGAACAAGTGATGCTATATGAACAGATCGATGGATTGATGAAGATTGATATCTCCTGAGGGTCCGTAGGGGACAAGGAGGGAATGAGGAAATATGAATTTTGTGATCAGTTATGTCCCCTATCGTAGACCCCAACGGTTCCATGTGCATGCTATAAGTACATGTATGTTCCCTCCAGTTCCAGTTTTGCAAGACGCAAATACATGTGCGTCCACCGTCAACATGTCCTCTATCAGATCCACCATGAAAGGGTCAGATATTCCATTCCTAGGTATGAAAGGCCACCGACTTTATGAGGTTCACTTTCCACATTTCACAGATTCAGGCGAGTAGGCCCTGAATTCTGCCATCAAGCCTTTTCCTGCCTTCTGCCTCTGAAAGCTCCAGTCCGAGCATGCATCTGTATCCATGAACTTTGTCCTACTCCCTGCGCGGCTAACGGTGCCTGATCCAGCCTGTTGCCTGCCAAAAACTGTATTTCACCTTCAAGATTATCTGCTCCGCTCCTCATCCGATGCATTCCTGTCTAGTAGTTTAGGTAAACATTCTTCCAGCTACCGTGCAAAGGGTCAGGCCTCACTGTCCTCATGCAAGTAATTCATAGCCCCTGTTACCATGGAAGATTCCTGCCCCCTCGCATCTCATGTAGACACTTAGACGCTTGTACACGCACTAACAGTCAGTATAGAATAGATTCCGTCCGAGAGACTTTTCCTTTTGGATAATACAGTTCTTTAAACATAAGATATCAGATATGATTTGGGATTAGGTTGACATGACCCCCCAGACTTCTGTCTCCACATGTAGAGCTAAATGTCAAGTCCCCTTCACCCTCTAGTTGCACGTCAATCACACGTCATGCGGCTGCGCGCGCATCTCTGCCAAGTATTTCTGCTGACATTGCAGGATTCTCTCATGGATCCACCCACTTGTGACATCATGTTTAATGACGTATTTAGTTACACCTATGTTTTCGCCTTTTTTCATTACGTATGTGTATTATATCTGTATTATCAGCTGTTACGCCTCTTGCATCTGTCTTAATGTAATGCTTTCCATATAAATACCATTACTTGTCAATAATGTATTGCCTTCCTTCCTGAACCCTCATGGTGATGGAGTGTGAAGCCTGCAATTCGAATTGTATTTCCTTTGTAGAGGAATAAAGCCTTTTAGAACCTCTAATACCACGGATTCTGCCTCTTATATTTACTGAGTTATTCTTACTAGACTTTACCGCATAAAAAAATAGTACCGGTAATGAAATATTTACCACAGTTCAAGTGCAGTGGTCCACCATGCGTCGTCCCATAGTTAGATGTTCTGCTTGAAGATGAGAACTTCTGTCTTTTCTGTTTAGTTTCAGACAGTTGGATATCATCCAGTCAGCGATGTTGGTCATGTCATTTGGAAGTTGCATCTGGTGGTGGCGGTGTCTTCTTTGAGGGAGAGGATGAGTTGGGTATTGTCTGAGTATGAGATCATGTTAAGTCTAAGGGTGCAGACGATGTCGACCAAAGGAGTCATGTAGATGTTGAAGAGGGTGGGGCGAAGGACAATCCTTGGGGGACTCTGTAGATGATGCTTTTGAATTCGGAAGTGAATGGTGGAAAGCAAATTTTCTGTGTGCATCCTGAGAGGAAGGAAGAGATCCATTTGAGGGCATTTCATCTGATGGCGATGTGGTGGAGTCTGGTGATGAGGGTGTGGTGGAATAAGGGATTGAAGGCTGCTGAGAGGTCAAGGATTATCTGGGCTGCTGTCTTGACCATGGTTGAGGATGGATCTGATGTCATGGGTTGCGACTATTAAGGCAGTTTCGGTACCGTGGTTGGAATGGAAGCTGGACTGGGTGGCATTGAGTAGGTGGTTTTCTTCCAGATGATCCATGAGCTGGCGGTTGATGGCTTTCTCCAGGACCTTGGCTGGGAAGGGGAGCAACGAGATGGGGTGGTAGTTCTTGAGCTCCCTGGGGTCAGCGGAGGGTTTTGTTATCAGCACTTGGACATCTCTTGGTCTGTCTTAGTCTGGTTCAAGACCTGGTCATATTTCTGAACCTGTTCTGATTGAAGTTTCTGAAGCCCTAAGACAGACTTTGGACCAGGGAAGCTTGCCAGCTGTGGTCCTTCTGGACTTCTCAGCTGCCTTCGACACAGTGTCCTCCCCCCTCTTGCTCTCCAGAATAGCAGATCTCAGAATCAAAGAGATTGCTCTAAAATGGATTTGGTCATTTCTCTGTCATTGCACAAAAGCAGTATGCAGTCCCCCTTTACAATCCCAAGAGTACACCATATAGTGTTCGTTGTGTCATTTGTCTTCTATGAGCCCCATGCTATTCAAAATTTACATGAGCGCCATTGGCAAAATTAATCGGACACTTTGAGTTCAGTGTCACCTCCTAATACCCAAATCACAGTATCCATTGCAAAATATCATACGCCATCACAAGAAGCCTTCTGTTAACATATAATGGAAACTGACATCTGATCGCACCAGAATTCCTTCAAATTGAATGAGGACAAGACAGAGGTTCTCATTTTAGAAAAAACATGCTCTTCCAGCCCTTAAATGCTTGCCACCAGAATTACACTGTCCTCCTGTCACAATTAAACAAGCATGATATCTAGGCATTCTTTTGCAGTGACACCTGTGTTCCTTGCACTGGCTGTCCATACAGAAACAAATCCAGTTTAAGTCCCTCTGTAACACCCAGTGAGTTCTCAACATGTCTGGTCCATCTTATCTTAGACAATGATTCTCAAGATATCTATCTACACTTTACTTCCATTCTGTCTCCCTGGTTCTTCTAAATATTCCTGGTAACTGTCTGAAAAGACAAGGGGGTAGATCTTTCTTCTATCATGAAGCTCCCTCTGGAGATTAAACCGACCATGAATCACGGACTTTTTAGGAAAAAGTTCAAATTTAGCTATTTCAGTCTTAGTCCTCTTTCACGCTAGGGGCTATTAGCACAAGGATGTCTTACAGTATTTGAACGCTCTAGAACACTGTATTCTTTCTGTATATGATTAGTTGAGGATTCCATTTCACTAAAGTTTGGTACTACAACTCTGGCTTATCAGTGCTGGAAGTTTGAGGGATCGATCCGTAGCCTAGTTCCGGCAGCTATTATTCAACTGGGCGTCCCAGGGAAATGTTCTAACATGGTCCCAGTACTAACAATGGAACCGATTCAGCAATGCCGGCACTTTTTGTGCTTTGCGTTCAGTGCATTAACACGCAGAGAGTTAGAGAGGCCTCTTAAATAAATTTCCAGCTAGGCACCACACAAATAACATTTGGGGAAGGTTTTTGAGTTTTCAGAGTTTCATATGTAAGGGAGATGCATACCCTGTAAGATTAAGACGTGTCTTTCTATAGGAGCAATTCCACTAATAACCATTTATACAGCAAGTCTTTATAACAACAAAAAGGTACTCTTTACAGCAACTTTAGAATAACAAAAGAATGAGTGGAAACAGTATGGTTCTAAATGTATGCTTAGCAGTTTGCATGCAGCTTCTTGATGCCATTTCATAACCCACAGAGCCACATTTACAGGGTTGTAACTTATGACCTACAGGTCACACTATTACTTCTGCAACAAACTCCTATCTGCTGCACTGGTCTTGTCTCGTGTGACTGTGTCGGCCTCAGCTGCATAGGACAGACAAACCTTGCGACATGAGATGCACATCTGGCCTTCTCCAAAATCCTTTATATATGTGTATGTGTCAGACTGCATCAGTGACATTGTAAAGTATACAGGAGTAGATAAAGTAATGTAGGGTACAATGATAAAACTGCAGAAACAAAGCTGACACCAGGGGGAAGTGACAAGATCATAGAAGGTGGAACCAAGTGGGCATTAGGTGGGCAGTGGGGAGATGATGAAGGCAGAGATATCATGAGGGGGGCAGTAGGGACACTGATAAAGCAGAGATGGCAAGTAGTAGTGGGGAGACTATAGTGGGAGAGATGATACTAGGGCCGCTGTGGGGGGAATATGGAGGCAGAGCTGGTACTGGGGGCCAGTGGGGAGACTATGGATGCAGAGGTAGTACTAGAGGGCATTGGGTAGACTATGGAGGCAGAAATGGCACTAGGAGAGAGTGGGAAGGCTGGAGGCAGAGATGGGACTTGGGGATAACGCTTTAGATGCAGAGATGACAATAAAGGGACAATGTGGAGACTGTAGAGAGAGGTCTGGCACCAGAAGTGGGAAGGTAGAGATTACAGTCTGGGTGGCACCAGAGGGCATAAGAGTGAGAGGTGGCACTATGGAAGGGGAAGGAGAATAATAAGGGCCTAAAGGGCACATTGTTAGAAATGGGGGTCTCTAGTTGGCAGTGGTAAGCACCCTGTCTAAGACGGGACCCTTCTATCTAGTCAGGATAAGGGGATTACACACCTAAGATAACCCCTGCTCACTCCCTCTGTAGCTTGGCACGAGCAGTCAGACTTATCTCTGAGGCAGTGTGTAAAGCATTTGTACATAACACACACATAAACACAGTGAAAACACTACAAATGGACCCCACACTACTTTAGAAAAATGTAGTATCTTTATCTAAACCCAGCAAGACCAAAACGAAAAAAATCCAACATACATAAATCAAGATATCACTGTAGAAAGATTTTTGCAAAAAATACAATTCTCAGAAAACAGTAGCTCCAACTGGGGCTATCTCGACGTAGTGACAGTTACAAATCCAAAGTACGGCGCTGAGTGCGAGGCACACGAGCCAGCCATTGAGTCACACGGACCTCCAAAGAAACAGCACCTTTTGCGATGATACAAGCAACTGAGTTGCACGTCGTCTGGGAGGTGAAGTGGTGCCTGTACCAGGCGGTATTGGTTCCTTACTGCCACAGGTGAGGTGAGGCGTTGGTCCCTTACTTCTATGCAGGGGAGTTGAGGTGTTCATTCCTTAATGTGGCTGGGGAGGTGAGGTATAGGGTCTTACTGCACAGGGGAGATGATGCGGCGGTGTGTTGTTTCCTTATGACAGTGCAACATCGGGTATTCACCCATGCCAGTTATTGACTCTGTGATGGTGCGAGGTAGGCGTTGGCATCGGGGCGGTGCTTTGTGCACGCCACAAGAGGTGCCCTAGGGCCAGGTGCAGGCCGCGACTTCGGTGACGAAGTCAGAGTCAATGCGGGGACGGTGTTGGAAGGCGTCAGGGCTGCTATGTCATTGCGGTCAATGGTGTGCTCACCCAGCGAGCGGTGACCATGGCATCGGTCAGGCAGCGGTGTTGGAGACAGCATCTTGAGGTTTGCAGCCCAGCAAATACCTCTAGTGGCTGAGAAATGGAAACCACTTGGCAGGTCAGAACTCCCAACAGAGGAGTTTAGGAATGCTGCAGATAAAGTCTTTGATGGCCTTGAGACTACTTAACAGAAGGCAAGCACACACAAGCCCTTGGAGAAACTTTTAAAGCAGGATAAACAACAAAGTCCAATCATTTTCCACTTCAAAGCAGCAACTGCAAGCCAACCCAGCAAAGCAACACCAGGGGTGTGGAATTTAATAAAATATCTACTTGTCCATGGGGCAGGTTGCTTCATAAATCTACTTGTTCTGTAACAAAATCCACTTGTCCCTTTTGTGCCATGTAATGCTGCGACAAATAATGGCAGCAATCTTATTATATATAAGAACTCTGAAATATCCTCTCTGATTATGCCAGGGCTTCTTCAATAGTAGGGTTTGAATACTAGCAATTCCCTTATGTTGCCACGTTTCCGCAGATCTACATATTGGGGCTGAAGGTAGTGGTCGGCATGCCCATTTGAGTCTGCGCGTACCTACTAACTTGCATGTTTTAAGGGTTTTCACTAACTCTTCTCTAATCCTTTTCCCATACTCGGAAAGGTTGGACATTTACTCCAGACAATGGCAAACACAAAACCTCTTCCAGGGTTGGGATACTATTTCTTGGTCTACTTGTGTAAAGTCTTGTGAATTCACAAAAGTAGTATATCTGTACTTAATACAAGGACATGGGTGCACTTTTGAGACTTTATTTAATAATTGGGCCCCTAATCAGGTCTGGCGTTAACCGCAACCTTTTGTGTTTATTAAAATTCTGTCTGTCTGTCTCTCACTCTATCAGCTAGCTTCACTGTGAGTGACAGCATTCTGTTCTTTCACAAGGAGCATATCAACACAGTCGTTTTGTTCAGTGCCAGGAACTACTGTGGCAATGTGTGCTTTTTGAGACCAAAAGAATTTCTGCTTTTGCCAATGTTTGTTATAATGGTGAGGGCCCCCTAAACCCCACACCAATAAGGTTTTACAAAAACCATGCCAAAACAAGTCACGCATTAACAAAACCAAAAGACTGACTAAGAATTTCAGGCCTACTGGCTTTACCAATGCTTGTTTATTTTTTTCCCCATAATCATATCAAAACTGGTTACACTAATTTTCCATTATATATATTTTGGGGAAATACTAGCATACATCAACACATTTTACTAAATGATGTTGCAAAGAAATGGTACCAAAAATGTTACAGTAGTTTAGCTAAATGTATTTGCATTTTTAGTGAACATTTTATTTTGAAAGCAAAGAATTATCATTCTTGCTTTTAAGCTTCTGCAAATATTTGCATCTAATCAGAGAGCATTCTGGGAGTAGTATTCTTAGCCTCATATTGCTAAACATTGAAAACGTGTGTATATGTTTTTATCCTGCAACCTCCGTTAGTAGTGCAGTCCGAGCTTACAACATTTACTTAAAGCGCTCACCCTAATAATAAAGACTTTGCATTAATGAACCATATATACAAGTTTGAACAGCAAAAACTCATGGACATAAATGTTACCTTAACTGCAGTCAATGCTTTTCCCTGATCTATAATGTGGTACAGTAATCTGGCAGCCAAAGTGTTTGTGCTGTAGGGGGTTGGGCCTTCTTGTCCCAAGGACAAAATACACATGAAAACTTGTTGACCTTGACCCCAAACAATATGTCCCGGGCGTCGGGGTTATAGGAATTCCACATCCCTGAACACAAAGTAAAGGGGCAGTACTTCTCCTTACAGCTCATCAGCTCTTCCCCTTGGCAGAGTCTCCTCTTGATCCAGAAGTGTTCTAAAAGTCTGGGGTTTTAAGTTCAGTACTTGTACCCCTTTTGGCCTTTGAAGTTGGCACACTTCAAAGAAAGTTTTTGTTTTTCAAAAGTTCATGTTTTGCCCAGCCTTGGCTCCAAACACTGTCTAGGGGGGTGGAGACAACATTGTGAGCTGACAGGCACAGCCCTATTCAGGTGTCAGTGACAACTCTTCTCACCACTCGAGCCCAGGAAGACCCACCAGCCTGGAAATGGATCAACCGGATATCCAGGACACACCACAGCTCCTTTGCATGCCTGTCTAGAGAGTGAATGCACAAACAGCCCCTGTCAGTCTAAACCAGACGTGGATTTCACAGGCAGTCAGAGACATAGAATGGTAAAGCACAAAAATGCCCACTTTCTAAAAGTGGTCTTTTTAAACGCACCATCTAAAAATCACCTTCCCTAAAAGATGTATTTTTAAACTCTGAGCTTAGGGAGCCCAAACTCCAAATCTCTATCTTTTCCCAATTTAAAGTTTAACTTGTAAAATGTTATAAATAATGTCCAATGATAACCTATGGGAGATATAGGGCTTGCAATAGTGAAAAATAAAATTTGCAGTATTCTACTATCAGGACATGCAAACCACACCAGTACATGTCCTATCTTTAACATACACTACACCCTGCCCACGGGTCTACCTTGGGACTACCATAGGAGTGACTTACTTGCAGAAAAAGGAAGGGTTAAGGCCTGGCAAGTGGGTGTACCTGCCAGGTCGACATGGCAGTTTAAAACAGCACTCACAGCAATCAATCAATCAGGTTTCATGTAGAGCGCAACTACTCATCTTTTAGGGTATCAAGGCACCCCCCTGTGGGGGGTGGGGGGGGAGGATCCGCGGTTCAGTTGAAGAGCCAGGTTTTGAGGTCCTTCCTGAATTGAGGCATTGACGGCGATTGCCTGAGATGTAGAGGCAAGAAAGGAGAAGGTTCTTTCTCCAGCCAAGGTCTTGCAGATCTTTGGGATGGTGGCCAGGGCCAGGTGGGCAGAGCAGAGATGTCTGGTGGGCTTGTAGAAGGGGAGGCGGTGGTTAAGGTATGCAGGCCTGGCATTGTGGAGGGATTTGTAGGCCTGCGTGAGGAGGTTGTAGGTAATTCTTTTGTTGATCGGGAGCCAATGGAGGTCTCTCAGGTGACCGGTGATGTGGCTGCAGTGGGGGATAATCAGGATGAGTCTGACTGAGGTGTTGTGGATGTTCTGCAGTTTCTTTAGGAGTTTTTGGGTGGTGCCGGTATAGAATGAGTTGCCCTAGTCAAGTCTGCTGCTGACGAGCTCATGGGTGACCGTTTTCCTCGACTTGGTGGGGAAAAACTTGAGAATCTTCCGAAGCATAATAACCAAAAAGGGGAGGGTCCGAGGGAAAATTTAAAGACCAAGACAGACTCAATCCCCCATCCAATATACTAATACAACAAGGAATCTGTCAGTCTGAGAAACAAGGGCACAGTCGCTAGGAAGTTTAGAATAAGCGAAGAGTTTGAAGTGTTTGAAAAGGGAGCCTCAGAGTGCTGTAGGATTCATTAGGATTTCCATCAAAAACCAGTGATTGGTGTATATCATCATCTGGATATCCACTCCTTCCCACCACTGTGATTCACTCCATCTTGGAGTTTCATTCGTGGTTAGTTAGTAACCGGAGCACATTTTTATAAGGCCCATGGAAAGGGTAGGAGAGAAGGGGAGAAGGACAGCCAAGCCACTAGTCAGGGCAAGATATGATATATATACCAAAAAATGATATATAAGTGGTGCAGTGCAGTAAGGTGAAATGTTAAAAAAGGATAAGGAGGAAAAAAGAAAGTTTATTGAGAAATATTCCTGCCAGTCCTTAACTAAAAATGGTGCAGAAACAGCTTCTAACGAATAGGCTGTTTGACAATAGGGTCGACATGTTTCAGCCTGCTTGCCTGGAGGGTCAAATGGCTTTCGTCAGGACCTTCATTTTATTATCGCTACTGCAGCAAAAGTGAGTGAGAAAATTATAAATTGTGAGACAGTGTTAAAAAAATACAACCTTATTATGGTGTACAACTTCTTCGTATTGTCAGTGTGTTTATGAACATCTGTGGAAATACGAAAAGAGAATCACAAAAACAACACAGTCAGTGAAACTATCTGACAAATTTTCGCTTGAAACGCTGTGCCTTAATCTCAAGTGCTTACCTGATCAGCACGAGAAGTGAGCCTCACCTCACCCGGTAAAGACTCAGGTTAGAAGGAGGCCCCGCCCTACAAAATTGAATAAGATGTGGGGAAAATTCAGTACAATGAACCATGAGATACGATGGTTCAAAATCTATAATTTGAGACATTCTTCTGAATGTCCGTTGTATGCTCAGCTTTGAACGCTGAGGTGACTTCACTCAAGAAAACAGAACCACAACTAAAATGATAGACTATGCAGACGCGCAAATACTAGGGCACCGGTGGAACACGCAGTGCTCAATTGCGCCGCATCTGTTACAAAGAATAAGAGTTTCAAAGTTTTGAACTCTAGATCGCTCACCTCTCCGTCGGTACCTCGATGTGGAATCTGAGCCGTTTGGGAGGTAACCGGCAGCACAGGTGAGAGGTGTTAAAAAGCATGCCCTTTGGTTAAGCGACGGCCTGATTCGTCAACGCTGGGCCAATGGGTTACTGTGTTTGATTTGGTATGGTCTCTGATTGGGCCCTGGAAAAGCCCGAGGTCACGCGGGATTTCGAGAAAAACTACAAAGTGATGTCAGCGTGTCAGGAAGGTGTAGTTCCAATGGGGTCGAGGAAAACTCGAGGTCACGCGAGACTAGAGAATGACTACTGAATGACATCAGCGTGTAAGGAAGGTGTAGTTCCGTGTATCTGATAAAGCTTTATCAATCAGTGGGACGCAAACATACTCTCATATGAAGGATAGAATAGGTTTAGCAATTAGTGCATATCTAGATGAGGTAGTCCCAATCTTTGATCACTATCTCTGGATGAACCTAGATCAGTGGAGAGTTATAATGAGCTCCACGGAATATCATCGTTCAATCCTGTTTGAAAAGTACCAATTTTAAACACCCAGCGTTGTTCCTTTAAAAACAAGAAGCGAGATGTGTCACTTACATGTGATGGAATAAAGGGTTTCTCTAAGACTGTCCACCAAAAATCATTGGCTTGGTGCTTCACTTCATGGAAGTGGCGTGTCAGTCTCGTATTGGTCTTGTTGCAGCGAAAGGTGCTCTTGTGTTCTAGCATTCGCTGTCTGACTTTCCGAGTGGTCATCCCTATATACCGGAGTTTACAGGGGCATTCAATCATATAGATTAAATCTTCACTGTTGCAGTTGGTAAAAGATCTTTGCTCCCATGGTTTGTTT
Source organism: Triturus cristatus (assembly GCF_964204655.1). Taxonomy (NCBI): domain Eukaryota; kingdom Metazoa; phylum Chordata; class Amphibia; order Caudata; family Salamandridae; genus Triturus; species Triturus cristatus. The sequence continues at coordinate 268,385,344 of NC_140583.1, read as the reverse complement.
GTGCCTATGTCTAACGTTGTGGAATGGCTAGTCTGCGGGCATATTGAACACGTCCCACATGGGTGGTGTCCTTGTACTGCGGGTAGGTCCCATAGAGTCCCAATGGGACGTGGTCTTGCTTCACGAGGTCGTGTATGAACCACTTTGTCTCTAAGGTTGCTTCCTCGTTTGAGAGAGAACAAAGGCAGAGGTATTTTCTCTTTGCATGAGTTCAGAATGCGCCAATGCTTCTTCACACTCTTTTGAATTCCATTAGTGAGCGTGCTGAATGTGTGGACGAAGGTGAGCCGCTCCAGTGGTGGTTTTGCAATAGGTGGCTCTATTAGTGCTTCTCTGTTGTTATTGGAGGCGCGTTTAAACGCTTTCTTGATCAGAGATCTCGGATATTGTTTAACAATAAGTTGTTCAGTGAGATTCTTTGCATGCACCTGGTATTTTTCCGATGTGGAACAGTTGCGTCTTACACGCAAAAACTGTCCGTAAGGAAGATTATCTCTCAATGATTTTGGATGTTGACTATCATATCTCAAGAGAGAGTTACGGGACATTGGTTTCTTGTACAGTTCACTTTCAAGGCCAGTTATAGTGCTGAAGATAGAGAGATCAAGAAAGGCTAATCTCTCTTTGTGAGCTTCCACTGTGAACCTCAAAAAGTTGTTTCTGGTGTTCAACCAATCTAGGAAGGGTGATACTGACGACAAATCACCGCGCCAGATTACCAGGATGTCGTCAATATAGCGCTTCCATAGTCGGATCGAGTCACTGAAAGGGTTGTCATCGTTGAGCACATGTGTTTGTTCGAATGAATGCACATAGAGATTGGCTAAGCTAGGAGCGAAAATGCTCCCCATGCTGGTCCCGGAGACCTGCAGGTAAATGGTGTCTTCAAATTTGAAAAAATTTTCTTTCATAGCCAAATGTGCAAGGGTCATGATGAAATGAACGGGAGTGATGGTATCCAGATCTGCATTGTTCAGGATGGAAAAGATGGTTTCAAGGGTCTCATCCTGAGGAATAGAGGTATATAATGATTCCACATCAAATGATACTAGAATGTCTCTATCGGGATCAAAGTCAACTGTAGGCAAAAGACGTAGAATATCTTTCGTGTCCTGCAGGTAAGTGGGCATCTCTTTTACTAGAGGTCTTAAGAAGTGATCAACAAAGGTAGATAGAGGTTCTAGTAGTGATCCTTGTCCTGATATAATAGGTCTCCCTGGTGGGGGCCGTTGGGCCTTATGGACTTTGGGAAGGGTGTAAAAGTAAGGCATCACAGGATGGGGGGTATTGAGAAACGATGCTTCCTGTGAAGTGATCCATCCATTAGATGATGCTTCCTCTACTGCTTCAGTGATAATTTTCTGAATCCTCTTGGTGGGATCTTGTTGAAGAGGTTTGTAAAATCTTCCATCCGCCAGTTGTCTGAGGCACTCTTGGCGATATATTTCAATATCTTGGATGACCACTGCTCCGCCTTTGTCGGCTGGCTTTATTATGATGGTTCGGTCTTCCATAAGGGCTTTCAAGGCCAAGCGTTCTTTCTTAGGTAGATTGCAGTAGTGATCTGATCTTGTTTTGTTCTTACATAAGGTGGTGATTTCCTCGGTTACCGCTTGTTCAAAGGATAACACCTGCGGTGGTACCTCATGTAGAGGGGGATTAAAGGTGGATTTGTTTTTCAGGCCGGTGTTAAGTTCACTCGAAGTGCCTTGGGTCGTCTCTTTGTTCTTAAAGAAATAGTGTAGCCTTATTTTGCGAAAAAATTTTGCCAGGTCACATCGTACTTCAAAATCATCTCCATGAGTGGTGGTCACAAAGCCAAGGCCTTTGTTGAGTATCGATGTCTCATCAGCTGTCAAGATCTTGTTGCTCAGGTTCAGTACTAGATCGTCTCGGTACTCGTTCCTGGTTGTGGTTGTCCTCTCTTGGTTTGGCTGCGGGTGTTCATTTGTTGGGGCACTTGTGGGGGCAGGTTCCAATGCACCTGTGGTTGCTGACCTCTTCTTTTTGCCCTGGGCCTCCCTCGGCCCGACCCTAAAAAAGGCTGGAAATTAGGGTCCTGCTGAGATGTAGAGGCAAGAAAGGAGAAGGTTCTTTCTCCAGCCAAGGTCTTGCAGATCTTTGGGATGGTGGCCAGGGCCAGGTGGGCAGAGCAGAGATGTCTGGTGGGCTTGTAGAAGGGGAGGCGGTGGTTAAGGTATGCAGGCCTGGCATTGTGGAGGGATTTGTAGGCCTGCGTGAGGAGGTTGTAGGTAATTCTTTTGTTGATCGGGAGCCAATGGAGGTCTCTCAGGTGACCGGTGATGTGGCTGCAGTGGGGGATAATCAGGATGAGTCTGACTGAGGTGTTGTGGATGTTCTGCAGTTTCTTTAGGAGTTTTTGGGTGGTGCCGGTATAGAATGAGTTGCCCTAGTCAAGTCTGCTGCTGACGAGCTCATGGGTGACCGTTTTCCTCGACTTGGTGGGGAAAAACTTGAGAATCTTCCGAAGCAGGCAGAGCGTGTGGAAGCAGGAGGACGAGACGGCGTTGATTTGACGATTCATTGAGAGCGAGGAGTCCAGGATGATGCAGAGGTTTGGTGTGTGGTCCATGGATGTGGGAGGTTCTGAGCGCTGCAGGCCACCAGGAGTCGTCCCAGGCGGAGGGGTGACTACCCAGGATGAGGACTTTGGTGTTGTCTGACTGAAGCTTGAGGCAGCTGTCCTACATCCATGTGGCGACTGCCTTCATCCCATTATGGAAGTTGCTCTTGGTGGCTGTGGGTTCATCTGTGAGGGAGAGACTCAGCTGGGTCTGGTCAGCGTAGGAGACAATGTTGAGGCTGTGGCTTCTGACGGTGGTAGCGGGCCATGTAGATGTTGAAGAGATTTGGGCTCAGGGAGGAGCCCTGAGGTACTCCGCAGCTGTTTTCTCAATGGGTTCTGAGTAGAATGGTGTTGTCTGTAGCAGCGAAGATTGTGGTCTCTGTGCTGTGGTTGCTTCTGAAGCCCAATGGGGAGGGGTCCATGATATGGTATGTTTGAATTAACTCTGAGTGTTGGGCGTTGATGGCCTTCTCAATGACTGTGGCTGGGAAGGGGAGCACAGAAATAGTTCTGTTGTACTTGAGGTCCGTCGGGTCAGCAGAGGGTTTCTTCAGCAGGGGGTTGATCTCTGCGTGTTCCCAGTCCTGAGGGAAGGTGGCAGACTCGATGGAGCCATTGATGGTCTGGCAGGGTACGGGGGCAATGGAGGTGCCGGCTCTGTTGAAGATGTGGTGAGGGCAGGGATCCGAGGGGGCTCTGGAGTGGATGCTCTACATGATCCTGAAGGTGTCATCAGAAGTGAGGATGGTCCAGTTGGTCAGGGTGTGCTGGGGTATGGAGTCATGGGGTGCAGTGGTTGCGGATGGAATGGTTGGGTCTTGGGTTACAAAGCTCTTGTAGATCTCCTTGATCTTGCGGTGCGAGAAGGTAGTGAGGTTGTCTAAGAGGCCTTAGGGGGGGGGGGGGGGGGAATGTCTGCTGTCTCCATGCTGGGTTTGGCGACTTCTTTTACCAAAGTGAAGAGTTCCTTGCTGTTGTGTGTGTTGGCATTGATGTGTTCCTTTATGACTGTTTTCTTTGTTGTTCTGATGAGGTGGTGGTGTGCGGTGACGGTGGTTTTGAAGGCTGTGTGGTCTGTCAAGGTCTTGCTGTTCCTCCATCTTTTGTTGAGTCATCTGCAGGTGCTCATGGACTCTTGGAGGGCAGGAGAGAACCAGCTGGTCTTCTTAGAGGGCTGATTTCCTGAGGGTTTCCTGAGAGGAGCGCAGTTGGAGATCCAAAGGTGGAGGTTGCATACGGAGGCGTTGGCATACGTGGATGTCAGTGGTGGGGCTTTGCTGAAAGAGGTGGTGAGCTGGTCTTCAGTGACCTTGTTCCAGCTTCTGCAAGGATAGCAGTGGGCGTGGTGGTATATGGTGGGTTTGGTGAAAGAGAAGTGGACACAGTGGTGGTCGGTCCAATGTAGCTCGGAAGTGTGGCTGATGAGATAGTGTGGCTTGCACAGAAGATGGGGTTGAGCGTATGTCCTCCTGAGTGGGTTGGAGAGGTGACCAGTTGTTTGAGTTCGATGGTGGCAAGGTTCTCCATTAGGGATGAGGTGTTGCAATGACAGGACTGAAACAAGTTTACAGGGCTACTTGTGTGGGTGGCGTAACCAGTGCGGCAGGCCCACTAGTAGCATTTGATTTACAGACCCTAGGCACACACAGTGCACTTTACTAGGGACTTACCAGTATATCAAATATGCCAATTATGGATAGCCAATCGGAATAATAATTTACACAGAGAGCATATGCACTTTTGCACTGATTAGCAGTGGTAAAGTTCCCAGAGTCCTAAAGCCAACAAAAACAATGTCAGAAAAATAGGCTGCAAAATGCCAAAAATTTGGAGATAAATCTGCAAAAAGGGCCAGGTCCAACACACATGAAGTAGAGAATGCACCAGATATCAATTAATAGATCATAGAACTAGAAGGGGGCACTCAGTGGCCTAGGATCAGGACACAGGCCCGCCATTATGAAAGAGATGCTGTTCGCTCTCCTTGGAGGAGAAGCAACTGGGCACCGGAAGCAGTTTCTACAGTTTTTGCCTCCGAGCAGGAGGAAGACATCCCACAAACCTCTCAATTGTGAACCAGAGAGGAAAGGTGAGAGCCTGAGAAGGAAGAGAGGAAGGGTCACCTCACCTCTTCATTCCGTCCCAGCCCTAATGAATCCCCACAATGTCCCTGTACCATTTGCAGATATCACATACCTTCCACTGACTGCAAGGCCCTGGGATGGGTCTGGCTGACAGTGAGAAGCTCAGCAGCTATGAACTACCAACTGTCTAACCGTCTCCTAAGTGATTCACAGTAGCTACTGGGAGTGAGGGCCACAGCTGGCCTTCTGTACATGTCTAGTGCAGCACCATTGGTGCTTCAAAAGTGGGTACGTCACCTGCCACACGTGTTGCACTTTGTGCAAGACACTTAGCCTACCTCCTGCTTGCTTCATCTAGCCTTCTTCATCTACTAGGCTCAACGAAGTTCTCTGCCTCCTTGGTAGACAGTGGCAATGCTTTATATCAGAGGCTGTGGGTTTGGAGAAGGATCAAATTCTCTGGAAACCCAATATTTCATTTAGTTGGAAGTAACAATATCCGTTATAATAAAACAAGGAATACAAGCAGTTTATACTTTAAAGCATGTGGAACCCTGTGATCACACATCCAAAAAGAAAACTAGCAGTAAAAAGCATGTTTTGTACACCAACCTAGAATAACGCAAGATTCTACGCTGGTGAAGACATGAAGCAAACAAATTTTACAAACAAAATATCCACAATATAATTGATCTCAATAATTAATACCACTACCTTCATGAGCTCCAAAAGGCTACCCATCTTACTTATTAGGGGTGGGTGGAACTAGTGGAGTTTTGCTCTGCGGAATTCTGTGGAGTTACAGAAAAACTCCACAAGATTCTGCAAACTTCTTCCAATGGGCAAAAAATATGCAGCTTGCACTGCTTGTGCTACAATTCGGTGCCTGTAGAGTGAGAAGCACTGAAAATCAGCACAAAAGGCACTCTGTGTTATGCAAGAGAGCGCAGCTATTTGAGATGATTTTGCAGCCACTGGAATAAAACATCTACTCAAGCTGCAACAAATGTACTTGGAAGCCGGTCCTCTGACTGCGACCACTCCCAAATATAGGCAACCGCCTGCATTAAAAAATCGCACTATGGGATGCCAAATCTCGCTTGTTAGCTCACATATTCTGGAGCCTCACAGGAGAAAAATTCTGCCACACTGCTATTTGGGTATTCTGGCTAGAACTCCGCGTTAAAGAGTAACTTGGAGTGGCAAAAATTCCACCAACTCCGTGGGTGGCACACCTAACACTGATGCGGAAAGCCTGAGACCTCAGACATGGGTGCAGCTCTGTTACTGGCTGGGCCCACAAAGTCCAATCTCGTTGTTTATGAATGTCAAACCAGTGTGGTGGTCAGGGTCCGGGCACCACTCCCAAGGTGCTACAAGTCCCACGTCAGGCTGCACATCCTGAATGAAACCACAGGCAGTAAAAGGAGAGTCTGTGACCGAGCAGAGGAGAGCACAGAACAACACAGAATGAGACTGTGATCAACAGGCTGCATGTCCCGTGACCTGCCAAGCAACATAATCAGCCAGTGTGGAGTGGCATGTGTGGGTAACCTGGCGACACAAACCAATATGGAGAATGGACTGCGCCTTGATAGATGCAATGTATAAACTGCTCTCGGATTCGCTGAATGTAGATGACTCTTGAGCCTGAGCCCGCAAAGGAGTCAACCACTCAGAAGACGTGTAGTACAGCCTGAGGTTTAGGAGGGATAAAGGCAGCTGCATAGCTTCAATGGGGTGTAACACCCCCTAAACAAATGTATTCTGCAGTAAATCGTTGGATACAGGTGCTTTCAGTCGAGTATGGTGAGGTATCTGTCGGATTTCACCTTGAAGTTTTACATGCCCACACTGACAAAAACATACACACACTCTCTGTCGTTTCTGCCTTAAAACTTGGTTAGTTTGAAAACGATTGTCTTTTAAGAACCCCTAACAATCTGCGTTACTCTCTCTTTTCACTGCCTCTTAAGCTCCCCTCGTGTCCCGCTTCTCAGAATGTATTTTTACAAGATATGCCAGCGTGATTGTTGGGAAATCTGAAGCTTACACCTCTACCATTCTTCCTGACCAGGCTACACCCCTGAATACAGGGACATTTCTTGGCACCACCGGTTTGAGCAGCAGTTGAAGTAGCTGAGCTGCTGCTGAGTCCAAGGAGAGTATGTTTATTCTACTTCCCTAAGGAGATGTTATGATACTTCAGGGTAGAAAATTAAAGGGTAACTTGACTCAGTGCCGGTGAGTACCAGTCCCTTGAAAGCAATGGACCCCAGGGTAGATGTTTTGCATTTCAGGCACTCTGGGTAAACAGTATATTGAAGTGTGAAAGTTGTACACCTATAGTGATCCATTTGAACTAACATATCTGCAGATAATGATATGGAAATGAAATGCCGAGGACTGTAGTAGTGCATTGTTTCTTACATGGAGCACTCTGTTTACCTTACTTACCATTGGAAGTCTCAAACCCTTTTTTATTAGGTCTCGGCTAGCGAAGGCTGCGCTTGCGCAGTCTCGCTCGCGAGATTTAACGTTTTTTAGTACGGGGCTTGAACCCGCCCCTCTTCTCCATTGGCTGGCTTCCTAAACAGAGGCCAGCCATTGGAGGAGAGGGGCATCTGTCCGTTTAAGCCCCGTCTTTTTCGGATTCGGGGGCGTGTTTTTTACTTTCTTTTTCTCCTCTGGAATGTAAACATTCCAGCCAATGGGAAGAGAAGAGAAAGAAAAACACACCCCCAATCCGAAAATGCCGCTGCGTTTCTCCGAGGCATTTCTGCTTGACCTCGGAGAAAGGCGGTGGTGTTCATGGCGTCATCCCCGTCCACACGGCCCGGCTGGTGGTCGTCCTCTCCCCCTGCTCTCGGCTCCCTCGGTGCTCCTGCGTCCGGCTGGCGCTGTTCGCTCTCCTCTCACTGAAATTGATACTGTGAACACATTTCAAAGTGAACTCGCTCTTTTTATATTAATAACTGCGCTTTTGCTGCACACGAGCGTCAGATGTAGTTCTTTCTCTCATATTACTGTCATTGAAAGCTGAATTTTACCATGACAGTCGCGTTACTTTATACCATACAGCGTTTTGTTTCAGAGGCATCAAAAAATCGATTGATAATAAAGTAGTTGACACGCCCATGAATTACGCTGGACGGGTCTCAAGTGCAGCAAATAGAAGCTGTGAGCCCAGGGACAGAAACGAGTATAGCCCACTAACTTATAAAGTCTGTATCGCCACAACCAGAACACTCTGGGACTGGGGAGCTGGGTTCAAGCCTCTGCTCAATATCCTGGGGGTTGGGGCAATTCACTTAATTTACCCGTGCCTGAAAAAATGAACTCTCTTTGTGTAATGTAACTGGTACACAGATAAAGCGTTCCAATATCTTCGGGTAGAGTGAGCACTGTATAAAACTGCACTAAAAAAATAAATACCGAGTCGACACCGAACCCTCAAGTCATACTAAGATGGCTGCCACTTTTACCGTATTGGGCAGTAGACAGGCTTTTGTGAAAACATTAACGACGGCCAGCGAATTCAACCATTCCTAGTGACCGAAAGTCTATGTTGTGTTCCATTATAACTGCGTAGTCTAGTCGTTAATGCTTCCACCAGAATATATGTTCCCTGTCATCCATTAGTTTCCGGTTCCGGGAATTGGAGACTAGGGATTTTTGTTGTATATGAAGGGTTTTCTCAGGGTGTCTTTACTAGCTGGAGATAAGGTATTCTCAGTGGGGGATACGGAAAGAGACTCACGGGGGAGCGAGAATTTTCCGGGTAACAGAGAGTCGGTGTTGCCTCATCTGGAAAATGCGAAAAGGACCACATTAAAAGAAAGAAGCAGGGGCAAGAAGGTAAGATGTCAGATAAGAAACGAGTTCCTGTAGCGCTTGCGTAAGTCAAGAGGATATTAGAGCTCCGTTCATATAAATTCATCTGATGACTTTTGTCATAAAAGCATGATGCTCCATTTCTGGGTCCATTTATTATGGAAGTTTTAGTACTGGTTCATTTGAGTTGATCCAACTGAAAAGCATGCTTGTAAGCAATGCTTTATAAACGAAAATCCCAAAGGTTTGATTACTGTGTCCTTGGTAATGATCAACCAAGCACCGTTAGTAGGCGAGTCTCAATATGATTAATAGGAATAGGAGTCTGATGTCGAGCACAGACGTTTCAGTGATATGGCTTGAGAGAAAGATTGATAGATGTTTCATGGGTTGTTTTAACGAGTTCTATGATTTGGGAAGTCTAGCTATACACACACCTGCAAGATTTTAGCTACACAATGTAGACCAGCGATAGGACGAAAATTATTGCTGTGGTGAGGCTTAGATTTAGCGTTATTGAATCGCCGTAATTAACCTCTTTGAACAATGCCTTGGTCTATAGAAATGTGTATAGACAGAAGAAGTGTTGTCCTAGGGGCAAAGTGAAAGACACAAGATCGAGGCTTGTAAATACAGGCTGCAGAGCACACCACGATGAGAGTGCTGAACAGAGCTCTGGGATAGAGCAGCAGGCCTAGGGAGGGAACAGAGGAGTAAACCTGGACGCACGCTCATAGTCATGAGCAATGCCAGTAGCTCTAACTTTAACAATGCCGAGACCATTGCATTGTAAATGCTTGTCTAAGAGTCCTCACAGCAGTTTCTCTTTGTTGTTCTTTTCCACTCAGGCGCATGCGCTCTGTATTTTCTTCCTCCTCTATCTCCAGCTCAACTGTTCAGGAATTCTCACTGGAGAGTCTCCATGAATATGAAGAGTCCCTGATGAGCGCTGCAGACACTTTGCTTGTAAAAGCCTGCCTAATAAGGAGAAAACCTTCAACTCTCCGATGTGCAATCCGGACACCGAAATGTTCAAAATCTTCCAAGCTAGTAAAAAAAAAAAAAAAACAGTCATCCGTGTCCGCCATCAAAGCCTTAGTCTAAGATTCCTAAAATGGCCACCACGGGAGCCACATTGTTGGTAACACCAGTCCTGGCGAATCAAATGCCTAACGCAGCAGTCGTGGCTCGTACTTTCAACGCTTGACCTTTTTAAGATTCCGGTTTGTGATTGGCCACTCACATTGTTCAAATCCCTACAGACCAATTAGGCTCTAAAGTGCAGTGAAGGAGGAAAATGTGTGGCCAATCGTGTGACAGAAACTTGAAAAGGTCAGCGTCCTCTAGACTAATAAAATGTCCCTCGCGGGAGGGTAGAAGATGAGAGGGGATGAACAAGGTCGTGAAGCTAAATCTGCTCGGTTTCTGTGGGATCTGACAGACCACCCCTTATAGCCGAGTTTCAAGCATCCCCTGAAAGGACGCTCTTACTTGTAGGGCCTTAAAAAACTGATAGACAGCCTCAATGACCCCAAAGTTTGGTGCGATAAGCCAAACAAAATATATTTAAGATCCGGCCGCTGCTCAGTTTACTTTGTAAAATTAGCTCCAGGTACTATTAGCTTGTTTTTAGGAAGTGGTGTGTAAAGTCCTTTATTTATAGTGAAGGCTTCACAAACGCCCACCGAGGTTTTTTTAATGTCGTTTGTTATGTTTTGATTTAAGGACATCCAGGTAAAAATTGTATGCATCTTCTGCAGCTGGCAAATACCGATAGGACGGGGTGCCCCATTATCTGCACATACCTTGTTTCCTACAATGGAATGGGGGTAATGCAGTAAATATTCTGTGGCATCACAGACCCGATGATAACATGGTGTTAATGCTTTCATTTACCCCCTATTCTCATAGGAGTGGTCACAGGAAAGGCAAAGAATGGAAACTACAAAAAGTAAACCTGGTTTTTAGGGGGCAATTGTGCTTTTTATTCCTACCATCTATAGGAACCCTGAGACCAGGAGTAGCTAGGACTGTGCAAAGTTACTAAATGGCAATCAAAGGCTGGCTACTGCTTACACTGGCTATCCCGAATTGATATCCAATTTATTCCCACACAAATTCTCTAGTTTGTTAAAGTGTAATTTGTACAGGAAAAAGGTGTAATATTTTTCAGCCAGTTGTCATCCCTGTTTGAAGGTAAACCTGTGTGTGTGCCAAAACTGGTATAATCGTAGTTCTTGTAATGAGGATATCAGCGCAGCCCCGGCTCCGAAATCCTCCTTCCTCCCAGCAAAGACACCTCGCTCTTAGGGCCCACACGCCAAGGTCCTCTGTCCAATACGCAGCCCCCTACAACGAAGGCCCTGCCTCCTGCACCTTCCTTGCCCCCTGCCCTGACTTCTGATAACTGTTACCAGTCACAGGATGCCCAGCTCTTCATGGGTGGGACATCCTGCACCTGGAAATTAACACAAATGACAGTTTAAAAGTAGGCCTGGCCAAAAGTTCAATTACGCCAGCGACAGCTGTGAAGTTGCAGAATTTGGTGAAATTCACAAATTTGAAGTAAATTTGGCATCATGTGACTGTCCAACTTTTTTGTTTTTTATTTGATTTTACTTACTTCTTGTGAAAACGTCTTGCAAGATACCACTAGGAGACTAAGACTGGTTCACACAGAAATGTCTGACTGAGACACATATTTACTCGAACTAGTCTGCTGCCAGTATCTGGCAAAACTGGTAAGACTATGGAGTTGAGAAAGTGGCACAAGATTTCAGCAAAACATATTTCACTACAAAAGTTTAATTTCATCAAATTTTTATGGAATTTCATGAAATCTCACAAGAAAGCATTCCTCCATTTCGCACATATCTATTTAAACGTCAGCCTAGTTGGAGTCGGGAGACGTTGCGTTACTGCTAGAGATAACCCATCTGTTAAAAGCATTTTAAAAATCATACTTACAGAAATAACATATACGCAAAAGGTTGCCTGAAATACTGTTTGGACAGAATGCGTGATACAACACATTGTCCTGAAGTAATTTTGAAACCCCAGTCTTCATTCCTTGCGCCTGCAGAGCCCCGGATCTCCTAGGATGCTATCCTCAAGCTGGAGCGCCGTTAATAGAAACATCATTATTGAAGGTTGGGTGGGGGTACAAGTTCCAGCCTTTGTTGGTAAACTTGCATGGAGTCTGGAAACTTCGTTACACCTAAAGGCAGGTAACATTTCCCGATTTAGTTTGAAACACTTGTTCCTCACACAGGTGACGAATACTCCTACAGGATGTCTCCTGGATGAAACATGATGTCATAAGGAATTATGGTGGCATCTCGCCCATGATCACCAGGTTAAAGGTGTGGGGGACAGATAGGGATGATGTGGGGGTAAAGAGGTGGTATGCAGAAGAGCGAAGGTGATAGGGTGTGGGCAGGGTGGAGCTCTGGCAGGTGGAACTTGTGTAGGGGGATAGGGTTGCAAGAGACAAAGGTCTTTGCCAGTGGGTTGGAGGTTCAAAGAACAGGATGAGGTGACAGCTGCCAAGCACTGTTTACCCACTGTCCCACAATGTTTCGAGTGGCAGCAGGGACAGTTTCTCGCTGACACAAACAGATGTTAAAAATGCTATTTTTTAAACTTCTCAAACTTTGCATGGTGCAAAGGTGTAAGTTGCTTGATTTTGTAGGTTTACCCACACTGAATTAGCACCCTTTGAAAAATACATTTTTGAATATAAGATCCCACAGAGAAATAAGTCTTGCACTGATAATTCAGATAAAATAAGACTCAATATACACTTGCTCACTAAAAGTTCTCCTCACTCACTCAACCACTCACACACTGAGCGGCACCCACTAACCCATCCAGTCATTCAACACTCTCATCTTTATTCGTCTATGCATTCAACCGATTAGCTATGCAGTCACTGAATAACACACTTGCCTATTTTACTCATCTCATCCAATCAATCTCCCTAAACATGCATTCACTCCCATATCTTCACCCTAACCACACATTTAATCCCACACTCGCTCATCTACCAACTACCTATGCATTCAGTAATTCAAACAGTTATTACACTCAGTTACTACACGACGTAAGTCACCTAATGCTAACTCACTTGCTCACTAAACCACCTGTCCTCGCTCACCTACTCACTCATTCACCTACTTCCACATCCAGTCACTCCATCATTCATATACTTACTGAAGTAGTCATTGACTCTCCTATAAAATCACTCACTTGCTCACTCATTCACATGAAGTCAATCTGTTGTATTGCACTCAGCCATCTACAGTTTGTCCCACCTACAGCTAACTTGCTTTCTCACTAAACCACTCATCCCCTCTCACTAACTTCCGAGATTGAGCAGTCAGTGTCTGGAGTAAATTTGTTGACATCCATTCACTCAATCATGTAAGCACTTAGTTACATAGCATTTTACTCAGCTTTTCACACACTCGCTCACAAACATACCCCTTCACCTACTCAGGAAATCACGTACTGTCTCACTTACTTTTCCGGTCACTCAATCATATATACGCTCAATTATGAAGTCAGTGTCTCACCTATAAAATCACTCAGCTGGTAATTCTTTTACTCATGCAGTTACTCACGCAGTTGAGTATTACTCAATACATTTACTTACCTACCCAGTGTCACTTACCTACCTCTAAGTTGCTTGCACACTAAATCATTTGACCCCCTCTCACCTCCTCTCTTAGTCATCCACTCACTGATCCCGTCTCTCACTCACCCACTTATGGATTACTTTCACTCATTTGTACACTCACTGGCGTACGCAACCAGTGACTCACCTGTCCTCTCACTCACTTGTTCCCCGACACATTGACTCAATCACTCACAGACTCCCTGACTGGCTCACTTACTCAGTGATGGATGGGGCTGTGGTTGGACGGGCCCTCTCCTATCCCAGCAGTGAGGCAGGGGCGCTCGCGCTATCTTCACGTTACAGGGCAGCCTTTCGGCAGGCACGTGTGGAGAGGTAATGAGGGGAAAGCAATTTCATTCCAAATTTGAATAGATAATTTAGCACGCCGGAGGGCTTTTTATCCTGCCATTATCGCCAGGAGCTGCAATTGCCAAGGTCAGAAAACGAGGCGCAGGCAGGGGCCTGGCGCCGAGCCAGGAGGCGGTATCTGAGGACAAGCAGACGCAGGCACAGGCTGTCACCGACAAGGCCTCGTGATGGCCACAGACAAGGCGCGCGGGCAGTGACATATGTGCCCGGTGCTCCCCCTGGGGCCCACAGACATGGAGAACCTCCAGTGATGCCGGTTTTCCCACAGGGAGCCACATGTCTGCAATCCCAGGCTGGCACAGCCCATAATGTATTCTGTTCAACCTCATCGCCCGCTTTCAATCCCTCCACCCCCGAAGAGGTTAAATGGGAGGGGGTGGGGGGGGGGCGGCTATCTGATCTTAGTCAGATGGCCTCATCTCTTTCACCAGCAACACGATTGTGCAGTCAGTGTCCGGAGTAAATTGGGAGACAAAATTGACTGCTGCAACATGGTGGATGCGGGACTCCCCAAAGCGTTAGTCTCCAGACTATAAAAAATAAAGAACCCCGGCAGACAAACACAAGTGCACCAAAGCACCCTGGCTGCAGACCGGTCTATGCAGAGGTTACATTGCATCGCCGCTCAGAATACTGACGAGCAAACCTGCACAAGCAGCACAAATCACCGCTTTACCTTCAAGTAAACAGGGACTCTCGGTGCCGAGGCGAACGAAATGGAAGACTCCCAGCGAACTAAGACTCGCATGATAAGCGCTGATAAGCGCTGAAAGCACACCCTTCCAGGCTGACCCGGTGGCTCAAACACAATCTGACATTTATGGCATGCTCCACTATAATATTCTACTCCACCGGCCCACCACTACCCGGCGATTCAGATCTAAACAGAAGGAGGCAGACCCAATACAATAGCAACAAACCTCTCAAATTCCAGCCAGCGAGGATCTTCGAGGTCAACCTGATTTCCAAAGCATGTTACTGGTAGGAAGGTGTAAGCAATGTGGTGATAGGCGCTATATAAGAACCCTATAACATTAACATTAACATTAACATTGCCACCGTCTTGGAAATTTGAAACCCATGCAAAGCTACAGAATAAAGTAAAAAAAACTATTTGGATGCATCAAGTAAGAGAAGAGGTCGGTCACATCATTTTTATTGTAATAATTAATTTGCTTTTGTATATCGCATGCTCTGACTTTAGCATGGCATCGCGGCACCAGGGCCGTTTCTAGGTGTTTTGCCGCCCTAGGCGAGAATTGAAAAATGCCGCCCCTCCCTTTTATTACCATCACTCACTCCCCCTGTCATCCAGGCTTTTCAAAATAAAAGTAAATATTTAAACAGCGTATTTTTGGGGTGAAAATGGCCTGGGAGCTCGGGACTGGAGCTCTGTGAGGACTGAGGCTGCTAGGGGACGGGGGCTGTCAGAGGGCTGGGACTGCTAGAGGACGAGGGTTGAAGGTGCTGAGGCTGCTAGTGGATGGGAGGTCTGAGGGACCGAAAGCTCTGGGACAGGAGCTAAGAATGCCGAGGTTTCCGGGGAAGGCCCGGGCTGCTAGGGGGTAGGGAGTTCTTATACAACTGGAGCTTCTAGAGTGTGGCACCTTTAACGGACAGGAGCTGTATAGACAAAAAGGGTTTTGAGAAGACCAGGACTGCTTGAGGACAGGAACTAAGAGGACGGGGCTGCAAGGAGACATAGGCTCTGGGTGGACTGGGGGGCGCAGCAGCTAGAGGAAGGGGTCCGTGAGAGGGCTGGTGGTTGCTCCGAGAGACTCCCCCAGGGCACTGGGTGGTCCAAGGGTCAGGGGGCTGCTAGAGGCAGCGAGCTCCAAGAAGGCCAGAGCCACTAGGCGATGGGAGGTCTGAGAACACAGGCTGGGTGTTAAGGAGAGTCTCTGAATGTACCGTGTCTCTGCCTCTCATGGGCTGAGATTTGAACTCTCAGTGCGGCCTAAGCCCTGTTACAGAGTGCTTGTTCTCCAAGGAACCTGTTCCTACTTTCAAGGCCCTACTGCAGAGATGATGGACAGAATGCAGAACAAATTAAAACATTCACCCCAGTCAAGAGATCTGGGTTAAATTTGACGTTCTTTTGCTCACCGTGCCACCCCAGTTTAGACCCACCTATATGCAAATCTGTCTTGCCCCTGTTGGGAACAGTCCAGCCCGAACTGCCAGGCCAGGTCCTCCCTCGACCAGAAACGTGAAGCCTGGGACCGGTTTCGGGGTTTCACCCCTCATCAGCCAGGCTAGCTTGAATCCTGATCTGTGACTGGGGGTGAATGTTTGATTGGCTCAGCATTCCATCCATCATCTGTTCTTTTTGTAATTGTCACCCTAAGTGGGAAGGGTATGCCCAGACGTGGGTCGCATGCTCGCTACGCCACCAAATTCAAGCTTGCCTGGCTAATGAGGGGTAATGCCCTGAAACAGGTCCCAGGATGATTGTTTCTGGTCCAGGGAGGACCTGGCCGGACAGTTCGGGCTGGACTGTTTCCATGAGGCACAGGGTCAAGACTGATTTGCATGTGGCTGGGTCTAAAGTGGAATGGCGTGGCATGCAAAAAAAAATTTGATTTTACCCAGATCTGTGACTGACTGGGGCAATGTTTGATTGGCTTAGCATTCCGTCCATCATCTGTTCTTTTTTGCAGTCGTCAGATTAGGTGGCAAAGAGTGTGTGCACCTACAACATCTGAAGCCACATCCCACCGGCGTGCTTTCACTCGCCCATATCCCTCCTTCCTCCTCGGCCCACCGACTGGGCCCAGATCACACAGAGCGCACTCCACGCGACGGGAGCTGTTCTTTTTGACAACCCTACCCTATCTGAAACAACAACAGTAGGAAGCAAAACCTGTCTCTGTCTGAAATATACACAAGGCTCCTACATAAAAGGTTGCAGTTAAAGTTCTCTGACTCAAAAGGATTGGTGGTATTTTACAGATGATAAAGAATGTAATTACATATTACAGAACTTCATGTATTAATGTTGGAAGTAACTCAGGTTTTATTGTAGCAGGAGACCTGTAGAGAACTGGAATTCTATTACTAAAAAGAGTTAAAGAACGAAGGGCACAATATTCCTTCTGTAAGAATGTGCAAAGGTTTCCTTGGCGACCAAAGTAAGCATTTCTGCTTCGTAATGTGACAAAGGTAAATATTCTTGTCTGGAGTGTTGATAAAACATGTCCTTTTAAGCATGTTTTGTGGTATCTGATAACTAAGGATGTGTGCATGAGGGCTGTGAGTTATGCTGAGGGCACTGTGGGTGTCTGTGTGTGTGGAATAGGTGAACACTAGGAAAACAAAAACAAACAGGTAAATAAGTAAGAGGCGAACTGATGGGGTAACAGTCAGGGACACCCAGGAAAGGTATGGGGTAGATATGAAACCCAGAGCACAGGCCAAGGAGGCAGGACATGGGGACAGATGGCCGTGGTGGGCTGTAGTGAGGGGGCGGGAGGTGTGTGCAAGCACCCCTTCTGTAGCATATTCATGGCAAATGAAACTAGAGGGCGACAAATGTTATTCGATGAGAGATAGGATCAGACTTTTAAAATCCGACCACTAACTTTGGGGAAAATAGGAAGGTGACAATAAAATAATGACCGGGGGTCCGTGTTTAGTTCTGGCTTGTCGACATAGCTGTCTCTACAACCATTGATAGTCATTCTTTAAAATACCCATTAAGTAAGCTTCAGTCAGAGAAGTCTTTCTCTCAACTCATGCTATTGGATGTTTGCTGTATCCTTTCCCTCCTATGTCACGTTTGCTTTGCAATGCATAAGGGACTATTTCACATCTCTGAATCATGTCACATTAAATTATTTTTCTCCTAAATACATTGTATAAGAAAATCAATCGTTTTTTCTTTGTTTTGCACTACTATAGGCATTTTAAAAATACATTAGTCAGGTTTCAAAATGCAAGCCACACCCATTGGCTTTGCCAATGCTTGCTTTATTAAGTAGGAAGGGGACTTTCTGTGTCTCAAGTAGGGGTGGGCGGAATTTGCGGAATTAACCTTCGCAAATTATCGCGAGAATGTTTAAAATTATCGCAAACAAGCAGAAATATCGCGAAGATGCGGAAGTTTTTTTCCGGCATGTTCGCGCGATTTTCTGCATGGTTGCGGGTCGCCAACTTACCCATGTGGCTGCTTGCGGGCGCGGCCATCTTGTTTTGAGTTGTTCTCGCGGTGCATGATCGCGAGAAGAAAGACGTGATCGCGCGACGCATGACGTCACTGCGGGCGCGAACTGTCGCGAGACAGCGCAAATGGCTAAAAACAATACAACATCTCATGGAGAACGCGACCGGATCAAGAAAACTTGTCGGCGAACGCAGGGAATCAGGTAAGGCGATCGCGCGCGCGCGAGAATGTATCATTTTACAGCGCGAGCAAGAAACAAATTATCGCCAAGCTGCGGAAACCGGAATTTTTGACATCTTCGCGCTCTCCGCGGAACGCTAAAATGTCAAATTATCGCAATTTCCGCGAACGGAACGAAATTTTTGCCCAGGCCTAGTCTCAAGGTAAGGCTTTGGCGGAGTGGATGATAGAGTGAAACTCTGCATTGCTGCTATGTAGTGTTCGCATCTCAGGAGGATCAGAGATTGTAGGGAAACAAGGGAGGCTGACAAAGGTTGTGTGAGTCAAAAGGGGAGAACTGAAGACTCGGCAGTAGAGAAGAAAAGATACTAACGAGGGGGGTAGTAATGGTGAAGGATTTTAATTTTAAAGAGAAGCCAGAATAATCCTTATCTGATTATGTGAATTAGACTCTGGCTCATTGTGGGGGGTGGGTGAGGGCACTGAGCGAATGATGGGACTGACGGCAGGTTAGGATGAGTGCACGAAGTCAGTCAAAGTGAGATCTATCTTGCTGGCTCGAGAGCTGCTGTGAGGCTGAGAAGAATAAACCAGCAGGCGGAAGATGTCTGTGATGCCGGGTTATCTTGTCTTGCGCAGGAATGAGTGGACTGATGATTAGATGGCATTAGTGCCCTCAGAGGCGAAGAGTGAGTGGAGTGAAGAGTGAAGCGGTGGAGAGGGAGCCGAGGGGGGGGGGGGGGTGGGGGGGTGTTCGCACAGTTATGAGACGGTTGCCCAAATTAAGCATCCGCTGTAAAGATTACATCAATATCACAACAACGACAAAGTTTGCCGCCTACTGTGTGCCTGAACTGCATGTTAGGAGTGCAGGAAAAGGCAGCCGGCCTCCTGATCTCTTATTGAATGTCAGCTGGTCCAATTCGGCAGATTTGAAAACCCCTTTTGCCAATGAACATCACCCCACCCCCCCTGCGCCCAGGCCCTTTCAGGTGCCAATATTTGGACAGCAGCGCACACAGGCCGAGGCGGTGTAAGAGAGGCCTGGGCAGGACCCACCCTTCTGGGAACAGCTTGGCCCCTCTAGGCGCTGGGAAGAAGCATGCGGTGACAGGCTGCTCCATCCACCCCCCTCTCCTGACCCAAGGCCAGGGCCCCCATTCATGCCCATCTCTTCCTCCAGGGATAAATCACCGACTGTCTCATAGGAGCAGGGTGGGGGCGTCTCACCCGTGAACCTCATGCACTGGGGTCTGCTGCTATGTCTCATTCTGGCACGAACGTCACTGGCCCCCAATTAAGTCCCTCATTTGAGCCATTCAAAGAAGGCGCTGCTTTGTTTTAGGCTCTCTTGGGCGAAGATCACACAAGCAGTCACATTGGAAGTCAGAAATGTCTCTGTGACCCCAGAGCCTCTGGAGTCTTGGGCCAAACTCATGTCTTTTGCCGCCCTCCCCCTTTTGCCGCCCTAGGCGGCCGCCTAGTCTTGCCTAATGGTAGAAACGGCCCTGCGCGGCACAGAGAACGTCGAGTCCAGAGACGTCTACTATCCCTAAGTAAGGGATATAACCAGCATCGGTACCTCAAAATGGCAGAGGAGCGTCGCCCCAGTGCTCCGAGCCAGCAGATGAAAAATAAAATGATTATAAAAAGTTTTATTACCATTTTATTATTCACTGATTGAGCTGATGCAAATCCAGGGCTGGGTGGGGCCAGGCCATCCTCTATAGACAGCGGAAGGGAGGAGTGGTAGGCACTTGTAAGTGCAGGTGTCAGTTTGGCTGGCTGTCTTAGGATGGCCAATCCGACGTGCACGCTTATATTTTTCCAACCCAGCTGTATTGCACAGCCAGGTGGAGAAAGGGCACAGGCTCCATGCCCTTGAGCGAGTGTCAAACCAGCCGACTTAGGTCAATACCAACACTTCTCTCATGCTTGGTAATAGCATGAGTGCATTGTCTGGATCAGGTGGGGAGTCTGGGAGCCTGTGCTGTGTGACCCATGGGATGTCGGGAGCAGAGGAGTACCAAGATGGGCAACAGTGGCAGCAGCAGGTAAGTCCTTTTCAAAAATTATTATTCCCCCTGCGCTGCCGCACCACATTTTACTGGCAGCAGCCGCCACTGCATATAACCTGAAATGTTAGTAACAGGGGATTTAAACTATATATATATGCAGCAATAAACATACACATGAATGTTACAAATTGGGTTTCTGATTAAGAGGGCTGAAAATCCTTCTCAAGCAACAACCACTATCCTTATAAGGTGAACAACAGAAGTCACTAATCTAACCTGGGCTTAACCCGCTGGTAGCTTAGCACAAAACAGTCAGGCTTTATTTAACAGTAATGAATTAAAAACACAACACAAGAAAAATCCCATGCCAATTTAGAAAAATAGATTATGTTTTTTTTTTTTTTTTTTAAACAATTTTTATTGAGAAGAAAAACAAAAATCACAGCAGAGCAATAATAGTGACATCTAAGTATCCCCATGCCTAGCTGAGTATACAAATGGGTACTGTAGACGACAAACCACATATTCAAGGCAGCAATTCCCCAGTCAAGCCAATTAGCGAGGCAGCCTAAAGAAGGTTCTGCGCTCCCGCCGGGATCAGAGAACCCCCCACCCACATCAGCAGTTCGGCGGCCCGAGACTTCAGGTCCCCACGCTTGCCCCAGCTTCTTTCAACGCAGCCAATCTCTCCCTCCTCAGTTCAACAGTGGGAGAAATACATATGTCCCCCCGGTATTTGTTCCAGCTCCCCCACTTACGATCCCACCTCTGGGGGCACCCTCGACTTTTATATACTGTTTTCTCCGCCACCATGGCGTGATCCATGTCAGCGGCCCATTCGCGCAATTGCGGTACGGTATCTACCCCCCATTTCTGGGCGATATTCCTTTCCGCGATGGTCCACCGCAAGGCCGACCACTCCTGCTCTGCCTGAGTCAGATCCGTAGCATCCCAAATGTTAAGGAGGCAGAGCTGGGGAGAGGGGGCCAAGGGCTTATCTATGGACCTCGCAATCTGACGGGAGACGTCTGTCCAGTATTGCTGGATAGATTATGTTTTAGTCAAGAATTTGAGACCAAAATGACAAAAATTTAATCAGTAGATAAATAGCTTAAAGTAGCACTAAAAGGAGCAAAGCACCAGCTGAAGGCATCTGGTTGCACTAGGTTGGGGTGAAGTCAAAAGTTCAGGCCAACTGCGATGGAGCACAGGCCGGGCAAAGACCAAGTTTGGCCCACTGAGTGTTGTACCCTATGTCCTTTAAGCAAGGTCTGTGTGGTTCGCAAGGCTTCCCATCGTCCAGCGTCGGTTACAATGAGGCTGTGAGGGGCTTTGTGTTGCTTGGCGTCTGTTCCGATGAAGCTTTCATCTGTGCAGCGAGGCTTCACATCGCTTACCATCAGCTCTGATGAAGCTTGCAGTTGTGCGGCAAAGCTTTGCGGGGCTTCACATCACTTCACGCTGGATTTTATGGTACCTTCAGTTAAGCCAGGAGGTGTAATCTCTGATGCCAGCTAAGGGTCCACGACCTGGAGAGGTACCTCTTGGGGATCAGGAACTCTCTGCAGCAGAGGCCTGCAGAGCTCAGTCAGGTCCAGTGCAGCAGGTCTGCTAGGCAGATGCAGGAAGACCTATGGAGCTTGTTGTATCCCTGGACCACTGACTTGGTCAGTGTGACTGCTCTCCCCCCACGCAGCTCCACCACTGAGTGCTTCCCCCTGAGCTCACTGTTGCAGGGTGTTCAAGGCCCTCCTCCATCTGCAGGCTGCTGCCTGCACCTCATCCCTGGTGGTCTAGTGGGAGAGCACTCTACTCTTCTGTGTTCTGCCTCTGCCTCTCTTGCCTTTCCTCTGTGTCCTCTTTTTCTCTTTCCTTTCCTTCTCTTACCTCTTTCCTCTGTACCCTCTTTTTCTCTTCCTTCTCTTTCTTTCCCTTTTCCTTTGTTTTTTCCCATGGTTTCCCCCTGCCACTGCCTCCCCTACGGCCCCCCCCCTCCAGTGTGTCCTTCCCGCCTCTCAGCTCACCCACCCTCCCCTGATCCCTACTTAATGGCGGCCCGGCCGCTGGCAAGCCCATCTGCGCCCGTCCACGACCTGACCGCGACCAGCGCTAGGGACCCTGGTCCTCTGACCCGCCTCTGCTACAACTCCAGCACCCTCCACGATCTCAATCCCTTACACAACAACAACTGCCAGCTCTCGACACCGAGCAAAACCCAAGGCCCTCTCTCCGGTCTACACTGCCGCCACACCTTAACCCACCTCCGTACCCCAGCAGCATCTCCAAACCGACCGGACATCATCGCTCATGAACCACTCAACTGCATCCCCCCCAACGTACGTTCCCTACACAAGTACGCCATAGAAATCTGGGACCTCCTCAACACCTACTCGCCTGACGTCGCCTTACTCACAGGAACCTGGACCAATGCCAACTCTGCACCCAACATTGCCACCGCCATTCCAGATGGATACAAGATCTTGCGCAAGGACCACCCTATCCGTCCAGGAGGAGGCATCGCCGTCATTTACAAAAGCACCCTTTGCATGACCACCATCCCGGATGACACAATGACACTCATGGAGCACCTCCACTTCCAGATCCGGACCATCCCCAAAATGACTCTCTACGGAACCCTCATCTACAGGCCGTCCAGCCCCGTGCTCCCTTTACCAATGCCATCACAGACCGCTCCGCACCCCACACCCTCGCCTCCACAGACTACATCCTAATCGGAGACATAAACTTCCACCTGGACAATCACGATGACTCAAACACCTCCTCCCTCCCAGAGAGCCTCACCTACATAGGACTGAAACAACTAGTCACAACCCCCATGCACACAGCGGGACACACACTCGATCCTGTCTTCACCGAAGGAAACAGCGTTTTCTACAGCCACACCATGGAACTGCTCTGGACAGATAACCACTTCTCCATCAAAAAACCCACCATATACAAGCACCCCCACAGCCTACCCCGCAGAAGCTGGAACAAAGTCACCAAAGACCAGCTCACCTCCGCCCCCATCAGCACCCCACCACCGACTACGCCAGATGCAAACACCGCAGCACGCAACCTCCACTGATGGATCACGAATTGCGCCGACACACTCGCCCCCCTCAAGAAAGCCACCAGAAGACACATCAAGAAAACAAGCTGGTTCTTTCCCTGCTCTCCAAGAATCCAGATGCTCCTGCCGACGACTCAAAAGACATGAGGAACAACGAAACCCCAGAAACACCCTCCACCTACAAAGCAGCCACCACTGCACACCCATCTCATTAAATCCACAAGGAAGAAGTCCCTCTACGACAGAATCCTCACCAACGCTGACAATGCCAAAGAGCTCCTCTACATCATCAAGGAATTTGCCAAACCCTGCAATGAAACAACAGACGTCCCGCCTCCCAAGACTTCTGCAGCAGACTCAGCACCTACTTCCACCATAAGATTAAGATGATCTACGACAACTTCGACAACCAAGACCTCCTACTGCTACAGCTCCCCCTCCATGCAACGCCACCCAACAGATCCTGCTCAATTGGACCCCACCCATGACAGAAAACACCTTGGTGACAGGGACGTTTTAAGGCATGGGCAAAGTCGGCTCTGGCCCAGGGCCTCAGCTTTTCAGGGGCCCCCTAATAGCCAGCTCTGGTCTGAAGGACCTTGCCCTGATGCCCTTGAATACTTTTTAAACTGATGGTTTTAAATACTGTTTTGCTTTATTTAATTTTTTATGTGGGTCATGAGTCAGGGTATATTACAGTAGTTTTGCAGAGAAATGTGTTTGTTTCATACAAAAGTTTCTTTTAGATTAAAAAATTACCTCACATATGAGAAATGGGAGGGTGTCACAGAGATTACTTGCAGTGAAATTAGTGAGCTGCTGCTGTGTTACAATATTGAAAACACACATCACTATCCCTGAATATTAGATGTAAACGTTTAAAATGTGGACCAGTCTCCTCTGCACTGTCAGTGACATGGCCAAAAAGGGCATGAAAGAGTTGAAATTGCATCATAAATTCAAAACTGTTCCAAACAGGGGCCCCCAAAATACGTTCGGCCCAGGGCCCCCAAAATCCTTAAGATGTCCTTGCTTGAAGACCATGAAAAGTATCCACTCCGGAGCACCCTCAGACCCCTACCCCCACCACATCTTCCACAGATCCGCATCTGCCATGGCACCCGAACTACGGTGGACAATCAACTGCTACTTCGAGACCGCCACCTTCCCCGATGATTGGTAACACCCCAAAGTCAACCCCCTCCTGAAGATACCCTCCGCTGACCCAAAGGAGCTCAAGAACTTCAGGCCCATCTCCCTGCTTCCATTCGAAGCCAAAGTCATCGAAAAGGCTGTCAACACCCAGCTAGCAAACGTCATCAAAGCTAACAATGTCCTGGATATCTCCCAATAGGGATTCCGCAGCAACCACAGCACTGAGACTGCAATACTGGCTGCCACCGATGACATCTGCTCCCTCCTCGACCAGGGAGAGATGGCAGCCCTCATCCTCCTGGACCTCTCAGCTGCTTTCGACACCATCTCCCACCGCACCCCAGCCACCAGACTCCATGACGCCGGCATCCACGGCAAGGCCCATAACTGGATATGCTCCTTCCTCACCGGCAGACCTCAGTGGGTCAGACCCTCTCCCTACCTCTCAGAACTGACAGAGACCAACTGTGGGGTGCTCCACTGCTCCTCCCTCAGCCTGACCGTCTTCAAAGTCTACATGGCCCCCCTCGCAACCAACGGCAGGAATCACAGGCTCAACATCCTCTCCTACACCAACGACACCTAGCTGATCCTCTCCCTCACCTACGAACCCAACATCACCAAACACAACTTCCAAGAAGGGATGACAACCGTCGCTACCTGGATGAAGAACAGCTGCCTGAAACTGAACTCCAAAAAACAGAAGTCCTCATCCTTGGCTCCACCCCCTCAGCATGGGACAACTCCTGGTGGCCCCCCACCCTCAGAAATCTTCCCACTCCAGCAGACCACACATGAAACCACAGCATCATACTAGACTCATCACTCACAATGAACTGCCAGATCAACGCCGTATCCTAGACCTGCTTCAACACCCTCTGCATGCTTTGAAAGACGTTCAGATGGATCCCATCCGAATCCAGAGAAAATGTCACACGTGCACTCATCTGCAGCAGACTGGACTACGGCAACGCTCTCTATGCCGGAATCAACAAGAAACTCCTTCGCAAACTCCAGACTGTCCAGAACGCCGCAGCCAGACTGATCCTCGACATCTACTGTCACAGTCACATCACCCAACACCTCTGTGATCTCCACGGGCTTCCAGTTTAAAGAAGAATAACCTTCAAACTCCTCACCCAAGCATACAAGGCCCTTCACAACACTGGACCCACATACCTGAACAACCGTCACTCCTTCCATGCACCCAAAAGATACCTCTGATCAGCTGAACTCCCTCTGGGCACCATCCCACGTATCTACAGTATCAGAACAGGAGGAAAGTCCTTCTCCTTCCTTACAGCCAAAGACTGGAACGATGATCTCCACCTCTGGCAATCTCATACATTGCCCCAGTTCAGGAAGGGCCAAAAGACCTGGCTCTTCGGATGACCCCAGCACTCAACGGAGCCACAGCCTCGACCATAGCGCCTTGAGACCCTCACGGGTGAGTAGTTGCGCTTTACCAACCCTGATTTATTGATTGATTGATTGGTAGTTCACAACACAAGATCTGACCACTGACCCTTAGAGTTACTCTGGTAGTCCTAGGTTCAAGGAGATGGTCCTTTCTTTCATTCAAACAGCAAAACAGCCCTCAAGCAGCAAAATAACCATCTGAACAACAAGGCAGGCCTCAAGCAGCAGGTCAGGCCTCTGGTAGCAGCAGGGCAGTCTTCTGAGAAACAAGGCAGGCCTCAAGGTGAAGGGCATGGCAGTCCTCTAATGTACCAGGCAGTCCTTCTGAAGTCTTAAGCAGGGGTATACTGAAGAGTAGGCCTGAGGATTCAACATTTATACCTTGTGCCAGCCTCTAAAGTGGGTGAAACGTCTCTACTCCTCCCACATCCGAGTTTGGAATTTCCTTTCACCCATGGCCAGGTTTCAAGGGGTCTTGGGTGCCAATGTACTGGTATCCAGTTATTTGGAAGTGTGTTGAGGCAGCCCCCTTGAAATGTAAGTGGGGCAGGGAATAGCTCCACCCCTGCCATCCTGGTAGGATAGACGATCCTGCCAATACCTACTCCCCCTTTATCTTACTGTCTGGGAGGAATACACAAAGGCTAACTGCCACTACATGCAGTCATGTGACCCAGGGTACAGGCTGCAGGCACCAAATGGTAAGGACAAGAAAAAAGCAACTTTCTAAAAGAGGCATTTTCAGAATTCTGACTTAGAATCTAACCTTGCCATTAAAAAGGGTTTTAAATTACAATTTATTTAAAGACAGAACATAAAATGTCTACCTGTTCCCAGACAAATGTTAGCAAATATTAAATGTAATAAGGAACCCCAATTTTATCCTTCAAGAGTTTTTCACCACTCAGACATGTAAAACTTAAAAAACAGATGTGCTACCTTTTAAATACAATGCAGCCTGCCCTGTGGGCTGTTCAGAGCCTACCATAGAGAAGACATATATGTATTAAAAAGGGAGGTTTAGGCCTGCCAATACTGCTGTTATGCAAAACAAAACAGGTGTGTTCAAACTTATGTGCATCTGATTAAACATGCATCTACGTGGTGAATCAGTTTGGAAAAAGTGGCTCCTCTTTTGACCATCCCTTTTAATAATACACTTTTGCTTAGAGCAAGATGTCAATGTAAGTTGTAAGACAGGCCGAGCTTATTTTGACTGTTCTGGGCACCTGTCAAGAGAAAGGTAAGCATTATTAAAACCAGAGCAGCACTGTGATGTCAGAAGAAGAAATATATGATATATCACTCTTGCTCTGATAATAGATCTGAACTGATATCAATTTTATCCAGCTTTACAAATATCAGTCACCCTACTATTATGAACATAAAGAGTTCAATAATTTAGTGCCAAGTGCATTGAGGGCACAAGATTGCAGGACTAATCTCACAAAATTGCGCAAGATATTGTTTGACAAATATGGTTATGGGACTCTCAAATCTCTAGGAGAAAGGTTTTTCTCTCTATACGTTTGTTTCAGTCACTGTTCATAGGTAATAAAATATCCATCTGTCAGAACATCAAATAATGTGTTGGCTAAAAAGGTTAATCTACAAACATGTGAAAAAGAGTCCTTCAGCTGAACAAAACCCAGGTGTAGACTCTGCCTACGATGGCATCTATCAGAGCAGGATTCATTCTCAATATACAACATCAATGTCTCAGGGAGTAAAATATTATTGACTACTAGATTTACAGTTTAATGTAGTAGAAGATGAATTGGACAAGAAAGAAACGAGCAGAAAAGAACTGATGAAAGCAAAGAGAATGATGGAAAAGGAGGAGAGAAAGAACGCAGTAAGAAATATATCTGTGGTGATGTGGAGAGGAGAAACAGGTGGGAAGATGTTGAAATAAAAGAACAAAGCGGGAAATCAAAGGAAAAAGTATACATTTTGAGAAAAAGAGGGGGGGGGAGAAAAAGTGACTAAGGTTGAAAAACAGAAGATGAAATTAAGAGGGGTGAGGTAGGGCAGGAAGTAACAGCTTTACGAGTTAACGAGAAATATAAAGGAGGGAAAAGAGATGTGGAATGTATGAACGAGTACGATAGGCGAAGGAGGGAGCAGGAAACATCTCAGCAGAGTGATAATGAAAGATAAAGAGAACGGGGGAGAAGTTGGAGAGACGAAAAGTTAAGAGGGTGGAGTTGGGTGGATGCGGGTTGAAGTCGGAAACGTGAACCTATAAGACAAAGTTAGGGAATTGCTTGCCCTTGTGGGGGAGAGTACTTCCGTGACACCCCTTTACTGTTGCCACAGAGCCCAGCTGAGTCCCTCTTGCAATCTCTTTCCTTGCTAAATGTAATTACAGCTCCTCCGATGTAATGAGAAGATTTTTAAAGGCCATTCAAAAGAAATTTCCTGTAATGAGGTTATGCGTTTTATAGTGTCATACATCAAGCCAGCTGGTAATTGGTGGAAAGCAAGCTGCATGCAGCAGCCCACAGAGAGACCTCGCCATAAATAGCCCTGTGCCAAGCAGGGTGCCCAACATTGGGGCATGGAAGAGTCGGCATCGAAGAAAGAATTGAGACTTTTCAGAGTGCACATAGTGCCAGGCTTCTGGTATGTTCTGTGTTAATCAAATAACTAGCACAGAGGAGTATCCAAGGCTGAGCCAGAGGTGACCTGCTACAAACACTGGAGGTTGGCAACGCCCACGAGAAGAGGTTCTGTGTCCATGTGCCATTTCCAGGAGCCGCAAAGACTCAAGTAACTACTGTTGAATGTAGATGTGTCTCTACTGCGCCTTGAAGAGATTTTCACACTTGTTTTATTGCTTACCATTACCCTGACAATTCCCATATTAGACACTACCTCTCAAGTCTCTCCCTTCTCAATGGTGTTAGATTATGCCCTTTGATTGACAAAGACTCTATGCATAAAGCTTTTTTGACACATTTGTACATTACTAGACAGAGGCCTAGGCACTGTTCGGTTGAGCGCTCACTCCCAAGAGAAGGCCGCTTAGGCCCCTGTTGGAACAGACTTCTCCTCAGCCAAGTACACCAAGGAGTCCATAAGTTTCCTGAATTGCTTAGCTGGAGTAGTAATCCAGGTAATGAGATGGAAACTCTTTGGTCATGACCCCTCACTGGTTTTTAAAGATGGAAACTTAAGTGCTGACGTTCAGGATTCTTGGTTATCACTGTGTATTAACTTTGTATTCATCATCTGGACCCCAGAACGTAGAGAGCTTGGTTTGAATAGGTCTCTTCGTATAGTATTGGAATCCAACACTTTGTTGGAGTGAGCCACAAAATCACGGCTCCTTCTCTGTTAAAGACAGCTGCTCCATCTGATCCTGAGTGTTGACAGCACTGGAGGTCCTACCTCCATTTAATTTTTTAAGAGTTCTAGAGTATGAAAAAGTGTACACATAAATTGTATGATATGATGTAATGATCTAAGCGTTATTTGTCTTGTTATGGTTTGTTTCGGTTATTTTATGGTTTGTTTGGAGTGCTTCCATTTACTCATCCCATGCCTCCTGCTGTTTCTCCTTGTTTCATTGAAGAAATAATGGACTGGAAAGTGTCCTGGAGATTAGCTGTGGTTGAGAATAATTCCAGTGGCTGGGATTAGTTTAAGATTAAATGTTCCACCCATCACTTTTTTGCTTTTCTAAGGAAAACTTTCCAAATGCAATGGGTATGCTGACGTGCATCATGCACTCTGTGCCATAGGGCTCAAGCTGCTCCTCACCCTTGAGGTCCAACAAGGTCATGTGTTGCTTTTGCTCCACTTTAGAGGGAATGTGGCCTGCCACTTCGGACTGGATAGTTCCTCTTGTAGCAAGATCAAGTCTTATCTTATGCAGATTTGTATAGCGCATAGCTACCCTTAGGCTTCCCGTGCTGAGTGGATCAAGTAAGCATCGATAATTGTCTAGAGCAGGGACCTGATTAGAAGCAATCCGAGTAAAACCATGTTTTAACCATTTTTATTAACTTGATCTCATTGGATTCCATTCTCATTTCCCTTGGCAGAGATTTCCATAGTTTTGGGGACAGGTAGGAGAATGATCTGCACCCCATCTGGATCTATGGAGACCTGTGTTAGATGAACGAAGGCTCCTGTTTGGGACATGGGGTGATAGAAGAGTGCTTATCAGGGGGGGTCTCTTATGATTGACACTCGTGCGGACCATGCAGAGGGCCCTAACTCTTATCCTTTCCTCCACTGGAAGCCAGGTTAGGGAGGTCAAGGTAGTTTTCAAGTCTTATTTGGCTGTGGCTGATGCTTGTCTGGAGTGACACAGTGGGTAAAACAACGCAAGGGAATGTGGACCCAAGTAAACACCAGTTTTTAAAAATTGTTTTCCATCTCTTAGTGGCAGGCTCCCTTCAGTGGTTCTTTCAGTTACTTAACATTCATCCAAGTACCAATTATTTGTTGTTTTATTTTTGGAATACATGGAGGTAAACAGAAGACCATAATGGAACACTGAAGTCTAAGGTGACCTGGGCATGTGTCCTGTGCCCTTATACTTTATTTAAAGCAAATGGGCACATACGTGATTGACAATGGACATTTCTACTACTGCTTTTTTGTTTCATAGCAAAGAGTACAACAAAAGGTCTAAAACATATCTCGCATGTGGATATACAAATAAGCATGGTTATGAAGAACAATTTTCTTCTCCAATATCCCATTAATGCTACAACCTATTGACAACGCTACACTTCCACATACCATGACACTGTTTAATAAGCATTCTGGACATATGTATTTTTGCCCTAGTATTCCGTTTATAATATAGTATTATCCTTGAGTCACTTTACAATGTGTCCTATATACACATATAAAAGGTAATAGAAGAGTAACAAGAATATTGGGAACATGTCATATATGAAGAAAATATGACAGAATAAATTTACTTAGTACACAGCAAGTATACAACCTATATCTGCTGACACACAGATAATCTAAATAATTATAACTGAGCTCTTTAAAGTAGTTAATGTCTTTCAAATATTCAGCCGGTAGTTTTGTAACGAGCCACAAATCACTAAATAATGGTGATTTTAACCAATATATAATACATAATGTATTATGGGAGATAAACATACAATTATATGAAACACCTTTTGGAAGTGTGTTTACTCTAAACTACACACATCATATTACAGTAACTGAAAAACACACACCTCACTCCACAAAATCCTATTACTCGCATACTATCAGGACAACTCCACTCATACATATCTCTGCCTGGAAACAGAGGGAAGGCAAGATGTATCTATCATCCACAACAACACATTTAAATAGCCCAAAACTTTTCAGAATGAGCATAAGATGTAGACTATTAGACTGTCATTGACACATTTTATTGAGTCTTACTTTTGGGAATCTTCTTCTGTACAGTTTGTGTAGATATACTTATCGGCCTCCAGGACAAAGTTCCACCTTCACAGGCTCGCTGGGAGACTCCCTAAGCCAGCGACTTCTCAGATATCCTAACTTCACGGTGCTTGGTGACTTCAATCTTCACTTGGAATCTAGGCTTACACCAGGAGCGGATAACTTCCTTCAAAGTATAGAGTGCCTTTCTTTAAAACAACTGGTGGAGCTCCCAACCCATCAGGCAGGCCATATTCTAGATGGGGTTTGTTCCAATTTTACTGCACTCACAGTAAATCCCCCCGTCCCGCTAATTTGGTCAGACCATTTTCTGATACCACTCACAATTGGGATACCACACAAAGGTTGTTCGGATCTACCTCTCCCTGGCTCCCAACCCAGACGCCAATGGGCCAAATTAATGGATGATCCTAAGCTCACTACCTATGCACAGGCATTTATACCTGATCTAATAGGAAACCCAGATAGGGACTCGCGCTGTCTCCATACCTGGCTCACAACCGTATGCAATGATCTAGCGCCATTAGAGAGGCATGACAAAAAAAAGAAACCTAAAACTCAGAAGGCACCTTGGTTTACACTCGATTTAGCATCTAAGCATTGCCATTGCAAGCATCAAGAACGTAAATGGAGAAGGTCGTACAATTGCCCTGATAGAACACCTTACAAAATGAGCAGGAAACTACTCAAAGAAAATAATGGAGACTAATCTAGACCAAAAGGCAATCTTTAAGATTATACAATTCTTCACCAATCCCAAAGGATTACAGAAGGAACTACCCCCTTCACAAACTCTGTGCAATGACATTTCAAACTACTTCGAAGACAAGATTCTTAAGATTCAAAAGAATTTTCCTACCACTCCTAGCAATAATGAGTCCACAGACACAGCTCCCTGCCACGCTGCCCACTGTTTCACGACCTGCAAACCAGTATCACTAGAATCAACCTATGAGACCATCATGACCTGCAAATCAGGATCCCCATTAGATGCTTGTCCACCCATGATTCTACATAAAAGTCTTGACATAGTCAACCCTGTCATAAATCAAATTGTTAACTCCTCGCTAAGTACGGGAATTGTTCCAGACGAATGGAAGCTTGCCCTAGACAAACCCCTCAAAAAGAAACAGAATGTTGATTCCTCGGTTCTTTCCAATCTCCGGCCCATTTCACCGCTCCCTGTTTTGGGTAAAATAACTGAGAAATTTGTGCATAAAGAGCTTTCAAGATTCATTGAATCTGCTAATATTCTTCATCTTCAACAATCAAGTTTCCGTCCAAGGCACTCAACTGAATCAGCTCTTCTGGAAGTCACGGAGGCACTAAAAACTCTAGCAGACAAGGGAAGAAAAGCAGTCCTGATCTTACTTGATTTATCGGCTGCGTTCGATACTATCTCACACGATATCCTCTTGAAGAGACTCGAACGCGGCGGTATTTCAGGTACTGTTCTAGAATGGATTAAATCATTCTTAACCAACCATAGACAAACGGTATCCCTAGGCCCCTTCCTTTCAACAGAGAAAATCATAACTACAGGAGTCCCGCAGGGCTCCTCTCTAAGCCCTCTGTTGTTCAATATTTATATGGCCCCTCTCATCACTCTTATAAGCTCCTTCGGAATCGAAGTAACATCTTATGCAGACGATACTCAAATGATCGTTTCTCTTGACAACGATAACACAGATGCCGAAGCAAACTTTAAAATTTGCCTGTCACAAGTTATAGAGTGGATGAGGGATAACCATTTGCAATGTAACACTGGTAAAACTGAAATTCTGTCTATTGGGAGAAATGTTACCTTCATCCCGGATAGATGGTGGCCAGAAGGAACTACCCCCCCTCCAGATATGGTTAAAGTAGCTAAAAATCTAGGGGTACAGTTCGATTCCACGCTGGCCTTTCTCCCTCATGCGTTATCCACAGCAGGGACCTGCATTAGCCTAATAAGATCATTAAAGAATTGTTTTGATCTGATCCCATTTCCAGCAGAAATCAGTAGCAGTGGCCCTAATCCTTTTGCGCTTAGATTACTGCAATAGTCTCTTTGCAGGGACTAATAAAACTACGATAAAAAGACTACAGGTGGTCCAAAACGCTGCAGCACGCCTTGTTCTGAGACTGCCACGCAGAGCATCTGCTTCTGCGGCGCTTAAAACCTTGCATTGGCTTCCAATTCATAAGAGAATCCTCTTTAAGATTCTTTTAATTACTCACAGAGCCATGCGTAAGGCAGGACCTAAGTATCTCTCGGCACGATTTTCCCCATATACCACCACCAGGATTCTTAGGTCATCCACAGCCAACCTCCTGAGACCATCTACCTTCAAATGAACCACAAAGGGAGGTAAAACTGTTGCCGTCCTGGGGTCCAAACCCTAGAACGCTCTTCCAGTCAGCTTAAGACTACAGGAATCGGAATCCCTTTTTAGGAAGGCACTGAAAACATGGATATATAATATTGCTGATGTCCACTGCTTTGCGTTAATCTAGACAGATCTCAGGCGGAATTCTCATTGTACCCTCCCCTTTCCTCTATTCCTTAGCGCCAGGATGCTCTTTGCGGTGTGACAGTTCGCGCTTAATAAAAGCCTATTTACATTACATTACATTACATATATATATATCTCCTATACAGTCTGTACTACAGAAACGCTATACTTTCCGGTATCCTGAAAAACCTTCCTTGCACCCATTAAATCCTCTCTGCATGCCGCTGCTCATCTGGAGCTGATCAATGTTACCAGCATCAACCCATTTTGACTTTTCTAAGTTAACTTTTACTGAAGGGAGATCCTTGTTTGAAGTTGCCTGCTGAGATCACAAATCCATCCATATTGAGCAGCCGAAATACCTTGCAAAGAAACAAACTCTGCAGTAGCTTCAGAGCACTGACTCCCTATTACTAGAAATCCTGGTTTTTAGAAACTCACCATCTCAAACCAGTCTTTCCCATGATGTGTTCCTATAATGTGGAACAATATCCTTCTGAAATCCAAACTCTAACATCTTTACTTGACTTCAAAAGACAACTCAAAGTCTTCCTGCTTGCAAAACACTTCTCTAAGTCCAGACTAGTCTAGTTCTACTGGTGAGTCTGAAGCAAGATGAATAATGTGATAATGCCTGTAAATGTTAGTCTTTTGATCCCTCCATCTGTAGTTATGCCACTGATGAATCTTTCTGGTTCCAAGTCTTGGTGCTATGCTCAAATCGCGTGTTGTTATGTAAAGCTCTCCGATGTTCTAGGACCTGGTATGTGCTATATAAAACTATAAATAAACAAAACAAATTAGATGTTATATTTGCAAGCTAATAGCCCAAATGGGGTAGGGATCAATACTTTAAAATGTTCAGACAGAAGCAGAACATGTTCCCATATCGCTGCAGAAATGAAACATAACTCGCCATGATGAATACAAGGACTAAAAGACGTGAGCAGTCATTTGCTCAGAGCGCTTCAGCTTTTGTTTAAGATTGAAGAATGCTCTTTGCCAAGAAGGTCATCCATTATTAAAATCCTAGTTATTAGTCGTGCAGTCTCCTTTGGAAAAGGGGCCTTTTTGCAGTTGTCAAAGCTGGCAAACATGGCAGCCATGAATGTTCTCCAGAGTTTGTGAAGCCCCTTGTTTGTAGATTTTACCTTACCTCTTAAGACTGCCACATGCTGCATCTGAAAGTCCCATCTGTGTTCATTATCCAGCCTAGAATATTTTGAATGATAAATACACAGTTATAAATTGTGTTTCGTATTATTTCTCAGGTGGTATTTCAACCACCTCCAAGTTATATTTACTGTTGCAGCATATTCTTTTCTTCACCTTCATTGTGGTATTTTATTACATATCAAATTCTATTTGATATTGCAAAGAGAACTGTACATTGATAGCCACCGATGGTATGATGGAATGACTAGTCCATTTTTGATTTTTCCATATGTAAGATTCCGTTGGCGTTCTTCAATTCGGTTTCATAATTCCAGTAGTGTCAATGTGTTGCTGCAGTGCACCATTTTGTTCTCTTCTCCACGGTGAATTTTTACCTGCTATTAAACCCTGATTTTTCACTACTCAGAGTTGATTCTTTACAAAATATGGAATACTTTCTGTGCATGTTCCTCCAAAGTCACTTCTCACTTAATTTTTAGGGTTCTTTTACATTGTTTAATGATTGTTGAGATTTTCTTTTACCAAAGTGAAGCTGTTCCTATACAGATTACTATTAATTTCTCTTGCAAATATTATTTAAGAGTTAAGAGCGCAAATATAGATTTTCAGAGTGTGTTCTCTCTAAGCTTCTTTTTATTTTCTACAGATTGTTCTGGACAAAATAGAACATTTTGCAACTTTAAATTTACATTTTGAAGACTTATGTGATTTTTCTTCTGGTGTGATGGTGCCATAAAAACCCTCATTCATTATTGGTTATTTGCTTGGGGGATTAAGCCCTTAGACTAAGAATAAAATCTTCCATTCAACTTGGTTTGTTCTTGTACTTTAAAATACAATGCATTAATCTTTGAGAGTGGAAGGCACATAATTAAACATAGAAAAGGATCCTTCTAAAAATTCCTTCACTTACTGTTTTAAAGAGATAAATTGCTAGGCGAAGTCCCTCTCAAAGTTAGTTGCCCTTTATTGAATTTCCTTTAATTAATGCTGGTTGTCCTATGTTTGAAATGTCTTTATAAAAAAAAATCAGCATTCTGCTCTATTAGTTGATCCAGTTCCTCTCACTCCCCTCTTGATTTATTCACCAGCTGGAGTGAGCTATAGTATTCAAGTCAATAGTTCTCTGTCAGTGAGGACCAGTGTGTTAAGTTGGTTGTATTGTATATCGATTTGTAAAGCGCGATTGCTGCCCCACGGGCGTCCAAGCGCTGGTTGGTGCATAGGTTTGTTAATAGGTATCAAGCATTCATCTAATTTCTGTTCAAGTGTGCTCTATTATTGTGCATTGTGGTTTATGAGTATGCGATCAAGTAACTGTGTGTGTTTGATAACACCTTGTTTATTGTGTGCTTCATCATTTTTATTTTTTGTTAATAGTTGTATGTTCGAAATAGAGTAAGCACAACACTGGGGCAACTTCTGTTTATACATAATGGGCAAGTAAATTTGGAATTGTGTACTGATTAATGTTGGTGTTATAGTTAATTCACAATACAAACTAGAGATGTGCGATACTATGTGATGCTATTACATGAAATTTAATAAAATAAATCTTGCAGAGTTTTCTGTGAAATTTGAACACAAGGGTAGACCTCGCAATCAAAAGTCAGGCAAGACATTGTGAAGGGGACTGGTTCCAGGAGAAAATGTTTCAGTCAAGAGATTTGCTTTTTGAACCAGTGCTGTGTTACAAAGTTCTGCAAAAGTTTGCACCCGTGAAATTCATGACATTTTGCAAAAATGGCCCAATACATAATTTGCAAGTTTCACTGGGTTATAGAAATTTTTCATCTAATGGTTCATATCTGATCACAGAATATTTGGGTTCAACGTTAATAGAAATTTGTGATACAGGTCTGTCTAGTAAGTGTCTTGGCAGAATAACAATATGTGCTTATTTAGCATATGAAAGGTAATTCACTTAATATTTTCAGTAATGCTACATTTTCTGGGCATTCTTCTATATTTGGTGTGATGATGGAAGTCTCTAGCTGATTGTTTAACTTCTCCACAGAAATTCAGCTGCTATTTATACTTTTTTAGATCAGTTTGAAGGGACTTAGTTTGAGACTCCCTCAGTCTTCAACTCTCTTTGTTAACCATTGGAACAGTTAAGTAAAACATTTGGATGGGGAGGGGTGCTACAGATAGGAAATAATCGTGCACACTCACAGTGGTGTACATTCAAACCATGACACTGGATCTATGTAGCCAATTTTCACTCTATTTTTGAACACGTTTGAATGTGAAGAAAAGACTGCTGACCAAAATAATAGGGTCAATAGATTGGGACAAAACAAAATAAGAATATAGTGTTGAGATCTGTAGGGGAAAGGAAAGGAACCTGCACTGTATTGAACATGTTTGCCTGAAATAGAACCTCTCTGCTAAAATGGAAAAGCTGGTATGTGCCTAGTTTATACTCTCTAGCACTCACAAGTACAAAAAGCACCCTCCTTGCAACTTATGAGTCACCCCGAGACAAACCCAAGGAAGAACTTCAAAATCCTTGCCCTTCAATGCCTGACAAAGGATCTTGAGGTGAACATAGGGCCTCTTCCCCTTTACCTTTTCAGCAACTTCTGAAGTGGTACTGAAAAGGTGAACTCTTATCCCCCCAAATGAAAGGGCTTAGCGGGTTTTATCTGCTGGACAAGCATACAGTTGATCCATGATCCAGTCCACCAGGACCTACAATCCATTAGAATATTGGGAGCTCCACTGGAAACAATGGAGTGCCCCGGGCTTCTAATGGTTGGTAAAAGCATGGAGCATCAACATTCCAATGTTGCTCCACAGCTGTTGCTGTGATCAAAGGCCTCACGGAGCCTGAGAGGATTTTAATCCCCTTGGGCTCTAGGAGGCCTTTGTTTTACAAATTAGAGTGCAGACCCAAGCAGAGGGAAGCACATATAACAATAAAGTGCAACAGAATAATTCTCTTAGAATCCCAAGCCGCTAAAGCATTCTCAATAAATATTCCCATCTAAATGAGTCAAAATCTGAAGATAGCACCAGTGAACCCCGTAACATCCCAGATGTCTCTTCCCGTATCCTTTTATGTTCGCAGGCGTGTTGATCGGGAATACACCTGTTCTGTTGATGTGGGCAAAGAGGTTGCAACCTCAAGGTAATGAGTTTGCTTAGAGTTTTATAGTCCGAATTTAACATTGAGAGAGGCCTATATGATGCCCTATCCTTTGAGTGTCATCCAGGTTTAGGGAATGAAGAT
This sequence comes from Triturus cristatus, assembly GCF_964204655.1. Classification (NCBI taxonomy): domain Eukaryota; kingdom Metazoa; phylum Chordata; class Amphibia; order Caudata; family Salamandridae; genus Triturus; species Triturus cristatus. Next base: position 268,347,455 of record NC_140583.1, on the reverse strand, counting down.
AAGGTTGGGTTCAGCAAATGCCCCTTCTCCAAGGCAGGAGTTGCATTTCCTTACTTGTGGGGACATTAGGTATGCTAAGCAGATGTCCAGAGGCAAGTCATCAGAGACAGGGGTTTTCCCCTAGAGCTTGGCTTTAAAAGGGCTCCTTGATTTCTGTCTCCACATTGCTGGCTCAAAGCCGCCCTACAAATGTTCAGGTACCACGGTTTGTAAGGTCAGCGCCCTCGGATATGTGTAAACATCCTTCATTGCTACCACCTCTGTCTGACAAATAGGTGAGCGTACTGTTCTAAAAACTGATTGTGGCTGTCAGTTTTGGTGAATAACAATTGTGCCAACCCATTGAGGAGTTGCGCAGTGTTCCAAGGAGTGTGCACACAGTACAAAATGTGTACAAAGTGGAGCACAAGACACGTTCACTTTGTTCGCAGCCTAAGGCAGTACAACCGTTTGTGAGTGGTTCAGAACAGCTACGTGTATTTCAGTTCTAACAAGAAGTTGTGATTGAATGGAGTAGTAATCATAAATACTGCTTTTGAAGAGCTGCAGGAGAATAATTAATGTGTTTTTAACAAAGGGTTTTAGCGGAATAATGACTGTTTTCTCCATCCTGTGCCTTGAGGTGCCGCTTGCTTACACGCAAGCCTGCCATCTGTTCGGCACTTTCCACCCACCTGCAAACAAGCACAGAAAAAAAGTTTATTGTCAGGGCTCTCTATAACACTCACATTTGTTCGCTTGTTTGCAGGAGGTGGGCGGGAAAAACGTATGGCTGCCTCGCGGGCGAAAGTATGGCAGGCAATGTGCAACTTAGGAAAATTGCATTCTTTAGCCTAAGATTTCGTTTATTTCACACAGACACGGTGGTTGTTTTATAGATTACTGCAACTCTCCATGCTGTGCATCTCAAATTAAGAAAACATTGCGAATGAAATTACTCTTTTTTTCTCTTTAAAAATAAATACTGTCAATCTTCAAAAATAGGGAGCACAATACTTAGACCTCAAAATCTTTGTGGTGCTCTAAGAGCAAATGCCCACAGCCTGGTCCATTCTCTTGTTACTTCTCATTTAAATCTTAGGCTCAATTACGATTGAGCTTTTACAATCCAATCACTCTTTGTGCAGGGACTGAAATTATGAGATGTGCATTAATATTTACCAGGTGTTGTAAATGGGAAACATCCTTTAGCACGCCGCCAGAATCCTGCTGTGCCTTTACAGCGCCGCCAATAGAACGAACACATCGTTAGTATGCATTTGTTTAGCATGCAAGTTGTTACAACGACTTGCTTTAAGGGTGTGCCTTGGTGGAGTAGAGTTGGATTTAGAGTCCAACACCTTCCCTACTGTTGCGCAGACTGGAGTTGGATTAGTAAATGATAATAATCCAAGTCCAGCGCCCCCCAAAGGCAAGCTGTTGTAACAACTTTTGTGTAGGTACGCATCATTACGACACATTTGTACTAATGCCAGCGTTAAAAAGGCATGTGTTCTAAACGCATGCGTGATTCCATCATACAATCTTTGTAAACACCTTGCACCCCCTTTCATCTGTGAGATCATTTTCTCAGCTCTGCTTCCTCATAACTACCCCTCTATTAGACAAACAGTCATCCCCTCTCATACAGTCTTTTGATGCTAGCACTAACTTTAGTGAAGGTAGCAAAGGCTATGTAAAAATAGATTTCATTTAGTAATAACCCAAAGGATTAGAGTCAGACGAGTACATGATTGCCAATGTTTTGAATGAGATAATATTCAAGTGTTGGACATCGTTCTATAAAACTGCTGAATTAAGAAATTGGCATCCAATGCTCACTGTATTAGATTTCTAAATGCATAACTTTATATTAATGAAATGTAACTGCATCCTATATATATATATATATATATATATATATATATATATATATATTACCTACTGGCGATAGCCAGTAGGTAGTTATAGTTAGGACCACGTTTCCATAGGAAAACCTCAACATTCTATTTTGAATAACTTTGGCGCCGGTCGACGAATCCTCGCGAATTTCTCAAAATAGGTGGGGCGCTACGCTCCGCTCCTACCCTGAAAGTCTCGGGGGGATCCGTCAAGCGGGGGCTGAGATAAAAGGGGGGTCCCAAAACGCGTTTTTCCCATGCATTTTTCCATAGGACCTTTAGAACGAGCTACAGCCCGAATGGCTGAACAGAATTACTCAAAATTTGGCAGAGAGGTAGTCCCTAGGTCAAGGAAGTGCCTTTTGTAGGTTTGGTGTAAATCTGTTCAGTAGATTCTGAGAAAATAGCCTTTAAATCAATATATATATCTGAGCCAGCTTACGGTACGCTTACCGTACGCTTACGGTAAGCGTACGGTGGCGTGCGCGAGCGCGATTCTGATTGGCTCTTAGATCTTAGTAAACATTCGAATCGGCCGAAACCAGGAAGCGGCGGCCGCCATTTTGTCTCTCGCACTGAGAGAGATTTTTAAAATCGGAAGCCCAAAAACATGTAAAGGGGCTGTTTTGACAACTCCCTCCCACATAGTCATGTTGAGGGAGTCCCCAAACATCCCCCAAGTGCAAAAACGGTTTTATTTTTTTTTCGGCAATTTCGCGGGGTACGCTTACCGTACGCTTACGGTAAGCGTACGGTAAAAAAATAAAAATAAAAAAAACACTATCCACACTTACCCCACCCCCTGTGCTTTTGGTGGCCGAAGGCCACCAAATGTGCTGGGCTTATTACAATGGAAAAAAACACTATCCACACTTACCCCACCCCCTGTGCTTTTGGTGGCCGTAGGCCACCAAATGTACAGGGCTTATTATAAGGGAAAAAAACTTAGCATTTAAAAAACCGTACTAATTCACTGAAAAAACCATAGGTTTCACACACGTTATAGTTAGGAATTAGCATTTAAAAAACCTTGCAAATTCACTGAAAAAACCATAGGTTTCACACATGTTATAGTTAGTGGAAATTTTACTGATAAAAAACCAATGAAATTGCCCCGTTATAGTTAGCGCAGGCAACTATAACTCACGCGACCGCAATCCTCTGCTGATGACATATGTGTCTTTATGAAAAAAAAATATTTGTAATATATGTATAGCTAAAAATGTATGGAAGAAGACATGGGCAAATAAGTGTCTAAATACAGTATTAGCATCAGCAGAGGATTGCGGTCGCGTGAGTTATAGTTGCATGCGCTAACTATAACGGGGCAATTTCATTGGTTTTTTATCAGTAAAATTTCCACTAACTATAACATGTGTGAAACCTATGGTTTTTTCAGTGAATATATATATATATATATATATATATATATCACTGAAAAAACCATAGGTTTCACACATGTTATAGTTAGCTGGACATTTTACTGATAAAAAACCAATGAAATTCCCCCGTTATAGTTACTGTAGGCAACTATAACTCACGCGACCGTAATCCTCTGCTGATGCTAATACTGTATTTAGACACTTATTTGCCCATGTCTTCTTCCATTAAATTTTAGCTATACATATTTTACAAATTTTTTTTTTCATAAAGACACATATGTCATCAGCAGAGGATTACGGTCGCGTGAGTTATAGTTGCCTACAGTAACTATAACGGGGGAATTTCATTGGTTTTTTATCAGTAAAATGTCCAGCTAACTATAACATGTGTGAAACCTATGGTTTTTTCAGTGAATATATATATACACACACACTGAAAAAACAAAGGTTACAGGGACGTTATAGTTAGGAAATGGAATTTATAAAACCTTAGAAATTCACTGGAAAAAACCAAAGGTTACAGGGACGTTATAGTTAGACAAAGGTTTCACTCGTACAAAACCATTGAAATTCAGCAGTTATAGTTAGCTGAGCTAACTATGACTCATGCCCCCAATGCACTTCTTATGACCTCACATATTACATCACTGATGACATCATTCACAAAATCCCTAACACACCCACTCACACCCCAAAGAAACTTTCATACACCAACTCCCACACAGCCATTCACAAACCCATTCACAGACCCATACCAGTACTTACAGACCCACTCACAGATTCATAGATCTACATACAAATCCACTCACACCCATACAGCCACTTATACATCCACTCACTCACTCACTAAGTAGGAGCCCACGCTCTTTTTTCTTAAACATTTTCATCCGAATCCGCAGATCCCACCAAAAGATTTTTTAATGGATTTTTCGGGCCCTGCGGGGTCCCAGTGTGACCAGCCCAAAGAATCCTAGGGGGTCAGGGTGTTTGCACGCTGCCCACCTTTCTTTTTCTAAAAATGTTTTTGTGGGACTCTGTTCAACCTGAACCGAGCCCCAAGGTGGCTACCAGCACTTCCTGGTTGAAGTGTTGGCAGCCAATCATATTTCAACCGGGTTTAAGTAGGCTGTTGGGCTCCCAGATATCTAAGTTTTTAAAACTTAAATATATTGGCAACTACTGAATGGATTTACACCAAATCACAGAAAAAACGCATTCTGTACCAGCATATAGCTTTCTGCCAAATTTTGTGTAATTCCCTGCAGCAACACAAAAAACGTTTCTCCTATGGAAACTTTAGTCCTAACTATATCTACCTACCCTCAGTAGGATATATATATCTATATAGGGCCTGATTTACGTGATTTACGGTTAAATTTTCGATTCTCCCCCCATCCCTATCGCGTTTGCGAGTGGAGTTTGCCATTCTGGCATGTGGGCTATCATACATTACAAGATGGCGCCGATAGTGGGGTAGGAATGTTAGAGACCAGAATATTGATGTTGGTCCTTCATTTGTGTTAATGTACATTTCGTTGATTTAAAAACATGGCGGGCGAGCGCTTCGGTAAACATAGAAGAAGGTTGTTACCGAAACGCGTCTGTTTATTTTCGTGAAAGTTTCCACTTAATAAATTTTGGAAACGGCCCCCGCGAGTGCTGTCTTTCTCTTTTGGATGGTGGTTGTGAGAAGGAGAGTTGCAGCAAATATTAATTGCGGGTACACCCCCACATGAAGAAGCACCCGCCTGAGAGTGCACCGGATTGGTGTTTTGTAGCAGTGATTGAAATTTCCAGGAGCACCGTACGGGTTTAATTCGAAGACCAGTGACGGACTACGGCACCTATGAGGTGCGTGCCCGCGGAGACAAGGAGTGGGCGAAGTCCGGGTAAGACGCCGGCTGGCGTGTCTTACATTTGTTTAACCCGTACAAGGCGAGGGGGAACACGAAGGATTTGTGTATTAACACTAAACTAAAGCAGAAGATGTTTTGTGAATCGGAGCGCCGCGAGGCTGCCTCCACGATGTTTAAGAAGAAGGAAGAGAGAGGGGACAGAAGACAAGAGGGAGGGGACGCAGGCAAGCCCAACATCACGACCCAATGTATCGCGCTCGAACGGCTGTACGAGCGAGAGATAAGAAAGTGGTGGGAAGGGACCTCATTACAAAATTATATTGAGGTCAATAGAGTACCCAGAGGTCTGAGAATATACACGGTACCGGCCTACGAGTCCCCGGATCCCCTATTACTTGATGAGTGGGCGGAGCATACCGCTGAGTCTTGCAAAGGGATGCTACAAATATTGGTCAAGTTTGCCTGGAGTGACCGCAATAAGGCCCTGAAAGATATCGAGGCCTTGGAAGAAATACTAAAAAAAGAAGAAGATCAAACTAAGATTAACGAATACAGGGAGCAAATGAAGAAACGTCTGAAAAGCTATGAAGAAAAGATCAAAACGCGGAAGCAGAGCAAATTCGACCGCGATGAAAATGATTACGCACAGGGAAGAGTTCTGACTTTTGCAAGAAAATTTGACAAACCGAGAAACGATCTCCGAAGCAATAACAAGAGACCTACTCAAGCAGAAGCAGAAGTACCAGTGACGTCAGAATCAGAAGTCACTGAGAATGAATCTTCGGAGGATGAGAGAAGCACTGCCTCTGGATGCGGTCCAGTGCATACTCCTTTTCGGGAGGAATTCAAACTGATCCGCCAGTCTTGGCAGAGAGGAGGCAGAGGCAAACCCCCGGAGCAAATGGGAAGAGGAAGACTAGGAGGGGACAAGGGGGCAGGAAGAGGCAATGTATCCCCACCGGCAACGCGGAGCAGAACGGCGTATACCAGGAGAGCCTCCAACAGGAGATGGTAATGAAACCCAAAGAGGCCAATCTTACCATCATTAACCTAACGACCAAACACTTGACGAAAATCGAAAAGTCTGTCCTCGAATTAGGTCTCACTTTCTGCCCCCATAAGACTATGGAATTTACGCAGACGCGTATTGATCTTTTCAAATTTACGCGTAAATTAAAACTGCATAAGTACTTTAAGATCAAACCACCTACTACGAAACCCAAATCCCAAGCCAGCATGACTCCGGCTCCGGATGAACTCGCAAGTGGGGACCTCAATGCTATTATGGTTTTGGAGGAATTAAGAACTGAAGCGGAAGATGGCACCTTAACATCTTTGAGACAATCACAACAATTAGCCATCACTGGCATAAAACAACAAGGTGGACTAACCAAATTCAAACCCGTGTCACAATTCCTACCGCAAATGGCACCTGATGCTATTGAGGTCTTTTCGGAAGCAGTCACGAAGGATTTGATACAGCTCCGACGTAAACAAAGATTCAAAAAAGCCACAATAAAGGAGAGCAACTTCTCTTTTAAACAACAAAAGGCCCTTGAAGATCTAAGGAAGGATAAAGGAATTGTATGTAAGCCCTCTGACAAGGGAGGCAACATAGTATTGCAAACCAAAGCGAACTATGATAAGGAAGCGCTTCGCCAACTTTCTAATGGACAGACATATATTGCCATTGATACGAACTTCTATCATGAAAGTATGGAGAACTATTACTCCCTCATTTCCAGGTGGCACAACAAAGGTCTTCTGACAATAGATGAATTTCTATTTCTTAGAAGGCTGAACCCCATCATTCCAACCTTCTATCACCTCCGTAAGGTGCATAAGAATAAAGAAATACCACCTGGGAGACCAATTGTGGCATCCCAAGGGAGTCTCACAGAGAATATGTCTATTTATGTCGATTCATTCCTCTTGCCCCACGTGAAAAACCTGAAATCCTATATCAGGGACACGAAAGATCTGTTGGGACACATTGCTGTTCTGGAATGGAAGGAGGAATATAAATTGATGGTTCTAGACATTACCAGCCTATATACCTCTATAGCGCACTGTGATGGATTAAAGGCTATGGAATATTTCCTTAAGAAACGCCCACTGAAATATCTTGAACATAATGAACTTTTAATTGATTTTGCCAGATTCTGTTTAACTAACAACATCTTTCTGTTCCATACACAGCTATACAGGCAGATCTCGGGGACAGCCATGGGTACCTGCTTCGCCCCCAGCTATGCGAACTTGTTCGTAGGCTGGTGGGAGGAGCAGGTAGCCTGGGACACATCGAACATCCAATGGACAGAAAAGGTGGTCGTGTGGTACCGTTACATTGATGACCTGTTCATCGTGTGGAACGGTTCACTCGACACCGCTAGAGACTACATAAATATCTTGAATACCAACACAGTTCATTTAGAATTCACAGGAGAAATTGATGCTTTTTCAGTGAATTACTTGGATGTGAATATTTATGTAGACAAGGGACAATTGAAAACTAAACTCTTCCGCAAAGAGACAGCGGGGAATTCTGTCCTTCATGCCTCTAGCAGTCATCCTACGAATCTGGTTAACAGCATCCCCTACGGGGAACTGCTTCGTATAAAGAGGAATAGTTCAGATGACAGTGAGTTTCTAGTGGCAGCTAATGAAAGCATCAGACGTTTTGAAGCCCGAGGGTATAGCAAAGGGGTTCTTGATAAGGCTTTCGGCAAAGTTAAAGCAATTCAAAGGACTGATTTGCTCAAAAATACAGAAACCATGAATATGGATGACATCAAGGGGGGCAAATTCAGACTTATAACTACCTTTTCTAGGGATGCAGGGAACCTCAAAAGAATTATGCGCAAAAACTGGCACATCCTGCAAACTGATGGTGTGATAGGGACTGATCTTCCATCCTACCCCCTCATCACATTCAGAAAAGCGAGGTCTATTAAGAACGACCTAGTGTGCAGCTATCTGAGGGACGCCCCCAAATCACCCTTTGGAGCTTTAGGAGGATTTTTTCCATGTGGAAAATGTAAAGCCTGTAAAGGAAGCAAAAGAGTGCTTAGCTATGACATTCCCGTTATAGGTATCAATAAGACAATCAGGAAATTTTTGACATGCACTACACCTTACACTGTTTACTGTTTGGTATGCCCCTGTGGCTTACGCTACGTGGGCAGTACCATCCACCCTACAAAAATCAGAATCCTGGAACACATGCGGGCCATCAGTAAGGGAGACGAGACCTACCCCGTAGCACGTCATTTTGACAAAACTCACAATCGCAATCGTGATGAGTTGAGCTACTTTTGTTTGGATCATGTACCATCTAATCCTAGAGGGGGAGATAGGATACTGAAACTACGGAGATTGGAGTCACGGTACATTATCGATCTCCATACCAAAACACCTTGGGGCCTTAATAGTAGTGAAGAGTTAGCTGTACACCTAGGGGAGTGATATTCTACACTGACTTCCCCTCCTTCACTTTACTATATCATGATGACATTGGATGATGCCACTGTACACATTGTAAATAATGTACATATGAACACGATTTTGGTATCTGTACATATGCGGGTGGGATTCACATGTGCATAATTGATGTATATAATTGCTGTATATACATGTATAATTGGGTGTGTGCATATATTGGCGGGCATTCTGAATTGCATTTGAACCCGAGCAAGGATCCGTTGCGTTACCTTGGTTGCTTCCTGTATAAACATCATTTATGGTAAATTGTATTATATTGTATATAGTATCTTTAGATGTATAGGCAAAGTGGTTTGCTCTCCCACTCAGTGTTTTATTATAAAAATATTTTGCATTTGTAGAATACCGTAGCAGTAGGCAGCCCTAGCCATGTTTTATTTCTGTTGGAGAATGTCTCCATGTGTATGCCCATCCAGGGCCTGATTTACGTGATTTACGGTTAAATTTTCGATTCTCCCCCCATCCCTATCGCGTTTGCGAGTGGAGTTTGCCATTCTGGCATGTGGGCTATCATACATTACAAGATGGCGCCGATAGTGGGGTAGGAATGTTAGAGACCAGAATATTGATGTTGGTCCTTCATTTGTGTTAATGTACATTTCGTTGATTTAAAAACATGGCGGGCGAGCGCTTCGGTAAACATAGAAGAAGGTTGTTACCGAAACGCGTCTGTTTATTTTCGTGAAAGTTTCCACTTAATAAATTTTGGAAACGGCCCCCGCGAGTGCTGTCTTTCTCTTTTGGATGGTGGTTGTGAGAAGGAGAGTTGCAGCAAATATATATATATCTATATATCTATATATTCACTGAAAATATATGTATAACTCGCGCGACCGCAATCCACTGCTGATGACGTCACATATTACATCACTGTATTCACTAAGATACTGTTAATAAGTCAGTTATACAATTAATTTTACAAAAAAACAATCCATTCAGACACTTATTTACCCATTTATTCTTCCATTAACCTTTAGATATACATATATAAAAAATATTTATTTTTTAGAAAGACACATATTCACTGGATGATGTCATCAGTGATGTCATCAGTGATGTCATTTGATATGTCATCAGTTATAGTTAGCTGAACTAACTATATCGGGGGAGTTTCAATGGTTTTTTATGAGTGAAATGTCCAGCTAACTATAACATGTGTGAAACCTATGGTTTTTTCAGAGTATTTGCAAGGTTTCTTAAATGCTAATTACTAACTATAACGTGTGTGAAACCTATGGTTTTTTAAGTGAATTTGCAAGGTTTTTAAATGCTAATTTCTAACTATAACATGTGTGAAACCTATGTTTTTTTTAGTGAATTTGTAAGGTTTTTTAAATGCTAATTTATGTATGTATTATATTTTTTATATATTTATTTTACAATAAACTACCTATGTATATAGTTATATATTGACTGTATCCTGTAATATGGAATGGCTCAGCTCTATTTTTTAATTTGGATAAAGTTGAACCGCATAGTTAATATCTTCTATAAACTTATAAACAGTTTAAAATGTTTTTTTTAAGGGTTTTTCACTGTGCTCGCACGGTGAGCGCACCCCGCGATTTTTTGAAAAAAAATAAAATGTATGTAATAGGGCAGGGGATTAAAACTACCTCTTAAAACGCGCCACAGGGCGTGTTTGCACACGTCACCTCGGGCCCCGTCCCCTCCCTTCCCCACTGTGTAAACACGCCCTGTGGCCGTTTTAATTTGGAAGATTAAGTCCCCTTGAATCCTGAGGGTCCCTAGGGTCCAACTAGACCACTAGGTACCTCCAGTAAGTGCCACAGAGCTGCGTTGCAGAGAGATGTAAAAAGGGGCACGGTCTAGACCACCTCTCTGCAACGCAGCGCAGTGGCGCTTACTGGAAGCACCTGGTGGGCTAGTTGGCCCCCAGGGTCCCTCAGGATTGAAGTGGAATTATTTCCCCAACTTAAAACGCGCCACAGGGCTTGTTTGCACATGTTAACTCAGGCCCCGTCCCCTCCCTTCACCACTGTGTAAACACACCCTGTGGCCGTTTTTAGTTGGGAGATTAAGTTCATTTGAATCCTGAGGGTCCCTAGGGTCCAACTAGCCCACTAGGTACCTTCAGTAAGCGCCACAGAGCTGCGTTGCAGAGAGATGTAAAAAGGGGCATGGTCTAGACCACCTCTCTGCAACGCAGCGCAGTGGCGCTTACTGGAAGCACCTGGTGGGCTAGTTGGCCCCCAGGGTCCCTCAGGATTTAAGTGGAATTATTTCCCCAACTTAAAACGCACCATAGGGCGTGTTTGCACACGTCACCTCAGGCCCCGTCCCCTTCCTTCACCACTGTGTAAACATGCCCTGTGGCCGTTTTTTAAGTTGAGAGATTAAGTCCCCTTGAATCCTAAGGGTCCCTAGGGTCAAACTAGCCCACTAGGTACCTCCAGTAAGCGCCACAGAGCTGCGTTGCATAGAGGTTAAAAAGGGGCGTGGCCTCAGAACACCTGTCTGCAACGCAGCTCCCTGGCGCACACTGGAGATACTTGTTGGGCTAGTTGGCCCTCAGGGACCCTCAGTATTGAAGGGGAATTAATTACCCAACTTACAACTGGCCAGGGGGCGTGTTTGCAGAGTGCTGCAAGGAGGGGGCGTGGCCTCCAGCGCGATGCCGGTCTTTTATTTATTTTACTTTTTTAAGAAGGAGGGCTGTGTGGCCCCCCTTCTTTTTCTAATTTACTGGCCCTGGGGACCCCATCCCCCAGGGCCTGCACCCTAATTTGTTTTGTTGAAAAAAATAATTTTGGCCCTCCCAAGGCCTTAATCGGCCCCGGGGACCCCAACCCCCGGGTCATGGCTTTTTTTAAATTTAAATTCTTTAGGAGGGGGCTGCGGTGCCCCCCTCCTCAGGCCACTTATGGCTCAGGGGACCCCATCGCCGGGGCCGGCCTTTGTTTTTTAATATTTTAAAAATATATATATTTATAGAAACACCTAGGACATGCTGGACAAAGCGTATGTACCTATCACCATGACGATTTGCGTGATATTCATTAAAAGGCGACTATGCATAGAATGAATCCACATGGAATGTATTTACACCGCTAGTGAAGCTCTGACGTGTCTGACGCCCTACCGTGCCTAATCCCGGCGCCCCCGCCGGTGGGTACTCTCCAAGTAGACACCCTTGTCGTTTATTTATACAAACATGGGTAGCTATTGACGGGCACATTTAATATACACGCACACCAAGCCATTCAAAGGGGATTCGACAAAAATTCGACCAAACTATGCAAGAAACCCCCCTCACGGTTAATAAAAAACACATCCACCGCCGGATGTGTAATACTTTTTATTTTACTCTCTGGAAAGGAGACGAACCTCACTTGAGAGTCACAGCGTGCTCCTGGCTGAGCCCAATGCTGTGTTACACCCACCAGTGCCCGCCGATTGCCTCACACCTCTGTGTTGTATTCCACCAGCTAGTGCGTATGCTATGACACTCTCTAGCCCATGTGCACTGTAACACCACCCCGTGAATATGTCATGCCACACTTGCCTTCGCACGGGTTATATTGCCCCATCTAACGTGCCTTCCTCGATGTGTATGTTATAACGCACAGAGCTATGCCATACATATTACAATCTGGGATCCATATCTTTGTCACAGTGCATATGCAACGTTACACTCCCCAGCACATATTTTATATTACAACTTTAGAGACTAGTTATGTTACACAACACTGCCCTGTGCATATTACACTCCAAGGCGCATATCGCATAGCACGCGCTAGTGCCTGTGCTATCTCGCGCTCTCCAATGAATCTGTCATTGCGCACAATGTATTGCATATTATATTTCACGCCCCGTTTCATCTTGTATCACACTTTTTGGTGCATAGTTTATACCATATACTACATCTAGTTTTCATTTTCAATCGTGCTCTCAGGACTATGTTCTATATAACACTGCGTCCACCTACCCTTTTCACGGGCATTACATTTTGCGATGGGGGTGGAGGGTCAGGGGGTGTTTCTGCCAAGTGAGCCCGGAGTCACAGTCACAAACGTCCTCTTCTTCCTGAATAAAAGTGAGATTATGCTGCATACTTGTTCATATTTTAAGTAGTTCGCACAGACACACATTTTAAAAACAATAAAGTTCCTAATACCCACCTTCTCTGAACAGTTAGCTTGCTGCCCCATCCACCTCCTCCCTATCCTCTGTTGTCTGAATCCATGGACTAGCCTCCTCCCTCCTGCCATGCATGGTCTGACGTGCTGCCACTGCCCTCCATTTAGCATGATGTACCAGTCCACTCCTCCTGCCCTCAATTGCCCAATTCTATGGCCCATCATTGACCTCCTGCTTAGCCTCTTTGCTTAGCTTGCTGCCCCTATTCTCCTTCCCCCTGCCCTCCGATGTCTTTGTGCATGCCCCTGCTCCATCCTTTTTGCCCACTATGTTCCATGGACCTGCCACTCCTATCTACTCTGAGTGTTCTGTTGAGCTGCCACTCCCCTCCCACCTGCCTAGCATTGTCAGATGACTGTAACCTGTCCCTGCCACCTCCACGCTGCCTGTCCACATGCCATGCCCCTATCCCCTTCCTCCTGTCCTCCATGGTCCAGTTTACTGCCACACCCTTCTGCCCTCCCTTATCTGTTGTGCTGCAACTGCTCCTCCTGCCTGCCCCACGCGGTCTGTTGTGAGGCCCCTTCCCCTGAACTCTCTTGTCTGTGCCAGGGTCCTGACCCTCCCTCCTATCCTCCATGGTCCTTTGTGCATGCCCCTGCACCTTCCTTGAATGAATGAATGATAAAAGTATTTGATAAAGCGCACTGTGGCCAAGCGGCTTCCAGGCGCTGAGAGCTCTGGTCAACAGTCACAGGGGAAACCCAGGGCAGTTAGCAGGAGAACGCCTGAGAAAACAGGAGGGTTTTCAGGGCTTTGCGGAAATGAGAATAGATAGGGATAAAGCGGAAAGATAAGGGAAGACTATTCCAGAAACGGGGGGCCAGAACAGAAAATCTGGTACCTCCCGTTCTGGACTTATGGAACCGGGGAACGTTAAGGAGAGCCAAAGAGGAGGAACGAAGGGTGCGGATTGGAATGTGAGAGGAAATAAGAGAACTGATAAAGAGCGGGGCAGAGCGGGCAAGAGCCCGAAAAACTAAACAGCCAAGTTTAAAAAGGGATCTCTGATGAACGGGTAGCCAGTGAAGGGACTTGAGTACAAGGGTAATGTGATGGGTTTTAGGGAAGTGAAGAATGAGACGGGCAGCCTGGTTCTGGATTGCTTGTAGGCGACGTGTTTCATAAGCTGGTATGCCCACATACAGGCTGTTCCCGTAATCAAGGCGGGAGGTGATTAGGGCCGAAATGATGATTTTGAGAGCTTCAAAAGAAAAAAAACGAGAGATTTTCCGGATAAGCCGAAGAGAAAGAAAGCAAGAAAGAAAGCAAGAAGATACAACAGAGCTGACTTGGGCGTGCATGGATAGGTCCTGGCTAACCTTAATACCCTTCTTGCCCATCATTGCCATTGTGCTGCCACTAACCCTCCCGCTTGCCATGCATGGTCTTCTGTGCTGCCATGGCCCCTCCCACCTTCCCTGTGTGGTCAGCTAGCTGCCCCTGACCCCCTCCCACCTTCCCTCCATGGTCTGTGTGTATGCCACCATAGTCTCATTGTTGCTCTCCATGGTGTTTTGTTTCTAGTGCCCATCCTGCCTGACCTCCATGGTCATCTTGCTGCTCCTGCCCTGCCACCTTGCCCCCAGCCCTCTGTTTCCATGTGCAGACTCCCTATTCCCTCCCTCCTGGCTTGTCTGTTCCATTGTAATGCCCCTGATCCGTCCCTCCTGCCCTTTATGGTCTGTTATGCTGCAGCTTTCTCTCCTGTCTGTCCATTATGGTCAGCTAGCTACCATTGCCTCTTTCCCATCTGTTCTCTGTTGTCCATGTGTATGGTCCTGTCCCCTCCCTATTGCTTTCTATGGATTGTTGTGCTGCACTCCCGTCCCGCATGCGCTGTGTGGTGTATTGTGCTGCTGCAAACCCTGATGCCTGCCTTGTAGGGTCAGTTTGGTGCACCTCTCCATGTCCCTCCTGTCCTCTGTTATCCGAGTCCATGTCCCTACCCCAATTCCTCCTGCCTACCATGATTCAATGTACCATACTTGCGAACATTTTGAACTTGGTAAGAGGGAGATTTTGAAAAATAACTGGGGTATTGATTTTCCCCTTTGAGTTACATTGAAAAAGAGGAGATTGTAGACAGGAGACAGATCAAATAAAGCCCATTTGAGCTTAAAAACATTGGACGTTTCCTGGCTGAAACAGGTCTGTTGGCATGTATGGTTGTACTACCACTGCCTCTTCCTTCTGCCCACAATGGTCTATTATATTGCCACAGCCTCTCTTGCCATTCCTGTATTGTTGGTTTGTTGCCCCTGCCCCCCTTTCCACTGCCCTCCATAGTCTGTTGTGCTGCCACGGCCCTTCCTGCCTGCCCAGTGTGGTCAAATTGTTGCCTCTGCACTCTCCTACCTGCCTTCAATTTTCAGAATCCGTGCCCCTGGCCTCTGCCTCTCAACAGTATCCCAATGAACAACTAGATTGCTAACATTCTATATTTATTACAAAAGTGTGGAACGCCTGACGTCATCTTGATGTAATCAAAACTGTAATACCTAGAGTATTTCCTTTAGAAATTACATATATGAGAGGGTCTTATTTGCATCAACATTATGGTTAGGGCTCTAAAAAACTAAAATGAGGACATATTTTCTGAGTTTTCAAATAGCGACTAAGAACTTTTAAATTATTTGTAATCTTTATGTTTTTTTATCCAGTTGACCACTTGATTAAATGTTGCACCTTGGCGAGAGGATGTGGTGTTACTTCCAGAGCTACAGACTTTGCAACTGGGGAACCAGGTTGGAGTTTCTGCTTCAGCTCAACATTCTGTGATTGTGGTCAAATCACTTAATCTCCCCATGTCTACAACCAAAATGAATTTGATCTTGTGTGATGTAATCAATGCTCATGTAAAGCATTCCAATACCTGACAAGTCTGCACTATATAAAACTGCAAATACACAAAAAATAAATGTTTTTCACACTTCTGTCATTGGGCTACATGTGGGCTACATCTGGGTGATATTTGTGCTGCATTTAGGCTCTTTTGTGTCTGGTGGCCATCTTGGGAGATTTATTTGTTATGAAGTTTCCTAATCTCCTCACTTACTGCAGTCTCCTCAGTAGGAAATGCTTTCAGTTTTTTACTTTGATTCCATCAAGAAGGTATTCAGATATGTCACACATTTGCCATACATTCTGAATGTTAGTACTCTAGTTGCTTATTAAATCACTGTAGTAAAGCTACTGCTCACCAGGGAAGTTTGCTGCTGGTATTGAAAGTGCATGTTTCAGTCTGCATGTCAGAATTTTTTAATGAAATAGAAGAGGATTTGAGAAGTCACTCAAAATGTGCCCTATTTTTTCTTTCTACAGCACTAATCATACTTTCTACGGCAAAATGAACCCCCTCATTTTGTTCCTTTTTAAATTAAATGTTTTAAAAATTACCACTTTATTCCAACCAAGATGGCTTCAGGAGTGCCATACGTTTTTCATAAGTAGGACTGTTAGCGCTCTAGTTGTTCTTTAGAACACTCTGGGAAGCTGCAGTAGAACACAAAGGAATCAACTGACAGTTTATTCCCTTGTTGGATGTACATGTTTTACTGAGAATGTCAGACTTCATTCTCACATGACTGAGAAAGGTAAAATCACCTTAGAACACAGTATGGTACCATCAACAAATGATTTATAATGTAACTAAAGTCTTAAAACCTTCTATTAACTGCAATGCTTTTTAATGAGGTGCTATCATGTATATTGGTCCCAAGATGGCTGCCAACACTTCTTGGCTGAAGTGCTGACAGCCAATCAGATCTCACGATGAGATGTGTGGTTAGGCTCCGCCCAGATATATATGTGATTTTACTTTTGATTTTCTCAGGAACTACTGAACGGATTTACACCATTTAAGCAAAAGGCACATGCCTGACCTGAGGACTACCTCTTTGCCAAATTTCAAGTAATTCTGTTCAGCCGTTCGGGCTGTACCTTCGACTAAAGGTCCTATGGGAAAATGCATGGGGAAAACGCGTTTTGGGACCCCCCTTTTTTCTCAGCCCCTGCTTGACGAATCACCCCGAGACTTTCAGGGTAGGAGCTGAGCAGAGCGCCCCATTAATTTCACGAAGATAAGTCAACCGGCGCCAAAGTTATTCAAAATAGAATTTTCAGATTTCCTATGGGAACTCGGTCCTAACTATAACTATCTACTGGCGACCGCCAGTAGATAATAGATATATATAGATATATATATATATCTCCTAAGCATTTTTAGTTTTGCTAATAACTTTGGTACTGTGTGTTGAATCTTCACTACGTTTTCAAAACTAGTGTAAAACTCATGGCAGCTTTTGTCTGGAAGGTTGCAGGGTGATTCGTCAAGTGGGGAGTGAGAAAAAGGGGAGGGTCCCAAAATGCTTTTCCCCATGAAATTTCTCATAGAGATTCTAGACAGCACTACAGACAGAACCGCTGAACGGAACTACACCAAGCTTGGCAAAAAGCTAGATCTTGCTTCAGAAAGATGTCGTTTTGTAATGTAGTGGAAATCCTTTCAATAGTTTTGGAGTTATTAAATTAAACAGATTTATATATACATACTTTTAGGGACGCGAATTCTCCGTGGATCAGACAGATCTCCAATTGAGATCTGATTGGCAGCCAACACTTTAACAAGGGAGTGTTAGCAGCCATCTTGGGACTCAGACTCGACTGAGCCCAAAGAGAAAAACAATAAAAACATACGTGGGAGCAGGGTAGGAATACATTGACCCTCTAGGCGAGGTGGTTGGGTCACACAGGGACCCTGCATGGGGCCAATATATATATATTTTTTTACTTTGCTGCAAATTTGAGTAGGATTTCCCAAGCTTGTTGTTAGTAGCCCCTCCAGCGGGCCAGGTCCCAGGAGAATTGGTAATTTTATTTGGGCAGGGGGGTGCATGCGGCCTGCCCTCTCCAGGCCGCTTTTGGCCCCCACACCCCAGGGCATGCCCGATATTTACAAACAGGAGAGGTCCATATGGCACTCCTCCTTGGGTTGATTTTGTCCCCAGGGGACGTATACCCCATGGCCCAGACTTTCATAATATTAGGGAGGCACCACCCCAGGCTGATTTCAGCACCGGAGACCACCACCCGCCAGGGCTCGCCCAAAGCAATAAGAGGGGAGCATGCAGCCCTCCTCCCTAGTCCGATTTTTCCCTGGGGACCCCATCCCCGGGGCACCCGGACGTGCAAATTAATGGACACAGCCCTCCTCCCAGAGACATTAATAGCACTTGGAATAAAAAAATGCTCCAGCCGCTGGAAGTGAACTTTTCATCAGTTTGCCTGCCTTCCCCCAAGCGGGCCTGGAAACAGATCAACATTTTTAGCAGCTCCTTGAGGGTGGAAGCAATGCCATTTCCCATTGGATGCGGGGATGGATGGGGCCATGTGGTGAGTGGGCCACGTCCATGGCTTCCAACAATAATGTAGTGAGTGCCCTGGGTGGGCTCCAGGGCACCCACCCTTTACTGGCCAGGCCCTGCGGAATGGGACTGGCCCAGGAAGGGGGGCTGTGTGCCCCCCTCCCACTTCACAATATGGCCGGGCCCCGGGAGATAGGGTCCCTGGGGCCAAAAGTGGTCCTAGTAGGGAGGATGCATGGCCACCCATCTCCAATTAATAAATGGATGGGCCACAGAGGATGGGGTCCCCAGGGCCAATATTGGCATGGAGGGGTGAGGAGCATGCCCCATCCTCCTTTTTAATATGTCCGGGCTCCAGGAGATGGGGTCACCAGGGGCATAAATTGGCATGGGGAGGGGGCTGCATGCCCTCCTACCACTTCATAATATGGCCAGGCCCTGGGAGATGGGCTTCCTGGGGCCAAAAGCTGCCCAAGAAGGGGGATACATGGCCTCCAATCCCCAATTAATAAATGGATAGGCCCCGGAGGATGGGGTGCTAGGGGCCAAAATTGACCTGGGGAGGGAGGCTGCATGCCCTCTCCTCATTTTTAATATGGCCTGGCCCCAGGAGATGGCATACCCGGGGACAGAAATCGGCACTGTGAAGGGGGCTGCATGCCCTCCTCCATGGTGGCTACCTTTGGCTATACGTAGCATTGGGTTGGCTGCATTTGGGGGGTTGGCTGCAGGCTAGGCCCTGAGGCCAACCCCACAACTCGCACTGTTGAAGGAGGTGCGCGGTGGTAGTTGGATTAATGTATGGTGGTAATTAAATATTACTTTACGTTGAAAAAAACCTTTCAAATTCACTGGAAAAAACAAAGGTTACTGGGATGTTAGAGTTAGGAAATAGCATTTAAAAAAAAAAAAAAAATTCACTGAAAAACCACCAAGGTTACAGATTTGATTAGATTTAGAATTTTGTAAAGCATGTGATTGCCCTTGGGTGACTCGGCTCTAGTATATTCATTTTAATGCCGAATACTAACCACAAATGAACAATAGGGGTTTATAAGGAAAGTGAAAACAACCACGTTCTTAAATGTTTGCGAAAGCAAGCAACGTTTGCCTGACTTTTAAAGTGTAAGGTCATTTGCTTCCATAGATTGCAGTTGGAGTAAACAAAACTACGACATCCCCATGCCACTTTTTTTATCCTCGGGATGATCACTGATCTTAAGGTGGCCAATCGTAGTAGTCTTTATGGGAAGTACAGCAGTGTCTGACAGTGGACACAACTTTTGTCTGACAATGGAAACAGTCAATGTCTGACACTGAACACAGCCAATGTCTGACGATGGATAAAACCAATGTCTGACACCGGACACGGCCAGTGTTTGACAATGGACCAAGCCAATGTCTGACATGGGGCACGGCTACAATATGCAACATCTGCAGATTGTTTAGCGGTCTCAGTTTAATGCCCAAGTCCAGGGCGTTACAATAATCAATCTTAGAAATCACTAGGCAGATGACCACTGATTTTTTCAGAACAGGAGGGCTAAACGGTGACACCTTCCTTAACATTCTTATTATGAAAAAACATGTTGATGTCAATGTATTAATCTGATCCAAGAGTGATAGCTCAGTATCAAAAACAGTCAGGGAGATAGAACCGACAGACTGTGGCCACCATGATTGGTTCCAGAAGGCAACATCTTTACCAAAAAGGAGAACTTCTGGTATTTGGGAGTTCATCTTTAGGCAGTTACCACTCATCCTGCTGACAATGGCCTACATGCATCTACTGAACTGTTCCGCAAAATTCTCCACGTTGTTAGATATTGATACAACAATATGAGTATCATCAGTGTAAGCTACTGTGGCAAAACCAAAAGAATGAATACGCTTGGCTAAAGGGGGCGCATAATTATTAAATAGCGTAGGGCTAAGAGATGACCCCTGGGGGACCCAACAAGGCATGGCCAAAGATTTTGAATTGAACTCCCCAAGGGCCACCCTTTGCTCTTGGTCTCTTAAAAGTGACAGAAGGTTGAAAGCTGATCCCTAATCCCAATTTCTGTCAGCCACTCCAAGAGTACCATATGGCTCACTGTGTTGAAGGCTGTGAAGAGAAAAGCACCACTGCAGCCTTCCTACCATTTTCCATAATAAGCAATATATCTTCTGAGACTGCTATCAAGGCAGTCTCAGAACTGTGCCCAGACCTGAAGCCAAAGTGTGCCTCATTCAAAATTTTATTTTTTTCCAGTGACTCTGACAGAGTTTTATTAAGATGTTTTTCAATAACTTTAGCTCGAAATGGTAGCCGAGATATGGACCAATAATTATTCTATGTTATAAGATCCAGGGAAAGCTTCTTTAGAACGGAAAGGAACAAAGCTTTTTTCCATTCCCTGGGAAAGCAGCCCTCCTTAATAATGATGTTAAACAAAGTCTTAAGGACCGTAGCTATCTTGTATGCCATATCATGCACCAGCTAGGGCAGCAAGGATTGGAAGGGGTTCCTGACTTGGTGTGCCTTATTAACTCGACCACTTGGTGTACTGTCAAAATGTGAAAGCTACAGAGCTCAGCGTTATTTGGGATCGGAGGGAAAGACTCAGCACTTGGGCCAGGCGGAGACTTAGTGGGGTCAAATTTGCTGTAGACTGCTTCCACTTTATCTTTAAAATGTTTTGCCAGTTTGACACAAAAGGTCTGACCGTGTGCATTCATGGGATTAGGACTCAGAGTAACACATTGAAAACACTACAAATGGACACCACATCAGTTTAGAAGAATAAGGTGTCTTTATCTAAACCAAACAAGACCAAAAAGACAGAAATCTAACATACACAAGCAAAGATCTCACTTTTAAAATGTTTAAAACAGTTCAGCCCATATAAAACTATGGATTTGTCACTTTTAGCACAAAGTACCAGGGATGCATCAAAATTAAAGACAATAACAGGTGCAAGGGAGGTGAGACACTGGAAAACAAAGGGATGCGTAGGTTCCTTACATGCAGGGAAGGTGATGCATAGGTTCCATGCTCCCAGGGGTGGTGATGAGTTGGTTCCTTACTGTGAGAGGAGGTGATGCATCGGTTTCTTACTGCATGGGGAGGCAATTCGTCATTTCTCTGGACACGCTGCCTCAGTTCCTTACTGAAGCAAAGCGTTGATGCAGACTTGGCGCACATGTGCAATCCGTGGAAAATTCAGGCGCAGCTGGTCGCAGCAGTGGCAATCCAGGCACTGCATTGATTTCTGCAGACATGTGATCGATTCTTTCAACTGCAAGCAGAGCCTCAGTCGGAGTCAACATGGTGGTCTTGGACTTCAGAGACACGGTGCACTGACCTCAGGCTGCGGTGGTTCTTTCAGCCTCGGACAGGCGCTGAGTCAATTTTTCCAGCAGCATGGTGGGGGTGCCTGGAAATTCTTCTCGCACAGTGGGGCTGCTTCCGAAAATCAGGCGTTGGAAGGCTGATGCATGAAATTTCAGCAACAGGAGCAGTAGAACAACCTCCAAGGGCCCAGAACTGGAGTTGGCACAACAAGGCAGGTCAGAACTCCCAGCAGTGGAGTTAAGGGATGCTGCAGGTATGTTTTTGTGCACCCTGAGACTTCTTAACAGGAGGCACGTTCACACAAGCCCTTCTCAAGTAGGTTACAAACAGCAAAGTCTAGTCCTGGTTCTCTCCAAGACAGAAGCAGCAACTACAGGCCAACCCAGCAAAGCAAACACAGCAAAGGAGCCGTACTCCTCCTAAAAGCTCTTCTCCTTGGCTGAGCTTCCTCTAGATCCATACGTGTTGTAAAAGTCTGGTGTTTAGGACCAATACTTATACCCCTTTCAGCCTTTAAAGCTGGCAAACTTCAAAGAAAGTCTTTGTTGTTCACAAGTTCTTGGTTTGCCCAGCCATGGCTCCAGACACACTCCAGTGGGTGGAGACGTCATTGTGAGAGGAAAGGCAGAGCCCTGTTTAGGTGTCAGTGACAACTTCTCTGACCACTCTATCCCAGGAAGACCCGTCAGCCTGGTGATGGCTCTTCAGGATATGCAGGACACACCACAGCTGCTTTTAAGTGACTTTCCAGAGTGAATGCCCAAACATGCCACTGTCATTCTAAACCAGAGGTTGATTCCATACACGGGCAGGGACATAGAATGCTAAAGAACAAACATGCCCACTTTCTAAAAGTGGCATTTTAAACACACAATTAAAAAAACCTCATCACTAAATGATGTTGTTTAAAAGACTGAGCTCAGGGAGCCAAAACTCCAAATCTCTCTCTCTTCCCAATTGAAAGTTACACTTGTAAAATGTTATAATGCAGCTCCAATGATAACCTTTGGGGGAGCTAGCCTTCAAATAGTGAAAAACAAAATTGGCAGTATTTCACTATCAGGACATGTAAAACCCACAAGGACATATCCTACCTTGGGGCTACCTTAGGGGTGCCTTACATGTAGAGAAAGGGAAGGTCAGGGCCTAACAAGTGGGTGAACTTGCCAGGTCGACATAGCAGTTTAAAACTGCACTAACTGATACTGCAATGGCAGGCCTGAGACAAGTTTACAGTGCTACTCATGTGGGTAGAATAACCAGTGCTGAAGGTCCCCTAGTAGCATTTGATTTACAGGCCATGGGCACCCACAGTCCACTTTACTAGGGTCTTACCAGTAAATCAAATCTGCCAATTATGGACAACCAATCATAATAACAATTTACACAGGGAGAACTTGCACTATAGAACTGATCAACAGTGGTACAGTGCACAGAGTTCTAAAACCAGTAAAAATTAAATGCAGCACACACCCAACAGCAGGAGGTCAGAAGCAAAAAGACAGGGGATAAACACACCAAAGATGCCAGGTGTTACAAGTGTTAAAAAACAATTAAAATGTCCCTTACTATTGTGAAAATTAGCCAATGAAGCGAGGAAGCGCTCTGCAGTCACGCTATTATTTGCTTTAAATAGTCTTGTTAGGGGAAGACTGGTACATCAACTCCTCAATATGGCAGCCTCTCGCTCTGACAGGCGAGTCTAATGGACCCCAAATGATAAAGTAACACAGAGCATCTAAATGAAACATTAAATAGCGTTAAAGAACAGTTAAAATATCCCTTACTATTGTGCAAGATAGCCGATCAAGCTTAGAAGCGCTGCACGGTCATGCTACTATGTGCTTTAAATAGTCTTGTTGGAGGAAGACTGGTATGGCAACTCCTCAATATGGTGGCCGCTTTCTCTGACATGTGATTCTAATGGTCCTCAATTCATAAAGTAACATAGTAACATAGTGCATAAAAACAAAGTACTAAATAGTGTTAAAAAACTGTTAAAATGTCCCTTACTGTTCTGCAAAATAGCCAACGTTATAGTTAGAGACGTTATAGTTAGGAAATATGTTATAGTTATGAAAGTTCTAGTAAGGAAATAGAATTAAAAATAGAGTTACAGTTAACTTAGGGCACGAGTTACTTGAGGTAATTATAACCAGACCCTCCAGGATATTGCGGCATGAACTAGTAAATTTAGCGGCACAAATCTGGAAATTTAGCGGCACAAATCTGGAAATTTAGCAGCATTTTTGCATCACTTTATTTTTTAAATTTTACTACAGCAAACACTGATATCTTAGTTTTTGGAGTTATTTTACAACATGAAGCTATGTATATTTGGTTTATTTACAATTTAGACAATTTGTTTTGCTTCAAGGCTACATATAGGACATAAAAATGTTGGTGAATAAATGCCCACGGAACTTGTATGCTTGTCGTGTTAATCTTGGCCATTTATGTGCAGTTCTTCTGAGCAGTCCAAATCTAGCCCAATATTGTGCTGCTGATTTTAATGCAAAAACAATAATGTACGGATGGATTGCTCTGAGAGGGACAATTGTCTGGCTGACATAATAATTTTGTAGATGCTGTTGATCCTTTCAGCATCTGCAGAACTGGTCACACAGTCCTTGTTTACAGCCTCAAGCTGTGAAAGGACTGGAATGCGGTCAGCCATCCCACACCAAAAGAGGTCAGTGTCAATCACCCCAGAAACAGATGCCTGTACTGCTTCTGGGGCTACATGTTCAAAGTAGAGGCGAAGCTCCTGATCGGGAACTTCGCTCAAACCAGGGATGGTTGAATATGCACTCTTGTCATTAGGCAGGATGCAGAGTCGTGCAGGATTGAAAAGGTGGCCTTGTTTCAAGAATCTAATGCCTGGTTGGGCCTCCACTATGTATTTGCCCACCTTTTCCAGAGAATTTTCAAATGCTTCATTAAGCTGGGCTGTTATCTTTTTTTCTGTTTCAGAGTTAATTTTGCCCCTGCAGTGGTCTGTAGAAATGGTTGTAGTGACTCCAGAGTGAGGACTGAATTGTTTGTTAGGTTCATGTGTAGGTCCTCCAAATAATCATACACCTTCGTTGTCACTGGTGTCTGACTCTGGAATAAGTCCATCAGATGTAAAATGTTTTGGTATTTTTCTGCCACAATGTCCAATTGAACTTTAATCAAGTTTCTTTGGTCGCTGTTCAAAATCCTTTGCAGATTTTCAAGGGAATCTGGGAGAGACTTGCTGAGTTGCATCTCAGACTCAACAAACCCAGCATAGGCCTCAAAATGCTTGCTGGACAGCAGTAAACCAAGAATTCCACCGGGTACTGCAAGGGTCAGGTGCCATCCGTGGTTTCATCCCATGGTTCTCAGCAAGATGGTGCAGGTACCTTCTATTTCTGCTACCGGCTATGTAAAAGTTGTGCAAGAAGTACAGAAAGAAAGCATTTAGCTCCACAAAAGGCTTCCTAAATGACTCTCCAAAAAGATTCACTATGTGTGCCAAGCAGGTGATATGTATGGAGTTTGTATACAGTTTTCTCAAAACAGTGTTGTATGCCATGAGCATGTATGTCGCATTGTCAGTGTTAAAGGAAATAACGTTCTGAAAGGCTATGCTGTACTCTGAGAGGAACACTGTGTCTGCAAGGTGGGTATGGATCTGACAGCCACCCTGCGCAGAGACCACTGCAAATAACACATTCAATACACACCGCTCTTCAACATCAGGTGTTTCATCAAATATAACACTGATATTCTGATCTTGCAAATGTTCTTTCAGCTTGTTCTTGGCTCCTATATATATATCTCTGGGAGATAACGTACTTGAAGCTGATGACTTGCACAACACAGGGGGGTCGGTTTTGCTCAGCGGAATGTTCAGCGCTGTGCAGATATTGACCAACTCATTTATAATTTACTGGTTTGAGGCACCAGCAGCTGTACTCTTTGTGAAAAGTGAGTTCACAGTCATCTGATGGGCACGTTTTGGCGAAACGTAAGGGTCTGGATCATCTGTACAGCACTTCAAGTGTTTTTGGGACCGC
The DNA here is from genome assembly GCF_964204655.1 of Triturus cristatus. NCBI lineage: Eukaryota > Metazoa > Chordata > Amphibia > Caudata > Salamandridae > Triturus > Triturus cristatus. The sequence continues at coordinate 268,321,929 of NC_140583.1, read as the reverse complement.
ACAAGCATATCCACTCTGTGTTTCCGGATGTGGTCCACAGCCACATTGCACACACTGCAAAACAGCACGTCACCATCAGCATGCATCACGGTGCTGTACTCTCTGGCCCGATCTGTTGCAGTTATATGAGTAGGTAGGTGTGATCGGTGCTTCCCAGTCTTCACAGGCTGCAGAAATGTCTTCATCCTGCTCTTGTTCTGGTGGCTTGTTGCTCCCTTGGAATCCAAAAGATCTCTGGGTTGTGGCACAGTCACGTAACTCACCTACAAATATATTTGGTGTTACTAGATGTGTTTCAAAGGGGAAAAAGGCATTGCAATTGTTGCATGGAAAGTTAAGAAAACAAAGGGAAGCAATGATTAAAAATGCATGTAACTCTGAAGCACCTGCAACTGGCAAAAAAATTGTAAACTTGTAAGGACAGAACCGCAAAGGGAAATGGGAAATGGCACTCCCCAAACGGAGTTGAGCAAACAGTGTTAAAACAGCATGGTCAGTTGCAAAGAAAGGAGAACGTGAAACCTTTTGAAGCGAAGTTGCATACACGGAGCGTTAATACATACAGGAAGGCAGAGGTCCTTCGAAGTAGAATGGCACACTTGTCTTGTTAGGTCCTTTAGGCAAGTCTGAGTCCTCTTTATGGGGGTATGGCGCAGTCACGTAAGTCACCTACAAATACATTTGGTGTTACTAGATGTGTTTCAAAGGGGAAAAGGCATTGCAATTGTTGCCTGGAAAGTGAGGAAAACATAGGGAAGCAAAGATTAAAAATGCATGTAACTCTGATGCACCTGCAACTGGCATAAAAATGGAAAACTTGTTGGGACAGAACCGTAATGGGAAATGGCACTCCCCAAACGGAGTTGAGCAAACAGTGTTAAAACAGCATGGTCAGTTGCAAAGAAAGGAGAACGTGAAACCTTCTGAAGCTAAGTTGCATACAGGTAGGCAGAAGTCCTTCGAAGTGGAATGGCATACTTGTGTGGTCACGCTAGGCAACTTTGAGCCATCTGTGGAGGGCAGTGGGGGTGAGAGGTAAACATAAAAAACATAAGGCAAAAGTGTTTCCCCCCCCCCCAAAAAAAAAAACCCTGCCCCAAAGTGCCTGCAAATAAAAAATAACATGACAAAGGTTGCATGGGTGGAGAAAAAAGGACAAAAAAGGGAAAGAAGCGCCACCAGCAAAGAAAGTGAAACCTAACCATCCAAAACAAATTTGTACAAGTGTACTTTGTAGAAGCACATAAGCCAGGCATTTACACTTGGGTGGGGGGGGGGGGGTCAACAGCGCTTAACGGGTGTCTACAGAAAATCCCAAAACAGCCCAAAACCACCCAAAAAAACCCCAAAATAAACAATTATGAAACCCACATAATCACAAAGAATGCCATTGCCAAACCATGCACAGCCCTCCCACCCATCGCAAGTAGGTCTTCACAAATATGGGTGGCGACCTCAAGGTTCTACGCTTTAGCATATGCATTATTCATCTCCCCAGAAGTGTACAGAACCCAAAATGTACCCGTGCTGTGCAGCAGCAAGCATACATTAGTTGCCAGACGGCCCAATAGCTCTTGAACCAGCAGATTCTTTCCTCCGAGACTCTATAAAAGAAGAAAAAAGAATTAGAGCAGGCTCAGCTAGCCCTTTCCATGTCACCTGTCCCACAACACAGCCACTTACCCCACTACGCCTCTTTAAAAACAGCAGTCCTTTGAAGTGGAATAGCACACTTGTGTGGTCCCGCTAGGCAACTTTGAGTCGTCTGTGGAGGACAGTGGGGGTGAGAGGTAAACATAAAAAACATAACGCAAAAGGGTTTTCCCCCAAAAAAACAGCCCTGCCCCAAAGTGCCTGCAAATAAAAAATAACATGAAAAAGGTTGCATGGGTGGAGAAAAAATAATTGAGCCACCTGCACAGAAAGTGAATCCTAACCGTCCAAAACAAATTTGTACAAGTGTACTTTGTAGGAGCACATAATCCAGGCGTTACACTCGGGTGGGGGGGGCAACAGCGCTTAACGAATGTGTACGTGGCAAGCCCAACAGACTTTAAAAATAAAAAAATATGGCAGCAGGAGCCCGCTGCGTGCCCCGTGTGCGGTGGGCCCCAAAACTATGCCCCCAGGGCCCGCCCCACACTGGGAACGCGCGGGCCCAACAGACTTTAAAAAATATGGCAGCAGTGGCCCGCCGCGTGCCCCGTGTGTGGCCGGCCCCAAATTATGCCCCCAGGGCCCGCCACATCCTGGGCATGCAGCGGGCCCAACAGATTTTAAAATAAAAAAATATGGCAGCAGGGTCCCGCCGCTTGCCCCGTGTGCGGCCGGCCCCAAAACGATGCCCTCGGGGCCAGCCGCACACTTGGCACACGGTTGGCCCAACATACTTAAAAGAATATGGTGGCAGGGGCTGTCACATGCCCAGTGTTTGGCGGGCCCCAAAACAATGCCCCCAGGGCCCACCCACACTGGGCACGCGGTGGGCCCAACATTAAAAAAAAAACCAATACAAATGGCAGCCAGGGCCCGCCACATGCCCCGTGTGCGGTGAGCCCAAAAATAAATGCCCTCTGGGCCCGCCGCACACTGGACAGGCCTTGGGCCCAACACAGTCAAGCAGCACGTTACCTGGTATAGCCTGGTGAGCAGTCCAGCAGTCCCTCAGTGCTCAGGAATGAAGAACAGAACAGCAGGGCAGGTGATTGAGTGTAAATAAACACACCACCTCCCCTGCCTGATGTGAGGACCCTCCTTCTATTGGCCCCGTGGCGAGAGCCACCGGGTCAATAGAAGGGAGGCCCGGATTTCGCGGGTACTTTTGTAAAAATTGCGGCATTTTTACAAAACTGCAGATATCGCGATTTTTTTGCAAATTGGGAAATCCTGGAGGGTCTGTATAACTGATGGATTACTATGGTTTTGTGTGTGTAAAATCTGAACCTAACCATAATGTTACTGTAATGTTTGGTTTTAGTGAATTTTTAGTCATGATCCCTTCAAATGCAGGATGGAATTACAGGAGATAATAGGAAAGATCAAGATTGAAACATTTTTTTCTAATAAGGAACCAGATCCCCCGTCAGTATTCTCTACTAATCTTCATCGCCCGTCGCAGTTTTGCCCCCCCAGTTCCTCTGTGGGACCAGAAGTACTGATCTTTGAACAAAAGGTATTGAAGGATATTAACGCATTGGAACAAGCAGATAGACAGTATACTTTTAACAATATGAGTCGCGATGACTGGCAGGCAATAAAGACATTGCAGGATAATGACACTATAACCATAACGTCCGCTGATAAAGGCGATGCAGTGGTTATAATGAACAGAACTGATTATGAAGCTGAAGTCATGAGACTCCTTAAAGTACGTGAAAATTACCAACCACATTTTAGAGACCCAGCAAGTGAACTCATGGATATGATCAAATCTGTGGTTGCACAAGTAAAAGAGAAGAAATGGATCACGAGTAAGGAGGCTGACTTTTTATTTAACACAAAGCCAAGAACTCCGGCTTTCTATATACTGCCTAAAATTCAAAAACACCAATGTCCGCCTCCAGGACTCCCGATAGTTTCGGGAATTTCATCTGTCCTGGAACCCTTGTCACAAGGTGCAGATTTCTTTCTGAGAGAGTCGGTACTTAAACAACCATCATATGTTCAGGACACAACTGATGTTCTGAACATCCCTAAAGACCTGAATTTTGACCCCACCCAGCAATTTTAGTCTCAATTGACATTGAGTCATTGCATACTAGTATACCCCAAGAGGCCACGCTGGTGGCACCAGCGTGTGCCCTTGGGGCTCAGGAGTAGTTTTACAACACCCCTCAGTCGTTTGTGATGCAATGTGTGGAACTGGCTCATACCCGCATCTATTTCAGCTACAAGAATGAGCTATGTCCGCAAGTGTCCGGAACATCGATGGGCGCAACTTTTGCGCCCAGTCTGGCCTGCATATATGTGGGCCCGTTTGAGGAACATCATCTTGATCATCTGTCAAACCCCTTACAGAGGAATATTTGCCTCTGGCAGAGGTATATAGATGATGTTTTATGTATATGGTCTGGCACTGAAAGCCATCTTCTTGAATTTTTGGATTGGCTTAATGGCCGTGATGACTGCCTTAGATTCACATGGTCCATAAGTAACGGACATGCAGTGTACCTTGATTTGGATATCACGGTGGTAGATAACAAGTTGAGTACAACTGTACATCAAAAACCCACGGATAGGAACTCGTTATTGCACTATCAATCGTTTCATCCCAGAGCCCTGCAGGATAATCTCCCAGTTGGACAGTTCTTAAAATACCGTAGGAACTGTTCCACTACTACTGAATATTTGCATCAATCTGAAAATCTGGCCGATAAATTGATACAACGGGCCTATCCTAGAGGGGTAATGAATAGAGCGCTTAAAAGGGCTCATAATACCCCTCGTGAAGCTCTCCTGGAAAGGAATTCTAAGCCTGCCAGTCGTTTTGACTTTTGACCCTCTTTCATCAAGGATTCACCAGGACATAAGAAAGCACTGGCCTTTGTTGTCTACTGCTGAGTTTAAGATGCCGCAACCCAAATTCGGGTTTAAACGTGCACAAAATTTGAAGGTTAAATTAGTACACACGCGACCGGTGCAGCACAAGAGTAACACTTCGATCTCGTCTGGCCACTACCTGTGTGGGAGTTGCTCAGTATGTGAGCTGACTGAAAAAACGAGCAGCGTGCAGTTGTTTAATGGAAAAACCTGGTATTTAAATAGATCCAGTAACTGCAACTCTACCAATGTAATCTATAGATTAACATGCCAATGTGGGTTGCACTACATCGGTTTAACATCCAGGAAAATCAAGGTCCGAGTGCAGGAACATCTAAGTACTATTAAAACTGGAAAGTTGACTACACGTTTGGTACAACACTTCCGTGAACATCAACACCATCACAGAGCATTAAAATAGGTGGTTTTGGAGAAAGTTGTGGGCGAGGTAGGCAATATTGATGAGTTACTGGCCACGAGAGAAGCTCAGTGGATTTTTTCTGAAAAAGCAGATCAAATTGGGTTAAATGACCAAATTGAGTGGAATAAAATCAATAAATGATACAGAAAGAGAGTTGATCTGAGAGTCAGGCGATTGAAACGAACGCCTTGCCTCATTTGCTATCAATGATGGTGTATAGACCATATCATGTTCAAATGAGTTATACTATTGGGATGCATAGAAGATATGTGTACTGACATTGCAATTGAGTTGTTTTTTTAACTCTTTATTTAAAATTTTGCATCGAAGAACATCAATACAACACACTTGTCCATACATGGAGTCAGTTGAAGAAGAGCATAATACATGGGGTCATATACACCAGCCATACACATGTTTCTACACAGCTCTGCCCCCCCAAGGCCCTTCCTGTTTCCCGAACATTCCAGCATAAGTCCCCCCCCCCCGGCAGGCCCACCCCATGTTCACATTCAGCATACAGCGTGCCCCCAGAAACATCCATTTGCCCTGCCCCATAGAGGCTAGTAGTGTTCCTACATGGCCTTCTATGGCATTGCAGTGGTATGTTATGCGGGGATAGCACCTCTGGCAGCCATTATTTACGCCCCTGCGCAGGCAGTATCCCTCCTGCGTTCCTGCAGGCAAGACGACAGCGTATGAGTCAATCCCCGAAAGGCCTGTACTATGCGCCTCCCCCCCGGCCAGGGCTGACAGCAAGTGATTCATCCCTCAAACAGAAGCGGAAGGCGATCGCTGATCACCATGTGCTGCGAGGTACCGCGTCAGGGGCCCCCAGATGTCGGAGGGCCGGGACGCGGACGGAAGCAACTCTGAATACAACAGGACATTTTCCTGGCAGGTGATCAAATCCCGCAGCCATTCCTTAAACTTGGGGCGTCGTCCACGCCCCCATCGACACGCTACACGGCGCTTGGCGAGCAGCAGCACACTAGTAATGAAACGGCGGTCAGACTTAGGTATGTCTCGAGTATACCCCAATAGGGCCTGTAAAGGAGAGGGCGGTAACGGGGACCCTAGCATTTCCCCCAGGGCCTCGTATACCTGGGTCCAGTAGTCGTCTATGCTTGGGCAGGTCCAGGCCAGGTGCAGGAAGTCCGCTTCAGGAGAACGACATCTGTCACATCTATCATTATCACGAAGATGGAACCTATGCATCTGGGCTGGAGTGCAGTAGAGGCGATGTAGGAATTTGTACTGAATAACACGGAACCGACTACTAGAGGAGATCATTTCGGTCTGCAAGCAGCAGAACCCCCACTGGTCGTCCGTAAACACAATGCCAATCTCGGCCTCCCAGCCCGCACGGGACCTCAACACCCCCCCCCCCCCATCGCAATTATATATCCGTCGATAAAGCGAGGAGACCATATGCGAAGGTGAAGTGGAGTCAAGCAGATAATGAAACGGTTCCAGAACAGTGGGCTCGCCCGGATATGCCGGCAACAGTTTCTGCAGCCCGCTGCGGAGCCGGATGAAGGCAAAAACCTCCAGGGGGGTCGGAACAACATCCCTATAGAGGAGTGGGAGATCACGAAATCTGCCTTCATGAAATGGATCACCCCAGCTCGCAATCCCCATCCTCAATTTTATTATCTGGAACATCCCCTCTCCTAAAAGTGGGAGAGCCGGGTGATACACCAGTGGCATCAATGGAGAATAGAGGAATGACAAGCCCAAACGATCAGCAATAACTCTCCAAGCATGTGCCGTAGCATGTACAGGGTTACGGTCCGCGCGAGACGAAGGCACCTCGGCGAGGGCCACCCCCTCCAGCGGAACCGGATCCGCCAACCAGCGCTCCACCGCAGTCTGTGGCATGTAGGGGGAGGGCCGATACCAATAGTACGCATAGTGCGCCTGGGCACTGTTATAATAGAGTTCGAAGTCCGGTATATCGAATCCACCCTGCCCATATGGACTCACGAGCACAGACCACTTAAGCCGCGGACTCCCCCCCCCCCCTCACCAAGCGAATAAGCTCTGATCTCAACTCCCTAAAGAAGTAACCCCCCGGATGAAACTGGATATTGAGGAAGAGGTAAAGCAGCTTAGGGAGTATAACCATCTTTATAAGGGAAACTCGACCGGCCATCGACAGTGGCAGAGTCAACCACCGGACCACATGCGAACGTATGGACTCGAGCGCCCTACCATAATTCATGCGCATCACCTCCTGTCGGTCCCTGGAGACCCATACTCCCAAGTACTTCACGCCCCCGTTGCACCACTCCAGAGGAAAGTCAAGCGGGACTCTATCAATACCGTCCGTAAGAGGGAACACAGCAGATTTACCCCAAATGATGTGGATCCCCGAGTACAGTGCAAATCGAACAAATTCTCTAAGTATAGGGTTCAGGTTATCCCGAGGATTCTTGATATAGAGTGTGAGATCATCCGCATAGAGTGACAATAAGATTTGCCGCCGTTGGCATCTCAGGGACGCCGCGAGATAGTCCTGCCGCAGGGGCTCTATCGCCAATGCAAAAAGAAGTGGCGACAGTGGGCACCCCTGTCGAGTACCCCTGGTTACTAGGAAGGGAGCAGAGACACGACTGTTAATAAGGATACGTGCCTTGGGGCAGCAGTACAGGATCTGAATCCATCTGGAGAATGCCACTGGCATGCCCATATTTTTGAGGATCAGGTGAAGATAGTCCCACTCGACCGAGTCGAACGCCTTGGTGGCATCCAAGAATACCGCCACCAGGGCGAGGGAAGGATCCGCGTTATTCAAAATCGAGAAGAGCGTCCGCAAGTTGTGGGAGGTAGACCGGCCTGGAATAAACCCCGCCTGATCTGGCAGTATCAACCCTCCAATCAGTAGGTTAACACGATTCGCTAGCACCTTAGCCAGGATCTTCACGTCGCTATTGATGAGGGAAAGAGGCCTATAAGAGTCGCAACTGTCCGGGGTCTTTCCCGGCTTAAGAAGAGAGACAATAAGAGTCTCCGACATGCTGGGCGGCAAGAAGCCGGTCTCATTAGCCTCCTCGAACACCTCTTGCAGAGCCGCCGCTAGTGGGTCTATGAACGTTTTATAATACTCAATAGGAAAGCCGTCCAGGCCCGGCGACTTACCCGACGCCGTCTGCATTATGGCTTCCTTAATTTTGGCTACCCCTATAGGAGCCGCCAAATGTTCCCGCTGAGCATCAGAGAGCCATCCAAGGGTAAGCTCCGATAGGTACTCAGACATCAGGGCGATTCTCGCTGGGATGTATACAGGGCGGAATAATGGGACACAAAGGTGGACAGTATAAAAGGCGTGTCACGCTGCATGGTACCATCTGGGGCCCGGACCTCTAGTATGTGGTTAGCACCACGCTGAGGACGAACAGCTCCCGCCAAAAACCTGCCAGGTCGTTCCCCCTCACCATACGCTCACGCAGTGAAATATTTACCGCGGAAACGCACTTCTCTCTCAGCCGCGATCTTAAACTCGGTGAGTTTGGTACGATAGTCCAGCTGTGCCACAGGGTCATTCAAAAAGTTAGGGCCAGTTTCTAGGGCCTGTAAGTCTCGCTCCAAAGTGGTCAGCGTAGTGCGGAGTGAGCGCAGGACTCCCGAGCCCTTAGAAATACACACACCCCGCATGGTGACCTTAAAGGCCTCCCACACCGTTGCCACGCAGGCAACGGACCCCCGATTCCGATCTATGAACTCCGTGATTTCCTGGGCCATTTCAGACTTAAACAATTCGTCCAGAAGAATGTTAGGCTGCATGCGCCACGGAAGCGGGTCGCCAACCAGTCCAGTCCTGGCCAGAGTGATCAGCACAGGCGCATGATCAGAATAGGTACGAGGCAAGTGTCGCGCTCCCAACAGGGAGGATCCCAGAGTCCTTGACAAGAGCAGGTAATCTAACCGAGCCCAGGTGGAGTGCAGTGTCGACCAGTGCGTGCCCTCCCACGTATCCGAGTGAACATGTCGCCACGCGTCAAGCAGCGAGTGATGCGCTACAAGGTCACGAACATAAGCCTGTGAGCGGGGGTGATACGCTGTGTCTGCATTAGAGCGATCCAGGGCAGGGTCTAAGGTAACATTGAAATCCCCTCCCCAGATCAGGTGTGTAGACTAGGCCTGGGCAAAAATTTCGTTCCGTTCGCGGAAATTGCGATAATTTGACATTTTTGCGTTCCGCGGAGAGCGCGAAAATGTCAAAAATTCCGGTTTCCGCAGCTTGGCGATAATTTGTTTCTTGCTCGCGCTGTAAAATGATACATTCTCGCGCGCGCGCAATCGCCTTACCTGAATCCCTGCGTTCGCCGACAAGTTTTCTTGATCCGGTCGCGTTCTCCATGAGATGTTGTATTGTTTTTAGCCATTTGCGCTGTCTCGCGACAGTTCGCGCCCGCAGTGACGTCATGCGTCGCGCGATCACGTCTTTCTTCTCGCGATCATGCACCGCGAGAACAACTCAAAACAAGATGGCCGCGCCCGCAAGCAACCACATGGGTAAGTTGGCGACCCGCAACCATGCAGAAAATCTCGCGAACATGCCGGAAAAAAACTTCCGCATCTTTGCGATATTTCTGCTTGTTTGCGATAATTTTAAACATTCTCGCGATAATTTGCGAAGGTTAATTCCGCAAATTCCGCCCACCCCTAGTGTAGACCCTATATCCAATATGACTGCCCACAGGGAGATGAAATGTGTGGGTCCATCCATGTTGGGCCCATAGGAGGATGCAATAGTAACGGTAGCATTACCCATCCGGCCCCACACAACACAGAATCGTCCCTCTGTATCAGTTTTTTCCCCCAGAGGCACAAACGGGGTGTGTTTTTTGACTAGAATGCCGTGCCCCTAGAGTATGTGGAATATGAAGAGAAAAGGCTATATGCCGCCCACCTAGATGCGAATGTAGGCACTCGGCGGGGGTCTGTATGGGTTTCCTGCAGTAGTGCTATGTGTATTTGGTGGCGGTCCAAATAACCCAAGACCTGACGATGCTTGCGCGTGTCTCCCAGCACCCGTATGTTCCACGTCAGTACAGTGATCCTACTGTGCGGGTCATGTGGTATACTTCGCTCCCCCATTGCCATCACTCAAGGGGGCACCAATGGATGAAGCCAAGTAGAACCTGCAGCCGAGCCTCCACGCCCCACTGTCCCTCCCACCTCTCGCTAGGAAGACGCCACACCCCCACCCCTAGGCCCCAATGCGGAAATTGCCAGAGTTCAAGCCCAAGTATAGAATGGTATGTGCTCCAGCGGTCAAGCGAGTTGTCACAAGTACAAATCCCCCCCCTCCCAGCCCAGCCGACTTCCCCAACTCGTCGGAGGGAGCCCTCCCCAAACACCGTTCCCCTGCAAACCCCTCCATCCCCCATCCCTCCCCCTCCCACCGCAGCAGCCCAATCCTGCCGGGATCCAGACCCCCTCCCACCCCTTGCAACAAACATAACTGTTGAAGTGGGGTATACCCTCTACGGGAGACACCAGTGCGCTGGACCTACACTCCCCAACCCCATCATCGCACCCACCGCACCTACACCCCATTGGGCGAGGAGTCTACGTGGGATAGGGGGGGGAGTGCCAAGGCGAATCAGAGCATCATTGTCCAGACCAGTACATCGTGAACATCGGGCGACAGCACGGTTGAGTCCCCTGATGGTAGTGCCTGCTCATTCCCTGCATCAGAAGGAGGAATCTAAAGACTAAGGCAGCCCCCACCACAGCAAGAGCGATCACCCCCATAAGTGCAACCGGTCCATAGCCGCAGCCAAAGAGCAGTCCAGGAGCAGGAAAAAATAGGCAATGTGAAACAAGAAGGAAAAGCAAACACAGGGGAAAAAAATAGAAGAGAAACCATGACAGCAGTACTCATCAGTCCGGAGCAGACGTCGGAGAGCGGGATCCCGATCGTGTCCCAGGACTGTGCCGCTGAGCGGCAGCAGAAGGCTGTTCTTTCAGGAAGTCCTTCACCTGCTGTGGGCTGCCAAAGAAGAGGGCCTTGCCATGATGGGTGATCTTGAGCTTGGCGGGATACTGCATGGAATATGGAATGTCTCTTTGTTGCAACTTCTTCTTCACTCCTGCAAACTTGCGGCGGGCTTCTTGCACCATCTGGGTAAAGTCCGGATAGAAAGAGAGAGTGGTGTTTTTGTGCAGAATCGGCTGTTTCTCTCTAGCCAGGCGCAGTAAAGTGTCACGATCCCTGTAATTGAGGAATCTGATGATGACAGGGCGCGGCGGAGCCCCAGGGACCGGCCAAGGCCCCAAGGAGAGGTGAGCTCGCTCCAGTACCAACTGCGGTGAAAAAGAGTCCCGACCAAACTTATCAATCAGCAGCCGCTCTATGAACTCCTACATGCAGCCCCCACCACTGGACTCCGCAAGGCCAATCAGGCGGACGTTGTTCCGTCGGGAACGCGCCTCCAAATCTTCATTTTTCTCTGCAATGACCCTAAGCAACCGGTCCATCTGCGACACTTTAGCTGCACCAGTCGCTGCGCCGTCCTCCAGCTCCGATATTCGCCCCTCCGCTGTAAGGGATCTCAGGGTTTTCTTCAGGAGCATCAGGAACCTGAAGGTTATGTCTCAGCCCTCCCCTACGGCCTTCCGACTCTATCAAACACTAGAGTATCGGATGACACGCCAGGGGAAAACAGGGAAACAAAACAAGGGAAGGCGGGTGTGACTTCTGTGGCGTGGCTGTGGCTGGATCAAGGATGAGGCTCTACTCCGCTGTAATATAAAGGCCTGGTTATCTTCAGTTGTCACAATGTCCTCTCTAGATATCTAGACAACACTAACCCTGGAATCCTACATACCAATGGTCTGTCACCTCCAATATGAATCAGTGTAAATCTTGGGAGTTCAGGCCGGAGTTTCCTATACCACATAAAACAGATGATTCAGATAACAACCCCCCCCCCCACTGAAAACATATGACTCTCCTGAAACGAATAACTCACCCCACTTATCTACAATAGAATCACAGGTTCTCCAACTAGGGTCCATTATGCATGTTTAAAAGAGGTTCAAATCAGGCGTAGGTAGAGAGCTGTATAAAGAACAAAATAACACTGATTGCCCCAACTGTGTTTATATACTGAAGGTAAATAAAAGGCAGCGCACAGCGATGATACCGTGCTTCTGTTGTGCTGCAGTTACGGGCACAGTGGTCCACGCTAGCGTCCCCTACGGACTTCAAGATTCACTCCTCTTCTGCCCAGTGGGAAATCTCACAACACTATGTGGTGATTAGGGAGGTCGTACAGCGGAGAAGCAGTAAAGAATATGCTTGAGGTGATGGCACAAACTGCTGGCGATGCGCCAGCGAGGCGTGTCAGCTCACAGAGACACGCAACGATAGACTGAGTCTATTGAGGTATTAACGGGGGAGTGTGAGAATTAAGAAACAAAATACACAGGACTGAGTCTGTCCTATCTTCAGCGAAGGAGCGGGTAGTAGGGGTAAAGTAACGGGAGCAAGGAAATCCCCTCAGGATGCGGAGGCAGAAGGAAATCTGAGACAACGCGAAGGTGACTGGTAACACTTACGCCTCACGCCTCAGCTAGGGGGTGGATGCCACAACGGGAACAAGGAGGCACGAAAACCGTACCGGAATTTGGAAGACCACGAATCTGTTTAGGGAGCGACTCCACCGAGAACGCCATAGACGCGGGCTTTCCCTGCGAAACGCTCAAAATGCCAAACACGAACTCCGGAAACAGGAAGCAACAAGACGGAAGTCAGGCAAGGCGAGCAAGGGACGGAAACAGGGCTCAAGGCTAGAACGCTAAGCGCATTCGAGAGCGTTTAGGGACCTTATATACTGGACCGTCTTATGTGCCGGACCTCGGGGCATGACATCCGCCTCCTTCAGTCGCTCCCCGTGCTGGTCCAGCAGATGCACCACCGCCTCCAGGCGCGTATTCATGGCATCAATTTTGGCGTCGATGGATGTTAGGCTCTTCTGCACGTCTACTAGGATAGTCTTCCAGTCCACCTCCTCCTCCTCACCAGGGCCCGTCTCTCCACCCTCCACAGGTGGCATGCGCATTTGCTTTTTAGGGGTATTGAAGTGTAGCATTGACTGTTTAGCATCCGATTTGCCCATGGTAGCCACAGGCGAGAGCGCCAGTCACTTGTAGCCAGTCCGCACGGCGATCTCTATGTCCGGACATCTTAGTAAGCACCGACTCAAGGGGCCAGCCGCAGTCCACACCAACACCACCAGACCTCGGCAGAGCACACCAGACGACCAGCTCCCTCAAGCCACCAGGATTAATCTGCCCGAGGAGGCGTCCAGGTGCTCAGCCCAGCCCCAGCAGGAGCCACAGCACCCCCTCGTCTTCCGCGGGGACAGGGCCGCAAACTCACCACGCCGCAGACACCAGGGTCACAATCCAGGCGATAAGCCAAACGGGAAGCCAAGAAGACCGCCGCCGAATCGGGTCTGTCGTCGCCCCACAGCGCAGGCACAGAGGAGAGACCTCACCACCAGCCCTCGCCCCAATGCAGCTCAGGGTGTTTTTGTCCACTGCTTACTAGCGGCGATCAGGCCCAGGAGAGCGCGCTTCCGTCCCAGGGTGCATGGGCCATGCAGATAGAGCAACGACGGGCACTCCGCCCGTGCCTCCGTCACAGCGAGGTCCCGTGCCTGGGTCCCCAGCATGATCGTCGCTCCAGGCAATCACCAGCAAGGTCCTCCGGGGGGGGAAGGCACAGGCCCTCCGTCAGCACCCAGCGAAGTGAAGGCATCGCCGACCACAGCCAACACCACCTCCGTGGCCCACAGGGCCCAACGAATCCCCAGGCTCAAATTGTCGAGAGCCGCCGCTCCGCAGGTCCGCGCTACTCAGTGCACTGCGCCCAGTGCCAGCAACAGTTGATATCTCCGCCGCCGGGTCACCGACGGTCTGCAAACTCGCACAGTGTTCTCACCAGGATGTTCTACACCTCGGCAGCGCTGGATTGTTAGGAACTGGCCTGCAGGATGGTGCTGCAATGTTTAATTTCGCCCGGCCGGCGGGAGCCTCACTAAAGTGCGGCCATGACGGTCCAGCGCCACCTAGCGCCCCCGACATTGCAATTGAGTTAGAATGATATCTCTATCAATTGCTTAACACGCTCCATAAACCAATTATTATTGTGATATTGTATGCTGAGTTTACTGAGAGTGAGTTGCTGTGGTGGTCTTAAATAGACTGAATTATAACTGGTTATAACCCCTCATTGGATATTTTTAATGAAATTAGTGATATACTGGCATGGAATCGCCATGTTTAAGTAAAGTTCAGGTATGAATTGTTGTTGTAGATAGCGAGTTTGGAAGTCCAAGATGGCGCCCATACCTACTTCCTGGTAAGATGTCATCTGCAGGGCCTGTGCGTGACCGACGTAACACAACTCGGGTCCACAGCGGGATTTTAAATAGCGATAATCCCTTCTGCATCCACACGCCAGGAATGAGATAACGCTCGGCGGTTGTCGGATAGCGCTGAGAGTATGAGTGTAGAGGGGTGCTGCAGCCTAAACGCAAGCAATTGTGGTTGTACGAAGCGCTTGTAAATTGGGGGTTATAATCACGCTGGAGAGACGCTGCAGTTTGGTGAAGACACTACCATTGCTAGCGCGGGAGATTACGTGCCAGTATATGAGACTACATGTGAAATACTAAGGATCATGATTGATCAGTACACAATTGGTGACAGTGTGTATTCTAAAAAGTTTTGTGTATGCCTGAACGCGAGTGTAGATGCATGCACTACGCGTTTGAGAACAAGAAACGTACTTGTGTAAGAAAGATGTGGCATTTTCATACATACTCGATCTATGCTAGCGCGGTAGACCGAGCGCTACTAAACACAATGCCTGTGCAATAATAAGGACCGTTCTTCATTTCTAGATGTCCTTTATGTTTTTCCACAGTGTAAATTTTGGGCTAAGGATTGTGTACGAGTGGTTGTGTATGGAGGGCGTGATCATAATAATAATAAGCCCTTGATCACGCATTCAAAAAAGGTGATGCCGTTACATATCGAGTGAGGCACTATGCTTGGAATTATATATATATATATAAATAATGAGTTTGACATATTCCCACAGATGAACCAATAGGCAACGGATGTGCTGTTTTCCAAGGGTTAAGTGTAAGACACACACACCCTTTTGACATTGTGGAAGCCGGTATGCGGGCCCTTGGCTTACACTGGGTAAATATAATACATTTTAAGTGCAGGGTCTGGGGCGTTGTCTCAGCCTGTGTCTTGATTATATAATGCCTGCTCTGAATGAAGTCATGAATGGGGGTGATTTTAATTTGGATTATATTTTTGTTTGTCAGTCACTCGCTACTTGATTTCAGATGTCCAGTGAGGTGCTTGCTGACCTCGAAGCCCTGACGAATTTGCCGCAAAGATTTACAGGCAATGAAACATGTTGGCCTTCCTTGAAATGGTTTACAACTTGCTGTGTTTTTAATGTTGAGCAGGCTCACTTTTCGAATTAAAAAGGTTGCATTCATAGATGTGAGTCCTAGCTCAATTCTATTACTACTTGAGATACTCTGTCTCTTGCTTTTTACGGGGTCTTTACTTTTAGTGATAATTTATTCACTCACTACACCTCTTTACACTTTCTTTACTGGACACTAATTTCTCTTCTACGTGAGGAAGTTGCCAATGATGATAAAAACGTGGACAAACTGGTGAGAAACTACCAGTAGCTCCTCTGGTGGTGCGCACGTGAGGTACTTTCTCATTTCTACACACATTTTCTTTGTGGTACACATACACCCATTTGTTGAGGGTATGTTTTTTTACGAGTGCCTTGACTTACATTCATTTTTTAAATAATTTGAACTGTGGGCGTAGGGGATTGGACTAAAAACTGTGATATTGGTCAAGCAGTAGTTGGGTTGAGGTAGAGACCCCCAGCACCATTCCCACTTAAAACAAATGGTTATTGCTCGGGTTAACCAGATCATTTTTCTTTGAATGTGTAAAATCTGAACCCAACCATAATGTTCCTGTAATGTTTGGATTTTAGTGAATTTCTAAGTTTTTTCAAATTCTATTTCCTAACTATAATGTCCCTGAAACCTTTGGTTCTTTCAGTGAAAAGGGGGAAAAAGAAAAAAAAAATATATATATATATTGGATCTGTGACCAAGGGCGGACGCCCGAAACGCGTCAGATTTGGTGAACTTGCCTTTTTAAATAAACTTGCCGAAAGAAGACTGGGACTTGCGTGGTTTTTCCTCGTTGCTGCCTGCCTGGTGGTTCTGTGGTGAAAGACTTCTGTTTGCGCATATATATATATATATGTTTCCAAGAGTTCGCTGTGAAATCCCCGCTCTCCTCCCTCGCGACGCCGGTGCCAGCAACGGTCACAACTCCGCCTCAATATGTAAACACAAGACAACATCCGGGTGTAACTCCGAAATAAATCCAGCGGCACGCCAAGGACAACACAATATACCTTTATTGTGTCACACAAACAGAACTACGCGTTTCGGCGAAGCCTTTGTCAAGTTACTGACCTGTGCCCAAATTCCCCTAGAAATACAGGTCACGGTTCATAGACATAAAGGAAAAACATACTTCACGAACGCTCTGTTCGAAATAAAATGTCAAATACATTCATAAATCGTAACTTGTCTATATACAATTGGAATTACCACTTCATAATAATACTGTGCAATATTAGTACCGATTAACACAATAAGCCTAATTTAAATATAATTATAATTGTTTCAAGGCAAGTGCCTGAGCCATTCATTATTGCACATATTTTTTAAGGAGACACAGAGCCATTTCGTGATCCATTTGATTATAAGAAAAATTCGTGATGAACCTAAATGTAAGGCACCAAAGAATTCATGTCAAATACAGAACTATAGACAAATGAATAATTGTTATTATCTGTAAAGGTAATGTACCCACAATAAACAATGTCTAAATTCGGTAGCAGCAAGAAAAATCCTGAGGGTAATGTACCCATACAATATGCAAACAATCAAAATGATCATGGTGCATCGAGCTATTAACAAGTTCAAGTATAGACCCAAACTCCAATTAATAGGACGTAGGGACGTGTGCATAAAATTTAGGTGCCAAACAAGCTCATATAATTTCCCAAGTTATATCGGGGGAAGGTACAAGTGGGCAGATATGTCAGTTGCTGTTGGTGAAGTGTGAGGGATGACCCTAATTAACCCAATAACTAATAAAAAATAAAAAAAGGAAAACTAAGTGAAAAAATTAATTAAATTAGTAATAGAAATAAAATAAAATAGAGATAGGTACAGAAGGTCTCTGCTGCTATGCTAAGCCTAGCTAATAGTTAAGAGAGACTGCCAATATTCATCGATCAGGACACTAATCTCGTGCCATCCTAAGTCTGTTTACTCTATGATATCAATTAAAATGATAGTGATATTAAAAAAGAAGAACACTCAGTGTGGTAGTACAGAGAGGAAGCGGATAGCACTATCCTGAGTCAGTTAACCTATATGGGTTGCTAATTCCTCCCCATAATTCATCCCGTTAGGAATTTTTGCATTAAGTTCAATAATGTACTTTGACTCTGTAATCCTTAAAGAGTTTTTCCCGATCCCCTCCTCTAGGAAGGGGTAGGATTCTATCAATGCCAAAGAATTTGATCAAGTCAGCATTGCTTTGATGTTTTTCTTGATAGTGCCTCGCTACGGGATAGTTCATATCCATGTTGGTTACAGCCCTCATATGCTGTAATATACGGGTTTTTAGCTGCAGTTTAGTACTACCCACGTAGTTTAGCCCGCAAGGGCATTCCAGGACATAGATAGTATAGTCACTGGTGCAGGTGATGAATTTCTTGATAGGCTTTTTCAATGCTATGTTCTTTCCAACAGTATAGCTATCCCGATTATTGCTGTGTTTACACGCCTTGCAGGAACCACATTTTTTAAAACCCTTGGCTGTTCCTAGCCAATTTGTGCTGTTAGATACGTTTTGATAACTATGTACCAGTTGGTCTCTCAACGATTTAGATTTTCTGTATGTTATCGCTGGTGTTACGCCTATTTCCGAGCCTATTATGGGGTCCGATTCCAGCAAACCCCAATGTTTGTTTATCAGGTACCTTAGGGTATTGGATCTACGGTAATATGTAGTAATTAATCTGGGTATCCCTTTGTTTTTCCCTTCTTTTTTGTTAGATGAAAAAAGTACCTCGGCTCTTGGCATGTTTTCCACTTTTTGACTGGCAGTGGTAATCACCTTGGATGCATAGCCTCTTTGTTCAAATCTCCTCTCCATAACCCGTTTTTCATTTAGGAAACCTTCTTTGGTGTTACAATTCCTACGAGCTCGTAGGAATTCCCCATAGGGGATACTGTTCAATAAGGGTGTAGGGTGATTACTAGTTGCGTGTAGCAACGTATTCCCCGCGGTCTCCTTTCGAAAGAGGGTGGTCACTATTTGATTATTTACTATGTCAATGGAGATATCCAGGAATTCGCAGTGGGAGTTGCTGATAGAATGTGTGAAGGTGAGGTTGAGATCATTTTGTCCCAGAATATTGATGAATTCCTGTGCTAAATCCAGGGGTCCATCCCAAATCAGGAACAGGTCATCAATATACCTGATCCAGATTGGGATGTGTTGTACAAATCTTTCATTCTCCTCCACCCACACCACACACTCCTCCCACCATCCTAGGAACAGGTTGGCTAGGCTAGGTGCAAAGGAAGTTCCCATCGCCGTGCCGGACTTTTGGCGATACAGTGTTTTATCAAAAACAAATATGTTTTCCTCTAGGCAATACAGCATCATCTTTTTCAGCATCAGAGTATGTTCCCATAGTGACATGTGTCTTTCTTTTAGGAAATGCATGCACGCCTCCACACCTTTTTGTTGTTCTATACAGGTGTATAGGGATTAGACATCTAATGATATCATGTGGTAATTACTTTCCCATGTGATGTCATGGATTCTTCGCAAGAAGTCAGAGCTATCCTTGCAAAATGATCTTAATTTGAAGACAAAAGGTGCCAAAAACAGGTCTAGGAATATCGATGTGTTTTCTAGAAGTCCACCGTTGGAGGACACAATAGGTCTCCCCGGTGGTCTAGTAGGATGTTTGTGCACTTTGGGGAGCAGATAGAAACAAGGGACCCGTGGATTTTCATTCTTAAGCCATAAGAACTCATCTTTAGAAAACAGACCATCCACCCTCCAACTTTCCAACAGTGTATGATACTTGGTAATTGAGGCCCTGTAGCTTTCCCAACTTATCTCCTCATAACATGACGTATCCTGTAGTTGTCTTAGAGCCTCACGATTGTACTGGGAAACATCCATGACAACTACATTCCCCCCTTTATCAGAGGGTTTAATGATTATGTTGGTATCACTACTTAACGCTCTTAGTGCTTCCCTTTGTGTCTTGGTTAGATTATCTTTATATTTTCCAGTTTTCTGTTCCTTTAGTTTATTGATTTCCCAAATCATAGTCTGATTAAAAGTCTCAATGTTGTCATGCGGAACATTAGGATTAAACTTGGACTTGGGTCTTAGTCCTGTACAACAAGTTGCATCGGTCTGATATCCCAGGTCCATCAATATTTAACTTTTTTCCTTCATAGACATTCCGGTCACATCTTGCTCCATGTAATGTAAATTCATGATCAGATTTGCATCCTCAATATTCAAGTTGTAGTTGTCTTCTCCCAGCATTCCGTTTGTTCTTGGCTTAGTTTTTGAATTCATTTTGAAAATCTTCATCAATTTCAATTTACGAATATACAGGAATAGATCGATACGTGTATTGACAAAATCCATATCCATTGAGGGACAGAAGGAGAGTCCTAATTGCAATAGTGATATTTCCTCCGATGTTAGGATCCTAGAGGACAGGTTGATTACTGATTTGTTGTTCTGCTCCTCCGTTGTGGGTATGCGCAGTCTTGAGTTCGTTCTGCCACCTCGTCTTTTCCTTAATCTGATTCTTTTCTTGTTCCTGTTCCTCTCCCTCTTTTTGCGCCTCTTCCTCTTCCCCTTCCTCTCTTGGATTGTGGTCTTTCCTCTTGATCCTTTCTCTGTTTCAAAATCTGAAACTCGTGTAGGAAGGTTAATGGTCGTGCTCCTAAAGGGACACTTGGAGCCTCTGTGTCGGAACTTAATTCGGAACTGGAACCAGTTGATATCAGTTCTTGTTGTCTCTGTCTCTGGATGGTATGTAGATTTCTCTGTGCCCAGTCAAAGCGTTTAGCATATGTGAGGATACGACCCTCAGCGTAATCCTTCTTATCCCGTAGGAATTTCCTCTGTTTTTTGGCCTTAATGGTATCTTCATAAGATTTTAAGTTATTTTCCAGCTGTTTCAAAAAATCTGTGACAATCTTTTCAGTCTTGAATTTATCCAGTTCTTGTCTTAACTCCGATAACTCCTTCCTGGTTGTTTCTAGATCGATTTTGGCATACTTCACCAACATTTCCAACATGCCTTTGCAGGTTTTAGCCATAAAGAGGGACCATTCTTTCAGTAATTCCGGGTTTGGATTTTCGTATGTTGGGATAATGGCAATCCTGAGTCCTCTAGGCACTCTATTCACTTCAATATAGTTGGTTAAAGATGTTATCTCCCACCATTTATTGATCTCTCGCTTTGATAACTTTTCAAGTTGGGATAATTTCTGTTTTAGTGATGGTTCCGTTGTATTGCCACTAATACTCGTCGCTGTTGGGACATTTATATTGTCCAAGCCTTCATCAAATAAGGATAGAGCTTCGTTCCTTCTCTGAGTTTCCCATTCATTCATGTTATATACTTAATGTATATTTGTATCCAAAGTCCATTCACAAAACAAGTCCTACGGCACCCTGTGTAGGATTATGTGCAAGGGTGCTGCGTCTGCTTCCCAATTGTTGGAATGTCGGTAGCTTAGGCGGAAACGAGAAACACACGGAGATACTGCCCCAAACCCCCACCCTCCGGTGTGAATTTTCGGACACCTCCCCGCCTGTTCCCGAGACACGCCCGCTTACCCGAAATAACAATGTCACTTCGATGGAAGCGGTGGGAGCGGTTTAATCCAATGTTTCCAAGAGTTCGCTGTGAAATCCCCGCTCTCCTCCCTCGCGACGCCGGTGCCAGCAACGGTCACAACTCCGCCTCAATATGTAAACACAGGACAACATCCGGGTGTAACTCCGAAATAAATCCAGCGGCACGCCAAGGACAACACAATATACCTTTATTGTGTCACACAAACAGAACTACGCGTTTCGGCGAAGCCTTTGTCAAGTTACTGACCTGTGCCCAAATTCCCCTAGAAATACAGGTCACGGTTCATAGACATAAAGGAAAAACATACTTCACGAACGCTCTGTTCGAAATAAAATGTCAAATACATTCATAAATCGTAACTTGTCTATATACAATTGGAATTACCACTTCATAATAATACTGTGCAATATTAGTACCGATTAACACAATAAGCCTAATTTAAATATAATTATAATTGTTTCAAGGCAAGTGCCTGAGCCATTCATTATTGCACATATTTTTTAAGGAGACACAGAGCCATTTCGTGATCCATTTGATTATAAGAAAAATTCGGGATGAACCTAAATGTAAGGCACCAAAGAATTCATGTCAAATACAGAACTATAGACAAATGAATAATTGTTATTATCTGTAAAGGTAATGTACCCACAATAAACAATGTCTAAATTCGGTAGCAGCAAGAAAAATCCTGAGGGTAATGTACCCATACAATATGCAAACAATCAAAATGATCATGGTGCATCGAGCTATTAACAAGTTCAAGTATAGACCCAAACTCCAATTAATAGGACGTAGGGACGTGTGCATAAAATTTAGGTGACAAACAAGCTCATATAATTTCCCAAGTTATATCGGGGGAAGGTACAAGTGGGCAGATATGTCAGTTGCTGTTGGTGAAGTGTGAGGGATGACCCTAATTAACCCAATAACTAATAAAAAATAAAAAAAGGAAAACTAAGTGAAAAAATTAATTAAATTAGTAATAGAAATAAAATAAAATAGAGATAGGTACAGAAGGTCTCTGCTGCTATGCTAAGCCTAGCTAATAGTTAAGAGAGACTGCCAATATTCATCGATCAGGACACTAATCTCGTGCCATCCTAAGTCTGTTTACTCTATGATATCAATTAAAATGATAGTGATATTAAAAAAGAAGAACACTCAGTGTGGTAGTACAGAGAGGAAGCGGATAGCACTATCCTGAGTCAGTTAACCTATATGGGTTGCTAATTCCTCCCCATAATTCATCCCGTTAGGAATTTTTGCATTAAGTTCAATAATGTACTTTGACTCTGTAATCCTTAAGAGTTTTTCCCGATCCCCTCCTCTAGGAAGGGGTAGGATTCTATCAATGCCAAAGAATTTGATCAAGTCAGCATTGCTTTGATGTTTTTCTTGATAGTGCCTCGCTACGGGATAGTTCATATCCATGTTGGTTACAGCCCTCATATGCTGTAATATACGGGTTTTTAGCTGCAGTTTAGTACTACCCACGTAGTTTAGCCCGCAAGGGCATTCCAGGACATAGATAGTATAGTCACTGGTGCAGGTGATGAATTTCTTGATAGGCTTTTTCAATGCTATGTTCTTTCCAACAGTATAGCTATCCCGATTATTGCTGTGTTTACACGCCTTGCAGGAACCACATTTTTTGAAACCCTTGGCTGTTCCTAGCCAATTTGTGCTGTTAGATACGTTTTGATAACTATGTACCAGTTGGTCTCTCAACGATTTAGATTTTCTGTATGTTATCGCTGGTGTTACGCCTATTTCCGAGCCTATTATGGGGTCCGATTCCAGCAAACCCCAATGTTTGTTTATCAGGTACCTTAGGGTATTGGATCTACGGTTATATGTAGTAATTAATCTGGGTATCCCTTTGTTTTTCCCTTCTTTTTTGTTAGATGAAAAAAGTACCTCGGCTCTTGGCATGTTTTCCACTTTTTGACTGGCAGTGGTAATCACCTTGGATGCATAGCCTCTTTGTTCAAATCTCCTCTCCATAACCCGTTTTTCATTTAGGAAACCTTCTTTGGTGTTACAATTCCTACGAGCTCGTAGGAATTTCCCATAGGGGATACTGTTCAATAAGGGTGTAGGGTGATTACTAGTTGCGTGTAGCAACGTATTCCCCGCGGTCTCCTTTCGAAAGAGGGTGGTCACTATTTGATTATTTACTATGTCAATGGAGATATCCAGGAATTCGCAGTGGGAGTTGCTGATAGAATGTGTGAAGGTGAGGTTGAGATCATTTTGTCCCAGAATATTGATGAATTCCTGTGCTAAATCCAGGGGTCCATCCCAAATCAGGAACAGGTCATCAATATACCTGATCCAGATTGGGATGTGTTGTACAAATCTTTCATTCTCCTCCACCCACACCACACACTCCTCCCACCATCCTAGGAACAGGTTGGCTAGGCTAGGTGCAAAGGAAGTTCCCATCGCCGTGCCGGACTTTTGGCGATACAGTGTTTTATCAAAAACAAATATGTTTTCCTCCAGGCAATACAGCATCATCTTTTTCAGCATCAGAGTATGTTCCCATAGTGACATGTGTCTTTCTTTTAGGAAATGCATGCACGCCTCCACACCTTTTTGTTGTTCTATACAGGTGTATAGGGAGCAGACATCTAATGATATCATGTGGTAATTACTTTCCCATGTGATGTCATGGATTCTTCGCAAGAAGTCAGTGCTATCCTTGCAAAATGATCTTAATTTGAAGACAAAAGGTGCCAAAAACAGGTCTAGGAATATCGATGTGTTTTCTAGAAGTCCACCGTTGGAGGACACAATAGGTCTCCCCGGTGGTCTAGTAGGATGTTTGTGCACTTTGGGGAGCAGATAGAAACAAGGGACCCGTGGATTTTCATTCTTAAGCCATAAGAACTCATCTTTAGATAACAGACCATCCACCCTCCAACTTTCCAACAGTGTATGATACTTGGTAATTGAGGCCCTGTAGCTTTCCCAACTTATCTCCTCATAACATGACGTATCCTGTAGTTGTCTTAGAGCCTCACGATTGTACTGGGAAACATCCATGACAACTACATTCCCCCCTTTATCAGAGGGTTTAATGATTATGTTGGTATCACTACTTAACGCTCTTAGTGCTTCCCTTTGTGTCTTGGTTAGATTATCTTTATATTTTCCAGTTTTCTGTTCCTTTAGTTTATTGATTTCCCAAATCATAGTCTGATTAAAAGTCTCAATGTTGTCATGCGGAACATTAGGATTAAACTTGGACTTGGGTCTTAGTCCTGTACAACAAGTTGCATCGGTCTGATATCCCAGGTCCATCAATATTTAACTTTTTTCCTTCATAGACATTCCGGTCACATCTTGCTCCATGTAATGTAAATTCATGATCAGATTTGCATCCTCAATATTCAAGTTGTAGTTGTCTTCTCCCAGCATTCCGTTTGTTCTTGGCTTAGTTTTTGAATTCATTTTGAAAATCTTCATCAATTTCAATTTACGAATATACAGGAATAGATCGATACGTGTATTGACAAAATCCATATCCATTGAGGGACAGAAGGAGAGTCCTAATTGCAATAGTGATATTTCCTCAGATGTTAGGATCCTAGAGGACAGGTTGATTACTGATTTGTTGTTCTGCTCCTCCGTTGTGGGTATGCGCAGTCTTGAGTTCGTTCTGCCACCTCGTCTTTTCCTTAATCTGATTCTTTTCTTGTTCCTGTTCCTCTCCCTCTTTTTGCGCCTCTTCCTCTTCCCCTTCCTCTCTTGGATTGTGGTCTTTCCTCTTGATCCTTTCTCTGTTTCAAAATCTGAAACTCGTGTAGGAAGGTTAATGGTCGTGCTCCTAAAGGGACACTTGGAGCCTCTGTGTCGGAACTTAATTCGGAACTGGAACCAGTTGATATCAGTTCTTGTTGTCTCTGTCTCTGGATGGTATGTAGATTTCTCTGTGCCCAGTCAAAGCGTTTAGCATATGTGAGGATACGACCCTCAGCGTAATCCTTCTTATCCCGTAGGAATTTCCTCTGTTTTTTGGCCTTAATGGTATCTTCATAAGATTTTAAGTTATTTTCCAGCTGTTTCAAAAAATCTGTGACAATCTTTTCAGTCTTGAATTTATCCAGTTCTTGTCTTAACTCCGATAACTCCTTCCTGGTTGTTTCTAGATCGATTTTGGCATACTTCACCAACATTTCCAACATGCCTTTGCAGGTTTTAGCCATAAAGAGGGACCATTCTTTCAGTAATTCCGGGTTTGGATTTTCGTATGTTGGGATAATGGCAATCCTGAGTCCTCTAGGCACTCTATTCACTTCAATATAGTTGGTTAAAGATGTTATCTCCCACCATTTATTGATCTCTCGCTTTGATAACTTTTCAAGTTGGGATAATTTCTGTTTTAGTGATGGTTCCGTTGTATTGCCACTAATACTCGTCGCTGTTGGGACATTTATATTGTCCAAGCCTTCATCAAATAAGGATAGAGCTTCGTTCCTTCTCTGAGTTTCCCATTCATTCATGTTATATACTTAATGTATATTTGTATCCAAAGTCCAAAGGGTGGTGGTGGGCGGCGTTGCTGCGGTCGTGGCGTGCGTCGGTTGAGTGGTGAAGCTGTTGTGTATGTCCGCGATCTTGTTGTGGAAGTAGGAGGCGAGGGAGTTGCAGAGGTCTTGCGATGGGGTGATGTCGCTGTTTCCGGCATTGGGGTTGGAGAGCTCTTTCACGATGTTGAAGAGTTCCTTGCTGTTGTGTGCGTTGTTGTCCAGCCGGTCCTTGAATGCAGTTTTCTTGGCGGCGCGGATCAGTTGGTGGTGCTTCCGGGTGGCAAGCTTGAGGGTGGTCATGTTGCCCGGTGTTGGTTCCCTTTTCCAGACTTTCTCGAGGGCTCGGCAGTTCTTCTTGGAGCTCTTGAGTTCGTCGGTGAACCATGGGGCTTTCTTGCTGCCGGGTCTGCTGGGCGGGGTCCTCAGAGGGGCGAGTTCGTCCGCGCAGTTGGTGATCCACTTCGTGAGGTTGCCGGCGGCCTGGCTGGGGTTCGCTGAGCTGGCCGGAGGGTGCTGATTCAGGGAAGCGGCGAGCTGGTCGGCTGTGATCTTGTTCCAGCTTCTTCGGGCAACCTGTTGCTGGTGGAGGTGGATCGTCGCTCTTTTGAAGGAGAAGTGGACGCAGCTGTGGTCCGTCCAGTGGAGTCCTGTGGCGTGGCTGAAGGCGATGTCTTTGCTGGATGAGAAGATGGCGTCGAGTGTGTGTCCGGCGAGGTGGGTGGGGGTGGACACCAGCTGCTTGAGTCCGAGGTTGGCGAGGCTGTCGAGGAGGGTGATGGTGTTGCGGTCGCTGTTGTTCTCCAGGTGGAAGTTGAGGTCCCCCAGGAGGATGTAGTCAGCGGAGGGGAGGGCATGCGGGCTGATGAAGTCGGCGATGTCCTCGCTGAATTGTGTGCGTGGTCCCGGGGGTCGGTAGATCAGGGTTCCTCTGAGGGTGGTCTTCGGGTCGGTGTGGATCTGGAAGTGCAGGTGTTCGGCGGTGGTTAGGGTGTCGTCGGTGTTGGTCGTGATGCGGATGGTGTCCCTGTGGATGATGGCGATGCCTCCTCCCATCTGGTTGGCGGTGCGGTCCCTCCGGGTGATCTTGTAGCCCTCTGGGATGGCGATGGCGATGTCGGGCGCTGAAGAGGCGTTCATCCAGGTCTCCGTGAGGAAGGCAACGTTAGGAGCTGTGGTGTCGAGGAGGTTCCAGAGTTCGGTGGCGTGTCTGTGGACGGAGCGGGTGTTGAGCAGGATGCACTTGAGGTGGTTGCTGCTGGTGTTTGGCTTGGCGGGTGCTGGTGCAGGGCAGGTCCGGATGCAGGTGAATTTGCAGGCGTGGCAGCTGAAGGGTCCGTGGGTGCGTCGCGGGGTGGCTTGGTGGCATCCTGGGATTCGGCCGGTGTTGAGTGCGTTGAGGGTGGCGGCGGTGTACGTTCGGCGGGCGGGCTTGGGTCCTCGAGGGCCAGGGGTTCTGGCGCTGGGCGCGGTCCGGTCGCGGACGGGCGCAGACGGGCTTACCTTTGGCGCGCCTTCGGCGCACAATCGGCGCGCCCGCTGCGCGTGGCCGCTGCGCGTTCGCACGGTCGCCATATATGGCGAAGTGCGAGGGAGGGCGGAGCAGCTGGGAGGCGGGAGCGGGGAGGATACACAAAGAAAAAGGGGGCGTGGTCAGCGGCGGTGGCGGGAAGCGGGCAGGGATTATACGGGGGAGCGAGAACAGGCAAACAGGGACAAAAATACAATTACAGGTTAACCCCTTCAGCGCTGCGCGGATTCCCCCGCGGTGCTGAAGGGTTCGAGCGCGGGCGGGGCCATGACGGAACGGTTCCGTCATGAGCACAGCTCAACCGATGCTCATGACGGAACCGTTCCGTCATGAGCATGGAAGGGGTTAAGGAACAATTTAACAACAGTACACAATAATGCAGAGGGGCACACGGCACCAAACAAAATTTAACACGGACAATCACACTTGGGCTCATGCCATTTCCTTTCTATGAACGCACCTATGTACAATCAGTACCTCTACGCTATATATGACTATGATGTTGTCAGTGATGGCATTAATGGTGTCCTATGAGATGTTATCAGTGATGTCTTTTAAAATGTCATAGGTATTATAATATGTGAGGACATAATCAGTTCAGGACTAGGCCACAAATTATAATTACATGACTAAACTATAGCTTGTGAATTTCAGTGTTTTTTGTCTCGTTACATCACCTACTTGTAATGTCACATTAACCTTTGTTTTTTTTCAGTGAATATATATTGATGCTTTACAAAACAGGCACTTTGAACAGACACTTCACAATACAATGATGGATACATGCATTTGTGTGTGTGTGTGGTTTTATAAAACCTCAGCTATCCTTTGGTAGCTATAGAGTGCCACTGCCCACTGTTTGATGGCATCGTCTGGCCGTGGCCTTCTTTGGAGGTTCTACAGATGCCACATAAGAAGGCTGGATGTGCACATGTAGAAACCCAGGCGAGCCGAGCAGTATTTGCCCAACATGCATTGAGGTACAGACCCATTCACAGTTCACACCTGGCCATTTAAACATGGCTTCCACACTGCTCAGTCAGTATAGCGAAGAGGCTATATGGCCACTGGCTGCAGACCACCAACTCCTCGTAGGTAGGTGTATTACAAGCAGAATCTGACATTTAAAAAAAAAATAAAAGTATCATATTTTTTATACAGTTTGGATGCTATGGCCCAATCTTCAGATAGATATTACCTTTACCAGATACAGAAGAACAAGCTTCATCGACCTTGCAATAGAGGTGGGCGAGCCGGTTAAGGATCAATCCAGAGGCCTCTCTGTGGTTTAGCTCATGGTCCTCCTGGATGCTGGAGCCCAAAAAGAGATGCCCCTTAAAGTGCCCTCTGCCCTTACCCACGCTCTATCATCATGCATGAAGAATTAACAACAAAGCATAAACCTTCAGTGTTAAAATAGAAAGAAAGAGGTAGCCATCTAGTGGGTGAATTGCATAATATGAAACCTGAAACAAGGCCTGGCTTTTCTGTTTCAGCAGATTGTGTGATCCTAGGCAACTATTTTATTCCACAGCGCCTTCTTTATCCTCATTATAAAATGTCAGAGCATCTTTCAATATGTGAGTTAAGGGTGTGCGCTATACTAAAGTGATCGGATGTATCAAGGTGATATGCTTCTGAATATTATATAAATACCTTTTTTAATTTTAAAGACACTATCATATCTTCACGTGATGTTTGGTGCATGATCTAGATTCTATTTTCAGGGCTTGGCTCAAATTGCCCTATTATTTTATTTTTATTATGTTTTTAGTTGTCCACCTCTACCTTGCAAAAATGAAACCGGGTTTGCTCTTTCCAGTCTTAAACCCCTAAACTGCCGAATCTTTACAGATTGCAGTAGTAAGCGCATTAACCAACAGAACTATATCGCCATTTGAGTGCCAGGCTATACTGGCCCTGACACTCGAGAGGAGAGAGGCGTCTGGCTCTTGTGACAATTGAAACCTAGTGGCACAGATCAGGCCATCCTGCTGCACCGGTATAGCTCAAGGTGCGACCTTGAAGCCTGCCCAGTAGCAAACGGGCCACGTGCCTGCTGCTGGCGCGGCACGCGCACACCGCGCGCCCAGAGAAATCCCCACATTCCTCTCTCCGTGAGCGAACGCTTAGCTTCACAGGCCACCTATATCCCGGGAACGCATATTTAAAAAATAGCGAGCTGGAAGAGCGATGTCTCCTCGCGCCGGTCGCTGAAAGGAGAAGCCGAGCAGGCCGTCTGCGGTAGAAAATGTATCGGCGGCCACCAGCCAGCTCCATCATTTTCAGTGTCAGAATCTGACAAATCAATAGCGCCGGTGTTTATCCAGTCCAGCCCGGCCTCGTAAACCATCGCCAGCAGTCAGCTGACCTTGTTTTATGATTACACCTGCCGGCTGGGACACACCGCCCTTCTCCCGCCTCTTCCGCTCGATGCGCAAGGCGAACCAAGCGGGTTATCCAACCGGGGAAGAGAAATGGCCGCCGTGGGCCAGGCGCGCTGCTGGGGAGTGAAAGAGCCGGAACACAGGGAAATGAGAGACTTTCACAGGAAGCCACTGGGAAACCGAGCCTTCCTTGGGGTGTGCTGCCATAGACCGACAGCTTCTCACAGGGTGAACCTTTGTTTACACAACACTAGAAAACCAAAACCCCACACAACACCAGGAAAAGTTCGATTCCAAAGGCTGAGCCTCTCTTCATAGAATACTCAACAATGTCAGCCTCTCCCAGGTTGGACCTGTGTCCACAGAACAGTGGAGCGGATGTACACCTTGTACCCACTCTCCATGGCCGTGGAGCGCAGGGTGCACAATCTTCTATGGTGCACGGCGTGGATGCAGGCTGCAGCTCTTGGCCATGGGCAGTGCCAGGTGCATGAACCCAATCCCTTTGGCTGAAGAGTTCACTGTACATGGACTTTAGTCCTGCATATTGTCTCCGGTGTCAACCCGCAGTCTTTGTCCATTCAGAATGCTTCCTCTATTTACCCAGGTTTTACTGCACAGAGCTTCTGGTCAGATACATACCTTGTAGCCTC
Source organism: Triturus cristatus (assembly GCF_964204655.1). NCBI lineage: Eukaryota > Metazoa > Chordata > Amphibia > Caudata > Salamandridae > Triturus > Triturus cristatus. Next base: position 268,291,797 of record NC_140583.1, on the reverse strand, counting down.
GTGTCTGTGCCACAGCTTACTGCCCATGGCTAATTGCCATGTGCAACATCCTTGGATGCAGCCTGTCACCTGCTGACATGACCTCTGTCCAAACCAAGAGCCCCAGAACCTGCTGCACATGGCCTTTGGCTTGCATAGTTGTCTCTGACATCAGCGCGTCGACCTACTGGGCACCCCCTCCCTTTGGCTGAAGTGCCTCAAACTTATCAAATGTGATTAAAAGTTGTTCTTCATCTGCAATTCATGATTTCAACGTCTGGTTGGGTTGAGGTAGCATCTTAGCCTCCACTTGCCCTACTAAGTATTTTTTCAAGGCACAGGTTCAAGAATGGCTCTGCGTCATGTAATGGTAGCCAACCAGATCAGGCCGGTTCACAAACGGCTCTTTAAAAATGAAGAACGTCATGGTGTAGACACCTATTTCCACCGCTCAGTTTTGCATTTGGAATTCTTGAACCATCCTCAAGGAGGAATTCCAAGGTATTCTTAACCCTTTGAAGTCTGCCCAACAACTTTGAATGCAAATGTCTCAAAAACCTTTCAACAGGTTAATACTAAACTACTATAAAGATGGTCTGAGTTAATTAAAGGGTCTTTATGGCAATTTTGGGATACCAGTTCAACACTTTGGGTTGTAGTAAAGGCATATTTCTTTTTTAACCCCCTCCCTTTTTACATTATTCTTGTGCACAGGTCTGAATGAATCGTGATTAGTTAATTGCCCCAATTGTCTGTCAAATTACTTGCAGATTTGGGGAACAGAATGACAAAGGCATCTTCAGTGGAAAGTGTAACTATACTACGAAGTCACTGACTTGGTAATATTTATTTCAATTTATTTGGAGCCAATGCACAGCAATAAAAACACACACATAATGCTCAATATTTTGTATATACCAATATAACTGAAAACATGAATAATTACCAGATATTAAAAATTGTGCGGCATGGCACTATATTGCAACCCCCATGGATATGTTTCTTAGCACACAGATTGTGGAAAATCTACAGAGCCTCTACTAATGGAAGCCATCACCGAAGACTAGATGAGCTGGTAGTTCATAATGAAAGGCTTCGATTCTATACATGCTGGATCGATAGGCAGCTGGTATGCAATTGACTCTTCTATTGTGTGCCTCTTCTTTTGTGAAGAGGCTGCTGCCCTCAATGTCATTTGTCACCAGCTCAGTTCCACAGAGGGAGCGTGTCCCTGAGATGGGTTGTGTGTTATTGGTGAGTATACAATTGCATGAGTGAGGCTGAGGCCTGAATTATGCAAAATGTCTGGTAGGTAATTTTAATTGAACAAATAAAGACCTTCCATGTGTTCATCAGAAGTGCCTTCATCGCCTGTACATTTTGGAGCAGACTGTTTTGAATATATCACTAATGCATGGTGGGATATGTACTGGCACTTACTTAAAGCACATTATCTATTGAAATGGCCATTAAAGTTGCACATACCCCTTGACAAATGTGTGAGTACAGGGGAGGTGTCTGCCCTATAGGGGGTTTGCTAGTTTCGTAGGCAGCACCTACCCTTTGACAATTGTCTGACTACAGCAGAGGTGCCCACTGTCATGACCATGAGGCCCACAAATAACCTAACTAGGGTACCTATGTTGCACTACAAGAGGAAGGTTTGAGGGCCTTAAGACTCATTCGCCTTCAGGCTGGTCTTTGGGCCTCTTCATCTTCATGGTGATCCAGGACCTTCTCCGCATCATCGTCCTTCTTGTAGGGCAAGCAACAATATATAATAAATAACAACTCCATACTATGGGCCCGATTCACAGAACTAACTTAAGACAAAATCCTAAACTTACTACCATTTTGGTATTCACAGAAGGCACTTACTCATTTTGGTATTCACAGAAGGCACTTACTCATTTCGGTATTCACAGAAGTTAGGAGTCCTAACTTTAGGACTCCTAAATGCCTTCTGTGAATACCGAAAGTCTTAAAATTAGGATTTTTCTCAGTTTAGTAGTAGTATAGTTAGGACTCCTAACTTTAGGACTCCTAAAGGCCTTCTGTGAATACCAAAAGTCTTAAAATTAGGATTTTTCTCAATTTAGTAGTCCTAAGTTTAGATTTAGGACTACTAAATTGAGAAAAATCCTAATTGTAAGACTTTCGGTATTCACAGAAGGCATTTAGGAGTCCTAAAGTTAGGACTCCTAACTTCTGTGAATACCGAAATGAGTAAGTGCCTTCTGTGAATACCAAAATGAGTAAGTGCCTTCTGTGAATACCAAAATGGTAGTAAGTTTAGGATTTTGTCTTAAGTTAGTTCTGTGAATTGGGCCCTATGTGACTACTGAAGCTAAAAGAAGCCTGATTCTCTGCAGTCAATGCCCCCAGACTTCCATTTTTCCATCGGGCTCGCTCATTTCCGCCATATGGGGGGTGAGCTAGGTTGAGATGACAGCATCTACCCCTTGACAAATGTGTGACTACAAGAGAAATGTCCCCATAAGGGGTGAGATAGGATTGACAGGATGCACCTACCCCATAATGAATGTGTGATTACAGGGGAGGTACACCCATGATGATCCTGAGGCCCACAAGTATCCCTAAATCGTGTACCAATGTTGGACTACAACAGAAAGGAATGAGAGCTTTATGGTACATTTACATGCGTGGGATGTATGCCTTAGTTAAGCAGGGAGTTTCCGAGCCCTGAATAAGCCAGTTGACATGTATCGGCTTAGATACCAGTCAAAACATGTAAGCAGACATGTGATTAGGTGAATCATTATATTTCAACAACTACCCACTCACATCAGTTTTTTTTAATCATATCAAGGGTACCCACGAATAAAAGGGAAAATGTTTGGGTATACACTTAGTAACATTTATTTATGTTTCACCTGGACCCCTGCTATTGTCCCGATATAGAATACCTTAAGAACTCCCTTTAAGGTTGTGTCTGCCAGAATGGCACTGTCCTACTCTGGAATGGGGTGGCTGCAGAGGATGAAGCATGCCACAATAATTTGTGGATGAGGTGACCTCTACAATTTCTTGCTTAAACTCTTCGGGTGACCTGACATTTCTTGCAAATTGTAGTAGAGGTGATTCACTCACTCAAGCAGAATTTGTGCTATATCCTGCTTGGTAGGAAGATGTGCTTGGATATTTTTCCTCTTTCTCTCCCTTTGTGATTGTAGACAGTGCAGGAACACAGAATCGTGAAATGGGGGCTTAGGCCTTTGAAACTTTATGAGGCATACATCAGTGAAGCTGACATCCAGGTTTGACCTTGACGATACAATCATGACCAGTGCTGTGGGTCTACAAATTCTGGTGCTACCCCTGCTGGGGCAGACTGCCCTCTGACAAAGACCAGGAGAGAGTAGTGAGAACACACTCAAAACAGAAATGTAAAAACACCAGAAATTAAATAACATCTAGTGGCTGAAACAACAGTATAAAAGTGGGACCTAGAAACCCACACATTGTTCATCAATGTAGATAAGATCACCAAGGCTTTGAGCTGCTACAAACAAGACTGAGACCACTGTCGGCTAGCTGCCAACTGGAAGAGGGGCCACATGGCAAGAAACCAAGAAAGCTTTTCCTATGCCTGCAGCACCAGGATTCTGCCTGCCTGCCAATACCAGTATGCCCTGTGAGGAGGAGGAGAAAGCCTTAAGGGAGTGAGGCCCACTGAGAATCCTGAGGAGTGTATCCCAGTGAGTGAAGTGTAAGGTGCCCAGACTATTGCTGCGAGAGAGTGCTGTCTGCCCTCTTGTGGAAGTCTGCAACCCCCATCAGGGGCATCATGATTTTTCAGACCATTGCCTGTTGAAGTTAAACGGCAAAGCCTGTCTCCCTTTGCTTGTGACCCCTTCTACAAGGAGTGTCGCATGGTTCATACTTTCTCTGTAAAACTGCATTTGTTGGACAACATAAATGTCAAAAACTGCTCAAGACTGAGTCCACGCACACCATCAAGATATGCTGGCCTTAGTCCTGGATAGCTCACAGTGCACATTCTGTACCACTAGCCTAGCAAGGTAACAGGTGGTATGTGCAACCTCAGAACAGGAAAACCCTGACTCCCCAACGAAATTGTGTAAACAGATCTAAAGCACTTTCATTTGGTAACTCATGCATGCCCAAGGGGAAACACAAGAAATACTCACATTGGCATTTCAAATATTTATTGAAGCAATATACGTGCTCTGCAATTATTAATATAAGGAAACAAAACTGAGTAATCAGCATTACAAGAATGGTAAAGAAAATGAACAGTTCAACCATTGTGCTGTTGCATAGAATATATGTTTGCATATAAGTACAATTACAGTTAGACTCCTACCTAGCGCTCCCTAACTTAGTGTACCTATGGTGGGTGAATCTGCCAGAATCCCTATGGGTGATCTAACTCTCCAGTTACAAGTGGGTGTGTTTCATTTGGGAGCCCAACTTGGTGCAGAGCAGGTCACCATCCTTCTTAGGAGGTAAGCCGGATTCAGGTGGGCTGGAATTCTGAAATGGGGTGAACTTGACAGTGTCAATGAAATGCTCCTCTAACTAAACAAAGGAGTGATGTAATTTATATAACAAACTTCACCTATGTTGCCATGCCGAAGCCTCAGTCAGGCCGTCATTATTGATCCTATCCTTACAAAGCTGTTGCCGAACGAACAATAACAAACAAACAACACTTTGTGCAGTGAACTTTAGCTGTTGTGCAGAATGTTCAAGGCTCTGACAATATGCCTACGAAGATGCAAAGTTATTTCATGGAACATTATCCCATGAAAGTACGCAAGCAAATGTGTGTCAAGTGTGAACTTTCAAGAAAAGTTGTTAACTTCAAACATAAGCATGCAAAATGGTGGTGTTCTCGTCTGGGCCTAATGTGACCGTGGACCAATAGGAGGCCATTAGCATCATTGGAGCCATCCCCAGGTTCAACCAACACCGTTGAAGGCCATTGTTCATGCCCATGACATTTACCATGCCAGGAGGGGGCCACTAAGGCCAGTGGAGCCAACACTCTTATTGGAGCAGTCCCCACGGCCATCAGTGGGACTTGAGATCTAGAATAAAGGCCACACTACGTCATCGCCAATGCTCTAACATCTTACCTGCGCGAATTTCAAAGGAGGAGTCACCTTCTGCACCACAAAGCTAACACAAACTGCGACCACCTCGGCGCACTGCTCCCTCTAAACAGATGAAGACATGGTGAATCTCATTCATCGCCAGAGAGAAGGAAGATGTGCTGTGACTGGTTAAGACTGAAGCAGAGCCGGCAAGCTTTTTGAGAATTTCACAAACTTGGTGTATTTGCATCATAGCCAAAATTAGACTTTATTGTGCATAGCTAGTGTGGCAGCACCTTTGGAGGTCATCTTAATTAAATAATCAGAAACAAGTTTGTTAGAGTGAATGAGGGAGTGGGAGGACCTGGAGACACTTCCTAGGAAAGCGCTAGAGTACTCACCTGAGAGACTTTAGTGTCTAGTCTTTAGTGTGCTGTTTTATACTTTGTATGTATATTAAATTTGGTATTCTTACCAAAAGTAAGTGTTGGGCTTGACAATCCAATTATTGAGGGTGACTATTTGTATTTTGAGGCTTGAACCTTTGCTTACCTTGCACCTGCCTCACCCTGAGAAGCCTTGGACTGCATGATCCACGCTACCACTGAGAGTCAAGTGCTGAAGGGGTAGTACATGTCAAAAGAGCAATTGATGGACAGAATGCAGAACAATGTCATACATTCACCCCAGTACAGAGATCTGGGCCTAAATCCATCGTTCTTTTGCTCACCATTCCAGTTTGGACCCAGCCATATGGAAATCAGTCTTGAACATGCGCCCAATGGGAAACAATCCAGCCCGAACAGCCAGGCCAGGTCCTCCCTAGACTGGGAACAAGCATCCTAGGACTGGTTTTGAGGTTTCACCCCTCTTCAGCAAGGATAGCTTGATTCCAGTGGCATGGAGAGCACGGGACCCATGTCTGGGCACACCTGTCCTACTCGAGGAGACAAATACAAAAAGAACAATTGATGGACAGAATGCAGAACAATGTCATACATTCACCCCAGTACAGAGATCTGGGCCTAAATCCATCGTTTTTTTGCTCGCCATGCCATTCCAGTTTAGACCCAGCCATATACAAATCAGTCTTTACCTTGCGCCCAATGGGAACAGTCCAGCCCGAACTGTCAGGCTAGGTCCTCCCTGGACTGGAAACAAGCATCCTAGGACCTAGGACCAGTTTCAGGGTTTCACCCCTTTTCAGCTAGGATGGCTTGACTCCAGTGGCATGGAGAGCACGGGACCCATGTCTGGGCATACCCGTCCCACTCGGGTTGAGAAATGCAAAAAGAACAATTGATGGACAGAATGCAGAAGCTAGCCTGGCTGGTGTAGGGTGATGCCCTGAAACCAGTCCCCTGGTGCTTATTTCCAGTCCAGGGAGGACCTGGCTTGGCAGTTTGGGATGGATTGTTCCCACAAGGAACAGAGTCAAGACTGATTTGCATATGGCTGGGTCCAAACTAGGGTGGTGTGGTAAGCAAAATAATGATGGATTAAACCCAGATCCTTATGACTGGGGGTGAATGTCTGCATTGTCCAGCATTCCGTCCATCAATTGTTTCTTTTGGGGTATTGCATATCCCCTTATACAGGTAGCTCCTGAGATGGCTCCTCTACATGACTCGTGCTATGATATCAACTTGATACATGAGGAAATCACGTGCACGCCTCTTAACGAACACCCGGCTGATAATGCTACAAGTAACTAACCCCGACCCTGGGGTTTGCCCTTGAAGTTGCGCTCAGCAGGCGCAGCTCGACACGTGGGGATGGATCTCTGCTTTATGACAGAAGTAAGTGGAGAGATGCAAGCATCAGACAGAGCGGGAACAAGCACCGATGGAAATGAACGAGTGAAGGGCGCGGCACTGCTATTTACCCGAGATGAGTCATACGAAGGCTGAACGAGCCATTCCACTCCTGGCAGCGCAGAGTCTGGGAGCAGAAGCGGCAGAGGCGCCCTCGCCATAAATCTTTCATCTCAACCTGAGCTCCTCCCGGCGAGGGGAAAGGGCGCCAGGTTTTCATATTGCGGCAGCCGGCAATCAGTCCCGGGCCCTGCACTGACATATCTGGCGGATGTCCGACTGCACCCTACGATCTGCCGCGCTACAAGCAATGGGGCTTGTAAGAGACGTCGCGGCATTCACTGAAAGGCCAAGTGGAACCAATTAGAAAACCGCACTCCAGCCTGCTGCAAAATGCCTCCTACGTCAGGAGTGTTTCCGGCCACGTGCTCTTTGCCGCCTGTTCCATCTCTTACTCGCCGAGCCTCGTTCTAAAGGCATTTGTGAGAGCAAGGCAGGCTTACAGCGCAAAAACCCTTATCTGTGTGCGTAAAACCAACTTTTGCTATACAGGAAACTTGTTTTTTAACATCGAGGTTCATGGGTGGTAAATCTACTCTGTTAGTGGAGTGTGGCTTTTCTGTGGTGGGAAAAGTTTGCGCACAGCCATAAACTTACAAAGTTGTGGGTATTTATAAATACATTTGCGACCCCTTTCCACTTATAATGGATTGTAAATGTGCTCCTGTTAGAGGCAGAAGTGAAGCATTTTACAGGGTTGTCACTGGAAGGAAATAGCCCCGAACATGGCGACGGTACAAAGAATGTTTTTTCTCCTGTGGAAAAAGTAACAAATGCATTTGCACTTGTTTTTTTTTTTTTGCATGCACGCATTGTTATATATGTCTATTTTCTCAAGTGCAAATGAAATGCACTAATCCTTTGCAGGAATATGCCTGTAAAGCAGAGGATGGTGTATGTGTCCAGGTGTAAACTGAAAAGTGTAGTGAATTCTTGAAAAACCATATGAATTGTTCAATTCAGGGTGCAGACATACTCATTTCTTTCAGAACAAGGCCTTTTGCCTTCTGTATCGCTCTGCCTTCATTGCTTCTATACCCTGTTGAAATTGATCATTCCAGCACCTTCTCCATCCCCGGTACCATGCTTGCATCTCACCAGGCCAAAACCACCCTGTCTTGTGGGCCAAGCACGTTGGAAAGTGTGTGTACCTGAAGTGTGCATGAGCCACAAAAAGGAATAAACAACACCACCCTTGAGTGTGCTCTATGCACGCAATGCCTACATACATAATACACACATAGGGCCTAATTTATGGGAAATTGACATAGTGCAGGGCCGCAAGTCTTCTTGCCGCACTGCCCCATGCTAATGTGAAAGGTCAGGAATGCACCGAATTTATGAAATATGGTGCATTCCTGTCCTTTCCCCGTGTGCTAGTGCACAATTTAATGCCTATACGCAACACAGGCACTCTTGAACAGTGATGCAAGGGTGTCTGTGTTGCATACAGGATTTTTTTGTGCAGGAAGGGGCGCCTTCCTGCACAAAACAATCTTGAGAGGCATTTTCCTCTTTCTATGTGTGCTGCAGAATGTAGCACACATGGAAAGTGGTAAAACAACGAGAAATACAAATATTTCTCCTCGCTACTCCTGCTCTGGGGAGGCGTAGGGTTTTGGCATTGCCCCAGGTTTACGTGAATAAGTAAATCTGGGTAGCATCAAAATCCATGGGTGTTGCGTGGGAAAACCCACCACAGCGCCCATGGAGCACCTCCCTGGTGCAGAGTAAGGCAATGCAGCAACTTTCACCCCTTGCCACTAACCAAAGGGGTGTACTCGTACACAGTGCAGAAGTAAACCTCCAACAATTTCCGGGTCGAGAAGAAATCAGAGAGAAATATGTGGTTTTACAACCACAGGCCAAACAAAGCGGTCTACAAGGTCTGACGTGTGAGGTTAAGAGACCCAGGACCTGCAGGAGTTGTCTAACAATGTCACCTGCCCGCAAACGCGTGGTACTCACCAGTGCAGAAGAATCCTGACTGCAAAGACTTCTGCAGTGAGCTGTGCAGGTGCTGAAAGGCTGTGTCTGCAAAGCACAGACCAAACTACTGCAAGGCGCTGTCTTTGTGCTCCAGCAGAGCTCATCGCAATGCTGAGTATCCTGACTGTAGTGTACACACTATTCAGGCTCCTGCAGTGAGCTGTCATCCTGCTGAATAACCCTGCGTGCAAAGTAAACACCAGGCTCATGCAAGGAGCTGGCCCCGTGCTGAATAACCTTGCATGCAAAATACCTACACCAGGCTCCTTCGTGGAGCTGTCCTGTGAACAGGCTGTTCAGAACAGCCCTGCGTGCAAAGTACACACCAGCCTCATGCAAGGCGCTGTCCGCGTGCTGAATAACCCTGCGTGCAAAGTACACACACCAGGCCCATGCCAGGAACTACCCTCGTGCTCAACAGCCCTGCGTGAAAAGTACAGGCTCATGCAAGGAACTGTCCGCGTGCTTAACAACCTTGCGTGCACAGTACACACCAGACTCTTGAAAGGAGCTGTCCTCGTGCTGGATAATCCTGCGTGCAAAGTACATAACGAGCTCAGGCAAGGAGCATTCTTCGTGCTGAATAACCCTGCGTGCAAAGTGCACACTCCAGGCTCTTTCAAGGAGCTGTCCTAGTGCTGAATAGCACTGCGTGCAAAGTGCACAACAGGCTCCTTCACAGAGCTGTCCTCGTGCTGAACAGCCCTTCGTGCAAAGTAACCTGGCTCATCCAAGGAGCTGTCCGCGTGCTGAACAGCCCTCCGTGGAAAAGGGCACACCAGGCTCCTGCAAGGAGTGGTCCCAGTGCTGGATAAACTTCCGTGCAAAATACACACCCCAGGCTCATTCAAGGAGCTGCCCTTGTGCTGAACAGCCCTGAGTGCAAAGTACACACCAGGCTCCTTCAAGGAGCTGTCCTTTTGCTGAATAGCACTGCGTGCAACGTACACACCAGGCTCATTCAAGGAGCTGTCCTTGTGCTGAACAGCCCTGAGTGCAAAGTAACCAGGCTCATTCAAGGAGCTGTCCGCGTGCTGAACATCACTCCGTGCAAAGTGCACACCAGGTTCCTGCAAGGAGTTGTCCCCGTGCTGAATAACCATGCGTTTAAAGTACACACACCAGGCTCCTGCAAGGAACTACCCTCGTGCTGAATAACCCTGCGTGCAAAATACCCACCAGGCTCCTGCAAGGAACTATCCTCATGCTGAGTAGCCTTGCGTACAAAGTACCTACACCAGGCTCCAGAAAGAAACTACCCTCGTGCTGAATAACCCTGCGTGCAAAGTACACACCAGGCTCCTGCAAAGAGCTGACCCGTTGCTGAATAACCTTGCATGCAAAATACCTACACCAGGCTCCTTCTAGGAACTGTCCTCATGGTAAACAGGCTGTTCAGAACAGGCTTGTGTGCAAAGTACACACCAGGCTCCTTCAAGGAGCTGTCCTTTTGCTGAATAGCACTGCGTGCAACGTACACACCAGGCTCATTCAAGGAGCTGTCCTTGTGCTGAACAGCCCTGAGTGCAAAGTAACCAGGCTCATTCAAGGAGCTGTCCGCGTGCTGAACATCACTCCGTGCAAAGTGCACACCAGGTTCCTGCAAGGAGTTGTCCCCGTGCTGAATAACCATGCGTTTAAAGTACACACACCAGGCTCCTGCAAGGAACTACCCTCGTGCTGAATAACCCTGCGTGCAAAATACCCACCAGGCTCCTGCAAGGAACTATCCTCATGCTGAGTAGCCTTGCGTACAAAGTACCTACACCAGGCTCCAGAAAGAAACTACCCTCGTGCTGAATAACCCTGCGTGCAAAGTACACACCAAGCTCCTGCAAAGAGCTGACCCGGTGCTGAATAACCTTGCATGCAAAATACCTACACCAGGCTCCTTCTAGGAACTGTCCTCATGGTAAACAGGCTGTTCAGAACAGGCTTGTGTGCAAAGTACACACCAGGCTCCAGCAAGGAGCTTTCCGCGCCCTGAATAACCCTGCGTGCAAAGTACATACCAGGGCACGCACGGACTAGGGGTCTGATCTCTGTGCTGAATAGCCACGCCTCCAAAGTTCACCACCGGCGCCTGCTGGTAGCTGTCCAAGCGCTGATATTACACCGCTGCAGAACTCTCTGCTGGGCTTCTGAAGGGACATTTTGCTAAATTTAATCACAGGCTGCTGCCGAAGGCTGTCCAAGCTCTGGTGCGGATGTACGGCCCGTTCCCTCGAGGGAGCTCTGTACGTATTCCTAGGAGTAAGAGCTCGATAGTAACAGCCTCATCACCTGCAGGAGGTGTGTACACATAATTCACCTACATCTCCAAGCTGAGCGCGAGACAGGGAAAGATGCCGACCCGTGGTTTGGGATTCAGTGTCATTTCCTACAGGGAGAAATGCACAGGTGCAGAAGTGCTGAGATCACATTTAAAGTTCAACTTTTTCATGAAAATAATAATTAGAGATTTATTTTCCCTAAAGAAGTAGAAGTCCCTTTGCCCGCAGTGCAGGATCATAGAGTCATTCAGGTATAATAACCGGCTCTAAAATCCACGTCTTTAGGCAAGTGCTTAACTCATTAGCAGCACCACAGAGGTTTATGCTATTTTTACAACTGCGAGGGAATGGGCGCCTTGAAAATGCCTCCTGTGGTTCATGGTGTTATAAAAACATGGACAAATTAGCCTCCGCCCAATCATGATGCAGAGGTATGCCCAGTGCAGAAGACGCGCGCTGTGAGACAGGAACAGGCACTGGGTGGACTGTTCTTAGCATTGCCCAAAACAGGGAGCTGTGGCAAAGCAAGGGTGAAATGGCTCAGCTGCAAGCAAGAAACGTACTGGCATCTCCTAGGTAGGGTGGGAGTCTAGCACTATTTGGGGTGCAAGGAGCCCCTCATGCCCCAGGGTTCAGTCTCCCATCCTTGGGGCGTAATAGCTGGAACCAAAGACCGGACGGCCCTCCGCCCTGGGTCAATGAGACTCGATTGAGCTCCATATACACCAACAGCCATTGTCTGCGGTTAAACTGTCCTTGTAACTCCTGCTGACGCCCTGCCCAGCCGTACACCAGGAATTGATCCTTATTCCTCAGACAACGGCCAAACACCCTTTTTCAAGGTATTTTAATGCAATTCTACAGGCCACCTTCCTGTTTCTGGCACACCATGATCCAATCATAAGGCGTCATTAATTTAATCAGGCAATAGTTTATTGTGTAGTCCTGAAGATGATCCCATTGTATTAGGAGCTAGAGATCGAAACGTCGACTTTTCAAACAGTACCGCAATTTATCCACTGTGAAAATTGTATTGTGGTTACTGTTGGTTAGAGCTTACTCGAGTTTTTACTGTATTGTAAGCCACCACTTGCTCCCTATGTTTTTGCATGCTATTCTTGCTTTCTTTTCATTTCTCTTCTGTTAAAGCTCGGAACAGGATTGTGCCCTTGTTTTATTTTCCCCGTGGTTTTCATTCTGTTATATTCCTTGTGTATTGTTCGAAATAAATGTTCCTCTGTCCGGCTGGACATTGCAAGACTGTCCATAGTTCTCATTGAAGTCTATGTCGAAATGTCTCTATTATCTATCATTAAGCTAAGGACCTTTGTTCTTTAAAAATAACTAAACTGTTATGGCAACACAATTTAATTACTTCATGAGTGAGATTGGAAGTTTATTTTCTTCCTCAGCAACTACCCTTCACTTTCTTGGGAATATTGTCCCTACTAATAACCGCCATACACTTTATTTATAAAAGAACCAGCCTACGAATCAACAGTCACTGAGTGGGGGGCGACCTAATCTGTTTTTCCGCCCTTTAAACTCCTTAGTGCATAGAACACATAACAGTGTGGCAACACACTGGGCAGGCAGAGGCACATTAATAATCCAGACTCACTCCTCTTCACGACCCAAAATTGCATAGGTGCTGTAGCATTTGGAACAGCAAATTAAGAGCACCTTTCTGTCACTCATTCACAACACTAGTATTTCCAAAATAGGCTACATTCCAGCTATCTTACCATCCAACCACACATGTAAGCTAAGGCTTGAACATATTCGGACAAGACATCCACAAATGCAGGCTATGATGATGATGATACCCGTAGAGGATATTCATGCTATATTGTGAATCTTTTTCAAGAAGGCTCATTTACGAAAGTATCAGGCTAGTCTCTAAGGACCTGATGTGCAAAGTGATTTACTGGTCACAAACCCTGAATAATAGGGTTTGCAATCACTTGGAAAACACTTTCGCAATTGCATCAAGTGTTTAGAAACCCATTCCGCACTGCAATGTGATTATAGGAGTTCTCTGCAAATTGGGAGCTGAGGTGGTAACTGATTTGCAACGGGGAAGCAGTCCCCCTTTTGACAACTTACCCCTTGGAAATCAGCTTGGTGGCTTCAGAGGAAGTAGGCAGCGGTCCAGTGAACCACTACCTGCTGCCACTGAAGAGTTCTAAAACTAAAAACTTCATTTCTTTCTAGAGCACACCATCACCCAGGAGGGTACCCTGGCGCTGAGCAGGTGTGAGTCTGGGCACACTTAGGGCCTAGTGGGACTCCTCAAAAAGCCAGGCCGTCAGCCTCTTGCTTAAGACCTATCTGATTAATACTAATTATGCGGATCAGTCTGTAAACCACTTGAGTTTGGTATTTGTTGTTTGTACAGAGGTTGGTTTGCAATATCAGATTGCCTTCACCAACTGTCAGTGCACAATTTGCGATCACTTTATACAAATGTAATATTTGTACATCAGGCTCCAAGTTCCATTAGTTATTTTTGAGAGCCTGCAATGTTGAATGCATTTCCAATCTTCTGAGAGATCTGTATCTGGTGTGGTATCCATGGATGGGGAATCATTTTAGGAAGAGAAGAGATGACACTGCATATCTGAGTTTACAAGACGGGAAACACTGCCATCTCTTACAACCAGCAGGGCAGTAAAATCTGAGTGTTATGACTTTTGGCTGGAACAGTCATCTGGCTGGGTGCCCGGCACAGCAGACTCCAGGCTCCGCAAGAGTCAATATCCGCCAACCCGCTGTCTGTGTCCTAGACCTCACACAGAACAGGCTTGCGATGACCGTCACAGTATCTGGTCTTGCCAGCTCCGAGTGAGAGCTATCCAGACCGCTGTGCACTAAAAGCAGCCTCTCCCTAGGAAAGGAATCAACTGGCCCTCTGGGAACATCCCCCTAAGCTTGATAGAAATGATATCAATAAGCTGATCACTAGGAGTATGCAAAGCTGCAAAGTCACCCTAATAATAATGTTGTGTGATAGAACAACGTATGTGATTACCACGCATGCCGGTTCCAAGTGGTCTTAACCCCTTCAGTGCCACGCCCTTTCCCACTCCTGTGCCGGGCGTTGCACTAGTGGGTGGGGTTCATGACGAGATAGTCTCGTCATGGGCACAGCGCAACCGTGCTCCATGACGAGACTATCTCGTCATGGGCACTGAAGCGGTTAACCACGCATATGCCTTTACCACGCATGCCTTTACAACCAAATATGCATAGTTAAGGCATATATGGGAAAGACATAGGCGTGGTTAATCAGGTAAGCGTAACCTGCCATCACCTGCCCCCCACCTTGAGCCCTTAAACTACCCCCCTCCCTCCTGAAAACCAGCCCCTTCTCCCCAAGCAGTAAAAACATCCCTGCTCCCCCAGCCCCAAAATGGACCCCAATCCCTGCCCCCGCCCTGAGCCCTAAAACAGCTCACCAAGCCGCCATCCTGTGACCTAAAACTACCCCCTCTCTCCTGAAAACCAACCCCCTCCCCCACTGAGCCTTAAAAAGTACCCAACCCGTCCCCATATCTCTAAAACCTACCCAAAGCTCCCCCGAGCCCTAAAAACTACCCCAAGTCCCACAGCACTAAAGACTATTGGACCCCCCCCCCCATAATCCCTAAAAACTACCCCGACCGCCTCAAGCCCTAAAAACTACCCAACACCCCCTGAACCCTAAAAACTACCCTGATGCCCTACAAATACATTTATTTATTTCTGCAAGCTTCCCACAGGGTGAGGCTTGAGATGTTGAACAGAAAGTGGCCGCTTCAGTGGCCTTTCATTGTGCAGAAGAAAATCACCCCATAATGCTGCAATGGGATACTTGTGTTTGTTGGCAGCTAACTTCAGGGCCTTCATCCCAAATTTGCTACCCAACACCTAAAAAAAAATCCCCTACCCCTTGACAACCGCTCCCTTATAGACCAATTTTTTTTGTTTGAACCCTCGCTCCCTATCCCAAGAGCTAATTTCTACCCCTACTAGCCAGCAGTAACCCACACCCCGTCCACCGCCATATCACTGTGATGCTTGCGCATCATGTCCTGGGATTCCTATCCACCAATAGAGGGACATCCACCGGACAGATAACCTCACATAGGCAGAGTCAGAATAGTTCTTTTGATTTCGGCCAGCAGCTGTTCCCAGACCTCACAGACACAAGACCCTCTCCCACCCCTCTGGGTAGGCTTTGTAGAACCTCTTTGGGATCACATTTTGTTTCAGCCAATACGAAAAAGGGAACATTTCCGAAATAGCTGGACTTGTAAATAATTAATGGAGGTTAGCCGCCATAATAACACATTTGTTTAACTGTGCAATTATTTGCATCGCTGAGCTAGAGGAAACAAATCGATTAATTACACAGTAAAGAGAATCACTTGGAGACAGAATCGAATCCGAATCCTGTAAAAAACAAAAAAACCTCCTTCCTGAAATGTAGTGCGGTGAATAAGTGGATTTTTAGAATTTTACCCTTAATTACCGTAAAATAAAGTAACATTGCCATGCTGCTAAGAAATTGGGTTCTTCACCCGCCCATCCCCCATACCTCTGTCACTCTCAGGTTCTTCTCATACCTACTGTTTAACTCTGATGCTGTGCTGTATTTTTGCCAGAGTCTACAGTGTAAACTTGTGCAAACACCGTTTGCGACAGGAAGCACAGCCTTTGCTGAGACCTGGAGTGACCTGCAGGTCACAAATTTGAATCTTGACAGAGCCAGGACAGCTTTTCACCCTTTGAATGTTGATATATTGAAAACCACCAAATGTCAATTTTCATGTGTCCCTAGGAAACCCGATAGGGCTAATAACAGAAGGTACTGGCCAAATCTGGTTTAAGAGGTGTATTTCATCCGGAGATTTCGGCTGATGTTATTCCCCGAAATCCCATAATCTGGAGTACTTCCACCTCAGAGTTACCCACGCCTCGGGGTAGGAGATTAAGGGGACGAATTCCACTCAATTTGACATCCCTCAATAAACGAGGAACAGTAGCACCCGTTATTTACACCAGAAATTGAAAGACATGAATTGCTATGTGGTAAAAAGTCACTACATTTATAAACATTAGTGTCACTGGGCTGGCACAGTAAGAAATATGGGTAGACCATATAAAACTAAGCGAAAATTGGGATTACTGAGTAACAAACTTTAAAATAGTACTATGATAATGCACAATTTATAGCTTCATTTGCACCTGCTGTACATTTAAGTTATCTATTTTCTTTCCTAGGCAAACAAGTTCTCTTAATTGAGATTCCAAAGGATTTTCTTTTCTTTAGTTCTCAGGAGAAGTAAGTGGGACGTGTGTAACAGAGGGAAGTTTCTTTTCATTGAGAAGTTTTTCTAAACAATCACACTGCAACCTGAAACCTACCTTCTGGGAAGCCTACTTAAGCTATTGACACAAGTGTTAGCTGTCCTTTATTTCTGAGCAGAAGGACTGTATTTGGAATAACACCTACCCAGAACACCTTGCATGTTTTTATGTTTTTTTGAGGTGGAAATGGGACTTGGGACTTTTTTTTACCAGGTGTGATGAATTCTTCCTATTCTGATATAAAGAAACCAAATGTATAGACTCTCTGGGGGGTGAATTTAAATCATTTAGGGGGATTCTAAAGGGAAGTCCAAGTAGTTAAAAAATCAATTAGGAATCACTCTATGTAGAAACTAATTTACATTCCTTTAAGCATTATCCAAATTAATAGGCATAATTATAAAAATGGCAATTCTCACTAACAACCTTCTTCCTCAAATTCTTTCATTTAAATATTCTTTTTGCATAGAAAATATGTACAACTTATGGTGATTGCAAAAATCATTACACATATAACATTTAACAGAAACATCAATTTAAAATACACGTATATAATACTTAACCACAAGACCCCATACAGTAAACAAAAATATACAATTAATTGGTTGATATGTAAAAAGTCCTTGTCAAAATCTAAATTGACAGAGACCAGTATATTGATTCCTGCTGGTTCATTCAGAGTGAAGCCTGTTCCTGATTCTGATGGACTTATTTTCAATCAGTCCTTAATTCTTGGGCACCCTGTAGCCAAATGTGTTAGTCCATCCCTATACAGAAGTTGGGGTTTGCTCATACAATGTCGACCCATTATAGCCTACTCAATTTCCTTATAAGAGCCTCATTGGGACAAAACAAGGGCATATAGTAAGGGTGTCAATGAATGGAAATTACCATGTGGGAAATATATTGCGGTGCGGGGGATTAAAAAACGGGGCAAATAAGACCAATCAATCCATCTTAAACAGCAAGTGCCAGGGACTAGCGGAATTTTCATAGGTGGAGAGAGCAAGTCGTTAACTCAGATGTCTGATCAAAGACATGCTCACCAAAGGGAAGACATGGGATATAGAATATCCATCGACCAATGTCCTTAGCCACGGTCAACCACCATGCATCTGGTATATATACTTGTTCACCCAATGTGATAAAGGATATAAGAGCTGCCTCAATCCATATCCTTACTCACAACAAAATCCCCTTGCATGTGCAGGAATGCGAGATCTCCCATAGTCAAACCCAAAAACATGAACTAGTTTTGATCCACTTACAAGTAACACTGTTCAACGCCAGCCTAATTCTGCAAATAACACATGTGCAACACATCTATGTGAAAGTCAAGGGAAACTTGTCAGCTAACCTGTGTACATCATAACATCTATAGTACCAAGTATTATGGCATACAACAAGTGACGTAATAGGGTTACCCTCTCAAATTCGGAGCAAATCCCATAATCTTGTGGTCTATTGAAAAGGAATCTGCTCCTTCCTTCCAGTCCCCATCTGGTATAACAACTTGAAAATTGGGATCTTGCACCAGATGGGACCAATGCAGACGAGACCTGTGAGTTCCAACAAGCTTCCCAGCTTCGATGCAAAATTCAGATGGGCGCCATTTTTGACTATCTCTAAATATACATATCGCTGGGAGTAAATCCAGCATCTTGTGGTGGTGTGATAGTGTGAATTAGACAATGTTCTGGGTCATTGCAATATCAGTTCAATCATCTTGGCAGCATAAGGGTGGGTCTAGATCAAAAGAGTTTATCACGGTAGGTCCAGCCTGGGATGTAAATGTGCTGCCCCCAGTTTGGCCCCTCTCTGTGTTCCCTATGTATGTGCAGGGGGGGCTTGATGTGTGTGTAACATCTTGTAATCAGATACAATACTACCACCAACCAAATGCATTGTGCAGGCCCCCAAACAAAACCCTCTCACCAAAACAAGCATGACATTCTGCCTAGTCACCTTTTCCTCCATCTTGGAATGGTGTGAGCATCACCGCTGTGTCTATTAAAAATCCCATATGAAGAAAAAGAGAGGGGCGGGGGGTTTCCTTTGGTTCTCAACATTCTATTCATATATAAACATAGGCCGAATTTGGTATGTAAAACCAACATTTAGTCTAAGGCCATCACACTTAGTTCCACAATATTTACGTCATCAAATAAATATGTATATGTTTGACAGTACTCGGCGCCTCCAGACATTGGAACTATGCAATTTCAAGGCAAAAGTAAGGCAAACATCTTCAGAAGACGCATATACCGAGCCTCTGGCCCCTCCTTGTAAGTGGGTGTGGCACAGTTCAAGGCCAATGATGAACCCCAAAGTGAGGTGCTAAGAGGGTGGGAGCTCCTCTATACCAATGCCCTGTTGACATCCACAGCCAAATATTTGAAAAGCATTCTTAGCCCAAGGGTATTTCGAAATCTATTTTTATTTTAGTATAAGTGTTTGATTCGGCACATACTCGGCCATGAGAAGTCACAAAGTGCCTAACAAAGAACATGTAATCATCTAAAATGTGAGAGTTGAGTGAGGGTGAGACCCATAGACACCATATTAACCAAATTAAAAAAAATCAAGACTTATGCAGAGGACAGGTGGATGCATGTGTATTAAATTGCACCTACCTTTGCAAAGGGTGACATTTCCTTATTTCATGGGCAAAGTTAAACGTTTGCGCATTCCTAGTTTTAGTTATTTTCTTTTCTTTTGTGAGACTGCGTTAGGCAATTAGCGAGAGCCTGTAGATAACAGAGCTCTGATCCAGGAGCCACTCCCCAGCTGTACAGTAGTATCAAGGGTTCAGTGAGTTTTTTTTATCCACAACGCACAAGAACAAGGTAGGAAGTAAACCTTTCTAGAGTGCAATTGGCACATTTGGCACTCAAAAGGTGGCACAATTATACAATGGGTTTTCACCATTGGTGTAGGTTTACACCTTGCAAATTCCCCTTCCAGTGTCATTGTTCTTTTAACCTTGGACTCTGTCCCTAGAAATGGACTCGCAGAGTTGTAATAAACTCCCAAAGAAGAGGGAGTCTCCCACCCAGCCTGCTGAAAGCTGTGACCTGCTGAAGACAGCTACTGAGTGAAAGTATCCTATGGGGTTTCTGGTGCCGAATGACCCTGTGATCCTGTGTACCGTAAGTGACCCTTTCCCCTAGACCATATGACTGCGGAAATCCTGCAGACTTTGTATGCTTGGATGGCTATTGGCCAGTGCCTGTGAAATGTTGCAAAAGATATTCAACAACTTTTAAAAAGTGTGAACATTTGTTGTCATGTTCACAAATTCTTTGGGACACAGAAGATCCATACATTAAACTTTAGACACTGCAACAGCTACAGGCCTAGGCTCAACTTGACCTCCAAGGTATTTTAACATTTTCAACCAGCTCAATCCACTTGTCCAAACACCTCTCATCAACTCACTGTGTTCTTCCTCAACAGAGGCCTGCTGCCCCTTTGGAACCAGGTTCCAGAATAGCTTGCCATTGAAATTATCAATTTGAATATGGGTTTGACTCAACTTAAGAGGACTTAAGCACCAATTCCTATTTTCAAAGTTCACTAGAGTGACTATTTCTTTTAAGTCAAAAACTATTGATTACAAGCTCTTGACCCCCCCATTTCATTTTGTTAATTTTAGATTCTGAATAATCATTAAATATATATTATTATCTAAGCTTGGTTATACACAAAATGTTTTTTTTTTTTACTAAGGTGATACATACATTTCTTGCTCATACCCTCTTCTCTCCAACCAAGCTGTCAGGAACTTTTTACAAATCTTGCAGTTTGTATGAAACACCAAAGAGTACAACGATAGGGACAGGCCTATCCTACAAACCTCGAAGGAGGCTAGTTTGAATTATTCTGAGTTAGTAAGAACTTGTATAAGGTCTTTAAGTCACTAACCGATTGGTGAATTATGGGTTTTATATTAATGTACGGGCGGAACACATATCTAAATATAAAGACTATACAGTGGCACCTGAGTCTGATCTTTTTATTCTACTAGCAATCATTTCAGGCTCCTCCTGCCCTCCACCTCAAGCCCTCTAAGAACACCAGATCCATCAAGCAAGTCAACTGGTACACACCAGAACTCATGATCATGAAACGCAGCTGCAAATGTCTGGAGAGACAATGGAGCACCTGCAAAGATCCCACTAACCGAGCCACCTTCAAATCAGCCCCAATAAATACCATCACCACCAAAAAGCACCCTTAGCAGAACGCATCAAAGCCTCCTCCAACCACAGCAAGGAACTCTTCAACATCGTCAGAGAGTTCTCCTGCCCATCAGCCACTGAGAACACAATCTTCCCATCCCAGGAACTCTGCAACACCCTGGCAGACTAGTTACACAACAAGATATCCACCATCTACAGTAACTTACTGACCCCCACAACCTACTCACGCCGATGGATGCCACTCACAATCCCCCACTCACCACATGGGAACAGCTCACCACACAGAGCACCATGGCCATCATTAACTCCATCCACTCCTGAGGACCCACGGACCCCTGCTCCCACCACTTCTTCAACCTCAGGAGCAAGAAAATCAGCAACAAACTCACCTCCATCCTCAACACAGCCATCACCACTTTCACCTTCCGCAAATATCCGACCCCTCCTCAAGAAACCCTCTGCCGACCCCAGCAAACTCAAGAACTACTGTCCCAGCTCTCTGCTCCCTTTACCCTCTAAAATGACCTAGAGAAAGCTATCAACTGATGACTCACTAAACACCTAGAGAACAACAGCCTGATCGATACCTCCCAGACTGGCTTCCACACCAAACAGCGCACTGAGACCAGCCTGATCGCTGCCACTAATGACATCAAAACCTTTCTTGACCAAGGAGACAGAGCAGCCCTGATCCTACTCAACTTCTCAACTGCACTTGACACCATATCCCACCACACCCTCATCAAGAGACTCTGCCACATCGGAATTCAGGGAGATGCCCTGAAATGGATAGCATCCTTCTTCATAGGATGAACCCATAGAATTTGCCTACCCCCTTCACCTCGGAACTCAAGAGCTTCATCTTTGGCATCCCTCAGCCACACCCTGATCAACACATACATGACACCCTTCTCTGAAATCGCCAGAACCCATGACCTAAACATCATTTTCTATGCAGATGACACCCTGCTCATTCTCTCACTCTCAGAAGTCCCCTCCACCACCAGGACCATCTTCCACAATTGCAAGACAAGCAATGCTGACTGGATGAAGACCTAATGCCTGAAGCTCAACCGGATCTAGACTGAAGTGCTGATCTTCGAAAAGAAGACCTCCCCATGGAATGACACCTGATAGCCCACTGAACTCGGACCCACACCCACAGACCACGCCCACAACCGTGGCATCATCCTGGACAGCAAACTCATAATGAAACGCCCAATCAAAGCAGTCTCTTCCATATAATTTTATACCCTGAATATGCTCTGAAGGATCTACAGGTTGCTCCGAGTCGACACCAGGAAAACTGCCACCCAAGCCCTAGTCATCAGTCACATCAACTACAGCAACGTGCTCTACATTGCAATCACTCCCCAACTCCTAAAGAGACTCCAGACAATTCAGAACTCAGCAGCCAGGCTTATCCTCAACCTCCTAAAATAGATCCATGTCAGCCCCCACCTCAGGAACCTCCACTGGTTTCCCATCCAGAAAAATACCAGTTAAAGATGCTGACACACGCCTACAAGGCTCTTCATGCCCAAGGATCAACATACATCAACCATTGCCAGAGTTTCCAACAACCCTCTAGACATCTGCACTTCGCCTCCCTTGCCCTCACTCCCGCATCCGCTGAATCTACAGTGGTGGACGCTCCTTTTCTTACCTTGCCCGCCAAGCCCTGGCAACGCCGAACAGCATCCTCTCTCATAGAATTCAGAAAGAGATTTGAGACATGGCTCGTCGACTGATTGCAGCAGGACCCTAGCGCCTGAAAACCCTCATGGGTGATTAGCCACACTCTACAAATCCCAGTTGATTGATTCTGCGCTAATGCATCTGCACAGCCTTGTTGTCAAATGAACAAGGTGTTCTATAGCCTGTTAACAGATGGATTCTAAATTTGCTTAGGCCCATAAACAGGGCATGCCCATACTCATTTCGGGTGTTAGCCATGGACACCCATGAGGATGGACCCCACGAGGATGATCAAAACTAGGCCTGGGCAGGTAATGCCATTCCGCTTGCAGAATTGGCAGAATATGGTGACTCTGCATTACTCATGTAAGTTCACCCCAAATTCCGCCAATCGCCATGTGGCAGAATTCTTTCTCCCATGAGGCTTCAGAAATATGAGCTGACAAATGTGAGAGAGAGTTTGTGTGCCCAGTGCTATTTGCAGTAGTCAGGAGGAATTCCAGTGAGATTTTCCAAAGCGGCCGGTCACAGGCGCTTTTGTGGTCAGAGACCTGCTTCTCGAGTAGATGTTCTGCTCCAGCTGAAGCAAAATCAACTTGAATGGCCACATGTGTATGGCGCTATATCACACTGCAAGCATATTTCTGCTGGTGGGCGGAACTCACCAGAATCTGGCAGAGTTTTTATGTAACTCCATGGAATTCCATTGAGTGAATTTCCTCGAGTTTCGGCCACCCCTATTCAAACCTCCGTGGAATTACACGGAGTGAATTTTCACGAGTTCCGCATTCCGATATTCAAAATGAGGAGGAACATAGTTACTGATCCTTCTGAGCTGTAGAATGTCAAACCAGATGCTACTAGTAATTTTTGGCTTGTGTTTCTATTGATAGTACACAGTCAAAGATGAGACCCCTATTTTTCACTTTGGGCTTCAATGTAATGATCTCCTTGAACAACAGGAAGGGAGAAGATTTTAAATGTGGCTAATTTGGTACATGATACCAATGGCTTCATTTTTTTACTCTTTATTTTGTTTATCAGTGAAAGTAGAACTTTCTGGGAGAGATCGATTTTAAGAAGGATCTATAAGTCTACAGCATGTGATTGGAACCCTAGATTATAGCTATGGATGATGTCAAGGAAAGGTCAGATAGAAACATTAATGAGGCAAGATAAGAGTGGACTATGAATGTTTGTAATGTAGGACAACTGCTCCCTCTCACAGCACGAAGAAAAGGGTAGCAATGCAATTAGGGGATTTTTTTGCAGGATTCATCAAGGGCCGAATCTAAAGGGTAAACCTGTCCCAGCATTGGTCTGTTTCAGAATACTCTCCACCAACACATGCCGAACGAAAATGGTTATGGTAGTTTATCTGCGCTTGGGCTCCAAGAAAGATTTGGAAGATGTTGGTAGGAGGACATTCATTCTTCGCTGGTTTAGTAGTCATGTAAATGTAGTTCTTAATGCTGCTAACCTTATTGTAAAAATTCCTGGCGATAGACGTACATAAAGTCAAAGTTTGTAACTTAGTGAATGATGAGCCTCTGTGGTTGACCAATTTATTCAGTTCTCTAGTCAAGTTTTTGGCTTTAAAAATACGAACCAGAGCGCCTCTTCATGTGTGAGAATGGACTGAGAGTAGAGGTGAAAATGTTTTGAGTAAACAGCCCCTTCTTCAGCCAGATATATCGCCATTTCCCTTTTGCATTGCCTTCTTAACCATCTCATGGCCTTCAACTCATCTCCCCTTTTTTGTCTGAAGATCACTATTCCACGCAAGGCCAATTAACTATTGTTGTAGTTGCTTAATGCTAGCAGCACATTTACCCCGAGGCAGGTGGGTTCTGTTCCTCTTATAGCAGAGCCTGGGAAAGATGATAGCTTTCAGAAAGAGTAAGACTGATCAAACCAGACTATTAACAGGAGGCATTTTGATATGGATTAGATCCAAAATATGGGCCTCTACCGGTGTTAGCTTGTTGTCAATGTGGCTATTTCCTAAAGAAGGCAGAGTTTCAAGAAAATAATTTTACTTTCTTTTTCGCCCAAGATGTCTGTTACAGTCGGTTAATGCCAACACTTTCTGATAACCCAATAAGAAGCCCATGATAAAGCCTTCAAAGTCATCCTAGAAGAATATGCCAATGTCTGATGAACAACATACTTTCATAACATAAAATAAATCTGGTCACAGGTTTCCCACACTGGAGCTCCCACTGATGTTGGTGAAAGTCTGTCATTCTGGCTTTCCTTCCCTTTGATTGTTTTCCCTCTATCAATCAGATCTGAAGAGGCATAACCCAAAGCTGCACACGGCAGCACATGGCAGCTAGAGCCCTGAGGTATCCTTATCGTGGACAAATTGTTCAATGTGAAACCAGGGATCAATGGTGGCTTCTCTGCTTGAGAAACCGTGGGATCCTAGGATTTACTTTATTTCACTGTGCCTCCGTTTCCTTCATCATCACATTTGAGAGCACCTTGGTATACATCGGTTTAGAATGTGCGCTGTACAAAAACCTCTTGTGTTTGGTTTAACAAACCATAGCGTTGTTCCATCTATAACAGCAACCTAGGCACCATATAGGGGGAGCATGGCAGCTGACTTAACTCCTCCCTCACTAATTGCGTAATCCTCAGGACATTTGAGACATTAATTTTCTTAAGTGAATATTTAGTAGCTCTCACTTCGAGTAATGCTACTCAATGCAGAGATATAATCTAATGCACTAAGGTGTAAGGCTTCCGCATTATTAAAGAAGTACATTTTTTGAATGTGGAATAGTCTATCACATTGTTATAGGACTTTTGTTGCAAGATTAACATGCCAAATATTTGGATTGCCAGACCTGTGCACTCGCTGGTAGGTTAAAGCCGAACCCTGTAAATGTGCTGGCTGCCCCCCTCTATTCCAAGCAGGTCACTCCAACATCACTACAGTGAGGGACACTTGTGATGTCCTTTCAGCCAGAGCCTAGAGCTCAGGTTGCAAACACCTCGAGGCACTTTCAAGGGATGTAGTGAAGAACACTATGACGCTAAGTCCATCCGTCACTTTACCGCCAGTGCCAATCGTAACGATTGCATGGCGGGCGGAGCAGAGCCACTAATATGGTGGCGGTGCTTAGCAGGCACGGTCCGCCATATTAGGATGTGGGAAATGAAAGGCCTTTCCATGGCTGCATCTCTTTTTTTGCTCACAGCTCTCTCTGTTCTCCATCTTCCTGCTGATTCTCCTTCCCCCTTGCTCACATAGCTTCTTAAATTGTTCTTCTCACTTTTCATCCCTCTTTTCAGCTCACACCTCCCCTCTTCTCAACCTCTCTCCATCGTTCTTCCCCCCTTTGTCTCCTATTCTTTTACCCACACTTCTCCTCTCCATACGTCTTTCCACATTCTCTTCTTTACCCTCTCTGTCTCTATCTTATGTTTCAACCTTTTTCTCCCTCTTCTCTTTTCTCCTACATTACCTCACTTCTTAGCCCCGCCTGCCTTCCTGCCTTCCTGCCTTCACTCTACTTTCTTGCACACACCATTCAGCTCCCCCCTTGTTTTTCTCCTTCTCTCGTTGAGAAACACGCGCCACCCCACCCCCACCCCCTCGCTTCCTATCTACATAGACACGTAAATTGGGCATCGTGTCCCTTCGCTCACAATCAGACGAGCCGCAGCGCTTACGCATGTTCCCGCAGCCATGTCAGGCCTCGGCTGCCAGCGACGCTCGCCGGAGCTGTCGGCGAGATTAGCTCTGTCTGCAGGTGAGATGATTTATTCATTGCTGGCGATGTGCCGGTCTGGGGACCGAGGGGCTGGAGAGGGGTGGGGAGAGGGGCCCTTGTATGCATGCAGAGCGGCCTTTTACCTGGGGCATCCGGGAGGTAGGCAAGCGTGGGACTCGAGGGTGAACAGGGGCCTAGAATTATCAGCATTACACTGCAAAAGGTCTGGCTTTGGCAAGCTGGTGCAACACTTAGTTACATTTTTCTTTAAAACTTTTATTACAAGGATATGCCATAAAAAGGAGAAAAAACGTTTCCTCTTAAGCTTGGTCGCCATATGGTTGCAATGAAAATTTTGAAATTTAAAAAAGAGCATCAATTGGTGTGGCTATTTTACTAGTAAGCTTTTTAAAATAACAGAGATTTCAGTTGCACAAAGCATTTTATCATTACTAAGTATTATTTTTGAGGGTTCTAGAAAAAAGATATAAAAAGCACTCAACTCACAGTCAGCAACAATGTTAAAATGTCACCTACACTCTATATAAAAGCAACTATAAAAAGGAGGTGGAAAGTGAGTCAGCATCTAACTGGGTACTAAATGTGCAAAATAAATAGCTGTTATTTAAAGGTGAGGTGAAAAATACATTAAAAAATGCACATTTTTAACAAGCTGTCTTTCTCACTGCAGAGAAAGGAACTATTTTCAGGTGAATGTCAACAATGAAACACAAGCTTTGTGCAGAGTGAAGAGATGCCATGGGTAAAGTGGGCTGACTGCAGCCACATGCTGTGGTGGGAGGAAGCAAACTGTGAATGACAATTTAACAAAGCAGTAGATGAAACTCATTTCATTAAATGATTTTTCTGGTCAAGCAGTAGCCAGGCAAGACAGTTAAAGCTGTCGTAAAGACTAGACCTAAAAATGGATTGGATTACAAGGAAACATCACGCTAAAAAAACTCAGGAAGTGCGAAGTTGAGTGGCAAAGATCTTCACAAAAAGACATTTTTGTAAAGCCCATATAGTTAATTTATTTTCAAACAAAGGCAAAGATTTCTATGGTGCTTTGTGGAAGCCTGAAATTGTTCCTTCTGTCGCAGGCGGACTGGTGCCACTTAGTCATTCTCTCCGAAAACCTCCACTTCTGACGCAAATACGTCCCCACTACCAATCTCACACACTATTCCCAGCAAATGTACCTCTATTTACCAGTGAGGTTCATGTCGGTGATTCCTTGCCCACCTCACAACAGCCCCAGGGCTGGAATATTAGTGGCGACTCATCCACAATGGTGGAGGAGCATCGCCCCGTTTGCCAGCTGCCTCAAAACGCCAGGAAAGGAAAAAAAACAATCATAAACACATTTTATTATCATTTTATTTTTTTCTTTCCTGCCGAGTCTTTGGGGGCGAGGCCATGGGGGATGACTGGCTGCAGGAGGAGTCGGCCAAACTGTCATGCGCACTGAATCGGTCTCCAACAAGAGCTGTGGTGCCGGGTTGGAGACAGCAGGCACAGGCTGTCACTCACCCTGGGAGCGCACACTCAGAGCGCTCAGGCCATTCCTGGTGCTGCCTCCAGCAGCATTAGAGCAGAGTCAGGCCTGGACGCAGTGGATCTGGGATCCTGAGACTGCGGGGTAGAGGAAGAGAGCACCGCGGCCGGCTGCAGGTATGTTTTATTTATTTATCCCTTCCCCCCACCACTCTCCCACAACACAAGCTGCTACAGTGGAATCTTCCAAATTCCCAGGGGGCACGCAATATTTGTCTCCCAGTTTTTTCAGTCACAGGACTTCCCACAGTTCATGGGCAATATATCCTCTGGCTTATAAACAGCCCAGTTGTGCTGGCCATAGGCAGGGAAACTTGGCTTTGGTTAAATCTGGCACAGTCAGAACACTATTTGCATCTTCACTGGTGCAAAGTTTCCAAATTTGTCAGACTTCAGGGGGAAAGGTTTGAGAGCGTAAAATGGCCTGGTCTTATGAGGGCTGCGATAAGATCACTAACGCCATTGATATCATCTGGGCCAAAACCAAACAAATTCAAATATGTTGAAATCCTTTCCTTTTTTGCTCCAAACGAGTTATTGGATTGTCAAAAGGTATAAAGAGTTTGCCTCTCATACATCTTCTTAGCGTTTACAAACTTCAAAACTCCTTTTCTCCAACATCCCCTCGCCCCATCCCCTTCCCTTGCACTCCCTCCTCCCCCATACCAGCTATCATCCATTCACTCCAGTGAACCATTATTTCACAACTGGTTCAGTGTCTGAAGACCTTAGAAAAGGCTTTAGGCTTTATGTCGATTGTGTTCAACCCCCTGCAATCATTAATAATCAAATGATTGTAACTGGCTGGTGCCTTACTCAGGTATTTTCTTTAGGTTAAGAAGGTGATTAGTTGCTTCCATTGCTTCTCGAAAAAGCCTCTCCTTCTGTCTAGGCCTGTAAGACAGTTTCCATAGGTTTTCTGCCATAGCTTGTAGAACCACTGTGTTATGGGTGGGGGATGACTCTTTCCAGTGGAGCTCTGTGATTTTGCCACTGTAAAATAGGAAACTAGGACTCTTTAGGAGCTGCATGGATATAATTCCCAGTTTACCCCAGAGGTCCAAGAACATCAGTGCTGATTCTTCAAGGATTTGACACCCCAATAGTTCTTACATATAACCGAGAATATCTTTCCAATAAAGTGTTAGTATTTGCAGGGCCGGACTGGGAACCAAAACCGGCCGTGACAAAGTGCTCGGCCGGCCCCCCATCGCATTCCCTCCATTGGCGTGTCCACTGTATTATTCAAGAAAGTATCTTGCAATGCATTTGTTGCATATATGTTGAAAAATGTAATTCTATTGAGGACTATCAGAATCTAACACCTCACATAGTGCCCGTCACTATCTTTATACTGGTACTGACTTCTTTATTCAGTGCTTGAAGAGAATACCAATCCCAGCTGTCCTGTGAATGCCTAGATCTGGGTAGGTTATGCATTTTGTCTTATTCTGAATTGGTTCGTCTCCTGAAGTGTGTCTCCTGAATAAAAATGACATCAGCGTCTTGTATTAGATCTCCATACCTTCTACCAATTATTAGATGCATTTAGCCCCAGAACGTTAAGGATATTAATCTGAATGTACTAAGGATTAAGAAAAGCAATTTAATCCTAGTTCCAATTTGCGTGCCTTTTTGATTCAAGGTGGGCTGTACCTTTTCCTAAAAAAAGCTATAGCCAGCAACAACTTAACTTTGGCTCTACGGCAGTTACACATTTACTGGTCATCATCCGGAAAATTACTCCATTAAAATAATAAAACTCACAGACTGGATTCATTAGAGAAACAGGTCAATGAGTCCAGTGAGAGAGAAAGCCCTTCACACCACCTCGCGCTGATCCACCCACAGCCCCATCCCTGGTCCCCTTCTTCACATGGTTCTCAGTGTCCATCTCCTGGTAGGGAATGAAAAGCCTGGCTTTTCCATAAATTCTTTGCTCGAAGTTTTTACTTTTCTTTCGTAATCCTGTAATTTCTTGATAGCGTGTTACAGTGTTGGCCAGGAAGGTGAAGTGGTTTACTTTCCTGACTCGGAGAAGAATGTCCTCTTTCAGTAAGCCGTCTGCCATCTTGGCAACGACATCTCTGCGTCATGCGCTGGGTCTCTAGAGCATCTCTTCACTTTATTGCTCTTGTCATACTTATAGGGATAGTCTGATCAGCTTGTAGTTACCCTTGGAACATTTCAGCCAGGAAGGTGTGCAGATCAGTTCCCAGTGCTTTTTCTTTTTTCTCTTTCAGAAGTTCTCTTTAAGAAGTTCTCTTTACTCAACCTGTTTCCAGGAGCTTCTCACCTCTGAGAGACTGGTGTTAGAATTCAAGAGAAGCTACAGAGGTGAGTATCAGTTGGCCTGGGGATTCAGCAGTGGGCAACTTTCTACATATTCCAATCACTGATGGAAGGTTTGTGGCTCATTTTTGATGTTAGTTATGTCCTGTTTTATTTCTGCCCACAGAGTCGAGGTCTCGCTTGTTAGTCTTTTCAGTGCCTATGTAGAACTCTGCCAGGCAATCTCACTGGTCATCTTTGTGAAGTCCACTGCCTCTCGACGCCATCCCCACCAAAGCTGTGATATTATCAGAGCTACTGGAATGATACAATTCTTCAGCTGTGGCATATTTTGCATAGGTATGGATTTGCTGCATTCGCCCCATAATCCATCATCTGGTGCATACTCTGCAGATTTTATTTAAAAAAATTGTTTCTAGCTCTAATGGATCAATTATTGCTAAAAATGCAGAAATGCATGCTGTGTGCAATGGAAGGCTCTTCACAACTGTTGAGTGTTCATTTTTCATATTTGGTTGTTATAATTGTACTAACAAAGTGTAACCTTTGTCAAGACAGTGTTAACGTCTAAAAACATCAAAATAATTAACTGAAACAATCACTAAATGTGCCACATTATGCTGCATAATTTGCATGTTCTTGCTGCATAGTTTAGTAAACCCTGATGTATAATCTGGTCCACTTGCCACATAATTCCAGTGGCCCTGAGTATAATGTGCTACAGATCTGTTGCAAAAACGATAGTTGTTTGCGCCCCTACTCTTATGTTTGGTGTTTTGGGAATGTGACTTTCTCTTTGAACAGTGCCTTCACAGGAGATCCGTCTGGAACTTTCGCTATCCGTTGGGTGCTACCTCTGTAGATTTCACGGGTCGGTATCTTCTTACAGAACCAATTCAGTAACCCTAAGAACCAGACTAATTATATAAGTCAAATGACTATGGTTCACTTGGGATAGCATCAACCACCAGGAGAGATGCTATAGAAATGAATGAAAGCACAAGTATAATAAAACAGTAAGCCTAGCACACAAACAGACACAACCCAGGAAAGAACAATTAAATAAACACCCAAAACAAAACAATAATATTACCCAATAAACCCTTACCGTGATATTATTGACCACTGACATTTATATACACATGATACGATATTGGTCATAAAGAATGTAATCAAAGGGAACAATTTTAAAGCAGTACAAGAAATGCTGATATAAAATACACCGAGTAATGTCATTGATTCAACAGCAGAACAATAAAAATAATTGAATCTGATAGCAAGCCAGCTTAGATTACAACATCAAAGAAACATAAAGCAGTCCATGGTACATGAGTACAGGTCAACATTTCAGTCCAAAGGTAAAATTGACCAGGGCCAACAGGACATAGTGTCAGGACATCATCAGGACATAGTATCACAAAATACAAAATGTATCTGTACAATTAGAACACAAATAAAAGAAAAGGGAAATAAGACAATTATAAAGATTGTTTCATATTTATATTTCAAAAACATAAGTAAAGTAATAACAGTGGTGATTAAAAAAAAGAACAGAACATAAAAGCGATAAAAAGGACAAAGTGCAAAAGTTTACCGTTACCAAATGTGTAAGCTCACTGTAGGAGTTAAAAACAAATTGACTAGATAGTATAGGCCACAAAGTAGTCCCAGAAAGCATGTGTTTTGTTGAAGTTTAAAGCCACAGGAAAAATCTAACCAGGTGCACACAAGCCCAAGGTGACAAAAGTGTTAACTTACAAATTGGAATTGATTTTACAGGGCCCCGCAAGGACTGCAAAATAATTTGCAGGAAAAAAGAGGGAGCCAATCCAGTAGAGGCACATCTATATCATTACAGATATAGTGTAATAAGATTGGTGTTAGACCTGTCATCCTTAGGGTGGCCTTCCCCTAACATTTTGCCTGCTTCCCTCCACTTTTTACTATATCTTTTTATTGGCTTAGGACTCTGAGCACTTTACCACAGCTGACCTGTACTAAAGTGCATGGTAGCATTGGTGTACACCTGATTGTCATATTTAGTTTACCTGTAAGTCTCTTGTAAAGTGGTATACCTTATACCCAGGGCCTTTAATCTAAATGCTAGTCGTGGGCCTGCAGCAGTGGTTGCACTAACCACACATGTAGCCTTTCAAACCAGTCTCAGTCTACTGCCACCTTGACTTGCATTTAAAACCACTTGCCAAGTCTTAAACATCCCTTTTATTGCACATAGGTCACCCACAGGTTATAGCCTTGGCAGCCCTATGTGCAGGGAGCTCTGTTAGTAAAAGGCAGGGCATGTACTTTCAAGTTTTGCATGTTCTGGTAGTGACAAACAAATACATTTGTTTTACACTGTTGTGACACCTACTCCTCTCATTGGGTATTCCTTAAACCATTTTTAAACCCTAATTCCTGATAAGAAAGGAGCAGGTGCATCATGTTTCATATCTTTGGAAAGGTTGTGATAAATCCTCTTTCATGAGATTTGATATTATGATTTGAGAAATGCCACTTTTAGAAAGTGTAATTAAGTTAAAACAGCTGACGTGCACTCAATATTAACTAGTGTTTCCTACTGAACCAAATAATGTTGCGCATATTCTAATTTGGTGTGCAATCCCTGTGGTGATTCCACCCTACCACCAATTCAAAAGTGAAGTAAAGACTAGAACAAAGTGTTCTAGACAGGAACTGCACTACCGGAATCACTCAAATCTGAGTGTACATCGACTATTATATCATGTTTCACTTGTTAGAAACACCCTGTAGAACAGTGAAATCAAATATGATGTGTGGTTTACAATGTACACAAAGCAGTCCAACTTAAGTAAAAAACGTATGAAACAAATCTTCTTCTTGTTGCTGTGTTGTTTAATCACACTATTCTTGAAGATCCAAATTCCAAGAACGTTACAAGAAAATTCAAACGGTAAATGAAGCAGTGCGACGAAACTCAATTGTCATTCCCAATGCATTTCGGGTGAATATATCACCCTTCTTCAGGGGCTATCTACAAACAAAGTAAATTCCACTTATTATAGTGTGTATACATTCAAACTGATGTTTACCCAAAGGAAAATTGAGATAAAAGAACAAAGTAAAAATGGAAGGACTCCATGCCACAGGAGGGTTAGAAATACTGCGAAATGAGACGATTTAAATGAAATTTGCGGTCTTGTTAGCCAAAGAGTGAAAATGAGGAGAAAAGACAATACTGCCCGCAACAAGCACCCAAGCTAGTACATCACAATGGAAAAGCTGATCAATCACAGTGAAAAACTCACCGGGCGTGTTGAACGCCAGGAATCTACGACTTGCTTGATTATCGCGCGCGCTGTTTACAATGTCCTCGTGAATATGGAGACCGTGATATAGAACAGGATGCGGTGATTATAGCCTCAGGATGGTTAAGAAATGTCAGGTGTTTGTGTAGGCGTTTCTGGAAAAGAACGCGCTAATAAGTATACCAAAGTAAATAAATGGTGTTGATGCTGTTAACAATCTAATGTACAAAGGTTACCTGTTGATAGCTGAATGAAACGGCGTGCGGTAATCCAAATAACCAATGGTGAATGCTCCATGTGAAGTACTGGTTGAAATTGAGAACAACCGGAACTGGCGTATACAAGCTTCCTTTCGATGTCATGAACCTAAATGAAGGACTACACCATTGAAATGAAGTCCAATAAGATTGTCACCAACTTGTTTAAAAAATCCACAGACCGCAACAATACACTATTGTGAGACCGGCCTCACGGCGTAGGCCCTCCCGATCATCCAACCAACCTGCAACCACCCCAAGACACGGCATCTCCGACTCCGGCCGCCCCAGCCACACAGACCCGAGGGCCGGCCAGAGCCCCCGCCAGACTCGACACCCTACCACGCATGTCCGACCAAGGGAGCGGGAACCCCCCGAGCCAGACCACGAGGCGCCAGCCCAGTCACACCTCGGATCGCCTTCCCCGGGAGGGCTCGATCGGCCACCAGGCCCCTGTGGCGCAGGCGCCTCGCCTGCCGAGCGTCTGGGGTCCCTCCCAGACCCACCTGAAAAGACCAAAGGAATGAGCGGCAGGAAATCCCGCCGAACCCCCTCAGTCACCAAAGGCCCCTCTCTGCGAGGACTCCGGACTTCAAAGGGCAGGGGGAGTATAATAGGGGGTGCCGGAGGGACGAATGGCAGAGAAGACCTGGAACCATCGGAGCCCTGCTGACGCTGTCGCGGCTCCCGAACACCGAACCACCTAGGCCTGCTGAGTGACTCGCGGCCTCCAGCCCTTGAACCATCTGAGCCCTGCTGACGCGGTCGCGGCTCCCGAACTCCGAACCACCTGTGCCTGCTGAGTGACTCGCGGCCCCCGACTATCGAACCACCTGAGCCCTGCTGACGAGTAGGCCTGGGCGGAAAATTCCGTTCCGCTCGCGGAATTTGCGGAATTTCGGTAATTTCGCGTTCCGCGGAGAACGCGAAATTGCCCAAAAGTCTGCTTTCCGCGACTTCGCGAAATTTTTCCTTGTTCGCGTTCTCAAAATGCGTGTTCGCAAGATATTTCTCCCCGAGCACGCAAACAGCAACTGTGAACAGGAAAAAAGCATCGCGAACAAGCAATTCCGCGTGTTCGCGGAATTTCTGCATGTTCGCGGAGATTTTTTACCGTTTTGCGGAGATTCGCGTAACGCGATTACGCAAATTCCGCCCACCCCTACTGACGAGGTCGCGGCTCCCGAACTCCGAACTACCTGGGCCTGCTGAGTGACTCGCGGCTCTCCCCTCGAGGAAGAATTGGCAAGAGATCGCCAAGAGAAACAACACCCTCCAGCTCGAGGATTGTGAGCTGTCCGCGGGGTACTTTGCAGAGACCCTACATTCAAAGACTGTTCCGCTACCCCCATTCCCCTACCACCGATTTGTAGACTCTTGTGCCACTGATGTACTACTTGCAACTTGGATCATAAAGATCCCTTGAAACCTTCGATAAAAGTACCTATCGTCGTACGAAGAAATACGTGTGGTGTCCCTCTGTTCGTAGTATAAGCTCAGGGTGTGCGCGCCTGGTTCGGCCTACTTGGGAGAGGTGGATCAAAGGGGTGGGCAAGACGTGTATCGAACCCCTCTCCGGCGAACGCCTTTCCAACAGCTATTGTCTCTAAAAAGACATCTTCCATTCTCACAGTTTTCCAGAATCAAGCGTATCACTTCAGATCCCGTACAAATGCAAGCAACCCTTGAAGAAAGTAAACAACAGTTTTTGTCACTGGGATACCCTAGAGAAATAGTGGAAGAATCAGCAGCAAGATTAGACAAGGTTTCTATATCCACATTATTGGACAAAAAACCAAAAACTCCACAGACGAGGGAGATTTTTGTGTCCAAGTTTTCAACCAACTCGCCTGCTATTAAAAAAATCATATTGAACAGATGGGATCTGTTACAAACAGAACCTGACTTTGGAAATCTTTTCAAAGATCCTCCGATCTTTGCTTACAAACGTTCTGACAATCTTAAAGAACTCTTGAAGAAGCGAGACTCTCAAGACATTCAGGTACCTAAGGGCATGACAAAATGTTACAACTGTTCTCACTGTAATAATGCGATAATTGGCACGTCTATAGCTCATCCCTGGTCGGGCAAACAGATTAAGTTTCACTTCACAGCCAATTGTAATACGCAAAACGTCATATATGTAATACGATGCCCTTGTAGCTTGTATTATGTTGGGAAGACCAAAAGATCACTACGGACTCGAATCACAGAGCACAAGAGCAGGATTCGGACCAGGACATTGAGCTCTCCACTAGCAAGCCATTGGAGTGACGCACATCACACAATAGCTCAACTAAGAGTCAGTGTGATAGAAGTTGTACAGTTACACAATGATCGAGACATGTCCAGGTAGGGGAACAACCTTTACAACGCAACTTTTACAACGCACTACCTTTACAACGCATTTTTTACAACGCATAATCCATTACAACGCATGACATTACAACGCATGACACTACAACGCATTTTTAAAAACTACCTTTACAACGCATTCCATTACAACGCATACTACCATTACAACGCATACCATTACAACGCATAATATTACACTACACTATCCAACACTTACCCTACTGTTGCACCCCCTGGAGTTAGAATAGTAATTTTTACCCCTATACTATCCAACACTTACCCTACTGATGCACCCCCTGGAGTTAGAATAGTAATTTTTACCCCTATACTATCCAACACTTACCCTACTGATGCACCCCCTGGAGTTAGAATAGTAATTTTTACCCCTATACTATCCAACACTTACCCTACTGATGCACCCCCTGGACTTAGAATAGTAATTTTTACCCCTATACTATCCAACACTTACCCTACTGATGCACCCCCTGGAGTTAGAATAGTAATTTTTACCCCTATACTATCCAACACTTACCCTACTGTTGCACCCCCTGGAGTTAGAATAGTAATTTTTACCCCTATACTATCCAACACTTACCCTACTGATGCACCCCCTGGAGTTAGAATAGTAATTTTTACCCCTATACTATCCAACACTTACCCTACTGTTGCACCCCCTGGAGTTAGAATAGTAATTTTTACCCCTATACTATCCAACACTTACCCTACTGATGCACCCCCTGGAGTTAGAATAGTAATTTTTACCCCTATACTATCCAACACTTACCCTACTGTTGCACCCCCTGGAGTTAGAATAGTAATTTTTACCCCTATACTATCCAACACTTACCCTACTGTTGCACCCCCTGGAGTTAGAATAGTAATTTTTACCCCTATACTATCCAACACTTACCCTACTGATGCACCCCCTGGAGTTAGAATAGTAATTTTTACTCCTATACTATCCAACACTTACCCTACTGATGCACCCCCTGGAGTTAGAATAGTAATTTTTACCCCTATACTATCCAACACTTACCCTACTGTTGCACCCCCTGGAGTTAGAATAGTAATTTTTACCCCTATACTATCTAATACTTACCTTAAATGTAATTTAATATAATGCGTTGTAATGGTATGCGTTGTAAAAGTAGTATGCGTTGTAATGGCAATGCGTTGTAAAGGTATTTTTTAAAAATGCGTTGTAGTGTCATGCGTTGTAATGTCATGCGTTGTAATGGATTATGCGTTGTAAAAAATGCGTTGTAAGTGCATGCGTTGTAAAAGTGTGCGTTGTAACGTCATACATCCGTCCAGGTATATCACGCAGAGGGAAACTTTCTGGATTCGGCATTTAGACACCATGAGCCCAAGGGGCTTAAATCACAAAATTGAGCCAGCATGCTTTTTATAGCACCAGTTTTGACAGCTGGAATATCATTTAGAATTTAGCCAGAGGAGATAGTATTGCCGGCCATGCGTAGGTTAAGGACGGTTCATCTCATTTTATTTCATTGTACTTCATCGCACTTGACTACACATATTAGGTATACACACGTGACACATACACCAATTGGCAAGAATACTTGAGGTTTTAGTCCGAGTACAGATTTTCCCACACTTTGTGTATTTTAGCAATAGTCTCCTTGACATTGATTAAGATAGCATGTTTAGTTATTCAAGTGTTATCATAGTTTTAGCATTTATTATTGTTTCTTTTCTCTTGAAACAATTCTGTAACATACTGATTTAAGAGAAGACTTCACTTCAGCATCACACCAATTACAGTCATGTATATGCATTAGAAGTTTGCGTGAATTATGATTTGTTTCACGTATTAATAATTATACTTGAGCGCGTTACACATGGAGTTTTCATTGGCTTAGTATTGTATAGTCTGTTTTACATGTAGAGCACTTAGAGTTAGCATGCAATATTGTACAAACATTAGTTTTGCAGCAAAAATGTATATGTACTGTTATCTCATAATTAATGATGCATTTAATTTCTTGACTCATTCAATGGTATTCTTGCACTTGAAAGTGACGACATTAGCCAGAAGTATATGTCTCATGTATATATTGTGTACTTGGGAGACAATGTTGGGAGACACATTTTGGCGGTTAATACTAGGGGTGGGCGGAATTTGCGAAATTCACTTTCGCAAATTATCGCGAAAATGTTAAAAATCTCCGCAAACACTCGGAAATATCGCGAAGATGCGGAAGTTTTTTCCCCGCCCATTCGCGGTATTTTCTGCGTGGTCGCGGCTCGCCAACTTACCCATGCGATTGCTCGCGGGCGCGGCCATCTTGTTTTCACTTGTCTCGCCGTGCATGATCGCGAGAAGAAAGACGTGATCGCGCGACGCATGACGTTACTGCGGGAGCGAACTGTTGCGAGACAGCGCAAATGGCTACCAGCAATCCAACATCTCATGGAGAACGCGACCGGATCGGGAAAACTTGTCGGCGAACGCAGGGATTCAGGTAAGGCGATCGCGCGCATGCAAGAATGTATTATTTTACAGCGCGAGCAAGCAAAAAATTTCCGGTAAAATGCGGATTGCGGAAATTTTGACATTTTCGCGCTCTCCGCGGAACGCAAAAATGTCAAATTATCGCAATTTCCGCGAGCGGAATGGATTTTTAGCCCAGGCCTAGTTAATACACCTTTCACTTTCATGTATAGACGTTGTCGATATATATTGTTTTCCTGTATTATTCTGGAATCTAGCAGTCATATTTATGTAGATAACGCCATAAGGTCATTGTACAGTGTATATTTTTTCCTGCACCACAATGTGTTCCCATTATTATTTCTCTTCATTATTTCTTTCTCCATATTTATTTGGTTTCAGTCCTGTACTAACACCACTAACAATCATAGAAAATATTTCGGTTTACTTATGGCACATTACACCTTTTCATCATGGCTGTCCCCCACGTTAGAACCAGGTGTAGTCCTTCATTTAGGTTCATGACATCGAAAGGAAGCTTGTATATGCCAGTTCCGGTTGTTCTCAATTTCAACGAGTACTTCACATGGAGCATTCACCATTGGTTATTTGGATTACTGCGCGCCGATTCATTCAGCTATCAACAGGTAACCTTTGTACATTAGATTGTTAACAGCATCGACACCCGTTATTTACTTTGGTATACTTATTAGCGCGTTCTTTTCCAGAAACACTTACACAAACACCTGACGTTTCTTAACCATCCTGAGGCTATAATCAGCGCATCCTGTTTTATATCACGGTCTCCACATTCATGAAGACATTGTAAACAGCGCACGCAATAATCAAGCAAGTCGTAGATTCCCGGCGTTCAACACGCCCGGTGAGTTTTTCACTGTGATTGATCAGCTTTTCCATTGTGATGTACTAGCTTGGGTGCTTGTTGCGGGCAGTATTAGGCGACCATTAGCAATCCACTTTGTCGCTCATTTCACAGGTTTCTTTGACCAGTTGTGACAGACATACATTGAGATTGGAATTCTCTACAGTATGAGGATTCAACTTTGTGGTAGAGTAGGCTTGTGTACAGCACCCAGCATGAAAGGTGATTTGGGCATTTAACACACGCAGAGGTTGGATTACTTTATCGTCCTATGCATACCGTCAGTTTCTTGTCTTTTCTCCTCATTTTCACGCTTTGGCTAACAAGACCGCACATTTCATCTAAATCGTCTCATTTCGCAGTATTTCTAACCCTCCTGTGGCATTGAGTCCTTCCATTTTTACTTTGTTCTTTTATCTCAATTTTCCTTTGGGTAAACATCAGTTTGATTGTATACACAATATAATAAATGGAATTTACTTTGTTTGTAGATAACCCCTGAAGAAGGGTGATGTATTCACCCGAAATCCACTGGGAATGACAATTGAGTTTTGTCGCACTGCTTCATTTACCGTTTGAATTTACTTGTAACGTTCTTGGAATTTGGATCTTCAAGAATAGTGTGATTAAACAACACAGCAACAAGAAGAAGATTTGTTTCATACGTTTTTTACTTAAGTTGGACTGCTTTGTGTACAATGTAAACCACACATCATATTTGATTTCACTGTTCTAGACGGTGTTTCTAACAAGTGAAACATGATATAATAGTCGATGTACACTCAGATTTGAGTGATTCCGGTAGTGCAGTTCCTGTCTAGAACACTTTGTTCTAGTCTTTACTTCACTTTTAAAAAGTGGACATTTTTCTGCTCTTATCTTTGCTCTGTGTGCTTGAAGCCTATCTCTAATACACGTCTGGGCTGGGTGACAGTTACACTTTGTGCATTTCCTCTAGACAGCCACAAACACAGGAAGGGCTGAGTGTGACAGAGGACTGATCTGCATTCATCTGCATTGTGATACCCCTTCCTAGGTAGGAAGGGGTATCACATGAACAGGCTGTGTCAGACAGAACTGGGTTGAAAGGGATCCTTGTGCACTTTGGATTCCGGTTATGTGCATGCTTGGAAGGTTACATTGTATCATCTTTATTGTTATTATTTTTTTTCTGTACAGCTCAAGAGTCATGCTGTTTGTTTTGTCATATGTCGACAATATTCTGATATTCCAGGTGTATTTTGTTGATTTGGCTAACTTGTGTTTTCTGATGTCTTTTGGATCCATCGAAATACTTTGTTATGAAGCTTTTATTCTCATTTTGGTTAATTCTTTTTTGTTTTTCTGCATAGCACAAATGGTACCTTTATTTCTTCTGTTTTTTGTTTCCCTATATGCTAATAATATAATCATGCGGGACAGCATATCCCATAATTCTTGACATGTTTTGTGTGAGCAATTTTGATTGGATATTCAGCCTCCTCCATTGTTGTTTGTATTAATTTAAATGCCTTGATGGTAATTGCATACTGTTTTGATTCTTCAGTTGGCATCCATGATTTATGCGGTGCAGCAATTAGCTCGAGCTTACTCCAAGTAAAGACTGTTTGCCTATTAAAGTGGTGTAAACACTCTATGTGCTTTACTGATATAGTGCTATGTTATGGTCGCCTTTAATAAATATATTTAGAGCATTGCTATTAGATCTGAATTTTATCTAATACATTACTCTTGCACTTATATCATGTGAGCTTCCACAGGATTAAGTTCCTGATATACCATTACAGCAATTGATTCCCTTGCCTGTCGAATCTATATGCTTCTGAATTTGGTGCTGTTTATTGTCGGCCTAACGTAATAAGTTTGAGTTGATTAGTGCCCTACTGACGCATCTTGAGTGTGCTTAAATAATCCCCAATTATGATGCAATATATTTTTAATCATATAGGTGCCTCTCTACTGGATTGGCTTCTGTCTTTTCTTCTGTGAATAATTTCACGGTCCTAGCAGGGCCCTGAAAAATCAATTCCAATTTGTAAGTTAAAATTTTTTTTTCTTCGGACTTGTGCGCACCTGGTTAGGTTTTGCCTGCGCCTTTAAACTTGAAAAAAAGCACATGCTTTCTGGGTCTACTTTGTGGCCTATAGTATCTATTTAATTTGTTTTTAACTCCTTCCGTAAGCCTACACATTTGGTGACTGTAGACTTTTGCATTTCATCCTTTATATCACTTTTATGTTTAGTTCTTTTTTATCACCACTTTTATTTGTTTACTTGCTTTCTTTTAAATATATAAACAATCTTTATAATTGTCCCATTTCCCTTTTCTTTTGTTTAGGTTACTAATTGTACAGCTATCTTTTGTGCTTTGAGACACTATGCCCTGATGGCCCTGGTCAATTTTACCTTTAGGCTGAAACGTCGACCTGTACTCACGTCATATGGACTGCTTAATGCTTCTTTGATTTTGCAATCTAATCTGATTTGCTATCAGATTCAACTATTTTTATTGTACTGTAGTTGAATCAATGGCAGCCTATTATGCTGTATATTTAATATCAGCTTTTCTTGTGTTGCTTTAAAATTGTTCCCTTTGACTAAATTATTTTTTTACCAATGTCTTATCATGTGTATGTAAATGTCAGTGATCAATAATACCACAGTAGGGATTTATTGGGTAATACAATTGTTTTGTTTTGGGTGTCTATTTAATTGTTCTTTCTTGGATTGTGTCTGTGTGCTAGGCTTACTGTTTTATTATACTTGTTCTTTAATTCATTTATGTACCATCGCTCCTGGTGGTTGATGCTATTCCAAGTGAACCATATTCATTTGATCTTGGTCTGTAGATTTCACGGTCTTGAGTCTGTTTTTTGTAGTTTAGGAGACCTTCCTCACCACCCAGGGTGCTTTGGCTTAACCGCCTCAAACTTCCTGGGGTATCGAGAAGCATTCCCAGCCAGAGAAGCCCTGGACCCTATAGGGGTTCCTTGTCACCATGGGTTTCTTCACCCCCCTTTGGTCTCCCTCACCCCCATGAGGTCCATTTATGTTATTTAGTAGTGGCGAGCAACCTCCCCTGGTGGCCAGTGCCAAACACACTCTTGCTGTGAAAGTAAAAAAGATTAGCTTCTTTACTCTTGGACATAAATAGTTTTCCCAATAACACAAGTCCAGCATTTTAACCTCACTTATTTTCCAATATTCCCTTTTAAAGTTAAATGTCCAATAGGTAAATCTACGGATTTAGAATATGTTTTCTTATGAGTTCTGATCGCGGCACGACAGTGTAGAGAAAGACTGGCGCAACATTTGTAGATTTAGTTTATACACTAGCCTTTAGCTGTAACTGCTTGCCCAAAGCTCCAGTTTTCCTCTGATAGCTTATACCATTCCGTTGTTCAGAGAGCTAGTCGACTCT
The DNA here is from genome assembly GCF_964204655.1 of Triturus cristatus. NCBI lineage: Eukaryota > Metazoa > Chordata > Amphibia > Caudata > Salamandridae > Triturus > Triturus cristatus. The sequence continues at coordinate 268,249,114 of NC_140583.1, read as the reverse complement.
TTAAAATCACATTTTTAAGATCCCAATAATCAATTTTACTTTACAAGGCTATAATTTCACCTCCACATAAACCACTGGAATATTTTTGCCGGCAATTGATTTTAACACTGGGCCTCTAGATTATCCCGCACAACATTGATTAAGTCTTACCACAGCTGTCAAGGCAGCGAAGACTTTGATTTTATTCTTTGAGGGTGCAAGGTGCAGGTCAGTGATTTTGTAAGAGTCATGTGTAAATAGTGGTAATTATCAACCAGTTTCCTATTGTCCAGTCACTGTTGAAAAGTACATTTTTACCCACCACTTGGTATGATTTCATCTATATGTATAATTACCAATAATATAACATAACCAGCAAGACAATGGTTAAACCGTGGCACAAACATTTTTTTTTTTCAATAGAATAGACGCTGTTTACACGTTTGCTTACATTTGTTTGCAGGAGGTGAGGCTGTGTATCCTGCGGACAGTTTCCCTTTAGCAATCCCACGGCTCCACACAGAGACCTTAAGAATGAGACAAAGGAATTTGTTTATTTAGGAGACCACTTTCCTTCAACAGTAGATCACTCAATCAAGGCCATGTATTCTGCTGTTCATTTGTTAAACCACTACAGTAGTTTTAGTACAATTCTGTATAAGTATAGTTAAAGATAAACTCGGTCGAGCCCTTGGTTGAAAAAGAAATTAAGAAAACATTAATATCTGACCTTAAATTTAAACTCCAAGTGTAGGAATTGATTCTTACAAGCACAAATGTAATTATATATAATATTGCATCAATTTCGAGCGTATCCCTACGTCCAGGACCTTTATTTCAAAAATAGCTTCTGACCACACCTATTATGATGGTGGTCGGAAGAGAGTCCGACCGCCATCTTGTTGGGAACGGGACCGGCTGACAGGGAGTCGGCGGTCCCGGTAGACAGATTACGATCCAACCACCATGGAGGCAGTCTGAAACATGCATAGTAGCATTGAGGCTTGTGCCGCAGCCTGAAAAAGGGCCTCAATGCAACAACGCATGTTTGTAAACATCCCTGCACTATGTGGCAGGCACCATGCTGTGCCACATGGTACAGAGTTGTTTAGTGGGGCACCAGCCCCCATATCAGAGGGCCTGGGGCCTGCTAGGGACCCCAAAAGTCACTTTCCACCAGCATTTTAATGGCGGATTAACTGCCAGCAGAAAGGGACATTGTAATCCCTACGGCAGTGCCTGAGCAAGCACCGCCGCCATTGTAGGGATTGCAGACTGTCTGACTGGCTCCTTGAGCCCGTCGGATGCGTGGCAGATGGTCTCACCGCCCGTCCACCATCCACCCGCCATCCTAACATGGTGGGCGGTCCTGTATGTGCCGATGGCGGTCAGGCCGATGGCGGTCGGACTGCCACCGATGGCCTTACGCTGGCAGTCCACCGCCATCATAATCGGGTCAATAGTTATGTCGGGCTACATAGTTACCTCTTCTCTCAGAAAACATAGACGACGATCTGCAAGCACTTATATGACAAATGACTAGAGGTACAAATTGGGTCCTGTTAATACCGCACCACAGATGCCTGTATGGATAAGTGGGGCCTATGCCTATCATACCCCATTCATTGACCTTGTGACCCTACTTGGGGCATTTATGATTTTTTTTTTAACTGCATTAAAGTCTTATTGTCAAAGCTAGCCATAACTTTAACCTTTGTTTTTTTACACATAAATATTTTATGCATGGGTGATGTGTCAGTGTTTCATGCACTTGACTTGGAGGAGTAAAGAGAGACAATGGAAGTCTAGTGCTCGTTATGGCCATTAGAAGGTACATCTGTCAAAACGTGTAGGCCTTCAGATCTACCAGTGGGGCTCTGACATTTTATCCTATGGATGAAATAAAGGCTTCTTGCACAAGTAAGCGGTACACCACTGCCTCTTTACTATCGAAGGCTGTTGAAGGGAAGAATTGTACTATATATATATATATATTCACTGAAAAAACCATAGGTTTCACACATGTTATAGTTAGCTGGACATTTTACTGATAAAAAACCAATGAAATTCCCCCGTTATAGTTACTGTAGGCAACTATAACTCACGCGACCGTAATCCTCTGCTGATGCTAATACTGTATTTAGACACTTATTTGCCCATGTCTTCTTCCATTAAATTTTAGCTATACATATATTACAAATATTTTTTTTCATGAAGACACATGTCATCAGCAGAGGATTACGGTCGCGTGAGTTATAGTTGCCTACAGTAACTATAACGGGGAATTTCATTGGTTTTTTATCAGTAAAATGTCCAGCTAACTATAACATGTGTGAAACCTATGGTTTTTTCAGTGAATTTGCAAGGTTTTTTAAATGCTAAGTTACTTTACGCCATTTGTGGCGTGCGCGCCCACTTAACGCAGTTCGTTCCGTGCGCGCGGTGCGCTTCGCGCACCGCGTGCCCACGTTACGCTAGATGGGCCATGAACGCACGATGCGCTTCGCGCACCGTGCGCACATGGAGGACATATGATGAGCATCGTTGTGACAGGTAAAATATATGTTTTGTTTAGCTCTGATCAGCCATGCACAAAAGGTGCCCTTCGGGCACATTTTGCATACGGGGTGGGGAGAAAGTGGATATTTTTTTTTTTTATTATTATTTCTTACCGTACGCGTACGGTAAGCGTAATCGGCGAAATTTTCGAAAAAATTAAAATGGCCTTTTTTCACTTGGGGGATTGTTGGGGACTCCCTCGACATGGCTAGGTGCTTGGGAGCTGTGTAAACAGCCCCTTTACATGTTTTTGCACTTTGTTTTTCAACCCCCTGTCAGAGTGCGAGAGAGAAAATGGCGGCCGCCGCTTCCTGGTTTCGACCGATTCGAATGTTTACTAAGATCTAAGGGCCAATCAGAATCGCGCTCGCGCACGCCACCGTACGCGTACGGTAAGCGCACCGTAAGCGCACTGTAAGCTGGCTCAGATATATATATTGATTTAAAGGCTATTTTCTCAGAATCTACTTAACAGATTTACACCAAACCTACAAAAGGCACTTCCTTGACCTGAGGACTACCTCTCTGCCAAATTTCAAGTAATTCTGTTCAGCCGTTCGGGCTGTAGCTGTGTCTAAAGGTCCTATGGAAAAATGCATGGGAAAAACGCGTTTTGGGACCCCCCTTTTATCTCAGCCCCCGCTTGACGAATCCCCCCGAGACTTTCAGGGTAGGAGCGGAGCGTAGCGCCCCACCTATTTTAAAAAAAAAACGAGGATTCGTCAACCGGCACCAAAGTTATTCAAAATAGAATGTTGCGGATTTCCTATGGAAACGTGGTCCTAACTATAACTACCTACTGGCGACCGCCAGTAGGTAATATATATATATATATATATATATATATATATATATATATATTGTTGCTACATGTGACATCACTCATAACATGTTAATTGACTTCTCTGATGACATCTAAAATAACAATTGATGACATCACTGATGATCTCACTGTTGACATCGATGATAGTGCTGTTGACATGAAATTGTGTATCATAAAACATATTGAAAAAAAGAGTAGAAAAGGGCCCTACAGTCGTATGGAGCAGGAGTTCACTGTCTGTGGAGGAGCAGATGCATAGCTAGACCTACAGTCATGCCCTGCAGCCAACCCTTGCAGGGATTTGCTGCAGTGGCGTAATGATAATTGAGGGGGCCCCCCTGCAAGGTACGTGGCGTGGCCCCCTCCGGACTCTATCAGGAGCTCCCTGGCCGAAGTGCAGTGCTGAAGGGGCCCCCTGGAGCTTGGGGGCCCCCCCGCACTGCGGGGGATGCGGGGGCCTGTGTTACGCCCCTGACTTGCTGAAGGCTGCATGCAGTACGGGTTGGCTGCCCACAAGGGTTGCGTGTAAGACCTAGAGCTATCCTTGCAGTGCAAGGCTGGCAGCCAATCAGAAGTGGGGGTGGCCACTCACAAACTTTTCAATGCAGGTCCTGGCTAAAGGTTAGGCCCTGTGGAAAACCACCAGTGCACGCAGCCCATGGTCAAGCCCAGTGTGGGTTGGCCATGCTTAGATGGTCGGGGCATTGCCTGGCCCTACATAAGACCCTTCTGCCAATCCATGCAATGCACTGCCATAGTGGGGGTTGGTCGCCCAGGGAGGCTGTTGAAAAAAGACAGATGTAGTATGTCTGTTTGTCCAGGGAGATAAATTCTCCCACCACTGTGCAAAACCAGCTTCTAATTAGGCAAACATTGCTATTCTAAGACAGTCCTGTGTACTCATTAGTAGCCCAGGATTGAGACGGAAGGCTAATTCAGAGAATGTGCGTTAAGGTTTTTAAGTACCAGCACAGCTAGAGGGTGCTAGAGGGTGCAAAGCAAAATGGCCGCTCTTTAGAACTGCTCCGTCGGCCGAGATATAAATCCGACAATTATCCTTGCCATCCCGCCCCGCACCCTGCTGAAACTGCCAGGCACGTTACCCGCAGGACCTGCTGACTGACCTGGTTGGGCACTGTGGACCAGAACGTCACTGCAACAGGGATTACAGGCTGAGGGGCAACGTGGCGACTCTGGACACGCACGGACCAGACAAATGAGGTAGGCCGCGGCTGGCTCTAGCGGCGGGCTGCGAGTGCCGGGGTGTGTGCTTGGCTCATCTTGCCGGGTGTTTGGTAGGCAATACGGTACAACCTAGGGGGCTGGTGGCTGCTCTCTGACTGCTCGGCAGGGTGATTGGGGGGCCGTGCTGCCTCCGTCTATGTGCCTGGAGACATCGGTCTCGTGTAGAGGGCTGGGCAGCGTCCTTTGACGTTGTGGCCGGCTGCCGGGCCGGTGCAGGCCTGATTCCTTGTTCGCTGGTGGTCGGGCTGTGTCACTGGGTGCCTTCGTGCTCGCCGATTCACAGTAGTCTGCCTGGCCGGCTGTACCCCTGTGGCGACGAGCCTCCTCACAACCGGAGTGGGGGCCTCCTTGTGGAACAACATTCAGCGAACCTGTTTGGGGCTGAGTCCCTTGCCTTCATGCTGCGGCCACGACTTTCAGTACTGGCGAGCCCCACTGTGGGGGGGGGGCAACAAGGATATCAGCCTGCTCCTACAACCCTAGTGCTCAGGAGGACTCTCACGGCGACCTACATAGTTGTGTGCATACTGGTGCTACATTTGGGCCTGCTCTTCACCCTCGCCCTGGCCTATAAAAATTGAAAGCCTCACTGGTGACGATCCTTACCTTGCTGGGTGCAGTGATATCCTTGCTTTACAGCAGCGTGGGTGTCAGACTGTGTCTCCTGGGCCCTCTGAGTCACCTATTTTGAGTCAAGTGCTGCTGCATTGACTGACCTTTGTACTGCGTTGCTGCTATTACAACTTGGACCTTGCATGCAGGCTGGACGGGCTGGCCTGGCTGTCACCGTGGTGCTCATCATCGCAGACCTACACCCCATATTTGCTGTGAGGTGGGCTGTTTTCAGATTGCGACTCGGAGAGGCCCGTGTAGTGTTGCTACCCCTGTACGTGGGATCACCCTGGTCTGTGCAACAAACATGGGGAAAAGCGAGCGTGGCCAACCGCGACTCACTTTCGAGCCCCGAAAAACTGGCAGAGCCACGCAACATGCAGCATCGGACTTTGAGACTGACCCGCCAAATGACCACCTTATCAATATCAATAAAACTCTTCTTGCTGTACAGGCCAGTTTGCAGTCCATTGATTGTAAAATTGATCATCTTAATCTTCGAATGGACCATATGTTGTCTAAACTAGACAAACATGCTCAGAGGTTAGGGGAGGCAGAGACAAGCATTTCAGACACTGAGGATGGCTTACAGCAAGTTATGAACAAGGCGGCCTCCATGGAAAAGGTTCTGGCTGTCATACAGACCCGTAATGGAGATTTAGAAGCCAGATCACGACGTAACAACGTGCGCATTACGGGTCTTCCAGAATCTACAAACACAGGCCGCCTAGAGACCTTTGTCGAGAAACTCCTGCGAGACATCTTTGGAGTGGAGCAGCTGTCCCAGGTTCTCATTGTAGAGCGGGCACATCGCTCCTTGGCTGCACGTCCTCCTCCGGGCACCCCACCTCGCCCCATAATTGCTCGCCTTTTAAACTAAAGAGACCGGGATGCAGTGCTCTGCCTCACGAGGGAGAAAGGTACCATTGTCCATGAAGGAAACACACTTGCCTTTTATCCAGACTTCACCATGGCGGTACAAGAAGCGCGCAGGGAATATCAGCCCGCCAAGAAATTGCTGCTGGCCGGGCACATATCGAGTGGAGGACAATGGAAAGTACACATTTTTCACTTGCCCAAAATCAGCATTGGATTTCGACAAATCTGTCTCCCGCTGGAACCGCTCCCCCAGGCACGCAGACAATGATGAAGATACTGAACATGGGGAATTAGCAAGTGGCCTGGGTTGACTCTGTAATAGAACCGCCTGGGTTGGAAGAGTGACTGGGATGGGACATGAGTATTATCATTGCCTTCCGGTTTTCTGATTCTTTGATTTCATGGTTTCCTACAATGTATTATTTTGATCATTGTTGGGGGGATTCCCCTTATGTGTTCCTAAGATATGTGGTTGCGGGGCCAGGGAAGGACACTGTACGATGGTTCGGCCACCTCCTAACTTCATCGGGAGGGAGTTTGTGCTCTGGCCTCCCCCTTCATTGGTGTTCCCCGCAAATGGTTCTTTCACTGGTGCAGCACTTGGGATCTGTTTCTGGGAATTTGGGATGGCTTTGGCGTGTTGGGGTTGCTAAAGTGGGTGGAGGGTGATGGGGGGTATTGCTCTGGGTTTTATGTTGGTACATATTGTTGCTATCCAGCTGGGTGTTGCCCACACATCCTTGTTCACATATTGGACATAGGTAGATTCCTTTTTCCACATATGTTACTCTTGAAATGCACAGTAATGGTTTGACAATCTCTTGCCTCACATGGAACGTGCAGGGGCTCAATTCGCCCAAAATAATTTGACAAGTGATAGCTCATTTAGAACGCCATAGAATTAATATCGCCCTCCTACAAGAAACTCATCTAATGAAAACATACAGACATGTTGGTTGGGGCTCGCTAAGCTGGTTACCGTCTGGCCTCCTCCTATTCCTCCTATAGCCAGGGGGTTCTCACATTAGTGAAGAACGGCCTTCCTTTTACAGCGCATCACACCCATGTTGACTCTGCAGGTCGGTATGCCATTGTACATGGGACGCTGGCAGGCAAGCTGATCACCATTGTGAATTCATATGGTCCTAGCATAGATGACCCTGGCTTATTCGAGAGCCTTCTCGCGGTACTGCGCGACTGGCCAGATGCAGCGATTCTCTGGGGGGGGGGGGGGGGGCGATCTTAACACCCACTTGGCCCCCGGCAAGGACAAGTCTAGTGGTAAAGAGGGGCACTTCCCAGGTGCAGCCAGTGTGATCGGCAGTGGGATGGCGGAATTTGGATTGCTTGATATATGGCGTCATAGACATACGGAGATACATGAGGGCACACACATTTCCACAGTGCATGGCAGCTGGTCTCGTCTTTATTACTGGTTGGTGGGTGAGGAGGTGGCGGGCTGGGTGGTGGGGGTGGAGCATCTGCCGCGTACACTCAGTTCATTGTCCTGTTCACCTCACTATTAACATCCCTCAACAGGTTCCCCGGGCCTTCACATGGCATCCCCGCACGGAGGCACTGCTGGGCCCCCTTTATTTGGAAACTATTTGCAAGGCCATTGTCCGATATTTTGTTCAGAACAAGGGGTCTGTTGATAGCGCCGGGGTACTGTGGGAGGGGTTTAAACCATTCGAGGTGACTGTATCAGTACATCCGCTGGTATTTTAAAGAACTTGAGGGGACAAATAACCAAAGTGGAATCCACACTGTCCAGCCTTGAACGTGACTATGAGCGTGAACCATGCGATGCAACCTTAGCATACATGAATCTGTACACTTAGCGGTGTGATACAGCTGCTGAGGGATTAGATGACTATTTATCACACATAGTCATTGCTTGGCTGTCGGATGGACAGAGAGAATATCTCAAACAGCCTATCACAGTGGAAGACATTCGTATAGCGATAGCCTCTCTCCCTAACAAAAAAGCACCAGGCCCGGACAGATTTCCACCCGAATTCTACAAGGCGTCTGCTCAGGCATGCTCCGCCTTCCCTTCGCGAGGCTCTCATCATTGCCCTATTAAAAAAAGATAAATCGCCCGACCTTTGCGATTCATACTGCCCCTTGTCGCTCATTAACACAGACGTAAAAATCATGGCGAATATAATCGCTACCCGTCTTCAACCACTCATGCAAAATCTGGTGCTACCAGACCAGTCTGGGTTTATACCTACGCGCTCCACCTCACGCAATCTTCGCACACTATTTGCCCTCTTCCACACTCTTTCTCCTGACCTTTCGGCGGCATCGGTCATGCTTGACACTGCCAAAACATTTGATTCAATTGAATGGGGCTATCTGTTCTTTATATTCCAGCGGATGGGTTTTCTCCCCATTTTTGTCAACTGGGTGCGACTCCTGTATGCATGCCCATCAGAGCGGGTTGGGTGGGTGGGCACACATCAGAACCCTTTCTAATTATCAGAGGCACCAGGCAGGGGAGCCCCCTTCCGCCCCTCCTGTTTGCCTTAACGCTGGAACCGTTGGCATGCCTCATTAGGCAATATCACAAACAGGCGGCTCTTAATTTGCATCACCGTCCACTCATCATCTCACTGTATGCGGATGATATGTTGCTCTTTATCCGAGAGTCCCATATTCATCTGGCATCAGTGCTGCGGGAGTACATTCGGTTTAACAGATTTTCCGGGTTACACATCAACTGGTCTAAGTCGGTGGTACTACCACTGACCGAAACCACACACCCACATGAGCTGGAATTTCCTCTTGAGTGGGCAATGAACTCGGTTAAATATCTGGGGATCTGGGTTCACCGCGATCCCGACAGAGTCATTCGTGAGAATTATGGCACTACTGTCACATTGCTAAAGCAACAAATTGACAGATGGGTTTGACTTCCGCTTTCACTCACCGATCATATTGCATTCATAAAAATGGTGGTACTGCCTAAATTTCTATATCTTTTCAATAACATACCGATCCCTCTCTCCCAGTATTTTTTTTAAATACTAGGTTTGCTACTTCTCCTTCTGATTTGGGGTGGAAGACAGGCCCGAGTAAGCTGGCGCACACTAACCCCAAATTATAAGCATGGGGGATTTGGGCTGCCAGATCTCTATGTCTATTATCTGTGCGCACACGCACAATACGTGCATTTTTGGTTCACTGATCACAATTTCATCCCAAACGTGGCGGTGGAACACTGGGATGCGCATCCCATTAAGCTCCATTTTAACGCACAAGAGCAGACTCACACCCCGCACTCTTTTCAACACTATTAACACAACGATCACAGCCTGGCAGGCACTGGGCAGATTGGCCGGGAAACTACCATTGTACTCTCCGCTATTGCATATCACGAGAACCTTTCGGTGACGCATGAGAAGGGAGCTATGCGTATACTGGCTCAGGCGGGAATTGATAAAATGCAGGATCTATACCCCAATGGCCCTTTCTTGACATCTGCTGACACGGATTATATTCAGCATCAGACTCTACTATTCACATTCTCGATACACAGACTTAGGAAAGCAGTACGTGCCTATTATCCAACGTTCCCAGCGGAGCCTCCAGAATCCCTTGCATTACATGTCTTACTTACTAGTCCCACTCGACACAAACGTGTCACTAAATTATATCGCGCCATTAGAGAAGACAGGGCCCTCCCTGATGATAAAAGTCTGGAAAAATGGAACGAATATCTGGACCCCCCGATCTCACAGGACGATTGGGTGCACTGTTGTAGCCTGAATGGTGCCCTCACGTTCAACAGGAATTTAGGCATTATACATTTTAAATTCCTTCATCAGGTTTACCATACACCTCACAGACTTTTTAAGTTCGGTTTACGTGACACAGACACATGTACGTGATGTGGCGCATTGAGTGCGGCCTTCTGGCACCTATCCTGGGCATGTGGGCGGGTGAGTTTATTGGGTCTACACAACAAAGATCTCGCTTTATGAGTGGTTAGTTCAAGAGTTTTAAGTTTTCACTACTAACATTCAAAACTGGACTGCTCTTGTTCAGCCCCTTTACATTGGCTCCCTACCATTGAATACCAAAGCTGGTCACACCTAAACAAGTTTGGTAACCACTGTTCTTAGGCTTCAATGGCGAACAGTCTGACCACACATCTTTTTCCCTCTCATACCCGAGCCCTGCCAGTTTTTTAGACAATTCACTGAATGTTATGCCGCTCCTATCCCCAGCAAGCCTCCGAGGGAGGTAGCTATCCTCTCCCTCACGTTCCTCCTCTGCAGACCCCCTGAATTCATGCAAATGGATAACCAGCCTATCAGCAGGTCTCTCCAGCAAACACCAGGCAGGTTGTGCACCTGCGGATGAGGAACTGAAGAAAGGAATAAAGGCAACACGTACTCAGAACCAATCAGTAGTATCTCAATGTGCAGAGTCAAAATACCAGAAGTGTCTAGCAGAGAAAGTGGTAGATACCAGGCGAAAACGTTTCGCTTCTACTATCTGTTTTCAAATTTTAGCTCTTATATACAATTTTGCTCAAAAACTACTAAATGGATATATGCCAGTGCATACCTGGCATTAAAGTAGAACTTCACTCTGAAAGTGTGCTTTTCCTGGTTTGATGTAAATCCATTCAGTAGGTTTTTTTTTAGTATTAGTGTTTGAAAAAGGTGCTGAGTCGGCCTGAAAGAGTGAACACTTCTGTAGATCTTGTCAGCTGGAAAGCCATTTGTTAATTTGCTTGACTTTTACACCCTTTGACAAATGTGTTGAGAGTACTCGTGATATCTCAAACGTGTGCAGATCCATCACTGTGCCATAAATCTGCACAAGATGTGGCCGGAGCTTTGATAGGGTAAGCTTTCTATTGCCATGTCTGGCTCTGTGTCAATCCATCAAGGTGGGGCAGTGTCATGGTCCATGTATTAAAAGGAGGATGGAGCTGGCACTGTTCAGTGTATTGTCAATAGGATGAGTCTGCCACTAGTCAGTGTTTGTTTTATTTAATGTGAATGTGGACCTGCCACCGGTCACTGACGTGTTTGTCACTGGTCAGCGTTGTGAGTGTCAGAGAATGTGTGTTTGGACATATGTCAATCTGTTTCTGTCCATTGCTTGTGGGTGGAACACAATCACTATAGTTAAAGGTGTGTGGTTCTGTTCTTATACATTGTTTGTCTCTGGTCACTGTATTCAGAGGTCTATAGATATGCCCCTATTCAGTGCTTGCCTATTTGGTCACTATATCCAGATGTGTTTCGATTTGCCTCTGCCTATTGTTGGCATGTTTGGTCACTTTATGCAGAAGTGTTTGAGTCTGCCCCTGTCCAGTGACTATCATTTTGATCTTTATAATCAAAGGTCTGTAGACCCGTCCACGCCCAGTGTTAGCTTCTTTCCTCATCGTAGTTAGAGGTGGGTGGCTCTGCCAATTTGCAGTGTTTGCTTCTGTTGTCACTGGATTCAGAGGTGGGTCGGTCTGTCCCTTGGTCACTGGATTCAGAGGTGGGCCGGTCTGTCCCTGTACAGTGTTTGTCTCTTAGGTCACTGGATTCAGAGGTGGGCTGGTCTGTCCCTGTACAGTATTTGTCTCTTTGGTCACTGGATTCAGAGGTGGGTCGGTCTGTCCCTGTACAGTGTTTGTCGCGTTGGTCACTGGATTCAGAGGTGTCTCGTCTGTACTTGTACAGTGTTTGTCACGTTGGTCACTGGATTCAGAGGTGGGCCGGTCTGTCCCTGTATGTGTTTGTCTCTTTGGTCACTGGATTCAGAGGTGGGCCGGTCTGTCCCTGTACAGTGTTTGTCTCTTTGGTCAATGGATTCAGAGGTGGGTCAGTCTGTTCCTGTACAGTGTTTGTCGCATTGGTCACTGGATTCAGAGGTGGGCTGGTCTGTCCCTGTACAGTGTTTGTCTCTTTGGTCACTGGATTCAGAGGTGGGTCGGTCTGTCCCTGTACAGTGTTTGTCGTGTTGGTCACTGGATTCAGAGGTGGGCCTGTCTGTCCATGTACAGTGTTTGTCTCTTTGGTCACTGGATTCAGAGGTGAGTCGGTCTGTCCCTTGGTCACTGGATTCAGAGGTGGGTCGGTCTGTCCCTGTACAGTGTTTGTCACATTGGTCACTGGATTCAGAGGTGGGTCGATCTGTCCCTGTACAGTGTTTGTCACGTTGGTCACTGGATTCAGAGGTGGGTCAGTCTGTCCCTGTACAGTGTTTGTCACGTTGGTCACTGGATTCAGAGGTGGGTCGGTCTGTCCCTTGGTCACTGGATTCGGAGGTGGGCCGGTCTGTCCCTGTACAGTGTTTGTCTCTTTGGTCACTGGATTCAGAGGTGGGCCGGTCTGTCCCTGTACAGTGTTTGTCTCTTTGGTCACTGGATTGAGAGGTGGGTCGGTCTGTCCCTGTACAGTGTTTGTCACATTGGTCACTGGATTCAGAGGTGGGTCGGTCTGTCCCTGTACAGTGTTTGTCTCTTTGGTCACTGGATTCAGAGGTGAGTCGGTCTGTCCCTTGGTCACCGGATTCAGAGGTGGGTCGGTCTGTCCCCGTACAGTGTTTGTCACATTGGTCACCGGATTCAGAGGTGGGTCGGTCTTTCCCTGTACAGTGTTTGTCACATTGGTCACTGGATTCAGAGGTGGGTCGGTCTGTCCCTGTACAGTGTTTGTCTCTTTGGTCACTGGATTCAGAGGTGGGTCGGTCTGTCCCTTGGTCACTGGATTCAGATGTGGGCCGGTCTGTCCCTGTACAGTGCTTGTCTCTTTGGTCACTGGATTCAGAGGTGGGCCGGTCTGTCCCTGTACAGTGTTTGTCTCTTTGGTCACTGGATTCAGAGGTGGGTCGGTCTGTCCCTGTACAGTGTTTGTCTCGTTGGTCACTGGACTCAGATGTGGGCCGGTCTGTCCCTGTACAGTGTTTGTCTCTTTGGTCACTGGATTCAGAGGTGGGCCGGTCTGTCCCTGTACAGTGTTTGTCTCTTTGGTCAATGGATTCAGAGGTGGGTCGGTCTGTCCCTGTACAGTGTTTGTCTCGTTGGTCACTGGACTCAGAGGTGGGCCGGTCTGTCCCTGTACAGTGTTTGTCACGTTGGTCACTGGATTCAGAGGTGGGTCGGTCTGTCCCTGTACAGTGTTTGTCACGTTGGTCACTGGATTCAGTGGTGGGTCGGTCTGTCCCTGTACAGTGTTTGTCTCTTTGGTCACTGGACTCAGAGGTGGGCCGGTCTGTCCCTATACAGTGTTTGTCTCTTTGGTCACTGGATTCAGACATTTGTGTATATTTTCCCGTCCAGTGTATGCCTGTTTTGTCACTGTATTCACAGCTGTTTGGGTCTATCCCAATCTTGTGATTATTTTTGGTCACTGTACGGATCAGTCCTCGTTCAATGTTTTCTTCTTTGGTCACTATATTCAGAGATGTGTCCCCTGTCACGCAATTGCCTCTTTGCTGACGGCATTCAGGGTTGGGTGAAGAATTAATAAGAATTACATCACCCGAAGTTACTTAAAACAAAGTGTCCCAGGCCTGGTTTCAATGGTCCAGAGACACATACAGCCTAAACGGGTAGATAATACAGGCTACCTAAATAACCAAGTTTTAAAGTTTTTACAGAACCCTAAATCTGTCCTTGCCTGTCTTTTCAACAAACCCCTCTCCTGAAGAAATAAAAAACATCAACCCATCAACTGCGACATGTTCTATCAGTCCCTTTCTTCTGGAGAGCTTCTGTGTAGAAGCCAACTTTCACCTCCTCCTAAGAAGGACTCACTGATCTTCTCCAGCCTCAACCTCAAAGTCTCACATACTGGAGGAATTCTATTTATAAGATAATTTCCTTGGCAAGAACATTTCTTTGGATATTGCACCTTTCCCTGGGGCTCTGATCACCACTGAAACAAAATGCCTCTCCTCAGCTCCAGAGAATCCATCACTATGGCAACCAGGAGTTCAAGAAAACTACTATTGAGCGCATCTTCTGCCAGTCTCAGGAGTCCTCCCTGCCTTAAAGTAATTATCATTCTCCTGGCCACTTTCTGGTACCTTCAGCACCAGCTTGAGTCAGAACTAAGGTGAAGTAGTTGAAATGTGCTTCAATTTGAGATCTTCCAATATAGTAGTATCTTTGTCCACCTGCACCAGGAGTGCCAGATTGCTCAACCCTATTTGATAGTAACCCGGCTACAGAGCTCTACCAGGGCCTAAAGATATTGTGGGCTCCCATATTGACCCCATCGTCACCAGTATTGCAATCAAGAATTCCTCACACTCTCGAAAAAGGTTTAGGATTCTTTATTGCAGCACAGGTACAAGCTGCTTCATTGAGGGGGGACCTGCATCAAATGCCACCAAGTAAAATCCTGCCATAGGACACTATTCAAGCTCAGGATTCTATTAGAATGCCAGAAGCTGATTGTGGGTGTCTTAATATTGCAGTAGCATGGCTGTATATGGCATTCGGATTGAGGTGGATTGATAGAGCGGAGTGGATTTTCAGTATCGAAGAGCAAGAGGGCTCTGGTGGATAACTTACGGTGCACTCTCTGAACATTGCGGGTCACTGTAATGGGATTTTGTGAGAATTATGGGGCATTTGCAGAGCTGCAAGGGGTACTAATAACAGAAAGAGCAAGGGGCCCTGGTGGTCAGAAGTGAGGTACACAGGAAGAATCAGCATGGTCTCAGTACATCTTATTGTAAGAGCGAGGGTACACAGAGAGTGGTCTTGGTCTGCTACGATGGGTAGCAGAGCACTTCATACTGTACAGGGTCTCAGAAACAGAATCAAAGGGCCTACACTGGGGTCATTGATGGAATATTTCAATTGGAGTGCAGCACTTAGTGGCTACTGATGCACTCTGGCTGATGCCTGTGAGAGGGTTTTTGGACTGGACCCACATTGGTACCCACATCGGTACCTTTAGGCAGGAATGAATTGCACTGAATTCATTCATCTGATCTCAGTGTTGTGTTTTTGGTGAAGCAGAGTGCCTGCAATTGAAGGTCGAGCTCGAGTGAAGGGTTTCTCCCACTCTCTTTACTGTTCACTGATTGTTGTCATTTAGAAGTTTCCATTTTTCTGAAGTGCATCCAATGCTTTTTGTCAGTTTGTGCATCACAAACAGTTGCTGAAGAACTCAAAAAATGTGCCTGAGGTTTCAACAAAATGATCTTGCTAAGTGTGAATATTATTTTGCAATGTGAGAAAACCCTTTGCAGAGGACACGGTCAAATGGCCAATGTTAGAAATGGGGTCTCTAGTTGGTGGAAGTATGCTGCACCCTGTCCAAGTAGGGACCACCACTCTAATCAGGGTAAGCTAGATACACACTAAAAGATAACCTGTGTTCACCCTCTGGTAGCTTGGCACAAAGCAGCCAGGCTTTTCTAAAGAGCAATGTGTAAAGTATTTGTGCGACACACACACACAATAATACAATACAAATACCATAAAAATACCCCACACAGGGTTAGAAAAATAGATAACATTTTTATGAGTAAAACAATTCCAAAACAACAAAAATCCAATAAGTAGAACCGGAGACATGAATTTGTAAAGATTATTTAAAAATATAGTGCTTAGAGTCATAAAATGCCAATCGGGGACATCTGGCTGCGCTAAACCAGGGCTTTCACCAACCACATGTTCTTCATGCAGAAGTGGTTTGCTTACCACAATCCTTATGAGATCACAGTGCATTATCTAGACATTTTTAGCTTGAACCAGTCTTAGTGTTGCATATGAAATTTGATATGTGCGAAAGAGCAAATATTTCACACATTTCACATAACTCGCAGGGTTAAAGCTTCACAATGGAATATATGCATGCGTCTGGTGGACTGTTTAATTATTTAGGGGACTAACTCTGAAGGGTCTGGGTGTGTCCTCTGCTGGGTAAAGGTCGCTTCTCGGCACACGATCAATTTCCCCTTTATTAGC
Organism: Triturus cristatus; assembly: GCF_964204655.1. Lineage (NCBI taxonomy): Eukaryota > Metazoa > Chordata > Amphibia > Caudata > Salamandridae > Triturus > Triturus cristatus. The sequence goes on along the minus strand of NC_140583.1, from coordinate 268,233,074 downwards.
ATTACAAAAGGCGATTCTACATCTTTTTAAGTCTGCTGTTTAGCATGTCTGAGTCCTCACCTCATCTGTGTACAAAAGCAGTATATAAACTCTAAGAGACATTCACTTATATTCAGAGGAAGAGACCTTAAACGACCCCCGGAAGGACAATGGCTCAAGGCGGCCTCAACCTGGCTGGGCCGGAGGGCCTGATGTGTGAGGATGAAAGGCCCTGCATGCCGCGCGCCGCCTCTCAGCTCCTGCTGCTCTGTCTGCAGTGATGCAGGGTACAGGGCAGGCGTGCAGAGAATCAGTAATGCTAGCCAAGGAGATCAACAATGCTTTGCCAGGGGTGAGGAGGCAGAAAAGTGAAAATGAGGTAGTCTGTCGTCCGTCAGCTACTTCTGCAGTCCGTCAACAGTGTCTATTTCACGTCTGCTATACCTCGCGCTTACTGCCGTGGTGTAACAGAGGCCTCTACGGTGCGAGCCCCCCCCCCCCCCCTCAGCTCAGTACCGTAGCCTGAGAGCTCCTGAGTAAGTCTGGAAGGGGGCTCCTCGGCCTCCATGTACCTGTGTGGAAGGGGGGGAGGGTGGGCTCAAGTTTCGTTACGCTACTGACTTACTGTGCCTCACCTTCGCTGGCCCAGACCTGGGTCCCGTGCTCTCCATGCCACTTGAGTAAAGCTATCCTGGCTGATGAGGTGGGACGGTCACCTTCGCTGACCTTCACGGCTTACGCTAACAACCTCTTAACTTTCTGTGCCGACACTCAAGCCTGCTGATATTCATCCTTCTCCAGCTCATACCTACTGACCCTCATCTCCAGTGACCCTCGTCCCCACGCCGTCTTAGTGTCCCCGTTCTGCTCCTTTCTCATATTAAACCTAGGGACAGTCACCCCAGTGAGTGCCACTGGTCATCTCACATGCAGGCGCTCTTTGTATGGTTTCCCCCTACTCTTGCTCACCCTGACGCTCTAAACAAAACTACTGCTGACCCTACGTGACCCTTTCCCTCATGTCTCTTTCCCTTCACATCTGCTTTCGCTTGTCGCAGTTGACCCTTGCCCACCTGAACCTTACTCTTGCACACTCTTATCCATGGTAACCCTCGGCTCTCTCACATTGATGTTCACTTACCCTCATCCCGGCTCATCATATGAGCTGCAGACTAGGCCTCGCGAAAAAATGCATTATTTCCATTGCGTAAACTAAGTGAAATGCAGTAGAAATTAGGCATTATTATGCAAAATGTCCCTCCATCATTTTGAAACTATTTTTAAGTATGAAATGCGTAGTCGTGCCCATTTTGGACACAAAGGTGTATTTTGTGCAACAACAAAAAATGGCGTAAAATTGCACGTGACATAAAAAACATCCTGGTAGCTCTGTTTATTTGCGTTATTCCTGTGCTCCCGCCACAGGATTTTTAACTAAATGAAATCTCAATTTTGCGACATGGTGTAAAGTAAGCCTCGGCGGTAAACCCCGCTCTGCTTGCAGAGTTTGCGGAGTTTCCCGCACTCCGCGTTACGCGGAGCTCATGGAGTTCCGACAGCTGAGTGAAGTTTTTGTCCGCGCTCGCGTTCACCAACGTCAAATTGGTGAGCGCGAACAAGGAAAATCCACCTCCCGGCAAGATTTTTCCTTGTTCGCGACCGCCAACATCAAGTTGGCGAGTGCGAGCATGGCGAATAAACCTCTCAGTGAGATTTCTCGATGCGGGAGGGTCAGGTTCTCATTGCGAGTGGGCGCGTATGCTCCCGACCGCTCACGTTGAGAAACTGCCCATTCGTGTTGAGAAAGCTGCCGCTTGAGTAAACATCTACTTGAGCGGCAGAAAAGTTAAGCTTGCGCTGTGCATGGTGCTGTTCGCAATGATTGCACAGTGCGGACAAGCATCCGGCACTGTGCAATCACTGCGAATTGCATTATTCTACTGTTCGCCGCAGCTTGTGAAGCGCCGCGTAGTGCGGTGGAGATTTTTTTGCACTTCACGTAGCTCTGCGTAGTGCAATTCCGCGAACTCTGCCCAGGGTTAGTGTAAAGGCATAATCTCAGGCATTTCACGTAACAAGCACAGTGTGAAAAAAAGTCATAAATAACGCAAGATTGCACCATCATAAACAAAATATCACCCTGTCCTACTGCACACCTCGCCCTTAGTGATTCTCTTTTTTCTTCACTCACGCAGACCTCTGGCCCTTACTGAAACTCATTCCTCCTGACCGTCACGTTAGGTAGCCCATAAACCTTTTGACTATCAACCTGCTAACCCTGTCGGCTGACCTCCACCCAGCTAACTCCTACACGTCTATGACTTCACTGAGCTTCAGTGCCACGGACCCTGCTCAATGCTGACTCTCACAAACAACCTTTTTTGCATTTTTGTTGCTGTGTTTTCAACACCCCTCTCCCCAAGGTCATTATGTTACCCCTCCCTCACGAACGACATGATGGGTCCGATTCACAAAGATTTTGCTGTGACTTACTCTTGTAGTACTCCTAGCAAATGCATGGATGCCAGGAGCACTCCTGCCTCACTCCTGCAATTCAGGAGTAAACCAGAAGTACTACAACAGAAATGTACACCTACTCATAGCAAACTCTTTTTGAATGGTCCCAATGTCTGGCCTTTTTCGATTAGATGGATTTCTCTCTAGCCCCTTTCTCTCTCCTAGGATCCAGCCTCAGTTCTCACCTCCTTCCTTCCTTGCCCTTAGTTTACCGGACAGAGGGCACTCTCACCTCTTCTTCTCTCTAGGTTCTCCCTTACCCATGATGTGTAATGTGACACCAGACTCGGTTTCAGGAGTTAAATCCCATGTGAGGATGGCTGTTCCGGTCTTAAACTAGCTTGTGACACTTCTGTATCTTGTTTCTTTGAAAGCTTGCTGAAGCGGTCAGTCGCTCGGGCCTTTCTTTTGAACATGCTGTGGTAAGGGCCTTTGCAAGCTGCAGTTCCCTGTCGGTTCTCGCAAGTCACTGCTAATATTTAACTCGAGGGAGCATATTACAGAAACTTTGTTGTAGTGCAAAAGCACAGCAATCCAGTTGCACAATTTGTCATCTGTAGTAGGCACTGGGGCCAATACTATCTTCAAAAGGGCAAAACATTCATGAAGCCAAATTGCATTATTGTGTTGCTGGCTTTACAAAACAAGAAATGGAGAGGATGCACTCCCTACACCTCTCAGTAGCAAAATGACTAAACCCGCAATCAGCTGTACGAGCGCACAAGGACTAGTGCTTCTTTACTAAAACGTTAACATACACACACACAACCTTCTAAAGGCAAAAACATTATGTCATCTATAGTTGCACCTGGGGAAAGATGTGATTATGCTTCAAAAGCTGGGTAATTTCCACAATTCGATTATTCAGACTTTTGTAAAGTTACTTGAAATTTCCTGTTATGCATTTTTTTTTGGGGGGGGGGGGCAGGATTCTTGTTTGGCAAACAGTATCTCACTGACAGACATGTTCTGCTTGAGGCAGTCTCCTGTTGGTATCTCGCAACGCTTTCATGTGAACTGCACGCTCATGTGAAATATGCCAAATGAGATGCCCTCAACCCACACGTCTCTACAGAAGCATAGATGTGCCATTTATTTTAAAACAGTTTCGTGAACTATTTATTGCTCTGAAAAAAAATATTAGATTTTTGCACGGACATAACATAGTAAGCAATAGTTACCACACTTTGTTTTCTATTAGGGAAAATATGTTCCCCCACCAGCTGAAAGCTGCAAAATTAATTTCCCCCGTTTTTGTGCCCTAGTAAGATTATTATGTAAAGGTAAACTGGCAACTAAGTAAATCAGAATATTTTTCGCAATAGCTAGTGCTTGTGAAAGAGCAGGAGGGCTGGGAGCTGGTTGGATTTGTGAGGCGCTCCATACATAGCAGGAACCATTAGGGGTCAAGCCGAGTCAATAACGTGTCATCTGTCGCAGAGACATTTCCAAGTCAGACGATGATGCTGATGCAGTCTGACACATATGAGTGGCCACCCTTAGGGTAAAATGGGATAAAACAGGCCTAGGCTATAGAAAGAAACGTGGCCCACATTCATTAAATTGTAATTTGTCTTGGTAGTCCCTAGGTGACGTCGTCTTGGAATGATCTGTAGTGTCTGTGTCTCCCCTGCTCCATGCCTACATACATTTGTTCTTGGCACAACAGCTACAGAGACTGTCCTGCTGCTTTCCTTCAGTACATTCCAGTGGTAAAGGACTAACCATGAATGAGCCAGCTAATCTTGGCCACAATTGGCACATAAATCTGGCCTAGAATGGCCTTCTCAGATGGGCTAGTTTGAGCCTCTAAGTTGGGGTAAAATCATCCATTTATTAGTACATGGTTGGCCTTGGTAAAAGCCAGTCACATGTAAGGCGACAGTAGGGATATGCAAAGTTAGCCAGAGACATTGCAATCATTGGTGTAGCAGGTACAGTGGCACCATGGCCTAGTGGTCTGTGGAATTGATTGTACCTCTTACTCATCTCATAGTTGGGATTTTCATTTAACTTCCGAACCTGAGTAAAGAGGGGCTGACTTTCTTGCTTCTATTAGGTTTGTTAGGCCACTGCAGTCAGTCACATGTTATGAGCTAACATGGCTGAGAAATAGCCAATCGCATGTCAAGCAGATGTAGTGCTTTGGCACAGACATATCCGGTATTGGAAGGGCTGGTGTAAATTCAGGCACATCAGGCGGGCTTTTCCTACCAAGACACACAGCCTTTTGAGACACTTACCACTCAAGAAATCTTTGGAATTTTTTCGTGTGGTCCAGCATGTTTCCTTCTATTTTTCTCTTTCTCCGAAACTTATCAGGACTTAATACTATTCTTTCTCAAGAACGAAAAATTGATGTTGGATTGATATGTTTAGCACACTCCATAGCCTGATTGTCTTTGAGAGGTGGGACTCAGGACTACTTTGACATGACACCACAACTACGTTTCGTCTCTTGGAAACAAAATTGATGCTGGTTTGATATGCATGGGGTATCCACAAGAAAAAATGTATAGAAAGGTTTAATAAGGGATGTCAATGCTTGTTATCGTTTCCTATCTAAATTGTACTCATTTTGTGGACCTTGGAAAAAGTAAGGACTGAGTTAGGTCGTGGGATTCATCCCATGACATGAAAGCTGCACACATCACTGCACCGGGTGCAACCCCTGCAGTGCTAACTTACAGGTGGGTGGTTTGTTGTTGAGGTCATTGGTGTGCTCCTGTGCTGGCTCTCTGCATTACCCCCCTGCTCCCGTCTATTTACAGAGAGAGTCCTCTCGCACAGCCCCACAGGCTGATACCAGACTACATCATCCCAAATCTCTGTGGTATAGTACTAGAATAGTCTTAGGGGAAGATCATGTCCTATATAAGGTTTACGAACCATTGGACGTAGTAACAGAAAATCTGCACAGTGGCATCCCTTCCTCTCTTAAATCTATTTCTCGCTGTGTAAGTCACGGTGAACCATCACCAACACAATCCAAGCTAAGGATAGGCTACATTGATCACAAGTTAAAATATTTTAATTTGGCAAAGCTTCTAAACTTTGCCAAGTCTGATCTGAAGCATTGGTGGGCGCTTAGCAGGACGTGTAGCAGAACTTGGATAGGGTGATTTAGAAGGCAACTGGTACTCTCCACATCAAGTGGACTGGGTTTCCTTGATCATGAACCGAACAATGCTCTCGTCTGTCTCTTCGCTGTTGACCAGAAGAAACATGATGATCCTCAAAGGGTGATTCCAATATCCAGTATCAGCACTGGACCATCATTTTTGAACTTTGAATTTCCCTTACAAGCTTCTTTTGAGAGGTTGCCAACATGCAAATATCGCAACCTAGGGCACCCACGTAGTACTTTGAGAGCAGGCTGAGACTGCCTCCAGTGTGCCTCCTGAGTGACTCCTGAATGTGAGGGTATGCATCAAAGGACAACTTTGTGAAAGGGACAGATGGCATGATGTGAAATCCTGTCCTGCAGAGGTGAATAGGTGATGTGAACTTCACAGATAGTGCATTGGACTTTCAGAGGAGCTGACGTGCCCTTTAACCCGCATGATCAGACCACAGACCCATCTTCCAAAATGTTTATCAGCAGTCATTAATCCCATTGAGAACCATGCATCTTCCCCTACAAACACCTGCCTCATGGAATAGAACCCCCATAGTTTCAGGCCATTAAGCTAACACCCCAAGGAATTCTCCGAATTATAGTAAAATCCAGGAGCGAGAGCTGGTTACCTGGTCGTAGACTCATTCTTTGCTAGGTGTATTATTTTACATTCATCTCTACTCGAGTGTGTTTCTGTTAGAAATTGGGGTCTAGTTGACAGAGGTAGGTACCTTTGTCAAAACAGGGACCCTTGCTTTTAGTCAGGGTAAGGGGGATACACTCGTAAAATTACCCCTTCTCACCCCCTTGGTAGCCTGGCACGAGCAGACAGGCTTATTTCAATGGCAGTGTGTAAAGCATTTGTGAACACATACTATAATACAGTGAAAACACTACAAATGGACACCTCACCAGTTTAGAAAAATAAGTAATGTTTATCTAAACCAAAACAAGAACAAACGACAAAAATCCACAATACAGTATCAAAAATATCCCTAAAAATAGGTTATTCACTCAAATAAATAAAAATCTCAAACAACGGCACTGACCACGAGGTGTGCAGCGTCGGGCCCGGAGTCAAGCAGACCCACAAAGAACAGTACCTTGGAATTGATGAAAGCAAAGACGGTGCACAGCGTTGGAGAGGAGATGCTTTGTTGGCACCTGCGGCGTCGGTTCCATACGACCCCAGGGGAGGTGATGCCTCTGTTCCTTACTGTAGCACAGGAGAGGTGAGACATTGGTTCTTTACTGTGTCGGGGAGGTGACGTCACAGATGGCATTGAGGCGTCTGTTTCTTACGACGGTGCGATGTCGATGGATTCGGGAGTCACCCACGTTGAGGATCGACTCCGAGTTGATGAAGCACCGGCGTCGATGAAGTTGGGGCTGCGATGCGAGTCGGGACGGTGCGTCATGGACGTCACGAGCTGTGTCCTTGGCTCCGGTGCAGGCAGCGGCCTCGATGACGGCTTCGGAGTTGATGCGGCACGGCATCAGCAGGCGTCTGGCCTATTGTGCAAGTCGGGGCGGTGCATCGTGCTCTTCACGAGCAGTGCCCATGGCTTCGGTGCAGGTTACAGCATCGCTCACTGGCATCGGTGTTGCAATTTTCTTCTGTAGCAGCTGAAACAGCAGTTCCAGATGCATAGAGACAGAAGGGATGAAGTCTTTGTGTCAATGAGACTTCAGAACAGAAGGCAAGCTCAGTTTCAAGCCCTTGGAGATCTTCTTCTGCAAGCAGGTGGCAAAGCAAATAGCGAAGTCCTTTTTCTCCTTTCCTTGGCAGCAAGCAGCCACTGCAGGCCAAACCCAGACAGCAAACAGCACAGGGGCAGTATTCCTCCTCAGCTTATTCGGCTCTTCTCCTTGGCAAAGGTTCCTCTCGATTTCTCAGCAGTGATCTAAAGTTCTGGGCCCCAATATTTATACCACAAAATCCTTTGTTCTCTGAAGGCAGAGAGTGTCTGTACCCAGTCAAACCCAGTTCTGTCCTCATTGGTGCAGCTTCCTGGTAGGAGGTGGAGACCGCATTGTTGAAGGCAGGCCAGGCCCATTGAGGTGAAAAGGAAATCTCCTCCCCCTACTCTAAATGTAGGCCAGGTCTATTCAGACCAGCCCTGACTTATCAGACTTCTGGAGCCACAGCCCCTCTCCAGCCCCTGTCATCCAAAAGCCAGACATGCAATACACAAACCTAGCAGAGGCACACTGGATGGTTAGGCAAGAAAAGACCTACTTTTTAAAAGTGATATTTTCAGACACAGAATGTAAAAATCATGCTCACTAAAAGATGCACTTTAACATTCTAAGTTCAGGCATACTAAACTTTATTTTTCTATCTTGTTCACAGGGTTATATGATGTTATAAACAATCTTCCCATTCTGTGCTATGGGAACATATAGCCTTGCAATAGTGAAAAACGAAAATGGGAGTATTTCACTATTAGGACATGCCACATAACATCAGGGCATGTCCAACCTTTCACATACAATGCACCCTGCCCACAGCGGTACCTTGGGCCTACCTTAGGGGTGACTAATATGTAGAAAAGGGATGGTTTAGGGACTGGCAAGTGTGTGCACTTGCCAAGTCGACAAGGCAGTCCCAGACTGCACACAGGCTCTGCAATGGCAGGCCTGAGTCACATTTTACAAGGTGCTTCTGTGGGTGGCACAATCAGTGCTGCAGCCCACTAGCAGCCTGAATTTCAGGCCCTGGGCACCCACAGTGAACTGTACTAGGGTCTGACAAGTAAATCAAATATTCCAATCACGGAATCACTAATCCATACAATAATTTTCAAAGGGAGCAATTGCACTTTGGCACTGAACAGTGGCGGCAAAGTGCCCAAAGCATCTAGACCAGCAAAAATGGAGTCCAACGCACAGCAAAACACAGGCGACAAAGGCAAAAATGGAAGGGAGACTCACGCCAATGGTGCCAAGTCAAACAGTTTCTATAAAATAAAGTGACATTTTGTGTGTCTTTTATACTTTCCAGCACAGGTTTCCCACGAGGGTCCACAGAATATAGAGACCCTTTGGGCGTATATCTGAGCATCTCTGTTCGCTATGCAGATGTTCTTTACTTCTCTGGCATGGACCGTTTTCAGCCCCAGGTGCACTGGGCGCTGGTGGACTGGTAAACATATAGAAAACCAAACCGGTACCTAACATGAACCAAGCGAATAACCATAGCAAGCAGGTCCAACATGCACATGGTGGTTCTGTTTGAGTTCTTCCTCTAAAATTCGTCTGATTAAAATGGGGCCAAACAGTGCATTCCCCAACACACTTCTCCAAAAGAGCTAGTTTACTGCACAATTTCAGGGAGAAATTAGCGGAAGCAATTTAAAACATATGGCTATGCAAAGTGAAACTACCGTCTAACCTTTTTCAAAAGTAGAACGCATTTCCTTTCACTTCTGCCTTCCATTTCCCTTACTCTTCCCACCCTGTCGGTTCTAAGTAGATTATATATCATAACATATGACTGAGGACCCACTTGTAAGGCGAAGCAATAAAAAATGAAAAAGAAACTGCTCTCACAATCTCCAGTGATGGACATCAGAGCTATCCCTCAGGTTACACAGATTCTGTAGGTTTTGAACAGAGGTAGGTTGCCGCACTCTTCCAGATTCATGCCTCAGACAGTAGTTATACATAAAGGTAATTAGATCATAAAATATTATCAATATATATAATAACATTCCACACGAGTTACAGCGTCAAGAAATTGCATAACGTGAGCCAGGACATGATGCCACTTCCGTTGTAATTGCTCCCAAATCAGCTTGAATTGTCACTCAAATTTCAGCATGCAAAACGTTGTAAACTTACAAAGTATGTATTAAAATATAATCTCCTCGTGTTCCCCAAAAATATAAACTACCCGTCAAAAAGCAGCTTTCATTTTACATTTAAAAACGACCTCCATTTGCCTTTAGGAAGCATATTTATGTATTAAAAAAAGGTGAATGAACTATTGCCGTGAACTTTATAAATGTTAATCAGGTCAACGACCCATCGTGTCATCTTAAAATGTGGGTGATTTCAAGTTTGGCTGAACAGGCTCCTCTGCGCACACGACAAGTCTGTTCCTAGTTACAAGAGCTGCTCTGAAAGGTACAAGAGGCCCTCACTTCTCTGAGGCTTGTTGAGCATTAATCAGATGCCTCAAAAGAGGGTTAACTATGGGGCAAACACACAATGTAGGTGGGATTCCTCTTCCTCTGATCTCTTCCGTCTCCCTGCTGCTCCAGTCCACAGTTGCTTTGTGTGAACTCGCATCTACTGATCACCACCTTTCCACAGGTCTGCTGCCAAACTCATTGTAGAAATACAGGGCTCCTGCCCCTGTGGTGCCTTCACACTGCCCATCTGACTGGGGCCTCCAAGCACGTCAGCATCTTTGATCGCCTAAATGCAATTATCGCTTCATTAGAAAATAATTGGACGGAAGCTCAGCTGCTCAGACACCGAATTCGCTGTTTGTAGACCTGAAGCATTTTCCTGCGTTGGAGAAGGGTTCTCATGGTATCCGCTAGAATAATTGTATAAAGTTTTGGTCTCACTACGTAAGAGACAAAATTTCTGAACAACTAGGGAAAAGAATTTTCTGTGTGTGCTTAACTTTCACTGCATATATTTATTGGTATTTTAAGCAGATACTTCAACCAGGCTTTTACCTTTATTGACTTTTACAATACTGTACCTTATACCAAAGTTTAATCCAGCTCCCATCAGTGGCAGCTGCCACCGAGTAGCATGGGGGGTGGGGCCGGGGGGTGGGGATAGAAAAATAAATCAAAAAGTTATATACCTTGCTGCCGGACCACCACCTCGCCTAACATCCTCCTCTTCTGTTCCTGCTTGAAGCAGGAAGCACACACAGGCTCCCCTAAACCAATGGGAACTCTGCAATGCATCGTTGTGGTTCGGCTCTCAGACAGGGACTATGAGCCTGTGCATGTTCCTCACCAGGCTGTGTATTACAGCTTGATGGGTAACATTCAAAGTGCACATGACTGTTTATCTGGCCCAAGACGGACGGCCAAACTGTCCTGCATACCTTAGTGCCCCAACTACTCCCTCCCCCCCCTTGCTGGTTATGACGACAGCCAAACACCGCCCTGCCCCATAAACCTGCAACGGGAAAATAAAATAATACCATTGTGTCATTATCATCTTATTTTTCCATTTTCTACTGCTCAAAATGCAGGCGGGCGGCACTCCTCCGACTTAGCGGAGGAGCTGCTGCTGGCTCCCATACACATAGGCCTTGATAAATCATACTCAGTACAATAGTTGAGCCACTGAAACTACAGCAGTTTAAAGCCAAGATCTGAAATAAGATCTGATACATGTTCTATCCAAGCCCCCATGTCTCCAAGCGCACCCCCCAAAACAGAGTTTCATGGAACAATTTCAAAACCTTTGATGAAAGCGCCTTTCTTAAAATTTTAACAGAACTGAAACCCTCTATTTCAGTGACCCGCTGCTATCGAATCCCTTCAGAGAGATCAAATGGTCCATACTCCCAATTTGGACCAAAATAGGAAATGTCTCACAAATTCAAGGCACTATCCCTGACACCCTAAAACCTGGGCAAGTGTTTTTCAGAAAAAGCATGTGGTAGATCATGTGGCCCTAAATTACGTCCACCCTATCTCCCACATTCTGACTCGGGCAAAACTCCTAGAAAAATGTGTCCACATCCAATTATGCAACCACATTGAACAATTGCGACTCTTAGACCAATTCCAATCTGGCTTCCGACAGGGCCACAGCAACAAATCGGCTCTCAAGCACATAATGGATGACGTGCTAAAATGTTGGATAAGAACAAATCTTGCCTTATAATCCTCCTCAACCTATTGTCAGCTTTCAACACAGTTAAACTAGACACACTCTTAGATTTACCGGAACACAGGATGGGGCTATAAGGGTCTGTCCTAAACTGGTTCGCCTCTTTTCTCCACAACAGAACTAAAAAAATCAAGGTCTTTGTCCAATTCCACACCAGTCATATTGGGGGTAGAACAGGGGTCCACACTTTCACTCACTCTCATTATTTTGTTCATGGAGTCTTGAACCTAAATTCTGAAACGATCCAACATCCACTATCACTTGTAGTCTGACGACACCCAACTGCACTTAAAAATCTATTTCCCAAAGACATCAGGTACCTCAACATAACTGTACAAAAGACTCCAAACTGGCTGACCTGCAATCACCTCAGACTGAATGCTCTCAAAACGGAGTTCCTCTCAAGCGCCCCACCCAAACAGTCACCCGATATCGAAGAATGGATGAGCTGCTTAACAGCTCTCAGCTGCTTACCACACATTATTGATTCCACAAGATCACTGGGGATAATGCTACATAGGAACTTGAATATGCAGGAGCACATCAGTACCACCACCAAAGGAGCTGACTTACAGAAGAACATTTTAAGAAAAATAAAACCCTTCCCCCTCTTGACGACTTCAAGTCTACTGTTAAAACCCTTGCGATTGCCAGATTGGACTATGGAAATGCAACCCCCTGCGGCCTACCTAGATCTAAGCTGGCTCCATTAAGGACCTCTCTTAGCTCTACTGTAAGGCTCATCACAGGATCTAAAGGAAACAACCACATCACTCCTGATCTTAAAACACTAAACTGGCTCCCATATGAGGCAAGAATACTTAAAAAAATCGCCTGCATGACACATAAAGCCCTACACTTCAACACCTGAGGTACCTTGCACAATATTCAGAGCTATTTGGTGGTGGCAGATCCTCTAGAAGCACCAGCACCTTATCGCTGAAACCACAGAAATTTCATAAAAAGAAAACCTATAACTGAGCCTTCTCTGGCATTACCTCAAGGATTTGGAACTCACTGCCCCCTGAAATAAGACTGAACCCCTCAATGGCAATATTCAAAAAAAGAAGTTCAAATGCTATTGATGAACACATTTCCCCTCTAGAACCCATACACATTACCCTCTGGCCTTAATATGCACAAATGTTTACACCCATGTTTATTACTCACCTTTTATATTCTTGACTACTGATTTATCAGTTTGGTCCTAGAGGTGGTATCTTCCCTCATCTTGAGAGCTATTACTTCCTGTACCGTTCTTGACTATGTTGTTGTTTGCTCTACCTGTTTCCTCTTTCCTGACCATTTGTAAAGTGTTCTGATAACTTCAAGCGTCATGTTCGCACTATACAAAACTTTTTAAATCAAATAAAAATACATCTGTTCCTCTCTCTACCTCCCCTTCTTTAGCTGCTTGTTCTCTTTCTAATCTCTGCAGACTATTTTGCTCCTTGTTCTTTCCTTCTTCACCACCCCAACTCATAGCCTCTCATGATTTCTTTCTTGCTGTTTCTTTATGCCTCAGTTCTACGAATTCCCTAACTGCATCCATGAATATTTCATTCCCTTATTTCAGTGGGTATTTAATTCCCCTATTCCCACCCAGGGTTATTTATTAACCAGACCTATATCATTCATTTGCCACATCTAGCGATATCTCAATTGCCCATCCATGTCCAGGAATATCTCAGTCTATCATGTCTATCCAGAGATACTTCTCTTCCTAATCTCTGTCTAAGAATAATGCACTTCCTCTGCCTCTGTTCATAGCGATCTTGTTCAACTGTCGCTGTCGGGGATATTTGATTCCCTAGGCAAATTTATGGCTATCTCAATCTTTAGTCTCTGTCCATGTATATCCCATTCAACTACTTCATTCCAGGTTTACCTCATTCCCATATATCTCTCTAGTGGTGTCTCGTTCTCATCTCGTTTGCCTATCTCTTTCCAAGGATCATCACTGACCCTGACCATCTCCTTTTAAGGATATGCATTTACACTAGATTGTCAAGGTGTAGCTCATTCCTATATCTTGGGCAAAAGATATCTCAGTCACCTGATCCTGACTAGTGACATCACTTTCCTCTAAACCTTCTCATGGACATCCTATCCGCCAATCTTTCCAGTCTCTCTCAAAAGGTATTTCACTCTTACCTCCGAATACAGTGTCATTATTGCATTATCCTTAACAAGGAAAATCTTGTACCTCTAATGCTCTATCGTGATATCTCATTAACCATTCTCTGTCCAGAGAAATCTCACTCCTCTACCTCTGGTGGTCAGAGATTTCTTTTTCATCTTCTCAGTCTTGTTTCTATTTACGGAAATCTCTTTCATCTTTACTTTGTAAGGATCTCTCATTCCCTTATCATTGAGAGACATATCTCATTCCTCAGTCCCTTCCAGAGATCCCTCCTTCTCCTACTTCTGGACTGGTATATTTCATTCTCTTTTTCAAAGCCAGATAAATCTGAGTTCTCTCTTCTTGTCCATGGATACCTAATTCGATCTCTTTATCAAGGGATCTATAACTCTCAACTCTCTCTAGGGAAGTGTCTCATTCCCTCGTCACTGTCGATGGATACCGAACTCCAATCTCACTATCGAGGGACACCTTACTTACTACCTCTGCCCATGGATATCTGATTACCATGTATCTGTTAATGGATAGCTCATTCCTTTTCCTGACAGAGATCTCTCATTCTAAGATCTCTCTCCAGGGATATCACACATCTTTATCCTTACAAAATGTAAAACCCATATCACTCAACCTGTCCATGTATATTTCATGCCTCTGTCAGGGATATGTAGTCTCCTTCCCTTGTAAATCATTGTTTAATTCATCTCTTCAGGTTCAATTACTTTCATCATTTCCGTCCATGTGGCTCTAGGAGGATAACCTAATAGCACTTTTCCTGCAGCCCACTTCTGTCCCTCCCCAAGTGCCATCGTTTGAAATTTCAAGCTCTACAATGAAAGAGCCCAGCCCATCGCAGGTGCCACCCTGACCCTGGCAGATCTCGCCTTCATCCACTTGATGAGACATCTTGAATCATGGGAGCCACTTTAGCTGGCATTGCATATGCTTCTTAAATAAGTAATAAGAACTGTGTTAGTATGTGCAGGGCGACTGTGTGTGAGAGGCTGCAGACAATGGGGAGAAGGGATGAAGGCTGATTGAACGGTAGCAGGACAGCAAGAACGAGCAGTAAAGAGAAAGGTATGGAATAAACTGTAATAAACAGAAAGAAAGAATGAGAGAGTAAAGAAGAGTAGAAAAAAGAGGCCTCATTTATGGAACTATAATTTTTATTTCATCATCAGACTTTTACCTATAGTTAGAGAGAGAATAGCAGCAATTGGAGAAAAGAGGACCAGGAAAATAGAAGATCAGTGACAAAGAGAGAAAAAAGGGAAAAAAAACCCATCGGACTAAGCTTAAGGGACAGGAAGTGCAGGGTGGCGGCACGCTAACAAACTTTGAACCCTTTCACTTATATATAATTTTTTTATTAATGAAGTACTGAGAAGTGAGGAACAGTTGAGAGAACCAATAGATAGGGAGGAAGTGATAATGCGGGAAAAGAGGAATGGATGGGAAAGGAAGTGGAAGAGAACAAGAGAGAGGGTGGAAGATGGTCACGAAGAATGCATAAGAGAGAACAACAAAAAAGGCAGCAGAATAATAAGAGAAAAGACAGATAGCGACAGATGGACCAGAAAATAAAATATAAAGAGGCATAGCAAGAAGATCATAACAGAGTAGAGAAACGAGGGAAAGGAAGGAAGTAGGCAAGATAATGCCACTTCTAGGCATCAATGATATCACTGATTGAGGTAACAGGAGGTGACATAAGGAAAAAACTTTTCCAAGTGACTGATGAGACACTCAAAAAAGGGTAAACAGAGAAGTCATGTCAGAGGTTGCAAAAAGCAAGTTCTAAAATGTAAGTAGTGGTCAATCACTCATGCATGTCAGAAGTTAGTTGCGAATTTCCACATTGAGTGCATTTGTATGACTGTCCGGTGTGTGATAGTGATCCCCCTGTACTCTGCACATTTTTGCCAGATTTTGGTGTATTATTGCGGGCATCCCTTTGCTTCCTATACCAGCTTTTCTCTGTTCAGGCATCAGTCTAGGCCCGCCTACCAGTCCGCAAGTGAGGACTGGGTGATGGCTTTCCAATGGTGCGCAACGTCTCTCTTGGCCACTGTTAAGCCCAACTGTAGGAAAGTGGTCGCATATCGGTCTCCCTCAAAACCTGCAGAGATATGTAAAAGGATCCATTTGGGATCCTGTGGAATGGGGTGCCCAAGGGCATGGTCTAGATGTGAGGATCGGTCTCCAGTATGTTTATATGTAAGAACATCCCCTTACCATGTTTAGGCAGGTGCCCTCTGATGCCCTACACCAAAGGCAGGAGAAAGAGTCAATGGTTCCCATTTTCCAGAACTTAAGCCATGTGAGATTTACTCTATGGAGGTATTTCAGTTGTATGAGCCACAATCCGGATGCAATTGCTGAGTTTCTTCAGGATGCTCTGGCATCTGTTCAGTCCTCATCTGCCAGTGTCCCCAAATCTCGCTCCCAGGCTGCACACAGTATATCAAAGGAGACAGACATTTAGGTCCAGATGCATCAACAATCCATTTTGCGATTTCCTAATTGCGAATTCTTGTGATCGCAATAAAAAAAATCGCAAAATGGAATGCATGAAAGTGTGTTCAACACTTTCTGCAATTCCTAGGGGATCGCAAATGACCTACCTCTTAAATATTAATGAGGTAGGTTGCAATTTGCGACCCCTTAGAAATCTCAAAAATCACAGGGATGGTGGCCTGCTGGGGTCAGCAGACCACCATGTCCGTGATTGCTTTCAAATAAAGCAGTCTTTTTTTTGGTAAAGCGGCCCGTTTTCCTTAAAGGGAAACGGGATGCTTTACAAAAGAGAAAATGAAAACTGCCTGCTCTTAGAACATGCATTTACAAACATTCACAAAGGGGAAGGGGTCCTTTCCCAGATGCAAATTGGTTACCACCGACTTGAAGTAGGTAGTAAAATGCGAATGATTTGCGACCGCATTACAGTCAAAAAACATTCATGCATAACGATGCGGTTCGGTATTAGGAAGGGACCAGTGGCGTAACGAAATTAAAAGTGGCCCCCCTGCAAAGTACATGCACGGTGCTACGGACCCAGTCTGGAGCTCTCAGGCCAGGGAGCTGCCAGTGCCGGAGGGGGCGCCCGGAGCTCGGGCTGCCCCCGCACTGCAGAGGCTGCGGGGGCTTTTGTTACACCATTGGACGTCGATTCAGGTAAGTTTTATTTTTTAAGATTTGCACCTGCCCCCCGCCCACCGTAGATGCCAGAGTCCACTGACATTATCTGTTTTTTGTTTGTTTTTGTTTACTTCAGTGAAGTCATTACTGGTCATTTGAACATGGTCAAAGACAACATGACATCAGTTACCGTGATGTCTTCATAGTCATAAGTCATATGATGTCACTTCCTGTGATGTGGAAACCAAATGGCACATGATGTTGCTTTTGCATTTTGGTGATATCCATGGATGGGCAGCGCGTTGTGCACCACCGGCTCTCATTACTGAAGGCGGTCTCAGTTGCCGGGAGGCGGGACCAGTCTGAGTTCCGCCCACTTCCGCAGGTGAGCCCGCCTTCACCAACACTGCACTGTGCAGACTAATGAAGGTGACACTGTCTTTCACTCAGGCTAGCACTCCCGTTACCAGGCAGGGAAAGAAACCACCGGAACAAAGGGACTAATTAAAGATTCATGTTTAAGTTGGGACAAATAGCTCTTTTTCAAAGTTCAAAGCCATAAAAATGGCAGTTTTGAGGCTGCGATGCAAATGACACGCTCTGTGAAATATAGCAGACTAAAGTGACAGAGTCCCTCAGAATGAGGTGTCTGACATTAACGAGAGAGCCGCCTCGATTCTGACATGGAAGGTGGCAGGAGGGTTTGACGAGAGGGGGAGGGGGCGCAGCGACACCGAGTTAATGACCCGCCGTCTTGATCAGTATAGTTACCTGTGAGCTGCGAATAGTTAAAGAGACGCGCAGGCATTCATAAAACAACCGCCGATGTCTTTATGACCCACGAGAAGGGATGATGCTCAGCGCTTTGGCAGGGAAACGACATTTAAACCCCCCACAGCAGGGAGCCTGGGAGGCTGGAGAGATGCTCGCGCAGCCACCTGGGCGTTGGTCCAGTTTCCACGACACTGCAACTGGAGGGATTATAGTTATCCTCTTTTCCTCCAACCAGATTAATAAAGATGCAAAACTCACAATTTAAGATGAATACGGTAGTGTTTATAGCAATAACAGGACGTATGCGAAAGAAACAAATGCAACTTCATACAACCCAAAACCGTTGTATTGGGTGTATCAAGTTGCATTTTTTTCTAATGGCTAATTGGTCTTTGGGCCCGAACTTATCCAATCAAAGCACTGGCTGACGATGGACAGGCCCACTGCATTTATGCGGCAGGGGAGGACCAAAATATGCAGCAGAGTTGACTTAGTTATGTGACAACAAAAGGGAAATTATGCAGGTCAGTCTAGTACTTTTTGTGATAGTATTACTTCATTATTTTGTCATTTGTTTCACATGTTAACACCGCCTGGGCAAAGGTTCCACCTCATTAGTACCAGTTTAACATCCAAATGCAGTTATAAGCAACAGAAAGCTGACCAGTCAGCCTTTGCAAACGGCACTCCACTGCACAGCAACACGTGCTGCTGCGTTTTTATAAACTTTCGATCCATTTAAGTTAGAAACAATGTTTGTTGTTAAAATCTGCAGCTTATACAGCGGATGATGGATTATGTGCAGGGCCGGACTGGCAACCGAAACTGGCCCTGGCAAACTGCTCGGCCAGCCCACCTGGGGGTTAGGGGGGGTACGGCTGAGCTGTTTGCTAGGGCCGTTGTCGGCTGATTTTGTTACAAGGGGCCGATATTGCCGGCCCCAGTAACAAAAACGGCCCCCCCAGGGGCCCAAAACCGTCCACCAACCTGGCGACCCACCGGGAAACGCCCGGTGCTCGCTACGTCCAGTCCGGCTCTGATTATGTGGCAAGTGCGCCAAACACTATGGCTGCAAAATCGCATCATTTCAGTGGCCCTAACATTGGAGCAGGGGCCAAATTAATTTCAAGAAGAGGGGGAGGGTGGAGACAATTTACTTTGATAGAGAATGCCATAACATCCATACAAGGAAGCGTGTTTGACTTTGACACTATATAGATAAAATATCTCATCAATTATTTCTGGTGTGCAAAAAACGAATTCAAAGATGGAAGGAATCGTGAAACTCAAACCTATTATTATTATTTTGTATTCTTTTTAAAATTCTGAACAGAAGCACACCAGGGCAGTTGTGCACCCTTTGATCTTTTAAGAGGGAAGACCATAGAAGGGCATAAATGGCTCTGTTTCTGGTAGGTGCACTGTCCTGTCCACTTTTTCCATAAATACACCACTGAGAACAACATGCTTGAAAGAAGAGGCCTGATTTAGAATGGCGACAGACTTGGACACCATCAACGAAAACAAATAATTGTCTGATAAAATAAAATAGGTCATAACTTGTTCTGCTAAGATTCATACTCCAGGCTGAAGAAGAATGAGACAGAATCTATTGGCTTTGCCAATGCTTATTAGTCTTGCACATGACCAGAAATAAGCATATTTCATCCAAAGGCAGCTGTGATAGCGGCTCAGTCATAACTCAGCGTGTACTACTGGGTCATTAGGACAAACCCTGCTTAAGCACTGCAATTATGCCCTGCTTATGCTGGCTGTAATTACACTGCTTCAGCTAATTAACACTGGAAGTCACTGGCAACAGACCTCATTCCAGCACCACAGCGGAACTAGAGGACCCTACTAAAGTTATTTTATTTCACACCCAATGCATTCTATGAGGCGGTGGAATAGGACTGAGGAACAGAGTGCTCTGGCCCCAACTTCGAAGATCCCCCAGGACGAGTGTGCACTGTGCATGTGTGAGACTGCTGGTGTGTGTAGATCCACTGAGATTTTACAAGTGCAAGGGGGAGTTTGGTTGCCTTAAGCATTGGCCAACACATTTGTGCATTGCATGCTCTCTTTAGCCCTTCCGTTGGCTATAGCGAGAACAGTGGCAGGACAGTCCGCAATAATCAGCCGACTTCGCTTCAGCTCCTCCCGACTCCAAATCTTTCTTCAGCACAGTAACGGACTTAGGGCGATTAAGTCCAAGACATAGTCAAGGCCTAATTCAGCATGTATAGAAAATGTTAGGATGGACTGGGGGACCTGGACCAGCTTCTACAGGAAGTTGTTCTCCATAGTCTGAATCCGATCCACCTAAGTGTACACCCATACCTCGCTGCCATATCACAGCTGTACAATGCACTTAGCTTGATAGATTTTTAGAAGGTCCCTTGGTACCCTAGACCAGAGCCTATATGGGTAACTAAAATCAGCCCCCATAGATTTTACGGTCTCTGATCTTTTGGCCTCCACCAGGGGTTTCCAGCAATTTTTGGCATCAAATAAAACTCCCAGATAAGGGAAGGCATTGACTTTGGGCTGTGTAAGACACCTTAAAGTTCTTACTGCAGGTAGATTTGGGACCCACTACCATTACATAGGACTTCGAAAAATTGACCGAGAGGTCCAGAAGTCCCATAAAAGACAAGTACTTGGCCAACAATAAGTCCAGCCCCTGTGCTTTCCGAGCCATCAGGACCGCATCATCGGCTTATAGCAGAACGGGGAGAAATCTATTCCTAATTTTAGGGCAGTCGGCCATCACCGATAGAAGCACAGACTCTAACCCGCTCACATACACAGTGAACAAAAATGGTGCATGTATGCACCCCTGGAGGACCCCACAGCTTGTGGGAAATGAACAAGTGCATGCTGCTCTCTGAGAAAAGCACACCGAAGCTGAGGTCGTTGAATGCAGATCAGAAAATAATGCTCCAATACTAGAATCCACCCGAGCTCGCTAAGCAGTACCCACAGTTTAGCTCGGTTAACCTTGTCAAAAGCAGAAATCAAATCCATAAATGCAAGATGTAGGGATTCAGGCCGAGCCACTGTATATTTATTGAAAATTAGATGTAGATGGAGGTTGAGGCATTGGTCTGCTGTCAACCTCCCCACCCTAAATCCATACTGGATGTCGCTCAAGATGTTATTCTCTTCTGCCCAGTCAGACAGCCTATTTAGAACCCTTCCCAGGACCTTAACAGTAGCATCCAATAATGAGATTGGGTAGCAACCCCTCCTGTGCAGCTGTATTAAAGACCTGGGTTAAAAGCGGGATCCAAACATTAATAATAGCATTAAACAGATCTGGAGGTATATATATTCTGGGCCCGGGGCCTTCTTTCTAGACAAGGCAAGGAATCCTTGATGGATTTCATCTAATGTGAACACCAGCTGGTCGCCGTTGTTTACAGATGCCCCCGGGACTGTATCTCCCATGATTATAAATACTCTCAAAATGAGCTACCCACTGTTGCTCCGGGATATGATGACATAAAAGCAAGCCAGAACCTTCAGAGAAACAAGGCCTGTTTACAACACTCCAGAAAAGACAACTATCTCCCGTTTCACAGGCTTGACATAGCTCCTCCTAGGCTGACTCCTGTAAATTATATCTACACTTCTTTTGAGCCAACTTGTAGGCCCTCATGCAATTTCTGATCAGTTGCCCATCCCTCTGGGACTGCTTCAAGGCTGCCTTCAGATGGCACAGAGTTTTTGAGCAATTCCTGTCAAACCATTTTGGGATTTTTGTCTCCTGAATGCTAGTGGTTGTAGCCGTCAAGTGTATACAATCCGCATTAGCTATGCCTTCATATGCTTCCAATACCCCCCCCGCCGAGTCACAATCCAAACAAATATTAAAATTATGCAAACAGGAAGTGAAAAGAGATGTTTGTAGATGCTGAGAGTCCATCAGAGCTCAATTCAGTCTTCTCCCTTAGTCCACATCTGACAAACTCATGAGGGCACCCCTTGACTGTGGTTTTTTGACCCACGGCAATATCCAGGGTTAGGGATAATGGATTGTGATCACTGAAAGGGCTGAAAAAGATTTTAAAATGAGAAATGAGGAGATATAGTGGTGCTGAAACAAATATGAAATCAATAAGTGAAGCACTGCCCCTCCCTTTAAATGATGGACAAATTGGAGAATTCAGGAAGTACGCCACTTTCTCCATTGTGAAGACCAGATTTTAAGTGTCTAAAAGCTCATTTAACTCCCGCCCATCCTGTGAGTGAACAAAATGTAAGCCTTTATTCAACCAACAGCTGCCATTGGTAGCACCCCCCACTGGAGAAAAATTGCAAAGATGACTATTAAATTCGCCGGCAAGGATGATTAACGGTTGACCATCGCCTGTCGCTAATATAGAACTCAAGGCGCGGTCCAGACATGGGGTTCTGGGGGGGCTCAGATCATCTACCATTATTATTGTAACAATTAAGACCATTGGAGAGTAGCCAGGCAATGTAAGTCTTACACCCTGCAGTGTGCGAACTTGCCACTTAAGATCCGAGGTAAATCCGCTCAACTCAATTTTAACAAACATAATTAAACCCCCCTTGGCCCTACCAGCCATTGAAGGCACCGCTGGTACAAAATAAGTAGTAAATTCCTCCAGGCAAATACTATTGTCAGTTGCCCAAGTTTCTTGAAGACAAATTATGTGGAAGGGTTTGACATACGAGACCCACCTAGGGTGGCTAAACTTGGAAGCAAGACCTGCAATATTCCAGGACAAGACCATGAGTCCCTTGGGTTGCTGGGGTGGGACTATCTGGAGGGCTCTATGAGACTGGGAAGGTTCCGGTAAATCCAGTCAATCACAGAACTCCAATCCGCTCAGGGGAAAAAAGGATTGTTGGCTAAATCGGGACTTCTACCAGAGGAGGGAGAGTGTGAAGCAGTGAGTGTACTGTCTGGTCTATGGAAGAATCCAAGGGGCAAGGCGTGAACCCCTGGTGGACCTAGTGTCAGTCATGGGGAGGAGGCAAAAAGTTAGCCAGCTATCCAGGGATTATTAAAATTAACCACTACACAGTCTCGAGGCTACTGTTTCCTATTCTTGCCTATCCAGCTTGTTCTTCGTACTCCCTGAATAATTATAGCATCCGCAAGGTTCCTCCTGTGAAAAAGGTGTGAGCTAATCCAATGCATCACCTTATTTTTCAGTTCTTGGTATCATTCCCCATTGGGGCTTTAACCGGGGCGAACATTCCCTAGGACCATAACATATGGTGCAGCTGCGGGGGGCAAATTTAGCACACCTCTCCAGTTTGTGAGAGATGCAGAGCGCCCTGTCACCCCTGATTCATCCCGAGGTTATGGACAGGAATCAATACTACGGGAACTAAAGTTTTGCTTTCACAGGCCCTTACTTTAGACCTGGTTGGGAGAACCCCAGCGCTGCACCACTAGCAGCAAGGGCTGCTGTGGGGCTACTCCGAGGGGTAAGTTCACCTGTCCCCTGCAGCTCTTCTTCAATGTCCTGTCCCTGGGCCAACCCATCCCTCCCCTTAATCATCAAAGAAAATAATTCTGAGACCCTGTCTTCAATATGAGCAAGTCTCTGCATGATTGGGTCCAGCCTGCTATTTAGTAATGTCTCAAAGTCCCTAATCAAAGCGGTCCAGTGAAGAGAGTCCGCCTCCTCTCCCAGAGGAGTAGGGATAGGAGAAACCGTCAGCGAAACCTCTTCGATGGGCTGGCTGGATGTACAGGCCTTCCTTTTTCGTTTCCGCCTTAGACTAAAGGCTGGCGCGCCCCTGTCCTGGGAGGGCCCTGCCAAACTGCTAGAGGTGGGTCACCCGGGGGGTGGGGCATGAGGGATATCACTGTCCAGCGAGAGTCTCCTCTCAACCAATTCTATTTCTTTGGACACAGCCCCCACAGCCTGGGGAAGGAAACCCTCTATGGATGACACACTGGGTGTTAGGCTCCCACAATTGCAGGGAGCAAAGTAGGTGCCTCCGAGTGCGGGCGATGACGTTTGCTGAGCGCAGCAGTTGCCTGCCCCCTCATCACAGCAATAGAGGCGTCCCAAAGTTAGTTCTTCTAACGTTTGTTGAAAGGTGTTGGGGGGGGGCATACCGGCCTCTTCTGGGCAATGATGGGACACCCGACACTGCTTTAAGCACATCTGGGCGTGAGAAGATCCAGGAGCGGCAAAGGAGCATGGGAGCTGTGGACTGCTCCCCCTGATGGCCTGAAAAGAGACCTGTGCAGCAGGACAGCCGACAAGTGCCTCAGAGCGCGAGAAGATCCAGGAGTGTAAAACGCGGCACCATGGACCAGATGTACGATGCATTGTACCAGTCACCAATGGCCCATCACCAACGGCAACTGGTAAAATTCATTTTCAAATGTACCAGCCCTATTTTGCGAGACGATAACATATTACTGACTAGCAAAATAGGGTTTGTGAGTTGCTATTAGAAAGGAGCATGCTAAGGACATCCCAATAGTGAGTCACACTGGTATGTTGGAATGTTTTCCGACCATGAATGCAGTCACAAAATATTTATAGTTTACCACGTAAGACATTCACAAATAGGGGGGGGTCCCAAAGGGACCTCTTCACCTTTGTTAAGTGAGGGCACCAACATTTCTTCAGAGCAGGACCACTGCCCACTCTAAACAAAGAAAAAGAAAACTTTATTTTTTGAAAAGCATCGTATTTTACTTTAAGGAAAACAGGCTGCTTTTAAAAAAAACTGCTATATTTAAAAGCAGTCACAGATATGGTGATCTGCTAACTCCAGCAGGTCACCAACCCTGAGAGTGCCGGCCATTCCCAATGGGTCTTTTTAATTGCGACCTGCCTCTTGAATATTAATGAGACAGGTCCCCTGCAAACAGTGTCTCAGACTCTGTTGGACATTAGGTTTTGCTACTTGCAAATTGCGAGTCGCTAAAAACCACAATTTGTGAGTCGCAATCCCTGATGGTCGTACATCTGGCCTCAGGTATCAATCTGATCTGAAGTTTGCATAATACCTTATCCTGGGTTCTGTGTTTATTCTGAAGAAGGCCTAAAGGTGCTGATGATACCCATTCAATGCTTGAGTCAATAATAACATTGAAATTTCCTCCCCAGCTTGCAAAGCCGTTAAAAAGAGGGTGCCTTATGTGTACTGTAACCAAATCCTTTCATCTTTGGAGATTGGTTCATAGGCAAATAGTTGTTTTAGATCTTTTTTGAGAGAGGGAAAGCAGGCAATAGTGTTGTTGGGGAAGGGATGGAATTCCAAACTTTGGCAGTTCATTGATATAATATGCCTTTATATTTACCACACAAAGGTGGACTTTCGAATTAATCTTTCCAAAGAGCCTAAAAATCATCAAAAGAAGGTACTGCCTGTGCCCCCCTAAGCCCAATTAAGTACCCTGGAGGATTTAGAACTTGCATTGCTTACACTAAATCATTTCAACTGATATGTGCGAATCACTTGAACAATCAACCTCAGAAAAGACAACAGGCAAATTAACATGAACAAACAAATGTATAATTCCTTTTGTTTCTATCTTTTTTATGGTCTCTGAATCTGCTAAGCATACGTGTCCAGCATTTGGCTATGACCTTTGAGATTCATTATATTTAGCAGTGTTTGTTTATGGAATGCACAAACCAATTGCCCAGCTTGTCTAGGGCAAGAGGAAGGACTGACAACATGTTTGGCAAGACATCACATAGAAGTCAGGCTAGTTGTCAGACGTATTCCCAGACCCTGGGAGCCAGAATGCAACAAACACCTCACAGGGGGCAGCAGCGACAATGCACAGATGGCCTAAGAGCTGTAGGAGCTTATGAAACTGTTGCTACTCCATGCAGTACAACACACATATTGCTATTGTTAATACATGTTAATAAAAGGAAATATTACGTTTTTCAAACATTAAAGGAGACTTGGAAGAAAATCAAAATGTATGAATCCTTAATGTTTCAAGTTATAACCCCAAAGAGGCTGCTACTTCAAACAAATACAAAAACTGATAGCCAGAAACCGGTCCTAGGATGCTTGATTCCGGTCCAGGGAAGACATGGCTTGGCAGTTCGGGCTGGACTGTTCCCATGAGGCACAGGGTCAAGACTGATTTGCATATGGCCATGTCTAAACTGGGGTGGCGTAGTGGGCAAAAGAACGATGGATTTAACCCAGATCTCTTGACTGGGGGAGAATGTCTGCATTGTCAGCATTCCGTCCATCATTTGTTTGTTGTAACGCTTTTCGCCCTAAGTGGGATGGGTTTTCCCAGACGTGGGACCCGTGCTCACTACACCACTGGAGTCAAGCTATCCTGGCTGATGACGGCTGATAGCCAGAAACCGGTCCTAGGATGCTTGATTCCGGTCCAGGGAAGACATGGCTTGGCAGTTCGGGCTGGACTGTTCCCATGAGGCACAGGGTCAAGACTGATTTGCATATGGCCATGTCTAAACTGGGGTGGCGTAGTGGGCAAAAGAACGATGGATTTAACCCAGATGTCTTGACTGGGGGAGAATGTCTGCATTGTCAGCATTCCGTCCATCATTTGTTTGTTGTAACGCTTTTCGCCCTAAGTGGGATGGGTTTTCCCAGACGTGGGACCCGTGCTCACTACGCCACTGGAGTCAAGCTATCCTGGCTGATGACGGCTGATAGCCAGAAACCGGTCCTAGGATGCTTGATTCCGGTCCAGGGAAGACATGGCTTGGCAGTTCGGGCTGGACTGTTTCCATGAGGCACAGGGTCAAGACTGATTTGCATATGGCCATGTCTAAACTGGGGTGGCGTAGTGGGCAAAAGAACGATGGATTTAACCCAGATCTCTTGACTGGGGGAGAATGTCTGCATTGTCAGCATTCCGTCCATCATTTGTTTGTTGTAACGCTTTTCGCCCTAAGTGGGATGGGTTTTCCCAGACGTGGGACCCGTGCTCACTACGCCACTGGAGTCAAGCTATCCTGGCTGATGACGGCTGATATCCAGAAACCGGTCCTAGGATGCTTGATTCCGGTCCAGGGAAGACATGGCTTGGCAGTTCGGGCTGGACTGGTCCCATGATGCACAGGGTCAAGACTGATTTGCATATGGCCATGTCTAAACTGGGGTGGCGTAGTGGGCAAAAGAACGATGGATTTAACCCAGATCTCTTGACTGGGGGAGAATGTCTGCATTGTCAGCATTCCGTCCATCATTTGTTTGTTGTAACGCTTTTCGCCCTAAGTGGGATGGGTTTTCCCAGACGTGGGACCCGTGCTCACTACGCCACTGGAGTCAAGCTATCCTGGCTGATGACGGCTGATAGCCAGAAACCGGTCCTAGGATGCTTGATTCCGGTCCAGGGAAGCCATGGCTTGGCAGTTCGGGCTGGACTGTTCCCATGAGGCACAGGGTCAAGACTGATTTGCATATGGCCATGTCTAAACTGGGGTGGCGTAGTGGGCAAAAGAACGATGGATTTAACCCAGATCTCTTGACTGGGGGAGAATGTCTGCATTGTCAGCATTCCGTCCATCATTTGTTTGTTGTAACGCTTTTCGCCCTAAGTGGGATTGGTTCTCCCAGACGTGGGACCCGTGCTCACTACGCCACTGGAGTCAAGCTATCCTGGCTGATGACGGCTGATAGCCAGAAACCGGTCCTAGGATGCTTGATTCCGGTCCAGGGAAGACATGGCTTGGCAGTTCGGGCTGGACTGTTCCCATGAGGCACAGGGTCAAGACTGATTTGCATATGGCCATGTCTAAACTGGGGTGGCGTAGTGGGCAAAAGAACGATGGATTTAACCCAGATCTCTTGACTGGGGGAGAATGTCTGCATTGTCAGCATTCCGTCCATCATTTGTGTGTTGTAACGCTTTTCGCCCTAAGTGGGATGGGTTTTCCCAGACGTGGGACCCGTGCTCACTACGCCACTGGAGTCAAGCTATCCTGGCTGATGACGGCTGATAGCCATAAACCGGTCCTAGGATGCTTGATTCCAGTCCAGGGAAGACATGGCTTGGCAGTTCGGGCTGGACTGTTCCCATGAGGCACAGGGTCAAGACTGATTTGCATATGGCCATGCCTAACTGGGGTGGCGTAGTGGGCAAAAGAACGATGGATTTAACCCAGATCTCTTGACTGGGGGAGAATGTCTGCATTGTCAGCATTCCGTCCATCATTTGTTTGTTGTAACGCTTTTCGCCCTAAGTGGGATGGGTTTTCCCAGACGTGGGACCCGTGCTCACTACGCCACTGGAGTCAAGCTATCCTGGCTGATGACGGCTGATAGCCAGAAACCGGTCCTAGGATGCTTGATTCCGGTCCAGGGAAGACATGGCTTGGCAGTTCGGGCTGGACTGTTCCCATGAGGCACAGGGTCAAGACTGATTTGCATATGGCCATGTCTAAACTGGGGTGGCGTAGTGGGCAAAAGAACGATGGATTTAACCCAGATCTCTTGACTGGGGGAGAATGTCTGCATTGTCAGCATTCCGTCCATCATTTGTTTGTTGTAACGCTACTTCAAACAAGCCAACAACAACCACAGAAAACAAAGTAGCATACATAATCCTATGACTGACAATGTTCAGTCATTGATACAATGTTATCCTAAAAGCGGAGGTAAGTCAACAGCTATATGTTGCATTTTTTAAATCTGATTCCACCAAATATCATGTACCTTTGTTAGAATCACACACCTTGTGTCAGGTCCACCAACCACACAATAGGTCCAACAAGGGTCCAGGAGCCCTTCCCGGGAGTTCACAGATCCTTGACCTGACTTCACCAACATTGGCAGGCTGTGCTAACCCAGTCTTGTGGCAGTCAAGTAAATACATAGGGTTTTTGTTATAGTTTTCTCTATTGTTTATTCTCACTGCTCACTACCTTTCACTTTGCACAGCGATGGTTGGCTGCAGGGCCTGGCATACAGCCATACCCTCCAACCAACTTGGTGCAGGCTGTCAACCCCTTCAGCCGTGCACAGCAAGGTTTGGTCGCTGTGCCTGGCCTTTGGCTATCTCCAGTGCCCAACCAGCTGACAGCCGAATTCATGTTGTGGGTGGCCTTAGACCATGCACAGCAAGGGTTGGCCTCATTGGCCTGCCCTATGGCCAGGCCTTTGCAGCTATTCTACTGCAAGGAGAGGAAACTTGCAGCTGGTTCCCTAAGTGGGCAGTCAGCCCCTGATATGCATGCCCTTTCTCTGTGCACAGTGGGTTTCATGTCCATATTTTTTTAATGGAACCTTATTTTTCCAAATTTTTCATTTTTTGTAATTCTATTAAAAAATCATGATTTTAAAGACAATCTTGATTTTAGCACAAAAAGGAGTCTTTTTTTGCTGCTCACTAAATGGCAACCACAAGGTCACTATTTTCTTTAAAATCACATTTTTATTACAGGGAGCCTGTTTTAGCCTTCGTTTGTTTATTGGACTATTTTTTCACATCTGGGTGCCCACTAGCAGTCCTCTGGGAATGGGTAGTTTTCATGGTGCCCCTCCTACCCCAATGGTGGGGGAATCCCCCCCGTGTGAAAATCGCAATTTTATTAAAAAATACTATTTTCAAGATAGAGGAAAAATAAATCTCCTACATCAGACAATCACATTTAAAAAACAAACCTCAAATGTGATTTTTCTGAATTGTTATTTTAAACAGCATAAATATCAAAAAGTGTTTATACTTAATAGCCCGCTTTGAAATTAAACCAATGAGAGAACACTTTGAGTAAATATGTACTTTAGTACCAAGTTTGACGTAAATCTGTTGGGGGGCGGGGGGTAACTGCCTGTGGGGAGTTAGGCCAGGCCCTGCATTTAGGCATCCACTGTGTCAAATCCACAGTCAAAGATATGCTCAAGGGAGGGAGTTTGTTAAATATGATCATAAAAAACACCAGAAATTCACTGAAAAAAATAAAGGTAAAGTGACGTTATAATTCAGTACGGTAATGAGATTTTAGTTTATGTTTAAACAAAAACGAGAAATTTACCAAAAAAAGCAATAGGTAAAGTGATGTTATAGTAATAACATCTTACTTTATATTTTAAAAAAACTTAGAGATTCAATGAAAAAAAGATTAGAGTGACGTTATGGTTAGGTAAGGTACCTAGACTTTAGCTTACATCAAATTTATTTTAGGTTTAGGACTTGTCATGATCCAAAAACTATTTTTAAAAAAGCGCATTCAGCAGGTAAGTTTGACCTCACATATTACATCACTCATACCATTCAGTGCTTAATTTGAGCAAGTGGGAGCCACAGTCACTTATTTTGGTGGACCAGCACTTATTTTCTGTATTAAATACTTTCCGAGACCAAAAGAGGAAAACACCCACAAATCAGAAAGAGGAAGGAAGAGTAGGATGGAATAACCATCACATAGAGAGAAAGCAGTGACCAGCAAGAGTGAGATAAAGGAACGGACAGGGAGTGTCTGATCGTTGATTAGAGAAGTATGAGGTGGATTTAAGACCACCTGCCTTGGTATTGGGTGTGTCAATTTTTAATTGCACTGGCCGCAAGCTTCTGTGCAGAGTTTCGAGTACCAGGCCTCTTTCTTATACAAATCAAGCACTGATAACCTATTAAATGACATCATTGATGACACCAACCAACCGCCATTCAAATTATTCCATAAACCAGTACAGCATTTCATATATGAAGGCAAGTACTAAAGGGCACAAAATCATGTACAGCATAAATTACCCTTCAAACCCACAGCCCTTTTAAGTGAACCAAGCTCCTCCTAGGTACAGCCTTCACCCTGAACCAAGCACTTTGCAGATAGTCCTTCTCAAGTAGGCAATCACGCATACATGGGTGAGCAAATACCTGGTGCGTACAGTGTTCACTTTTGTGCACAATTTCTCTTGCAGAGCCCACTTCCTCCAAACACTCAAGGCCCCTTTGGAGAGTAAGCACCTACTATATATAACCTTTGCCCTGTCACAAAACTTTTACAGATAGCCAACCACTTGTGGGTAATCAATGAGACACTCCTGAGCATCCTTGCGCGATATAAATGTCGTATAACATAACTAACCAGCAAGACTCTGCTGCGCATGTTCTTCATCCTGTGCTCAACCATTCGTGGAGAGCTAACTCCCTTCACACACTCAAGACCCATTAGTAGGTCAAGCATATTGCTAAAGCCTTTTCCCATTATAAGTAAAGAGGCAATAGAATACTAAGTCTAGGTGTACACTTAAGTGGATAGTGTCATCTGCGATGCATTCAATTTTTCGTGTGTTTTAATAACTCTTTACTGACTTTTTAATGTATCAAAGAAACAGTAGATGCACACAGTGTACCATAAAGTTGAAAGTATGATCAGATCATCATAGCCCCTACATCATATATCTGTGCATAAAGGTACATATTTGAGCCATTAGTTGCTATAAGATTTGGGAAACACCCCAGGAAACTGACATTATAACTCTGTGATACTAACCAGTGTAATGGTGTACCCGTTCGCAGGAAAAGAAAAATCTTATTTTCCAATTGGGCTAGCTCATTTCGTTTAACTGATGTTTCTACAGCAAGTAATCTATGTCATTCTACACAATACAGCAAACAGTTCAATAAATCCTGGAGGTATGGCCTCTTCCCCGCCCAGCCTCACAACCGGCCACAGGCGGTAGTGGACTGAATGTGCCATACACTGCAATGTGATCTGTCGACATTAGCACGACTATTAACAGCCCTGGTTCTGTAATTTCTTACCATCTGGTTTATGGTAGTCTATCATCCAACTTGCCCTGCAGTGCCAGCTGAAACAGGGGTCCACTTGCCCAATTGTTTGTGGATGCGGGTCATGACATTAATTTCAGCAATACATCACTTTATCAGGTCTTTGCGCCACCTTAACACCGGGGAGACGCGGTGGCCTACCAGTTCATTGCTATGTTTCTTTTCCCCACGATTAGGGCCAGGTCAACGAACCTGGCAGTGTACTTGGCTTTTGTGGGTCTCATGAATCTCCCCAGTAAGCACTCTGTCATCATCATAGACAAGTGATGGCCCGCCAGGTCCATTAAAAGGTCCAGCAGGGTTTTCCAATAAGTCCCAGACCATATGAAAGAAATACGCCTTCACTGTGTTGCATCTAGGGCACTCCGTGGGGAGCCCCAAGTAGATTCGGACCATGCCATGAGTGATGTAATATATGAGATCATAAGCAGTGCATTGTGGTGGCGCAAGTTATCGTTAGCTCATCTAACTATAACTGATGAATTCCTCTGGTTTTGTAGGAGTGAAATGTCAGGAGAGTGAGAGAGTGTGAGAGTGTGTGAGAGTGTGTGTGTGTGTGTGTGAGAGAGTGTGTGTGTGAGAGTGTGTGTGTGTGTGTGTGAGAGTGTGTGTGTGAGAGAGTGTGTGTGTGAGAGAGTGAGAGTGAGAGTGTGTGTGTGTGTGCGTGTGTGTGTGCGTGTGTGCGTGTGTGTGTGTGTGCGTGTGTGTGTGTGTGTGTGTGTGTGTGTGTGTGTATGCGAATGCGAATGCGTGGCAATGCATTCTTGGGATTGTAGTATGGCGAGACCACGTTGGAATCTGGTAGTCTCCAATGAGCGTATATAACGATGTAATGAACGCCGCAATCCATTGAACAGCTTACCTGTGAACAAGGCTGTATCATCAGCAGAAACACATCAGGACAATATGTTTTTAAAAAAGCTCCCACTTCATCATGCATGGATAAAAGACGCCTATCTGCACGGAGGTCTGGTGTGCGGCACTCTCCTTTACTAATTGGAAAGGAAGATTTTGTTGGAGATATATATATATCTATATAAATATAGAGATAGATAAACTTCCTACAATATACATTCATATGAATAAATAATGTCACTGAAAGTCTGAATCTATACACATGCTGAACTTGGCAATGACATATGCCCCTTGTGTGATTAGTGAGGTTAGACTTGCTTCTTTTACTACAATTTTAGAGAGTTAGGGGACTTGTGGTTACTGCAGTTGCCTTCTCAGAAACCAGATCTACTTGTGTTGATCTCAGCCTGCAGAAACCAAAAGCCTCAGAATATATTACAGAGGCCACTCATCGAAGGCTCTGAAAGTCATCTCTTGTGGTCACGGCTACGAGGCTTCATATTCTATGCATCCGCTGCACCACACTTCCGAGCCACCTTGGTCGCATCCACATCTCCTCTATTATCGCTAGCCGCCGCTGCTTCCACCGCCGAGGCCTCTGGTGGTTCTCCACTAGCAGGCACATCTCGTCAGCTCCAAGCTTTGCAGCTGCTAATGAGGCCCTGCTGGCAAAGCAAGGATGCTTGGCATCTTCTATCATCTCCTTGTCTCTTGCCCCCTGCAGTGGACGAGGGGACAAAGGGCCAATTACAGGCTGTCCTTCAATAAAAAGAAAACAAAGCAGAGAAGGGGGGTGGGATGCAGCCAAGCTGAAGATCATCTTTGAAGTCTACACTTTGTACAGATTGGAACTGGGAAGCCATGGAAGTGTTTGTTCATGATGGTGAGAAGGAGGGCTGAAACGGGACTGAATCTCCACCCCTGATTGTTGCCATGCTAAAAGCAATGAAACTTGAAACCTTTTGTGCAGCAGTTTACAATTGTGAATAGCCGAACGATAGAGCAGAGGTCCCAGACCTGGCATAGAAGAATAGAAGAGTGTCCAGTAGGCAGGGATAAATGGAGATAATAGACATGTTGGATGGAAAGAAATGCTGAGATGAACACAAAGAGGCTGCTGTGAGAAGGAGTGTAGTTCCCTGGCAGAGCTGTGGGAATGAAACACCATAAAACAGGAAAGCTGTGCATCAGGAGGAGCAGCTCCAAAACACAACAAGAATTGGCAAAGTCAACAGGTCTGGCGCTGGCTGCAGCCTTTTGTCTTTGGCAATTCTTGTTTTTTTTGTCTAGGTTGGTACAAAACTGTATTGTTAGGGATGCTGACAGGCTCTCATCAACATTGAAAAAGGCAAATATGTTTTTGGTCTAAAAAACACACATTTCCATAGTAGCTCCCATCACTGAAAGGAACTATTTTGTGTTTGGATGTGCCATAACTCACAGTAAACTCAGCCAATGACTGAAGTGGGATGACCCATTGCCTCATGATGCATGCTGGAGTGGGATGAAGAAAAATTATATAACCACAGAGTAATGGATGAAATCTAGCAGCAAACCTCTATAAGACACTATATTATACATATATTATTAGTAAAACCAAAAGGTCTTAACTAGCACCAGATCTAAAAGATCCAATAGGTCTGGTTCTCGCTACCAGCCTCTTGAAAGCGGTAATGGTTTTTTGGATCATTTTGGTAAATCGTTACTACAAAAATATAGGGAGGGTTGGAAAGATGGATAAATAGAGCGGGTTGAAAAGATAGATAAAAAGAAAGGCTTGCAAAGGCACAATTATAGAAGGTAGACTGATAGCATAGACAGCAGAGCTTCAATTAGTAATCTAATAGTTAAATATCTATATAAACACAACATACACGAGCAATGAAATCTAACTAGAAAACTGGACAAGCAGGACATACAGACTAACTTAGTTTACAAGTATTAATGTATTCCTCAATTAAAATACATACCAGCATGACATACAAGAGTGAGAATATTGATGTACTTCATTGTGTGCATACTAAAAGAGGAAAACTTTGTAGAGAACAGTTTCAAATGGACACATCTGGTATGCTATTAAAAAACATCCGTCAGGTAAACAAAGGTCACTCCAAGAGGAAATTGCAACAGTATTAGCAGGAGACATGACTTGATAACGCTGTAATTTACCATTTGCTCACATCTGGTAGAATGTGCACTGCTATCACATCAGGAATGTTAGAAATGGGGGTCTCTAGTTGGCAATGGTTCGCACCTTTGTCCAAGTAAGAACCCTTGTTTCTAGTCAGGGTAAGAAAGTTACGCCCTTGGACAACCCCTGCTCACACCCTTGGTTGCTTGGCACGAGCAGACAGGCTTATCTCGGAGGCAGTGTGTAAAGCATTTGTGCACATTACAGTAACACAGTGAAGACACTGCAAATGGACACCACACTAGTTTAGAATAATAGGTAACCCTTATCTAAACAAAACAAGCCCAAAACAGAAAACATCCACCACACATATATCAAGATATCACCAAAAAAAGGTTATTCACAAAAATAAAGCTTGTAGCAACAAATAGCTGCACCTGGGGCTGTTACAGCGTTGGTCACTGCAAATCCCAAAGTACAGCATCAACAGTGAGTTGCGCAGCATTGAGCCTGGAGTCACATCGACCCCAAAGAACAGTACCCTGGAAAACGATGAAAACAAAGAAGTTGCACAGTGTCCAGGGAGGTGATGCTTCGTTGGCGCCGGGCGGCGTCAGTTCCTCATGACCACAGGAGAGGTGAGGTGTCTGTCCCTTACTGCGATGCAGGGGCAGTGAGGCGTCAGATCCTTACTGTTGCCGGAGAGGTGACGTCACAGTGGCATCAAGGCGTCGGTTCCTTACAATGATGCAGGGCTGATGAATCAAAGGAGGTCGTACACGTCAGGTCTCGGCTCCACAATGATGAAGCACTGGTGTCGTTGAGGTTGGGGCTGCAGTGTGAGTCGGTGAGTCGTGAGTGTCAGGAGCGGTGCCCTCGCTCCGAGTCAGGCAGCTGAATCGGTGAAGGCGTCAGAGTCAGTACGGTGCAGCATCGGCAGACATTAGGGCTGCGGTTCATGTTGGGGCAGTGCATTGTGCACTTCACAAGCGATGCCCATGGCGATGGATTTAACCCAGCGCTCTAGACTGGGAGTGAATGTTTGATTTGCTCTGCAGTCAGTCCATCATCTGTGTGTCTTTTGCTTTCTCGCCCTAAGTGCGCCGAGTATGCCCAGACATCGGTCCCAGGCTCAATGCGCCACTGGATTCAAGCTAGCCTGGCTGATGAGGGGTGATGCCCCAAAACCGGTCCCAGGATGCTTGTTTCCAGTCCAGGGAGGACTTGGTTTGGCAGTTGGGGCTGGACTATTCCTATGAGGCACAGGGTCAAGACTGATTAGCATATGGCAGGGGCCAAACTGGGGTGGCATGGTAAGTAAAAGAACGATGGATTTAACCCAGATCTCTTGACTGGGAGTGAATGTTTGATTTGCTCTGCATCCAGTCATCATCTGTGTGTCTTTCACTTCAATGCAGGTCATGGTTTCGCTCACCGGCGTTTGTATTGCTATTTCCCTCTGTGGCAGGTGAAACAGCAGTTCCAGGTTCAGGAGGACAGAGGAAATTAAGTCTTTCTGTCCCTGAGACTCCAGATCTGGAGGCAGGCTCTACACCAAGCCCTTGGAGATTTTCTTCAAGCAGGACACACCGCACAGTTGTCTTTTTCCTCTCCTTGGCAGACAGAGCCACTGCAGGCCAACCCCACACAGCACATAGCACAGGGGCAGTACTTTTCCTTCAGTTTTCCCAGAATTTCTCCTTGGCAGAGGTTTCTCTTGAGTTCAGAAGTAATCATAAGGTTCTGGGGTCTGCCCCCCAATATTTATACCACATTTGTCTTTGTTCTCTTCTTGAAGAGAGTCTCTTAGCTCAGTCCAAATCAGTTCTGTCCTCTCTGGTCCAGCTTCCTGGTGGAGACAGCATTGTGTAAGGCAGACCAGGCCTATTCAGGTGCAAGAAAATCTTCTCTCACTACTCTAAATACAGCCTAGGTCTATCCAGCCCAGCCCTGACTCATCCAGGAAAGCAGGACACACCTCAACCCCTCCCCCCCAGTGGCTGTCTACAGTGAATGCACATCCCAAGCCCCTGCCACTCCAACACCAGACAGTCAATCCACAACCCAGCAGAGGCACACAAGATGGCTAAGCAAGAAAATACCTACTTTTTAAAAGTGGCATTTTCAAACACAGAATTTAAAAACCATCTTTATTAAAATATGTGTTACTGAAAGTCTGTGTTCAGAGAGCCCAAACTCCATTTCTCTACCTGGTCCCAATTGGAATTTAGACTTGTAAGATGTTACAAAATATCTCCCATTCTATCCTATGGGACAGATGGCTCTTCAGTAGTGAAAAAGGAATACAATGTATTTCACTACCAGGCCATGTTACACACACAAATACATGTCCTTACCATTCACATATACTGCACTCTGCCCATTGGGGTACCCTGAGGCTACCTGAGGAGTGCCTTGCATGTAAGAAAACGGAAGGTTAGGGCCTTGCAAGTGAGTGCACTTGCCAGTTTGACATGGCAGTCACAACTGCGTGAAGACAGTGCAATGGCAGGTCTGAGAACCCTTTGAAGGGCTGCTTGCGTGGGTGGCACAACCAGTACTGCAGGCCCACTAGCAGCATTTGATTTACAGGTCCTGGGCACACACAGTTCACTGTACTAGGGACTTAAATGTAAATCAAATAAGCCAATCATGTGAACACTAATTCATAAGCAAAATTTACATAAGGAGCACTTGCACTTTAGCACTAATCAGCAGTGGCAAAGTGCCCAAAGCATCTAGACCAGCAAAAACGAAATCCAGCACACAGCAAAAATACAGGAGGCAGAAGCAACAAGCATTGGCATAGCCAATAGGTCTCGCCTTTGGGACCTTATAAGTGTTTAGCCATGCAACAGTTGCATAACTAAATACTTATAAGGTCCCAAAAGCGAGACCTATTGGCTATGCCAAGCGGCCGTGCAGCCGCGAAAGTGATCACGATCAAACATCAAAGTGAAAGTAATTGCGGTAAAGCACGGCGCGCGCGCCCGCCCACATGCACTGTAGCTTTAGGCTGGCCTGGTAGCACTTTTTGGAGCCTTCTCAATAAGTCTTGCCAGACCAGCGCATGCGCTGGGTCAGGCAAGACCTAAAAAAGAGACAGGGGAAGCCACACCAAGGATATCAGGTCTAACAAGGCATTGCAAACAAAGTTTATACTAAAGTAATAATAAAATGAAACCAAAAATCCTGCACTGAAGGGAAGCACCTTGTTTGTGCAGATGTATTCCTTGTGAGAGGGCTAAATGTAGTCATTCAAAGTGAAGTTAGCTATATGGTATACGAGTGAAAGTAAAATATGAATGACATAATAGCAAGCCAATGGATGAAGAGAGACGGCTGAAAGCCCCATTAAGTAAGTACATAATTTATCTATATTATTAATAAAGGTCTTGGCTAACTCAAGACCTAAAGAGTAGATCTGGTACTGTTAAGAACTTAGGTCTGTTAGCAGAGATACATGTGTGAAAACCAGCCCTAACATAATAATCATCTGTACAGGGTCTGGTTGATGGTGTATCGGAAAAAAATGGACTTTTGCTATATCTGAGGGCATCAGAGGTGAGGATTAAGGAGCATTTCAAGGCATGGAAAGGGGGTCATAGGGCTGGTTTCAGGGATGCTGCTAGTTCATGATGTGCAAAGATGAGCAATTTAGCATCTTTACCCAGTTTGGGAAGTCTTTTTTAAGCATTTATCATGGTCTGTAGTGCAAACTGGCAATGTCAGAACAGTTAGTCTGATAGGTCAGTTTGTAGGCTGTATTTTTACAGGTTCTAGCCCTGTTTTATAGCTTGCTTGGCCCATTTTTAGGTCTCGCCTGACCCAGCGCATGCGTTGGTCTGGCGAGACTTATTGAGAGGGCTCCAAAAAGTGCTACCAGGCCAGCCTGGAGCTACAGGCTGGCTGATCCGCTAAAAGAGAACATTTTTATTTTAGCGTCTGGGCTATTTTCTGTCTCAGTCCGACTCTGTTTACGAACTTCAGTATTCTAATCGATTTAGTGTACTTTTCATGAAACGGAAGTGAAACAACTAGAAGTGTGTGAAGTTTTAACTTCGGCCATGAAGTCAGGCAAAGTCAGTTAATGTAATTCGAAATGAAGAAAAGCTAAGATTCCCAACTTCAACTGACTTCAATGAGGTGAAATATAACTTATTTCCCCTTCCAGTCAGATGCCCACCAGAAAAGGCTGGGACATCAGGCTGCAGTGATATAGCTTCTATTTTTCCAACTATCACTAAATCCAGACCTAATTCCCAGGTGGCAGTGAGGAACTGTTCCAGCAACATCTATTGCCCCGTGACCCTAAGTTATGTTATAACTATCAAGATTTCCGCAAGTTGGGAATTATACCTGTTCCCCTGAGTGGGAAATAAAAAAGGGGGGTTGAAATGGAGCTATAATGGGGTGACTTGCGAACCTAATTGGCAGCAGGACCATGGTACCTATATCACATAGAACTGAGCTTTATTACCTATGCTATCACACCCACCAGCTTCAAACTTTCCTACATGGGGGTATTTGAAAAAAATGTATGTGAAGTTGCTAAGCATTGAACACCACAACTTCCTACACTGCTAGAAACAAGTCACAAAGAAAGGTTTGCAGGAGAAAAGGCACCTGGCCTGTGTTTCTCGCAGAACTCCTGAAGCGCAAAATGAATGAATGAATGACTTAGAGAAATTTATAGAGCGCAAGGCTACTTCCTGTTGAAATTGGTGTGCAAAAGTCTGATAACATTGCTCCTTGGCAAAGTTGAAAATTCTGCACAACTCCAAGGGAAGATTATACATTCACACAGTACTATAGCAAGATAAGACTATTGTGCATTTTCAAGATGTTCTTGGGTGTGGTCACACTAAAATAATGGCAGGGAATGCTTGTAAGAAACCACAGAGAAGGCAGAGATTAAAGAGATTAAAGACACCATGTATTAATCCTAGCAGCACCAACATCCAACGGTGTATAGTAGCGATGGGCAAAGTTTTTTTCTCACAAAATCTATATGTTATGGCATGTTGCACTGAAAGGTTTACTGTGCTAAAATTAGGACTTTCGCAATGTTTTTCATAGTGGTACACCCGTTTTTACGACCTGTTTGGATGAATGAATTATTTTGGGTACCTTTCCTTCATGGCCATCCATTCTCAAGAGTAATTTCTGCTCAAACCAACTATGCCATGACGGAAACCAACATAGTAGGCATAAACGTAAGTGTACTGGAAATTACATGATCTATTTGTATAGAAATAGTCATGATTTCTGTGAGACTAAGCCTGCATAATAAAAAATAATGTGAAATACATAATTTACAGGTAGGAGTGAGGTAAATGGCCTCCTTAGCTGACCAATGGTTGTGCAGACCAAACACGCCGGAGGCGTGGAGAGGGAAGCACACTCACTACAAAGTTTAAGGACAAATTAAAGGAAAGCGTAGGGAAAATATTTATAAAATATTAATTAAAAATATACACAGTAGTAAAAGTAGACCATGGATAAAGGTAAGTGTAACCATTAATGAACAGTCAATTGGGTGACCATGTGACAATAAGGCTCATGTCGTCCCATTAAAGTCTCAAGAAATAGTCTAAATTGACAACATTCCTTTACAGACCTGTTTAAAGAGGTCATGATAGAAAGGTAATTGGGAGTGAACATTGACGTGGTTAAGCAGGAGGCGGAACGAGTTGGAAAAGTTCACCCCACTAACTTTGAGGGAGGTCAAAGTTTTTGTAGAGACACCTCACCACAGAAGTTACTTTTGTGGACTTTAATATCCTCAATTGTGGTCCAGCGACTGCCACAAGACCAGAGGATCTGTGCCACCTTAGGATAGAACCACCTAGTAGTGCACCTTGTAGCAGCCCAGTAGGCACAATGACTCGCAAATAGTTTTAGAAGCTGGAAGACTCCACTGATTAGATTATCTTCCAAGATCTCCCATTCTCTTCCTTCCTCCTCTTATCTAAAAGGTTCAGGTTTTGTGAGGTCATTAGACATGGGAGGATCTAGGCTGAGAGCAGGTAGCTCATGGTTCATGCTTTCCTCAGAATGAAGACTATAAAGTTGTGGAGAGCTCACTAAGGGGGCGCTGGCGATCAGCAGTGGTGTGGTGCCAGAGGTGACTGCGGTGTATCTGCTACTACAGGCTTGACGATGTTTGGTAGACCTGCGAGCGGAGGTGCCCAATGCTACACAAGTGTTTGTTTTGTTAGCCTAGACTGTGCATCTTGTGAAGGTGTGGTGCGGTGCTATGAGGCACACATGCTTATGTTTCATGTTCAGGGGGTAGCACAGATTTGAGCAAAAACAGAGCAGGTAGTAGGGGAAATCTGCGCAGGGAAGTAACTGGAGTAACGTCAAAAAAGAATCCTATTCACTGCTGATGCTCAAAGATCACCATACAACGACCACCTCACGTTGTAAACTGTAGGCAAAAGCCCACATAGAATACAAAGTAAACAATTGGCTACCCGAGCAGACAGCACATAAGTCAGAGCTACAAAATAAATTCCCAATTTCAGTCCTGGGTGTATTCTTCTTGTTTTTATTCCAAGTTTGCAATAAAATCTTCCATGATATCCATCTTCTTAACAAAGTAGATTCAAGCCACACACCATGCCAACACGTGTTTCGTCCATCCGGCTGTGAGCCATGGACTTCATCAGGGCAAAACAACATAAAAGTTCAAAAGCATCTCATATTTCAAAGTTGCATCAAAAAGGCTTCCATTGAGTTCCTAAAATCTTAAACCATGTCCACTCTTCTGTCAAAGGCATGTATTTCCATGGTCAATATTGCAAGTAGACAGTGGTCACAATCAGCCACCCATCCTGATACTAGCATCGAGTCCGTAAAACGGAGAGTCCTCGTGAAGCGATCCGGCGTTCTAAACGGGCTCACAGCCGGATGGACGAAACATGTGTTGGCATGGTCTGTGGCTTGAATCTACTTTGTTAAGAAGATGGATATCATGGAAGATTTTATTGCAAACTTGGAATAAAAACAAGAAGAATACACCCAGGACTGAAATTGGGACTTTATTTTGTAGCTCTGACTTGTGTGCTGTCTGCTCGGGTAGCCAATTGTTTACTTAGGGAGTACAGATTTGTCTGGCCCGCTCATCGGAGGAGCTCGTCATAGACTTATCACAGTAAGATTTCAGAAATTACTCGAGCAAGTATCTGTTTTCAGTCATCTGACAAGGAAAGTGTTATTCCCACAATTCCTATCAGCATGTAAGGATTATGGAGTCATTGTTTACAAGACATAGATGGAGATAAATTGGGTATTGCTGCTGGTAAATTGCTCACACTTGTGTTAAGGGCAGATCAATTTATGTTCCACTGCTGTTTCTGTAAGACCCTGAGTGAAGCATCCCTAGGGCTGAAAAATGCATCTCCCTTCATGCCTGCCTACCTCAGAGTCTCCTGTCTTCCACACTGGGAGGGGTGGGGTATTCTGCCTACCTCAGAGTCTCCTGTCTTCCACACTGGGAGGGTGGGGCATTCTGACTACCTAGGGGTCTCCCGACTGCCATCGGGAGGGGCGGGCATTCTGCTTACCTCAGAGTCTCCTGGCTGACACACTGGGAGAAATGGGGCATTCTGCCTATCTCAGTCTCCTGCCTGACACAATGGAAGGCGCCTGCGGCGGCCAACACAGGTAAGCACAGTGGGCAGGGCAGAGCACGGCAGGGGGAAAGCCGACAGATGCAGAATAGGAATTTTTTATTTATTTAATTATGCCTATTCTGTCATATGTCGACACCCGCTCCTCCCACCCCACCCTGCCCTACCGCGTTTACCTGTGCTAGCCGCCGCAGGGAGGAGCGCAGGACTCTGCCTACCGCAGAGTCTCCTGGCTGCCTCACTGGCAGGGACGCAGGATTCTCCCTATCTCAGTCTCCTGGCTGCCACAGTGGGAGGGGCGGGCATTCAGCCTAAATCAAGTCTGATATGCTCCCACCTAGGGAGGGGGCCAAAAGAGAGAACATTCTGCCATCCATCTGGAGGACCTTACACCTCCCTTTGCCCCGCTCTTCCCAATCACTTTCCAATAAACGTCCATTCTAATCACCCAAGTAAGTCATTAAAAGAAAGCCTTTTGGTTCTCAAGCATCCAAAGATCTCCATGCGCTTCACTGTTTGGGGTGTCTCAACAGCTCCAGGCCCACTCACCCCTGCTGTTCCTGACCTTTCACACCCGGGGAACAGTGGCTTAGCCAGTGTGTCATGGGCCCTAGATAGGGCGACCAGGCATCCAGGATTTGCGGGGACAGTCCCAGTTTTTCACCAGCTGTCCTGGCAGTTTTCAGTAAATGTGGCTCGTGTCCCGGTTTTTAGTGAGGGTCCACTGAAAACAGTGGAAGGCAGATTTTTATGTGCTCCAAAGCAGGGCTAGTTAGCAAATCTTAATACCAAAGTAATTGAATTAGTATCTCCCTGGGTTTAAAAATTGCATTTTATGTATTTTCTTAGTGCCTGTTCTGCATTTCTATGTTTATGAGCACTGGCATTCTGTGGAGCTGGGATGATGTAAAATTGTAGTCCTTCTTATATTTCCGGGAAATGTTCCGGCCTCTGGTTTTGAAAATCTGGTCGCCCTAGAGCAAGGGAGAAAATTGACCCCCTGGCCGCCGTTTGAACAGTGAAATAAACAACAATAATCAGGTTCAGTGGGCCCCTCGGGCCCCGGTGCCACTGGACCTGCTGCACCCGTGGTAACTCCGGCCTTGCTGGGGAAGAATATTAGTGATGTACATTCCACTCTTGAGAACAGACCTCCTTTGGCCTATGAACCTCTTCCCACTATGTATTTATTTCACATTTATAACGTGTTTGTTTTCGTAATGTACGTCGTCATCGTTTTGTAACAACCTATCTGAATCTTCTTACTCCACTGCAGTAGTGTCAATGTACAGCACAGTCGACCCCGCCCCGCCCCCTGGCCCCCTTCACAGGCAAGCTTCTGAGTGTGTTTACTGTGCGCGTGCCGTGGCAAGGACGCGCGCCCATAGCCCGCGTGCTCCTAATGAAGAGTCGAGCATTACCGGAGGTCGTTAGGCATCTGCGGAGACATCCAGGGAGTGGAACCAACTTCTCAGATTATAATTAGGAAGAAGCACACGAGGTGAACTGGAGCGCGGCTGCGCGGGCCGCGAGCCGGGTGAGCTCCGAGGACGGCCGTCCGTGGCTCCCCTCGCATATAATCGAATCGGAGGTTAGTGATGCTCTATTTAGAGCGGAAGCGAGAACTCCTACATGTCTCGGAGCCCAGCCTGACGAGGAAGCTAATTGTACGTGGCGACAAGGCCGAACCGGATAAAACAATGCACAGAGACGGAGCTCGGTCAGGGCCGCGCGTGCAGGGCGTCTGGCATTATGCGGCTTTCGATAGTCTGGGCGTTGAAGCCGAGAGTCGAGCTCGTCATCAGTGAGAACATGGATAAGGCTAGCCACCAATTAAGAGGGCTAGCCACCAATTAAGAGGGCCAGCCCACACTGTTCAATCCAGTCTGATGGCGTATGCGTCAAACAGGAAGTGCGGTGCCATTAGAGTGACCAAACGTCCCGGATTTGCCCAGACAGTCCCGGTTCCCCCCAGCTGTCCCGGCAGATTTCAGGAAATTAAGCTCATGTTCCGGTTTTTAGAGAGATTAGACTGAAAACGGTGGGAGGTATCTTTTTATGTTTTGTAAAGCAGGGATAGTTAGCAGCTGATATAAGAAAGCAATTTAATTAACAGGCATGTCATTGGCTTTAAAAATGGCATTTTATGTATGTTCTTACTGCCTCTTCTGTAATTCTCTGCTAAGGAGCACTGTCATTCTGTGCGCTGGGTACTTTAAGTATAAGTGTAGTCCTTCTTATATTTTTGGGAAATGTCCCGGTTTTTACTTTAAAATTCTGGTCACCCTAGGTGCCATTGAGACAACAAGGAACTGGATGTCACTAGGGCTCGCCTATCTGAGAGCTATAGACATTGTGAATTGTCTTTTAGAAATGTTGTAAAGTTCTGTGGCTCCTGTTCAACATGGCTAAAATTGGAGCAGAGTGGCGTAGAGTAGTGTAGAGTGGAGTGGTGTAAAGTGAGATGGAGTAGTGTAGAGCGCAGTGGCGTAGGGTAGAGTGGTATAGAGTGGACTGGTGTACAGTGGAGTGGCACGGTCTGGCATAGAGTAGAGTGGCATGGAGTAAAGTGGAGTGGTGTAGAATGGAGTGGCAAAGAATATAGTAGTGTAGAATGGCATTTTGTGGAGTGGCGTGAAGTGGAGTGGCACATAATGGGGTACATAGGGATAGAGTGACAGATTATATTGGTCTAGAGTGGAATGGCATAGAGTGGCATAGAGTAGAGCGGGATATAGTGGCAGAGTTGGATAGAATGAAGTAGAGTGGAGTGGCGTAAAGTGGAGTAGCGGGGAGGGGAAAGCCTTAGAGTAGAGTGGTGTGAAGTGGCATAGGGTAGAGTGCTATAGAGTGACATGGAGTGGTGTAGAGTGACGTAGA
This sequence comes from Triturus cristatus, assembly GCF_964204655.1. Taxonomy (NCBI): domain Eukaryota; kingdom Metazoa; phylum Chordata; class Amphibia; order Caudata; family Salamandridae; genus Triturus; species Triturus cristatus. Next base: position 268,188,290 of record NC_140583.1, on the reverse strand, counting down.
GGAGAAAGGAGTAGAGAGGAGTAGAGTGGCACAGAGTAGAGTGGCATAGATTTGTTTGGTATAGAGTGGATAGGCGTAGAGTGGACTATCACAGAGTAGAGTGAAGTGGCGTAGTATGGTTTATAGAGGCGTAGAGTAAAGTCTCGAGGAGTAGCATAGAGTGTTATCAATTGGAGTGGCAAAATGTAGCAGTGTGTGAAGTGGCGTGGAATAGAGTAGAGTTGCATAGAATGGCATGGAATGGCATAGAGTAGAGTGGCATGGAGAGGCATGGAGTGGCATAAAGTGGCATAGAATATAGTGATGTAGAGTGGAGTGGTGTAGAGTGGAATAGAGTGGCGTGGAGTGGCACGGAGTGACAATGTGTGGACCAGAGTGGCATGGAATAGAGTTTGATGGAGTTGAGTGGCATAGAGTGGAGTGGTGTAGAGTGGTGTAGAGTAGAGTGGCATATAGCAGAGTGGCATGGAGTAGAGTGGCAAAGAGTGGAGTGGCAAAGAGAAGAGTGGAGTGGCCCAGAGTAGAGTGGAGTGGCATAGAGTGGAGTGGTGAAGAGAGGTGGCAAGTGGAGTGGCATAGATTAGAGTGGTGAAGAGTAAATTGGCATAGAGTAGAGTGGCCTAGATTGGAGTGCCGTAAAGTGGCATTGTTTAGAGTGGAGTGGCATAGAGTGGTGTATAGTAGAGTCATGTGGAGTAGAGTGGCATGGCGTATAATAGAGGACTTAAAGTAGAGTGGAGTGGTATAGAGTGGAGTTGAGTGGTGTGGCATAGAATTGAGTGGCATAGAGTGGCATGGAGAGGTGTAGAGAAGAGTGGCATAGAGTGGAGTGGTGTAGAGTGGCACAGAGCAGAGTGGCAACAAGTGGAGTGGTGTAGAGTGGCACAGAGTAGAGTGGCATGGGGTGCTATAAAGTGGCATTGTGAGGAGTTGAGTGGCATGGAGTAGAGTGCAGTGGCATGGAGTGGCACAGAGAAGAGTGGAGTGGCATAGAGTGGAGTGGGGTGTAGAGTACAGAAACGTGGCACAGAGTAGAGTGGACAGGCATTGAGTAGAGTGGCATACAGTACAGTGGCATGACATAGAGTAGCGTAGAGTACAGTGGCATACTGTAAAGTGGCATAGAGGAGTGGCACAGAGTGCTCTAGAGTGGCACTGTGTGGAGTAGCATGGAGTGCCGTGGAGTAGGGTGGCAAAGGGTAGAGTTGCATAGAGTACAGTGAAGTGGCAAAGAGCAGAGCGGCATAACGTGGAGTAAACTGGCATGGCGTAGAGTGGAGTGGTATAGAATGGTGTAGAAAAGAGTGGAGTAGAGCGGAGTAGAGTGGAGTGGCGTGGTGTCGAGTGAAGTGGTTAGAGGAGAGTAGTGTAGAATAGAGTGGAGTGGAGTGGCATAAAATGGTGTGGTGTAGGGTGGAGTGGCACAGAGTAGAGTGGGATAGAGTAGCTTTGCATAGAGTGGAGTAGAGTGGCATAAAGTAGAGTGGCGAAGAGAGGAGTGGCGTAGAATGTCATAGAATGGCATTGTGTGGAGCGGCATGGAGTACTGTAGACTATAGTGGCACACAGTTGCGTTGCGTAGAGTACAATGGAGTGGCTTCGAGTTCTGTGGACTGTAGTGCAGTGGCGTAAATTAGAATGTAGTGAGGTAGAATGATTTAGAGTAGAGTAAAATAGGGTGGAGTGGAGTGGAGTAGAGTTGCATGGGCACAGTGGAGTGGCGTAGAGTACAATGGAGTGGCGTAGAGTGCTGTGGACTGGAGTGCAGTGGCGTAGACTGGAATGTAGTGAGGTAGAATGACGTAGAGTATAGTCAAATAGGGTGGGATGGAGTGGAATAGAGTTGCATGGGGTCGAGTGACAGAGCACAGTGGAGTGGCATAGAGTAAAGTGGCATAGAGTTGAGTGGCGTAGAGGAGAGCGGCATAGAGTGGTGTAGAGTAGAATGGCATAGAGAATAGTGGCTTAGAGTGAAGTGGCATAGAGTAGAGTGGAGTAGCACAGAGTAGAGTGGCGTAGAGTAGGATGGAGTTACATTGAGCGGAGTTGTGTAGAGTTGAGTGGCATAGAGTGTCATTGAGAAGAATTTAAATCGTGTAGAGTATATTAGAGTGGTGTAGAGTAGAATGGTGTGGTGTGGAGTAGAGTGGAGTTGTACAGAGTGGCGTAAAGTTGAGTGGTGTAGAGTGGAGTGGCATAGAGTGGAGTGGCATTGATTGTAGTAATGTAGAGTATAGTGGCATAATGTACCGTTGTGGGTGTAAGCAACTAAAGTGTCAAACGAGTTGGCAGAAAGCAACATAAATAAGAAGCTCAATGCCTCTGTTAACAGAAGGAAAGAACATTGCAAGTCCAGGAATAATACTGAAACACATAAAATAAAAAATAAGGCATTTTAAAAACACAAGGAGGAACAGAGATAAAAAAAGAATACATGTACTTGGTCCATGCTCCAGGGAGGAGCTAGAACAAGAAGGGAAGGGAAGCCTATAGGATCTAAGCAATCAGAGTGACAAAAAAAACAACTAATGGAATGCTGTGGACAGGTTGTGTATGGGAGACCTAAAAAAGCCTCATGTCTTGTGCAATGGCATGAGGGCTTTCATTGGCCAATCACAAGATTATAGTGCAGGATACAGAGTTTCACCCACACCCTGCCCAGAATGTTACTATTTCCAAAGATTATCGCGGTCTCCTACAGTCTTTTCCCCAATTTCCCCTACATATATTGCCCAGGTATTTCATTGACAGCAAGTTTGAAGGCCTTGGATGTCAATGAGATGATATGGTCTAAGCACTAGTTCATCGAGGACATTCTATTATTTGACTCTAGTTAGCCATGAAAATAAATGTGGTTCTGTACTTTGACAGCAGAGAAGGTGGAAGTTCTAAGTCACCTGAACATCGAAGAGGCTTGAGGTTCTGTTGTCCTCAGACTTATAAAACCTTCACACATCCCCTTCAATCTTGGGCAAACCTGTCAAATTTAGCTGTTTTGGTTTGTAGAGATAGTAAAGTTCACCGACTTCCCTAGAAAGATAAAGTTTCTTCAAAATAAGTTCTTGGAAGCGATCTATCCAGTAGTAGAATCCTGAATTCGAAAGTGAGTTTTCTTTCAGAGATTTTGTCCATAAAACCAACTATCAGTGGATGTTTTCTACCACTGTTGGTGTTTTAAACTTCATAAAGTTTGTGATGGTCACAAACATTGCACACAAAAAACGTTATTAAGTTACAGGGGAAACACTTCTTGCACTTTTATAAGGATGCATAGAGAAGAGTCTATGCAAGCACCTAGTAATCTGAGGTGCAACTTGGAAGTGAATACACAGACAGACAAACCTACATATTTGTAAGCTAAACTGCTGCCCACCTAGAGTCTCATTCCAATAAGGTGTTTGAAGCCAATTCTGGAAAATGCTTCACTTTATGCTCAAAAATTGCCGCCTGGTAAAAACTGGCTAAATATGTGAGACGCCATACCACAGCATTCTGATTTTGCATTTCTGAATAAGGGGAAATGTGCAGGTTTTCCACGTTATCCACTATTCAGAGGTGTAGCACGCGAAACGTGTAAGTAGTCAGCAGTGGCAGGATACAAATCATCCAATCAAAAGAATGATAAAAAAAGCTATGCTTCGGTGAGGAACAAACACAAGAAGAGTAAAGAAAGTATTTGAATAAAAAACAAACAAATGAAAGTGACAAGAAAGCCAAACTAATGGTAAGCAATGGCCTGGCACGCAGCCCACTGTACGTTTAAGGTATGGACATCAAAAGCTCTTTAGCCAACAGACCGCTAAAAGTTGTCTGTAGGAGAAACCTAAAAACTGCACCCTGAAGTATACATATTTACTGTTGTTATATTAACTTCCCAATCAACAGGCCACTGGAAACGAAGCTCTTGGTGGCAGTGCTTAATTTGTAAAAAAAAAAAAAAATAAGTGTCAGGGCCCTCCTCAGGAGGCCACTGCAGCTTGCACCCAACCATTGCAGCACTGCCAATGACAGTACCTAAAAAACTACTAACCATCACATTGCTACAAGCGTGATAATTCAGACTGTTCAAGGGCCCCAAAGCAATAGGAATGACTTGGCAGCAGGCATTAGTTGTTTTAAATGCATATTGAAATAATAATCAACTGTTATTCTGCTCATCCTTAAATACACAAACAGTGCCACCATGTAGCAGCTGTCATAAGTGCCGGTGTTGACAATTAAGTGCCGGTGCCAAGCACCGGAAACCACCGGCTCAAATTAAGCACGGCTTAGTGGACTGATCCTCTGATCCAGACCAGCACTCGTTACATAGTGTTTGGCAAGCACAACATGGGACCAGTAACCCTCTCCATTCACCAACAAATATTGAATTCTGGGATAAATGCCATGTGAAATAAGGGTGAAAATAGAAATTACAAGAGCTTTGATAAGCTATTTACACTCAAAAATCCAGTTTAGATTTTGTACGTGTCAATGTCCAGGAAGATATTTTCAACTGCACACCTTACTATCACTTCTTAGGCGGTCCCTTATTGTGGCTTCTTCTCCTAAATGATCCCTTATGTAAGTCATGCGTCGGATTGATGACACCAACCAATCTATAGCATAACAGAAATTTCTCTGAACTTGTATTTTTGTTAAATTTACACACACAACTTGAAAAATGGCAACATTGTGAATGCCTTTGTTCATTTAGTGCATTCAACGTGTTCACCTAAATGCTGCAATCACTCATCAGCCCCATTTACTGGGCATAAACAAGTTTTCACCGATTAGGTCTGCAAAAGGATGTGACGATTCTCTAATGTGTGTAAAAATTAAGCATTCCCATATACACCTCTTTCTCCCAGAAAAATAAATAGCACATGTATGCTTAGCGACACGTCACAACCCTGCAGAGGCAGCAGGTTGTAGCTAGGGCAATGTCTCTTTCCTTGTCATACTTTTCAGGTGTGCCTTAGTGACATTTGTGCCACTCAAGGCAAATAATTGTATATAATATAAAATAAATTCTTGCCTGTTTTAGATGCGGGATTATTGCCCTTGAGATTTCTTGAACGAGAGAGGAATACCGGAACATCCTGTGCTTAATTTGTAAAAGAAAATTAGTGCCAGGCCTCTGTCAGGAGGCCACTGCAGCTTGCACCACCCATTGCCCTGCTACGCTGCCAGTGATAGTAACAACACAACTACTAACCATCACATTCCTACAAGTGTGACATTTTGGACGATTTCAGGCCCCCAAAGCTATAAGATTGGCTTAGGCGACAGGTAATAGTCTTTTTTTAATTAACTGTTGTTGTGATCAAGTCTAAATTAGCTTCACAGCGCCGCCTTATGGCCTGCTGTCACAAGCACTGGTGCTGAGAATTTAGGGCCAGTGATGAGCACCAGAAAACACAGACTCAAATTAAGCACTGGGAACATCACTCATGAATAGAGTTCAACTTCTCACCTAACTAATAAAATCTAACCTTACTAATAGGATATCTGCTGGTTTAATTGCAGACACACTTGCAAAAACAAATTTCATGCTAGACAAAGAGTACTTTGAAGCATGTTTTGTGTTAGAAATGTAAATCCCTATCATAACTAAGGCTCCCGATATGATGGTGTTTTTAAAAAAAACATTTATGTCTGTATTTATCTATAATGTTTGGCCATAAAGGGTAAGTCATCTATTTCCACATTTATTTAACCAATAAATGTGCACTCCCTCTTTGATGCCTGCCAGCTTTTAGCACATTATACAGCCAAATATAATAAAACAATACACCCACATGAAATTATTAGCATAATAGCACAAAAATATGTTGAACTATGCAGTTATTTAAAGAAATCTCATTCCTTTTTTTTAACATGCATGAAATTCACAAATCACACCTTAGAATCACTCAAATGCAGCCCAATTTCCTGTATTTTACTGCTTTCTAAAAATAAAATATAGACAGAATGTATTGGCGATCACCCTCCGATACCGACTGATCCAACTAAGGGTCCTACATAGGTCCTATATGACGGGGTCGTCCTTGCACACATAGGTGCTAGGGAAGATCCACTCTGTATTAGGGGATGCCAGCATGAGGCCACTTTCTATCATACGGTATGGGAATGCCCTGCGATCAAATCGTTATGGGAGGGGGCCACGACAGCTTCAATCCGCGCTGGGGAAAAGGCTGGCCCTCACGCCTCAGATGGGCCTACTTAACATATGGGAGGCTACGGACCTCACGGAGATCGAGCAGCAGATGGTAACGCTGGGCTTCACGTTGGTCAAACGGGAAATAGCACGCCACTGGGGGGCTGCAGATGCACCATCCCTACGAGTATGGGTACAGGAGTTAGACAGATGCATGATAGCCGAAAAGGAAGTGTTCATTATTCGAGGATGCCCCAAGAAGTGGGAAAAGAAATGGAAAGCATGGAATAGGTACAGAGGGAACTTATGTACATCCCCAATGGTGGATTTGACACTACGACGAAAAGAACTCGGAGAAGTGTTAAAATTGTGAATGTAATTCATTGTACGTTATTTAGAAAAAGTGTTCTATGGTGCTGCTGGCACAAGTGTGACTGTCTGTGCAATTGACAAAATCAATAAAATGTTTTATAAAAAAAAAAAAAAATCATTACAAATTGGAAACTGTGAGTCTTAACCATAGCATAATATGTTTATTTGTAAAACCCACCTTCACCTTTGGGTCTGTTGACGCTGAAATAATAGATGTTTATTGTTACCCAACTAAATGGCACTAATGTATCAACTTCAGAAGGATTAAAGGCTGAGTGGACCCACTGGGTTTCAAACCTATAACCTTGAGGTCAAACTCAGAATCTGGGATTGAATGTATTAATCCACTGAGCTGCCAGGCCCAGCTATGGTGCAGGCAGACCTACCTTTTCAAAGCAAGGCTCTTTATGTTGCATCTTTCTCCCCATTTCAAAGGTATATTGCCAAGGTAAGCAAGCGAATGTACTCAGATGCTGATAACCTGGCACAATATAAAGTTACAGAAAACGTGTAGCACTTACATATTTTCCATAGGTTTGTCACATACTATAGTGCATTTAATTTCTTTGAAAACAGAAAAGTTAAAATAAGCACCATCAACACTGGACCTCTACTTTACGCAGAAAAGTGGTTCAAATAAATACGCCATGTTTGTTTTGCAACTTGCACATACATTTCGATTGCGCGCAGTCATGTTGTTATGGTATGTTATGTTGTTTACACCATTATGAAATTTTAACACTACCCTCGCCTAATATAAAGCTGCCAATGATAACGTTTTAGAAATGTCAATTTTTAATATTTACTTTAAGGTCCGCGGGTCCAATATAGCATGGAGTCCACATGAGAGGTCGGCGCAGTCTTAGTTATTTCCTGAACTGCATATGACCTGCCACCCGGCTTTGCTTTATAAACTTAGGGTGCGGGATATGGGTTTCAGATAATCCTAGCCTTTATCGTAGCAGATAATGTAGAGGTTTTGTGGGAGTAAAATCCTGGTGGACCATACACGATATTCACATGTATGTTAACCATACACAGTCTTAAAGGGGCCATCCAGTGTAGAGAAAAAGAGCTGTTCCCTTTAATCAGCCTCTCATCACTAACAAGAATTGGCATTCTATAATCTGGCTTGTTTGATGACATCACCTTGGGTTTTGAGATGTATTATGACATCACTCACGGATGGTCTTTAAAAAAGTGAGCGTATAGAGCTCTAACAGGTGTAGCGTGGTCTCGGTGAGTAGGCTAAGGATGGACCATGGGACAGCACTCTACAATCGCTGCGACGATCCAACAAACAGGCGGGCACATCTCGGTATACACTGTTGGGGAAGTCAATCTGACAGACATAACCAATGCCACACGACACCACCTGCATGGCCTGTGATTCGCGTGCGTTGTTTACAAAGTGTGCAAGACCATGATCCACACATATGTTGACAATTTTACAGGTTTGTCATTGTTGGTTCCCATATACCACATCGGACATACTAACATTCATTGTCCTTTATTGTACAGTTTTATGTGAATAATGTTTTAATATACCTTTTGTAGGTGAATAGATTTTCTTTATTTTTGCAATAAAAAATATTTTTATATGTAGTTTAAAAATTTCTAATAAAAAAAAAAATAATAGTTAGGGAGATGTGGACAAGGTCCTTTCTACTGTGTGTATATAAGTGAATGGGACTTTGAACTTAAAAAGTCTAAGGGTAGTCTTTCATTAATTTTTTTTTTTTATTTTTTTTAAAAACCTTTATTGACATTTCAAGCAATAACAAGTATGGGCCTACAACCCCCTGGGGCCGGCCGCTAAGCAATCAGAGCAATAAGGATCAAATGTGAACACAGGCGGCACCTCGGAGAGCAGAATGTTCATGCTAATATAGTCCGGCCAGTGAGCAGCGCAGGTAGGACACCAGGAGAAAAAAGGTTTTTCATTTTATAATGGAACAAGACAGTAGGATCAGGTGCCAAGCAATTTCCCAACAGCGATAAGAGGCAGGCAGAATAATAGACGTAAGCAATAAACAGCAATCTATTGGATCAATGGCGCAGACACAGGAAATTCAGGATGGGGAAGAATATCATAAACAGTTGCGCCTGCAGGCCCCCGCCCTAACGCCCAAGAACACCCCGGAAACTGTGGCACACATGAAAAGGCAACGATTCTCAACAAAGGAGGTGTACCACGCTGATCCCAGAAAAGAAAAAACAAGAAGAAGCGGAGAAGAAAAAGGAGGCCATGGAAAAAGAGATGAGAGACTAAAGAATCCCCTCCCCCAACCCCCCACCCTGCACCTCTGCAAATGAGTACGGCCCCCCCCCCCCAGCAGTGTGCCTGTCGCCCTGGAACTAGACCCGAAATATAGAAGAAACAGGGAAAAAGGAGTAAGAAAAGAACCCCACCAGACGGGGGGGTAGAGAAAGTATAATAAACTGGAGGAGGGCCTTCAAAACATACCCCCGGCTTCTCCCTCCCGCACGGTGAGGTCTCCCCACAGCAAACAATAAGCAGCACAAAATCGACCATATCAAGAAAGGATGGGGAGCATTATGCACCTAATATGCTAATAGCTATGTCATGAGAGTACGCAACCCCTGAGTCAGCCCATCTACTAGATGACCACCCCCGAAGGATCAGCCTTATCCTTGACCACTCTTTGCAATTCTGCCCATGCCTACCCCTCGACCCAGCGCCATGTCCGATGTTCCAAGGTAAAGGAGTGTCCAAAAACGACCGGGAAGCGACGCACACAGGTGGGGTGGAAGTCTCTGAATACCAACACAGTCCGCATCATGGAGGGACGTCTTTCCCAGTGCTGCCCCAGGATCTGCACTGCACACAAGGTCCAGGAAGGCGGAATCAGCCAAAGCAGACAACTGTTGCTGAAATTGTCCCTGGGTCGCCGGAGGCCGTGCACGGGATGAGGCCACCACCTTCCACTCAGGTCCAATACCTCCGGAACAGATCAAACCCTCAGCTAGCCGATCACACGGTAGCATACTGTCCGGAGTGTCCAGCTGTGCACTAATCGCAGGGGTGGCCGCGACATTGTCCTCCTGTGTGCAGTGTGGGAAGTCCCTGTGTACCTGTGGACAGGCAGGCCGCCACTGTCCCAACGCTGATGCCACACCATCGAGCTTACTCCCCAAGACCCCGACGCCCCGAGCCAAGGAGAAATGAAGGGCACCAAGGGCCTCTAGGAGGTCGCCGTACCCCAGCACAGCTCTCTGCGATCGCTCCGCCACACTCCCAAAAGTCACACACTCCCAATCCTGCTGCGACCCAGTGGACAGGATGGTAGGCTGCATCGCAACAAGATGGCCGCCGGGGAGGCCCGACCCGTATTGGGGCCGGGACCCAGGGACAAGCGCCTCGAGGTCCACGTCGCTGGAGACAGGGTTCCGGGGGCAGGCAAAAATGTATCCGTTGCGTGGTCACGGGCAACAGTCGTCCCCACCACGGACCAGCTCCCGCGAAAATCCGGGAGCAGCCCGCAGGGATCAGGGCGAGCCACGGGCGGCGTCCGGGCAGCTCACAGTCAAAGGCAGGGGCAAACACCGGAGAATCTGAGAATTGCACCCCCGGGCATGCCCTCAGTCCGCTACGCTTAGCAGTGGGAGCGACCACGGCGAAATGCAGGCCGAGGTTAGCACCGCTCCGGTGGACCGACTCCACCCAGTCACCACAGGCCGCTGTTGTTGAACTGCCACCCGGCCAAGGCGTCCACTCGAGGTCCCGGCTCCAGGGCTGCACGGGCCGCAAAGTTCAAATGCACATTTCTCCGGCGGTCCCGCAGCCAGAAACCTCGGAGTCACACGTTCGGTTGCCACTCTCATTCACAAACACGATCGCATAGCGCAGACTAAGGATCTCGTGCAGGATATCCGTGCGGGATGCGGAGGTTCACGGAGCCGGGAGTCTACGCTGCCATCCCGGTCGCCATCTTGGCTCCTCCTCCACTAGTCTTTCATTAATACTTGCAGATTGATACCCCAGCCCTCGAAGATCTTAACATGGAGTTAACCTTTACGTATTTACCATAGTTCTACTTCTGGTCAGATCTCAGTCGGCAGCGATATAATATTGTCTCCCACTACCTAGATCACCATATGAAGGCATTTAATTTAATTTGAGCCACCCAAACGTCCATAGCAATCGGCAATTTGCAAAATCCAACTGCTTCCAAGTGAAACCTGTCTCACCTTCCTTAATAGTTGGGTGTCAGAAGTAGGCTGCAAATGAGCAGCAGAAGTGACAGAATCCTCCAGAGTAGGGCGCCCGCGCGCGCGCGCACACATTAAGAGCAGCGGTGAGAATGTAGAACCGTGCGGCACACTGCACGCCTTAGAAGCAAATTGGGGTTGGAAAGGATGGGCCAGCCCTGCGTGCTGTCTGTTGGTGAGGTACACTGTGATGCAGGTCCATGCATTTTCACAGATGTCAACTCCCTTCAGGATTATAACGGTGATCCGGGGTGTTGAAAGCTGTTGACAGAGTGAACAAACTCAGAACTCTGACTCCAACATCTTTTTCAGGACATGGGTCACCCGAGACATAATTGGTGGCTGAATTTTGTGTTTCATGTAGGAATAAAATCAACTTGAACAGCCTTTGCAGGGTATGGTAGTATTGTTGACGTCTGCAGTGTATGCATGGTAGGTTTTTTTATTTATACGAGGGTAGTAGGGCCATCACTTTTAACATTGATGCTAGACAGAGGTCAAGAAGCAAAACAGACTTTGCTGCATTATACAGGTACATAATTGCTTAATATACAGTGAAAAAAGGATCTGTGCTGCAGTCTGAGAAGGAATGTCGTTTTCTGTACCTGGATGCCTGTTTATAGCTGTCTGTGTCTGTTTTTGTGATGGTTTGTGTGAGAGTGGGTGTCTGATGGTATGTTGCACTGTATGTATGTCTGTGTGTTTCAATGCGACCACATGTGGACATGGTATGTCAGTGTGGATATAGAAAAGTCAGACCTGTTGGCTATGTAAGTGCTTGCTTTATTACTCAACTGTGCAGGCTTCCAGCTGCATTTTAACGTGTGTACCCAAGCAACGCCAAACCCTCTCTGTACTGGCTTATCTCAGTGAGACACAAGTAACTTCAAAACCTAGTCCTCAGTTTTAAGATTCTATAGGTACTTCTGCCCCTCCCCCCTTCCGCTCCACCGGAGCCCAGGAAACAAGTGCGCCATGGTGCTTTGGAAGCATAGTAACCAGGGTCTACAGAAAAAGCACCCTAGTAACAAAGCGCTGAATGGCTGCCACTTGAAGAAGGTCACACAATGCCTTGTGGTCTCCCAGGAGGAGCGCCTGCTTTGTACGTCTCTTCTTCAGGTCTCCTCTATTCAAGTTGCTGTTGCTAGGGTGCTGTATGTGCAATGGCTCTTTCTTCATCACTTGCTCTTGCAGTCCAGGCAGCTTGGCTGACAGGGAACTATGAAGTACTATCAAGAGGCTGGTATCACCTGTGGGCTGATGGAGCAGAGCACAGGTGTCTAAGGAACCTATTTGTTGCATTTAGAAGTATTCCCATGAGTTACCGAATATCACTCCAGTTCATAACATAACAACGTGTATTTGTAAAGCACAAGGCTATCGTGGCGCTGCATTTATTGTTACCCAACTCAGTGGTACTCATTTTATCGACCTCAGAAGGATGAAAGTTTGAGTGGACTCGCTGGGATTTGAACCTGTGACCATGAGGTCGAACACAGGCCCCTACAGTGGATGCATTAGTCCACTAAGTCACCGGACCCAGCTTATAGTATGAAGATCTCACGTGAAGTTGCGGAGTCAGTTCCTTTTGATTGTGGTTCCAAAAGATCTGGAACAGCTTCACTTTACTACCTGAAATCTGACATGCACCCGGTGTGCGGTGCTTGTGAATCCAAGTCCAAAACAGGGGGTTCTTTAGAGCTCAGCGCATGCAAAGATCTGCAAAAACCTGAGGCTGACCGGTCCCCCCTGTAAAGTGCATTGCCTGGTCTCTAGCCTCAGTAGGGTGGATGGCAGATCTCTTGCATCTTAGTGATGCTTTTTCCTCTGCCCTCTGGTAGTGGGTGAGTGGAAAAACAATGAATTACTGTTGAGTTTTGACACACTTGTTTATTGTTTTAGATTTATACATAATAGTCAATAACATAAAACATTGGACCCAACTACAGCAGTAAAGTGAAGGCCTGCTAGTATAAGTCCCATTACTATTATGACTGAGAGTAAGGCTCACAGTGTATTATTTTATATTAAACATATCAGGCATCTAAGTTTCTGGAAGTCCAATGGCCCCATAAACTTTGGTGTTTGTACGCACACCCTCTCCATTTGTAAATCTAAATCTCTTTCTCTGTGTTACTACGGAGATATATACCACGAGCCCAGGGTTCTAAGGGAGATGGCTCAGACGCCCCCAGTATCTAGTGATATCTCGCTTGCCAATATCCTCTGATTACATGAGGTCACTCAAAACTCCATCACCCCCAATGTTGCCACTTTGAAGTCCATTACATTGTGTGTGTGTAGCATATGTTTCCGGGTGTCATGTATGCTCTGCCAGTACTGAGCATTTATTGGGCATGACCATGATGAAAGGCCTCTTCACGATCCCCACAACATGTACAATTTTAAATTGGGGGCCTGCCCATTTTCCACAGCCTTTCAGGACGGTTGTATGTCCAGTGGAAATAATTAAATTGTATCATCCATAAATTAGAAGGAATGGTCAGCGTCCGGGCTGCCATTTTGGCATCACGCCTGTCGCCTTCGTCCAACTCGCTCACATTACTTTTCAACATCTGCCTGTCTGGAGCGGGTCGGTATGTTAGGCAAGTGAGCCCTGTAAAGCCTTGAGATTCCCTTATGGCCCAGTGGGCTCAGCATCAGTCTGGTCTCCTGCAGGTTACAGCCCGGCACCACTCCCAGGTCTATCCTACATGAGCCAAATGCGTCACAGATCTAGAGCTATAAAAAAATGTGATTTTTGTAGGCTGAACTCCTAAGATAGGCATTCAAAAGACACAGATATGTCGTGGTCCCATACATCCCCCAAGCAAGATATATCAATCCGGTCCCACGTCTGAAATCCCGGCAGTCGTGTTGCCTACAACAGCCTAGTCACAGCCTATAGTAAAGTTTTTACTGTGAGCTTGTCAAGCCATTTTATGTGGAACAGGGTCACCCACAAACACAGGAGTAGTGGCCTCATCACCTCTGGAAGCGAGGTCGGGGTGTCCTCCATATAGAAGGTTTAAGCTTCCTAGTTTCTCAAGGGCAGCCACCTCTAGCCTCCAGGAGGAATCATGTCTGTCCCCACAGCACCAGCCATCAATTGGCACCATCTGAGCTACCCATTAAGACAGCTGGAGGTCTGGGACCCCACCCCACCCTTGAAAATCGGAAGAGTGCACTTGACATATGATACCCTCAGGAGCTTACATGTCCAAAGAAATTTATAGAGTAACGATTGGAGGTCCTGAAAGAAGGTTTGTGGCAAAATACAGGGGTAGTTCTGTAATATATAGAGGAAACATGGAAGGACCATCATTTTATAAAGCACTACTTGCCCCATCAGATTGAGCGGCACGGAAGCCCGCACCTCCAAGTCTTAACGGTTACGCCTTAGGATTGGGGCGATGTTTCTGTGCCAAGTAGCCTGGCGGACTTGGGTGATATGTATGCTCAGGTACAGAAAGGGACCTCCTACTTTTCGTAACTGAGCGCTCCTCATGATGGGGGTTGTTCGCATTTGTTTTTCCCCAGTTAACTGCCAAACTGGATGCCTCATATATGTTTTCAACATCTGTATCAGATGATGCTGGGAGGCCTTCGGGCACTGAATATATATGGGTTACATATAATCGGTGCATAAGACTACCCTGTCCTCCAAGCCCTCATCCCATCTAAAGCTGTATATCTGAGTGTCTCTCCTGATCCACTCGATCAAGGGTTTCATGACTACGGCAAAGAGGGCAGAGGAGAAAGTGGACAGCCCTAGCACATAACTCGCTCAATAGGGAAAGGACCCTGTTAGCTCTTAATCTTGCCCTTAGGTCATCGTACAAGGATCAGCCAAGACCAGACACCGAGTTCCAAAATTCATCCCACATAGTATTCGAAGAGGAGGGGCCAGTGTACTATATCATAAGCTTTTTTTATAATCCTTTAACAACAATGCCGCCAGGTCCAGCGGGTCATGGATGCTGGAGAGTACCATCTGTAATCGGTGTTAATAGTGCCTAGTACTTATTCCAGGCATGAAGTCATTTGTTTTTGTTGACCACCATCTTCATGATCGATAGTCGGGTGGCTATCATTTTGTCCAGGAGCTTAGTCTCCACGTTTAGGAGGAAGATGGGCCTGTCGGAGGCATAGGGGCCTTGCCAGGTTAGTAATGGTGAATTGTTGAGATATCACTCCCTCTGAAAACTAGGCAAAGCTGGGGCACATTCAGTAAGGGTAATAACAATTTCTGCAAATCTTAAATCTTTGCCACCACAAAAAAATAGATGAGAGTGGCCAGTGAAAGATGCAGGGATTGTTTGAGGTTTCAAGGCCAGAGAGATAGTTCAGCAAATTAACACTCAGCACTGACATCTGCTGCTATTTGCATGTCGCAAGTCCGAATCCTAGCAATCCTAACTGCACCCTTACGTAATAGTAACGCCTACAATTTACAGCACTTGTAAACTGCATAAGAGCAGTATGAAGTGCTATGTAAAAATAAAGTAATTCTTAACTAAAAAGTTCTCGTTAACCTGTTCATATATGTACTGTTACTGTTGTGTGCAGAAATTCAGAACTTTAGAACTTTTTAGGAGATTTTCCTAATATGAATCACAGTTTTTAGTTGAAAATGTGTCCAAAGTTTTTAAATAAAGGATAGCATAGGTTTTTAAAAATGGAAAATAAAGTGTCACTGTATGTATAATTTCAAATAAGCAAGGAATTATCCGGAAACAAGTACAGAAATGGGCTATATTTGCAATACCTTTCGGAGTTATTTTCAAAGTGCATAAAACTCTTACAAAGACAGTCAAAAAACAGTTTCAAATGTATGTTTAATTGTTTGTAATAATCCCATACTAATTTCAAAAAGATGAATGCTGATATCAACGAAGTAGCAAGGACACAAGTCTCTGACAAGCTGTGCAACAGATGTCTGTGACATTGTTTTCCTTTGACCCTTGAAGTTTCTCCATGATCTTTGTATTTTGTAATGCCTGGGGTGCCCTTATTCCATTAGGACCTCAAAAAGTCAGAATAGGTTCCACAGGGTCAGCATCCGAGTAAGCCATGAGAAGGGAGATTTGCATTGCTCATTGGGGGAGCCTCAATTAGTCCCCTTGAGAGATCTCAGGCTCGCGACTCTTAGATGCAGTTTTCTGCAGGATCCAGGTCACTCAAGGAAGCTGCAACTGGCTTCCAACCCAGAGACTTTAATGAATCTGCATGAACATTCCCAAAACAAATTCCTCCTATTTGGGCTCAGAATGGCAAGTTTCATGCAGATCCATCAGGGGAAGGGTTGGGGTGGTCAAAGGTGCGTGTGGGTGGGGGGAGGGTAAAAACTGTTCCCATTTTAACTCCCATTAGGAATATTTGATGTCCGCTACAGAAAGAACATCTGAATGGGTTGGCTGCAGGGCCTTGCCACAGGAGAGGCTTTGAGGTGGGTTAAGAGTAGATCATGGCCGTAGGCCATGGTCGTACACAAACCCATGTTGAACATTGTCCTGCTGCAGGTTGTAAAACATAATCCCAAAACCCAAGATATTCACGACAAAAACAAATCAAGATTAAAGTTATGATTAGCACACCTTAACAGATGTTTTGAAAATAGCCCCAAAAAATTAACTTAAAAAGCACAGTTAAAATACAGTTATGGTTATGAATTGCATTGAGTGAATTATGGTTTCGGCGACTGTTGTGAGAGAAAGAACTCTCTTAACAGCTCCTCTCACCATGTTGCTTGGAAGTGCAGCTGCATCGCCACTTTTTCTTCACCGCTGCATCAACTTTCAACGCTGCGTGTGTGCAGCACGCACATGCAGTGCAACATCTAAAAAAGTAGAACTTGAGTGAGTCATGGCTCAAGGGCACCCCAAAATTCCAGGGTGTTACCAAGCACATGCAGGCCTGCAATACCAATGAGGACCTCCTGCCGTACTGCAGCCCCTCCAGCGCTCCCGGTACACTGCCAGGCCAGAGCAGTCTAAGAAGCGGAGAGGCAACCCTATCACGAGACAAGAACAGTCAATGTGCCCCAATGTTGGTATAGACAGTATACTGGCACAGCAGCAGTACTTCAATCTTCCTTGGCGATGGCGCTATCAACAGTTCGGGTCACCCTTGTCCCATACATACACCTTCCCAAAACCTTTGGACAGAATAGGTCAAAAGCACCAGTATGTCCAAATCTAAAAGTAGAATTCTATTAAAATGTCCAAAAATCCATGGAGATAAGTGGCGTTGTCTTTGATATAATAATAATTCCAGGTATGTAAAGCATGACTTATCACCCCTAAGGGTGTCCAGGCACTGGGAGCCTTCGGGGAGATTAAATGAGCTATTGCCCAGAGTCACATAATGCTGAGCTGAGCTGCCACTGGTGCCGGGGATCGAATCGTGAGGCCCGCGCGCTGGAGTCAGTCACTCTGGCCGCTGCGCCACACCTCTCCCACATAAAGAACTGATAATAGCTTCAAGAAAGAAGGATACTTAAACATACCCTTTAAAATGGAATATCTCAAAGGTTTCAAGGTTCTAACCACACTGAGAACTGGTTCACTCTTGGCAACATTTACTGCATGAACACACAGTCGTACACATATACCACACAGGTTTGAAACTCTGATGGAGTTTGGCATTTTGGCAGCTTCACGGGGGATTGTGGCCATGTTTGGAGATGAACAAAAATCAAAACAACCTGAAAAGAGCAACCTCTCTAGTTTCATAAAGAGAGTTGCGGATGCTGGAGATAGAATCTATGTGGACACCTGGAAGTTCTACTGAAATGGGATCATCCGTGCGACGGACAAATGGCCTGGTGAGCCACCACACCCTTCAAGGCTTAGTGGCTTGCAATGAGCATGAAGTGCAGCAACAGCGCTTCACAGGGGAAACCCTAAAGCTGTCCTCTGCCCAACTGTCTAGTGATGTAGCTGGAGACGTAACACAAACTGATGGGGCCCCCTCACAGAATGTAATTAGGGGCCCATGAGTCTCCCATATCTCTCAGATATTCATTAACCTTGGGTTCAGTGGGGTCCCCTTGAAGAATTGGGCCACCTGGAGGGTCGTCCCCACCATCCCCCCGCACCGCAGGGGCCTGCGTTATACCACTAGATGTTGCTAGTATTTCATTTATTGTTTTAATGTTTTAGTAAAGCACTGTAAACCACCTAGGGTAATCTCTGATCACATGGACAGAGAAGCAAGAAAGGGCAACAAAAGCAACATTACAGGAGATACAAAGGAAGGGGAGCAAAAGAACATTACAATGATACAAAGTAAGGCAGGGCAAGGCAACTCTATAGGGTGCACAAGAGAAGGGGAAAGAAAACAATACTAGGGCGATACAAAGGTAGGGTAAACAAAGCATCACTTTAGGAGGTACAAATGAAGGGAGAACAAAATAATACTACAGGAGATACAGAGGGGTGTAAAACAAAGCATCACTACAGGAGGTACAAATGAAGGGAAAACAAGAGAATACTACAGGAGATACAAAGAAAGAGGCAACAACGCTACACTACATTGGATACAAAGTAAGGGGGACAAAATAATACCACAGTGGAGACAAAGGTATGGGGACTAGTCAACACAACAGGGGATACAAGATAGAGGAACACAATAACAATCGAAGAGATACAAAGCAGGGGGAGAACAAAAAAACAGTATGTGGGATGCAAATGAAGAGGGACCAAAAGAACAACACAGAAGATGCAAAAGAAAGGGGAAACAAAATAAAATTCCAGTGGATAGAAAAAAAGATGGGACAAAACAGCACTACAGGAGATCAAGTGCGCTAACTGACCTGCTGAGACGATTTGGAACTGCCCGTCTCTTTGCATACTCATTAATGAAGTCAAAGCCTTGGATGAACAAGCACAAGGTAGAGTAATTGTCCTTGGTTGATGATGCAGTAACCACCTTGGAGATCTTACCAGCTTAGAGCAAGAATATACCATCAGGGTCAGTCCATGGGACATCCACAAAAGACCCCAGAAGCAGCAGATGGGGGCTCACGGTGTGTTGGGTGAAGTGGACAGTCTTCAGAGGCAGCCTGAGCTTGAGGGAGTCATTTTCAAGTCTCAGATGAGGAAAGGAAGGTTTCACAAGAAATATAGACCGAGGGAACATGTCCCCGTGAGTGGAAGGCACCTAGATTCTGTGTGTCAGGAAGACTCTGCTGTATGACCTGGGGAAACAACACTATAGGTGACACCATATGTGGCAGCTCATCATTCTTGTACACTTGGCTTAGTATTGAAGATGCTATGTTCAGAGTAAGTAGGAACTTGTAACAGGTCTTTCAGACTCGGAAAATTAATTCCTGCATTTTTAGTTGCCCATTAAATTAGAAACTAGATTATATAGAACCTCATTCTTGCACACTCGCTAAACAAGCAAGTTCTTGACACAGGGAATCATAAAACTCTAATTATCTATTCCCGGGATGCAGCATCACCTGTAGGGATGAAAGAGAGGATCTTGCTTTCAGCAGTTGAAAGTTACTGACTTGAAAAGCTTGGTATTTGATGTGCCAGAGGTCCGACACCTGCAGGTTTCGATGCCTAGAGGGTGCCTTATTTCCCAGAGTGGCAGTATAACAGCTGACTCTACACCAGCTGGCCGTCTCGAGCACAGCCCGCGGGGAGTTTAAATCACCACATTTAGTCCCACATGCACTTAGAATCTCAAACTTCTCGCTTCTTGTGGGATGCCCACCTACCCCCCCCCCCTCCCCCCTCGACCTCCGACTTCATGTGTATTACTGATATTGTTTTTGTAATTCGAAGAATACTGGTGCCCCCTTTGATGGGCATTTGTTTCATATCACAAGTTGACAAACGTTGAAGATGATCTCTTTCCAGATTTAATTATTTGACAAAAATAATCACAACAAGTTCAGCTTTTCAGATAGGGAGAATGGATGAGCTAAAAGGAATGGAGCAATCGGCAACAAGAGGGCAATGATCAGGAAGTTGTGCGTGAATACAATTATTAGTTCAAGTTCAGGGCCTCTACGTTAAAGAACATAGAGTCTGATGTACTGTGATCTTTCGCAAGCTAGGGATGTGAAAAATGCCCACGGACTGGTTTGCAAAAGGGGATAAAATGTGGGATGCGATCTATGAACAAAAAGCTCACATCGCATATTTGGCTTTTGGAGAGAGTTAAAAAATGAGCTACCGAATGAATATTAAATAGGCATGTCACTAATTGTGATCCCCTGAAATTCAATACAAATGCCAGAATGATGGTTTGTTGGAACTTGAAGTAATAGGTGCTGCTTTAAGAAGAAGAATGTCATGTTTGAGAAGAGATCGCTGGTAGCGGACAGTGGCCCCATGGATCAAGGAATGTGCCCCCTTGGATAACAGGCACGATTCCTAAAGGGGATACTATCTCTGTGTAAATCAGTTACCATCCCCTTTGCAGTATCCCTAACTTATCAGTGGTTTTCAGTGGCGGATGGTGGCTGTAAATCATTGTTACACACTAATCTAAAACCTCACATAAAAAGGGTCACCCCTTTCATGCCCCTTCCTAACTTCGGTTCGCAATGGCTGGCAAAATCCATTTAGCAAGCCAGAAAAACGTTTCCGACTTGCAAAATGAGTTAAATCCATTGCATATCACAATTGTGTGTTCGCAAACCTTATGATTGTGCAAAGTGCAGAGTTTTTCAATGCAAAAGAGTCGGGTAGATTTGGCCCCAAGTTCTGCTATTCATGAGTTCATTAAACAAACAAGCATTAGCATAGCCAATAAATCTCGCCTTCGGGACCTTATAAGTGTTTAGCCATGCAACGGTTGATGTTGTAGAACCAAGGATATTGTGCTGCATAACTAAATATTTATAAGGGCCCAAAGGCGAGACCTATTAGCTATGTTTTTCAATAGTGAAGGCAGTAATCCTTGTTATTGAAATATCTGCCCATGAGGTATTTCTTACATCAGCTAATTAAACACTATAAAGCACTATAGAACGGCCACTAGCATTAAGTGGCAGTGAAGAATAGGGTTGACATAATTATGCAGCAAGGAAAGTCGAATATGTAATATAATGTGGCACAATATGTAGCAGTAATATTTCAGCTTTTTGACAGTTTAACAACTACTAATAGTGTATGAGCAAAGCCACACCTCATTAGTACCAGTTTAACACCTGAATGCAGCAATCGTCAACTGAAAGCTGACCAGTTAACCCTTGCAGAGGGTTTGCCACTTCGCCGAACCACATATGTCCCCTTTTGTTTAGAAAGTGTCTACACTTGTCTATGAATACCCTTGTCTACACTGTGTGCTACAAAGTGTGAAGGGTACAATGGGAACGGTACACAACACAGAAGGCGTACCTAATGAAGGTAAGAGCCGTGGGTTAAAGGGAGCCAAATCTTGCAAACCTTTAATGCAGTTTCGAGCTTAGTAACAGTTTCTGAAAGGAAGATTCTAGAGTCCTCACTGTGAGAAATGCTGAGCGCGGACTTCGGAGACACGATCAGTGTTTATTTATTTAACGGTAGCTGTCTTTCATTCAAAAGACTGATCGTGACGGATTGTGCATAGTTTGTACATTACAGTACGTGTCAAGTGTGTGTGTGGTGTGTACACTACAGTACGTGTCAAGTGTGTGCATGGTGTGCACACTACAGAATGTTTCAACAGTGCGCCTATGACTACCAATGTTGTTGACACGTTGTAGTTGTGGAACAGCTGCAGGCTTGCATTTAACCCCTTGCATGCCCGCCCCTTTCCCCGCCCAGTGCCGCGCTTTGTATTAGCGGGCGGAGTTCATGACGAGCTGGACTCGTCATGGGCACAGCGCCACCGCAGCCCATGACGAGTCCAGCTCGTCATGGGCACTGAAGGGGTTAAAACAGAATTATTGTATTTTTTGGTGGTCGGTGCCCCTTCTCACATGCCTGACATATTCAGATTGCTATCGATCACCTTGTTCACCTTACAACACTGCGCCTGCTCCTGTAGCATAAAAGCTCCAATGAAGAAAGATACACCTTCAGCATTGATTTACGCATAATTGTTGGCAATTTCGATATGGGACAACCCACTTGAAGTCTAATATCTTTCTTTTAAATAAAATTAACTTGAACAGTCTGCTTACCCACTGATATGTCGACCCCCACAAAATTAATTTGGAGCAGAATTAGTGATGGGATGTCTAAAATATGATCTGAGCTGCCAGTAGTTTTCTCCAACAATTCCATAATGGAGTGCAGAATTGTCTCAAGACATTGAAGAGTTCTAGAGAAGCAAATATAGTCATCATGGGTATTCACACATGGATTAAAAAATAATTCTAATGCCACAGATAGATTTAGCCCTGACGAAATATTAATGCTGGGTGTGCTACAAAAGAATTCCATTGACTTTCTCTTTCTCTGTGATAACGGTACAACACTTTCAGAGATACTTTTACTTGACGTAGAGAGACACCCTTAAATGGCGATATCTCTGGTAGAGTATACTCTCCCATTAATCTCTGGGGTAGTCACCCTAGTGAACTTTCTGGCTTTTCTCATGCAGACATTCAGGTGGATCTAAACCCAGAGAGCCTTGATTTGAATGTTCTTTAACAATTGGGGCTGGATCGTTATTGAGAAAGAGTAAGTAAGTATCAGGAGAGTTCTTGCTACATAAGAAATCATGACAATTATTCTCAGGGCCATCCAAAGGGCCATCCAATTGAGATTTTATTTTCAACACATCTTTCATAGGTAACAAATCATCTACTGTCTTACGATGATCTTCACCAGAACTCATAAAATAACTCGGGATCACTGACCTCTCCTTTAAAATATCCAAATGCGGTGGCTTATTCCTTAATGGATTTGATTTGGTCTTTTGACAACAACTTGAGAAGATTAGTTTCTCGGATCTTAACCTCTTTGCTGTCATGATATATACAAGCAGATATAAACTATGTATAGGAAAAATGTAAGCAAACGAAACAGTTATATTAGCTATCCCCGAGCTTCTCCAAGACATAGATTACAGCACAAGTCATTCAAGGGAGTTGAAACCAATACTAATCAAACTCACTCCACTCAGACTCCTTCAAACTGCCCACGTATAAGCAATCCTCCACTGCGGCTACTGGCAGGAGAAAACTAATTAGGTTCCAACTCACTATCCACAGAATGTTGAAGTAACAGGATCCTTGGAAGGGAAGGGCAGACAACCTGCAAGCCGCACCAACACCTAGGCCAACCACATTTGCAGGAGAATCCCTCCTTTCCTGTGCCTAATGCGGTGCTGTGTAGCTCTCCGAATTAAATCACCCAATGGCAATGGCAATGGTTATAACAGTGATAACCCCCAGTCATCGGGTGTCCAGTCAGGAATCCAGTGAAATACAGAATTTTAGGTGATGTAGCAGAAGCCAGGACCCCTCCACCCAATGGCGGCAAGCCGCACCTGAACCGAGCACGACCCCTTTGTAGGGGTATTGCCTAAACTGTGGTTTAAGGTCTGGCTCAAAGAGTCCCAGCCGATTGCTAATTGCACAAGCCTGGCCCCGTAGTCTAGTGGAAAGGCGAGGAGAAACCTGAGACAACTGAAAGCAGCACTGGAGCACTGGATTTGAAGCAGAGGGCGAAGCTAGGCCTATAGCTGATTCTCGGGCTATGGCTCGAGGGTTTGACATGAGATCCCAAATGCTTTCATTAGCATGAAAGTAACAGCTTTAGTTGCTGGTGTGCAGTTGCCGCACACCTGTTCACTTACTGCTTACCCACCCTGGGTTTGGGCCGCAGCCCGCCTGGATGCCTGGAAGACTGGAAGGGTGCAGGGGACCAGACGCCGAGGAGCGTGATTACCAGACCCCGCTGTGAGTGCCGATACCAGCGCGCCGGGTCCTTCTCGTTGGCATGTTGGAGTGCAAGATAACCAGTTGTGTGGATATTTCTCGTCCGGGTACGCTTTGGACCACGGGCCCACTGCACACAAAGCTGTCCACGTCTCACCCTTGCCGTTGCCTCCTTCCTACTCTGCGAGCGCACTGAACGTCCAACGTCACGGCTCAGCGCAACCTGCAACAACCACTCACAGGGCATTAAATAAGTGATTACTTAATACGATGGAACCATAGTTATAACAAATACAGTGGCATAGGAAGGGGGGTTGCGCCCCCTGTGTCATCACTGAGGGGGGTGACAAAATGCCCATTTTGTCAAGCCGGGGGGACAGGAAATTTTCTGCACCGGGTACTACCTGACCTGGCTACGCCACTGAACAAATACAGCCAAATATGTATGCATGTTCTGTATAAGGAGATGCAGTAATTGTCAAGACATATTTCTCATAGAAATGAATATAAGGATCGAGAAGGAGGGGGCAATCAGGTATCAGAGGGGTGCAAAATGCAACATGTGCAGCTCACTCCGTGCCATGCCTACTCCATTGCATAGCTGATATTAAGTAGAGTGTCAAGAATCAGACTTTTAAAAACACAGAAAGTATGGTTAATACTAGCCGCCTCTGTCTTTGCACACAGCCGGGCGCGGAGCCCAAGACGTGCCGCATACTCCCTTACACTGACACAGCACACTGCCTGCACAGGCGAGGTTCGGGGGAGGCTTGGCTCTGGAATCTATTTTTCTCCACATGTAATTTCTCATAATTGGGCTCTCGTCAATTATCAACGCTCATTGCAGGAAATAAACAGCAATTAGTGAAATAAGGGAGAGCGCGCGCCTCTGTTTTCCCTCTCTCCGGCAACAAGGCGGCAGAAGTCAGAACATTTATTCTAAGCGTCGCTCTCTCTCGAAATGGAAGTTGGAGCGTCGGGAAGCAGAGGCGCGCGAGGATGCACGCACGGCACGCACAAGACGCACGTGGATGCATATAAGCAAAACCTGTCGACACACAACATATGGAATCCACAACACAGAAATAAGAATTAGACATAAACGGACACAAGCACAGGGGGCTATACAAACATGACATGAACACGTACACGGCCATAGATAATTGATCCATATACCAACACACAACACAGCAATACACCCAAAATAAATGGCATACACACAAACACCTATAGGAATGGCGCATGCCAAAACACATGACGCACACATGAATACCTTTACCAACAACATATGCAGGAAGACTCATCACACAACATATGAAAAAACACACAAGGACTTACACGAAGCAAAAACATGCAAACAACAAGAACAGACACACACGACAGCACACACGGATATGCACATAACACAATCGGATGAACGTACAACACATGGCATACACACACAACATGAACACATATATGGTCAAAAATAAATGATGCATACCAAAACACAACACGCACACAAGAATACTTTCATAAACAACGAATACAAAATATTCTAAACATAACATATAAGAATGCACGCAAGAGCATATAGAAAGCAGAAATATGGTGACAACAAACAGGCACAAAACATAACATAAGGGGATACATACACAAAGCATGGCATACACACCCAACGAACACATATATGTCATGGAGTAATAATGTATACCAACACACTTCACATAAACATGCATAAATTCTTCAACAACATATACAAGAGGATTAGACACAACATATGAGCACACACACAGGCATACATAAAACAGAAACATGGAAACAACAAGCACAACACACAGGGACACCTAGAACATGAAAACATACATGGTCATAGAAAATGATGCATACCAACGCACTTCACGCACACATCAATACTTTTGTCAACAACATATACAAGAAGATTCAACATATATAGGCATAAATAAACAATCAGTATGAACACACTGCCAAACACATAAATACACATATATCATACTAACAATAAAAACATGGGCACACTTATGGACATAGATAACACACAAATACAAAAGCACATTACATACATGAAGACATTTGGCAAACATACATAAGAACATGCATCACATACATCGGTACACTTAGTACAGACACATGAACATAAAAATGCTCATACACAAACACAGCTTCAAACACCATAATACATACAGGCAATATACACACAGATACACACTTAATGCACACAATCATGAACATACGGACGAGGACAAACACACCAGCCTTGTGGTAAAGCATACATAATTATGAACATACAAGTAGGCACACATATGCAGATCCGGTGTCAGAGTTATGTAGTAAGAAGATGTGTAAAAGCTGTAGTGGAACCAAGGAAAGCACAGAGGACATACCCGCAGTGGCTATGCCAGGGGAGGGGGCATGTTTATGTATTTATTTACGGAGCTTTTATAAAGCACACGTACACTCAGAGGCATCCCTTGGCAGCGACCAGATCCATAACAAACAATGCAACACATGAGCTGTAAGAACCGAAAAGCCATGTTTTTAATACATTCCCTTAAAAAGCAGAGGTAAGACTGGACTCTGATATCGAGTGGAATTTGGTCCCAGGGGTTAGTTCACTGGTGCCTAAAATGAGCTGCAGACCCATTTCAGAAATTCAAAATTGAATGTCCTTTCAAAAGAGGAATGCAGGCTTTTTGTGGGGGTTTATTCATGGTTAAAAATTAAGAATAACGCAAAAAAAATCCGACATCAGGGATCAGAGAACCTAGCTAGATGGGAAGGGAGGGGTCTACTTAGTGAGTAAGACACACCTCAAATAGAGAAAAGAAAATACTTTTCTTGAGTTCCCTCACTCACCAAAGGTTTCCCATAGGTGATATGCTTCATCATTAGGGCCATCCCCAGCATCTACTGCTTGGGGCGTGCTGCGACTTGCGACAGTTACGTAGGAGCACTATTTAGTGAAGACTATGTGTAGTGCAGTGAGAGGGGAGTGGTGTGGGTTTAATTAAAAATTACTTAGCTAGTGAGCGTAAATGAGTTTATTCGTGCTCCTAGTTGGTAAAGAATAAAAAGGGGGGTTAATAAAGGGGAGGAATTAGGTAATAATGTGCTAATAGTCCCTAATATTGAAAGCCAACATGTTTCGAGGTTATCCCCTAAACCTCTTCTTCAGGACCGCATTGGGACCAGCCCCATGTGTACCACTCCGTGCAAAGACCTATAATAAGGTGATAAAGTAAAAAAATTAGCTAGAGGTGTAGTGAGGGGGCGGGGCTAAGGGCAAGACATGATGATACTTAACGACTTCTATATTAGTTGCAGCACATACCAAAACATATGAGAAATGTGTTTAAATAAAGAAAGCAGGTTAACCATTACACAAAATGAAAGAGAAATGCGATAATATGTTAACATTTCCTTTTTTTGCAATAGTTGCACCTTCTTAATGGCATATTGTTAATTGCTGTAGTTTGGCACAATACTATATATTTTTAAGCACATGAGTAGGAAGAAACTGAAAATACCCCCACTTCGAACCAAAGCTCTTATGGCACGAAGCAAATCATCATGACCCTCCCAGGAAGATATCTCTTGTCTCTTCCATCAATCTATCCATTCATCCTTTCATCCTACCATTTACCTGCTGATTTCCACCATTTAACCTTTACATTCTGTCGTCTATTCAGTCTTTCATTCATCATTCAGTTTTTCACCATTCCGTCTGTCCATCCTTCATAGCCAAAACCTAGCCATCCATCCATCTCCAAACCTATCCATTCATCCTTTCACTCATCCATCTCTATATCCACTCTTTCGCTCATCCATCAATCCTTTCACTCCTTTATTCCTTCCACCCTTTCATTTCATCCACCCTTTCACTCAATCCCTCATTTCACTCATCCATCATCCACCCTCTCATCCATCCTACCTCCCTTTCATACATCCATCTAATCTTTCACTTATCCACCCATAATCCGCCCTTTTATCCAATCATCCACCCTCTTTCTCCCCTCCATCCATGCTTTCACTCATCCTTCCATCTATTCATCCATCTATACATCCAACCTTGCTCAATCATCCATTCACTCACCTGCCCACTAATCCTCCCTAATACGTTATTTATGAATCTTTGTCGCCGAGCAGACATGTACACACAAAGTGCCACCCATTTTCTTTAAAATACCTACCGAGGTTGTCTTGATTCTCTCTTCTTCCTCTCACTTTTTTCTTACAAAAAACAGGCATACAAATGCAGGCAAATACACAAGCATAAGCAGACACACAAAAGACTCAGGCATGATAAAAGCGATGTTATACTCTTCACCTACCATGGCTTTTTTAATTGCCACCAGGGCCGGAATGGACGTAGCCTGATTGCCACTGCCTGGGGACTGCCATGATTCCTGTGTTTGCACAAATGCTCAGGATAGTAGGAATGGGATTGATAGCACAGGGCCTGAACGGACCCTGCTCGGTCAAACACAGCCTGATGTTGAGCACCCGGACATTATTCAAATGAGCCCTGCTGATTAGCTCAGCTGGGGCTCAGGACCGCCACTTGGGACTGGCCTGCTGCCTGCTGGGTGACTGAAAGGATTTCCACTCCACTGAGTGGCCCTGTGTGCTGGCCTGCCCCTGTCCAGCTCTGCCCTTGGTGATTCTTTGGGAAGAACGCTGCCTACTTCCTGTTTGTGACTTCAGGTGGGAGACAGGCTGAGCGCTCTATTTTTATTGCCCTGTGCTGGAGTAGCCTGAGCGCTGGAGTAGCCTGAGCGCTGGTGAAGCGCTTCACGGTCTCTGACTTGGTTCCAGGGGATAAGTGCAGGCAGAGCGCTTGGTTTTCACTATTATCACAGCGCGCTTTAGGAGTGCTTTTTGTGGTGTGCCTAGTGTGTCGCTGCTGTGTGAGTGTGTTGCGGAAACGCTTTACACATTGCCTCTGGGATAAGCCTGACATTTTCTCTGCCAAGCTACCAAGGTGGTGAGTAGGGGTTATCTTCAGCATGTAACTCCCTTGCCCTTACTAGAGTAGTGGGTTCTGCCTGGTTTAGGTGCATACCCCAGCCAACCAGAAAACCCATTTCCAATACTCTTACATTCGTTTTTCACTACTGCAAGGCCTACCTCTCCAATAGGACAACATTTGGTCACCTTATTACATTTAATAAGAGATAACTTTCAATTGGGGGCAGGTTGGAATTTCGAGTTTGGTGTTTAAATAATTGTATTTAAAACCCATCTTTAACGGTAAAGTTGGATTTAAAGTCACAATTCTGAAAATGCTACTTTTTATAAAGTTGGCATTTTCTTGTCCCAACCATTTGGAGCCTGCAGCCTGTTTCAAAGGTCACATGTCTAGGTGGCTGTTGGTCTTTGTATATTGCTCCCAGACAGTGAGACAAAAGGGAAATATTTGTTGGCATGGTGAGCCATCTCTTGAATGGGGGTAATCTACCACAGTTACACGTCACAAATGTTGTGCTACAGCACACTCACCAAGGATTTGACACTAGTCTCTTGTGCCCCCAGACAAGATGGGGCCGAGACAGGGAGGCAGAAACTTCCAAACACCTCTGGGGGTGGAAACCTCCAGAAACTTCTCTTACTTCAAAGCTGTCAAGTAAAGGCTTTCAGTAATGTAAACCTGAACTTAAAGCCTGGTAGCTGTGGCACAGAGCAGACAGGCTTACTTAATGAAACTATGTGAAGCGTTCAGAGATACCAAAACAGCTAAAAAGACACAATATAATATAAATCCCACTCCAATTTATAAAATTAGAGACACGTAACCAGCAAAATGATACTACAGTGGCAAAAATCTAATAAGGGAAACAGAGGATATGAATTTTTTTAAGAGTTAAGGGAAATAAGCATCAAGTATGAGTAAAGTACCAATGATATCCAATGGTTTGTGATCCCCACAAGGGGCAGAGACTGTTGATGGCGTAATGCTGTTATTCACTCCACTGGTAGCAAAAGAACCAACACTTGAGCTAGGTTACCAACCCCTTTTTAGCAACCTTAGAATTCCAAAAGTGTGAGAAAAAATATTAAGGTTCTAATTTCTAAACCTATACCTTGCAGTTTGCATGCAGCTCTTTGATGCCAGTTCAGAGCTGACTTTGATGTATACGAAGATTTGTAAAGTATGAACTGGAAGTAACAAATCCTTCTCTGTAACAAAAGCAGTAACCCACTGAGATTTCTACATACAATAAAAATCCGTGATCTGCATGTTGCACATTGTGATTTGCAGCAGGAATATTAACTCTCCATGCTACTTTGTGATGAGTCAAAACTGTGACTAGATTAATCACAGATGGTTTCATCAAATGCACTAACCACCATAGTTATCTTGCTGTTATTATCATCCCCTGAAACGTGCTGGGCGCACAAAGATCTCTGCAGGCTGCTCTTGTCTCGCCTCTGCCTGTCATGCAAATAGTGCCTCCCTGAGCTTGGCACCTGCAGAGGTGGCACACGTCACAGGGCCCTGAAGCCAGCACTGGAAGAAACAACAAACCGGTTTCACTGTTCGGTGAAGTACATTCCAGCAAGCCAAGGGCCGCCTCCTTTCATAGCAATCTTCTGTATGGAGGCTAAGTTAGATAGCATAACAAGTATGGATGGGACGTGTGAATTATTTGCAGTCAGAATGAAAAGTGTGGTGGGTATTCCCAAACATGGTCCCACTCTCACTGTGTCTTTGGACTCTAACTGCACCTTACTGATGAGGATCAACAAAGCACACATCAATTTATAGATCCTTTTGATTCTGTTTAAAATGACCAATGCCTGTCAGTTCAAGCTGAACCTTCATTCCATAATGTTATTTCAGAAATTTAGGGACAGAGGCCAATGCTACTGAACTGGAGCCGAGGTACATTCGCTTTTCCAGAGGATATTTGTCACCAAAAGCAACATAAGAATTTCTGCAACAAATGCTGCACAAGAGAACCGTATCAAATTGTTTACAGGTCGATAAAAAGTTTTGGTGGTTAGTTACTAAAGTGTCTAAAGAATTAATGGATGGTAACTGATGATAAAACAGTATGAAACATTATAAATATCTTTAAAATATACATTTGTGGGATCTCTAGTTGGCAGAGGTATGCACCCCGTCCAAGTAGGAACCCACATTCTAGTCAGGACATGTGTAGTATACACTAAGAGTTTACCTGTGCTCACCCACTGGGTGCTTGGCACACCACACTTACTCTAAACTAAAGAGCCAAGTGCAAAGTATTTGTATGTGTGTACACACACACACACACACACACGCACGCACGCACGCACGCACACACACACACACACACACTCACACACACACACACACCAGAATAGTACTCCACACCAGTTTAGAAATATAGCCAATACTTATGTAAGTAAAACAAGACCAAAATGACAAAAATTCAACATGCACAAGTCAAGATATGACTTTTTAAAGATGAAATCAAAATACAATGCTTAGACATCAATAGCTGCAACAAGGGCTATCTGGTCATGCTGGACTAGTATAAATTTGAACGCTCAATCCAACCACGGTGGAGTGTGGGGCGATACAGGAGTCACACAGACCGCTTCCCAGTACCTTGGATGCTTTGGAAATCGAACATGATGCAAGGTGCAGAGGAACCAAGGCGTTGCGGATGCAGGTAATGCATCGGTTCCAGAAGGCGGTACAAGGTTGTTGAAACTTTAAAGCCCAGGAATGATGCATTGCACAGAGTAGGTGGTGCATCGGTTGCTGGTGCTACACCTCGGTTCCTGAAGGTGACGTGGCACCAAGGGTACGTCGATATTAACGGTGTGATGTGTCAATTCTATGGTGTCAAAGTCGAACCGCTGGGCTCAAGGTGATGCATCGGCCCAAAAACAAGCAGGGCCAGGGCTGAATTAGAGTTGTATCAGTGTGTCACAGACTTGGGTGAGGCAGTGATTGAGACTCACGCAGTGGCAGCTCTTCGGAGGTGCTGCAGCAAAGTCGTGTCTGCGTTGTAAGTCATGGTTGATGCGTCACGCACTCTGTGAGCGGTGACCACGACTTTGGTGCAGGCAGTGCTGATGCGACAATTTCACAGGGATGCGCCGGTTCTGAACTGACTCTTTGGAGTCGATGCATCGATTTCTTGTTTGGAGCACCAAATTCACCTCCAAGGGCTGGGTTTGGCACCACTTGGCAGGTTAGGACTCGCAGCAGAGGAGCCCAGGTGCTGATAGCAAGATGTAGGTGAAGTCTTTGATGGCCCTGAGACTTCTAACAGGAGTGGCGGAGTGCGATAGAAAAATGCCGTACGCAGTGATTTTCAGGGCATGATGCATGTCCGCACTGTGCAACCATCGCGAACAGCACCTTGCACAGCACAAGCGGGCGCTGCTTTCCTTTCTGCCGCTCAAGTGGAGTTTTACTTGAGCGGCAGCTTTCTCAACGCGAGCGGTCGCGAGCATACGTGACCATTCGCAATGAGAACCCTGACCCCCCCCTGCATAGAGAAATCTCACCGGGAGGTTTATTTTCCACGCTGGTGCTTGCCAACTTGATGTTGACTATCACGAACGAAGAAAAACCTCGCCGGGAGGTGGGTTTTCCTCGCTTGCGCTCGACAACTTGACATCGACGAACGCAAGCGAGGAAAAAACTCTGCTCCGCTACGAGGTGCAGAGTTTTTCGGAACTCCGCAAGCTCTGTGTAATGCGGAGTGTGGAAAACTCCACGAGCAGAGCGGAGTTCACCGCCCAGGCTTAGCAAGAAGCATTCCCCTGCAGGTCAACGCAGCAAAGTGGCAGTCACTCCTGCTAGACCAACAGCTCTTCTTCCTGGCAGAATGTCCTCTGCCCAGAAGTGTTTCTGCTGTGATGGTGTCAGAGGTCCAGTACTTATATACATTTTGGCCTTTGAAGTAGAGCGACTTCAAAGAAAGGTCTTTGCACTGCAAAATACTCTGCCCTTCCTGGCCATGGCTCCAGACACACTACAGGGGTTATGCAGTTATTTGTGTATGACAAGAACAGCCCTACTCAGGTGAAAATTTCAACTCCTCCCAGCACTCTAGCTCAGGAAGACTCATCAGCCTAGTAATGGGCCATAGGGAAATGCAGGGCACACCTCAGCTCCGTTTGTGTGTGACTGTCTAGAGTTAATTCACACCACCCAACTGTCATCCAACCCAGAAATGTATTCTAGGGACACGGAAATGCAACAAATGGTTAAAGTAAGAAAATTGCAACTTTCTAAAAGTACCACTTTCAGACCTTCAGTTTAAAAAACAACTTTACTAAAAGATGGGTTTTTAAATTGTGAGTCCAGAGACACCATCTCCAATTTTCTATCAGTTCCCAATTGGAAGCTACCCGTGTAAAATGCTACAGGGCAGCTCCAATGCTAACCTCTAGGAGAGACAAGCCTTGCTGTAGTGAAAAGCGAATTTAGCAACTTTTCATTGCCAGGACATGTAAAATTTAAATGCACATGCCCCACCTTTCAAATACGCAGCACCCAGCCCCTGGTGCTACCTAGAGTCTACCTGTAGTAAAAGGCAAGGTTTGGCCCCGGCAAGTATGTGTACTTGCCAGGTCGACATGGCAGTTTTAGACTGCACACACACGCTATGCAGTGGCAGGCTTGAAGGGCTACTCATGACGGTGGCACAATCAGTGCTGTAGGCCTACTATTAACATTTATTTTACAGGCCCTGGCCACAT
Organism: Triturus cristatus; assembly: GCF_964204655.1. Lineage (NCBI taxonomy): Eukaryota > Metazoa > Chordata > Amphibia > Caudata > Salamandridae > Triturus > Triturus cristatus. Next base: position 268,155,006 of record NC_140583.1, on the reverse strand, counting down.
GTAATGGATTGTACTAGGGGCTTACTAGTGAATTAAATATGCAAATCATGGCGAAACCAAATACCATTACATTTCAGACACAAAGCACATGCACTTGGTCAGCAGTGGTAAAGTACCTAGAGTCCGAAAACCAGCAAAAACAAAGTGCAGCACACAGTCAAAAATAGGAGGTCAGAAGCAAAACAACAGGGCAAACCACACCAAAACATGCCAGGTATCACATTGTACTATTTGGACATTACAGTATCTGGACAACAGTGGAGTGTGGATAGTTATGTCTGTTCTTGTGTGATGAGAGATTCCTTGTGTGATGAGAGATTCCTTGAGTGCTATCTTTTATAACTTCAGCAATGATCCCGAATACAGGTCATTTGGAAGAGAGGTCCACTGTAGACAAAAGAACTTGGGTGTTGCACATGGAGGATTTAGTGTAATAAGAAGGTTATGATTAGTTGAGGATAAGCCATGAGTTGGGGCATAACAAGTTGTGTGTGTGAATGGATAGCATGGTGGAGTGCAGTGTATGGTTTTAAAGAACAAGTTTAGAGGTAGCTCTATTTGTCATTTTCTCTTGTCTTTTTACAGTTCCTGTGAAGTCTTAAAAATTGCCCATATAGCATGTTCTCCCATAATGGGCAGGGGTGAAAACTCTTGAATCTCAGGAGGCCATTCCTGTGGTTTGTAGCAGGTGTCAGTTATAGGGTGCACATTGTCATGGATGATGATGACATCTAGAAATGGGGGAGCTTCTCACTTAGTCATGAAAGACCCGGTCGACTTATATCCCCTACCCAGATGAGCAGCATGTGATCAATGCACCTCTTCCACAACTTTGTTATCTCTGAATGGGTTTTAGTCACACAGGATTCTATTTTCCTCTACATGGTGCACATAGATGGATTAAACCCAGATCTGTGACTGGGGGTGAATGTTTTGCCAATGTGCAACTTTCCGTCCATCATCGTGTGTGTTTTGCTGTTCGCCCTTTGTGGGAAGGGTATGCCCAGACTTGGGTTCCGTGCTCACTACGCCACTGGAGTCAAGCTATCCTGGCTGAAGAGGGGTGAAACCCCGAAACCGGCCCTAGGATGCTTGATTCCGGTCCAGGGAAGGCATGCCTTGGCAGTTCGGGCTGGACTGTTCCCATGAGGCACAGGCTCAAGACTGATTTGCATATAGCCATGTCTGAACTGGGGTGGCGTTGTGAGCAAAATAACGATGGATTAAACCCAGATCTGTGACTGGGGGTGAATGTTTTGCCAACGTGCAACTTTCTGTCCATCATCTTGTGCGTTTTGCTCTTCGCCCTTTGTGGGAATGGTATGCCCAGACGTGGGTCCCGTGCTCACTACGCCACTGGAGTCAAGCTATCCTGGCTGAAGAGGGGTGAAACCCCGAAACCGGTCCTAGGATGCTTGATTCTGGGCCAGGGAAGGCATGGCTTGGCAGTTCGGGCTGGACTGTTCCCATGAGGCACAGGGTCAAGACTGATTTGCATATGGCCATGTCTGAACTGGGGTGGCGTTGTGAGCAAAATAACGATGGATTAAACCCAGATCTGTGACTGGGGGTGAATGTTTTGCCAATGTGCAACTTTCCGTCCATCATCTTGTGTGTTTTGCACATAGAGGCATGCCAAACTAGGGGTACATTAAAGATGTGCTGCTCATCTAGGAAAGGGACTATGAGTTGGCCGGGTCTTTAATGACCTGGCCTAACAATTGAAAAGATTATTTAAAATTCACACACACACTGTTGAACAATGAGACCGGGCATCTTGTAACAGGCACTTAGCACCAACCAACAGACAGATAAAGCCTCCTGAGATTCGAGAGTTTTCACCCGCCCATTACAGGACAACCTGTCATTTGGGCAATTTTTAAGCCTTCGCAGGAACTGTACTAAGACAACAGATTTCAAACGACAAGCTGATGATCTCTGTATGAAAACTAGGAAACAGAAGTATCCAGAACATATCATCCAGTAGTCACTGAAATGTGTTAGCATCAACAACAGGGATGACCTCATAGAGCATGTCAATAACAAAAAGGAGGTTGAACAACTTGTAATTGTTACCACATATAGCCAGGCCACACGAAGTAGGTCAAAAAGATTATTAACAGGAACTGGTCTATCCTCAACACTGGGGTACTACAATTGACTAAACCGTTGTTTGCAAACAAATGCAACAGAAATTGACATCATGCCTTAGTACACACACACAAACAAATTCCAGTTACTGAAAGGAACACAAATACAACATTGTTGCACCTCACACCTGTCAAGGGACAACATCCATGCAGTGGTTGTAGTGTCTGCCATTTGACAAAGAAAAGCAAAGAACCGGAATTGGGATTAACATGCAAGGGACTGCAGAAGATACACACCAATTGCAACACCACATATGTAGTAGAATGTTATCTGATCACATGGCCTTGTAATAAGAAATATGTGTGCATAACCACAAGGAGAGGAAAGTTGAGAACTGGTGAGCATAGGAGTAACCTCTGATGAAGAAGAGCACCTACCAGGAAGGCCACACACTACAATAAGAAAAAACACACTGTCAATGATTTTCCTTGGACCGTTAAAGAAAACATACAGGCTCACGAAACCAATATTGACTTGAACAAACTACTTCTAGAAAAAGAACAAAGGTGGATATAAGGGTCAGGCACATGTATCCACGGTTTGCATGATGACATTCTGTATACCCAGTTGAAGTAACACGTATGGGTTTCTATGTAAGGCGTCACTATATAATCTACCTAAGGCTAACATTATGCTAACATTAAGCTAACAATACGGCATACTGATTCACAGTGTACACACACAGAGTGTTAGGGGGACATATCGGAGACACAGGGACATTCCATTGCCACATGGACTCACATGCTCAATTCTATTTTTTTACTTTTTCCCGGGGAAAAAAAAGTTAGCATCCCCCCATATTAGTCTATTTTCATCTAATTTAGATGACAGGAATGTATTGATAATCTTCTAAATTACTACTATGCTGCTTCCTAAAGATATTGCACAGAGAAGTATTGAATGCCCCTCTGAGAATTTAAAGCTGGCCGACATGTGCCCGCGTTTCAGGGTCCATTAGTTACGACAGCGGTTCAGACTGACATGCGCCGATGCAAGCCCACTGAGAATTTCAAGATGGTGCTCATTAGGTTGGTCCAGCGAACACAGGTCTAGCCTCAATGTGCCTTCGTGTTTAAGTGTATACATGTAGCTTTCTCCTCTGCATTTTATGATTCTATCTTAGTTATTCCATATGTGGGCCAAGATTGTAAGAATCGGGCAGTGAATTTTAGTAGCATTTAATATTCTGCCTGAATGTAGGAATAGGAATATAAACATGCATACATTTAGCAGTTAAACCTTTCATAAGATGGCCGCCATGATCCACGCTGGCTGGGAGCTGTTTTCCTCATAAGACTCCAGGTGCAACTGATCATCATAGCACACATTGCACTATTTAAGAACTAGCTTGAGCTGCCTCTTCACCACATTCGGGATATTCGGTCCATGGAGCTAGGTAGGAAGACCCCGCTGAGTATTGGTGCAGTAAAGCCCTTCACCCATGGGCCATTTATTGATATATTTATTCTTCTTTGCTAGTAATGTAGGGTTAACTCTACCATGTTTTCACAGTGTGTGACCTTTGAGCCCAGCAAATCCCTGTATTTGCTCCCATGAGGCCTGGATAATCTCTGTTGTCACGTTTGTCCCCAATCCTAAACACTAGGACCCTGATGGCTACAGTCATGAATTTATTCTCCTCTTTGTGTGTGGCTATGTGATGAACTGGGTGAGTACACTTGGATAATAAAATGACTGCATGATATTTTGAACACTAGCTTTTATAGGTACTTTAAGTCACACCAGGTCGCTTACACTGGCTTATAGATGATGGCATTTCTAAGGTTAGTATCCTCATCCTCTTAGAGTGTATGGTGCAGTGCACAGGTTTCATTGTTTGAACTACCCATATTCTAATACAAACATATTTTCATTTCTGTGTTCCTTCTCATTTTGTAGGGTTCTAGAAGTGGATAATCTCCAATTTTCGGTCAACTCACCCTGTATAGAAGGGTTAGGTAACTATCTCCTGAGCTTGCTTAGAATGCTTGTGGATGCAAAGCTCCTGCACACTATAGGTCAGGAGTATAAAGGTCTTAAAGGTCCTGATGAAATCTGCACATCTTGCAAAGTAGATGAAACACGTTGACCTACAACACACATACTGGCTCAGTAAATGCTTCTGTGTGTCATGTTTAGGGGTGGGTGAATAATTCCACTCCGCCGGCGTGCAAAACTCCGCCAATCGCCACGTTTAGTTAACTAAAGTGTGCGATCATTTGCATCCTCTAGCGAGATTTTCAGATGCTAGTTCTCTTCCCAGTGCGATTTCCGAATGCGGGCGACCGCAGTAGGTCGTGACTGTTCGTGTTAATAAAGCTGATGTTCAAGTAGAAAGTCTACTTGAGCAGCAGAAAAAAGCAGTGCCCTCTCGGGCACTACGTGGTGTCGAACACGCTGATTTTACAACTCAGAAAAAGCTTCCGGCGCTAAAAATCAGAGCGACATGTTATATTCCACCAGCTTATGGGTTTCCACAGAATCTTGCTGAGTTTTTATGTATTCCACGGAATTCCGCAGTGTGTAACTCTGCAAGTTCCGGTCCCTCCTAGTCATGTTATGCTTTTAACCATATCACAAGCCCCCCCCCTCCTAATTAAAGAATTGGGTTAGGATCCCCTGGAGATATTTTTAACGTTTTCTGTCCTAAGGTCCAATTAAGAACATACAGAATATCAAAGTGCTCACTCCCATTGCGAGGTTTAAACCTCCTTGTGGTGAGCACCTCACCAGATGAGGACCTGATGATGAAGCATGCCACATGATTAGCATGTTGGTTAGGGTTCTATAGGAACAAATGTGCTGTGCTTGGGGAGCACTAAGGAGCAGGGAGTAGTGACTGCTTGTTTTAGGAGACACACTCTTCTTTTGGTTTATGTACTTCAGGATTACTCAATGTTACTCCCTCAATAGTAATCCAGGAGTGTCACAACAGCAAGTCACGGCTCCTCAAATCAGTGGCATAGCAAGGGGGTGACGGTCTGCCCCGGGCGGCACAACTTTTTGGGGCGGCAAACTACCCACCCCCCTGCTGTCACCTGCAGCAGCCACAACAACAGCTGGCACCCTCCCCTGCTCCTAAATGCTCTTAGAAGCGGGTGGAGACACAGGGAATAGGTCTAGCTATGCCACTGACTCAAATTATAATCTTTGTGAATGGGACCCATCATGTTCTTCATCAAGCAGTGCTTCCCCAAAAGCACAAAAGCTTAGTCATACAAAATCATCACAATATTAGCCCTGGGCAGAGTTCAAGAACTCTGCACAGTGACCAGTTATGTTATGTTATGTATTGGTATTTGTTGAGCGCATATATCACCCTAAGGTCTCATAGCGCTAGCCTGTACTCAGAAACCAAGAGAATGAAGCAAAGGGGAAACCATCTGGGCGGGGTGGGCTCAGAATAGCCAGCTTCTGCAAGCAGCAGAGTGCGTTACATCATTTGTGCTGATTTTTAGTGCTGGGTGTTTGTCCTACACTGTAAAATCAGAGCAAAATGCACTGCTCACTGCACAAGAGGGCGCTGCTTCTTCCTGCTGCTCAAGTAAATGTACATTATCATACATAAACACATCTAAATATATGCATCTGCAAACAAAAGTACACAAGCTCAATCCAACATATCCACTGCTACCGGATATGCAAGCTGCTGAGCTTGCGCTTATTATCCAATCGCCATATAAATAATCCTGCACACATCCACAATGTTCCTTGATTATCAGGATGCTCAAAAGAAAGAGAAAAAACAGAATAGAGGTTTCATATTATTCTGTTTCTTGCACGTTCCAGGATCTAATGGCCATGCAATAAATACGTTTAACTTCCTGAGATAATTTAATTTATAATCATAGGAGACAGAAAGCCTGGCCTAGTACAAATCAGACATTTAATTTAAAATCTGATTTTGACAATCTAAGAACCTCCGAGAAAAAGATCCCTTGGGATAACGTTCGTGAGGGAAGAGCTGCAGTATTTTACAAGACTCAATCAAAGCACTAGGTAAAGTATATTTCAGCAGAAAAAAATAACAATAAAGATTTAAGATGGTAACATTCAGAGTAAAAGGACAATGTTAACTAAAAGAAGGAACAATACTCCAAGTGAAAATGGGAACAGTGAAAGTGGGGAAAGATTTTAGGAAAAGTAAGATGCTGCATGGCCAAAAGGTTGTGCTGAAAAAAACAGAGCGGTTCCTCTTCTGAACGGGTTTGAGTGGAGAAAGAAAAGCAACCACAGGTAGACAAATGGAAAAGAAGGAAATTAAACACAAACATCTATTGATGATAAAAAAGGAAACCTCAGAGTTTCATACACACAAGGATGGTTTTACTTCAAAGCTGAACTCTGCAGACGAATACTAAAAATCTAGTTAGGGAACATGAATAAGAATGCCAACAAAATGTGTGGGAGATGTGGAAAAGGTAGGATAGAATAAATTGACTTGGGAAGAACACCCTCATCCTGCAGATAAAGACAATAGTGTGAGTCACAAAAACATCCAGCAGGCACTTTTGTTTTATTTTTTAATTACTTTCATTCACAGAAATTGCAATAACATTTTATTACATTTAATTCAATTTGACACAAACTACATGAGAAGATGTGTTGCCCTTCTGTTTTTTGTTCGCTGGAGATGTCTGATGAGTGAACGGGAGAGGTAGAAGTGCTCTACTGTCACTATAGCCAAAGGGGAGGGGGAGGTGGGGACATGTCTCGTTTGCAGGTAAACTGCAGAGAATGGAATAACAGGTAAAATGCAAGCACACATAATCAACGGATTTAGAATGAGAACAACTGGAAAAAGGCATGGGGTTGTGAGAAATGAATCATGTTCAACTAATCTGATTTCCCGCTTTGAGCAAGTTACACATATGCAAGACCAAAGGGATTCAGGTGGGTACATCAGGTTTCACATGACAAATTAACAATTACATTTGTATAAATTGGCCTGTGTGGGTATCTTGTGATATTGATCAAGAATTGGTTTGGTGATGTAGACAGGGGTGTAACTGGAGCGGCTTCAGAACTATTGAGGCTAAAAGTGGTGAGCTCCTGAGGTCAGGCTTGGGAACAATTTAATTTAGGATAGTTTCAGGTGATCCTTGAGCAGGATTATACTGGTCTACTCGCAATAAACTATAGTAAACAAAATATAAACACTAGAAATAAACAGCTGTGACTTTAAAATATCTATAGATTGGGCTTGTGAAATGGGAGGAATGTTTACTCAGTGTAAGTAAGATCACCAACAGACAAGCGGGTACTAACTCGCACATTCATCCTGAACCACCAATAATTCAGATAAGAGCTCAAAACTCATAGCTTCACATCATCTGCAATTTGGTGAAAGCCCTCACCTCTTCAGCCGGACAAAAATTACTTTTTGGGGGGGGGAACATGCAAATTAAATTGCTAATAGTAAGAAAAACGGATTACTAACCCTATCCAGGGATTCATAAAGTATTTCATGTTCCAGTTCTTGCATCACGAATCCCTTTATTTTTATGAGTTGCTGCATTTTCAGAGATCTCAGCAGCTGGCATGTTAACACCACTTAGCATCTTCATTGACTATAGAAATGATACAGCTTTATAGTGAGGATCCCTGGTAATCCATAGGAGCTCCTTCCTATAAGGAGTTATTTGAACGTATTGAACACCCAGGAAAACAAGCTCGTCAATGGCCATTGTACATCGGAACCAGATAGTCAAAGTCACTACAACAGATCGGCCCTGCAGAACATGAACCTGCCACAAATTATTCATCACCGACACTTCTGTGGGGGTATATCTCACTATTCTTAATCTAGGCGGAACCGAAATATCCCACCGTTTTAAGAAGTCAGAATCTAAATTTATTCCACCATATGTAATGTGGGTGGAATCAAAGTATGCCTTCACTTGTAATATAGCAGAACCATATTGTGATAAAGTCGGTCACTATCACACCTTTCGTAATGTAGGCAAATCATAATACCTCACTGTTTGCAATTAGGTTTGAGCAAAACGTTAACTAGGCAGGAGTAATCGGAGTAACGAATGAATGAATTGCTTTATTGTTTCATTAAGAAAAGTAATTACAATAATGGCCATACAACAGTAAAAATATATATCAGTCGATACTTAAATGTTTATATGTAGTGGGGGAGAAGGGGAAAACATTAACTGAGTTTCTGTATCCTTGCTTGCATTATTTCCTCACCTTCTGTTAAAAAACAAACCTAAATCCATTAATGACATCACATTTAAATAGCGAATAATAGGGGATTATGATATTCAGTGATAAATAATTGTTTGAGACCTATTCAGCAGCACCCCGGAAAAAAATTCATTATCTCTCTAGGTTCATACTGCTTAAGTTTGCACAACATTTAGATGAAGACTCCTTTTAGTTAATTCACAGGAAAAACAGTAATAATTAATTTAATGTTAGCATCATGCTATGGAGAAGAGGCAAAGCACGGGTCATTACTAAAAGCATGCTAACAGTTCTTCTGATGGTGCAATTCTATTTGTAAATAAGTAAAACCCTGCAAAGGGTGGTAGACAACTTTGTAAAATCGCACAGGACACAGAGCCATAAAACAGGGAGTGATGTACAAAATGCCCAGTTCGACCGCTAACGTGGGGTGCGTTAAAATAAGCAAATGAGCGTCATAGCGGGATTAGAGCAGCCCAGTGCAGATTGGCAGTCGTTGGCTCACTGGCTCTCACAGCCAGTAAGCCTTTTTGCTGCTCTTATAACAAACTTTATCAGCCGAAAATTGAGCCTTGTATTCTCTCGGGTTCATGGATGCAAGAATGGCTTGTCAACAGGGGCGGACAGCAAGTTTGTTCCATTCGCCCGATAACAGAATCAAAGTAATTTTGGTAATCCTGTGTTACTCTTTTTCGAAATTACCGAAAATTACACGAATATGCTCATTGGCATATTTAGGAGTAAAAAACGTGTCTGTAAGAGCACATGAACAACAAATTTAGCAAGCCCGAGCGGCTACTGGCTGGCTGTTTGTGTTCTGTTGCATTTAGCATTATAGCGCAAAATGCATCTTCGGATAGATTTTGGATGCAAGGTTGTATTTGCGTTAAGAAGATAGTGTTAAATACATGGTTATGCTCCTTGCAGAATTCTGCATAATCTTGCGTAATTTTGCTGTAGTTTTGCATAATTATGCTAAAGCAAATTATGCTAGCTCACCCCTGTTTGTATTGTAGGTGGAATTGCAAATTTCTGTTACTGGAATTCGACTAAAAATTCAGAGCAACTGAAAATTCTGCATGAGTAGAAACACCAAGTTTCAAAAACATTTCCACTTCTAGAATCCACGTAGATTGCATCAGTGTAAGAAGAAGCTTGCAAATGATCTCCTGCTCTCATCAACCCATCATGGTGGTGCAGTGGCAAATGCCTGGTGGAATGCATGGGCATTCCTCCACATTCCTCCAATGGTGCCAAAAGTAGGCCTGGGCAGAGTTCACTGAGTTCTGTGTACTCTGCTGTGCTATGCGCAGTTCCACAAGCGTCGGAGTGCATTACGTCACACCGTAAATGCTGATTTTTAGGCCTGTGTGTTTGTACTGTGCTGTAAAATCAACGCGAATGGAACCATGTGCAGCGCAAGGGGGCGCTGCTTCTTTCTGCCGCTTGAGTAGATGCTCTACTTGAGCGGCAGCTCCCTCAATGTGAACAGAAGGTTTCTCAGTGCGAGCGGTAGCGACCGCTCACGTTGAGAAATCTCACCGGGAGGTGGTCTGGAGTAAGATTTTCCTTGCTCGCACTCCTCCAGAGCATCGGAATTTCACACCCAGGCCTAGCCAAAAGGGGAGCTTGGACGTTCTCGGGAAAATACCTAACATCACTGCAGCAGGAGGCATGGCATAGCAAGCAATATTGGAATGGATTCACAGCTTACCGTTTATGGATGACGTTTACTATGCAGGCATTGATATTGGTTTTGGCTTTGAACTTCTTGCATCCATTTCTTACGTGCTACTAAGTTGGTGGTACTATCCTTCTGAGAATGCCACCTCAGGGTAGAAACATCATTCAGTAGGCTGGAGCTAGGTGGTGAACATGGTGTAGGATGAGAAGATGGGCGGCTTTTGCATATCAATATTAGCTGATGGAAGGATACCCAAAAATACTGTCTGTGAGTGAAAACAGCACGGTACTAAGGGGTGGAAACTGGATAGTACTAGTTGATGAGGTGAAAAGGGAACAAAACTGAGAGATAGGTCTAAACAAAGCACCCTCCTTTTCGATAGCAATGACAATTGCACTATATTGGAAAATTATATTTATAATTACACTTTCCTAATGGACAGTGGAAAAGACTGGTGAGATGAAAACTGGGATGATGACTGTGGCATGGTGACACAGGCAATGGGTCATGATCCCAGAGTCTCTTGAGACCTGTTTGGATACTGGGAGGCAAACAAGCACAGCAGGGCATGGTTAAAGGAGATGAGAGACAAAGGCACATGGACAGGTATACTGCAGGGGATGAGAAAGCAGAACAGTGATGCAAGGATACTGGGGATGAGAGACATTGGCACTGGGACAGGGGTACTGGGGATGAGAGACATTGGCACTGGGACAGGGGTACTGGGGATGAGAGACATTGGCACTGGGACAGGGATACTGTGCATTGGATACAAGGACACTGAACAGGGATACTGGGGATGAGAGACACTGGCACTGGGACAGGGATACTGGGGATGAGAGACATTGGCACTGGGACAGGGATACTGTGCATTCGATACAAGGACACTGGACAGGGATACTGGGGATGAGAGACACTGGCACTGGGACAGGAATACTGGGGATGAGAGACATTGGCACTGGGACAGGGATACTGTGCATTCGATACAAGGACACTGGACAGGGATACTGGGGATGAGAGACACTGGCACTGGGACAGGGATACTGGGGATGAGAGACATTGGCACTGGGACAGGGATACTGTGCATTCGATACAAGGACACTGGGCAGGGATACTGGGGATGAGAGACAGGGGTACTGAGACAGGGATACTGGACAAAGAGACAAGGGCATTGGGACAGGGAAATAGGGATGGGAGACAAGGACAGTGGGACAAGGATACTGGGAACCCATTGGAGTATGGAGGCAGTACGTCAGAGAAAATAGGCACTACAAGCAAGGTGGGAAATAGACACAGGGATAGTGAAACACAACCAACAATGATTTTGGGAGACATATATGATCACTGACAGAGACAGGGAAACGTTCCGTGAACAAACCGTGACAAGCAAACACGGACATTCGCTCAAGGAGACACAGACTGGGTTAGGAAAAAATGAACCATGGGGCCGACAGATATGGGCAAGGGATTACAAAGACTGGGTACTAGTCCTAAATTTAAAGGATGCCTACCCCTTAACAAATAGACACAAACACTGGAGCATGGAGAAAACAGGAGGACGCGGGGAACAGTAAAACACAGTGCAAATATACATTTAGGAAATAAAGATGGGACTGTGCAGAGAAGGGCTGTTATACTAATAGTAACAGTTCAATACTCCAGAACACTTTTAAAGTTATTCTAAGCAAGATCACAGCATCGGATGCGTTTATTGAAATAAATGTTCAAATACTATAATATAGTTTTACTTTAGACAAACACTAAGGTTCTTTAGTAGAAATATGCCTAGAAAATAACTGTGTTCCAGTTGGATAAGCTACTGAGTCTCTTTTACCCTCCATCCTCTGAATGCCCTATCCTCTGAGAGTATAGCCCACTCTGGGGCATGCCTGTCTGCCTTACTCTCTACTGCATTTCTGCTGCTGGAAATAACTCATCTCAAAAACCACAAAACCTCTATCTTTCCAACCATCTCCGGCAATCTAATAATGTATATATGACATTTTTATAGTGTGAACCTAGCAAAGGGCAGCAAAGTTATGTTCGTGGTCACTAAAGCATGGTGTGGTAGTGCACTGTCATTTACAGACAGCCCATTTTCTATTGATTTGGCTACTACATTTACACAGACATGCAGTTTCACTCACATCACCAAAAACGTATCTTGACTTCTCTTGATCCTGATAAAACCTTTGTTTCCATCTGGTTTAAGAATTTTTTTTAAATGTGCCTCGTATAGGTATTTAAATGTTAATGTGTGTTAGAATAAAATTACAATTTCACCTAGGCTTATGGGATTACACGAGGTGAGGTTGTCAGAGGTACTTGAAGTAGGGGTGGGTGGAGAGGTTGGGGAGGGGGTGCTTCAGCACCACTAAGATAACAATGCTGGAGTTCAGAAGGTGAATGAGCAATAAAGAGGTCATTATATTTTGGGTTTATCCTGTCAGGTGATTGTTCAAAGACAGCAGTCAAATGACAACCTATGTCTTCTGACAAACTGCTGCTTATCTTTTTTTAACAGGGAGAATAGTGTTTACTTTTCTTTCTCTTACCCATAGTTAGAGGATTTTATCAAGCAAACTGTGTGACCGTCTTACTTGGGGATAGGGAGTTTGAAAGGAAAGGCTGTAAGATGTCAATTATACCGTCAAAATCTGGGTTGTTCCTGGATATTGCATTAAATTAAATTCACAAGCATTCTCAAAATATCCACATTGAGCACTTTGGTATGATTTTTTCACAGTGAGATGTCTTTGGAGAGATGTGACGCATCTGCCAGAACTGCGGATACGGGTTTGAATCTTGGCATTGGCACAACATCCTGTGATTCTGGGCAAATCACTTAATCACCCCATGGGCAGTGTCTGGATACTCTCACAGGTGATAAGCAGCGCTATAGATCTACATCTTTAACTTTCTACAGAAAATGGCTTGCCAAGGGACATTTTCTGCTCACCCAGTCTTGTTTCAACCTTTCACAAGAATTATTTACGCATAGTGTATGCTTATATGAAAAAAAATAAGAGAAATCATATGGAATTTTGTGGAATTTTGGAAACAATTTCACTCACCCATAGGACATCCTTGAATAAATGAGAATTCTGCTGGCTACTTGGAGCAACACCACAGAGGGCAAATCTCTTAACCTAATAATGTATTTACTTTACAATTAAAATCATTGAATCCTAATCTAAACTCTAAAAATGGTGGGCGTTTGTCGAAGTTGCAGTGCAAGCCGGGTGGTGCGTCATTCACTTCATGAGCGACGCCCTGGACCTCGGTGGAGGTCGCATCGTCACAGCGGCGTCGGAGACAGGTTTTCTCACTTCTCTTTGGTTTTTTCTAGCTCCCAACAGCAGGAACAAACTCCAGAGGCCAAAAACTGGAAAAGGCACCTCCTGCCAGGTCAGAACTCTCAGCAATAGTGTTCAGGGGAGCTGGGGGTGAAGTCTTTGTGTCCCTGAGACTTCAGAACAGGAGGCAACAACACTCAGGCCCTTGGAGATTCTTCTTCAATCAGGTTCACAGCAAAGTTCCAGTCTTTGTCCTCTCCTTGGGACTAACAGGAACTGCAGGCCAACCCCACGAAGCAAATGGGCAGTACTCCTCCTCACAGTTCTTCCGCTGTTCTCCTTGGCTAAGATTTCTCTTGAGTCCAGATGTGATCTAAAGTTCTGGGGATTAGGTCTACTACTTTTACCCCGTTTTTTTCTTTGTTCTCTTTGTGCAAGGGTCTCTGAGCCCAGTCCAAACCAGTTCTGTCCTCGCTGGTGCAGTATAACCACAAGGGGTGGAGACAGCATTGTGCAAGGGAGACAGGCCCTATTCAGCTGCAAGAGTATATCGTGCTACTACTCTAAATGCAGTCAATCCACATTCAGCTCAGCTCTGAGCCATGAAGGAAGGGCCAGGCACCCCTCAACCTCCCCAGTGGCTGTCTACAGCGGATGCACATCTCCAGCCCCTGTCACTCCAAAACCAGACAGTTAATCCGCAAACAGGCAGAGGCACACAGAATGGTTAAATAAGAAAATGCCTACTTTCAAAAAGTTTATTACAACAAGGGGTTGGGCCTATACTTACGTCCAAACTAGGCCACAATATAACTAGAAAAGTAGAGGGTGATTTGGACGTGCACTGATAATTGATACCTTCAAAAATACCCACCTTTCATTATTAAGTGGTTATGGTGCTTTTATTCCACCTTTTCTTATTTCATTCAAAGTACAAACATGTTAGACATTTGATTCATGTCATAGAGAAAGATACTGTACAATATTATTGAAAACACAATAAAAAAATGACATAATGCACATTTCAAACACATCAAAGAAACACATCAAAAAGCAGACAAATGTATACAAAAAACACACTATAACGAACAACAGACCAGTCCTTATTTGTAAGCAGTGCAATTAGTACTTATTAAAAATGCGGCATACCAGGTACAGCTAGATCACACAAAGATTACAACAGACAGAATGTCCTGTTTGTATACGGAGCATTCCATAAGCTGGTGGAACTATTGGCATTTTGGTCATTTGCGGCAAAGTGGAGTGCCCATTTAATACTCACCCTTTACAATACAGTCAATTTTCTTTATTTTTTTTAGCATACTTTCCAATCCTGTATTTGACACTTGCTACGAATCCAAAGGCAATAACTGATTCCTCCACCGTAATTGGTAAGCAGATGTTGCGCCATTTATAAATGGTTCACCCTTTTTTAACGCAGGGATGCCCAATTCATAAACACTTCCCCTTTATGTTTTGTAGTGTCTGACCTAGTCCTGGTCCTGAGGAGAACCCCTAAATTGAATTGGGTTCAGAAACGCGTTGACCCCTCTCAGCTAGTAACAGCCACCACCAGCTTATGGAATGCTCCGTATAAACGTAAACATCCAAAACACCCTCTACTTTTCTAGTTACTTTCTAAAAGTGGCATTTTCAATCACATAATTTAAGAACCATCTTTACTAAAAGGTGTGTTATTAAATTCTGAGTTCAGAGAGCCTAAACTTTATTCTAGATCTTGTCCCAATGGGAAGTTATATTTATAAGGTGTTACAAAGTACCTCCCATTCTATTCAATGGGGCAGAAAGCCTTTCAATAGTGAAAAATGAAATTGGCAGTATTTCACTATCAGGACATATCACACACACCAGTACATGTCCTACCTTTCACATACACTGCACCCTGCCCAAGTGGGCACACTTTCCAGGTTGACATGCCAGTTTAAAAACTGCGCAAAGACACTGTAATGGCAGGCCTGAGATACCTTTTCAGGGCTACTCGTGTGGGTGGCACAATCAGTGCTACAGGCCCACTAGTAGAATTTGATTTACAGGTCCTGGCATACTCAGTGCATTTTACTAGGGGCTTACCAGTAAATCAAATATGCCAATCAGGGAGAACCAATTGGAATCACAATTTACACAGGGAGCGCTTGCACTTTGACACTGATCAGCAGTGGCAAAGTGCCCAAAGCATCTAAACCAGCAAAAACGAAATACAGCACAGCATCAAAAATACAGGAGTAGAGCCAAAAAGGCAGGGGAAACCACACCAAAGATGCCAAGTCTAACATACATATTGACAGTCAGTGAATTAAAAGCAAATCATTTTAGAGGATTTCCAGAGATTCAGAGGCCATGGAGGCTTTGCAGTAGTGTGTAATGGTGGACAGTATCAAACGCATCTGATAAATCTGGGCAAAGCACTTAAACTCCCCATGCCTAACAAAACTGAATGTGTCCTCATGTAATGCAACTGGTGCTTTGTAAAGCGCTCTGATACCCGATACCGGGTCAAGTTTGCACTATATAAAATTTGTAAAGTAACAGTTCAATAAAAAGGGGACCACTATGTTTTTTGTCCAGCTTGACATTTTATTTTGCTTTTCATTAACAAATCCCTCAAAAAGGAATTTTCTCCATGCACTTCGGGTCCATTGTTTGCTTTCCCGTCGGGGGAAATCAATAGAAGTGGCCCCACCAATAACAGGCTCAGGCTTCCACCATTGTGATACAGTGGTCCAGCGGCTAGCAAGGCTGTCAGATCAAGTGTTTTGGTTTTCTCGCGCCTGCTACTAGAGCTGTGCCACAGAAGGTATGGAGTCCTTGCTCATAGCCTGCAGGCTGGTAGTGAGCACATACCTCGCACTTTTGAGATGCCTATCTGCTCACTCCTAGTTAACTGCATCTGGTAAGAGGTTTATAGGAAAGAACAAGGAAAAGTCACACACATGACAATGACGTGATGCAAACATCGAAATTGTCAGTAATACAGATCCACAATGCCGCTTGCGCACTGAAGTAAAGTGACACTTGTATAATGACACAAAAAGCAAACATTCAAATTGTCAATGACACCCAGAGTTAAACACACACATACACCTTCACTGTGACACATAGTGGTATATCTGGATATGCCCCGATTACTTACCGGTAATCTTTATTAATCCGAGTATAGTCTTCCTCGCCACATGTCTAACACAGTGAGCTTCAGCTCCACACCAGAACCCTCCAAAGCAAAAATGTCAGCCTTCCATGCCTCCCATCCCTTCCCAGTATGGCCGACCCATTACACCCATGACCCCTATAAGAGGCGGGCCGGCCCAACCCATCGGCCTGAAACTACCAAGCACAAACATGAAGCCGATAGCCAGACAGGGAGGGAGGGATGGGAACTCATGTGGCGAGGAAGACTATACTCGGGGTAATGAAGATTACCGGTAAGTAATCGGGGCATTACCTCCTCGGTAGGCCTATTCGCCACATGCCTAACACAGTGAGCACATACCAAAGCCAAGCGGCTTCATGGAAACTCACAAGAAACCAACAGACCAGAAGGGGATGCCCACGAACGAGGGCAAAACCCAACAGGCCAGAACGAGCGGAAGGACCACCCAGGGGAGAGGCAACCATGAGCAGGAAGAACCAGCCCGGGACCGAAAGACACCGGGAAGACACGAAGCGCTGCCAGGAAACCAGCCCCAAGCAAAAGCCAAAGGAGGACAGAGAAAGGCTCGGGACCAGACCACAAGGAGCCAAAGGCCACAGAAAACAGGGCCCAGAACCGAAAAGAGCAAGCCGGACCAAACACACCAGGACCGTCCAATGGACATCCCGAAAGTGAGAGGGGAGCAAAAGCCCAGAGAAGGGAACTGAATGAACAGAGGGCAACCCCACCACAGCGACCTAACAAAAAAGTCACAGCAGAAAGAGAGACGCTGTCCGACAAACACAGCAACCCCGCAAGGGAGACCACCACCCGCGAGAGAGCCGAATCCACCAGAGGAACGGGGCAGCGGAACCATAAGTAAACAAACAAACTGGCAAGAGCCGCAAGAAAGGAAAGGGGCGCAGAAGAGAAACAGAAGGGGAAAATACCCCAGTCACACAAAGGACCCCCTGGAAGGGACCGCGACCCCAAGGAGAGAACCCAGGCAGGAACAAGGAAAAAAAGGCCCAGGATGGTGTCTGAAACCACACCGAAGAGACCCGGCCCACCAAGGGAACTCAACCGGGCAACAGCGGAGAACCCATATGTCCACCCACGCCCGGAAGGCAGGGAAATGCAGTGCGACGGACCAAGCTTGCCCCGCACAGGCACCAAGCGAGCCGCCGAAGCGAGCACCCAGGCGGCCACACAGGCAGCCAGCCAACAACCAGACCCCTCTCAGCCCGACAACGAGGAACCGACTGAAAACGGGAAAGCACAGGGAGAATAAAAGCCACAGGCAGAAACACACCAAAGGCGAGAAGGACAGAAGGGCAGGGCGAAAACCGAACCCGAGCCACGACAAGACCCCCAGGGAGCCACCAGAGCCAACAAGCCCCGGAACCCCAAAACTAGGGACAAAAGACGAGGAGACAAGCCACACTGGAAGCGCATGGGCCCGCCAGGGAGCAGAGAACCGGAGGCACCAGCACCCCCGGACACCCAACAGCACTGCTGGAAACAAAAACCAGCAAGGGAAAAAGAAAGCAGGGGCAGGCCCATGCGAGCACCACCAACTGGACAAAAAGCCCAGCCAGGCCAAACAAGCCCTGAATCCCCGGAAGAAGAAGGACCCCAGGAAAGCGCAAAGGCCCAAACAATTCCCAACCACACTGAGGGAAAACACCAGAGCCAACACTGGAGACCAAGCACCCAGTGCCAGCTAAAGACCAGGGAATGAACACCCAATCTGCAGAGTAAGAGGCAAAGACCACAACCAAAAGGTCAGAGCGACTCCTGTCCGGGAGCCAGGACGAGAAGGCCGAAGAGCCAACACCGGAGACCCAAAGGAAGCAAACAGCACCAAAGGGACCCAGAAGAACACCGTGTCAGAAAACCAACAGGGGCGAACCCCGCAAACACACGGGAGCACGAGGCAGGGCCAGCAAGGCTGGCAAAAACCCTAGAGAATCCACGGAACGGCAAACAGAAGCCAGACGGGAAAACAGCCCACAGGGAATACCACCGACCCAGTACAGATCAGGAACCCAAGCATGCCCCCCAGGAAGACAAAAGTCACCAACGGGAAGGATGCACCCAGCCGCACCAGGAGAGAGAGCGGGAAGGGCTCTGGGGCAAAAAGAACCAAGGAAGGGGCAGAGGCACCAAGACAAACCGGAAGGAGAAAAACTGCCAGGCAACAAGACCCAAAACACTATACGAGGAAGGCCCCCACCAAGGCAGGCAACCCCAACAGGAAAAACCAGGGGATCAAACTAAACCCCATGACAGGATCCAACCAGAGAAGGACAAGCGAGACCGCCAAAAGCGACCCAGCAGAAAAAAGGATAGAACGCTCACCCCACCAGAGGTGGGCGCCGAACCCCCAGCCCGACCAAGCAGGTCCGAACAGAAGGACCACAACAAAAACCCCAAACCCCAGGGGGCAAGGACAAGCACGGCGACAGCAGGAAGGCGTCAGGAAAGGGGTGCAAGAGCCGCACGCCGAGACAGGGAGCAGGATGAGGAGGGAGCGGCAAAGCCGCTGACCCGGACAAGACAGGGCGAGCCCACCAGGAACAACCAGTAAGAAAAGAACAGCCGACCACCGATGTAGCCCAGATACGGACTGACAGGAGCCAACCGCAGCCCGCCCCATCAGACCTGCTGTAGCCCACAGCCCCTGGAAACCCCCGGAGGCCGGCCAACCAGCAACCGACAGGGAGAGACCCCGCACAACAACGGCGGGAACAGGAGCCCACAGGACGAAAGTACCGGAAGCCCAAAGCCCGGAAGGGACAAAGGAGACAGGGACAACACAGCAAACTATGAAGCTGAGGCCCTGCAACCCAACGCCACAGGCGCCCAATAACATACGCGTCAAAGACACCCTGCGGAAAAGCGGAGAGAACAAATCAAGAGGGCCCACCGAGGCCAACACAGAAGAAAACCAGAGTGAGAAAACACCTAGAAGGCCCCATTGCAGGGACAAGCAGAGCACGGAAGGGCGTACGACGAACCCCCGAAGCCAGAACCAGTCTGAAACAGGTCCCAACCCTACTGAAGGAAATACCATTGCCCAAAAGCACAGCAGAGTTGAAAGGCACAAAACAAAGCGCCGACAATGTAGGCAAGCCGAAAGCCAACCGAGCCCCGCGCCCCTAACAGTACACCCACAACAGAGGGGGCCGAGGGACCCTCACGCTAACAGGCACAACAGCCGGAAAAACAGACAAGCCCACAGCCGCCCCCACAGAGACGGGCAGCCAAATGGCAAAACCCAAACCCCAGAGCCCGCTATAGCAGGGCATCAAGGTACAAGGTGGTGGGGGAGAGGGGAGTGCAGGGCATGACCGCGAGGGCCAGAAGGAGGGGGAACCAGTAAGTGAGCCTGACAGAGCAGGGCCTCCCCCCGGGATCCCCGGACCAACCGGGGCAGGAAGTCGACCACCTACCAGAGGCAGGCGGCAGGTGAGAGCAGCAGGAGTGGAGAGAGAAGGCAGGCAACACACCGCCCATGCGCAGGAAGGACGACAGCGGAGTAAAATGACAATCGCATACAACCCCCGCCACCCGCCCCCGAAGGGAAGGCGGGCGGCGCATCCCACCCCCACACGGCCATAGTGACTCAGTCAGATCAAGAGGACAAACACAGGTGCCCGAAACGGATGCAACAGACCACCAAGCCACCAGGCCAACGGAACACAACAACGCACCCAACGGGGCGACATGACCCGCATGGCACAGTAGCCAAGAGAGGGGAACACACAACTGGAGGAGTAAGAGCCAGCACCCCCAACTACCAGGACAGAACACGCGCACCAGCAAAGTGGAGCAAAGCCTACGGAAACCGAGAAGCCCCAGGAGCAGGCCAACTCAAAGGCACACAACTCACCTACCACAGAAGGACGAAGGGCCGAGCGGACCCCCGGGATCCGAACTGGTGACCAAGAGGGCGGAACCAGGCCCCCGCGAGGTATGCAAGGGACCATCGAGCCACCAGACCCGGCCCCAGGCCGTAAACATGCCGACAGACCTAACTGAAGGAAACGCCGGTGCCTACACTCCAGAAAGAGCAAGCAGTGACATTGCAAGACCAGGGATTGCCGTAGTGCGAAAATGACTAGCGCACATGCGTGTGAGCCAGACACCACAAACCCGAATGCTAAGCGCAGGAAAGCGAGAGGACCGGCGCCACTCCAGGGACACCAGCAACCTGCACGACCCCGGACTGAGCAACAGCTGATTGACCACGGGACTGGGAGGAAGCGCACCCACCCCGGCAACAGAAGCGAACGATCAGCGCAGGGCGCCGAATAAACCTTCCAAACTCCCCAAACACACAGAGGCCAGTAAGCGAGCAACCAACTCCCAGGCAGGGCGGGAAAGTACCTCCCAGAGACACAGCAGAGTCCGCGCATCATGGCGGCAATATGCACTGACACAACCCCCATATATAAATGTTACATGTTCTCCGTCGCCGTCGGTTATACCACAAATCTCGGCAGATCCGACGGGATGGGCGATACCATGAAAGCCAGCCTCCGGCGCGAGCACAGCCCCGCCCGCCGCAACGCCTCGAGGGGCCAGCAGGCGGCGCGATCAAAGCAGTAGGCCAGAGCGTCGCGCAGCAAAATGTTAGAGCGAGCAAACAGTGACAGTGAAAGATCAGGGATTGAACACCTAATCGGCAGAGTAAGAGTCTAAGACCTTAACCATTAGGCCAGAGTGAGACTGTTCACTGAAGGAAACACCATCGCCCACACCTCAGACTGAGCAAACAGTGATATTCCAAGATCAGGGATTGCCTTAACAACAGCTGCCACAGCGCCACGGAAGGCGAGCCCAGGGAAATATTACCCAACCTTACTGAAGGAAATACCATTGCCTACACTTTAGACTGAGCAAACAGTGACATTGCAAGACCAGGGATTGAACACCTAACCTTCAGAGTAAGAGCCTAAGTACTTAACCATTAGGCCCGTACCCCGCCCACCCCCCCTGTAAACCCATGGCCCGCTGGAGCAGGGCCCAACCAGCCAGAACATCGGAGGAAAGGGGGGAAAAAGAGCCCAAGATCCTAGGGTCCGCTAGAGCAGGACCTCCAACCTGAGACCCACGTACTTGCTACCGCAGGCACCACTTACCTGACGCATCTGGAGAGACGTGCGCAGAACTAAAAAAACAGGCTGATGGGTTGGGCCGGCCCGCCTCTTATAGGGGTCATGGGTGTAATGGGTCGGCCATATTGGGAAGGGATGGGAGGCATGGGAGGCTGACTTTTTTGCTTTGGAGGCTTCTGGTGTGGAGCTGAAGCTCACTGTGTTAGTCATGTGGCGAGGAAGACTACTGATGAGGTAATTCACAGTTACACATACACATTTGCATGCCACACACAATGCTCACGTACATTCATATGGTTACAAAGTACCACTAACACTTTGATTTTTACATACATAATTTCACAGAGTTTCACACGCCTGCACACACTCAAAGTCCTATACGGTGACACACATTCACGGTAACAGGATGTCACACTTTCACAGCTGCACATGCTACACTTCCATCACATACCACGACGCAGACATAATCGCCATATTGACGGAGTTGAAGGGGTCACGCAGTGCCCTGACCACAGGAGAAGGGGCCGACCCGCACTCCCGCGCGCCGCACCAGCTGCACGTGCCAACAACCGGTTGTGAGATTATTTTAGGCGCCGTAATTCCTCGGCAGAGCGCAGCAGAAGGCGAGGGGCTTTAGAGTGAGCAGGGAACTGTTTATATTAGCAGAAGATAACATAAAAGAACTATTTCAATTAGCATAATTACAGCGATTGAAAGGGAGAGAGAGCGCGCGGCTCACGTCGCGAAGCCTCCTCAAACCGAGGACGAGCTGTCGCAATCCCTCATAATTAAATCAAGTGAAGGCTTCTTCTCTCTCGAGCGCTCCTCCCCTTTCTCTCTTTGTCTGATTGTTTTCCACAGGAAATCCGCCGCTGAAAGAATGAATACAGATGTCATAATAGACAGGGGCGCGTATTAAGGCGCCTGCCTGTGATTAGGCGCGCTTTCATAGGCCGCAGGACGCGCTAATGGCCGCCGAGGTCGTCCCAGATCAATTCTGAGCGGTGCATTAGGAGCGCTGACAGTGCTGAATGGAGGACGCCCGCCGGTTTCTCCCCCCGCCCCCCCCCCCCTTTCCTCACTACGTCGTTCAGGCTCTTCTGTTCATTCTCCCTCCCTCAGCCTTAGCACTTCAGTATCTCTCATCCACTTAGTTTCATTCACTCATTCTAGCATCTCCAGTCAGTGCACCTTCCCCTCTATCTTTCCCTCCAAGCTGTTCGATAGTTACGCATGTATACAGCAGCAGCCCGTCATAATGGCAGAGGGGTCCCACACCCCCTGCCTGTGCAAAGTATGATGAGTGTCTGTCAGGCTGACAGACACTCACCATGTCAGGGTCAGGCAGCCAAGCGCTTTACATGCGCAAAACGCACAGGTGTCTGACTGCCATAGCTAAACTTTGCCGGGATGAAGATTTCACAGCCCTAAGTGCATGACCTTATCGGCCCAGCAATATCTTTTGAAAGTCTCCCCCTCATGGCTAGGGGTAGCGCTACTGATAGACCGAAACCTGATCACTTCAAGTTTAAGACCTGAAGTGCCCATGGCTGACTATCTTGCATAAGCTTCACCACAGGGTGGGGGTCAGCAAGTCTCACTGACCCCAGTCCACTCTGTGTGAAGGTAAGGAAGGGCCTAACCTCATTGCCTGACCCATGACAAGGCCAGCAATGACAGGAGGCGGCTGGATCTTCCAGTTGTTCCTTCCCTCCATGAAGCATTCCAGCTCCTTCCAGTGCCTCCTGCTTACCCTCCCGCTACCCACTGGACCTGCCCTCACCACTGCGGCTCAGTAAGTACTTTAAATAGAAAATGTGGGTGCATGGGTTTATGTATGGATGGATGTTATGTGCATGTTCATGCTGTGAATGTGGGTGTGCTTGTGAATAGTGGGTTTGTGTGGGTGCTAGTAGATATCAGGCGTGCAACGCCCATTGGGCTCAAAGGGCTTCAGCCCCCCCCCATGTCGTGTGTGGCAACCCGGGCTGAGACACCTTCCTGAGGACACATACAGCCGCGCCCGAGTACTTCACAGATATTTAAAGGACCATTTGCTTGTTAATGAGGCTCTGTTGTTTTTTCATCCCTTTTTAGAGCCCATGCATCTCCACTCTGCCTATTCCTGGAAGAATTAGCCCCTACGAAATGTTATCTTAGCCCTCCTCGAAATTTGGCTCTAGTTTCGCCTCTGGTAGATATACATGTGTGAGTGTGCATGTGGAGGAGCACATGTGTGTGCTTTTGTGGAAGGGAGTGTGCAAGTGTGTGCCAGCTTCACCCTGAGTGCCATTAATGGCCGCCACGGCATAAATGTGCTTTTACATAATGTCAACCTAGCCGAAGAGGCAGTGTAGTGCTGTAAAGCATGCATCCAACCAGTAGCAGGAAAGATAGCTGGTTATGGGGCTGTTACTGCATTGTAGTATTCTTCAAAGAGGTGTCTGTTACCTAAATTAGAGCAGCGTTTGTGCGGTCCCGAAGGATACGGAAATGTTGTTCCAAATCCTGCGTGCATAGATAGAAGGGGCCTGTTGCCCTGTTTTCAATTCTTTTCTTCACTTAGGTGCCTGGATATGGGTGTGCCAAGAACCAACTGAGATCATGGCCTTCTCCACAAGATAAGCAGGGGTGCTAGTTGTGATGACATAAGCACGTTTGTCACTGTTTACCTCAAAGGCTCGGTTACTTCATCTCTACTTCCTCTCATACATCTCTTCTATTACACCTCATCCCCTCCGCTTGAGCCCTGGTCCTCTTTAGCAGCCCATACCCAGACTGTCTCTAGCTTTTCCTTATGGTCTCCCTTCAACTTTGCTTTTTCTGTCAAACACTCACCTGTTGATGCTCACTAACTATAGCACTCAAAGATATGAAGAAGAGTTTTAAAGAGGGACTAGACATGTCCTCCCAAACGTAACATCCTCACGTTCAAGTAAGTAACCCTCCAAAGTACTGAGTAGGGTGAATTTATACACGCTGGTCTCATACTATGGACACCTCCTTGTGTAGTTGCCCTAGTTATAAATCAGTAAAAGAAAGGGACCTATTTCTTTTCACTTTCAAGACTTCAAGACAGTGTTCAGTCCAGTGGTGGTCTATAAGGTTTCAGGAATACCCAATCATTGGTTGAACATCAGCGCACTGGGATTAGCCCCCTGATTTGTCCTTATTTCCAAAACAAGATTTAATGATTATTGAAATGGGGGGTTCTTTTACATTTTGTTTGTAGCATCCTGGCTCATGGTGAGATTTTACACATAGCTCCAAGGCCACTCATTAATTTGTTCCCCTATTTCTAGTTTGGCATGAGTGGGGTTTAATACCAGGAATGGATCCTGAAGAAGACGCCAGACCTAGAAAGGGTGATATAGCACTGAAACTTATTGGTCAAAAGATAGAGGTAAATTTGAACCCTGTTCACATACACTTTTTAATCTTGTAACCTGGGACCATATTATGTAAGGGTTCATTATCCTGATCTGTATTGTGAAGCACCTTTAGCCGAGTGTTCCGGTCGTAGACCTAGTCAGTGACCCCCAATACTAATAATGTGCTGCCACTAGAGCAGTGCAAATTCTCACTTGCCCTGGTTGAAGAGCATCTCGAAAGGCTGACAAGATGTGTGAAGCAGCCAGTCCACCGTTCTCTTTGCAGGTGGAAACATGGGCTGCCTTTCAGTGAGCGACTACACCCGCCTGTTAGGGGATGTCTGGTGGATCCATCGAACCGTTCCCCCTCCCCCCTTTTGAATTTCAGAGTCTGAACTAGTAGAAAGACAGCAACATTAGTGAATTTATGGGGCAGATATTTAAGTGCAGAGAAGCTAGTTGTAAACACTGGCAGCTAGTGTGAAGGAGCGTGTGGGGCGTTGCCCTTCCATTCACGGAGAAGGAGAGAGTAGACGGGTGACACTGAGCAGCTCAATGCTAAGGGTTGCAGTTTGCGTGCAACAAACTAGCTGTATATGTGTCTTTTTTGAGGGAGGGAGGGTGATGGAGTGAGTACTAGTGCACGTGGGCGGAGCGAGAGTTTGCTCGCTCTCGGAGCCCAAGCTAGCGCAGTGATGTCAAGAACAGTGTGTACGGCCTGTTTAGCAGGGCTGCATAAGTCTGCCCTGGGCCACTTTTGCTGTGGCCCAGGGCGGAGTCGGAAAGATCCATAGATGTAAATGGTTGTGGCGCGGCAGGCTTATGGTGTCAGTGTGGGTGGTGCTGAGGGGATTGTGTTGGGGAGGAGTCTAGCAGCTAATTTTTGCCCTGGAAAGCTGGCCTCAACAGGTGGAGAACATTTGCAGCCTGTAGCTGTATGTTAAAGAAAAGCTGCTCTTGTCGCTTGTCCAACTGACGGAGTGCTCCCTACCCCTTCAGGGTGTAACTTTAACCTTTTTATTGCCCATGGCAAACCTTTGGGCTGAAATGCAGGTCTGGCTGAAGAGTAGAAGTTTTCACAGTCCCTCTGTCCCCACTCCCTCTGACAGTGCCGGGGCCCTGGCAGCACCATTATTGCGACAACCAGGCCCAGATGCCCCCTTCATCACTGCATGAGACTGTAAGGAAAAGAGCGCCCGAGTGGCTGTAAATGTGGGAAAGCAACAATTCCATGAACTATGGTATAGCCAATAATCAGGCTGTGTGAGACTTCACTTGCAGTTCTAAATAGGAGTTTGCAAAATTGCGCAATTACATTTCTTGACCTATTGTGAAATTTCTTTTTTTTTTTTTATTTCATATTTTACTTTAATGGTCACAAACACAAATAGAAATAAAGAAAAGTTCATACATATCAATTAATTAGAATAAAGGCATTAAAAAAACAATAACAGTAAATACAGATGGATATAAGCACATACACTAAAAAAAACCAAATATCATAACAAATAGTACAGAATTTCAGTATACATATTATTAGCCCCACTCGAGGCTAGACCACAGCCTTCCAAATTTAACCAAAGATCTCAATCCCCTTGCTTTTGCCAGTGCCAATTCCATCTCATAAACCCCCCTTAATAGTAACCAAAATTCGATAATGACAGTGCCGGGGCCCTGGCAGGATCCATTATTGCGACAACCAGGCCCAGATGCCCCCTTCATCACTGCATGAGACTGTAAGGAAAAGAGCGCCCGAGTGGCTGTAAATGTGGGAAAGCAACAATTCCATGAACTATGGTATAGCCAATTACCAGGCTGTGTGAGACTTCACTTGCAGTTCTAAATAGGAGTTTGCAAAATTGCGCAATTAAATTTCTTGACCTATTGTGAAATTTCATGAAACCACACTTTCGTTCGGCATGAAATGCAGTTCAGTGGTGGTGGTTGTGTTATTTTTCATGCAAGGACATCCTTATCTAAAAAGTCACTGCTCCGTAAAGAAAAAATATATTTCGCCAACTGGATGACAATTTGTGAAACTGTGTAATGGAACATGAAATGTGTGAATTTTGTACGCCCGTACTTCTCCTCTGCCTTTATCTGAGCGAAACAATGATTTGATATTCCTGATATTACAATTACATTTTATTCTTGCTCCGCTCTATCTCTTCCTTTCTTCCTTCATTCTACTGGTCTGCCTCCAACATTCCATGCCTACTTATTTCTTTTGTGACTCATTATTCATTCTTACTTTGTCTCTTCTCACTTTACACTCTCAAGAGCTCACCATCTTTCTTCTCTGCGAAAAGTTTCCGTATTAATTGTGACTAATAACAAATTCGTATTTCCCTTGTCTATTTTGGGAGCATGATGAAATGATCCCAGGAAGCGACACTTAAATATTATGATACCAAACTGTAAAAGTAAGAATAACAGCAATAGATCTATTGTCAAGGTAAGTACGTTTAGCAAAGTAGATTTACATTTCTTAACCTCACATCTATGTGCTTTCACGATATACATATCTTTAAAATTCATTTATGTGGGGATAAGTATAGGAAATCTATACTCGCCTATACTTTACTTCAAAATATTTATGTTATGTATGTTCTTACTATATTTTTTTTAGCACAATATTTAGAACTAAGTGTCACTTAGCCATTACACCAGGATTTCTAATTCACCGTTTGTCCACTATTTGTTAAATTGTCACCATGATGGTGCATGGCACCATCTTGGATCAGGCAGCTGTATCACCTAAAAAGTTCAGTTATAGATGCTAGGGCGTTCTTCGATCAGATATTGACGTAGTCTTCTCACCAACGCGCATTACAAACACATTACGCATCTAAATATCGCTGCTCGCTTTGTTCCTTCACACACATCATAAATATTTGCTCCTCCTCATGTGTGTTTTTCAGGTAAACGTATTTATGTTTTTGAAGATTTAATGGTTTCTGCCCTGGAACATGCTGACCCATCCTTTCTGCTCTGCACAAATATGAGGCAGGTGTTTTCTAATACAGCTAGATCCAATTCAGCCCTGTGTCTCAGGAGAAAATTGTGTGAAGCTGTAAACCCCAGTAGAAAAGGAATAGTGTAGTGGTTGGGTGGGGGCGGGAGGAGATGGCCATCTCAGGGTTAAGGTAGCCATATATAGGTCAAGGTTGACCTATTTGCCAGTAAGGGGGGGTGGGGTTGCAGGGGGGACACTGGGTGGGGGGGGAGCTTCGGGGAGGGGGGACAGGGCACAACAAACTAAGAATCGCACAATTGAAGATAAGCAATTAATAGGAGGATTAGTATTAGTATTGTTATGTATGTTATGTATCTTAAATAAACAGGGAGAGCAGGTTGCACGAAAATCTGAAAATATTATTGGTAGCATGGTAGTGATACTTCAGAAGCAAAGTTCCCATGATTTCTTTCTTTCTTACTATTTTTTCTTTCAAGAATATTGTTTTCATTTGAGATATAATGGTGATTAGAATAGCGACGTGGAATGTTAGTGGTTTGAACGATCGCCAAAAAAGACAAAAAATTGCCATGTCATTAAAACAAATGAATGCCGATTTTATATTTATCCAAGAAACGCATATTATGGTTTCACAGGTTTATCTTCTGGACCAGTTGGGCTTTCAAGTATTAGCATACTCAAAGCAAGGCTCTAAACATAGGGGGGTCGCAATACTATCAAAGTATAGAAGCTTGAATATTAAAAGAAAATTGGAGGATCAATGGGGCAGGTGGGCACTAGTGGAATGTTTTATTGAGGGAGAGTGGTATACCCTCGGGGTCATCTATGGGTCAACGGAGGATGACCCAGAGAGCTTAAAATTCCTAGATGCAGAATTATCCTCTTGGTCACCTCAGATAATACTAGGAGGAGACTTTAATATAAATGGCGCGGATGGCTTAGGCGTAGAGACAGGCTCATACGGGAGGTATCAGGGAAGAAAGAAAAGAGTATATCGAGCATTAGGAGAGCTTGTAAGGAATAATATGTTGTCTGATATTTGGGGGAAGTTAAAAAAAGGAGATAGCGGTTTTACATATTATTCTGCCCCTCATCAGATCTGTGTAAGATTAGACTACTTTTTTGCTTCTAATACAATGCTGCCCTACACAAAGATAGAAAGACTCCCCCGCATATTTAGTGATCATAACCCTTTGATTATGAGTTTAAATATCCCTATTCGATCTAGGAAAGTCAGAACATGGACATTTGAGCGTGGGCTTCTCCAAGACCAGAAATATATCCAGCATATGACTCTTTGGATAAAAGAGTTTTTTGAATATAATAGAGATAGCGCAGAGATAGGGATAGTCTGGGATGCCTTTAAGGCAGGGGTACGCGGGGAAACTTTTAGTTTTAATACTTTTAAACGCAAGCAGGAACAATCTAGAATAGGAGAGTTAACTGGGGCAGTCTTGGAGGCGGAGGAAGAATTGCAACGCTGCGTCTTAGCAGGGGCTCCCCTAGACCAGGCCCTTTTAAAACTAACAAAGGCAAAGATGGATGCTGAAGAGGTTATTGCAAATAAGGCAGCTAAGATATATCTTACTAATAGAGAAAGGGCCCACGAATTTAGCGAAGCAGTTGGGAGGACATTAGCTATTCGCACAAGACAAAGAATCGCTTCAGGTGAGGTCAGAGAAATTATAGATTCAGAAGGTAATTTGTGCACGAGTCAAGATGGAATAAGAGAGGTATTTAGGAAATTCTATGCTTCCCTCTATGACGAGCAAAATGGGTATGACCTGGATCAGATGGGGAAATATATGGAAGATATCCCAGTGGTGCGAATAGAAGAGGAAGTAGTAGAGGGGTTGGAAGGTCCATTGGACTTACAAGAGATAAAGAACGCTATAGCGAATCTCCCTTCGGGTAAAGCATCAGGTCCTGATCAAATTCCAATCGAATTTTATAAGATATTTTGGGATGCTCTTTCACAAGACTTCGTCATAATGATACAGAAAGCACAATCTGGGGTCTCTGTACCAGAGTCATGGGGTGGTGTTGAAATAGTGGTAATTTTGAAGAAAGGAAAACCACCCACCATGCCATCATCATATAGGCCAATCACACTCATGAATACTGACGCAAAAATTTTCTCTAAAATATTAGCTACAAGGTTTGCACAAATAATTGATTCGCTTGTGAGCACTAATCAACATGGATTTATCCCAGGGAGGGGTACGACTCACCACACTCGTAAGGTTATTACACTTTTTGATGCCACGGAGGTTTCAGGAGACCCGATGGCCGTAATGTTATTAGATGCAGAAAAAGCATTTGATCGGGTCTCCTGGAATTATTTGTGGTATACCCTGAGAAGAGTAGGGCTCAAAGATGGTTATATTAAGGCAATTCAAGTGCTATATAGAGACCCAAGTGCTGTGATCCGGATTAATTCGGGGTTAACTAAGTCCTTTCAAATTAAGAGAGGTACCAGGCAGGGCTGCCCTTGCTCTCCGCTTTTATTTGCGATGTATATTGACCCCCTGGTCCGAGGACTCGAGAGCTGTGATATGATTCGCCCAGTATGCACGCCCATGGGATATAGTAAGGTCCTTGCATATGCGGATGACGTGGCAGTGATCACATCTAATCCCATAGAAGCTATAGCGCAGGTTGAAACTGAGGCCACCAGATTTGGACAAATATCGGGTTACAAAATGAATGCCAATAAGACTCAGATAATTAAGAACAAGTATGTAGACTGCCCTGATCATCGGGTGGTGCAGGATGCGGTGTATTTGGGGGTAACTATTTCTTCTGATTTAGATACATTGGTAGAGAAAAATACAACTCCAGTTTTTCTCAAGGCAAAAAGGGATCTAGATAGGTTTGAGAATCTTCATCTTTCCCTTGTGGGGCGCACTAATATTATAAAGATGTTGATTTTACCGAAGTTTTTATATCTTTTTAGGGCAATACCATTATTATTCGAAACAAAATGGTTTAAGGAATGTGAACATATGATCAATAGATTTATCTGGGCAAAGGGAAAAACAAGGAGAGCACTTAGATTTATGGCACTGCCTCGTGATAGGGGAGGTTGGTCTCTTCCGGATTTAAAACTATATTATTGGGCAGCGGCCCTACAAAACATGCTGGGTCTGATAGGAGGGGCAGAGGTCGAAGGACAAGATAAGGCGGGTACATTGGCAATTTATGGCTTATGTTTGGGGGTTGAAGCTGAGAATATATTTTTAAAGCAAACCGATTTTTGTTACTTTAAAAGGACACGATTTAAGACGATTCTAGCAGCTTATAATATTTGGAAAGCATTTTCAAAAAGTTTTGGCCTAGGCAAATATAATGCATACACTAGAATGAGTATGAACCCTACTTTCCCAGTAGATATTTTTTCAGGTTGGGTTTTTGGAGAATGGGGAAGAAAGGGGATAAGGATGCTGGGAGACATCAGGACTGCACAAGGGGTCCTCCAATTTTCGGAGATACAGTCAAACTATGGAATTGAGACGAGACATTTTTTTAAGTTTTTGCAAATAAGAAGCTATGTTGAAACAAAGCGGGGAGGCCCAGCTGGGTTTTCTAGGAT
The DNA here is from genome assembly GCF_964204655.1 of Triturus cristatus. Classification (NCBI taxonomy): domain Eukaryota; kingdom Metazoa; phylum Chordata; class Amphibia; order Caudata; family Salamandridae; genus Triturus; species Triturus cristatus. Next base: position 268,123,466 of record NC_140583.1, on the reverse strand, counting down.
TCCAATTATGGATTTAGCACAAGCAAGGTCAGACTGCACGATTCGGAGGTTTTACTCAGAATTGATAAAGGCCAAACAAGACGATAAAGATAGAATGGCGCAGAAATGGGGGAGGAAGCTGGATATAATAGAAGAGTGTTTTCATGTGTCTCTAGAGTTGGGTCAGAATATTTTATGTTCGGCACCCCTACAGGCGCAACATTATAAAACTATTTACCATCTTTATCACACTCCAGCGAGAATTGCTCAGTGGGGAGGAATCTCGGGAATTAGATGCCCGAGATGTGGAAGCTTAGAGGCTGATTTGACTCACATGCTTGCAACATGTACCCATTTGCAGTCCATCCAAAAGAATATCGAGGAATTTCTATTTAGAGTATTAGCTGTAGAAATAACTTTATCTCCGTCGATAATTCTCCTTGGGGTTAATCATAATGATATACACATGAAGGGGGGATACTTTTTATTTGTTGCAATGGCAGTATTAAGACTATGCATAACTTCAGCCTGGCTAGATCCTATATCCCCATCGTATCATCAATGGTTTTCTCGATTATTGGCAACATACAATCTAGAGAATGCTATATATGCTAGAAAAGGGAAAAGAGGGAGAATATTAGGAAGAAAAATCTGGGACCCATTAAAGAAATGGAAAGAGGATCCTACCTGACTCCCTACTGAAGTTTTCAAGTAGTGAGGGTATTTTATAAAGACATTGTGTATTGCAATAATGTTATTTTCCTGTGTATTGTTTTGTATATTATTCTATTTCAAATGTGTTGTGCCCTGTGTATAACTTCATAAACTTATAAATAAAATTTAAAAAAAAAAAAAGAAGCTGTAAACCCCAGAACTATTATAAATGTCAAATTTTTATGCAAAAAGATTTCTCAATGTACTTTCTACTTTATTGCAGCATAATCTTATTTTTCTACAAAATTATAAAGATTTTTTATGCTAAAAGTACTTCTACTCAAGATATCACAGATACTATAAAATTTATTTTTCATATGCTTTTTGACACCTCTTTATCTGCGACTTTATCCATTGCCAACATTGTGTTTACAACATGCGGTAGCTGGTAACAGCACAGAAAACTATCCACGCCCTCCTATTTTAGGCTGGAAAAGACTTTTTTCTATGCCTTCCAGAGATGGTATGTTATGTATATTTGTAGAACTTTCTAAACTCTGGAGGTTATCCTGGCTCTGAAGCAGGGGCAATCCTGACCTCAGTAGTGGCTACTACTGGACGGGAGTGGTAGGCGGGGGCGTGGGGCGGAATGAGAAAAAAAGAAAAAAATGGGTTACCTTCAATGGCTGCTGCCACCTCTCCTCCGTCCTCGTCATCTTTCTGCAGTCCCATCCATCAGCAGGAAGCACACGGGCACACAGGCTCCCCTGAGCCAATCACAACACTGCAATGCAGCTTGTGATTGGTCTGAGTGCCGTTGTTCGGCGCTCAGACAGGGACAAGGAGCCTGTGCATATTCTCTCAGGCGGTGACCAGTAGCGCTTGCCTTATGTGTATTGAAGGGTTAGCACCAGAACTACATCTCCCAGAAGGCCATCCTTCTGGGAGGGACCACTCATGTTTTAAACGACGGCTAGCGCACGGAGCGTTGTGTGTAATTCTTTGATGTGATTCAGGGCGTCTGTTGTAGGGCGGCTGCTCTGCCCGCGGATTTCCTTTATGTGCTTTTTGGTAGCGCACGCTGTTCTTTTGGTGCAGTTCTATTCTGGAGCTGTGTTCCTGAGTGCCCTTGAGCCGGTCCTGCTCAGGGCATTGAGTACTGTTGGCGGTCTGCTCAGATGAGCAGTGGCTGTTGGTGTTCACTCCCTGATCCGCGGCTGCGGAAGGAGTATTTCTTCAGAGATCCTCATCGGAGGACGGAGGGATCGTTTTCTATCAAGGGAGGAGGTCAAGTGAGTTTGCGATCATCCCCCGGAGTCAGGACTTCTCTGGTTACACACGGCTAGGACTAGCGTGTTTTTTCTGTGGCTGGAGTCCCTGATTATTTATTTTGGCCATGTATTGACAAGGGGGAGTTTACTTTTCGTTTCTTGCCTTTGCGTTGTGACTCGCTATACGCAGTAGATCAGAGGAACTGGAATCGGGAGTAACATTTCTTTGTTCACATTTGAATTCTGACTGCTGCTTTATTTTTCTACCGAGACATTATCTATTATTCTTTTCTGTCACCTTTTGTTTTGGTTTACCTCTTGATACATGGGAATGACAGAAAGGGTATGTATGTGGCTTGGTGTTCCTTATGATTTAAAGGACTGGAAGAGGAGATCGGAGTTGTAATTGTTGTGTTTCGTTTTGAAGGTAGTTGTTCTTCCAGGGTGACAGAAGGTATCTCACCGAGTAGAAGGGACACTCGTCACTGCTGTGGGAGTCATATGCCAGGTATTGGTTTTCGCTAGTGAGACTCTATGAGAGTAGCCAGTGTTATAGGAATGTATTAATCATGTGTTTTTTTTGTTACAGGTATCCTTTTCCCTGCTGTTCCTACCCTAATTCCTATCCCCCACTTGATCGCCTCAATACTCTGTGTCTGCTTAGTCAGAGTTGGGGATATCGAGAGGTGGACCCCTTTGAGCATCGCCCAGATCCTGAGGAGTACCCGTGACCGTGACCGTGAAATGTTCCTCACCAGGCTGTGTAATGAAGCCTGGTGGGGAAAATGCAATGTGTGCATCAACTGTTTGGCCGGCCCGAGGGGGCCAGCCAAAAAGTTCAGGCAAATGTAGGGAGTGTTCTGGCCAAGCTCTGGTCCCCTGCTCTGGCCAGCCCCGCCCGCCCCACCACTGACTGCAATAAGAAAAATTCAAATGATAACAATGATAGGCTATCATTTTATTTTTCATTTTGAGCAGTGGGGCGACGATCCTCTGCATGAGCGGAAGAGCTGCCACTGCCTGACCCGCCCTACCGCTAGGCTAGTGGAAGCCCATTCGGAAGGCGATAGCTTAATCTTCATCTGCTTGCGAAACTCTAGAATGGATGGCTCTGACTCTATTCTCATGTTGCTCACAATAGACATTCCTGTACTGATAATCCAGAACTAGAAGTTATCAGTTACACATCAAGCCAGCACCATAATATAGCTGTTATCTTAAATAGACATTTTTTTCTTTGCTGTTATATTAATAATGAAATTATTATTAAAATTCACCAGTATCAATTTTTCTGATGCCCTCAAGGTTACAGTCATGTGACATGATTTACTGGGGGAAAAAAGCAGGGTTAAGAGTGATATGATGTCACTTCCTGTGATGTCATTAAGGTCAAAGCGTATGTGAAGTCACTTCCGCTACCCCGGCAATTTGGTGAATCACCGTTCATGTTCCTTTTCCCATTCTCTCATGTTTAGGTTCGACAACACCATCACCAGATCTCTTGTTTTCAGTGACTACATATGGGCATTGGGTAAGCCCCCATTCAAGCCAAAGGCTTGCTTGGTTCAGCTCCCTTCCACCCATTGTCTTGAAACATGGTCAATCACATTTTGGATCAGCCCACCGCAGAATTTTAGTCTGAGCATTTTTCTATAGGTTGTTTGGATGTATTCTATTGCCTCAATTGGAATGCAAGAGGGGTTATTTCACGTCTGAAAAACACACTCAGTCTTCACACATTCAATGATTTATGTCTTGCTTTCATGATACAAAGAATTATTTTTTGTTATGCATCAGCTTTTTTTTTTAATTACTCTTGTCAGAATTTGAAGATGATCCAGACACTGTTCTGATGTTTGGTGCCTGGCTCGTACATAAGGGTTGACAAAAAGATTAAATAATAACCCTGATCCTGTAGCAAAATAATATGATTGTTTTGTGTACATCGTGGAAGCAAAACAAAGTATTGAATTTTTTCCAGGTACTGCTTCAAAGTTTTTGTTCTGTCAGCACTGGCATATGAGCCTGGGCCTAAGATGGCTGCTGGCGGCTCGCCGGCCCTGACGCTGGGAGGCTGCTTACACAAAGAGCGTGCCAGGTGTCTGATCCTCTCCTCTGCAGTTGGAACGCTACATCCTTCCAACACTCTCAGTGCCTCTGCTCTGGTCCTGTTGCTGGGCCACTGCTGCTATTCAGCATGCTTGTGACTCTCTCGCGCTGCAAACAAACATTTACAGAACCAATTGTTACTGCTTGTAGATCTCAACACTGAGCAGAAGTATGTGCCAATGCTCGCTCTTTATTTGTGCCAATAGTGCAATACCACCATTCCCCTAATTTCCCAATTACTCTAGCCCATTTAAGAGAGAAAAATGCCAACAAGTGATTCTTGCCTTACCGCACACCACTCTCTGTATAATGATACAATAGAAGTAAAACCATTGTACAGTATTATGTCTTCAATGTTCTTACATTCTTTGTAGATTTGGTGAAATCCGCATAAGAAATTATTCAAAAGAGCTCAGCAGACCCAAAATAACTCCAGTATTCTACACTGTGTACCACACTGAAAGCACCAAGGTGGCACGCGAGGCCTGCTATGCAGCATGTTGAAGACTTTTTCTGCGATCCTAGGTGCTATAGGTGTGAGCCACAATATCAGCGCATCCTTCATCTCCATGTACAATCATTCCTGTCTCTCCTTTTGTTCCTCCTCTCAATCTAGCAGTTTCTCGCCCTAGCTCACTCCATCTCCCTAGCAGTCTTTCTATTTATCCTCTACCCGCATCTGTTTCATGCTCTGCTCCCTTTCTCATTCTGCCCGACTGCCTCACCTCCTCTCCCTATCATTGCCCAATGGCCACCATGTGTCTGCCTTAACCTCTACTCTCCCTTTCTGACACTCTTTTCCTCCACAAGCTTACTACTATTATACCACTCTCATGTACCACTTGAAGCTTCTTTCAGAATTAGGAGGTACATGGGGTCTCAAGGCAGAATTTGAGGCTGTGGCACAAGACATGAATAGTGCCTGCCCCTGCTTTCCCCATACCTAAAATTGTGATCTGGGTAAAATCCACGTATCTCTCTGTGCCTGCGAGGATTTCCCTAACAAAATCAGTCGTGCAAAGTGGACTAGTGAATTAGAGGAGTCAATGCAGTAAGGAGTGGAGGTCTGGGGCTGCAAAGGTAGGTAGGATTGTAGCAAGTGTTAAGACTAACTGGTTAAAGCGTTTGTGGCACTGGAGTCACTGTGGAGGACCATAGCGAGACCCGTCAAGTCACAATCATGTCGAGTATTGCACTGACCCCCCCCTCGTCCCCCAAAACATGAAGCAGAACTTGAAAAAACGAACCGGCACACTGCCATTGTTGCCTTAGAGATAGGGTGACCAGGCGTCCCGGATTTGCACGGACAGTCCTGGGTTTTCGCCAGCTGTCCAGCAGATTTCAGGAAATTAAGCTCATGTCCCGGTTTTTAGAGGGGGTCGGCTGAAAACAGTGGGAGGTATCTTTTTATGTTTTGCAAAGCAGGGGTAGTTAGCAGCTATTATAAGAAAGCAATTTAATTAACAGGAAAGCTACTGGGTTTAAAAATGCCATTTTATGTATGTTCTTACTGCCTCTTCTGTAATTCTCTGCTGAGCAGCGCACTCATTCTGTGCGCTGGGTTGAAGTAAAATTGTAGTCCTTCTTCTATTTTTGGGAAAAGTCCAGGATTTTGGCTTTGAAATTCTGGTCAGCCTACCTAGAGAAGACCCAAATCTCAGGCAGTATTTATTCCATCATAAAACATGACATTTGAATGCAGCTGAAATGTTTTCAACATATTATTGTATATTATGTACATTACTATGAAACATCATAAGGTCATAACTAAACTTGAGATCTTCTATTTCCAAAATTAGTCATGGTTGACCATGTGGCATCCAAGCCCCTACAGAAATGAACTTTTGTGTGTCGTTCCTTTTGCGGCTGCTGGCCTCCCTTTACTTTTTCTTCATGGCAAGAGCTGTAATTTAAACAGTGAACTCTAAGAGGTTTACTTTTGGATTTACATGCAAAATTAGAAGCTTTTAAAAAAGGACCACAATTTTAAAATATAGCTGACATGTCTTAATGCCACGTCTTACACATTTGGCCAATTCTGGCATTTTCGCAAACAGCACTTTGTATGCTGGGGTTTTGATTCATTCACGGCAGTGATAAAAGCAAAACTACAAGCCCCACAATGCAACATGGTGTTAGGTGAAAAGCAGAGTGCCAGTTAGCAGACTCGTAAAATGCAAAATTAATCGTAGTCCCTGTCTCTCTGAATTTCTCAGTAGACAGCCACGGCTTAAACAGCTCATTCATTGAGAGGGCAGAGATATCCTTTCAAATGCAGGCCTCTTGTTGCTAATGGCACTATTAGGAAAAACAAACAGGCATGTTAATTTCCAGAACAATGTGAGTAATAAACAGCAGCAGAAACGGTCTTAAGAGACACTGAGAAAGGAAAGAACAATTCTTTACCAAACTATCCTCGCCCGAGATGTTGGTGCGGCTCCGGCGGAGCGCGTGCATCACCAAGGTGACGCGCCCTGGCTTCCACAGATGCTGGCGCGCGACCGTCGCCAGTGATGAGGAGCAAAGAGTTAAACAGGGTTAGCTCCAAAGCTCTGGGTGCTGGAAGTCATTCTGGAAGCTGCGTGGTGGCACCGCTCCGGATCTGAACAGGTAATTTCATCTGTATGCTAATTAACAGATGGTCCTCGCCCGAGTCTGCTGGTGAAGCCTTGAGAACACGCTCTGTCACAGCTTGTGGGGAGCAGGAAGCAGCTTTCCTGCTAATGCATGGGGGAAGGGTAGGGGCACCCTTAGAGCTGCCCCTTCGACTTGCGCACGTCTCATCAGGTCCTTCGCTCTACGCTTTTTACAATGTCCTTGAGCCACCCCGAGGATTGACCTTTCAAAAGAGAGATTAAGCCATTTACCCAAGTCACCCAGGGTTTGATGGAGCCTGTTCACATCTACATAATCTGATTAGGATAGTAAAGCAGAAGGAAGGACTGCTACATCCTGAATCCAATAGCCTGATAGGCCGAGTCACAAAGGAAGCATCATCACTCCCATGGTCAGACTTCCCTCTCTAAGAGGACGAGGGAGCCACCCGTAGATATTGTTTTGAGCCCCCACTTCGTGGCACACTTGTAAGATGTTACCCCGCACCCCCCCCCCCCCCCACCCCTGGCGCCTTGAGACCCTCACGGGTGAGTAGCTGCCCTTTACCAGCCCCTGATTGATTGACTGATTGACATTTCTGTTCTTCTCTAACAGAATCCACCTGAGCCATATCCAGCTTTTAGGATTCTAGACTCGGTCTCCAGACCTAGCTTGCTCCACAACTCTTCTTACTTTCATCTACTTCTCCCTCCAACCTTTGCCTGCTCAGAGCCATCCACTATAAACAAAATGTCTCAGAATGGACGCCCGGTGCAGAAACTAGCTAAATGGAAAATGATCATAAAAAGTACCATAAAGGGACCTGCAGAGATGCTGAAAGCTGCCTGCTCACTGAAAACCATAAACTACACACCCGTTTTTCACATTTCTTCATCCATCACACTGCTAAGCGCTGCACTCCTTAACGTGATAACTGCACCTCGGTAGACCTCATGCTAGGCATCGCAATACTTCCCACTTGGGATCAAAACAAAACACCATTCCACACGCCCTAAATGGTGTAGCATGCTTCCAATGTAGCCAGGCGCTTAAGCATCCCATACTGGGGTGGTAACTAAGAGATATATATATATATATATATGTATATATATATATGTATATATATATATATATTCACTGAAAAATCATAGGTTTCAGGCACATTATAGTTAGGAATTAGCATTTAAAAAACCTTTGAAATTCACTGAAAAAACCATAGGTTTCAGGCACGTTATAGTTAGGAATTAGCATTTAAAAAACCTTAGAAATTCACTGAGAAAACCATAGGTTTCAGGGGCGTTATATTTAGTTGGACATTACCCTCGTACAAAACCCGTGAAATTCCCCCATTATAGTTAGTTCAGCTAACTATAACTCGCGCGCCCACAATGCACTGCTGATGCCTTCACACATTACATCACTCATGACATGGTCAGTGACACCACTCATGACATCACTGATGACATCTCAAAATACATCACTGATGACATCATCCTTGTGATAGAGTGGCAGACCTCCTCTCACCCTAATATAACCTTTGATACACACACTCAAAAATAGAAACTAACATTTTCAAAACAATGGACATACCAATACCAGTTACAACAACCTATTCAGTAATTCCAAGATCTACATACACATCCACTCATTCACCAACAGTCCTATACAGTCACTCATACATGTACTCACTCATCATAAGTACACATACAACAGAAGTCCTCAAAGACGAAGAAAAGTGCAGGAAGAATCAAGACATGTGCAGAAAGAACCAACAGAGGAGCCGAAAGAGGCCTTGTTACAAAATCATCCTATTCCCACAACTTTTTCAGACGGGTACTGGTGTTAACTTACTCTGACTAGCCAGGCCTAGAGCCAGTGGTATGCTAAAAGACACTTAGAATACAGTGAAAACATCTACATACACTAGGGAACACTATGCGTTGGGGTACCCCTGTGATTAGCATGACCTCCTCTGTAAATCCCTAGTACATAATAGGGCAGGGGGATTAAAACTACCTCTTAAAACGCGCCACGGGGTGCGTTTGCACACTGGTGAAGGGTGGGGGGGAGCCTGAGGTGACGTGTGCATACACGCCCTGTGGGCGTTTTAAGTTGGGGGATAAAGTCCCCTTGAAACCTGAGGGTCCCTGGGGTCAAACTAGCCCACTAGGTACCTCCAGTAAGCGCCACAGAGCTGCATTGTAGAGAGGAGTAAAAAGAGGCACGGCCTAGACCACCTCTCTGCAACGCAGCGCAGTGGCACTTACTGGAAGGACCTGGTGGGCTAGTTGGCCCCCAGGGTCCCTCAGGATTGAAGGGGAATTATTTCCCCAACTTAAAACGCGTCACAGAGCGTGTTTGCACACGTCACCTCAGGCCCGTTCCCTCCCTTCACCACTGTGTAAACGTGGCCTGTGTCCGTTTTATGTTGGGAGATTAGGTCCCCTTGAATCATGAGGGTCCCTAGGGTCCAACTAGCCCACTAGGTACCTCCAGTAAGCGCCACAGAGCTGCGTTGCAGAGAGATGTACAAAGTGGCACGGCCTGGACCATCTCTCTGCAACGCAGCGCAGTGGCGCTTACTGGAAGCACCTGGTGGCCTAGTTGGCCCCCAGGGTCCCTCAGGATTGAAGGTGAATTATCTCCCCAACTTAAAACATGCCACAGGGCGTGTTTGCACACGTCACCTCAGGCCCCGTCCCCTCCCTTCACCACTGTGCAAACGGCCCGGGGGTGGCGGTTCCCAGGGCTGCGGGGGGGGGCAGTCGCTGGTGTTGAGAGTGCTCCATACAGGAGCTGCTTTCCACCTAAACTTGAGAACTACCCAGAGTTCTCTGCTTCTTTTTTGCATAATTTATTTGTCACTCTATGCCTGAAAGGGTATTTCTTTGACTTATACTGGGTGCTCCCTTGTGTCTGGACAAAGCTATACCTCTCTGAAGAGCTCTAATTAGAGCGAAACACTGTGTCAGGGGTTGCTTTTATTCATTTCAGGTTGGCTTGATTGGTATTTTACCAATTCAAAGCTGTAATACTGTGCCTGGAGTGGTAATTGGCTTTTGTCATTTTACAGCTTGGCAAGGGCAGCACTGTGCTAGTCCTATGCTTAAAGACTTTGCTGTACAAATGGCAAAAGACTTTGTCCTTTTCTATCTCGGCGTGGATGGCACTGTGCTAATCCTATGCTTAAAGATTTTGATAGAAAAACAGACATTTCAGGTGAGCAGATCTAGAGTGTCGCTGGTGTTGAGAGTGCTCCATACAGGAGCTGCTTTCCACCTAAACTTGAGAACTACCCAGAGTTCTCTGCTTCTTTTTTGCATATATATATATATATATATGTTTTTCATATGTGTGTATATATACACACGCACATTCATATATATGCGCGTGTGTGTATATATACATATATATATATATATATATATATATATATAAAATCCATATATAGATAGATAGATATAAATAGGGTTTGTACCTGCCAGTAAAATTTATACCAAGCACATGTACTTACCATGCATGCCTTTACCACGAAAATGTAAGTACTATACAGATAATTATGGTACCATACCCTCTTTCATTCTTGATACAGGGGACCTTCTACGTAAATTGGGCGATGTAGTGTGGCATGATGACTATTTACTCATCTCTCTTGATGTCTCGTCACTTTATACAAGTATTCATCACAGAGACGGACTTAAGGCTGTTGATTACTATTTGAGTAAACATTCTATCTGTTTCTTTGAACACAACAAAATGCTAATGTCAATTATTTCTATGTGCCTAGAGAATAATTTCTTTTTATTTCAAAGACAAGTCTATCAGCAGATCAGGGGCGTGGCTATGGGGGCCTGTTTCTCCCCAAGTTACGCCTGTATGCATATGGGACTTTGGGAGGAACAGGTCCTCAGGTCATCATTTGAAGAAATTATGTCTAACCATATAGTACGCTGGTACAGGTACATTGATGACCTTCTTATTATTTGGAAGGGCCCGGAGATTGGGGCTCTCCAATTCATTGACAACATCAACGAGAACAATTTAAATTTGAAGTTCTCAGGTCAAGTTAGCTGTGAAAGCATTTGTTTTTTGGATGTTGAACTTTTCATCTTTAACAACCATTTACACTCGAGACTCCATAGGAAGGCAACTGCTGGTAACTCATTATTACACGCTTCTAGTCACCACCCTGCACACTTGATCCACAGCATTCCCTTTGGGGAGATGTTGCGCATCAGAAGAGTGTGTACCATTGATTTTGACTGTTTCAGGGCACAGTCTGAATGCCGGGCCAGATTCCTTAGACGGGGATACACCGCCAGAATGATAGATACAGCCGTGTCTAAAGCTAACAAGCAGGGTAGAACACAGGCATTGGCCATTAAACCGTCTATCGTTCCTACTATTGAACCAGGGACTTCACAACCACCCAGATTAATTCTAACCTATTCTAACCTATAGTAATCAACAACACACTATAAGAAAGATTATCAATAGAAACTGGGCGTTGGTTAAAAGTGATCTGGTGTTGGCCAATACCCTTTCTCGGTCACCTAATTTGACTTTTAGAAAGGCACGCTCAATGAGTGATTCCCTTGTCACGAGTAGCCCGGAGTTGGTTGAGAATACAATGTGGTTATCGACCAGCAAAGGTTTTATTAAGTGTGCTAGTTGTAAAGCATGTAAACATGGAGTGAATAAAACAGAATATACTACTCCATTGAGCAACAGGATCACCAAAATTGATAAAAAACTCACCTGTAAAACGGAGTTTGTTATCTATGTGCTTGAGTGTTCTTGTGGGTTACGCTATGTGGGCAATACAAGACTCCAGGCCCATAAAAGGATACTTAGCACATTTGAGCTATTAACCATGGTGATCCAGCATATCCAGTAGCTCGTCATTTTGATGAAGTACATGCAAGGAGATCTAGTGAGTTGCGATATTGCTTGATAGACTCAGTTCCTCCCCTGAGAAGAGGTGGGAACCGCAATTCTCTGCTAAGGAAATTGGAAACCAAATATATATTGGAGTTGGATAGCAAAATTCCAAATGGATTGAATTCTAGTGAGGACTTTTTTACCCATCTATGAATTGTCAGTTTCTCGACATATAATCCTGCTATCCCCAAACATGTGAGCTGCTAGTTTTTAACCTAATTTTGATATTGTAGAAATATTCCATTTAATCACAATTTTGCACAGTAGGTTAGGGACACAACTTTGGGTGACATCAGGCAGACAACAAACTATAGGTGCTTCAAGTATTCGTTAGTGCAATAGCCCACTGGGGCAGTATTGGTCATTTGCCTGTTATGCCTCTAGCACTCCTAACAGGGTGACAATAGGGTACAAGCGTAATCTGTACAACATGATATTGAATATATTGGGTTTTGATATTGTTACAATTTGATGATATCAAGATATGAACTAGGTATTTTACCTGTATGTTTTCTTCTAGTATTTATTCTTTGTCACTCCGTATCAATGGTTCACATATAGATGTTTTTAACATGTTTTACAATGTGTACTATTTTTGATATGATGATAGTGTTCGTTTAACCCCGTTTGACTTTTAAAGTATATTTATTCATTTATTAGTCATAATATGAATTGTCTGAACATAATTTTGGTATTTAGACCAAAACTTTGCGATATTTTGCACACATCAAAGTTAGAATGCATATTAGAGGAATTTAAAGCATTATATGTAGCACTCTGCTAAAATTTCTTCCGTTTCCATGATGATGAAACGGAAGTGTTTGTTTGTCTTTCCTGAGCATTGTCACTTTAAATTGTGTGAAATGAGCCATGTGATGTATCATGTGACCAAGGCCCCTAGAGGGTTGAACCCCGTAATGGCGGCGGTGCAGGGCACGGAATAAACTCTAAAGGCACTTAACTTGGGTTCGCTTCATCCTTTCCAACATTCAGGATTGCAGGACGAGTACTGGATATATATATATATATATATATGTTTTTCATATGTGTGTATATATACACACGCACATTCATATATATGCGCGTGTGTGTATATATATATATATATAAAATCCATATATAGATAGATAGATAAAAATAGGGTTTGTACCTGCCAGTAAAATTTATACCAAGCACATGTACTTACCATGCATGCCTTTACCACGAAAATGTAAGTACTATACAGATAATTATGGTAGCTGCGTTGTAATGACTGCGTTGTAAAGGCAAGCGTGGTACGGGTATGCGCTGTCCCAACCTACATCCCTCCTGAAGCAGCATTGTGCAGGACCCCTCCTGTGCTGCAGCGCCCTCTCTCAGCCACCAAAGGTCCCTCTTTCACTGGCAGAAAGAGCTGGAGTTGCTTGACCTTTGATGTTTAAAGCACCGGGGAATCAAAACGTGGGACAGTGCGTGTCCCACAGTGGCTCTGCGTGGGCTCCGGGACAGAAGCTACAACGGGGGGGAACACATCTACGAAATGTGAGACTGGCCACCCCGCATGCCAATCCAATACCTTGAGCTTGTAGTAACTCCCCAGGGTGTATGAATTCTGACCAGCTGTACCCACTGCCTTTCCAGAGGCCTCTAGTTACCCACCGGGCTGGCTGGCTTGGCTTCTCTAACCCAACCTCGACCTGCTCCACCTCGTACGCCCTAAGGACCCTCAGCACGCACCCGAGGATGGATGGAGAGCGTGAGGTTCTCGGAGCGCGGAGTCTCCCCAGACACTCGGATACATTTGTGCACGTGTAAATGAAAGCACTTAGCAGACATCAGCGTCAAACCTGAGCTCTGAGACGAGCGTGATTTGTAAGCTGCATCCTGGCAGCAAAGCAGGATCTGCAGAGGGTTCCGTGGGAGAGCAAGACAACCGTTCAAGGTAAGCGGAAACTGAGCTGATGTGCATTAAGCACCGACTCGGCTTCTGTACAGGGCAAAGCAGCTGCTGAAATGGCTCCATGACCTGCGGTGTATCACCCACGCGCCGGCAACCTGAGGGGCAACCCTGTTGTCTCAAGGAGAAGCCACTTATTGGCTCCGCAACCAGAGGGATAGGTCTGCTGTCTTACCGAAGACGCGTTTATTACCACTGTAACCAGAGGGATAGCACTGCTGTCTTACCCGAGAAGCGGTTAACACCTCTGTAACTAGAGCGACAACTCTACCGTCTCACCTAAGAAGCATTTATCATCTTTGTAACCAGAGGGATAGCACTGCTGTCTTACCCAAGAAGCGTTTATCATCTCTGTAACCAAAGGGGTAGCTCTGCAGTCTTCCCTAAGGCGCATTTATCACCTCTGTAGCAAGCGGGATAGCTCTGCTGTTTCACCTCATAAGCAATTATCACCTCTGTTACCAAAGGGATAGCTTTGCTGTCTCTCCTAACACGCGTTTATTGCCTTTGTAACCAGAGTAATAGCACTGCTGTTTCTCCTAAGAAGCATCTGTCACCCTTGTAACCAGAGGGATAGCTCTGCTGTCTCTCCTAAGAAGCGTTTATCACCTCTGTAACCAGAGGGATAGCACTGTTGTCACACCCGAGAAGCGTTCATCGCCTCTGTAACCAGAGGGCTAGCTCTGCAGTCTCACCTAAGAGGCCTTCATCACCTCGGGAACCAGAGGGTTAGCTCTGCTGGTTCACCTCATAAGCATTTATCACATTTGTAACCAAAGGGATAGCTCTGCTGTCTCTCATGAGAAGCATTTATCACCTCTGTAACCAGAGGGCTAGCTCTGTAGTCTCACCTAAGAGACATTTATCACCTCTGGAACCACAGGGATAGCTCTGCAGTCTCACCTAAGAGGCATTTATCACCTCTGAAACCAGAGGGTTAGCTCTGCTGTTTCACCTCATACGCATTTATCACCTTTGTAACCAAAGGGATAGCTCTGCAGTCTCACCTAAGAGGCTTTTATCACCTCTGTAACAAAAAGGATAGCTCTGCTGTTTTACTTAAGAAGGGTTTATCACCTCTGTAACCAGATAGCTCTGTTGTTTCACCTCATAAGCATTTATCACCTTTGTAACCAAAGGGATAGATCTGCAGTCTCACCTAAGAGGCATTTATCACCTCTTCAACCAGAGGGATAGCTCTGCAGTCTCGCATAAAAAGCATTTATCACCTCTGTAACCAGAGGGATATCTCTGTTGTCTCACCTCAGAAGCGTTTATCATCTCTTTATACAGAGGGATACTTCTGCTGTCCCACCTCAGAAGGGTTTATCATCTCTGTAACCAGAGGGGTAGCTCTGCAGTCTCACCTAAGGCGAGTTTATCACATCTGTAACCAAAGGGATAGGTCTGCTGTCTCACCTTAGAAGCATGTATCACCTCTGTAACCAGAGGGATAGCTCTGCTATCTCACCTCAAAAGTATTTATCACCTCTGTAACCAGAGGAATACCCCTGCTGTCTCCCCTAAGAAGCATCTATCAACTCTGTAACCAAAGGGATAGTTCTGCTGTCTCACCTCAGAAGCGTTTTTCATCTCTGTAACCAATGGACTAGCTCTGCTGTCTCCCCTAAGAAGCGCTTATCAACTCGGTAACCGGAGGGTAACTTTTGTCGAACACAGGAACCGATTAACACCTCTTTAGCCAGGGGGATAACTGTTCTTTCCCACAGGAGCCACTTATCTCGTCTGTAATCCGAGGAACAGCGCTATTGTATACATACCATAAGTAAGGCTCCATTTTTTCTGTTTTTACAGATTTTTACAGATATATACAGACAGAAAATAATTTGTTTTCTTGCTGCATTTATTTTTAAAAGTGGATAAACACAAAAAGTGTGCTACTTTCAAGTGCCTCTCCGTGCTGTCTTTCATGACTTACAGGCCAGCAGCTGAGCAGATGGACAGCATGGGAAATTAAAAAACAGGCTGAATTTTCTTTAAATAATGGCATAGGTCAACATACATTTATGGTATAAATTGTAGTATTAACCAGTGGATGTATTGTTGTGTAATATTTGACAGCCTAAATAGCTAAAACACGACAGATATCAAAGTATGTGTGTGTCTATCAGTTAAATAAATAAGGAAACGTACAGTTTTATAAATTCATTTATGCGCAAAACACAAAATAAATATGGATAAATACAGATGGAAATGTTAAAAAAAGAAATACCATAAAACCGGGAGCCCAATCTATAAGTAATGTAGCACTTCAGTGACCAGAGGGATAGCTGTGCTGTCGAAAGTAGGAACCGTTTACCAACTGAGTGATGAAGGAAAAGCCCCGCTTCCTAAGGAAGGACCATTTACTAACTTGGTAACCACATGAACACATCTGCTCCCAAAAACATGAACCAATAAACTATGCACACTGAGTGCCAAAAAGTGTGAGCAGATACACATTTGTAAATTCAAGTATTCAAATTATGTTCAAGCCTCAGAGGTCCCTGAAAGAGAAGAGTACCTAGCAGAACAGCGTGGCTGGGACAGTGGTGACATACTGTCCTTTTTGGTTTAGTCTGGCCTGTTCTCTGTTGAAGAGGAACATGTACCCATCTTTGAAAGCGATGGATGGTCTTTCTCAGGGGTATAGCCAAGTCTAATGGCATCCAAAGTTGAGAGTACCTACTACCCTCTTCAATCTGTGGGGAGATTGATTATAACTAGGGCTCCCTGTTTTCCGTTTTTACTGATTTTTACAGATAAATACAGACAGAAAACATTTATTTTATTGTCAGTATTTATTTTTACATGTGGATAAAAACAGACATTGGGTTACTTTTTGAGTAATTTGAAATACTGTCTAACATGACTGCCAGACCAATAGCTGTGTGGATTGATAGGTAAGTGGGCTAAAAAAGAAATGAATTTTAGTAAGGAGGCTTTAACAGCAGTAGATATGTACAAGGTTAATACTGAAATGTGCATATTTTCTTAAAAGTGCATTAATTTATCTTCTGCAGGTGTTTACAGCATTGAAACCTAGCAGGCATTCAATCATGAGTATATTTACCGGTTAAATAGATGTGGAAATATACTAATTTTGGCTTCATTTTTCCACAAAACCCTAAATAAATATGGATAAATACAGATAAACTTAGCAAAAAATAAATATGGATAAATACAGACGGAAACGTCAATAAAATAAATACTATAAAGTCAGGAGCCCTAATTATAACTTTGGGCACACCCGTTTTTACCTGTAAACTTGAAGGGACGCAGCCTGGTATATCCTTACAACTCACCATAACTATGGTCTGTACATTTTTGCGTAGCTGCATATACTGTGTGCTGTACATGGTTTCTTGTTGCATGTGTGTTGTGTAATGGCCAAACCTTGTGAAATGTTAATGACACAGTGGATGCCTGCACAGAAAGATGGTTCCCCTTCAGATTGCCTTTTATTCTTTCTTGTAAATGTGACAACCTTCAAGCCGAGGGCCATCCTCAGAGACAATGTAGGGTGGGTTAGGGATTACAGCCAGGCCCGCTGGAATTATGTGATTGTGTGGCTGCAGCGATTTTCGCATAATTATAGATTTGCCGGTTTTGTGACATAATCCATCATATGCTGCATAATCTGCAGATAAAAAAAAAAAAGATTATGTTTCTAACAGTGGAAGGTCTTTTGCCTGGTCATCTTTCTGTTGCTTATTGCTATATTTGGGTATTAAACTGGTACTACTGCGGTGCACCCAATACCCAGAGTGTTAACAAGTGTAAAAAGTGCAAACTAATGAAGTAATACTATAGAAAATGTGCCACATTACGCTCCATAATTTGCTTTTTCTTGCTGCACAATTTACTCAACCCTGCCGCATAATTTGGCCCTGTCCTGCCACATAATTTCAGTGGCCCCGATTATAGCTTAGCCAGCTCCACTCACCACAGTACTTGAGCTCTGCCTACCCTTTATGTTGAACTTGTCGCAATACACATAACGTGTTTGGCTGCTGTCTATCTCTCAATAACCTTCCCATAATGCAAAAGAAGAAGGTAAGAACAGTGGCAGCTCCTCCGCTAGGATGGAGGAGCGTTGCCCCACTGCTGTGCAGCAGTGAAATAAAGGAGAAATAAAATGATAATAACTCAAGGTTATTATCCTTTAATATTTTCCTGCATCGGCAGCTTTGAAAGGTAGGATGGGGCTGCTCTGACACTGGAGCAATAGGAGTGGTCAGAACATTAGCAAGTGCGCTTGAATGTTTGTCCGTCCGCCTGGGGCCGACCAAACATTCATGTGCACTTAGCATGTTGGGCCCTTGCCCCTTAGCATGTTGCATTCATGCACCCTTAGTATGTTCTGCATTACAGCCTGGGTGGAGAACAGGCTCAGGCTCCCATTGCCTGGCTGAGCACAGTATTGCGGCGCTCAGACTAATCACAACGCTATATTGCAGATTTGTGGTTGGCTTAGGGGAACCTGGGTGCTTACCAATCACAATGCTGCATCGTAGGATTGTGATTGGCTTAGGGAGTCTCGGTGTGCTTCCTTTCTGTTCCAGCGGTGCTGAGGGACGGAGGAGAGAAGCGGCGGTACAGTAAGTTTAAATTAAAAAAAAAATCTGAATTATTTCCATTCTCTTTAATTCCTCCCAACCGCCACCCCTGGTCAGTGTCAGGTGCCACTGGGTAAGAAAGCACTTGAAGATGTAGGGCTCAATTCACAAAGGTAGCTTACATGTAGTGAAGTTACGACGGTGGAGTCTCTGCACTTGGGGGTGGAGTCTCTGCACTTGGGGCATTGTGGAGATTCGCCTCGTGTGTGGAGATTTCACCCTGAGTGAAGAGACTCGGCAGTCCTAACTTTACTACAGGTAAATCATTTTCGGCCTCATTAGGATAGCGGCTGAACTTTCATCCGACCGCCATCCATTCGGAAAAGAGACTGCCCGACTACAAGTCGGTGGTCACGCAGTCCGAATAAGGATGCGACCGCACCACGGCAGCCGCAATGTCTATTTTATGTATTGTGACAGGTACTGCGGGTGCAGCACCCGCCGCCGTTCATTAAATATGTCTGACACATATCCCTGCACTACATGGCAGATACTATACGGTGCCTGCCACATGTTGCAGGGATATAGGAGGGCACCATAGGTGGCCTCAAAAGCCAAAACTGAGGCCCATGGGCCAAGGGGGGACCCTCTACTGGCCCCCAATGTCCCTTTCCACTTGCCTTTTCATGGGGGGTTCACTGTCATGTAAGGGCCAGCAGAAAGGAACATTGTAATGCCTACGGCGGTGCCTGGCAGGCACCACCACCATTGTAGGCATTATTCTGCCTCTGACAGACCAACGGGCTCCTCGAGCCCGTTGGATCCAGGGCGGTTGGTCTTTCCGATCGTCACACATCCACCTGCTATCCAGATGCGGCGGGCAGAAAAAGTCATTGCGATGGCGGTGGGCTCGAAAAAGAAGAGAAAGATGCCTCATTGAGGGAGAGGAAACCTAAGGTTAAGTAGTCTATTACCAACTGGTTATTTGGCTTCAATGTGTACATGCCTGTGATGTTGGAAAATATGCTGGAATTGTGGCTTCTATGATATTCTATTTGAATAAAATACCTAAGGCTTATCCCAGAGTTCAAGTGAGTCAAAAAGTTTAGAAAGAAAGGAGAGTATGTCATGAAATGCTCCAACTAACGGTTTCTTACCCACACCAATCCAGGTTTACAGGTTGCTTCCTTGGCTTAATTTATACCCCAACTGGGTGGCAGTGAAGATGTTAAACTTTGGCTTTTCCATGGGTTTCAGGATCCCAGAACAGGGTATAACCCCCATTCCCCACTGGAGAAACTTGATTTCATCCCACCTGCACCAGGGGGAAGTGAAAAAGAAGATAGCGAAGAAGGGCACATGAGGGAGAATTGCTGGCATATTTTTGTTGCCCCCTTTTGCTGACTTTGTTTGCTCCCCGCTGGACGTAGTACCTAAAAAAGAACCTGGGCAGTTTATACTGATTCATAACCTCTCTGCCCTGAGGGGCTACTCAGTGAATGATGCTATCGGCTCCCATTCTTGCTGAGCCAGGTACTCTACAGTGGACCAGGCATTGATCAAACTTTGTGAGCTGGGCACAGGTGTATTACTGGCAAAAACTGATATTGAATACGCCTTTAGACTCCTCCCAGTGCATCTAGATGATTATCACCTGCTGGCATTCAAATTTGGTGACCACTACTATTATGACAAGTACATGTCAATGGGATTTGCAGTTTCTTGCTCCTATTTCAAAATGCTCAGCTCGCTGCTACAATGGATAATCACACAAACAAACTGGGCACCAGGATGTCATTCACTATTTGGACAACTTTCTGATCAGGGGCCTGCCCGGTTCAGAGTCACTGATGTCTTCATTCAGAGACCTGCAGGTCCTCCTGGCACCTGACATAGCTGTTGGCCACTCCACATGCATCACTTTCCTAGACATTGAGATAGTAATGGTGCCAGGGGAATGCCGCCTCCTCTCAGACAAGGTACACACCTTCTGTAAATCTATTGACATCACTTTAGGACTTAAGAAGGTAGCTCTGCAACAGCTTCAGGTGTTAGTTGATCAGCTGAATTTTGCCCTGAGGATCATCCCCGTGACCCTTGCAGATGAATGATGGCCTCACACACAAGCATTATCTCACACAGTTTTAGGCTGAGGTGAAGGAGAATTAGAATCTGGCACCGTTTTCTGCACCAATTTAATGGCTCGTCATGTGGCTTATGTGGCCGATATCCAATCACACTCTTAGTCTGTTCGCTGATTCAGCTGCCAGTGTGGACTTAGGGGCTGTTATTGAGGGGCAGAGTGCTGCAGGGACAACTGGACCTCTTCCTGGTGTGACAGTGAGTCACTATGAGTGTGGCTCCTTTGAATTGTTTCCCATTGTTGTAGCAGTGACCAAATGGACAGAGGTGTCTAAGAACAGAAGTGTTATTTTCTGGTCTGACAACATGGTAGTGGTCGTGGCTATTATTATACAAGGGGCTTCTTGCAAGTTGGTCCTGAGGTTGTTGAAGCTTTTAGTCATGCTGTGCCCAAAATTGAATGTTTTATTTAGAGCTAAACATGTGGCTGGGATTCACAATAACACTGCTGATGTCATGTCACACTTCAAGTTGCAGGAATTTTTGGATCTTTCACCCTCGGGCATAAGAGAAAATGAGTTCCTGCTATATCTGTGGAAGACTGAAGTCCCACCCTACCGGAGTCCCACCCTACCGGATCTGGTGACGGCCTCCCTAACGAAGCACATGTGGGTGTCTTATGAGAAATGTTTTGTGCATTATAGGTCCTTTATGCATGAGCTTAACATTTCATAAATATTTAAGATCAATCCCATTTGTCTTTTCCAAGGAGCCTTGAGAAATCTGGGCAGGCCGGTATGATACACTAGGGCACACCTCACAGCTATTGGCTTCTTTGCCAAGCTCAGAGGCTTAAGGGATGTAGCAATAGCTTTTTAGTCAGGAAGGCATTGTCTGGTTAGACTAGACTAGGAGGCAGTGTTGATGATGGGAGACCTCTCAATGTGCAAATCCTGTGAGTCATTTTATACAAGTTACGCAAGGTGTGCAGCTCACTGTACAAAGTTACACTGTTCTCAACAGCATTTGCAGTGGCATACTATGGTGCCATCAGGGTTAGCAAGGTAGTGAGGTGGTCTGGGTCAGACTATGCAGGGGGTTTAAATTGGGCGGATATTCACCTACACAAAGATAGGCTGTCCATTTGACTGAGGAGATTCAAGATTGATCTGGAGGGGCACTGCACCTTGTAGGAAACTGCCTGTTTTTACATGGTTACCCCCCACCTTTTCCTTGGTATCTGGTGCAACTTTGACTGAGTGTGTGCTGGGTTCCTGTTAACCAGGTCACCAAAACCAGTGTTCTTTTTCTAAACTGTATGAATGTTCCACAATTGGCGCACCTTCAAGATCCCTGTAAGTCCCTAGTAAGTGGTACCACTGGTACCTAGGGTCTTGGAATTAAAGAGGGTCCCTAAAGGCTGCAGCCATCATTAGGGACCCCTCACCAAGCTCATGCAAACTGCCATTGCAGCCTGCATGTCTTGGTGCAGAGAAAACCGTAGAGTCGACACAGCACACATCCCTGTGTGCCATGCCTGCCAGCACCACATGTGGCATAAGTAAGATGGCCCTACATCCGGCCTTACAGTCCAAAGCCATGTGTGGGCATATCTGCAGGAGTAGATATATCCCGTTGATATCTAAGTCCACCCAGAGATATTGCAAGTGCACAGGGAAGCCAAACCGAGTACATGGGCTGGATACTCATCATTACGAGTTCCCCAGCTACATGATGGCTTCACTGTACCCCAACGTGTTTGGTACCAAACACCTCATCTTATTAAACCCACACTGATGCCAGTGCTGGATTTATTAATAAAGGCACACAGAGGACACCTTAGAGGTACCCCCTGAAACTCTACCAACTACTAGTGTGCTGACTGACTGCTCTCAACCTGCCAGCTACCATAGACATGTTTCTGACCTCCCGAGGTTAGAGTCTTTGCTGCCGGAGGTCAGGAATAAAGCCGGCTCTGGGCAGAGGAGTTCACACCTCCTCCAAGCAGGATGGGCATTCCAGAGCAGGAATGTTTAAAGGCCCTGCCATCTTTGTCATGCTACCCCGGGCCTCTCCCGATAGTGGAGGACATTCAGCCAGCACCACCCCAGGGTGGGCCAGCTGATGTGGACCCCACTTCTTAGATTCCTCTATGTTGTTTTGGATGGAATTAGCATTCTAGGGTCAGGGTTATGTCCACTTCCACAGGAAGTGTTCTTATAGGGGGTGTAGACACCCTAAAGCCAGGTAGCCCATTGGCTACTACCTGTCACACCCCATAACACCCCTAAATTAAGTGTTTAGGTGGCACCCCTGAACCCAAGAACTCAGATTTAACACATCAACAGAAGAAGGACGAAGAAGGGTCACTGCCTGGCAAGAACGGCAGCAGGACTTTGGCACAAAACCATGCCGTGCTGAGCCCTCTCTCGACAACCGCGACAGACTGACACATCCGGTGAGCTGAAGAACTACCAAAGCCTTGGGTAGCTTGCCAGCACTTCAAAAACTATTGACAGTCTCCCCTGGAGTAGAGGAGCTACAACCCTCCAGTCCGCAGGCACAGACAACTGAGTCCAGACCACTATCTTGCAGCCTCCCAGCCAGACCAACGCAACATATGATCAGGAGAAGGTCCTCGTGCTCTGCAAGGTCAGATCTGTCTCCCCACCAAGTGTGAAGACACCAGGACCAACCAGAGCCATGCCATACAACCCCCCGGGTACCGCATGGCCAACACTAAACACCAACAGCGAGAGCCCAGTCCGGGTTCTCACTGCACCAGGACAAAGTAGCCATCGAGGAACGTTAGCATCACTGAGACCCACTTTGAGAGTGACCCAACTGTTTTGATGTTTCCTCTGCCAACTGTTTGTCTCTGACCGTGAGGTGTATCTTTGCACACCAAGTTGAGCCGACCTAACTACTCTGCCCCCGAGTCACCTGGTCCTGATGAACTGCCTGTGTCCCCATGCTCCAAGACCCCTTGCGACCTCAGCTCCTGTTTGGGAACCCTCAAACTTGCCTGTAAATCCCCCCCTGTGCAGCATCATTTCAGATGGTCTCCTTTCTCTGTAGCGCCAGCTACCAGCTCCACTAGCAACATGCTCCCGGTAGAACCAGGGCAGTTCCAGAAGAGATGCTGGTAGTATTTTGAACCTTGGCCTACTACTATCCCGATCCCAGAAGGTGAACCCCTGAAACTGACTGTACCTACCTTTATGCATCTTTCACTTTTCCTCCCATAGGATTGCATTGTGCATAAAAGCACACAGGTATGAATGTTTTACTTACCTGTGCATGTTTCTATCAAACTGTACTTAGCTTCAAACGAAGTTCTTGAGTTCAAAATATATATTTTTAGTACACTATATAGAGAGCCAGCTTTCTACAGACCTACAAAGAACTCCGAGCCTCCCGGGGTTCTTCTATCCGCCCGGAGGCATGCATGGAAACTTACTAGTCTATAAGGCCCAACTCCAATACTTCAGCACTATTTATACATTTAAATTGGAATTGCCACTCACACTATGAGTTCGTCGTGGTCTTGACCTGTGCCCTTAATGCCAAATGGGTGGATCCCTCAAGTTATTCTTTGTATTCTTTCAGAATTGTTGCAGCGCCTTTTGCGGCTCAGGAACATCGTTCCTACAGAGAGGTTCAGAGAATAGGCAGATGGTCATCTTTTTGCTTCAAGTGTTATATTTGACCAGACTTACAGTACGGGTGGCTTGTTCACTTTAAACAATCATCATGTGTTCCTCTCTTCATGCTTTTTTTTGCTTTCTTTTATTAGAATGATTTCCAAGGTGGTGTGTATCCTCAGCGATTTATTCGTGCAGCGAGGTATGTACAGGTTGCAACTGCTCCATAGACCAAAGCCGGATCTGCTGAAAGACATCTTCAGGTGGTGTAGAGTCGGGATTTTGCAGCCTCAACAATTGGTGAAACAGACCAGAGGTTGTGTGGGACTCCAGTTTCCAAATCTTGTCATCGAGCAACAGGGCGGTAATAACTTGGTGAACTTGGGCCGCAAAACGCTAGGAAAAGGCATCTTGAGGGAGTTCACTTGCCTAGGTCAGGTCTTCACAGATGCGGTCAAACATCACTTGGTGCCACATGATACTGCACAGTGGGCGTGGACATTAGGTCTAGGATAATTAATGTGTCCGTCAGCCAGCTTAACTCTGAGATGTCGGAATTGTGCCCAGGCCAAGGGTGCCCATGGAATATCCCTCACAAATTGAGGGAGAGGCGACTACATGTTTCATGGGTTGGGGGTGCATCTGTCTGGTGTAGGTACTGACCTCTTTATAGATGAAAAGTGGGCATAGGCTCAATCTCTGTAGTGGGGAGGGCAAAGGACCTTTTTGCCCTAGCCACCTGTGTGACGAGAGACCTACTTCCAAGCTTACTTGTAAACAACAAAGGGGACTTCCAACTCATGCTTCTTAGAGAAGCACAGAGGAGTGGGTGCAGCAATCATGCTTCATGTAGAGGATGTACATAACGGCCTTGGGCTCACAATTCAACAGTAGGTCATGGGGCTTTAGCTCCTGGTCCCACATCTTGTAGCTCCTCAAACATCCTGGTGTTGAAGGGGCAGGACCCTGGAAACATAGACAAGGGCACAGTGAGTTGAGACCGCCACTCAGAGATGCAAGTGGATTGCACCTGTACAGGCCATAGGGGATGAAGTATTGTAAAAGACCTTGATGTCAGAGTGTTCACGGCAAAGCCTTGTGCAAAAACGTTGTATGCTTGGCTTAAAATTTAAAGACAATGTACTCAATCACTTAGTGTGTTTTACTCCAGGTTTTGACAAGTGTATTTCAACGCTTGCGTTATGGTATCTATCCCACTTGACCCTTACGATGTCCATGTTATGTTGTGTTCTTCACACACTTGTAATAAACATAACCTTTACTGATAAACAGTTACTTGACTTGTCAGTGTCTCGTTTGGGTTTGTGGGGTGCGCAGCCCAGACTGGGGTCTCCAGGTCCTATGACCAGAGTGCCACGATGCATCAGAGGGGCGCCGTGTTAGAACCCGGGACCACCGTTGGCAGGAACACTCCCAGGCTTTTGCGATTCTCTGCCCTTTGGGTTGGGAGGGTCAGGCCTCACCTCTATGGTGCTGTTTGGTGTGGCCCACATTGTGAAATGTTGGCGAGCCGACGGTAAGCGGATGGGTGCCGCTTGAGGTACGTCTCATTTCCGTCCTCTGACAGGGGTATTTAGACCAGTCTGCCCCTTTTCTTCCAGATCATCATGGCAGCAGAGGAGGATTCCAGTGCGCTGAGGGCAGTGCAATTCACCCACCCACCCAGACCTCAAACCAGCGAGAAACTTGACACAACACCTACTTCCCACTTTACTTCTAAACAGCAGAGGGGACCTCCATCTTATAATTCCAAGAGCAGCACCGAGGAGGGGGGTGGGGTGCAGCAATCCTGATCCACACCGTAGAGTATGTACACATCGGCCTAAGGGTTTACCTGGCCGCTAACTCCTGAAGCGGCATTCCCCTCCATCTCTGAAGAGCCTCCACCCTGCAGGAATTCAGGAGAGACCTAAAAACCTGGCTATTTGACTAAAATCCCTCAGCAGCAGAACCCTCCCTCAGTGCCTGGATACACTCTTGGGTAATAAGCAGTGCTTTCGCGTTTGATTGACTGAAGGGTTTGGGCTCACAATGCAAAAGTGTAGTGCATGGGGCTGTACCTCCTGGTCCTACTACTTGTAGCTCCTGAGACATCCTGGTGTTGGAGGGGTGCGACCCTGTGGACACAGACAACGGCACAGTGAGTTGTGACCGCCCCTAGGAAATGCAGGTGAATTCCATGGTAAAACACCTTGTTGTTGGAGTGCTAACGTCAGAGGCCTCGTGTAAATTATTTGTATGCTTGCCTTAGATTTTAGGACATGTACTCATTCACTTACTGTGTGTTACTCTAGACTTTGACAGATGCATTTCAATGCTTGCTCTTTGGTGTTTATCCCACTTGACCCTTATGATGTCCATGTTACGTTCTACAAATGCTTGTAATAAACCTGACCTTTTCCCACAGTTACTTGCCCTGTCAGTGTCTTGTTTGGGTTTGAGGTTGGTGTGGCCAAGACCGGGGTCTCCAGGTCCCATAGAACCCAGAAAGCTTTGCCATGACAGTGGGAGAGCCTTCCTTGTGAAACTAAGCCACACCAAGCAAAATATCTTCTTCAGATGACATGCTAGGTACAGCTTCCCAATGTAAGTGCATGGGCTACCTACAGTGATGTAAGCATGGCCCTCAAGCTACTTACCTCTTTCCTCTGTGATCATGCTCAGATTGTAAAGATGGGTCAATTCTACTCGGCTCCCAATCATTTGGCATGTGGAGTCCCACAAGCCTCCTCTCTGAGCCCGACCCTTTTTACGTCGCGCCTGAGCCAGCGCATGCGCTGCAAGACATTTAGTACGTGGGTTTTTAAAGTGGTACCAAAGGCTTTTGCAGGCTACCAGCGTGCGGTTTCGCGCGCGTGCATGCGCGCAACAGCCATCTGACATTCCTCTCGCTGTTCCATGCCTCAGCGCATGCTCCTCCTCCTCCCCCACCTAAGAGCGCGTCTCACGCGCGCTTTCACCCCTCTCACTCTCACGCATGCAGCCGCCACCATTCCTCTCGCTCTCCTATACCTCAACGCATGCCCCTCCCCCACCACAGAGCGCGTCTCATGCGTGCTTTTCAAAAGTGTGGTCTACGTACTAATACAACCAACAGTTTTGTGCAAAGAAAAACATTTTTCAAATACAACGCATCTTTTTTGACAGAGCGTAATGTGAATCAATGGTACAACATTGCTCTACATTCGAGTAAAGCTGTATGCAGGAAGCTTGAAACACTTATGCCTCTCGACCGCATGTTCCTCTTTCGTACGACTTCCCTCTCGCCCCGGCTTTCTCCTAGGTGTAAAGACCCGGGCTGCTCACCTGCGGCATCCTTGGATTTGCTCATCTTAATTTCACCCTCTGGCTTGGGGAACAGCCTTCAAACCACCCCGGCGTTTAGTCAACAAGAACCAAGCATGCTGGGACCAACGTACACGGCCTTGACGTGACGCTTATTCACAGCCATTTTAGGAGGGGAATAATTACACATCGGGCCACTGTTGAGACGTATCACTGCCAGGCTGCAAGTCTGCGGCAGATATTCATGGGCTTGGTTATTGGATATTCACCGGAGGTGACGGCAGCGCGCTCATCCCCCTCCCAGCTTACACCTCCCCCCCTGGACGTTGCGAGAATCTAATACTTTAGAAGATAAGGCGAAGGAGGTGGCCATTTTATAACTGTTAGTTTGTCATTGATCAGTTATGTTATTAGATGGTTCAGGGTCACTGATAATTTATTTTATTGTCCAAATCTAACATTTTATTTTTAGTATAATCATAGCTGCCAAGGTTTCAGATTGCTGTGTGTGACAGTTCCACAATTTCAGTGTAATTGAGTGACATTTTAACGACTATGAGTGACACTTTCTCGTGAGCAAAATTAAGGAATAAAGACGGGGTAAACATATACATATCAGAAATGCACACCAATTTGAGCAATGAGAAACTCGAAGAAGCTCTAACAAGCATTGACATAGCCAATAGGTCTCACCTTTGGGACCTTTTAAGTATTTAGTTATGCAGAACAATATCCTTACTGCAACAACATTAACTGTTGCATGGCTAAACACTTATAAGGTCCCAAAACCGAGACCTATTGGCTATGCCAATGCTTGTTAATATCTGTCGCCCCACTGGCAGGGGTTGTAAGGTCATTTGGATTGGAGGTACTGTCCTATGCTGACGACATGTAAATGATGGTGTCTATTACTCACAGCATTAGGGAATCTGCTACCAATTTTAAAGATTGCATGCAGGGGTCTCCTCTTGGATGGTGGAGAACTACCTCAAACTTAATGGGGAAAAACAGAGGTCCTGATCTTTGGAAACCAACAGAACATCTGGTGACCAGATACGCTTGGTTGCTGCCCTGACCCTGTATCCCATGGTAAAAATCTTGGGGTCATAGTCGACAAATCTCTCTCTCTCTGAGTTGGCAGATTAGTAGAACGGTTTCCACATGTTTTGGGATCATTAGGATTCTCAGGAAAATCTCCCATTCCCTCTCTTTTGCCTCCCGAAAGAGGTGATTGCCTTAGTAATGTCCAGACTGGACAATTTAATGCCCTCTATTTGAGCATTAACAAAAGCCTGGTTCGTCGTCTGCAGCTAGTGCAGAACGCAGCAGCAAGGCTGGTGATGGATCTTCCAAAATACCACTCAGTTTTAGCCTCCCTGAGCAAGCTGCATTGGCTTCCTTTAAATCGAAGAATTCAGTTCAAAGCACTATGTCTTACCCACAAGGCTTTTTATGGCCCAGGCCGGGATTCTATTAAATGGCACTTCCGGCGCTATGTCCCTGCCAAGCAGCTTAGGTCAGCTAGTAAAAATCTGTTGGTAGTCCCAAGGTTCCAGAAGACTAGATGGGGAGGCAGGGCTTTTTCCATTGCCGCTGCTAAGCTATGGAACTCCCTCCCTGGCGATCTCTCTGGACAAATGTCTAACTCTCTTTTCCGCAAGACTCTTAAGACCTGGCTCTTTACAGAGACATCAGTTAGAGTTTTTTCTTTTCTTTCTGTATGACAATCCCTCCTGCAGCGCCTTGACGCCTCTGGGCTAAGTTCGCGCTTTGGAAATCTAATATTCATTCATTGATTCAAGTACTACATTTTTACAGCGCTTCATACCCCCGATGGGGTGGCGAAGCACTTGTGCCGGACAGATAACACGTTACCCCATAGATTTTGGACCTTGAGTGAGAGATCAAATGAGTGAACATGGACTTTGAGTATCTGTCCCAGTGGGATGCAAAGGCCAACGCCGGCCCCTTCTTGCCAGTGACATGACAGTCATTTGCCTGTTAAACAATGTACAACAAAGAAAGAAATCTGAATTTGCATTAGTGATGCCAACACATGCATGCGCACTATGCCTCTGTGCTCTTCAGATATGTTGGCAAGAGTAACTAATCTGACAGTCCATTTAGATGCCTTTCAGGACTCAGACTGCGCAGTCTGCGTGGTCCAATCACCAGCTGCGCCGCCAGCCTTCGAGGGACTCCGGGCAGGATATTTAATTCAGCCGCTTCGCGCCTAATTGGAACAATCTATTGATTCCACAGGAGGGTTTCATTATCTTGTAATTTCCACTCCTATTATTTGCGCTGGGAAGCCTCCATGCTGCCTAAAATAGTCAACATAATTTAAGAAGCCCTGATATTGTGTTACACAGACAGGTGCTAGCATGGTCTGCTAAATGCTTCACGAGCTGAAAATGGAGAAATCGGGTTCATCATCTTTCATTACCAAGGAATAGCAGAAGGAGGAGTGAGCAGGGCACAGCTTAGATTCAGTGGTGTAACGTCATTGGTGCAGCAGGTGCAGTGGCACCGGGCACAGAACTCTGAATATTGCTGTATTTCACATTTCTAACATAGGCCAGGGGGGCATTTTCTTCCTTGCATTAGGGCCTGTGACACACTGGCTATGCCAATGCTTAGATTCATGGCATGATTTATAGTTTGGACAAGAGCATGTGTGATTCCACCCAGATGCGAATCGCTGGACATTGCTTACCGGATCTGAAGGGCGTTTTACAGGTGTAAATAAGACAGTCATTTTTTTCAGAAAAACAGATGTAACTAAATAGTTCACAGAATCTGAAATGCAAATCACTCATTCCGGATGGCTTGACTTGAGAATGTGAGAAAAAAATACAGTATAATGGACGACACTGCGCTTCCTGCAACTACACGCGGGAAATTTTGTGAGGTGCTAATGAGTTGTATACTTGCCGCTGAAACCTGGGGTCACCAACAGGTCACTTCAAAGCTTCTCAAGGCCACTCAGCATTCCATCCTTCGGGGGACGGCAAATGGAGCAGCATTAAATTGTGGAACAGTAGTAGTGCTAGGTAAGGTTCTTAGAGACAGAGCGGCATGAAGGGCTATTTTTTACATCTGGCCAAAAAGAATTGCGAGCCCAAAAGTTACTCAATTCTCTATGGTGCAAAAACTGTTCCATTCTCGATGACCGGATAAAGTAGCTCGGCCGCGCTCATTAAAACTGTGAAAATGTTTATGCCAAGTTTAAGATATTAATCCAAACTGTATCTTCTTCCTTGTCCTCACTATCTTCTATTCCACCTCCTTTATTAGCTCAACGTAATATTCTTCCCATTAATACGTGAAAAATTCTCCCCCTCCTACCCTGCTCCTCAAAAAAACTCCTTATTCAGGGGCTTATCCTCTCCAGACTGGACTACGGCAATGCCCTTTATCTTGGCGCCCCCAAAACTGTCATCTCTAAGCTCCAGGTAGTCCAGAACTCGGCGGCAAGACTTCTCACGGGCACAAACAATCGGTGCTCGACTAAGCCCGCCTTAAAATCTCTTCATTGGCTCCCGATTCAGGAGAGAATCAACTTTAAGGCCCTCTGTATCACTCATAGAATCTTCCAGGATAAGGGCCTCCCTATTCTAAGGAACCTGATTAAACCATACAAAGCAGGGCCGGACTGGGACCGAAAACCAGCCCTGGCAAAGTGCTCGCGCGCCCCCCTGGGGGGGTGGGGGGGGCTGGGTTGGGGGTGCGGCGGAGCTCTTTGCCAGAGCCGGTTTTCGGCCGATTTTGTTACAACGGCCCCCAGGGGCCCAAAACCGGGCCCCCCCCCCCGTGCGGCCCACCGGGGTATGGCCCGGTGCCCGCTACGGCCTGTCCGGCCCTGATACAAAGCCAATCGTAGGCTACGCTCCGATGACCTTCACCTGGCCGATACTTCTGGACAGGGGGCCGACTCTTTTCCTACAACTCCTCCAGGCTCTGGAATTCCCTACCCCTGACCATACGCAGACAAACTAACATCCTAGCATTCCGCAAACAACTGAAAACCTGGCTTTTCCCGTAATTCCATCTGCTCTCTAGCCGCCTCGCAGCGCTGGGATGCCTCCGGGTAGCCATGCGCTATATAAATATTATTCCATTTCCATTCCATTCTATTTCCTAATACAATCTTTCACACCCATTTTTCGTTTTCTCCTATAGACATCTTTCTAGGTACATTATCTGACCACTGGCAAGCCCTTTCATGTGACACGGATGTTGTAGATCTATTGATTGCAATTGCTTTTCAACAACAAAAAAAAACTGGAAACAATCCGTACAACTATCTTTTCAAACCTGGTGGTATAGTGTTTGCTACAAACATTGACTGGATCGTGCATATATCTCTCCTATGTCTTTGCTCCTGAAGAGAGAACATGTATGGTCCCCTGTAACTATGTACTTAGATATACTGCACGAAAATTTGCCAAACATCATTCAGTACTGGTAGAAGTCCCCAAACCACCATGAATTGTCTAATTGGTATATCATTTACTTTATTTATTTATTTATAAAAAAAAATCCCTTTTTCTTTTCTAATTACATGTTTACAGCCATTATTCCTTAAATTGTTGATATGTTTTACAACATTTTAAGCTCTCCTGTTTTTTTATATTGCTTATTTACTCATGTTATTATTAAAGTATCTCCCTTTCTTTCCCCTTCCTCTCTTTCATAGTTATTATAACCTTCTTTAAATATGCAACTACTTTGATTCTTCTTACATTTCTTTTCTCTAATATGGATTTAACTCACTTATTGTGAATTATTTGCTACTTTATTTGATTGTTTGTCTTGGTTGCATCTCTTTAAAAAATAAAATGTTTTGTTTAAACTTAAAAAATACGGTGAAAATGTAGCATCCAGGGAGCCAGTGCTGCGGGAGACAGAGGAGAGATTAGGTGTCAGGGAGACGCACGCTGATTGGGGAAACTCCATGAGTATCCGGTGCCAGAGGCGTCCTCAAGTGTTCAGCGAGGCTGCGCATTAATGAAGGCTTGCAGTCCTCAGCACCCTATACTCGACAACCTGTTTACTGTCATCTTCAGCCATAATTCACTTCTGACACGTCCATCCATCACCTGCTGGATGCCAGATGCTGCTGACGGTGAGGCAGGAGTACCTGTGCCTGTAGAGCTTCAGTGGTAGAAGTCACAGCCCAGGCAGACCAGCTCTGCCAGGGGAGCCCGACATAGATCAGAAGAGTCCTGAGAGAGCCCGGAAGCACATGCAACAGGTGGCCAATATCAGACTTTCCATTGAGCCTCTTTACCCTAAGTGCATTTACCTCTCAGCTATTACACTGCTTTGACCTTAACAAACCATGCTAATACCACGCAGGGCTTAACCCCGCATGCATTTACCCCGCAATGCTGTTGTAATGTCTGGTGTGTGTGTGGGTGTGCATGTGAGTGTGTGTGTATATATATATATATATATATATATATATATATATATATATATATACATTCACTTAAAAAACCATAGGTTTCACACATGTTATAGTTAGCTGGACATTTCACTCGTAAAAAACCAATGAAATTCCCCCGTTATAGTTAGTGCAGGCAACTATAACTCACGCGACCGCAATCCTCTGCTGATGACGTCAGATATTATATCACTGTATTTAGACACTTATTTACCCATCTCTTCTTCCATTAATCTTTAGCTATACATATATTACAAATATTTATTTTTCATAAAGACACATATGTCATCAGTGATGTAATATCTGACGTCATCAGCAGAGGATTGAGGTCGCGTGAGTTATAGTTGCCTGCACTAACTATAACGGGGGAATTTCATTGGTTTTTTACGAGTGAAATGTCCAGCTAACTATAACATGTGTGAAACCTATGGTTTTTTAAGTAAATTTGCAAGGTTTTTTAAATGTTAATTCGTAACTATAACGTGTGTGAAACCTATGGTTTTTTCAGTGAATTTGTACGTTTTTTTAAATGCTAAGTCATTTATTTATGATTTTTTTTTTTCAGGTTTTTCACCGTGCGCGCACCGTGAAGTTTTTTTTTTTTTTTTAAATCGTGAGGTTTGCGCATGGTGCGCTTTGCGCACCGAGCACCCACGGGTCGTAGTGTGTGCCGTGCGTGCTGGGTGCGCGCACCTCGCGATGTTTTTTTTATTTTTTAAATTGTTTTTTTCTCCCTTGGGGGTCCTTCTGTGACCCCCTGACCAAGGCTAGGGGGTCAGGAACTGTCCACTCTGCCCCCTTTTCACGTTCTCCACCTTTTTTTTTCACCCCCTCAGACTGCGAGAGACAAAATGGCGGCCGACACTTCCTAGTTTCGACCGATTCGAATGTTTACCGACATCTAACAACCAATCAGAATTGCGCTCGCGCACGGCAGGGTGCGCGCACCGTGCGCGCACGGTGCGCGCATATAGATATTGATATGCTTTTAAATGCTATTTTCTCAGGAAATACTGAACAGATTTACACCAGACCTGCAAAAGGCACTTCCATGACCTTATGGCTACCTCTCTGCCAAATTTCACGTAATTCTGTTCAGCCGTTCGGGCTGTAGCTGCGACTAAAGGTCCTATGGAAAAATGCATGGGGAAAACGTGTTTTGGGACCCCCCCTTTTTCTCGGCCCCCGCTTGACGAATCACCCCGAGACTTTCAGGGTAGGAGCTGAGCGGAGCGCCCCATTAGTTTTGAAAATTTCGGGAGGATTCGTCGACCGGCGCCAAAGTTATTCAAAATAGAATTTAGAGATTTCCTATGGAAACACGGTCCTAACTATAACTATCTACTGGCGACCGCTAGTAGATAATATATATATATATATATATATATATATATATATATTCACTGAAAAAACCATAGGTTTCACACATGTTATAGTTAGCGGAAATTTTACTGATAAAAAACCAGTGAAATTCCCCCGTTATAGTTAGTGTAGGCAACTATAACTCACGCGACCGCAATCCTCTGCTGATGCTAATACTGTATTTAGACACTTATTTGCCCATGTCTTCTTCCATACATTTTTAGCTATACATATATTTCAAATATTTTATTTTCATAAAGACACATATGTCATCAGCAGAAGATTGCGGTCGCGTGAGTTATAGTTGCCTACACTAACTATAACGGGGGAATTTCACTGGTTTTTTATCAGTAAAATTTCCGCTAACTATAACATGTGTGAAACCTATGGTTTTTTCAGTGAATTTGCAAGGTTTTTTAAATGCTAATTCCTAACTATAACGTGTGTGAAACCTATGGTTTTTTCAGTGAATTTGTACGGTTTTTTAAATGCTAAGTTACTTTACGCCATTCGTGGCGTGCGCGCCCACTTAACGCAGTTCGTTCCGTGCACGCACGGTGGGCACGTGTTACGCTAGATGGGCCATGTACGCACGATGCGCTTCGTGCACCGTGCGCACATGGAGGACATATGATGCACTTCGTTTTGAAAGGTAATCTTTTAATTTTTCGTAATTTTTATAAGTGGGGTGGAGAGAGTGTTGTTAATTTTTTCTTTTATTATTTTTGTTTAAAATATTGTGGTTTTTCATACCTCTAATAAGCCCTGCACATTTGTTGGCCTGCGGCCACCAAGAGCACAGGGGGTGGGGTGAGTGTGGATAGTGTTTTTTTTTAACATTTTTTTCCGTACGCGTACGGTAAGCGTAATCGGCGAAATTAGCGAAAAAAAAAAAATTGCATTTTTGGCCTTGGGGGGTCTTTGGGGACTCCCTCAACATGGCTATGTGTGTGGGAGCTGTCTAAACAGCCCCTTTACATGTTTATTGGTTTTATTTAACAACCTAGCTCTCAGTGCGAGAGAGAAAATGGCGGCCGCCGCTTCCTGGTTTCGGCTGTTTGGAATGTTTACTAAGATCTAAGAGCCAATCAGAATCGCGCTCGCGCACGCCACCGTACGCGTACGGTAAGCTTACGGTAAGCGTACCGTAAGCTGGCTCAGATATATATATTGATTTAAAGGCTATTTTCTCAGAATCTACTGAACAGATTTACACCAAACCTACAAAAGGCACTTCCTTGACCTGAGGACTACCTCTCTGCCAAATTTCTAGTAATTCTGTTCAGCCGTTCGGGCTGTAGCCCTGTCTAAAGGTCCTATGGAAAAATGCATGGGAAAAACGCGTTTTGGGACCCCCCTTTTATCTCAGCCCCCGCTTGACGAATCCCCCCGAGACTTTCAGGGTAGGAGCGGAGCGTAGCGCCCCACCTATTTTGAGAAATTCGCGAGGATTCGTCGACCGGCGCCAAAGTTATTCAAAATAGAATGTTGCGGATTTCCTATGGAAAAGGGGTCCTAACTATAACTACCTACTGGCGACCGCCAGTAGGTAATATATATATTCAGTGAAAAAACCATAGGTTTCACACATGTTATAGTTAGCTGGACATTTTACTGATAAAAAACCAATGAAATTCCCCCATTATAGTTAGTGCAGGCAACTATAACTCACGCGACCGCAATCCTCTGCTGATGCTAATACTGTATTTAGACAATTATTTGCCCATGTCTTCTTCCATTAAATTTTAGCTATACATATATTACAAATATTTTTTTTTCATAAAGACACATATGTCATCAGCAGAGGATTGCGGTCGCGTGAGTTATAGTTGCCTGCACTAACTATAACGGGGGAATTTCATTGGTTTTTTATCAGTAAAATGTCCAGCTAACTATAACATGTGTGAAACCTATGGTTTTTTCACTGAATTTGCAAGGTTTTTTAAATGCTAATTCCTAACTATAACGTGTGTGAAACCTATGGTTTTTTCAGTGAATTTGTACGTTTTTTAAAATGCTAAGTTACTTTACGCCATTCGTGGCGTGCGCGCCCACTTAACACAGTTCGTTCCGTGCGCGTACGGTGCGCTTCGCGCACCGTGCGCGCACAGTGAGCACGCGGTGCGTTTCGCGCACCGCGCGCCCACTTTACACAGTTAGTGCCGTGGATGGGCCATGTACGCACGATGCACTTCGCGCACCGTGCGCACATGGAGGACCTATTCAGCGCTTCGTTGTGAAAGTTAATCATTTCAATTTCTAATGGTGAATATAAGCTATGCACAAATGGTGCCCTCCGGGCAACATTTGCACACGGGGTGGGGAGAGTGTGGATAATTTTTTTGTATTAATTTATTTTTACCGTACGCGTACGGTAAGCGTAATCGGCGATTTTTCGCAAAAAAAAAAAATATTTTTTTTTGCCTTGGGGGTACTTTGGGGACACATACATCAAAGCTAGGTGGTTAGAAGCTGTCTAACCAGTCCGTTTATATGTTTTTGGTCTTTGTTTATCCTCTCCCCGTCAGAGTGCAAGAGAGAGAAAATGGCGGACGCCGCTTCCTGGTTTGGAACGATTCGAATATTTACTAAGATCTAACAGCCAATCAGAATCGCGCTCGCGCTCGGCACCGTACGCGTACGGTAAGCTTACCGTAAGCGCACCGTAAGCTGGCTCAGATATATATATTGATTTAAATGCTATTTTCTCAGGAACTACTGAACAGATTTACACCAGACCTACAAAAGGCACTTCCTTGACCTGAGGACTACCTCTCTGCCAAATTTCATGTTACTCTGTTCAGCCGTTCGGGCTGTAGCTGTGTCTAAAGGTCCTATGGAAAAATGCATGGGAAAAACGCGTTTTGGGACCCCCCTTTTATCTCAGCCCCCGCTTGACGAATCCCCCCGAGACTTTCAGGGTAGGAGCGGAGCATAGCGCCCCATTAGTTTTGAAAATTTCGCGAGGATTCGTCAACCGGCGCAAAAGTTATTCCAAATAGAATGTTGCGGATTTCCTATGGAAACAGGGTCCTAACTATAACTACCTACTGGCGACCGCCAGTAGGTAATATGTATGTATATATATTTTGAGAGTGAGAGAGTGTGTATTGGAATGTTGAAGGCAATGGAGTAGCTCCGGGCTTATAATGGTTGGTCTGCGCCCACAGCACCAACATTCCAATGTTTTTCTTCATGTTTCTTCCTTTTTATTCACCAACATTTTACCCGCAGTGGGTGGAATGCTCTAATATATATGTATATATATTCACAATGCATACTGCAGCATATGCGGGACATAAAAAAACAAGGATTTAACCTATCCAGTGGCCAGGCACTTTGCCAAAATTCATCAAAGTGACATTGCTCAGATGTCATAATATGTCATAGACCCAGAGCCCCAGATCATCAGAGGAAGTGATAGGGTGAAAGCGCTAAGGAGACTAGAGAGTATGTACATTTTGAATCCAGATTCCAAGTTTCGAAACTGACTGAATATTGAAGAGGATTTACATAACTTCCTATAGTGGGGAGGTGGACACCAATTCAAGTAGCCAGAGGGCAATATATCTTACTGGCCAGACCCTAATACTATCAACAGCAACACAAACTATACTTGAGATCCGGTGTACAAGGGAGCAGAATGGTCAGAAATGGACCATAAGTATAGATTTATGAACGATTGCACATTTTATCTGCATAAAAAAGATTTGTTGAAGGTAATGCACACGGTGGGTGTAGTTTCCGCTAGAATGTTCCACTGTTACAACCACAGCAGCTACAAGCAACTAATTATAAGCATTTGCTAGAATATTTTCTATTTAGTTAACAGTGAGGAACAGTATACAATATATTTTACATTTGTCCAATTTTATATTTGTGGATATGTTCAGTTTGAGAACAACAAGAAGAAATGAAAATTTTGTTTATGTTTGTGCTTACCTGATGCTTTACATTCTCCAACAATGGTGCCACCACGTTAGTGTGATAAAGGTCGATGCTGCAGCCGAAACGCGTCACGGTGACTTTACAACAGTAATAAAAGTTTCAATGTTGGTCTGAGTTCAGTTTGGCGCGAAAATACGCCTGATCAAGAATTGAGCGAAAGTGGGTAAATGTATATAATATATATATATATATCTCCAATGTAACAGGTTGCCCCAAATGACGACGCCGCTAACCAGGGGGTAATAACACCTTTAATTGCAGACTTCAGCTTCACAGAGTCACAGTCTCCCACCAACTTCATCACCAGCCCAACACGTTTCAAGCACTCCTGTGCTCTTGTTCACGGGCGAAATGGGGAAGGGAAATGGCAGTCCTTCAATAGGGAACACCTGATAACCACACCAAAGTCCCGCCCCAGTGGGCGTGTGCATACAAAGCATGCTAGTACTTGGAGTTCCCCATGAGTTTAACCCCCGTGGGTGCCGCCACATCTCTCCCAGTGATCCAAATAAAAGCCCCAGTGGGTTCGGAGGGGGCTGAATAAACTGCCATGCTGATTTGTGAATGTCCAACAACACGGCTATCCCTGGTTCCAGCGTGTTTGAGTTTGCAAACACAGGATCTGCACTCGCAGCAGGGCGTCTTCGCGACCGAGCAGGCCGCAACACATCCAACGTAACAGGTTGCCCCAAATGAAGACGCCGCTAACCAGGGGTAATAACACCTTTAATTGCAGACTTCAGCTTCACAGAGTCACAGTCTCCCACCAACTTCATCACCAGCCCAACGCGTTTCAAGCACTCCTGTGCTCTTGTTCACGGGCGAAATGGGGAAGGGAAATGGCAGTCCTTCAATAGGGAACACCTGATAACCACACCAAAGTCCCGCCCCAGTGGGCGTGTGCATACAAAGCATGCTGGTACTTGGAGTTCCCCATGAGTTTAACCCCCGTGGGTGCCGCTACATCTCTCCCAGTGATCCAAATAAAAGCCCCAGTGGGTTCGGAGGGGGCTGAATAAACTGCCATGCTGATTTGTGAATGTCCAACAATACGGCTATCCCTGGTTCCAGCGTGTTTGAGTTTGCAAACACAGGATCT
This sequence comes from Triturus cristatus, assembly GCF_964204655.1. Taxonomy (NCBI): domain Eukaryota; kingdom Metazoa; phylum Chordata; class Amphibia; order Caudata; family Salamandridae; genus Triturus; species Triturus cristatus. The sequence goes on along the minus strand of NC_140583.1, from coordinate 268,084,532 downwards.
GCACTCGCAGCAGGGCGACTTTGCGACCGAGCACTGGGAGAGATGTCATTTCGCCCGTGAACAAGAGCACAGGAGTGCTTGAAACGCGTTGGGCTGGTGATGAAGTTGGTGGGAGACTGTGACTCTGTGAAGCTGAAGTCTGCAATTAAAGGTGTTATTATCCCCTGGTTAGCGGCGTCTTCATTTGGGGCAACCTGTTACGTTGGATATATATAGATATATATATATATATATATATTCATTCACTTAAAAAAACATAGGTTTCATGCACGTTATAGTTAGGAATTGGCATTTAAAAAACCTTTGAAATTCACTGAAAAAACCAAAGGTTTCAGGGGCGTTATAGTTAGGAATTGGCATTTAAAAAACCTTAGAAATTCACTGAAAGAACCATAGGTTTCAGGGGCGTTATAGTTAGCTGGACATTTCCCTCGTACAAAACCCTAGAAATTCCCCTGTTATAGTTAGTTCAGCTAACTATAACTCGCGCCCCCGCAATGCACTGCCGATGACGTCACATATTACATCACTCATGACATGGTCAGTGACATCACTGATGACATCACTGATGACATCTCAAATGACATCACTGATGACATCACTGATGACGTCATCCATTGAGTATGTGTTTCTGAACAGTTTTAATATGTTTAATATATATAGGGAAAGGCCTGTTGAAGAATAAGTGGGTGTACAAGTGTGTGAATGGATGATTTTCTAGGTGCGTTACTGACTCTATAAGTGAGTCATTAAATGTATCTTACTGCAGACTAGTGACTAAACTGTGTGAATGTCTGTATGTGTCTGTGTGTTGGTGTATAAGTGGCTGCATGGTTTTTTGAATAGCTATATGAGTGTCTATATGGGTTATTGATTGGTTGTCTGAGTATCTGTATGGGTGCCTGAGTGTTTGTGTGGGTAGGGTGTGTGTGACTCTGTGACTAGATATGTGAGTGGGTGATTCAGTGGGTGCATGCTTTTAAGAGTGTGTCTGTGATGGACTGTATGGTTGGGTGAGTGTATGTATAGGTGTGTTAGGGATTGAATGTATATCTCAGTGGTACATGTGTGAGTAACTACATATGTGAAAGGCAGTATATATGTGTGTAAGAGTATATAAGTGGGTATATGTGAGAGTGTGTGATTGTGAGAGTGGCTGTATGGATGAGTGTGTGCTTGTATCAGTGATTGTATAAGAGCGTAAGAATGTGGTACTATTTTTATGAGTAAGTGAACTTGTGTGTGTATAACTGCATAGGTGAGTAAATGGGAGTGTGATTAATTATTTGCATGACTGACTAGGTGTGTGAGTATGTCTATGGATGATTGGCGGTGTCTGAGTGTCTATATAGGTATATAAATGCATATGATAGTCCTGTACTGACTGACTGTAAGTATGAGTGACTCTACAGGTGAGTGAGTGGAGGCGTGTGTAGACCTAAGAGTCAATGAGTGTGTATGTAGTTATTGATATTGGAGTATCTATGGTTTTGAGAATGGAAGTCTGAAATTTTGAGTCGGTGTATCAAAGGTTATATTAGGGTGTGAGAAGATGCACTATTTTATCACATGGATGACATCATCAGTGATGTCATCAGTGATGTCATTTGAGACGTCATCAGTGATGTCACTGACCATGTCATGAGTGATGTAATATGTGAAATCATCAGCAGTGCATTGCGGGGGCGCGAGTTATAGTTAGCTGAACTAACTATAACAGGGGAATTTCTAGGGTTTTGTAGGAGGGAAATGTCCAGCTAACTAGAACGCCCCTGAAACCTATGGTTTTTTCAGTGAATTTCTAAGGTTTTTTAAATGCCAATTCCTAACTATAACGCCCCTGAAACCTTTGGTTTTTTCACTGAATTTCAAAGGTTTTTTAAATGCCAATCCCTAACTATAACGTGCATGAAACCTATGGTTTTTTCAGTGAATTTCAAAGGTTTTTTAAATGCTAATTCCTAGCTATATCAGGCCTGAAACCTATGTTTTTTCAGTGAATTTCAAAGGTTTTTTCAATGCTAATTCCTATCTATAACTTATCTCTGAAGATATTATGTTTAATGATTTTGATTGGATTTCTATATTTTTCAAATTCAGTGTGTCATTTCATTAATTACATTTTTGTTAAAATACTTTTTTATCACCATTTTTAAATGTATTTTTTCAATTAATTCTTTTAAAAATTAAAAAATATCATTTGAACTTAATGGGTTTTTCAAACATATTTTTTTATAATTTTCAAAATATTTTTTTAACTTTATTTTATATATTTTTTTCAATGTTTTTGGATCCGCGAACCCACCGCGAGAGGATCCGTGCATGCAACCCGTTAGGATGCGCGCACCATGCGCGCATTTCACCGTTTTTTTTTTTTTAAAAAGGGGGGCCCCAGGGGGTCCTTCTGGGACCCCCTAAGCACCTCTAGAGGGTCAGAGTATTTCCACTCTGCCCCCTTTATATGTTTTACGCACTTATTCCCCTTGCTTCTTCAGCATAGCTTCTACCGAGGCAGAAAATGGCCACCAACAGTTCCTGGTTTCGAATGTAGAGAAACGCTCGACAGCCAATTAGCATTTAGCGCACGATCGGGAGGGTGCGCGCTCGGTTCGGGGAGGGTTCGCTTACGGTGCGGGTACGGTCGGCGGATCCTCTGCGGCCATAGATATCACTAACTTTTTTACCCTAATTTTCTCAGGAACTACTGAACAGATTCACACCAAATATGCAAAAGGCACGAGTCCGAACTGAGGACTACCTCTTTGCCAAATTTGGTGTCATTCCGTTCAGCGGTTCGGGCTGTAGCTGCGACAACAGATCCTATGGGAAATTGCATGGGGAAAACGTGTTTTGTGACCCCCCTTTTTTCTCTGCCCCCGCTTGACGGATCACCGCAAAACTTTCAGGGTAGGAGCGGAGCGGAGCGGAGCGGAGCTGGCCAAAAGTTTGGAGAATTTCGCGAGGATTCGTCAACCGGCGCCAAAGATATTCCCAATAGAATGTTGCGGATTTCCTATGGAAAATAGGTCCTAACTATAACTATCTACTGGCGACCGCCAGTAGATAATATACATATATATATATATATATATATATGTACACATGCATATATAGATATATACACACACACACATACATATCTTAACTATACTGATATGTATATGTGCTTTTACGTGTATATAACTCTATAGTCTGAAAAAAAACCACTTGTTATAGGGACGTTTTAGTTAGGGTCAGATTATGCTTGCACAAACCATAGAAATTCAGCAGTTATAGTTACTTGAGCTACCTATAACTTACACCCTAGCAGTACACTGCTTATGACCTCAAATATTGCATCACTCATGAAATGGTCAGGTACATCACTCATGACATCTCAAATTACATCACTGATGTCATCATAAGTGTTTTGTAAACATTTCTTAGACTTCAAGATATGTTCTAAGCTGTTGCATAACTTAAATTATTATTCTTCCTGTACTACTACTGAGTGATACTATTTCTAACATATGTCATCTGAGTGGCTGTGTGACTGTTTGTATCAGTGTGTGAGTATGTGTGTGAGTGGCTACATGGGTGTGTGAGTGGCTGTATGTATCTGTCAGTGGGTGCGTGAGTGGCTGTACTGGTCTCTCTGTGGGTATGTGAGCGGCTGAATGAGTCTGTAAATGGGGTTTTTGTGGTTTTCTGGGTGTGTGAGTGTCCGAGTAGCAGTGTGAGTGGTTGTATGGGTATGTGAATGGATGTGTGACTAGTTTTATGGGTGTATGAGTGGTTGTATGGGTGTATGAGTGCTGTATGGGTATGTGAGATGCTGTTTGAGTGGTTTTGTGAGTGACTGTGTGGCTGGGCCAGAACGGAACCTCATCTACCCCTTTATACAACAAGAGTCCCCAATTTACACAAAAAGTCTACCCAACTGGAGTATTTTCTATTAGAGCTGGGCGGTAAACTCCGCCAGTGTAGTTTTCAGAGTTTTGCCACTCAGCACTCCGCTTGGAGCTCAGCAAAAACTCAGCATCTGCAGAGTGGCGGAGTTTACTGTTGCCAAACCCTCTGCATATGAGACATGCAGCAAGTCGGTGACAATTCCACCATGACCTGTAGCACAACAGTCTCAGTGGGAAGGTATAGGAAACCTTCAGGAGAAGTGCAGAGACCTTAGAGAGGGTCGCTGCATTCCTGGAAGTGTCCTCTATATGCCTGCGGGGTTCTGACCAATCGGGTTGTGATCTGTTGTGCTGCCCATGTTTGCATATTGCTGACAAATCCCCGGGTGTCCCGAAAGCTCTCACACATGAGAAGTGCAAAGCTGTCAATGAACATTTGATTCAGATGAACAAAGGAGGCACCCGTTCCAAGCAGAACTTGCAGTTGAACCATCGGAGACTGTCCGGAGTGGTATTTCATACTACACAATAGCACTGTGTCAAGATTTAGAAATAAAGGACTGGCGGATGTACACACAGCCCGCTCCATAAAAGAGAGGGGTCTCCCAGTTGAGGCTTCCGCTCTGACTGCACCTTGATGAAGGTGACCACCCCCACGGCCACGCTGGACACCCCCAGCCCTATCTCCAGCACAGAGGGTGCCAGAAGACTGACAATGATCTGCCCGCTGGTGCACATCGTCCCGCGGGCCTTGGAGAAGTGTGGCTCACTGGTTAGAGTAGGCAGACCTGGAAGCAGAGTTCAGCCCAGGGCCAGGGTTCAATTCCCGGCTTGGCTGGGTCTTTAGTCCATAAATTGTCCATGGACTCGATAATTCTCGCTCCAGTGCATACTCGATTCAAGGGTTCACACTCTGCGACTCTGGGCAATAGCTTGCTTAATCTCCACAATGGCCCCTCGCGGCGGGATGCCTGGCTTTCACCTTGTGGATGCCCTGCTAGGTTATCTCACAGGGGAATACCAGGACGGGTTCCCTAAGCAAGCGCTTAGAGACCGGTTGGTGATTTGCGCTATATAAATATCTGCACATTTACATTTACATTTATACCTCCCAGTTCCAGAAAAAGAACCCAAACACACCCTGCAGGTTGCATCTTCTGTCTCTAGCTTCCAGCTGCAAAGTTTTATTTCTCTGTCAGCGGCAGAGCACACTAAAGGTGAGTTAATTAATTTCAGATTATCTGATCCTCGCTCTTATGCTCCAGTAGCATATTTTGTTGCAGTGCGCCCTTCGTATTATAATAAGTGGCCGTTGCCCTTGCTGGAACTGATATTCATAAAAAAGGGGCTATAATAAATGGGGGTGTCAATCCTAGGAGATCAGAGTCCTTCTGGAAGTGTGAGAAATTCCTTTGATCTGCGCAAGGGTCTGACACATGCCAGCACTGTTGTTGTACCGTTTACAAAGAACTATACATTCATTAAAAATGCGTTTGCAGTGGACTCAGAAAGGGGATGTCAATAACAAGATTAACATCATATTAACACCAAAAAATATATCAACATTTAAGCATTTTTAAAAGTGTCTCAAGCGGATTTGTTTTGTTTCAATGTAATGGACTACATTATCACTCTAACATGGCGACCGAGCGAGCTTAGCACAAGCTCCACATTTCAGTCCGCCTTTCTCTTTCTATAAACCACATGACTGTTCAGGGTCACTGAGAGTGGCAGCAGCAGTCGTAAGTACATGTGTACCCTGTGACAGTTCAAAGATGCACAAGAGCTTGAGCCTATGCCAGGGTTGCTAGGGCTGCTGTCCGCATAGCTCTTAGAGCTTAGAAGTGCACATCCAGGCTGGGCTTAGGTTCCGCTGGTAATCAGTGTGGGCAGAAACCCACGGAGTTATTAAGTAACTCTGCTGAATTCCACAGAGTAAAACTCTGCGAGTTTTGCCCACCCCTACTCTCTTTTGGTTAATTAGTAAGGGCTAACTCGTTGGGTAAATGTCTAGGGCACGTGCTACACTACGGCTGCGCAATGGACCAGGAGGAAATGTCTCCAGTGATCTTTTGTGCATTTAATCTCAGAAATGTGATTGTTCCTCAAGCGTCTACTTCCAGAAATCTTTGATACCATGAATTCTCCTATGGAGAAGATGACAAGAATACAAAGAGGTGAATCCCCACCAAACAAGGGTACTTCCTCAAAACAATATGAAGAAAGGGCTTCTTTGTTTGGTGGAGATGTCCTCATATTCCTCTGCGTAGAGATTGCGTCACCAAAATTAGAGGGAAATGCACTCGCGGAGGCCTTTTGGTAAGCTGTTAATTAATATGGGAAAAGGCGGGAAGACCTTTGCCTACTACTAAGGTGGATGTTGGGGGGCCAAATGGGGGGAGCTTGCAAGTGATTTTGCTCATTTGCGTACTTGTAGTAATTTAAAGGAAGAACCATGCACTCTGCTCTCACCAGGAGATGACAAGAAAGAACCCACTTGTCACACTCACTACGGATTGTGTTCGATAGATCAGTGATACATTCACCTCCGGTAAGGATTTCAGATCGTTTTCAATGTGGAAATGCCGAAAAAAAAACACACTTGCTTTGCCTTTGTCAAGCCCAAGAAGTTAGGATCTTTTGTCCTTTATAGAAGAGGAGAGAGACCACGTGGCCCGCCACCGCATATTGATTTTGGCCACAGGTACCTCATCGACCAGGGCATGGCCACTTGTTCCTGGGTGCCCAGGCCCCACCAAGAGCACCCAGTCTTTGGGACCGCGAGGGTGTCCTAATGCCCACACGCTCCCTGCAGGCTCCCTGTCTCCAGCGGGAGCCAGCATGGCTCCCGCACATCCCTGAGTTCTTGTGGGAGCAATTCTTTCATCTGTTTTCCTGCCTTCTTGACCGTGGACAGGGAAACAGATGAAACGTCAGCTCACAGTGAGCAGGAGCAGTTTTCCTGCTCCCACCCGCTGGGAGCAGACTTACTGTTTGCTCTCGCTTAGGGAAAACAAACATCTATGTCCTGAGGGTGGGCATCTCTGGAGCCGGCCCTAGGTGTGGCAGCCCCCATGGAAATTAATGGCTCTAGGAAGGGGGCGTCGACCACTCTCCTTTTAAAGTGCACGGCCATGCCTCGGGGAGGTGGTGGTACCCAGAGCTGAAACTGGCCCGGGAGGGGGGGCAGCGTTGTCCCCCCTCCCCGATATTTTACAGGGCCAGGCTCCGGTTAGGTGGTGGTGGTCCCCGGGGCAAATTAGCCCAGGAGGGGGGTCTGTGCAGCCCCTCTCCCCTGTACAAGGTAGGCCTTGCCTCGGGGAGGTTGCGGTCCCTGTTGCCATAAACAGCTTTCGGAGGTGAGCCACACCGCCCTTCTCCCAATTATTTAACATTGGCCTGCCCTGAGGAGGTGGCGGTCCCTGGGACCAAAACTGGCCAAGCGTATGGGGCCGCATGTGGCCCCTCCCCAATATAATCAGTAAAATTATGTTGATTGGTCATAATATTAGGCTTTTAAAACAAAACACTCAAAAACATTTTATGGCGTTGTCCCTCTCCTTCTGGGTTTCTCTGCCCCGCGTATGATATCAAGTCCACACAGTCTCTGGTGTTGGCACTATCACACTGTTCAATCAGTTTTAAAGAACACAAATGTCACACACTAATGCTCTTACTGCAACAGAGATCTCAGAGTGTCCGGAGTCCAAAACTTAGTCTCACCACGTGCAACATATTGAAATGGACCAGTTATAGTAAATTGAAGTAATTATGACTTGCGCATTTGCTATGCACAGATATGTAATTTATTATATAATTTCAGATGTCATCAGTGATGTTATCAATGATATAATTGAACATATCATGAGTGATGTAATATGTGAGGCCATAAGCAGTGCATGCCAAGTGCGCATGTTATAGCTACTTCAGTTAACTATAACTGGTCCATTTCAGTGCTTTTTTGACCTGCAGGACCAGCCAGAGTGCTTTATTTGTCATTTGTTCTGTGTGTAGTACAGTGTTGCTAGATGTCTATAATTTGTTAACCTTAATTTCTCTAAAACGGTTGAACAGATTTTCACCAAAACACAATTTATGGGCAACAATCTAGATTTTTGCAAAATTTGATGACGTTCCTTCCAGCCAAATTGGCTGTAGTCCCATCTAATCGTCCTATGGGAAACTGCATGGGGTAAAGGCATTTTGGCCCCACCACCCCCTTTTTCCTCAGCCCCCGCTGGACAGATCACCCAAAACCTTTCCAGGAAGAAGCTGAGGTGGATGAACCTTTTTGGGGGGAAAGTTTCATGAAGATTTGTCAAACGGCTCTAAAGTTATTTACAAAACAAAAAAATCAATTTCCAATGGAAACTTGGTCCTAAATATAACTACACAGTGTCAAAATACATATATGTATATATATCTCCCATAAACTCCTTTTGATCAGGAACAGACGATGCGGACCCAAAGTTAGGTGCAAATCATTTATTTAGTGCCCTGCACCACCGCTATAACGCATTTCAGCCCTCATGAGGCCTTGATCACATGACAGGCTGGTGGAGTGACTTCAACAATTTAAAGTGACAGTGCTCATGAACGTGACCTATGGAATTCATAGACATGGAAAAGCTGGTCTAATACTCAACGTCAAAAATGATATCTTGATATTTAAATACAAGAGAAGCTGGTAAAATGCATTCTGAACTGTACTTAATATAAATATCAATAAATATGTAAATAAATAAATATTTAAATAAATACATAACTGTAATAAAACGCATGTTAAAAATACCAGAATGAACTCCGAGACTATAAAAACTATTGTGCTGGATACAATGCATGAAACAAATGTAAACTTTTCATGTGTAAAAAAACAATCCAGTCATAGATGGGTTTTACAAAGAATATAACTAGTCTCATGCCAATAATATCTACTATAAGATGGTTGAATAATTGAGCCCAAGTGGGCTTAGACTATACTCCATGCCTAATCATAATAAAGTGACAGTTCAAACTAAAGTGTCACCTAAAGAACCCTGGAAGGTTCTAGTGTGCAAATGTGCATGAAAAATACATTAAATGAAGTTAAAAACAATGCTGAGGCAGTGGCAAGTTAAACAATTTCACATGTGCTTAAAAAAAGACTATTAAAGACACGCACTAGAGTTGAGACCATGAGGCGTTTTACAATCCATCTCCAATATATACCTGGTCTCAAGCCTCCTTAGAAGAGCTTCCCGGTCACCTTCCCTTCTTAGAGGGGGGACCAAGTCCACAACAATTAATATTTGAGCTCAAGGGGTTTTCTTTGTGTGGAGCTCTTCAAAGTGTCTTGCAACCGGGTACGTCGAATCACCATTGTTGATGGCCTTAATGTGCTGGAGTATCCTCTTGTGTACCTGTAGCTTCATACTGCCTACGTACCGCAGGCCACAGGGACACTCCAGCACATACACTGCATATTCGGTTTTGCAGGTCAATTTCTTATCTATGCGAATGGGCTCTGTCTTGAATGGTGTGACGTACTCTGTTTTGCTTACTCCATGTTTACAGGCTTTGCACGTGGCACATTTAATGAACCCTTTGCTGGAGTCTAGCCAAGATATTTTGGTTCTCACTTCTGGACTGCTCTTGACTAGGGAATTGCTCATGGAGCGAGCCTTTCTGAACGTGATTTTGGGTGATCTTTTCAAGTTGGCACCCAACACTGGATCATTTTTAACCAACACCCAATTCCTGTTGACAATCCTGCGTATTGTTTTATGTTGAGTGCTATAAGTGAGGATCAATCTAGACGGTTGTGCTGACTGTGAGAGTAATTCTTTGTCAATGTTTGATCTGACAGCCAAAGCCTGGGATCTACCCAATTTATTAGCTTTGTTAAATATATATATATGTTCATCCTACTGGCGGTCGCCAGGAGGTAGTTATAGTTAGGATGTAGTTTCCGTAGGAAAAGCATTTTTTGACTTGCCTATAACTTTGGCGTTGTTGGACCAATCTTCATGAAATCATTCCAAAGTTGGTTTTGTACCTCATGGAAAGTTTGGGGGCAATCCATGCAGTGAGGACCAAGAAATAAGGGTATGAAATAAGGGTGCATTTGCAATGTTAATTCTCATAGGAACGCGTTGTTGAACCAACAGCACGAACTGCTGAACGGAATTACACCAAATTTGGAAGAAAGGTAGATGTTGTTATGCAGATTGTGTTTTTTATTATTTAGTGTAAATCCGTTAAGTGTTTTTTCAGAAATTTAAGAAGAAAATACAGATATATCTTTGGTTGCGAAGCCTTCGTAAAAAAAGACGAGCTTGTGTAGGTAAAGGCACTGCTCTGATTGGCTGTCAACATTTCAACCAGGAAGTGTTGCCAGCCATCTTGGAACTCGACTTCACCGAGTCCCCCCAAAAAAAAGTGAAACTAAAGAAAAGGGGCCAGGGTAGGAATACACTGACCCCCAAGCATTGTCTTGGGGACCCTGCCACTGCATAAAAGCATATTTTTCAATTTTGCCGCAAATTTGAGATATTTGCGAATTTGCTGCAATTTTTTTTGTTTTTAAAGGCAAGCGCGGGCTCCTGCACTTGCTTTAAAATTACCCCCGTTTGGGCCTTGGACCCAGGGCTCATAAGGTAAAAATAGTAGGGGGGCACAGAGGGCCCCCCTCCTAGGGCTTATCAAAGCCCCGGGGACCGCCACCTCCCGGGGCACTTTTCATTATTAATGCCGGAGGGCCCACCAGCAGCCCCAGTGACCGCCACCTTCCCGGGGCTGTTTCCAAATATGTGGGGGGGCCTCACGGACCTCTCTGCCCCGGGGACCACCACCTCCCTGGGTCTAATTTCAATAGTATAGGGGGCCTTGTGGACCCGCCTGCCCTGGGGTCCGAAACCTCCTTGTGGCACACATACAATAATTAAGGGGGTCCGTTGCGGCCCCCCCCCGGCCCCGGGGAACACCACCTCCCTGGAGCAAATTTGAATAAAGGAAGGGGACCGAGCGGCCCCCCCTCCAGGAGCCCTACATGGCTCTGGGGACCGCCACCCCCATGGACAGCTCCAGCAATGTCCTGGGGTGCTCACCCCCAGGACATTGCAGTTTGCTACGGCATGGCTGGAGCACTGCTCCCGCCATGCCATAGCAAACAATGCGCCCCCCTCCCTTTAAGGATTATTTAAAAAAAAGAAAAGGCCTCACCTGTCAGCAAACCCACTATGTGGGACTTACTGGAGGTAACAGGAATACCTGTTGGCCCAAGGACCTTCTGGAACCAACGGGACGTCATCCCCATATTGTAGTGCACCGAGAGGTGTGTTTCCAAAGTGGTGGATTAAGCGGACATGGCCTCTAACAGCCTCTCAGCAATCCTGCTGTGTGGGACTTACTGGAGGTAACAGGAGGGGTAGTTGGCTACCAAGGATGTCCTTGGGTGCCAACTACCCCTGAGGAACTTCGATTTCCGATCGCGATCGAAGCGACCCTCCATTTTGTGCTCCGCCGCCATTTTGTGTTGCCATCACTCAGGCAGCACGGTGAACAAAGTCTATTCTGCTCTTTCTGCAGCTTCGTGTTAAAAACAGCCTTTCTGCCTCTATTTGCAAAGCTGATGTTAGGACTGGCCGAGTACACTAATCCCTGTCTGGTTTTTCTAATCCCCGTCTCAACTATTTGTTGATTAACACTATTCTTTTCTGACTTTATCTTATCGTCTGGCCTTCACTGTCCTCTGCTAGCATTCTCTCGTTTCACAACTGTCCTCCCACACACACAAACATATCTCGCCACCTGCAAGTTAGTTACGAATCCGTTAATAAATTAGTTTGAGGGAGGGGTGACCAACATAGTTGGAGGAGAGGTTTCTTCGAGTCATCTGACACTTTGTTTTCCAATCTCTCCTATTGGTTCTGTCCTGTTTTCTAACTTTCCTTATTGGCTCTTCCTTGTATGCTCTGGGTGTATGTTTGGTTAATGTATATGTTTCTATATAGTATAAAAGATTGTGCGTCACAGAGTGAAGTGGCAGTCTCCTGAGAACCTACCTTGTGTACTTCTGGGATAACTGTACTAGCTGCAGCTAATAAATCTTATCTTCTAACGCCGACAGAGTGTCCCGTGTCTCTGTGTAGCTGAGCAGGAGAATCCAGGAGACTAGGGCGTACCCTGCGCCGCCAGGCCCAAAAAGGTTCTGGTTCTTCAACTGGCGCCCACGTGGGGCGGCTTCAGTGGTACCGGTTCTGCCCGAAGGTTGTGAGGAACCCCGCAAGAAAATTCCGGAGGGTTCGCGAGCCACATTAAGCGACCCCTGTATGTCGAAAGTGGTCCGAAGGTCTTTTGCAGGGCGGTTACTCCTTCCTGACGGCTACTAACAACCGCTGCCCTGACTGCCACCCTGCTTTGGCCCTTCCTTTGATGATGTATGGTAAGGCGAGACAATAGACGGGCCTCTGTTGGTGTAAGAAGACGTCCTTAGTTAAGTATCTTCGTGGGTCGCGCCCACAATTTTTGTTCTTTGTTTTCTTAGTATTTGTGGTCCTCTGACTATTGCAATAGCCGAAGCCGAGGGTAAGTGCATTTGTCCTGCGTAAACTGAGTTTTACCCCCTTGAAGTCTGTGAACAGTCCGGTGATATCACGAGATGCCTGGTCTGACTAAGTTTGGAGAATTTTGTTGCTTAGGTTGTAATAGGGATTCCCGACTTGAGGACTCTTGTCCGATTCCTTCGGTTGGAACTCCCACATATGAGCTCTATTCGAAACATGGTATTGGCCCCATTGCCTTTAACGAGACATGGACTCGATACACGAAGAAAGATGGTGTTTTGATCCTGATGTGTTAGATAATTTAGAAGCAGTTTTATTCAAAAGAAAAGCCTGGCCGGCAATGTTTGACTCTTTTCGCCTTTGGCGTAAGGAAGCCAAACAGAAAGAAATTAAGCAAGCAAAACGAGATAGAAAAGCACAGGGTATGACAATTATACAGGCTGCCCAACAGTTTAAAGACGATGAAATTGATAATGCGACTGAGATTTCAGAAAGACAGCATCGTATGGTGATAGATAAATGCTATCCGGTGTTGCCTGTTTCCCCTTCCGATAATAAGAAAGATATAGAAGGAGATCCCCTAATGTCCCATTTATTGAGGTTGCCTCCGCCCTATGCACAAAATGCCTATGCACCCCAATTGTTACAGCCTGTTCAGCCGCCAGCGGTACCTCCGCCTGTTCCTGCTCTTCCGCATTTGCCTCCTCCAGTATTACCGCCCTTGCCGGTTTTACCGTTAGCTTCAACTTCTTTGCCCTCATCTCCTGATCTTAGATCTCCTTTACCTTTCGCTCCTCCTGCAATAATCGGTTCTCCTCCTGTCAGTTCTCCTAATACTTTGTCTCCAATTCTTATGTCTAATTCTCCGTCTGTGCGTAAGCGTCTCACAGACACTGTCACTGGTATTTTATCTCCTTTCTTTGAAGCTTTAAATATGTCTCCGGCTTTTGCTCGAAGACAGTCTCGTAGTCAGTTCCCAGATTTTGAAGAATGAGAAAAGTTGGACTCTCTTGCACGTAAATGGATCAAAAAGGGTCCCCAATACAGTGTGCTTGATATTATGTCTACTTTCTCACAATGGAATGCGCCTACGCAAAGATATGTTTTTAATGCAATGTGTGATACTCTCACTAAAGAATGGGAAGATGTGAATTCGAGTCGATCCCACAAGATCTGTTAGATGTTCAAACTGGTTTTGATAAAGGACTTATTGTGGGTTCTAAAGTTGAGAAAGCTGTAAGGACACTTATTTCTTATAGATCCTTATTGTCCTCTCAGGTTTTCTTTGATTCTGATCCGTCGGTTAAACTGACACTGAAAAATTATCCTATGAGAGAGGTTCCTCCAGTATGGAAGGAAGAGGTTCCGGCAGCAGGTAACGTACCCCTTATTCCTGCTCATTTCCAACGCATATGGGTACATGTCCCCTGGAAGAGATCTGAAGTTTTGGCCCTTAAGCAGACTCTACCGGATCCTCGTAAGAACCCTGCAGGTTATTATAAAGAATTATCACAGACAGTTGATGCTTGCATCATGAATCTAGCTGATATCGATATGTTGATGGGAAATCTAGTCCCACAGACAATATGGGCTAAGATTCGTAAAGAGGATCACGCGCAGGAATTAGGTGCTACTTGGAATGTTATAACTACCACAGATAAAGACCAAGTGGGTGGTGCAAAGCCTTACGCTTTGATTTCTGAACTCCCTGGTAGGATTATTACATTAATGAAAACGATGATGCCTGCATTGAGAGTTAATTGGGATAAACTAGCAGCATGCAAACAAAAGAAAGATGAAAGTGTCTCTGATTTCTTTACTCGTTTCGAGGAGACATTTATTGATCACAGTGGTCAAGACATGGCTACAGAGGGTGGACAGCGATTATTTGTGGACAAATTCGTATTCAATCTGCTTCCCGAGCTGTCACACAAATTGAAAGATTCTGAAAGTTCATGGGCCGTTTCTTCTTCTGCTCAGATATTGGCTACTGCACAATATTATGAAAACAGGGATAAAGAAGAAAAAGAAAAGCAAGAGAAAAAGACGAAAGAATTAAAAACGAAGGTTCTCTTGCAACAAGCCTATCCTCCACGTTATGCTCAGCCTCAATTTCAACAGCCTCCGCAGTTTCAGAGGTTGTATCAAAAGCCTGAGCCATACATTCCGCGACCTTTGTTAGGACCTAATCAATGTGCTTATTGTAGAGAGGAAGGTCATTTTAAAAATAGTTGTCCGGTTTTATTGCAGCGCAATGGAGCATTATCTGCCCCACGAGGTCGTGCTGGCCTCCAGTCAGCAAACAGAGGTAGAGGTCGGGGTATGTTGACTCAAGAACAGCGTGCCCTTCCTTCTCCCAATTCCATGAACTACTTCGATCAGCAGAATGTCAGGTCTACTCAGTATTACAATGAAGACCATTATATTGAAGGCAAGAATGAAAATCTTCATGCTAACTAGGACAGCCATGGACAAAGTAAGGGAGTTGTGTCGATTCCAGTAGATCAGAATGGACCTTATGTTAACGTCACTACAATGGGTGTTTCAGAGCCATTTCTCCTAGATACTGGGGCGATGAGAAGTTCTATCATTCACTCGAAACTCCCTGGGGCACCTTTGTCTGGCTTAACGAATGTTTCTGTAGGATTTTCTGGCACCCCTGTTCGTAATCCAGTTTCTTACCCTTTGCCTATTTCAGTTGGTCCTCATGATTTGGAAGCTCCACTTCTGTTGACGAATGGTTGCGGTGAGAATCTGTTGGGTCTAGACCTATTGAAAAGAATGTATGCTACAATATATTGTTCTCCTTCTGGTGTACATCTTGCCTTAGGACAGAAACTGATCTCTCCAATGTATTTGTCCAAAGATCAGTTTCCACCTGAATTGCTTTCTCTTCCAGCAGCGCTTTGGGCCACGGGTCCGAACGATGTGGGTTGTCTTGAGATTCCACCTTATGTTGTCACTCTCAAGCCCAATGTTGAATTACCGCGCATCCCGCAGTATAGAATTTCTACTGAAGGTGAAAAAGCACTTTTGGAAATCATTCATGACCTGATTCAGAAAGGTGTGGTTGAAGAAACAAGAGGTAACACATGCAATAGTCCTATTCTTCCTGTTCTTAAATGCACTGATCCTTCTCAACCACCTGCATATCGTTTCGTAATTGATCTGCGGGAGGTAAACAAAATTGTTGTACCACAATTACCTGTTGTTCCAGATATCACTGCTCTGTTGACAATGATACCTTCCACAGCGACTTGGTTCTCCGTTATCGATCTAAAGAATGCCTTCTTTAGTATTCCTATTGCAGAAGAGAGTAGGGCCATTTTTGGCTTCTCTCTTGGAGGCCGAAGCTTCCGGTTTAAGCGTGCACCTCAGGGCTATTGTGAAAGTCCCTCTATTTACAGCCAAGCTTTAAAATGTCATCTTGATACTTTTTATTTGCCGTCTGGTGCTGCTCTTATACAGTACATGGACGACTAGTTAGTCGCCGCCGATTCAGAAGATATTTGGAAAAATGTCACTGTTGCATTGTTACTCCATTTGTTTAATCTGAATCATAAGGTTTCACCTTCCAAACTACAATACGTCTGTCGAGAGGTTACCTATTTGGGTCATCTCCTATCAAAGGAGGGACGACGATTAACCCCAGAACGAATTCAGGCGATTACACAAATGTCTGTGCCATCCACACAAAGGCAAGTACGTGCCTTTCTGGGTATTACTTCTTATTGTAGGCAGTGGATCCCTAACTTCTCTCTGATGGCCAAGCCTTTGTTGGCACTCACTTTAAAAGATACGCCTCAGCCCCTTCCTTGGACTGATGAGTGCCAAAGGAGTTTTACTGATTTACGTACTGCTCTGTGTTCTGCTCCTGTACTAGGCACCCCTGATTACACTAAGCCTTTTACGCTCTATGTTCACGAGAGAGAAGGATGTGCATTGTCAGTTTTAACACAGCAATTTGGAGACAAACAGCGGCCATGTGCCTATTTTTCGGCTACGTTAGATCCTGTAGCTAAAGCATTGCCCAGTTGTCTCAAAGCGACAGCAGCAGCAGCAATTTCTATTCGGCAATCTGCTGGAATAGTGTTGGATAACACTCTCATTGTTATGGTACCACATGCAGTGGATACCTTACTAAACAGAACGAAAACGCAGCATCTTACGAGTGCTCGTCTAACTGGATACGAGCTGACGCTTTTGGCTAGTCACGTACACATTAAACGATGTAATACCCTGAACCCAGCTACTCTGTTGCCCCTTCCAGATGAGAAAAGTGTTGAGGAGCAACATGATTGTTTCTTCCGTACTGAGGAAGAGACAAAAGGAAGAATTGATTTGTAAGACATACCGCTAGAGAATCCGGATGGAACTCTATGGGTAGACGTTTCTTGTTTTAAAATGCCTAATGGAGATACAGTTTCAGCCTATGCTGTAACTACTTTACATACAGTTGTGGAAACTGCACGCATTAGACACAATTCAGCACAAGCAGCAGAATTGATAACTTTAACGAGAGCCTGTGTATTGTCGAAAGGGAAGAGAGTGAACGTATACACTGACAGCCAATATGCTTTTGGTGTAGCGTTCAACTTCGGGCGTCTCTGGAAGGAAAGGGGTTTTCTCACTTCACATGGCACCAAAATACAACATGGCCAGTTAGTGACTGATCTCCTTGAGTCACTTGTCTTACCCACCCAAATAGCGATTGTGAAGTGTAGTGCACACAAAAAGATTACAGATGATGTTGGTCAAGGAAATGCATTTGCAGACGAAATAGCGAAAAAGACAGCGAGAGATGCTACAAGTCGAATGTATGTGGCGGGTCCTGCGAATTGGGTTAGAGAGAGAGGAATGCATGAGGATACATTGGAAAGTGTAAAAGTGATTCAGTAAGAGGCTTCAGAGAAGGAGTTAAGTAAGTGGGAAGAAAGTACAGGAATGTTGGATGAGATGGGTTGTTGGGTGGAATTATCTGAACACCAACGTTGGCTGTTACCAGATGCCTATGTACTCCCAGTGGTTACTATGGCACATGGTCCAGCCCACTTAAGTGCAAAAGGTATATGCAAACTTCTAGCTCCAGTGTGGAAAAATGAACAAATCCCACAATGCGCAGACAATGTAGTGAAACATTGTATTATTTGTCTAATGTACAATCCGGGAAAGGGAACCCCAACTCCAGCAGGTCACTTTGCTCCTCCGACATATCCATTTGGGGTGTTGCAGATCGATTATATTCATATGGAGCGATGCAACAACCTCAAATACGTTCTGGTGGTAGTATGCGCCTTTTCAAGATGGATAGAAGCATACCCTCTAAAGGATAACACAGCCTTATCCACAGCTAAAGTTCTACTCAAAGAATTCTTCCCCAGGTTTGGTTTGCCGCGCATTGTCTGGAGTGACAATGGGAGCGAATTTGTTGGCCAAGTCATGCAAAAAAATGTGTGCAGGTCTTGGTATCAAGCAAAAGTTCCACGCGGCAAATCATCCACAGTGAGCGGGTTTAGTAGAATGCTACAACGGAACCTTAAAGTTAAAACTAGCAAAGGTTCAAGCGAGTACAGGACTCAATTTGCCCGATGCTTTGCCATTAGCCTTGCTATCCACCAGAACTGCAGTACACTCTCGTTTGGGACTTAGCCCTTACGAAGTGGTTTTTGGACGCCCGGCTAATGTATGGGGAGTCCCTTGCCCTAAGAAATACTCAGACTTGCCATATCCAATGTTGATTGACTACCTGCATGATCTTACGACTAAATTGCGTGTTCTCCATCAACAGGTTCAGAGTGCTCTGCCGGAGGCCTCCACAGACCCAGGTCATTCCATCCGACCAGGTGACTGGGTCTGTACCAAGAATTTCCAAAGGACGAGAAATTTGGAACCCAGGTGGAGAGAGCCCCGAATGGTTTTGCTAACCACGAGAACAGCAGTCAAAGTCGAAGGAAAGTAAAATTGGATTCACGGTGGGCATTGTAAGAAAGTGCCTTTGCCTCTACCTTTCGATCAATGGGTGCGCAGGGGTATTGGTGACTCTGAAAGTAAGAAGGTTCCATGATTCGTGCCCTTTAGTGATGCACACCTAAATAGGACACTGTCTGAAAAAGAGGACAACGACATTCTTCAAGAAGCAATACCATCACATCGTCGCTTGGATATGACAAATCCGGGAACATTGTTCCACGACCAGACTGTACAGAACAAGGAACAATATAATTTGAGACCTAGACCAAAGAACACTTAAGATTGTTCTCTCTTGTGTATTATTCTGTCCCGGTTGCAGGGTCACGGTAGGAGTCTTGATTGTGACCTGAGTAGTGGCAATAGGCCTGTAGGACTTGCAGTGTCATAGGATGGCAGACAATCATAATTGAGTGATCGAGGAAGATTGCCGTGAGCATCCATTAGAAAGATGGAAACTACACAAAGCAAAAGAGAGAGAAAGGACGAAATAAAGAAAGAATCCTGTAAATTAATGTACAGTCGTTTCAATATAACCTTATGTATTATTATATTATTGTGTATTGCTTTGGCGTTTATAGGTTGGATTATTTATGCTCTGCAGCAAAAAGTTGTCTCTCCTTCTTCCTCTTCGTCTTCTACTACTGTCTCTCCACATCTCTTTCATACCCTTCCTCAACATGAACTCATTAGAAGAACTGAATATTATAACAATTCCTTTATTCAGTTATTACATCAACATCAGTTAGTGGTCAATACAACTGACTGTTGGGTGTGTGGACTTATGCCACATACCACAGAGAAAGGAATGCCATATTTAGTTCTCCTGTTTTCTTATGAGGGTTCTGCTTGGGCTTATTTTGTCATCTTCTCCAATGCCTATCAAAGCAAATTAGAACGATCCGTTAGTTCACGTGTTAGCGATCCAGATTTTAGTCATAGTTCGTTGATAAAGGGAATGGGAGGTATGGCTAAAATCATGGAAAATAGTAAGATCTCCATTGACGAAAGAAAGGCGTACACTAACTGGAACGTCACCCAATATATATCTAGCATAGTGATAAAGTTAAGAAAGGAAAGTCTTCACCGATTTGGACTATTCCTCATCAGGGCAATTTCTGTTTACAGATAAATGGTCAGTCTGCTGACACTATACGAAGAAATAGCTGTTCTCACACATATGTCTACTCCTCTCAAAACTCGCCTCCTCTAGTGCCGTCTCAAGGCACATATTTCATCTGTCATAATAGAGCTTACACATGGTTACTAACGGGTTTCTCCGGTACTTGTTATATAGCTTTCCTTCTTCCCCCTACATACACCGCTTCTGCAAATCATCATCGAAACAGATACGTCAGAGGGATTATTGATTCGAAAGATACAGCAGGACAAGAGGGAGGAGATTTCCTCAAAGGATTTCTTCCTTTTTGGGGTCCAATGGCCAACAGCAGAAATATAAGGCAACTGGTCCGTGTTGTAGAGACCACAATAGACGTCACTGTAGTCACCTTAAGTAACATCACGGCAGAACTACAGGCGGACCGTCTTATGACATTACAAAATCGAGTTGCCTTAGATTTTGTTCTTGCAGATCGTGGTGGAGTGTGCAAACTGATCGGGTCAAGTGGCTGTATTTTCATACCTAATGACGCTCCGACAGTATACCAATCTATCTCCAAGTTGCACATAATCTCTGAGTCGATTCACCAGGACGAAGGAGATTGGTCTTTTATGGAGTGGTTTTGGGGACTACTGTCCAAATGAGGTTGGGACGCATTGACATTTCTTGGAATAATTCTGACCATTATTTTCTCCTGTTGCCTTTGTATGCACTGTGGTCTCGCTATCTGTGACCTTTGTGCTACTATGTGCATCCCAAAACCCAAACCACAAGTAACAGAAAACATAAGAATGATGTTACAGCAACAACTCGATGGCCTCATGGCTATCGACATTGACTCAGATTAACATGAGTCTATCTTGCCTGAGTTCTGGCAAAAGGAGGGTCTGAGGAACTTCGATTTCCGATCGCGATCGAAGCGACCCGCCATTTTGTGCTCCGCCGCCATTTTGTGTTGCCATCACTCAGGCAGCACGGCGAACAAAGTCTATTCTGCTCTTTCTGCAGCTTCGTGGAAAAAACAGCCTTTCTGCCTCTATTTGCAAAGCTGGTGTTAGGACTGGCCGAGTACACTAATCCCTGTCTGGTTTTTCTAATCCCCGTCTCAACTATTTGTTGATTCACACTATTCTTTTCTGACTTTATCTTACCGTCTGGCCTTCACTGTCCTCTGCTAGCATTCTCTTGTTTCACAACTGTCCTCCCACACACACAAACGTATCTCGCCACCTACAAGTTAGTTACGAATCCGTTAATAAATTAGTTTGAGAGAGGGGTGTCAAACATAGTTGGAGGAGAGGTTTCTTCGAGTCATCTGACACTTTGTTTTCCAATCTCTCCTATTGGTTCTGTCCTGTTTTCTAACTTTCCTTATTGGCTCTTCCTTGTATGCTCTGGGTGTATGTTTGGTTAATGTATATGTTTCTATATAGTATAAAAGATTGTGCGCCACAGAGTGAAGTGGCAGTCTCCTGAGAACCTACCTTGTGTACTTCTGGGATAACTGTACTAGCTGCAGCTAATAAATATGATCTTCTAACGCCGACAGAGTGTCCCGTGTCTCTGTGTAGCTGAGCAGGAGAATCCAGGAGACTAGGGTGTACCCTGCGCCGCCAGGCCCAAAAAGGTTCTGGTTCTTCACCCCTCCTGTTACCTCCAGTAAGTCCCACACAACGGGATTGCTTAGAGGTGTTTGGAGGCCAAGCCCCCTTTCTCTAGCACTCTGCAAACAAGGCTCCTGGTGCACTAATGGTTGGGGAATGAAGTCCACTTTACTCCTGAGGGATCTTGGGGACCAAGAAGCCCTCCTGGTACCTCTTGTAAATCCTACACAGCGGAATTCCTGAGAACTGGTCCGAAGCCCCACCACTTTTCTCCACCGCTTTGCAAATGTGACTACTACTTTAAAAACCATGGAAATTCACTGAAAAAGACAAAGGTTACATGCATGTTATAGTTAGTAATTGCCATTTAAAAAACCTTAGAAATACACTGAAAAAAACAAAGGTAACAGGGACGTTATAATTAGGAAAATTACTTTTTTTTAAACTTAGAAATTCACTGCAAAAACCAAGGTTACAGGGACATGATAGTTAGGCTGACATTTCACTCATACAAAACCAGAAAAATTCAGCAGTTATGGTTAGCTCAGCTAACTATAACTCGTGGCCCCGCAATGCACTGCATATGACCTCACATATTACATCACTCACGGCATGGTCAGTGACATCACTCACGACACCATTAAGACATTTCAAATGACATCATTGATTACATCATCCAGTGACTGTGTCTTCTACAAAGTTTAAATATGTTTTATATATATGCCAAGGTGTATTGAATTGGTGACATCACCGATGACATAATCCACAGAATTTCTCATGCGCCCATCATACCCCTATGTAACCTTTCATACACCCACTCTACCTTCCACACTACCATTCTCAAAATCACTTACACACCCACTCCCTGATTCACAGGACTACACACACCCAATCAGCCAAACGTATACCAACTCACTCACTAATGCAGCCACTTCTATATCCACTCACTCAATGTGACTCACCCATAGAGCTACTCACACACCTACTCACTCACCCATAAAGTCAATCACACAGCCACTTACTCACCTATACAGTCCACTCACGTATTCATACAGATACTAACACATACTCACCTATACAGTCACTGACACAAGCACACACTCACCCATATGGCCACTCACGCAATCACTCAGTCACACATACAGTCACTCATATACTCCAACATTCACCTTTATTACCTTTCACATATGCAGTTACCCATACAGCACTGACACATCCATTCACTCACCAACACATCCATACACACACTCAGCCACCCATTCTGCCCCTCACAGATGCACTCACTAACCCATACAGCCACTGACTCACCCACTCACTCATCCATGCAGGCAGTCACACCCTACCTCACCCACCCACACAGACACTCGTGTATTCACTCACCAACCCATACAGGCACTTAGACACCAACTGACAGACTGATACAGACATTTGCACAACCTAGTCACTCACCCATACATTCTCTGAGACACCTAATCACTCACTTATACAGTCAGTCTCACATCCAGTGAATCATCCATACAGGCACTTATACACCCACTGATTCACCAATACACCTTGGTATATATATTTAACAATTTTTTTTTATAGTGTTTTATATAGCGCGAACTTGACCCGAATAGGGTCGTTGCACAACCTAGTCACTCACCCATACATTCTCTGAGACACCTAATCACTCACTTATAGAGTCAGTCTCGCATCCACTGAATCATCCATACAGGCATTTATGCACCCACTGATTCACCAATACACCTTGGTATATATATTTAACAATTTTTTTTTATAGTGTTTTATATAGCGCGAACTTGACCCAAATAGGGTATTAGTGTGCTTTACAAAGCACCAGTTGCATTACATGAGGACACATTAATTTCTGTTAGGCACGGGGAGATTAAGTGATTTTCCCAGAATCTCAGGATGTTAAGCGTCATTGCCGAGACTCGAACCCGGTTCCCCAGACTCGAGGTTGAACGCCCTAGCCGTTAGGCCAACTCCTCTGCTCAACAATCATAAACGTTTTAAAAATACTCAGAGTAACTGGATGATGTCATCAGTGATGTCACATGAGTGATTTCATTGGAGATGTCATCAGTGATGTCAGTGACCATGTCATGAGAGATGTAATATGTGAGGTTATAAGCAGTGCATTGCGGGGGCGCAAGTTAAAGTTAGTTCACCTAACATTAACTGCTGAATTTCTCTGGTTTTGTATTAGTGATATGTCAGCCTACTCAGCCTAACTATAACATTCCTGTAACCTTTGTTTTTTTTTCAGTGAAAATATATATATATATATATTATTTTTTTGGGGGGGTCACCCCCCCCATACCCTGCTCCTCCTTCTTGGGGGTAAACATCCCTTTTTTCTTAACCCAATAGCTTCTCTTTTCTTCTACCCTCCCCATAACCATAAAATGCTCTTACCTCCTATTACCTCTACCCACCTCTAGACCCTAAAAAATCCTTACCCTTTAACTCTACTCTCCTGTGAACCCTTAAAATCTATTACATTCCTTTACATCTACCCTCCTATTTCTTTACCGATCTCTTAATCCTTACCCATGTCTTAACCATTAAATTCGATCTTTTTAATAACATAATATTAATAATTATAAAACACATATCTGCATGGTAAAGTACTGCGTGGTAATGTACCAAAAAGGGGCCTGATTGCACTTACCTGTGTGGTACATACATGAGAGGCAACATCCTGCGGGGTAAAGCCTGTGGGGGTAAAGAATGCATACCCTGAGTGTCCAGTCAGCGGTGGAAGTGCAGGCACTGCTAGGGGTATATCCTTACTGCTTCTGAGGGACATGAGCAGCACAGCTCACACACCTGTTAGCGAGGTAGAGGAGTGCATGGTCTCCTAGCTATGAGACCCCAAACATGTCTCACTCTCCTATCAGCTGAGGGAGGGCAGGTCAATGTAAGGTATCTGAATGCTAGTTGTATGTAGAGAACCCATTGTCCGGGTGTCACCGGTGTGATGGTTCTTCTGGGTCCGAGACATCTTCAGACATCCCAAAACGTCTGCCCACCTCCTCCTGCTTCTTGGCATTCCCTCTATATTTAACAGCTGATCAAAAGTCTTGGCAGTATATTAGAAGCTTTTGGTGTAGATCACCACATTCAAGGAGGGCTCAGTTTCCTTCCACTGGACAATCACAATTTAAGAGGGGGACTGATTCCAAAATGGATCACAGATTATGCTTTTAGAGGAATCCTTCCTAATGTCAAACTGATTCACCTCAAAAGTGTCGCAAATACAACCATTTGTCTCTTTTCGGACTGCACAAAGTGGGCCATGTTTCCTCATATGGATACTGTCTGTTATTTTTAACCATTTGAGCTAGAAATGAACTTGTTCTGTTGAAACAGAGCAAACTATGCAGAAAACTTTGTGGCAAATGCAGTAAATGCATAGCTATGTGGCAAACGCCGTATCCACAGAATAGCAAATTGTACTGGCCCTGACCACTATCAATTGTTTAATTGACAATCTGTTCATGAACGGTAAAAAAAACTGCAACATTCTAATTTCATCCGTGCCCATTTTTGGCCGCACATGGAAGGAGGACAGCTCCAACAACCTCTTCGGGTCCTGGTGACATTGATTGACCTTGTGGTTTATCATGCCACCAGGACCAATTAATGGCAGTACTGAATCATATTAAACCCTTACTTGTTGTGTATATAACACATGGAGGCCTGCAATCCCAGCATAACAAATATTGGTAAAGTCAATAGGTCGGGCATTGACTGCTAGTTTTCTTATGCTATTTGTAAAACCTTATTTTTGAGGAGCTGCCAGGTCCCCACAACATAAAGATTAGCTACGGTAAAAATATTTTTGGGCTTCACAAAGCCCACTTTGTTCTAGCAGTCTCCAGTAGCGAAGCAAACTAATTTGTGTGACTGTACTCTATGAAAGCGCATTATGCAGTCACTTACAGTGAAGGTAACCAATGGTTAAAGTGGGTGGAAGCAAATGGGAATGGCGCATCAAAACAATGGACCAATGGATGGAGAGGGCTGGCGGAAAGTCCAAATTAATTTAAGAAATATATTTATATATATTATTATATTAGTGAAATCAAAAGCTGTTGGCTAATGTCAGAACTAGACACAATCTCTAATTCCCTTTCTACAGTTGAGTTGTGGGGTCTATAGTCACCTGCAATAATGTTATGACATAGCAGCTCAACTGTAAATAGGCTATTACAGTTGAGTTGTGACATCACCATGTTTGCAATGGCCAGCAGGTGAGGTGAAAGGCAGGTCAAGGAGAATGATTGCAGCTGCAGTTTAAACAATGAAGGAGTTGGCCTAACGGTTAGGGCGCTCGACCTCGGACCTGGGGGAACTGGGTTTGAGTCTCGGTAATGACGCTAAAACATCCTGTGATTCTGGGCAAATCACTTAATCTCCCCGTGCCTAACAAAAAAAAAATGAATGTGTGTCCTCATGTAACGTAACTGGTGCTATGTAAAGCGCTTCGATACCTGATTGGATTCGGGTCAAGTTCACGCAACTCTGCAAAAAAAACAAAATGAAGAAAATAACTCAGCATTCCGCCTCATTCCTCTATGTAGTCAGGGAAATCCCTGGTAACTTGAAATATTCCTATAATGTACTGGGGGGCACTTGATCCAATATATAATAATTCCTTAGTTTTTGGGGTGACACACTAAGATTCCCTTTGGGAAGTTTGCTCTGAATTCCTTCCGCCCCTTACTATCACGTGAATAATAGGCAGGGAAGTGAAAATGTGTTTAAGGGGTGCATGGAATCAGGAAGGAATCTAGGGGGGAGCTGGGGGCTACGGGAAAGGCAACAGAGCTGCTTCAATATAGATTTTGTGTGTCAGAAAAGCTTACAGCTTTGCGCAGGTACAGCGCTGAGCCCTGGCTGCAGAGATGCCTTCAAGGTAACTCTCCTGAGTGTTTGATTCGTCCTTGAAGGAACCCTTGCCTGTCTCCAGTTTGAAGGCTGGTCCCAGTGCATGTGTGATGAGATATGTTTCAGAGAAGCTAGTTATGGAATATGTCAGCTCTCTTAAAGCCGCAGCACTGCCTACAAACAGTATAGAAACACAAAGCCGTCAAGCAACACTGACTGACAAGTTTTCACAGATCAATCTTTCATGCCGTCAGTAGAACTTAGTGACTACTAATCCAGAGCGCGCCCCTACTGTGGGCTATCAGGCCTTCTGCTGCATGAAAATATACACTAATAGGAGCTGGATATATCCATAGAATACTGAATACACCATACAAGTATAAAAAAAACACAAAGAAGAGCAAAATGTGAATATTTAAAAAAGCGGTACAGAACCAAGAGAAGAGGTATACACCTTACATAACAATAAACACATACATTGAAGGAACTAAGCAGAATATTGCAAATAAAACAACACATGATCAAGAAAACACTAACATGCAGATGAACAGACCTAATAAATAGTGCATTTTTTATAAACAAGTTTGGATCGCAGCTGTTTCCATAGGATCCCCATATTTATGTGACCTTTGAATTTCAGTCTACATTCCTAAAATGTTGCAGGTTTAGGAATGTAAAACAAAAACCCTCTAGTCGAGTGGGTGGGCAGGTAGCTAAGAAGTTGTGGTGTTTCAATGCTGGTAAAGTAGGGCTGGATGCAAGCAGGGTTTTCAAGATAGTGACCTAGAACGCATTTAGAGAATCTAAATGGAAAAGATTTACGTAGTTAGTGGTGATTCCAATAGTCTAATGCCAGATCTAACAACCGCTTTTGATACAACTGGCCATCATATTCTGTTGGACACTGAAAACAGGGTGGGCCCCGGGGGATCTGTTCTACAGTGGTCTCAGACCTATCCCATAGAATGCTTATAAATGGCCAAACTCGGCAATAACTATTCTGTTACCCCTCTCATCTCATGTGATGTCCCTCCCGGCTCAATCCGAGCACCAATTTTCTTTTACATCTATGCAGACTCATGTGTGAGCTCCATCTGCATCTTGGGGTCTCATTTCACCAGTCCACAGATGACACTCAGGCATGCCTCTCACAGGATGTCCCTGAAACTGCAAACTTCAGCACATCCACAAATAAATAGAGAAAATGCATCTCAAATGTAACATACTAAAGATGGATTTTCTATTTCTCTCATCTCAACCTTATCCTGGCGCTGACCTTCTCTAGCTTGAGCCACTAAAATTAGCAGACATCACCCCACAACTGGCCACTTCTGCTAGATCTCAGGGATTCCTGCTTGACTCTAACCTCAATCTTCAAAGGTATCTCCAGGCCATAGCTAAATCTATCAGATTCCACTTTCACAAATGTAAGACGCTGAAACACATTCTATCTTTCCTCATCACTGGGATGCCCAAAATAGACGAGCCCCTGTCAGACCAATGACACAAGATCCAGCAAAGTGCCTGACTGAAACAAACAAGCATTGGCAAAGACAATTGGTTTGTATTGACCACCAGTCTTTGTCACGTTGTCTATATATTTGTTTCGTCAAGGTTTTCGATGTTGTAAAACATTATTTTTTGGTGAGCTTGCTGGTCCTCCCCAAGCTTAAAATAAAAACTGACTAAAAGCAAAAATATTTTTTGATCTCAAATTGCACACACTTCCGTAACAGCCCCTTGGACAAAAGGGACTTAATTTATGTGTGAATATGTCCCTTGTAAAAGGGTGAAATGCCACCACTTACAATTAAATTAGCAGATGGCTGAAGCAGGCTGACCCACTGCCCCATACTTTATGATGTAGAAAGATAGAAGAAAAATGTGAATGACACAATAACAGTACAATGGATGAATGAACTAACTGAAAACTCCTAGAACTAATTATATTATTATATAATTTATTAATATCAAATGGTCCACCGCTAATGACGCACCTAAAATGGAAAACATCACCCTTGCACTTAACCCGCTTAAATGGCTCCCATTTGAGGCTTGCTGCACAATGATAACTGCTTGACTTACCTTCAAAATTCTGAAGCAACGAACTCCAAAATACCTCACCTACAAACTTTCCTTTTGTGGAAGCTCTCTCTACCTGAAAGACCATAATTTGCATCCACTCCTCATTTCAGGGAAAAGTGCACACACTATGCAGAGCTTTTCCTGCAACACTGAAACTTTGCCACTCCCTCCTGTTTGCAAAGCTTCAAATCCCTCCTCACAAACATGCTACTTGAACTGTTTTTGTGCATGACCATCCCAAGGACACATTCTAGCCGAATATGTGTGCTCTTACCTAGATACAACTTCTTGTCTGTTTATCCAATTATTTACCTTCCTTTAATTATTAATCATACAGATCTCCATAGCTCTTAGCCCTTTACTCATATGATCAGTGTTGGCATATTAAACTTGCTGCTCTATTCTTACTTTCTATGTATTCTTGTGGTTTTTAGGGCTTGTTTGATACAGTGCATGCACTGTCGCTTGCGAGATTTTCGGTAGCTAAACAAAAAAAAAAAAAATATATAAATGACTTAGAGCCTGTCCATAACTTACCATTAGTTGGCTTCATTGTCACTCTCATTTCATTGCTTCCCCATTGGTCAGCACATGCCGTTTCACTTTCTCTTCGCATGTTTGTCTCTTTGATGAAGCATGGACCAAGTACTGATTAATGTCCTTCAGCTGCTGGCGCACTTTTTGAGGTACTTTTTTCTTCCCTCGCTCCCCCTCCGTAACTTGCCTTGTCTCTCCTGCCCCTTTGCTTGTTGACCTCTTCCACCCCGCTGTATGTTGCCCACCCATCCCTTCCGCCCCTCTCCTGAATCGTTGCTTGTTGCCCCGTCCTTCCTTCACTGTTGTTCACCCTAACTACCAATTAAAACTCTCTGAAACATCTCCCGTTAGAGGGCTCATATAAACAAATCCTTCAAAAATCACAACAAAACATTCATAGGTTTTATGATGCATGAGGCTTTTTGGTGCTCTTTGCTTGATATGTTTACACCCATTACACCTGCAGAAAATAACTGCGCACCTGGCATCTGTGTGAAACAGAGGACCACCTCGTCCTGCCAAACCCGCCTTCCGCGACAGTAACAGCACGTGTGCTGCCGCTGAACACTCCTGTGTGAAGCAAAGTTCATGTACCATGGAGAGAGTCCCTGTGGTGTTTAATAAACGAGAGCTGCTGAAGGGCCCGGCTGCGCGTGAGTAACAGGAACAATACATCGTGCGTGCTCGCGCGCGTTTCTAATAAACAAACAAGGTTACAGCATCCTGTGTGAATAGAGGAACTCAGATGGGCAATATTACAGGATCGTACGTGCGCGCACGCCTTTGTAATAAATAAATAATTTTGCTGGTTGTCTGTGTGGGTAATAAACAGACATACTTGAAAGCTATTACAGTGCGTATATTTATCTTCGTATGTTTGTGTGATAAAAGCAATATTGCAGAATATTACAGAATCATGTGTGTAACGAATACAAAGTTTGTTTGTGCATGTTTCTAATAGACGAGCAATATTTCGAGGGACTTCACGTGTAACAACTGAGCAATATCTCTCTGTCCTATATGTATGTTTGATAAAAGAACACTGTTTAAGGACCCTGCGCATATTTAATGTACATACATATGTAGTAGTGCTACAGACCCTCGGAGGCATTTAGTAATGTCAACAATGCTGACGCTATCGAAGTCCGCGCCCGGGGTGTGATCGTTAAACAATATGACAGTCAGAGTTTAAAGTGGGATGAAAAAACTGGGGGGTCTCCGAAAAGGGCGTGGCCGATGTAATTAAGGGTGTGGCTTAAAGGCACGTAAACTAAAAATCTGTGCTTAGCTTAGTCTGCCGTCCGACTGGTATTTTGCTACTTCTGTCATTACATCCAGATATATAACACAGCAAGTAACATTACACGTACTAGCCAGCGGGGCTTTAAGTGGGATGAAAAAACTGAGGGGGTCTCTCAAAGGGGCGTGGCCAATGTAATTAGGGCGTGGCTTAAAAACACCTAAGCTAAAAATCTGTGCTTAGCATAGTGTGCCACCCGACTTGTATTTTGCTGTTTCTGTCATTGCATCCAGATATATGATACTAAAAGTAACATCATACCTACAACAAGTTAGGACTATTGGCTTTGTCAATGGGTCTTAGTTGCATAAGATAAATAAGCTGCAACTATGGCTTGTATATAATATTGAAGAAGCTTCCACTTACAGCCCTGGTGACCCCACGACAATGTTGATGCTCCTGAGTTTCAAAAAGAGAAGGGAAATCCAGAGAGAAAATTACTCTCTTCAAAGGACTTCCCTTCCCCTACAATGCTCTTCTGGCATGACGTCATGCCGTAACTTCTCCAATAGTGAGAAGTGAGCAGTGTGAGCACGTGCACACCGATGTGCCTGCTGTCACTGCAGTCTGGGAAAAAAGGACTGCCTGTGCCAGGGAACAAAAGAGAGCCCGATAGGGCCCCGTTTCGAGGCCCCCTTTAAAAAACTGCTGGTGCTCAGCACCGGTGAGACCCGGCCCACTTAAAGCCTGCTGCGTGGAAAAAGAAAGAACTGATGTCAGCACGCATGGGCACGTCTAAGTAGCTCTGACGATGTCATCTCGGAGGCTACGACGCCAGCGACGTATGTGGAGCTGTACGACGACGCCTACCAACGCGCAGGGGTACTGCTGACGAAAACTTTCCGGATCCATTCTGACGCCTGGGGATATTCTAAGGTAAGGAATCTATCACTAACGTGTCTCTTTCAGATATGAATAAGCAACAGCCATGGCTTCCTAGTACAGCATATTGAAAATACTTCAGTCCTGAAATAGTGGGACTGAGAAAGAACTAGAACGAGTCTCTGTGAAGTTACATGATAGGCAGTGAAGGGTGGTACTGCTGCAGAGCGAAGATTCTTTTTCCTCACCCCGAGGGCAAAAATGGAGAGCCCGATAGTGAACCCGTCTCAGCACCTGCTTTCTAGAACTGCAGGTGCTGAGCACCAGCAGGACCCCGCCCACCTAAAGCAATGATGACAGTATCTATAAATCTGACAATAAACGAACAATGAAGATTGCACTAGCCTATGTGAGAGATGGATAAACTAACAGTCTGGCAGCCAATGCGCAGTATCCTTCGAAAACTTCGGTCTGAGCGGTGTCTGTGCCACAACACAGACTCGAGCCTTCGTGACCCGCGAGCATTGTTTATAAAACACACAACGTGTAATTAATGCAGACACAACGGGCCTCTTCTACATTAATCCCATTAATAAAGTCTGCATTACAGGGCAATAAAGAAAAGGGCTTAAATATGTGAAGTAATCCTCCTAATGGGAATTAACCCGCCCATCACCCCAATCACTGCCACTTCTGTTCTACCCAGACTTTTTATACACCAAGGACTGATCTGTGGTCTAGCCGGGCTTTTCTCACATCAAGTGCCCAAGCTTTTAAAGTAAATATAAAATAAAATAACGTCAATATATGTACACACTTGTCCATGCCAGTGAGGGCGAATACGTTCTGTCACACTTGTAAAATAACTTAGGCTTAATAAGGAGAACAAGACCTTAAACCACATACTTAGCACATGCATGCACTCGGCACTGCAGAGCTATCTTTCAAACATGATAACAGTACAAGGTGGCTCAGTGAGATAAACACTTGTTGATGCCTTTAGATGTCATGAGCGGACCATTCTTCTGAGGTGGGTACATTGAATATCTTTACACTGAGTAATGGTAACAGCTGTCACTTACAGCGCTAAGAGGTGACAGGAGCGCTATTTAAAACAAGCATTGGCAAAGCCTATAGATCTCACCTAGTTAATGAACCATTTCCTTCAATTTATCCTTTTGTACTATAATCAATGTAATTCCCTAACACTGCCCTGTAACACGTTTAATTAATCATTGTCTACCACATATTCCTTCGTAATGAATTCCCCTGTAAGTCCCTAACAAACACTGTACTGTAAACAATATTTATGTTCAACAGGTAATTCAGTCTGACAAATTGTTTTCACATCTTCATGGTGTACAGTACACTGAAACATTGTCGAGTGAAATCTGTGCTATATTAAAACAATAAATATATAAATAAATAAATTAACAAGTTGGTGTTCCTGGCTTAATGTTTAACTAGCACTTGTGTGTTCTGTATCTGAAGGTCTCCCATGTAATGTGGTGGCCCTAACATTCTTACTTAGAAACTCTCTCTAATGAGTAGTATTCAGGCAGCACTCAAGGGTATCTGTCTGTCCGTCTGTCTCTCTGTCTGTCTAACAGAGATTTAGAAAATCAGGTGAGATCAATAGAATCTGATAAACCAAAGGCAATTGATGAAGTGACTTGACAAAAAAATATAGTTGTATTTAAACCTTCCACCACAAGGTAACATCAGCATGAAAACACTCCCCAAGGGCAAAAGGACACATCCAGCTGGCCCCACTAGGACTGTATTCCCATCACCCACAGGAGTGTCTGTAAATGTCAGACTGAAAGTTGTCAGAAGGAGTAAGAAAACTCATGTGCTTCACTGCTTGAGAACAGACAACTGCTGGTGTACCTGATGTGGTTTGCCCACATCTTGCGGACAGAATAAAAAAGTGTTAGCAAGAGAAAAGATAACAAATGTAGATAATTCATGAGCAATTGGCATCATTTTACTCCTTTTTGCCAACCCTGCCTTGTGCATGTAGAAATATGGGTTACTGGGCTTTCTGTGAATGCCTCCATTTTATTAATGCAAAAGGAAAAAATGATGGACGGAATGCTGAACAATGCAAACATTCACCCCTAGTCAGAAAGATCTGGGTTTAATCCATAGTGTTTTTGCTCACCATGCTAGTCCAGTTTGGACCCAGCCATATGCAAATTAGTCTTGACCCTGCTCCCTATGGGACCAGTCCAGCCCGAACTGCCAGGCCAGGACCTCCCTGGACCGGAAACAAGCATCCAGGGAACGGTTTTGGGGTTTCACCCCTCATCAGCCAGGCTAGCTTGATTCCAGTGGCATGGAGAGCACGGGAGCCACATCTGGGCATACCTGTCCCACTCAGTGTGTCGCCCTAAGTGGGAAGGGTATGCCCAGACATGGGTCCCATACTCGCTGCGCCACTGGATAACAGCAATATTGCAGAATATTACAGGATCATGTGTGTAACGAACACAAAGGTTGTGTACGTTTCTAATAGATGAGCAATATTTCAGAGGTCTACGCGAGCAACCACTGAGCAATATCTCTCTGTCCTATATGTATGTTTGATGAAAGAACCCTGTTTCAGGACCCTGCGTATTCAAGCTAGCATGGCTGATGAGGGACCGGTCCCAGGATGCTTGTTTCTGGTACAGGGAAGACCTGGCTTGGCAGTTCGGGCTGGACTGTTCCCATGAGGAACAGGGTCAAGACTGATTTGCATATGGCTGGGTCCAAAATGGGCTGGCATGATGAGCAAAAGAACAATGGATTAAACCCAGATCTTTGTGACTCGGGGTGAAAGTTTGCACTGTTCAGCATTCCGTCCATCATTTGTTCCTTTTGCATCCATTTTATTAATGCCATACCCACCCCATTCGCCTGCGCTGCCAAACAAATATGCAACCTTTCGTCTTTATCAATCCAGTAAAATACTGTGGGAGCAAAAGCTGTGATAATGAGGAAACCACGTCACATAATTCCTTACTTTGTTAGCCTCTAGTATAACTTGATACTCCATTCCCAAACAGTACTTATCCAGAAAGGGCATCGATTTTATCGTTTTATTACGCCAAAAAAAAGTTGATTATGGTGTACTCTGTTCTGCAGTGAACGTTTAACTCAGCTGTCCTGGGACAACGTTCCACTTATTGACTGGTGTATTTCCCAAAATGATGAACCACACACTACAATGGATTACTGGTACTAACTTTCTAAGAACAATGCACATGGCATATGTTGATCAGTTAACTTGTTTATTTGAAGACTCCGAATTGCCAAAACAGCACAGGTGGGATCTAACTTTCTCAATGTCTTGGACTGTCCATCTTCATTTTGTGGATATGCACAGAAGATTCCACTGCCCCTATCCATTGGTTAGTGCTTCTTAATCTACTATATGCTTTACTCTCTACAACTTGATGACCTTTGATACAGACCATCCTGGAAGATCCCTACTGTTAAAAGGTAGGGCAGTTGCAGTCGATAACCTTTCAAGTATTGCCCGGCGGTAATCGCCTCTTATACCATTCGAAAATTAACCAACAAAGAGGCAGGCGCCGGAGACTGGAAGGCAGGAAAACAAAGTTTTATTCCGTCGGAGTAGAACACATCAGATCAGACAGCAAGGTATCGTCACGAGGTGCTCTAACCAGATCTCTGAGGCCTGGCCTCTTATACACAGGTTTATGACTTTATTGCAGGTTTATCATACATGGCACATTCTTGAGATCGCTTTGATACATGAAAGAACATCCTCAGAATCCCCACTTCAAGCTCGTTCCCACACATATCTACAGTGGAAGTCCCCACCCCACCCACAGTAGGAGATGGCTATCACACAGCTGGACATTCCGCCAATTCCCGGGGGTGTGTGCGACTGGTCGGGTCTCAGGGGGTGGGGGGCCTTGATCTACTGTAATCCCTTTGATGTGGGGTGTTTCCCTTACAGTAGGGGCAATAAACTGCATCCGCAGGGCTAGGTGATGGCCTGGGATCGGTTCGGACAATCGGGCGCAGAGGAAGGGGGTTATCAAAGAGATGTATGACCATGTATGGGATGTCGGTCAGGCGAGGGATGTGGTTCCATGGCAGGGTCGCGCAGAAGGAGAGGGTTTATGGCCCGTGTATGAGAGAGCGGGGGTGGCCGGCGCGCGGGGGGATGTTCGCAGCGCCAGAGGGACGCGTTGGCGATCGGCAATGAGCAGGGAGAGAGACCAGGATGCCTAAAATGGCTGCCGTGCGTTTTTCTGTGTGTCGCGCTGGGGAGAGACAAGATGGCGCAGATACTGTTCAGTTACGAGCTACATTTCCACAGTCCTCCCTTTTAACATATCTCACCAGCTTGTTTAGTTCGGATCTATCCCCATAATGCCACGCACCTCTACTTCGTACAGAGCTTTCATTCTCTCTGCTTCGAAGTTCAGAGTCTTAGGGCAGATGCAGTTTATGAAAAGTGAACATAAGGGTGGCAAACACTGAATCCCCAGGCAACATCCACATAGGATCACAATTGGTATTAGGATAAACGTAAACAACCTCCACCCCCAACTTTCAATAGTGTCCCAAAACCAACTCCCAAGCGACCATCCTTCTTGCTCCTGATGAACCTCTGCGGAAAGTCTGTGGAGGTGTTCAATCGCCTTGTAGACTGAGGGTGAGTTATCCGGTACGTAGGTACAACAGCTGGACCCAATGATGCGGCATGCTCCTCCACGATCGGCCAGAACTACGTCTAGAACGAGGCGGTTCTGAAGAGCTACCAGGCGGACGGCCTGAAGCTCAGCGGTGTTGTTGGTGAGGATGCCGGCTGTAATGTTCATTGTGGTTTCGACTGCCTGGGTCAGGTGCCGGATGGCACGGCTGTTTGCCATTGGACCCCACAGTGGAACAAGTTCCTTTACTGCATCCATGAACTGTGCTCCAGTGGAGTCGGCTTGTACAATGTCCCTTACATGTTTCTGCCGGTGATGGTTTGCTGGAGCCACATATGTTGGAGGAAGGATAAAAGCGAAGTAGCAGGTGCCTCCCCACCCTTTCGGAAGCCAGGTGTAGGCCTTAG
Source organism: Triturus cristatus (assembly GCF_964204655.1). Classification (NCBI taxonomy): domain Eukaryota; kingdom Metazoa; phylum Chordata; class Amphibia; order Caudata; family Salamandridae; genus Triturus; species Triturus cristatus. The sequence goes on along the minus strand of NC_140583.1, from coordinate 268,048,685 downwards.
TACCACAGACGAAGTACATATTTGGGGAGGTAACAAAGGAGGGTGGGTCAACTGAGTCCAATGTTCGGGTGATGAGACAGGAACTGTGGCCCACCAGCTGCGTTCCCAGACCTTCGATGCACACAAGACCTGTGATGTTGATGACGGATAGGGCCACTGTTAGGGTGGCGGCCGTTCGTTTCCGGAGGTAAGAGAAGGTGGGTCTGGCTGGGTTGTTAAACACCTGCATTTCGACTCGCTCTTTGGCAGGGATGTCCATATGAAAGGAAGTGTTTGATCTCAGAGGACAGAAGGGAGCAGAAGTTTTTCCAGTTCTGTTCAGCCAGAACCCATGGTAGAAGTGTGACATAGTTTTGTCGGAAGTGGCATTGTCCTTGTAGCTTTCTTGCAGGAGGATTAGCCAAGCGAGGCAAGAGCCATGGACAGAGAAGGGCGAAGGGATGAAAGGGATAGAATGTCCAGTGGCATGTGGCAGCAATCCACAGATCCAGCAGTTGGTTGCATTGGCGGCAAGATTGTGTTGGTGGAGCAACTGTACACAAGAGTTATTCCAGAACTCCTTACGCCTTTCTCGGAGTTGGGGTGAAAGTGAGATCAGATGGTGTTCTTTCATGGTGGTAGGTTGGACAGTGGTCAACAATGTCTCATGAGCGGGTGCACTCTCTTCCACGATCCAGAAGGTGATCATGAGGAGAAGGCAAAAGAGTAGGGTAATAAAAAGCGCGATAGTCTTTGGGCTGTGCATTGTCAGTCTTTGGGTTTTTGTAGTGGATATTCGGACGTCCGGTTGCTTCCATCATCTTCATGTCGGGCGCTTCCATCACCTTCAAGGGGCTCGGTAGCGGGCAGAAACACAGACTTTGTCTAATTTCTCTTCTGGAGGCCTTTGAGGTGATTAGGCTACCGGTTCGAGATTTCAACTTAGTTCGTGGTCTGCTTAGCCGAAGTTCCCTCCTTTCGTCGCAGGTTATACCCTTCTTTGGACGGCACAGTGGGATCGGGATATTTCATTAATTCAAGTGTCTTTGTGTCCGGGTAGCAGCTCAGGGATGGTCGGCCTTCGTCCAGGAGTTCTTCTTGGCCGGCGATGTTGTCGGTTGTCGTCAGGGTCGGTGATACCTTTTTGCAATGATTTGCGTGCAGCCAATTGCGCTTCCCCTCCACTCGAAGAGCTGTTCGGGTGGTGATCAGGACTTGCAGGGGGCCCGTCCACCGGGGCTCCAGACTCCTTGCACGCTGGAAATTACGCACTAGGACGAAATCTCCGGGTTGGATATCGTGCCCGGGGTCCCTGGAAGCATCGGGAATGGCTTGCAGCACCTGCTGATGGATAACAGACAACGTTTTAGTTAGGTTGTACAAATAGTCAGACATGAGGACGTCCGGGACGTCGTGAATGGATGTTGGTTTTGGTGCGGTCCAAAGGTTCATGGGCCGCCCGAAGACGACCTCGTAGGGGGTTAAGTGGTGTTTGGTGGGAGTGGAACGCATTGATAGCAATGCTAGCGGGAGAGCGTCTGGCCATTTCAGTCCTGTGGTGGCAACTATTTTGAGCTTCAGTGTGGCATTATGTCGCTCAACCAAGCCTGCAGATTGGGGATGGAAGACTGCATGGAACTTCTGTTTTACACCCAACCCTTTTAAGATGAGTTGGATAACTTCGGCTACAAAGTGTGGGCCGTAGTCGCTCCACAAAATTCGACAAAGGCCGTAACGGGGGAAGAATTCTTTCAGCAATACCTTTGCGGTAGTCATAGCAGTGTTGTCGCGGGTCGGGTAAGCTTCTACCCACTTGCTGAAAGCACACACAACGACAAGTACGTACTTCAAGCTTTGGCACCTTTCTAACTGGATGTAGTCCATCTGTAGGACCTCAAAGGGATGATTAGGAACCCCAAACCCTCCCCGGGGTACAGCAGTTCCTTTACCAGGGTTGTGTTGGAGGCATACCAGGCATTGTTGGACCAGACGTTTGGCTGAGTCTGGGATCTTGTCGTTGTGCCAAACCTTGGAGATGAGTTCGATCATGGGGGCAGACCCTATGTGTGCGGGGGAGTGTGTCATGGTTAGCATGGGAATCAGGAATGAGTCAGGTAGCAACCATTTGTTTGTGTCTTTAGTTCGCCAGCAACCGTCATCGTCCTTCAATCCCACCCGTGCCCATTCAGTCAATTCGTGTGGTGAGCTGGCTAATTGGATGTCCCTAATTGTTTCCCTAGCATCCTTCCATTTCTCAGTTTGTGACCTGGTCACGTACATGCGTGTTGTTGACCTATTCTCGACTGTGGTTCGGGCAGTGATGTCAGCCAGCGCATTTCCCTGTCCTATAATGTCCGTCACCTTTTTGTGTGCCTGGCATTTGATCACAGCTAGCCGTGTGGGGAGGAGGACTGCTTCGGTAAGAGCGGAGACTAGATCTCCATGTAGGATGGGTGTGCCATGGGAAGTCAGGAATCCCCTCTCCTTCCATAGGAGCCCAAAGTGGTGAACCACCCCGAAGGCGTACTGGCTGTCGGTGTAAATGTTTGCGGTTGTCCCCGCTGCTAGGATGCATGCTCGTGTGAGAGCAATCAGTTCAGCCGCCTGTGCGGATCGCTGTGTGATGCGGGCTGTCTCAACAACTGTTCGGGCTGTGGTGACTGCATAGGCAGCTGAGGTGGTGCCATCGGGGAGCTTGATGCATGAGCCATCTACCCACAGTTCTCCGTAAGGGTCCGGGAAGGCAGTATCTCGGAGGTCAACCCTACTCTTAGTCTGTTCGTCGGTGAGGGTCACGCAGTCATGTATAGGGGACGCATTGGGGTCAGTGACAGGGAGAGGTAGCAGAGTAGCTGGATTCAGAGTGGTGCATCGTTTCAACGTGATGTGGGGTGCAAGCAGAGTCAGTTCATAACCAGTCAGTCGTGCGCTAGTCAGGTGTTGAGTCTTGGTCTGGTTCAGGAGGGTGTCAACCGCATGGGGTACTAACACAGTTCGAGAGCACGATCCCCTCACTTTGCCGGATAGAGACAGCAGCGGCGGCTACTGCTTGAAGGCAGGCGGGCAAAGCTCTGGCTACAGGGTCAAGAGTGGCAGAGAAGTAGGCACAAGGGCGTTGTTTAGGACCTATGGACTGGGTTAGGACAGACAACGCGCATCCCTCCCTTTCGTGGGTGTAGAGGGAGAAAGGTTTAGTGTAGTCTGGGGTTCCTAGGACTGGTGCTGAACAAAGGGCATTTCGCAATTCTTTGAAGGAGGACTGGCATTCGGGTGTCCAGGGGAGGGGGAAGGGGGCGTCTTTAGCTAGCAGGGAAAGCAGAGGTTTTACAATAAGGCTGAAGACCGCCCTCATCGCCGCCACCGACGACATCCGAGCCCTGATGGACAACGGAGAAACAGCGGCCCTCATCCTCCTAGACCTCTCCGCGGCTTTCGACACGGTCTGCCACCGCACCCTAGTGCAGCGCCTCAGCAACATCGGAATCCAGGAGAAGGCACTGGATTGGATCGTCTCCTTCCTCGACGGGAGAACACAGAGAGTCCGCCTACCACCGTACAAGTCAGAGGCCACCGAAGTCATCTGCGGCGTCCCTCAAGGATCCTCGCTGAGCCCCACCCTCTTCAACGTCTACATGAGCCCCCTCGCGGCCATCGCATGCCAACACAACCTCAACATAATCTCCTACGCCGACGACACCCAGCTGATCCTCTCCCTGACCAACGACCCCGCCGCCGCCAGAGCCAACCTGCACGATGGGATGAAAGATGTAGCCGAGTGGATGACGACCAGCCGCCTGAAACTGAACTCAGACAAGACGGAGGTCCTCATCCTGGGCTCCTCGCCCTCCGCATGGGACGACTCCTGGTGGCCCCCCGCCCTGGGCACCGCACCCAAACCGACGGACCACGCACGCAACCTGGGCTTCATCCTGGACTCCTCCCTCTCCATGACCAGACAAGTCAACGCCGTCTCCTCGTCGTGCTTCAACATCCTGCGCATGCTACGGAAGATCTTCTGGTGGATCCCCACGGAGACCAGGAAGACGGCCACCCAGGCCCTCGTCACCAGCCGACTGGACTACGGCAACGCCCTCTACGCCGGAACCACCGCCAAGCTCCAGCAGAGACTCCAGCGGATCCAGAACGCCTCAGCCAGACTCATCCTCGACATCCCACGTAACAACCACATCTCCGGACATCTGAGAGACCTGCATTTGCTCCCAGTCAACAAAAGAATCACCTTCCGTCTCCTCACCCACGCACACAAAGCCCTTCACGATCAAGGCCCGAGCTACCTCAACAACCGAGTCAACTTCTACGCTCCCAAACGCCACCTCCGATCAGCCAGCCACGCCCTCGCCGCCGTCCCCCGCATCCGAAGAGCGACAACAGGAGGAAGGTCCTTCTCCTACCTGGCCGCCAAGACCTGGAACTCCCTCCCGACCGACCTGCGCTTGACCCAAGACCACCTCTCCTTCAGGAAGAAGCTCAAGACCTGGCTGTTCGAGCAGTAACGGCACCCCACCCCCCAAAGCGCCTTGAGACCCTACGGGTAAGTAGTGCGCTCTATAAATGTCTTTGATTGATTGATTGATTGAAGTTTGGTAACCACTGTCGACAGAAGGAGGTGAGTCCGACCAGAGACCGCACTTGCTTCTGAGTTTTGGGGACAGGGGTTTCTAAGATGGTCTGAATTCGGTCAGGTGTAAGTTTCCTCCCGTCTTTGGATAGGAGGTGGCCTAGGTATGTCACTTGGGGTTGGCAGAATTGTAACTTCTTCCTGGAGACCTTGTGACCGTTCTCCGCAAGGAAGTGGAGGAGGTGAATGGTGGCTGTGACTGCAAGTGGATTGGTGTCGCCGCCAAAAGAATATCATCAACGTACTGTATTAACACCACTCCATCTGGTAGTTGGACTGCATCTAGTTGTCTCTTGAGGGCTTGGCTATAAATGCTGGGGCTCTCAGTGTAGCCTTGGGGTGCCCTACAGAATATGTACGAACGGGCTTTTAAGGTGAAGCCGAACAGGTAGCGGCTGTCTGGGTGGATGGGGATGGAAAAGAATGCGTTCTTGAGATCAATAACGGTGAAGGTGGTGGCAGTGGACGGAATTAGGGTGAGGATGGTGGTGATGTCCGAGACCACGGGGTACTGAGGCATGACTACTTTGTTAACCTCTCGCAATTCAACAATGAAGCGGTATGCTTTCTCATCTCCCTCACCTTGCCTATTTACAATGGGTAGGATAGGGCTGTTGCAAACATTACTGACTACTTCTTCTACCACTCCTGCATCGACTAGGGACTGGATGATTTCCACCAATGCCTTCTCGCCTTCGGGCGATATCCGATACTGTGGAAGTTTTGGGAGCACCGCGTCCGGTCGGACAGTTATGTGTACGGGGTCGATCACCATGCGTCCTACGTCCGAGTCGGTTTTTGCCCACAGGTGTGAGGGTAACGTGTCGAGTAGGGACAAGTCAGCATTGGTTATGGAGAACATACGTCGTGTGAGACAAGACCTGAACAGATCCGGGTTATCGTGCAGGATGACTCGCACTCCGTCTGGGGAACATCTGATGGTAGCTCGGAAATGTTTTAGCAAATCAAGTCCCATGATAGCATCGGGGGTGTTGGAGGAGAGCAGGAATGTCGTGTCAGTGGTGTTATCTTCTAAGTCAAAGGAGATTGGTGCTGACAAGGGGTTAGTGGAGGGCGTCCCATCGAAGCCTATTGAGGTTACGTGTGAGCCAGACAAGGGTGCCCTAGGGATCAGTCGTTTAGATAACGCACTACGTGTCGCCCCAGTATCTACCAGAAATGGAGACTTTGTGCCCAGGACCTTAGCAGTGACGTAAGGACCTTGCTGGTCAACACGGAGTTTGACTGGATCCCTCCCTTGCCCCTGGCGGTCCTATGCAAAGTCATGGGTGTTTTCGTAGTCGGACTGCTGGCACTGGTTCTGTCGGGGGCGATCAAAGGTGTTTGGTCTGCCTGGCCTGTCGTTGGTGGTGTCCTTCGTGTACCCTCGTCCCTGTCCTCTACTTCTGGGGTCATATGCTATGTCTCTGGTGTCTCTATTTTTGTTCATCTCCAGAAGGACCGGGCACTGGGATTTCCAGTGTCCGAACCCTCTACAGAACGCACATTGGTTCCCATCTAAGTCTCTTCGTCCAGTGTAAGGTGTAGGTGTATGGTCTCTAGGGGGTAGCTTTCTAGGGGCGGTTGGTTGGTAATTTCCTTTAGGGGGCTCCCTTCCTATGGTCACCCCTTGCAACTGTGCTATCATTACCCTCTCCTTCAGTTCCTTTTTCTTTTTCTCGGACGCCCTATCGTTCTCATTCTTTTGATGTTCGTAGTATTGGGCCATCTGGAGGATAGCAGCGGGTTTGGAGGCTGCCCAACTACTCTCGCTGGTCTGTAACTTCTGGGAGACTTCTTGTGACAGACCCTTCACATAATTCTGGACAAAGAGGTGATGTCCGGTTGCAGTGGTCATGTCCTGGCCACTATAATCGGAAAACACTGTCTCGAATCGAGAGAAGTATTCAGACACATCCTCCTGGGGTTTCTGGCGACAAGCCGTCACTATTGACCAGTCTACCTTTCTTTCTGGGATTAGAGTCTTCAATTTCTGTACGATCTTGTCTGGGAGTTCCAATATGGCTTTTAGGGGTTTTTGTCCAGGTTCTCGCTGCTTATCTATGGTATCGAGTTGTATCCAGGTATATCCGAACGGCTCAGCGTGGTCGACTTTCCGGATTTGCTTCCACACATCAGCCGGCAGACATAACCCGAAGAACAAATCGATATCCGCTAAGGTCATTATGGTTGAACCTAAGGCCGTACCTAGTTCGGTGTAGAAGGCCGTCGGGTTCTTTCTTAAGTCGGGTAGGGTTTTTCTAAAGGTCAAGATGTCTTGTCGGTCCCATGGCTGGTAAACCCAGTTATATACAACCCTTCCCTTCGCATCTTGGTGGTTGATGTCGTCGTGTGTTCCCTGACCTCGTGGGGGGACCCAGTAGGGGGCGGCTTCTTTGATGGGCATCATGGTATCAGCCTTCCCTGCCTGGGGTTCAGTCGCTATGGGGGTCTCTGCTTTGGTTGTCTGTCTGTGTTCTTTAAGATGCCGGAAGACTTCGAGTGTACGAGTGAAGAGGTTCGTCACATCGCCCTCTCCTTCCTCCCCAATGTCTACCTTCCTATACAAGGTCGCTAAGCCTTCGGGACCTCTATCTTGGTACCTATCCTCATAGGCATTCAGGGTGTGATAACAAAGTCGTACGACAAAGTGTCGTCTGTGGTTGTCGGCATACGAGTTATACATGTCTGTTACATACTCCTCACTTTCCTTTCGTTCTACTAGTGTCCTTACTACCTTATCGATTCCGGCTTGTTCATCCTTTGTTAGTCGATTCATTCTGGCGGAATCTTTCTTTCTCATCTCAGGGTCATCTAACGTTATTGCTAACATTGTGTTCAGTACGAGAGGCTCGGCCGGCGCGGAGGCCGTGAGGACCGAGGCCCTGGTACTGCTTTCACTTGCGTTTGGGGGTTGCGGGTGCTGTACTACAGGTTGGGAGGGGGCGTATGGAGGGGGCATGTAGATGATCGGGGGACCTAATAGCAATTCGTCATTCGCTCGTTGCTTGGAAGGTAACTCAGGGTAGAGCGTAGAGGAGGTCCTAACAGGGCACTGGCCTGATGTTTCAGACTCTTGTTTTAGTTTAGCTTCCTTTCTCTCCTTTATCTCTTCCTCTAACTTTCTAGCGGCAAGGTGAGCTGCCTTTCGTAATTCCCTTTCTGCTTTTACTTCTTCCCTCTTTTTCCGTTGCATTGCTTCTTTGCGCCACATGCCGATACTGTCAAGCATAGTAGGCGTCGTTTTATTACTACGTAGAGCTATTTCTAATGCTTCTATTTTATGATCATCGAAGGATCCCATCAGTGGCCACTGACTCTCGGGGTCCCTTTTTGTATATTTATGCCATAGTTTGCTATAAGCTACGGCGACTAGTCCATATTTAGTGAACATGTCCTTATTAGGGGTGCCTTCCAGTGGAGCCGGATGGTTCACCTCTAATAAGCGGTCCGGGCAGAACCAACTACCAATCAGTGGGGAGAAGACAGGCATGACGGGTTACAACGGGGACAAAAGTCTGCACTACCTATCTTTTCACTGCTTGCAAAGACTAGACAGAATATCTCTGTTCCACGTTATTTGTAAGCAGAGAATACCTCCAAAGAACCAATATCGAACAACCAGTGTTCGGACAATCAATCAGTGGGGAGATAAAAATAGGCACGACGGGTTACAATGGGGACAAAAGTCTGCGTTACCTACCCTTCACTATCTGCAAAGGAAGAGAGAGTATTTCTACTCCTCCCCGATTGTAGACAGCGAATATCTCAAAGAGAACAATCAATAAGCAATACTAGTATTTTCAATCAATCAATCAATCGTTTCGCAATTTGTCGTGTTTCACGACCTTACCTGGACTGCATGGACAGTTTCTCGTCTTCCGCCTCCAGCGCCCGATCGTCCTCTACTCTCCGTATTTGCCGCGGCACTCCTGATGGTTCCCAGTCAGGACCGTAGATCACTCGAGAGAGGTCTGCTCGGAACCAGTGAATTTCGGATGATCGGCTGCCAGACGAGGGTCTATCGGGCAGGAGCTCTTTCCGATCGTTGCAGTCGTTCACTCTGTCGTCGGGACCTCTCCCACTGGATCCACGTGTCGCTGATGGGCCCCACGCTTGGGACGCCAATTGTTAAAAGGTAGGGCAGTTGCAGTCGATAACCTTTCAAGTATTCCCCAGCGGTAATCGCCTCTTATACCATTCGAAAATTAACCAACAAAGAGGCAGGCGCCGGAGACTGGAAGGCAGGAAAACAAAGTTTTATTCCGTCGGAGTAGAACACATCAGATCAGACAGCAAGGCATCGTCACGAGGTGCTCTAACCACATCTCTGAGGCCTGGCCTCTTATACACAGGTTTATGACTTTATTGCAGGTTTATCATACATGGCACATTCTTGAGATCGCTTTGATACATGAAAGAACATCCTCAGAATCCCCACTTCAAGCTCGTTCCCACACATATCTACAGTGGAAGTCCCCACCCCACCCACAGTAGGAGATGGCTATCACACAGCTGGACATTCCGCCAATTCCCGGGGGTGTGTGCGACTGGTCGGGTCTCAGGGGGTGGGGGGCCTTGATCTACTGTAATCCCTTTGATGTGGGGTGTTTCCCTTACAGTAGGGGCAATAAACTGCATCCGCAGGGCTAGGTGATGGCCTGGGATCGGTTCAGACAATCGGGCGCAGAGGAAGGGGGTTATCAAAGAGATGTATGACCATGTATGGGATGTCGGTCAGGCGTGGGATGTGGTTCCATGGCAGGGTCGCGCAGAAGGAGAGGCTTTATGGCCCGTGAATGAGAGAGCGGGGGTGGCCGGCGCGCGGGGGGATGTTCGCAGCGCCAGAGGGACGCGTTGGCGATCGGCAATGAGCAGGGAGAGAGACCAGGATGCCTAAAATGGCTGCCATGCGTTTTTCTGTGTGTCGCGCTGGGGAGAGACAAGATGGCGCAGATACTGTTCAGTTACGAGCTACATTTCCACACTACCTCTAACATAATACAAAGCATGAGCCATAACACAGGACTTGCAGAGTTAACTATCACTGCCACATAAGTATGATTATATTTTTCACAGCTCTCCGACACCTCCTCCTCCATAACCCGCCTGGCGACTCCTACCATGACAAAACCAGAGCTCCTCTGTGGTCACTCATACATGACATCAGTACACTTCCCACATAGAATCACAAAAACACAACACTCTGACAACCACACACCCCATATGGTGAAGCATGCTACCTGTCAGAAAATACACTTCTATGCAACTCAACGGGGTATTGAGCCCTATATAAATGGCAGAATATAATAAAATACAGTGTCTGGACAATTCCCTCTTTGGTGAAGACGGATGTAAAATAATAAACAGGCAGTTTGGACTTTCATGATAAAGACGTAAAAACTAGGCCAGGGCGAGTAACCAAAAAACTCTGCAGCGCTAGGTGGAGTACCGCAAGTGGTGGAGTGCATTAGGTCACGCTGTTCATGCTGATTTTTAGTGCTGGGTGTTTGTCCCAAGCCGGAAAATTAGCACGAAGGCACCATGCGCAGCACAAGATCGCGCTGCTTCTTACTGTTGCTCGAGTAGATATTCTGCTCGAGCTTCAGCTTCCTCAATGCGAATGGAAAATTTCTCAACTCGAGCGGTCGTGGTCATCCACGACCACCCGCATTGGAAAATCTCGCCAGGAGGTGGTCTGGAGTAAGATTTTCCTCGCTTGCGCTCACCAAGTTAACATTGGTGAGGAAAAAAACTCAGCTCCGCTATGCAGAGCAGAGTTTTTTGGAACTCTACGTGCTACGTGGAGTGGAAAAAACTCCAAAAACTCCGCGGACGGAGTGGAATTTCACAGCCAAGCCCAGTAATAGCCCAGTTTTTCGACAGACTAAACTTCTGTGAGGCACCCTCATCTCTTCCTCAAATGCTTAAGCATTATTGCTGGCACATGTTAGAAAAATTGGAGCTTAGTTGCCCTCCTGATAGTTATACGCCGAGTCTCAGGCGAGGGTGCATAACTGGAGCCAGGCAATTAACTTACATTATTGCCCTGAAGATAAAAATATTTGTGTGGCTGTCAGCATCCCCCCACCCAAAATAATGAGCTCGGCTGGAGCAGGGGCTGCCTCGAAACTGAATGGGAGAACTAACGCAATTTCATTCTCATGCACCGCTCCCAACTCAGCCACTTCTCAAGCACCGCCAGTTTACAATTGACTCTTTGGTCGCCTCCTCTTACTTTAATTTAGGAGAGCTCCATCAGCCAAAGAATGTAGAAAAACGTTCATATATGATTCTGTTCTTTTCTTTGACTGATTGGGCTTGCCTCAGCAATTGCAAGGACAGCAACCTGTGAGCTTGGGATGTTTGTGAAGAGGCTAAGGAAGCGTCACGGGAGACTGGAGACATTTCTTCACCCAAACCATTAGGTGAGAGGATGCTCATGCCCCCACGGAGTAGACTATTTCCCTATAACACACTGGAAGGACGTTGGGAGCTGCCAGCCACAGGCTGAAACTTTTGCAGTCTTGATACATTAAATATAGCCTGCAAGGGGAGCATTCTGATTGGCTGGCAAGCTCTCAATGTTCCATGCCGGCCATTATTGGAAGTTAATACCTCAGGTGGGGTTGACCAAAGATATTATTGGGTGCCATTAGTGTTAAGATAAATTAAGATCCTGTTAGCCATCACTAGGACAGGATTGTGTAGGCGGCTCTGTTATAGTTGATTTAGAATTTTGTACATCGACGATTTTGGTTGAGCCGGGGATACATTTTAAGATTTGATTAATTAATTTCAGGATTATTTGTCCAATCTACAAATATATTTCAGAAATGTGTCTATTCATACAGTATCATTTGAATTAGTATGTAGTATTATTGTATTCGTATGTTCAGGAGTTAGCTCAACGATCTGATTAATATATTTCACGATTTTGTGCATGTATTGAAGGAATATATTTCAGGATTTGTTTATGAATATATTTCACGATTTTGTGCATGTATTGAAGGAATATATTTCAAGATTTGTACACTGATCTGTGAACATCTGTTTAATATGTTTAAGTATTTCCTACAGCAATTGAATTAGCACTTTTCACAACTGCACTCACATATCGTTCTTATATATTCATACCAGGATTCTACAAAGCTTCCGAATTCTTTTTTCTTAAATTCTATACAAGGATTTTATTAAAACATTCCAATAATCAGTTAAACAACTTGAGTGCACTGCACGACTGAGCTCACGAATATGATCAAAGGAGCTATAAACACGGAATTCAGAAGCCAGCCTGTCCCTTGCCCTCACCGGTACACCTTGCATAAATCATGCGCTGTCACTTGTCACATGAATAATATATACCGCTTCTAAATCGTCACATCCGAACGTTTGTCACCCCAGAGAGGGCTCGGACACCCCCCACATGCTTGCTCAGTTAAACCGTCTACACATCAGGTCAGGGGTGACGGAGATATCACGCAGCCAACAGATGCGCCTCAGTGCGCGAAACGTGAGACGCCAACGAAGCAAAATGAGTGAACGGGCACTTCCTTGAACTCCAGCAAAGGGCAGCGATAGGACGAGGTGCAAATGACGCAGCACGTCTGGCCGTGATGGCTCGGGCTCAGAACACTGTATTCTGACGCTAATTATACACAGAGAGGTACCACTGAAGGGCACGTGTGTCACAGCCAGTACATATATCATTCATCAGATAGCTGACAACACATGATTTACAACTAACTCCTGCTATGGGGGCATGCGGATTTCTGACAGCAAGAACGTGCTTTCAAAACAGGATGTAAATAGGAATTTTAAAGCCTCTTGCTTACTTCTATGTAGAGAAACCTCGAACCGCCATACCCTGTTGCAAAGATGTGCCTTGAAAGGGAGATTATGATGGAGAATATTTCTTTCTGAAAATGAAACAGAGAAAGGAAAAGTCACTTTATGTCATGTACATCGTTGCTGCTGGTGTAATTTTGTGACAGAAAAATGAAAATTTGGTGGCACGTAACTTTATAATTATCTATAATAATATTGCTCATTAGCCTTAAGAAATTGAAACTGTTCTATCAGAGTATTATACTTTGAAATATACATGTTTAAAGTAATTAGTAGTGAGTCTGTGCTCTGCTTTACTAGGTTTTAAGTTCTAATATATAGGACAAGCCAAGCACAAAATCATGCCGTGCAGTGCCTGACCCGAGTGCTGCTGAATGCTCAACCATTAGGAACCAGGTGATGACTAATAGGATCCTGGCTTGGGTGTGCAGCCTCAGACAGCTTGAAGGTAGGTATTACCTAGCCTCTCCCCCAGGAGAGTCGACAATGGGGTTTGGGGGGGGGCAGCCGACCAGCGGGAGGTCTGCCACCCCCGGGGAGTTTTGGGCCGGGGGGGCAGCCGTAGACACGTGGGGCATGACTTGGGCTCCTTTTGGGCTCGTTGGGCTGAGGTTGGGCGGTTTTTGGGCGGGAGGGTTTAAAACCGGCCATTTCATGTCGCGAGCCACCATTTCGGTGGCCGTGATACGACAGCCGGTGCAGGGAGGCGGGCAGTGGTGTCGGTTTTTTGGCCCACCCTCCCTCCCCATCAATTTTTGTTTTTTCCCATGTGTGGGGCTGTTTTGGCGGGGGTCGTTGGAAGGCGTTGTGTAGCGTTGCGGTTGGCTTTTGGGGGAACAGGTGCATCCGGGGGAACACGTGTATGGGGTTGTCGCTGGAACAGGTGCGGGTGTGATGATTGCTGCTGCGGTGGCGTTTTTCCTAGTTGTTTCGGTATAAGGTTGGATGGTTACAGTTATGAGAATAATATAAGAAGTTATTTAGTTAGGTAGGTGTAGAGAAGTTAGGAATGGCCAGTTGTTTATAATGGTTGCAGGGGGGGTGGGAAATATGTTAGGGGAGGGGGTGGGGGTAAGGTAGGAAGAGTTTATTTAGTGAGGTGTAGTTTTGTACGGCGCAGGCCAAGGGAATGCTGTTGTAAGGTGCACCTGTTTCCAATTAAGCGGCCTTTTTCACACCAAGAAATGTGACGTGGTATGTGCTGCCCCCATATTAGGCCCATTATGGCGGGGGTCCAGTGTGTCAATCACAGAACTGTGGCATTTTGCCCTAGGACCTGTTATGCGACGTTGTTGCGATTTGGGCCAGGTCGAGTGCTGAACTGCATTCAAGGTATGGTGGCCAACATTCCACCCATATTTAAGGGGTCGCACGGCGGGGTGGGGCTCTCTTTGTTCGTAGCCAAGGGAGGAAACAATGTTCTCCACATGACCCTCCCGCCCCCCCACTAAAAAAAAAGTGTATTAGCCTCCCCCCCGAAATTTGGCTCTAGTTGCACCTCTGGTTGGGAACCGCTACGGGCTTGAGAATTCTTTCTCGCCTGACCCGAGAATCTTGAGCAGTATTTAGACTCTCCGTGGCGGCTTGAGAGGGCACATGGGGGCTGCCGGGTAATATAGGGGATGCGGCGAGGCCTGTCGTGGCCTACGGTACTTTAGTTTTGGGAGTAAGTACTTGTGTTTGTTGTTTTGATTGCATAGCACATATTTTCTCCTGCCAGATACAAGCATTTTGAGTATTTCTGTCCTTTCATTTTGGGAGAAAGTGCCTGTGTTTTTTATTGTGATTGCATAGCACGTTTTTCTCTTGGTAGAAACAAGCATTTTGAGTGTTTGTAGCAGGTTTTATTCGGAGGAGAATAATTAAGTGCTTTTAGATTCTTTTCTGGGTGGACTTGATCTCTGAGAGTGCTTTGGGGCTTTGGCTGCAATTAGTTTCTTATGCATTTCGAGTAATTTGGCTGCAATGAGGGATTTACCTCAATTAGGATTTGCAATCCAGGTCAATTTTCGGGTTATTGGATTGCATTTGTAGGAGTTGTGTGAATAAGGACACCGTCCGGCAAGGTTTGCCCTTGGCTAACCTGTTTAAGATCTCAGCAAGGATGCCAGGTGGAGCAAGGAAGGGCTACTTGCGGGCACATCCTGGCAGTAGTATGGAAGAGATGATGCACAGGATAGAGCACAGGATGGATCCTATGGATGAGATTTTGGCGATTTTGCACCCACAGGGCCCCCAAGGGGGGCAGCCTGTAGAGAAAGCTTAGCCGGCGGAAAGACCTAGAAGGCCAGGGGTTGCACCACGGGTGGCATTCCCCCTAGTAGAGAAGTGAGGTAGGGAGACAAGCAGGGGACGAAGGGGGTCAAGGACCATGGGTCGCCTCTGAGGTTGTGCCAGTGTGCAGCATAAGTGGTGGTGAGGGTCTGGGCAGGGCCCGAGCAGTTGCAGTGACAGCAGTGACTAACAGCAGCACTGCATAGAATGGTAATAGCTGCAAGGCAATTGGTGTCATGCCAGCAGGCATCGCAGGGCAGCCGGAGTTGGGAGCGAACCTGCTAGTGTTTTGCCTTGGCTGTCAAAGGTAGGTGTATCGTCTGTCTGCACCATTAATGGATGGAGCATTGTTGGCTGTAGTAGAGAGCGACCATATCAATAGGGTCAGGAGGCAGGCTGCATTGCTTAGGATGGTAGGGATCACAAGGGCAGGTGGGAGTGGTAGGTGTTTCAGCTGCGCAAGTGGCGCAGGAGTCTGTAGGGGCTAGTACCCCACAAGCAAGTATTGGGGCACAAGCAATACTGGCACCAGCCAGTTCTGTTTCCCTCCCCAAGGAAGCTACACCAGCAGGCATGTTGGCACCATTGCAGAGCATGGGTTTAGGGGATGTACGTTCTGAGCATGATGGGCAGGCTGTACCTACAGGTACTAAGGAGAATTTTCAGAAAGGCAATTATGTAGATATGTGTGAATTAATTGTAGATGTGCCTGAGAGGGAGGAGAGAAAGCAGTGCAAGGAGTGCTCGCATTCTGGGGAGTGTGACCATTGTCCTTACAAGAAAAGGGGTGGAAGAGACAATGAAAAATTGGGTTAAAGGTGACCATACTACCTTCAAAACAGAATTCAACCAGTATCACTGCCTCCCGAGAGAAACAAAGAAAGCTCTAGCACACCACGTCAAGACGCTTTACGACAATTTTGACGACCAAGACCACGCCACCGCCCCAACTCCCCACCCCCAGCGACGCCATCCAACAGACTCTCCTCACCTGGACCCCTCTCACCACAGAAGACACCGTAAAGACAATGTAAAGTCTCAACTCCGGAGCACCTACTGACCCTTGCCCCCTGAACATCTTTCACAGTGCCGCCACTGCCGTCGCACCCAAACTTCACCGATCTACCCCTTGAGACCGCCACATTCTCCGGCGACTGGAAACTCGCCAAAGTCAACTCCCTCCTAAAGAAACCCTCTGCAGAACGGACCGATCTCAAGAACTTCACGCCCAACTCTCTGCTCCCTTTTGCCGCCAAAGTAATTAAAAAGCCATCAACACCCAGCTAGCACAATTCATAGAAACCAACAACATCCTAGACACCTCTCAATCTGGGTTCTGCAGCAACCACAGCACCAAGACCGCTCTCATAGTCGCTACCGATGACTTCCCCGCCCTCCTCGACCAAGGCCACACAGCAGCTTTCATCCTCCTGGACCTCTCAGTAGCCTTCAACACCGTGTCCCACCACACACTAGCCTCCAGGGTCCACAACGCCGGCATCCAAGGCACATCCTTTGACTGGGTTCGATCTTTCCTCTCAGGAAGAACACAAAGAGTAAGACTCCCGCCCTTTCTCTCAGAACCGACAGAGATCAGATGCGGAGTACCCCAAGGATCCTCCCCAGCCCCACACTCTTCAAAAACCCAGCATCACCAGGCGCAATTTCCAAGAAGGAATGAGAGACTTCGCAACCTGGATGAGCAACAGCTGCCTGGAGCTCAACTTGGAGAAAACAGAAATCCTCATTGTCGACTCTACCCCCTCTGCATGGGACAACACCTGGTGGCACCCCGCCCAAGGAAACCCACCCACCCCAACAGACCACGCATGCAACCTAGGCATCGTACTCGAGTCTTCAATTACCATGAACCGCCAGATCAACGACGTGTCCTCCATATGCTTCAGCACCCGCCGCATTCTTCGCAAGACCTTCGAATGGATCCCCCCACCCGACTCCAGGAAGACCATCACCCATGCACTCATCACCAGCACACTGGGCTACACAAACGCTCTCTGCACCAGAATCAACAAAGAACTCCTTTGCAAACTCCAGACCATTCAAAACACCACAGCCCGACTTATCCTAGACATCCCACGACATGACCACATCACCCAACACCTGGCGGACTTCTTCCACGACAAGATGTCAGCCATTTAGGGGAACTTCAAACCCCAACTCCTGCCTCTAACAGCATCAGTCTACTAACTCCCATGATTACAAACCCTGAACATCTGCTCACCAGTTGAGACCCTCACAACTCAAGCCACAATCTCCATCATTAACTCTATACACTCAGGAGCACCCAAGTCCCCACCACATCTTCAACCTCTGGAGCATGATGATTGTCAACAAGCTCAAGAAAGTCCTGCATGCTCCATCACCATGGCCTCCTTCCCTGAGGAATGGAAACACGCTGGAGTGAGGCCCCTCCTGAAGCAATCATTCCATGACCCAGCAGATCCGAAGAACTACCGACATATCTCCCTACTCCCCTTTTTGGCTTCCCTTTCCCATGATGGTGCTCGAAAAGGCAATCAGCCACCAAGTCACCAAACACCTACAACACTACAACCTCCTGGACCCTCTTAATCTGGATTTCGAGCCAACCACAGCACTGAGACAGCCCTGATCACAGCCACCGATGACATCAGGCCTCCCTGGACTGCAGCGAAACAGCAGCCCTCATCCTCTTGGACCTGTCAGCCACCTTCGACACCGATCTGCCCACATCTTGATCCACAAACTCCACTAAATTAGAATCCAGAGAGACACCCTCAAATGGATGCACTTGCTTCCACGCCCTATGCATGCTCCGTCAGATTTTCATGTGGCTCCCAATCAACACCAGAAGGGCCGTCAATCAGGCCCTTGTCACTAGCAGGCTGGACTATGGGAACACTCTTAATGTATGAATCATTGCATGCCTCCAGAAGAGACTACACACAATACAAAAACCGTCAGTAAGACTCATCCTCGACCTCCCCAGACAGACTCGCATCACCCGCACCTCAAGAAGCTACACTGGCTCCCGATCCAGAGGAGATGCCAGTTCAAGATGCTGACTCACGCATACAGAGCCTTCCACAAATTACGACCAGCAAACATCAACAAACGAATGACCTTTCACCAACCAACCAGACGTCTGCAATCCGCCTCACTCTTCCTCGCAAACAACCCCAGATACGCCAAGCCAACATCGGTGGACACTCCTCTCACCTGCTGGCCAAAGCCTGGAATGACCTTCCCCTGCACCTCAGGAATGCCGCATTGCTCAGAGAATTCAGAAAAGCACTCAAGACCTGGCTGTTCAAATTAACAGAGCACTGTAGAGCAGCTAGCAACTAAAGCTCTTTGAGACTCTCACAGGTGATTTGCCATGCTCTATAAATCACGTTTGACTGATTGATTGACTGTAGTCTAGCCTGGAATAAGAGTGGCTGCCACTTCATAGTTGTGGGGAGAGTGGTGCAAGGGCAAGTTTCTTGAGATTCGTCCTCTTTGGGCAGTCAATGACATTAACCTGGTCAAAAATGAAACCCAGGATCGTAACCGTTGTATTGAGGAAGTTGATCTAAAAGTTATGGTAAGTTAGAGTCTTTTCTATGCTGCAAGTCGTTGCACCAAATAGTCTTAATTCGGTTTAAGACATTATGTTGTAGCTGGCAGAGAAGTATTCAGTTCTTTTTATCTTTTTTTTTAAGTTTGAAAGAAAAGTTTTATTGAGACAAATAAAGGTATCCATGTTACAGGCAATAACAGTAAATACATATCAAGGTAATTCATTGACAAAGAGCAAAAAGAAAACGACAATTTCATGCCTTCACATTATAAACGACTTATACTGCGTGAAAAAATAAGAGACAAACTCATGAGTAGAAGATGTGCCAGTAATGCATAGAAAATGAACCAAAACAGTATTTAAAATTTGGAAGTAAATCTGGGAACGTGTAAGGGGTTCATGGGGGCTTCAAGACCTCAGGTTGGGACGGCTTTATCTGAGAGGATTTTTTGGCACACTTGTCGAGGAACAATGTAACAGGGGACCACAGTTCTAGACGTTTCGTCGCCAGTTTTACGGGATATACGAAAGAGGTGTCCAATCTATGATTATGGCAGATTACATACCACCACGCCTTATAGGAAATTTTTGTGGAGTCCTTCCAATTAACCGTGATCTGCTGAAACGCCGCTGCTAACAACAGATCAACAATTTTAGTTTTACCTGGGACATTCTCCCAGCATGGTGCGAGACTCCCCAAGAAAATATGAGGGATAGAAAAAGGGAATGCAGTGTCAAAAATCAGGTTTATTTGGGACCAAACTCGCTCCCAAAAGCTCTGCACGAGTGGACATAAAAACAGCGCGTGAAACATGTCAGCGTTTGGGGACGAACATGACCAGCATGTGTCTGGAGTGGATGCAAATCTTTTGCTCAAAGCACTCGGTGTAAGTAGAATACGATTATACACAAAAAATAACGTTTGCGTGAGGTTTGCTGCCCTGGAGGATTTGCGCAACTTGAGCCAGATATTGTTCCAGAGAGAAAGTGGCCATGAAAGTTGAAAATCGCGCTCCCAAGCTTCCTCCACCTTAGATTTCTGTCTAGGAGCACCTGCTCCTAGCAGGTGTTTATATATACTAGAAGCCGAGGGTTTAGACTTAAGTAGGGAGGAGAGTTGCGAGGTAGAAGTCTGAGAAGCGGGGACCTGAGGCAAAGCAGATAGGTGATCAAACTTATCCATCACAGCCGATTTGAGCAAAGAGTGTTTATGCGCGAATGAGGCAGGCAGATCAAAGCATTGTTTAAGCAGGTGAAAGGACATAAACTCTGAATCTGAGAAAAGCTGGCGCACCCATATTAAACCCTTTCGACGCCAGGATTTCCAAAAGAATGGTTTGCCGCGGATAGTCAAGTCAGTATTATGCCAGATTGTTGAACTTAGGAAGTGGTCGATCGAATCTGGAGGCGAAGGAGGAGAGGGTAACAGGAGCTTGGAAGTCAGTTTGATTATAGGAGAGGACACCGCCTGCGGTTTACGTGAGAATGAGAGGTATTCAGGGAAGGAGAAAGGAGAGAGGTAAAGACGTTCTATTCTAAGCCATAGAGGGCAGTTCTCCGAAGGATCAAGCAGCCAAAGTGAGGCTTGTCGTAGAAGGAAAGCTTTTTGATAAACCTGAAAATCAGGAAAATTAACTCCCCCCTCAGTTTTTGGGCGAATCAGCTTAGCTAGTGACATACGAGATCGCTTTGAATTCCACAAGAAGGAAGAGAGGGCGGAATTAATTTTTTTGAAGAATTTGGCCGGAATAGGGACTGGAATGTTGGATATAGTGTATAGTACAATGGGTGCAAGCATCATCTTTATGGTGTCTAGCCGACCCCACCACGAGAGGTACAATGGATGCCACCTGGCCGTTAAATCAGTGATTTTTTGTAGGCATTTATTTAGACATAGCGCTACTGTGTCAGATATTGAGGGAGTAATATGCATGCCTAAATACCTAATATGGGAGGGGCTCCATGTAAAATTTGAGGCACTAAAATCTGCTTTGAAAGTGTACTTGGTCAGGGGGAGAATCTCACACTTATCGCTATTCAATTTGTAGCCAGAGATTTTGGAATATGCCTGTACATCTGTCAAAAAGGCAGGAACAGAAACATTGGGATTGGACATGAAAAGCAAAATGTCGTCTGCATAGGCAGCTAATTTAAGGTGAATGTTCGCTGATTGAAAGCCGAATAAATTCGGATTTTGGCGAAGCTTAGAGAGAAAGGGCTCCAAAGCTAGATTAAAAAGAAAAGGGGAGAGAGGACAACCCTGACGAACTCCTCTGCCCAAATCGAAATATGGGGATATCAGACCATTAGCACAGATAGCCGCACGGGGGTTAGAATAAAGGAGAGAGATCAGGGACACAAACTTGGGGCCAAAGCCGAACCAACGAAGAGTATGAAACAAGTACTTCCACTCGACTCGATCAAACGCCTTCTCGGCGTCAAGCGCTATTGCCGCTAGGGGGTGTTTCAAGGCCGAGGTTTTGGTCAAGACGTCAAAGAGAAGTCTCGTATTGTCCGTGATAAATCTGCCTTTAACAAAGCCCGATTGTTCCGCTTCTAGTAAGTCAGGCAGGTAGGAGTCAAGACGTATGGCTAGGGCTTTTGAGAAAATCTTATAATCTATATTAACCAAAGAAATAGGCCTATAATTCTTGCAGTGTCTATGGTCTTTCCCTTCCTTCGGTATCAAACATATGTGTGCTTCCGAAAAGGTGCCTGAGGAACGCCCCAGTGTGTTAAAAGAAGTTATGAGGGAGTGCATCTTGGGTAGTAAAAGCTTAGAAAAGTGTTGGAAGAACTCTACTGTAAAGCCATCCGGCCCCGGCGCCTTATCTTTCTTGAGCAGCTGGAGTGCCGCTGACAATTCTTGGTGCGTTAGATCGGATTCCAGGAGAGTGAGATCCGACTGATGACAGGAAGGAGCCTGAAGTGTTGAAAAAAACTGGGAGAGAGAGTCGTCAGAGGGCTGCGATTCGGAGGCATATAGGGATTTATAAAATAGGGAGAATTCGGTCAGAATATCCGAATCTTTAAATTTTAGATCCAGGCACTCATCATAAATAGACTCAATATTGAGTCTGTTCTGTTTGACTTTCAGATAGTTAGCCAGAATCTTTCCTGCCTTGTTTTTGCCCCCATAAAATTTAGCACTGGACTTTAATAAGTACAAAGAAGCATCCTCCGTAGACTTTTTGTTAAATGCTAATTTGGCGTTGATGAGGGCCGTGAGGGACTGGCTCGAGTGCGAGGTGTAAAAGGAGTGTTCCAGTGTCTTGATGTCCCGTAGAAGGTCAGCAGTAAATTTGCGGGAAAGTTTCCGCCTCTTTGCAACAAAGCCAATCACGAAATCTCTCGCTGAGGCCTTGAAAGCGTCCCAAATGGTGGAGAAGGGCATGGATTGGTCGGTATTAAACTCAAAAAATTCTTCAAAAAAGGTCGTAAAAGCAGCGGTGAATTTCGGGTCCAGAAGGAGGGTGTTGTTAAATCGCCACCTCTTAGGACCTGTGGCTCGAGGGAGAATTTCGAATACGATTGACACGGGGGCATGATCTGATAACAGGATAGGGCCAATTTCTGCTTGCGTAAGGGTTTGTGAGATGGAGTGAGAAACAAAAATATAGTCGATTCTTGACTGGGTATGATGAGAGGGGGAGTAAAAGGTATACTCCCTGGTGGTTGGGTTGCAGAGACGCCAGGCGTCAAAGAGTTGGTGTTGGGAGATAACTCGCACAAATGATTTCTGGGGTTTATTGGGGATATAAGGGACTTTGGAACTCCTATCTATAAAGGGGTCAAAAACCTGATTACAATCACCAGCAAATATAAAATTTTCTTCCAAACCAAGGGCAATCTGAGCTGCTAAGGTGGACCAAAAGGAAGGTTCTCCACACGTTGGGGCGTACACGTTAAACAGAGATATAGGAACCCCCTTAAAGGATAATTTGACATTTAACCACCGCCCATTAACATCTGAGTTCTGGGACAATAATGTAAACGAAAGAGACTTACGGCAAAGAATCATGACACCGTTCCGTTTGCCATCCCCAGGAGAGAAAAAGACCTCCCCCACCCAGCCCCTTTTCAGCTTTAACGATTCATCAGCGGAGAGATGAGTCTCTTGTAAAAAGACAATGTCCGCATTTAATTTGGCCAGATGGGTCAAGATCCTTTGCCGTTTAATAGGGGAATGTAAACCCCTAACGTTCCAAGTGACAAGTTTCAAAGACATGAGCACTCATAGGTAAAACAAAATGCAGTTGAAAAGCGAGAAGTCAATGCAGTACAAGATCCGTAAGAAATGGAAAAAATGTATGGCACAAAAGAGAACTTCTGTTTAAAGAGAGGGACAGAGGAGAGAGACAGAGCAAGGATTGAGAAGAGAATAAAGGTAAATAAGAGAGAGGGAATCGAAGCAGTAGGGATACCATAAAGGCAATGAGATACAAATGAAAGAACACAGCAACAAAACAAAAACACTACAATAACGAGGACGCAAAACAAAATGTAAAACATACCTACAAAAGGAGAGAATGAGTGGGAGGGTGGGTGAAGCCACATGGAGCAGACATACGTCCAGGGAGGATCCGATGGGGAACGGGGAAGACCGTATGAGGAAACACCATAACTGTGAAACAAGAACATGTGATAAGAGTTCATCTCAGGAAGCAACTGTAAGAGAAATAAAAACAGGAACCAAGAAAATACGGACCTAGAAAAGAAGGGAATAATGAAGAACATTACTGTAACAATGCATAATCATCAATGCAGTGGAACTCAGCACAAAAAACTGGTACTATTGTATATAATAAAACGGAAACATCTTCGCCTAGCGAATGGAGAAAACTGTGGAGCAAGGAGAAAAATAGAAAAGCACAAATGTTGAATGACAATTAAACACTATGTGAGGAGGATGCTCCAGCAGAGGTGGTGGCATCCATCCTGTGTGAGTCAATGAAGCTCTGCAGACGTCCGGGGTCTTCGTAAGTCGTGGTTCTATTATTGTACGTGACCTTGAAAAGACAAGGGTGAAAGAGGCCAAATCTGGCCCCCATAGAACGAAGATCAGGTCGAAGATTCAGAAAGGCTTTGCGTCGGTCAGCGGTGGCCTTGGAGTAATCCTGCGCAAAAAATAGTGTGGAACCTGACCATGTGACGCGCTGGAGGGCTTTGGCTTTCGCCAACACCTTTAGCAGATCCGTGTACTCTAGGAAATAGATAATGACCCCCCTCGGTCGCTGGGGAGAGGAGCCCGCCAAAGGAGCGCGCCCCAGCCTGTGGGCTCGCTGGATGTTAAGCAAAGTTCCGTCTGGCAAGTGAAGGACTTTAGGGAGGAAAGTCTTAAAGAACGCAATGGGGTCGCTTCCTTCAAGTCCCTCCCCCAGACCAAAAATACGAAGGTTGTTCCTCCGATTACGGTTTTCGAGGTCTTCGACCTGTTTCTGGAGGGTGGTGATTTGCGAGTGTATGACAGGAACCGTTTTAGTAGTGTCGATGAAAGTGGCAACATCGCGTTCAACCACTGTAAGCCTTGTATCAAGTTGCCCCCACTTATCAGAGAGAGCTTGTAGTGTGGAATTTGTTTCCTCCATAAAGGGTCTAAGAGCCCTTATCTCATGTAGCAAAAGTTCCATGGAGATGTCCGAGGATGCTTTGGGAGGCGAGGGAGGGTCTTTCTTTAGCCTCTTCACGTTCGACTTGGCGGTTGTAGCGGGTGCAGAATCCATCTTTGAATGCTTGTCTACCTCCTCAGCTAACAGCGAATCTTCCAATTTGGAGAGTTGTGAGAATAAAGTAGAGTTTTTGATAAAGGAACGTGGCGGCAGGGACGGGCTGGTATGAGCGCCCCGTGTCCTACCCATCAACTATCAGGGCCAGTAGCAGGGCACGCCACACAAAAAAAAGAAAAAAAGGAAAGAAGAAGAAAGAGCCACCGGCTGTGATGCGCAGTAGCTGGTCGCGAATCAGCGAGCAGGGCGAGGCTGAAGATCAGGAGTCATTTGCCAAGGCGGTTGTCAGAGATACATTCCGTCATAAAAAAGGTCCTGAAGAGTGACAGCAGGAAACTTCGCAGGCTCCGAGCAAAATTGTGCAGACCCAATCAGCACTGAGACGAGTCGTTACCTAAGATGGCGGCCACTGCTGGTATCCATGCAGGCTGAGGTAGAAACAGCACCAGAAAAGAAAAAAAAACAGGAGATACGGTCATTCGAACATCGTGAATGGAGGAGATTCCGATTGCCACTGGAATTATGTCCTTAGGTCGCCTTGTGATGGAAACTCGCAAAAGGAGAAGCCATTCCGCCGAAAAAACAAAATGGCGGTCACGCTGCTGCTGAGACGAGCCGACACAGATTACCTGATAAAGGCAAAGTAATCGTCTCAAAACTGTTCTAAAACCATGGTACGCGATGCAGGAGCACTTCCTATGCTAACTGCTGCCAGCTGCCTCCTTAGAAATCATCACAAAGTTGCACTTCTCCGCTCCGGGACCGGGAGCCTCACGGAGACGCGTCCATACTCCTTGGGCGTCAAGCCACGCCCAGTTCTTTTTATCTTAATGAGCAAGTTTTGAACAGTAAGATGTTGTCATTAGAACTGAAACACCAAATGTAGATTGGAGTGTCATCGGTATATGACTGTACCCAGAAATCAGTGGTCTGGAACAGACTGAGTAAAGGAAGCATATAGATATAGAAAAGGATTGTGGCAGTGGAATCCCACAGCTTAGGTTAACTGAGGGGGGTGTAAATGGACTTAATTAACTTGTAACTGAAGACTAGTTGAACCATTTCAAGGTGGTGTTGTTGGCACGGAAGACCTCCCTCATTCCTCTAAAGAAGCAGCTGCTGGTTGGCAGCATCAAATGCTGCCAATAGGTCCAGTGTCATCACAAAACACCTGACATCCTTACCCATCCAGCTCAGAATATCGTCCCAAAAGAGTACTTTTATTGCTAGGCAATGGCTGGCACCCAGATCGTAAGATAAAGCGGAAGTTGTGAGCATCAGGATTTTGGAGTTGTTGAACAACCATCTTTTCTGTCACTTTGGCCAGGACAGGAAGTTTGGTAATCTTCCTAAAGTTTACACAAACGGTAGAATCAAGATTGTGTTTTTCAGCAGCAGACGTCACACTCTGCTCTTGAGTTTAGGAGGGATAATTCTGGCGAGGAAGGGATGAGCTAAGTAACATACTAAACCTGCTGGTGCTTGCTTTACGGATTGCAGAATGACCTGTATCTCTTATATGTTGGGAAGGGTGAAGGAAAAAAAATATGGATGCTGAAAAGTAAAGAAAACAGATATTCTATAGACTGAATGCTCTGTTATGGCCTGTGCTGCAACACTGCTGTTTCAACACTTTTAGCTCATGAATGAAACAATCATGCTGTATGTAGGAGAGTAGGATCTGCTTCTTATAGTTACCCCAACTTCTTTTGCTGATGCTCCACTGTTTTTCGACTTAGTCTGGCTAGAACCCTGCTAACCAGGACCCCAGCCTAGCTGCTTTCTCTCTAAAATGGATTGCATGTACTTTAGGTACACTTCAGACTGGATTATAAGGTACCCTTATAAGTCACTAGTATATGGTATACTATATACCCAGGCCATAGGTACCCCAGAGGCCTCTCAGGGGCTGCAGCATGTATTATGCCACCCCTGGGAGACCATTCAAAATGAAACAACAGGTCTGCTACAGCAGCCTGTGTAAGGTGGTGTATGCACCCCTTACTTAGATATAGGTTCCCTATATCTATCCATATCACTGCACATATAAACCATCAGTCACCTCTATGGCAGGCCTTATCAATCCTGAAGGCAGGGTGCTGGGTTTTATGTGAGAGGGTGCACCTGCATGAGCAGAGCCCCTCTGCAGCCTTTGGAACCTCTATTCCGGGATTGTTTGTGATGCAGCCATACCATATACTCTTAAGTGCATTACCTCGCGGTAAATGCTAACTTTAAAACGGCTGCATGGAAACATGTTGTGTTTGGTGTCAAACACCTTGGAATCATACATTCACACCAGTAACTGGTGTGGGAGGTATGATTCCACCCTACTAGCGGGAGAAACATGACAGCACGGTACACCCGGTACTAGCTTTGCAAGCCCTGGCATCACAAAATGGATGCTGCCAGCCACAGACACGAGTCTGCCCTCCTGCTGCTGGACAATACTCCAGCAGGGAACGGCTGAACAATAGGTTTCCTGTCACAGGGAGGTGTGACCACAGGCTTTAGTGTATTGGGGCTGGGTGGGTGCACTCCAAGAGTGCTTTGATGTCTGCACTTGGGGCACATTGGGTGTCCCTGTGCATAGTCCAGCTCAAACAAGTTGCAGGGGCTATCAGCCCCTGCTCTGGCGTGAAACTGTACAAGGGACATGGGTGTAGCCACCCCTCTGTCCTCACCCTCCCATAGGTGGATCCCCAGAGTTTGTCCCACCCCTTCCTTGGGTATAAAGTAGGAACCCCTGGTTACAGGACTTTAGATTTACCAGGATGAAACTCTGCTACAGAATGCCAGAACTTCAACTATCTACACGACGTTTGATGACCGAAGAATCTCCCTTGGAGTAAAGGAGTTACTCCCCTGCAAGGCAGGCACCAAAGACGCATCTGTCCGGTTTGTAACTATCCAGCTCCTGAAGGACTCCAAAGATTTTGCAGCACAGGATGTGGGTTTCCAAGCTTCCTGAGGCTGATCCGTGCTCTCAGCAAACCTGAGATCCAAAGCCCTCGTGGGGACAGTGCAACCCGAACCCTTGGACACCGTGCACATTTGCAGCAGCATATGCTTTTTGGCAATCCCTGAGGCTATGCTTTGGGCTACTTGTAGTCCAGACTCTGAGCAGTGATTCCACCGAAGATTACTGGCCTACACTCCACGAGTGTTCCGTGGGCTGGTATTTAGTGATTCCTCTTGAGGTCCTTTTGCGATCCCTTGTCCGACTTGTGGGTCCCTGAAAAGGGTACTTTAACTTTCAGTGGGCTAACCTAGTTGCTCCAGATGTGCCCTGACTCTCCATCACTTGAGGGGTCCACAGGACCTTGCTGGTCCACACTGAAGCCTTTTTACTCTCACCGCGTGGGTTGCTGTTGCCAAGGCTTGTTGTCTCCAATCCGGACACCGACCCCCCCCAGCACTCGACATCCTTTGTGGGACAGCTCACCTGTGGACTTTGGTCATCGTCGACATCTCCTGGTCCCCGTGGCAGTGGAGTCAAGCTTCACCTCATTGCACCTGAGGCACCCGACATTGGTGGGCATTCGTCTACCGAGCCCCTGGTCACTGGTAAGTGACCCAGCCTCTGCCCCTCAATTTTCAGGTACTTCATATCTCTGACCCAGGCTTGGATCACACCGGACACTTTTCCTCTTCACGGCAGCAGCACTTTGCTGCATCTCGCCATAGAAAATATCGAAAATTCCCAACACCATTTGACACTTATGCACCCGGCTTCCCTTGGCTAGGTAACATGAGTACTCCGGTGCTCACATGGGTGCTGGCCTTAGAACCATCTAAGTTTGTAAGGGTTTGCCCAAAGTCCTCTCCTAAGTGTCCTTAATCTTTGAAATTCTAACTGCGACTTTCCCATAGGATTGTATGGAGCTCACGGCTGTGTTCTCATACTGCACGCGTTCCCCGTGGGTCCCCTGTGTCACTACCTTGGGTGGTTCCTTGGGGTCTCAACGATTCTAAGTGCTCTAGGCACTGTGTCTAGTCAAGTCGTGGTTCTTATACCACTTTCTTAATATATGGCATGGTCTCCCCCTGGGGCCCATTATATATTGTGCTATTTACTGTCCTTTTAGTGCTTTAATATTGTGTATCTTGTGCTCTAATCTCATAAAGAGATTAGTAGAGAGTGTTTAGAAATAAATACATATATTTTATATATACCTTGGTTCTCCTTTCATGTTAGTCTTACTTTGTGCGAAGCACCGAGTATGATTCCACAGTGGCTCATTATGTCTCTCTTTGTAGATACCTTTTTTGTCTAGATCGACAAAGCAGTGTTTTTTCAGATCATAGCCAGTTTAAATACATGACTGGCAAACATTGTCAGTTATTATCAGGCTTACATAAGCTCCATTCAGCTGCTGATCTGGAGAAGTCCACATTCTTTCGTGCATTCCCCGGTATGCTACATTATTTTCATATTTTTTATTTGATATTGTGCATACCTAGGCCATTTTTTCAAAAACTTATGAAAATATTTGCTGTATTACTTTGAAGTGCAGCGGTAATACCAGGGCATGTCCCAGTAATAACATGCAGTGCTCTGGAATTTTCATACATCAGATTTGGATGTGATCACTAATGTGCAGAAACACTCGTGGTGCCATGGTACTTCCAGCAGTTCCCCGTTTTTGAAGTCCGAGTTGGTTATACAGCAGAAAAGGCTGCCCGTACACATATCACCGGCTCACTGAGGGATAATGGGTCAGCCCGACTCAGTGATTGCTCGTTGCAAGTGTCGTTCACATTTTGGCTCTGCCCACTTTGCAGCCATTCCATGTTGGAACCGGCAGTTATTACATTTGGGGTTTTGCTTGCTTACTACCCAAGACAAAGGGGTTCCTTCTCCAGAAACAGTACCATGAACCTGGGCATATGTGTTAGGGCCATGGTGAAGATGCGAGGGCGGAGCTTAGCCCTACGGGCATCCAGTGCATCTCCACGGGCAGCAAGCTTGTGGCATCCTGTGGCTGACATGAACTCATGAAGTTTGAGCAGCACCAGTGCACGACATGCCATCTACACACAGATGACATCACTTACAAGGAAGCAGGAGTATGGTTCCATTGCCTCTAGGGGGACAGCCAGCGCTGTGAGCCACCCAGGGATCTTACAATGTCATCTGGCCCCATGGACAGGGGCAAGATGTGATGAGAATTGGGGTGAGCAAATGTGCCCGTCATTTTTCGTGGTGACAGAGGTGCTTTTAAGGCAGATTCTTCCAATGGCGCTCGCCTGCACTATGCATCATCAAACCAGTAATCTCCAAGTGCAGGCCGGGTAGCAAGACCAGGGCCGGACTGGGAACCAAAACCGGCCCTGGAAAAGTGTTCGGCTGGCCCCGGGGGGTGCACCCGAGCTCATTGCCAGGGCCGGTTTTGGACGATTTTGTAACAGAGGCCGATATTTCAGCTGTGCTGCAAAAATGGCCCTGTAACAAAAACAGCCCCCCAGGGGCACAAAACCGGCCCCCACCCTGGCGGCCCACCGGGGGATGCCCAGTGCCTGCTACGACCAGTCCGGCCCTGAGCAAGGCACATGGAAGGTGAAAGCTTGGATGTTGAAAAATGGCAGCCGGTTTTATTGTGTCCTTCACTATCTTTCCATTGAGCATCCACTTTTCTGGCTGCTGCTTCCTGACGGAGACTCATTTATCTTCCTTTCTGCCCTCATACGTTGAGCTGTTCCCTTGGGCTCAAGCTGGCAGGTGTCGACTGAGACAGCTTACTCTGCCTCATGGGCAATCTTATTGACACACAGAGCCTCAAGGTTGTTTAGCAGCACCTCAACCACATCAAGGAATAGTCAATAGTTGCTGTGGGACTGGCTGTCAAACCAACTCAAACCAGACTCCTTCCATTTCTTAATAATACTATTTATGATGAAGATGAGGTGCTATTGGCTCTGGTTGAACAACTTTTACACTCAATCTGAGTACCTGAGTATGTCCACTCTCTGCTGCCTTCTGTAGGGAGTTTGGTCACTATAGGAGAAACAGCAGTGGCGGATGGTGGTAGTACGGGTGAGGCAGTGGTGGGATAGAAAAATAAATTAAAAGTTATTTGCCTTGCCGCCAGTCGCCGCCTTGCCTCACCTCCATCCTCTTCTGTTCCTACCAGAAGCAGGAAGCACACACAGGCTTCCCTAAGCCAATCATGACGCTGCTGTCACCATGACAGCTGCGCCGTGAATGGTCTGAGCATCATGGTTCAGTGCTCAGACAGGGAGTAGAAGCCTGTGCATGTTCTCCACCCAGGCTGTGCAAAACAGCTGGGATGAGAAAATGCTAAGTGTGCATGACTGTTTGGCCGGCCAACCTGTCATGCGCACTTAAGTGCCCCAACAACTCCTCCCCTGCTGGCTGTGAGGACAGCCACGCCCTGCCCTCCCCGTAAACCTGCCTGACAATGGAAAAATAAAATTATAACATACTGTTATTATCATTTTCATTTTCATTTTCCTTTTCAACTGCTCAAAGAGCAGTGGGGCAGCGCTCCTCCGCCTTAGAGGTGGAGCCGCTGCTGAGAAACAGTGTTCAGGACAAGGCAGTGAACTCCTTAAGGGAGATATACCTATGAATTTGAAGTCGGATGAAGATAGGATTTTGTTTAGTCTTAGTAAATATCCGTCCATGATCAGCCAAAATGTGGGCACATGGCATTGGCCTTTGCCGCTGTTTGATGTATTGTTAAATTTGTGTAGCAACCCTTTCTTAGTCTTCTCATTATGACTGACTGACCAGCTGACATTTATATACCACACGCTGCCACAGCACAGCTTCCATGTCCTCAACATTTATATGTGAGGGCGAGAGTATGTGGTGCCAGACCCCCTGACTCTTGAAATGGGGAACCAAGTTCAAGCCTCAGTGTTGGCTCAGCATTCTGTGATTTTGAGCAAATCAATTAACCTCCCAGTGCCTAAAAGCATAAATCTGACCTTGTGTGATGTAACTGGTGCTCATGTAAAGTGCTCCGATGCCCCTAGACTGAGTTTCTGCTGTAAAAAACTGCAAAAATAAAATAATGTCCCCAATATGATAAGGGTTAAAGGAAGATATAACACTCACACTTGACTATACTTTTTAAAGAAGCTCACTGAAAACATGTAAAGCATGAGTACACTCTACTAATTGTGTCATAAATATGACGTCACCAGTGCAGACCCAAGAGGAGCAGGCGCTCCTCATACAAATTAGACCTTTCTCAACTCACTTAGCTGAGATCATATAGTGTAAGTAGGAACATGAAGGGTTCCCTGGGATACAAATGGGCATGCTCCGGCATGCGAACCTAGTGTCAGCGCTGCCTTCTAGGGAAGATGACATTCATAAACTAACGTGCATACAGTGCAGATTATCAAGCGCTTTCATTTTAGGTGCTTTGCTCAGTGGGGTCTCTGACTGGGAATGGGTTTGCCCATATATCAATTTGCTATGCGGCAAAAGAAGTCATGGGGCATAAACTCTCGTTGTTAAACTTGGCCTTTCTCTGCCATTAGCTGGTAGAATATTAAAACCTCTAGCCTATCCCTATGGGTATTATGAATCACAGAGCTGTGAGGCTGAGTTCCTTCCAAACAAATGTGTAGAGAACTCGTGGTATTGTCAAGAATGAGGTTATGAGTACATAATGTGAACTGCAGCTCTCTGAGGGGCTCTTGGTGGTCCCAACAGCAGAGCCCCAAGTCAAATTGATATTACCATACACTGCAGATATTTAAGTGAAAGTAGGTATTATCAAGAGAAAACCCCTCGGTAGTTTGGGTTTGAGTAATACAGCTGCAAACCTCCATGCGGTTCTGGGTGCTACCAATAGCAGATCGCAGAGAGTTACGAATTTGTCTTTGTATTATGAAGTGGATACATTTGAATGACACTGGGTACTTCCCGAAGACTCATCGTACAGGCCTTGATTATCTCCCAGTTGGATTACATGAACTCCCTACATCTTGGCTCCCCTCACTATGAAAAAAAGGTTTTGCGTCATTCAAAATGTGGCTGCTCGTCTCCTTCTTAATAACATAACGTCTATTTGTAAAGCACACATTCACCCAAGGGTATCTTGGAGCTGAATAACAGATGTTAATTGTCTCCCAACTCAATGGTACTCATGTTATCGGCCTCAGAAGGATGAAAGGCTGAGTGGGCCTGCTGTAATTTGAACCTGTGACCATGAGGTCGAACACAGACCCCTAAAGTGGACGCAGACCCGGCTAATATTCCGAGGCAGCAGTCAGCAAGAAGGGAACTGGCTCACCTCAAGTGGCTCTCCATTGAGTAGCGGGTGCAGTTTAAAGGTCTCAACATCACTCATAGGGCCTTTCATTACAAAAGGCCCACTTACTACGTGTCCTGATTGAACCTTCTAACTCTGCAAGATGCCTGAGATCAGTGACTGCACTTCTTGCAACAACACCAAAAATCCGCAGAACAAGATGGGGAGGCCGTTCCTTTAAGTACCTGGCTCCAAAGATGTGGAATTCTCTGATGCTCAAATTGTGCCAAATTGATTCAATACCTATTTTGGAAAATTCTTCAAGACCTAGTTGTTTGTTTGTTAGATTTTCCCTCAGTGTCCATATCGGATCCGTTCTAGGGTTATGCTGGATGGTATAGGTCTGGAAAGCCTCCGGGTAGCCATGCACTTTTGAGCCACTGTGGAATCATACTCGGTGCTTCGCACAAAGTAAGACTAACATGAAAGGAAACATGGAAACATGTTGTGTTTGGTGTCAAACACCTTGGAATCATACATTCACACCAGTAACTGGTGTGGGAGGTATGATTCCACCCTACTAGCGGGAGAAACATGACAGCACGGTACACCCGGTACTAGCTTTGCAAGCCCTGGCATCACAAAATGGATGCTGCCAGCCACAGACACGAGTCTGCCCTCCTGCTGCTGGACAATACTCCAGCAGGGAACGGCTGAACAATAGGTTTCCTGTCACAGGGAGGTGTGACCACAGGCTTTAGTGTATTGGGGCTGGGTGGGTGCACTCCAAGAGTGCTTTGATGTCTGCACTTGGGGCACATTGGGTGTCCCTGTGCATAGTCCAGCTCAAACAAGTTGCAGGGGCTATCAGCCCCTGCTCTGGCGTGAAACTGTACAAGGGACATGGGTGTAGCCACCCCTCTGTCCTCACCCTCCCATAGGTGGATCCCCAGAGTTTGTCCCACCCCTTCCTTGGGTATAAAGTAGGAACCCCTGGTTACAGGACTTTAGATTTACCAGGATGAAACTCTGCTACAGAATGCCAGAACTTCAACTATCTACACGACGTTTGATGACCGAAGAATCTCCCTTGGAGTAAAGGAGTTACTCCCCTGCAAGGCAGGCACCAAAGACGCATCTGTCCGGTTTGTAACTATCCAGCTCCTGAAGGACTCCAAAGATTTTGCAGCACAGGATGTGGGTTTCCAAGCTTCCTGAGGCTGATCCGTGCTCTCAGCAAACCTGAGATCCAAAGCCCTCGTGGGGACAGTGCAACCCGAACCCTTGGACACCGTGCACATTTGCAGCAGCATATGCTTTTTGGCAATCCCTGAGGCTATGCTTTGGGCTACTTGTAGTCCAGACTCTGAGCAGTGATTCCACCGAAGATTACTGGCCTACACTCCACGAGTGTTCCGTGGGCTGGTATTTAGTGATTCCTCTTGAGGTCCTTTTGCGATCCCTTGTCCGACTTGTGGGTCCCTGAAAAGGGTACTTTAACTTTCAGTGGGCTAACCTAGTTGCTCCAGATGTGCCCTGACTCTCCATCACTTGAGGGGTCCACAGGACCTTGCTGGTCCACACTGAAGCCTTTTTACTCTCACCGCGTGGGTTGCTGTTGCCAAGGCTTGTTGTCTCCAATCCGGACACCGACCCCCCCCAGCACTCGACATCCTTTGTGGGACAGCTCACCTGTGGACTTTGGTCATCGTCGACATCTCCTGGTCCCCGTGGCAGTGGAGTCAAGCTTCACCTCATTGCACCTGAGGCACCCGACATTGGTGGGCATTCGTCTACCGAGCCCCTGGTCACTGGTAAGTGACCCAGCCTCTGCCCCTCAATTTTCAGGTACTTCATATCTCTGACCCAGGCTTGGATCACACCGGACACTTTTCCTCTTCACGGCAGCAGCACTTTGCTGCATCTCGCCATAGAAAATATCGAAAATTCCCAACACCATTTGACACTTATGCACCCGGCTTCCCTTGGCTAGGTAACATGAGTACTCCGGTGCTCACATGGGTGCTGGCCTTAGAACCATCTAAGTTTGTAAGGGTTTGCCCAAAGTCCTCTCCTAAGTGTCCTTAATCTTTGAAATTCTAACTGCGACTTTCCCATAGGATTGTATGGAGCTCACGGCTGTGTTCTCATACTGCACGCGTTCCCCGTGGGTCCCCTGTGTCACTACCTTGGGTGGTTCCTTGGGGTCTCAACGATTCTAAGTGCTCTAGGCACTGTGTCTAGTCAAGTCGTGGTTCTTATACCACTTTCTTAATATATGGCATGGTCTCCCCCTGGGGCCCATTATATATTGTGCTATTTACTGTCCTTTTAGTGCTTTAATATTGTGTATCTTGTGCTCTAATCTCATAAAGAGATTAGTAGAGAGTGTTTAGAAATAAATACATATATTTTATATATACCTTGGTTCTCCTTTCATGTTAGTCTTACTTTGTGCGAAGCACCGAGTATGATTCCACAGTGGCTCATTATGTCTCTCTTTGTAGATACCTTTTTTGTCTAGATCGACAAAGCAGTGTTTTTTCAGATCATAGCCAGTTTAAATACATGACTGGCAAACATTGTCAGTTATTATCAGGCTTACATAAGCTCCATTCAGCTGCTGATCTGGAGAAGTCCACATTCTTTCGTGCATTCCCCGGTATGCTACATTATTTTCATATTTTTTATTTGATATTGTGCATACCTAGGCCATTTTTTCAAAAACTTATGAAAATATTTGCTGTATTACTTTGAAGTGCAGCGGTAATACCAGGGCATGTCCCAGTAATAACATGCAGTGCTCTGGAATTTTCATACATCAGATTTGGATGTGATCACTAATGTGCAGAAACACTCGTGGTGCCATGGTACTTCCAGCAGTTCCCCGTTTTTGAAGTCCGAGTTGGTTATACAGCAGAAAAGGCTGCCCGTACACATATCACCGGCTCACTGAGGGATAATGGGTCAGCCCGACTCAGTGATTGCTCGTTGCAAGTGTCGTTCACATTTTGGCTCTGCCCACTTTGCAGCCATTCCATGTTGGAACCGGCAGTTATTACATTTGGGGTTTTGCTTGCTTACTGCCCAAGACAAAGGGGTTCCTTCTCCAGAAACAGTACCATGAACCTGGGCATATGTGTTAGGGCCATGGTGAAGATGCGAGGGCGGAGCTTAGCCCTACGGGCATCCAGTGCATCTCCACGGGCAGCAAGCTTGTGGCATCCTGTGGCTGACATGAACTCATGAAGTTTGAGCAGCACCAGTGCACGACATGCCATCTACACACAGATGACATCACTTACAAGGAAGCAGGAGTATGGTTCCATTGCCTCTAGGGGGACAGCCAGCGCTGTGAGCCACCCAGGGATCTTACAATGTCATCTGGCCCCATGGACAGGGGCAAGATGTGATGAGAATTGGGGTGAGCAAATGTGCCCGTCATTTTTCGTGGTGACAGAGGTGCTTTTAAGGCAGATTCTTCCAATGGCGCTCGCCTGCACTATGCATCATCAAACCAGTAATCTCCAAGTGCAGGCCGGGTAGCAAGACCAGGGCCGGACTGGGAACCAAAACCGGCCCTGGAAAAGTGTTCGGCTGGCCCCGGGGGGTGCACCCGAGCTCATTGCCAGGGCCGGTTTTGGACGATTTTGTAACAGAGGCCGATATTTCAGCTGTGCTGCAAAAATGGCCCTGTAACAAAAACAGCCCCCCAGGGGCACAAAACCGGCCCCCACCCTGGCGGCCCACCGGGGGATGCCCAGTGCCTGCTACGACCAGTCCGGCCCTGAGCAAGGCACATGGAAGGTGAAAGCTTGGATGTTGAAAAATGGCAGCCGGTTTTATTGTGTCCTTCACTATCTTTCCATTGAGCATCCACTTTTCTGGCTGCTGCTTCCTGACGGAGACTCATTTATCTTCCTTTCTGCCCTCATACGTTGAGCTGTTCCCTTGGGCTCAAGCTGGCAGGTGTCGACTGAGACAGCTTACTCTGCCTCATGGGCAATCTTATTGACACACAGAGCCTCAAGGTTGTTTAGCAGCACCTCAACCACATCAAGGAATAGTCAATAGTTGCTGTGGGACTGGCTGTCAAACCAACTCAAACCAGACTCCTTCCATTTCTTAATAATACTATTTATGATGAAGATGAGGTGCTATTGGCTCTGGTTGAACAACTTTTACACTCAATCTGAGTACCTGAGTATGTCCACTCTCTGCTGCCTTCTGTAGGGAGTTTGGTCACTATAGGAGAAACAGCAGTGGCGGATGGTGGTAGTACGGGTGAGGCAGTGGTGGGATAGAAAAATAAATTAAAAGTTATTTGCCTTGCCGCCAGTCGCCGCCTTGCCTCACCTCCATCCTCTTCTGTTCCTACCAGAAGCAGGAAGCACACACAGGCTTCCCTAAGCCAATCATGACGCTGCTGTCACCATGACAGCTGCGCCGTGAATGGTCTGAGCATCATGGTTCAGTGCTCAGACAGGGAGTAGAAGCCTGTGCATGTTCTCCACCCAGGCTGTGCAAAACAGCTGGGATGAGAAAATGCTAAGTGTGCATGACTGTTTGGCCGGCCAACCTGTCATGCGCACTTAAGTGCCCCAACAACTCCTCCCCTGCTGGCTGTGAGGACAGCCACGCCCTGCCCTCCCCGTAAACCTGCCTGACAATGGAAAAATAAAATTATAACATACTGTTATTATCATTTTCATTTTCATTTTCCTTTTCAACTGCTCAAAGAGCAGTGGGGCAGCGCTCCTCCGCCTTAGAGGTGGAGCCGCTGCTGAGAAACAGTGTTCAGGACAAGGCAGTGAACTCCTTAAGGGAGATATACCTATGAATTTGAAGTCGGATGAAGATAGGATTTTGTTTAGTCTTAGTAAATATCCGTCCATGATCAGCCAAAATGTGGGCACATGGCATTGGCCTTTGCCGCTGTTTGATGTATTGTTAAATTTGTGTAGCAACCCTTTCTTAGTCTTCTCATTATGACTGACTGACCAGCTGACATTTATATACCACACGCTGCCACAGCACAGCTTCCATGTCCTCAACATTTATATGTGAGGGCGAGAGTATGTGGTGCCAGACCCCCTGACTCTTGAAATGGGGAACCAAGTTCAAGCCTCAGTGTTGGCTCAGCATTCTGTGATTTTGAGCAAATCAATTAACCTCCCAGTGCCTAAAAGCATAAATCTGACCTTGTGTGATGTAACTGGTGCTCATGTAAAGTGCTCCGATGCCCCTAGACTGAGTTTCTGCTGTAAAAAACTGCAAAAATAAAATAATGTCCCCAATATGATAAGGGTTAAAGGAAGATATAACACTCACACTTGACTATACTTTTTAAAGAA
Organism: Triturus cristatus; assembly: GCF_964204655.1. NCBI lineage: Eukaryota > Metazoa > Chordata > Amphibia > Caudata > Salamandridae > Triturus > Triturus cristatus. The sequence goes on along the minus strand of NC_140583.1, from coordinate 268,011,072 downwards.
GCTCACTGAAAACATGTAAAGCATGAGTACACTCTACTAATTGTGTCATAAATATGACGTCACCAGTGCAGACCCAAGAGGAGCAGGCGCTCCTCATACAAATTAGACCTTTCTCAACTCACTTAGCTGAGATCATATAGTGTAAGTAGGAACATGAAGGGTTCCCTGGGATACAAATGGGCATGCTCCGGCATGCGAACCTAGTGTCAGCGCTGCCTTCTAGGGAAGATGACATTCATAAACTAACGTGCATACAGTGCAGATTATCAAGCGCTTTCATTTTAGGTGCTTTGCTCAGTGGGGTCTCTGACTGGGAATGGGTTTGCCCATATATCAATTTGCTATGCGGCAAAAGAAGTCATGGGGCATAAACTCTCGTTGTTAAACTTGGCCTTTCTCTGCCATTAGCTGGTAGAATATTAAAACCTCTAGCCTATCCCTATGGGTATTATGAATCACAGAGCTGTGAGGCTGAGTTCCTTCCAAACAAATGTGTAGAGAACTCGTGGTATTGTCAAGAATGAGGTTATGAGTACATAATGTGAACTGCAGCTCTCTGAGGGGCTCTTGGTGGTCCCAACAGCAGAGCCCCAAGTCAAATTGATATTACCATACACTGCAGATATTTAAGTGAAAGTAGGTATTATCAAGAGAAAACCCCTCGGTAGTTTGGGTTTGAGTAATACAGCTGCAAACCTCCATGCGGTTCTGGGTGCTACCAATAGCAGATCGCAGAGAGTTACGAATTTGTCTTTGTATTATGAAGTGGATACATTTGAATGACACTGGGTACTTCCCGAAGACTCATCGTACAGGCCTTGATTATCTCCCAGTTGGATTACATGAACTCCCTACATCTTGGCTCCCCTCACTATGAAAAAAAGGTTTTGCGTCATTCAAAATGTGGCTGCTCGTCTCCTTCTTAATAACATAACGTCTATTTGTAAAGCACACATTCACCCAAGGGTATCTTGGAGCTGAATAACAGATGTTAATTGTCTCCCAACTCAATGGTACTCATGTTATCGGCCTCAGAAGGATGAAAGGCTGAGTGGGCCTGCTGTAATTTGAACCTGTGACCATGAGGTCGAACACAGACCCCTAAAGTGGACGCAGACCCGGCTAATATTCCGAGGCAGCAGTCAGCAAGAAGGGAACTGGCTCACCTCAAGTGGCTCTCCATTGAGTAGCGGGTGCAGTTTAAAGGTCTCAACATCACTCATAGGGCCTTTCATTACAAAAGGCCCACTTACTACGTGTCCTGATTGAACCTTCTAACTCTGCAAGATGCCTGAGATCAGTGACTGCACTTCTTGCAACAACACCAAAAATCCGCAGAACAAGATGGGGAGGCCGTTCCTTTAAGTACCTGGCTCCAAAGATGTGGAATTCTCTGATGCTCAAATTGTGCCAAATTGATTCAATACCTATTTTGGAAAATTCTTCAAGACCTAGTTGTTTGTTTGTTAGATTTTCCCTCAGTGTCCATATCGGATCCGTTCTAGGGTTATGCTGGATGGTATAGGTCTGGAAAGCCTCCGGGTAGCCATGCACTTTATAAATCCCCTATATTATGAATACCCTAGATTACATTAAAATTCAGAGAATAAAGCTCTTTGTGAATGAATCCATGTTTCATAGTGAGCTAAACTCTGTCTGTGTTTTGTCTCTTATGGGGCTGTGAAATTTGACTGAGCCGGGGTCAAGAGCGCTCAGGGTCTATGTGCATGATCAAGAGTAGCCTTTGAGTGTGCCCACTCATACCAGGAAGATCTCTCTGAGCGACATTTTAATGATCGGTGCGTTATCTCTCATAAAGATCTAAGATACTTTTGGTGTTAAGACTAGAACCCTGCATGTAGTTAACTATTACAATGATTACTCTGAGTCTGGCTGGGTATTCTGAATACAGAGATTGGACACATTTCTTTTTTAACAAAAGAGAAGAATATCACACCAGACCTTGCACATTTTGGCCATTGGTCTCTGAGCCTACATAGGTAAAGCAAACAGGTAAAATGTCCCTATAACAGTCCGGCTTTCAATTGTACTGTAAACTCTTTCAGGTGGCAATGCCTTGGATGACTTCTAATCATCTTCGACTCAACACTGATAAGACGGAGGTCTTATTTTTTAATCAGAAAATTATTCCTCCTGCCACTTTGTGGTGGCCAACTGAGCTCAACCCCCCTCCCACCCCTGTCCAAACTGCTCGTAACCTGGGCTTTCAATTCGACAACGCTCTTTCTTGTAAAGCTCAAATTAATAAGGTCACGGCAACCTGCTTCGGGAAATTGCGTATGATCAGAAAGATCTTTCCTTATCTTCCTTTAGATGCCCGTAGAACGGTCATCCATGCCTTGATCACGTCACATCTGGATTATGCCAACAGTCTCTATGCCGGCGCCCCCTTGTACCAAATTGAACGCCTTCAGATCGTTCAGAACGCGGCGGCTAGGCTGATAGGTAATATTCCTCACCGTCAGTCGATTACGGCTTACCGTAAAAAACTACATTGGCTTCCTATTTCCCATCGCATTCAGTTTAAGATGCTGACTCTTGCTTTTCGGGCCCTTAATGGGTATGGCCCGGCCTATTTGAGAAAGAGACTTGTGCTCTCCCAATCGGCTAGATCTCTGAGATCAAACAACCTACGTCTTCTTACTGTTCCCCGCTTTCGCCGCTCTAGAATGGGCGGCAGAGCATTCACCGTCATGACAGCTAAACTTTGGAACAGTCTACCTCTTGACCTTAGGTTCCTTTCCTCTGAGTCTCTTTTTCGTAATAAATTGAAAACCTTGCTGTTCACCTAACTTTAAAGCTCCTCTCTCTCTAAGTGCGCAGTCTTCAGCGCCGGGACACCCCCTCTGGAGGTAGTCGCGCGCTTTACAAGCTTCTTAAATAAATAAAATAAATAAATGCTTGCTTGTTGAGATGAGTGTTGAAAATGCTGTCAAATAAGTGCCTGCAGATGGCTTGGATGAGGGCTTTATTCCACTAGGACTTATTTTGAAGCCAGGTACCATACCATGGGCTGGGTCATTATTTCAAATAACACTGTCCCATTTCACATTAATGGTGTTCTCACGGTTATTATACCGTGATGCATTATTACTACGGACACTGTGGCCAATGAAGGCACAGAACATCAGATGCATTTGGCACTGTAATCATTTTGGTGATTTTTTTCCCAATAACACAGTATATTCTCTTGCCATCACATTTTGATGGCTATGGCTGTTTCAGATGGACTCAGTGTGCATAAACATTTTCTAAAGTGTTTTCAAGGTTCCAGCTGGGTACAACATAGCTGATGAACATAGAAAGGTTGCCTGAGCTGTAGAAGGCTGCTACATCTTGGTACCGTTGGAATTGGTGATATCTTCGATTAATTCCTTTTAATTCCATTTCAGACCCGTTTTTAAAACCAACCACTACAGTTTGGCACAAATCATTGAGCCTGAGTTGCCCAGTTGTCGTTTCTGGTAACTAATTTGCATACAGGTGCTCATTCAATGGAGAATGTGTCCACCGTAAAAAAAAAAGACCCTATCGTATCACATAATGCCCCATTATTTTCCCATCTATATCGAAGATATACAACTGGAGTCAGCTGTTTTCACACAAGTGTCCTTGGGACCCTCCCCCCCTTTCCTCACCCCCCCCCCCCACCCCCACACACAAAGATCAGAGGAAAACGCTGCCCGGCACTCAGCTTCATTGGGTATTTTTTGAAGCTGCTTTGGTTTAAATGAATTGACACTAATGGCCAGAACCCACACCTTGCACATTGTTCCAAGAACACTCAAGGCTGGGCTGTGTAATGTACAGCACTTTTATATCCTGGGGTGAGTCAGGCTCTAGCAAAACCATAAACACAATTAAGAAAGTGTTCCCTTAAAATAAAACACCCATTCTAGTGTACACTGTAAATCATTGTCTTCATGGTGATTGTTTGCACCTTGCCATAGTTGGCTTTCACCCCAGAGCCAAGGGACGGTGTGGAAATGCACATCACAAACAAGCTATTCGCACATTTTCTCTTCACGGTCTTCATGTAGTGGTGAAAAAATAAGCTTCCCTCCATAGTGCACGCTCAGCAATCAGAGCAAATTTCCATCTCATTACCGAGTATTTAATTTGCAAAAGCTTATCTAACCAAGAAAGAAATTGATCATTAGAATTAGCATGAAGCAGGATTGATGCGTTAGTGCTGGTTGCGAGGAGTTCAAGAAGCAGCGATGCTGTGTCGTTGACTAGCTGCGCTAAGCCGCGAAGGATCCTTTACGCCCTGTCTGTTCATAACATCTGAGTAGGATTTGTCTTATCTTCATACACAAGAGCGAATACATTACCAACCCTGTACATTCTGCACCATCTTCAGACCTGCCTTCTGAAGTAGTCTAACTTTATTTCCTAATGTCGGCAGGATTTGCTTTTTCAATAGGACCCACTATGAGGCTCTGTATGGCCAATGCCATCCCATTGGGGGAACGAAGCTGACCCTGATACACAACTATGATCTAGATGGATTGTTGTAAAGTTTCTTATATTATATATTAGGTAGTTTGCTGGTGGATTCAAAAGTACGAGTTCAGGTCCCAGGACAAGGGGTGGGGGAATTTACGTACCTTTTTTCCTCACACAGCATGCGTATCCTTGTAAGAAAGTTGGGTTCTACACATTATATTTGCACAGCCGTCTGTGTAAAAATCATATATACATATCTTGTAAAATACCATATGCATCCAGTTTCTAAAGGCTACCATGTAGTGCATGTGGCTGTGGCCACGCGTTTCACAGTTAGTATCCCATTTACTGCGAGACATTTTCCTCTGAGCTGGCAAACCACTCTAAGGGCCCGATTACAAGTTTGGCGATACAGCCGGCCACCACACTGCCAAACCCGTTTGAGAACCCCCCACCATATCATGACTTTTTTATTCACTGGTCGGTGGTTCCTTTGGCCTCCCACAGTTGTGCCTCTAAAATAGGCACTGCAAGAGGAACGTCAAAGGAAGCTCCAGCACGGTGTGGACTGTTAAGTCCATGCTGTGCTGGAACCTTGGGTGAATGCACAGATGGGGGGAACATGTTGTGCCCCCCTCTATGAATCCACATAGAGTGAGACACAAGGGAGCTCTGTAGGGCACCCTTTGTTTCCTCACTGCCTCCATGAAATCAGTGGTGGTGAGGCAAGTCGTAATAAGCTTGGCGGGACCATGGCGGTCCTGCCAAGACATTTTACTGCCTCTAGACTGCAGCACCACCGTCAGGGAACGGCTGTTCACTGGCAGAGTCGGCGGTCCCAGGGTGGCAGGACCACCAGACTCATAATGGGGCTCTAAATGTTTTCAGGAGGAGGACCCTCGATTTAGCGGGAATAAAGTACTCGGACTTACCTCCACCCACCAAACTCTAAATCAGACCCTTAGTACTGAAAAAACAGGATATTGTTTAGAATAGCATTAAAGTGTGTTGGCACGTATATGTGACGTCACAGAGCGGTCGTTAGACCGCGGTACGTTACATCGCGGTTATTACAATGCAAGTCATTACAACGACTTGCGTTGGAGGGCGCTGGACTTAGGAATAGTATGATTTACTATTCCAACTCCAGCCTACGTAACAGTAGGGAAGGTGCTGGAATAGTAAATCATACTATTCCTTAGTGTATAGCGCCATCCAGTGCAAGTCGTTGTAACGACTTGCATTGTAATAACAGCGATGTAAAGATACCGCGGTGTAACGACCACGTTGTAAAGGTCGTTCGCCGTTGGCACAGTTGTGGATGTAGAATTAAATAACTCAAAAGAAAGAGACATTTTTCAAGAATGAAGTGCAAAAGGAGAGACAATGATATGCAAGTCATTCTGTCGATAGCCAATGAACCTGATGCGTCTGGTCACTCAGTGGCGTAACGCCTCCATTGCTATGATCTTTGTTTGACTCCATGGTCACAGGTTCAAATGCAGGCAGGTTTACTGAGATAGTTCTCCTCTTGTCGATAAATGGCGTATCCTTGAGTTGGGTAAGAGTAAATACGCATATTATATGTTATGGTTGATGCTCTGTACAACGGACTAGTCTCATGAAGATGCTCCCAATGCTTTGGTCGTCCAGCCCAGTGCAGAAAACATAACCACATCTGTGCTTCAGTTTATACACAAAGTGATATCATAGTTGGATCCTTCCATCAGCTGCTAATAATCTCAGATTCGTTTTTTCGCACTTGCCTAAGCGCTATGAAGAATTTCCACTGCATTTTTAATCGCAGCGGCGCGATTGCTGTAGGATCCGTAGGGAATAAGACGCATGAATTTAATAAAATGTATGAAGATTACATTTCTTCGAACTCCGAGCTTTCCATTCATTTCACTCCTTGTTTTACTCCAGAAAGCATTTATTTATCCAGGGTGCCCCTGTCGGGTTGTGAGTGGCCCTTCAGTGGGCGGCGAGTTATCGCCTTGGGGCCATTTCACACATCTCATTTGATGACGACAGAGCCTTGCGCCAGCCGCATGCTCCAGTTATAACCTGAGACACCCAATCATTCATGCATCCTCGGCTGAAGTAGGGCTCTACTCAGGATTAACCGGTGAGCACGTAGCGTAGGCGCTTCCTCTTGCGTGGACTTTGTGGTTTAGTCACCAGTTGATGGAGTACCGGGGTGGCTTCATTGGGGTTGAGAGGTGACAGTTGGGGTGCTTTGCCTTCTAATCTATGTCACGCTTCCTCTTTTCCTACTAGGTTTTCAGGGGAGTCTATTACTCTGAGACAATCTGTTATTCTGAGACGAGCATGGGTAGATTTCTCTTGTTCTTATGGGTTTTCATTCCTCGTCTAGCTTCATTCTGCTGGCATAGGCTGTTGATGGCCTATGGAGGTCGGACTTGAGCTGGCGATTCTGCCTGGTTCAGTTTAATATTAATATGCAGGTTAAACCATAAGGATTCAACAACAACACTATTCGCCTCAGGACACCACGCGTGGAGTATTGAAACGATTGCCGGGGAAAAGCAAGTCTCCGGCTACCCTTAAAGGTCATTCTTGTACACCGAGAGGCCAAAGACTGAATGGGCATAGAGGTTGACGCCTCTCCTGACACCACTGAGGTCAGCTTATCACTGGAAACCTGAAGTCCAAGTACAGGAAATGTCGGAGAGAGGGCTGTGTCTCGCTGTTACCTCTGCTGAGGGGGTCTTTCTAGAATTGCTCGGAATTAATTCGAAATGCACTCAAACCTTAACCTGCATAAGAATACACACTGGCATTAGGTTCTGAAGGAAGACTGTAACCAAACATGCAGAGGCCGTAACCTCATAAAAAGATATGAAAGAATAAGCATAACATGTCCAACACAGCAGCCTTAATGCATGTCTAAGGGAACAATGAACGCGTAGAGCATTGGCACCGACATATCGAACACAAATAAAAATACGAGAAGAAATGATAAGGAATGTGACCGAAAACCCAATCCTAGAATGGATTTTATACAATTGAGTGTCTCTGGAGCGTATGCATCGGTAGCACCTCATGTGGAAGTCGAAACATTTCAAGGCCCTCATAAAGCGCTGGGTGGATTTAGGTGCAGGGGTACCTGGGGCCCAGAATCTTTGAATCCTTACAGTAGACGTTTTAGTGCTTGGAATGGGGAATAACTACGCAGAAGTATCAGGTGAAAATCAGATGTTTTACTAGATTCTGGGGACTGTTCCTCTGACACTTACCACTTTGTCTGAGTAGGAGCAGGGCAGCGGTGTGGGCAGGGGTTGATTGGCCAAGGGCTGGCAAGAGCATTGTCTGCTCCTCCTGTGGTGCTGTAGGGGAGAAGGAGGAGCCGGGCAGCACCTGTATCCACTGCCCCTCTTGACCTGTGATGTTACCTGGTGGCTGTCTGGGCGGTCATAATGACAGCATAAACTCAGACCTACTATTCTAGGTGTTCTTCTTCTATTGGTCACCTCACAACATATTTCGAACTTCCACTAATATATGTGCATGGTGGTAAATAAGGGAGTTCCTGGTGCAGAACACATTTTACCACTCTAACATGAGGGTGGTGCTGTGGTAATATGTTGTGCTGCTGTGGTGCTTTTGTGCTGCATTATTGCATTCTGATGATATGGTGTTGCACCGTGGTTGCTGTTTAGCTTTGTCTTTTGATGTATTATTTTGATTTACGCTACACCACTGGGCTATGTTGTGTTATTTTCCCGAGAGATGTCCATAAATGCAGCTACATTTCCATTCAACAGCAGCATATTCCTTTAAAGTTTCTATGACGAACAACCATTCACCACCATCTAAGGTAGTAAAATATCGCTGCGGGAAGTCCTGACATATTTAAGACACCAGTCAATCCAAAGCCGTGAGAGAGACTTGTCCTAAATTAGCACTTTCTGTGCTTATGTGGCTCAGCCCTGTATGAATTAAAAATGCCTTCATTTCAGGTGATGCTCAGTTTACGTCGATCCCCAGTTATTCCTTCCAAAGGACAATCCAGCTATAAATAACCCCATCTCTGTATCGCAGCAACAATGAAATCTGCAGGACACACAGTCTGAGAGGGTGGCCTCGAAAATGCAGAATAGGATTTTGCTCAGGTTGTGCTGGTAATGAGAGCCCTAAAGAGTCACTCCTACAGTTACATCAGCACATGAGCTTGCATTCCAAGGCCCAGGAAATTGCAAACGTTCAGTCGCAATAAAAAGTATTTGGGAGACCAAGAAGCCAAGACTCTACCCAGAAAGAAAATGACACTCATGCAGGTTGTCTCTTCTACAAACTAAAATGCATGCATCATTCTCTCCCCCAATGAAACCTATGCCTGAGGGTACATGAGAAACATCTGGGGGAAACTAATTGGCACATCCGTGTATATAGGAGGAGACATCATTTACAACGAATGCGATACAACTCATTCCATTACATCGCGGTTGTTACAACGACCGCGTTGTTACATCGCAAACCATTACAAAGAAAGTTGTTACTATGACTTGCAGTAGGGGTCGTTACAATGACTTGCTGTAGGGGGTAGAAGGTGTTGGATTTAAAATCGAACAACTTCCCTACTGTTGCACAGACTGGAGTTAGAATAGTAAATTATACTATTCCAACATCCAGCACCCCTACACCAAGTCGTTGTAACTACCTGTGTTGTAATGGTATGCAATGTAACAATGCGGTCATTGTAACAACAGTGTTGTAATGGCACGCGATGTATCGCATGTGTTCTAACGTCGCATATTCGTATATAGGTGATGAATATATTTTAGGGCTAGGAAACGAGCTTGAAGCATTGTCCCAAGCCAGAGTTACTGAGGGAAGTCAAGCCAGGTAATGGTATCTCCATTGGAAGCGACACAATATATGCAGGCATGTGGGTGTGTGAGCGCAGCTGTCAATTGACATTTTTTCAGTATTATCTGATGTGCTGCATGATTGTAGAGCAGAATATAGCCATCGTAAGAATAAGGTACATGGTCATCACGTTGTCACAGACTATTCCCATCGATATCTCCAACAACTTCTAATCATTGGTGAACAGAATAGGTTCCTCATTGTAATTTGTCCAAAGATGTACTAGAGAAAAGAGACTGTGACCACTGCTGCATTATGTATTATGTTTGTCATGTAACTAGATGATATTTCCCATAGAGTAGATGGCAGAACATGCCCAATGGTATACAGTTGTTGTACTATGGAATATGTCCATCTCTCAACAACAGAAAATGCCTATCATCAAACATTCTGGTAAGTGTAGTAGTTAATATACCCATCATCATATTAGAACATTTGAATGTTGAGTGCTCCACTGAAAACAATGGCGTGCTCTGGCCTTCTAATGACCGGTACTAGCTTGGAGCTGCAGCATTCCAATGTTTAACAAATGCTTCACAGAGCCCGAGGGGTTTCAACCCCCTTGTGATCCCTGAGGCCTTTGTTTTACAAATTAGACCATTCCGCCCTCCAGGGGTGGAATATTCTAATAACCTTAGAGTCCTTCGTAGCGGGCTCTCCCAGCCATTAAAGCCCTGCTCACTTGTTAAAGGCCCTCACCTTTGGCTCGGGCCTTTAACACTAGAGCGGGCCTTTAATGGCCTGTGGAGCCCGCTATGTTGGCCTCTAAGTCTATATTAGAACATCTGGCATCAGTCTGTTCACAGAATCTGCTTATATTGATGTTGTAGAAGACGGTTCTCACTGTCCTTAAAGATGGTATCGTTACACTGATGCTTCTGGACCTGTAGCCAGATTCAAAACCATCTGGTGTGCCTGACCTAACTTGGACTAGTGCTACAAAGCCTGATTAGATAACATCCTTTAATAAGATACCAGGGCCGGGCTGGGAACCAAAAGCAACTCTGTCTCGTCTCTCTCTTCTCTCTCCCATAGTCCTCCACTCCCCCCTTCCCCTGCTGTAATTACCTGGGGGAGAAGGCGACAGAGACACCAGCAGCTGCTCCTGCCCTAAGAAAGGCTATAGCTCACAGGGTAATGGCCGGTGGAAAAAACGGGCAGTCCAGGCCTAGAGACCTTTACGTTCTCACCACCAATCTACCCCGACTGAGGTTTAACCCAGACCCTCACAGGGCTTTCTCCTGCATTAGTTTATTTGACTTTTAGTCTTGAATTATGTTGAATGTTTGCAGATTATTTTGGCATAAGATCCTCATTTCACATTGTAGTGGACCATCCTGCTGTATAGTTTCCGGTGCTATAAGGAGGACTACACTGTCTCTCAAACTGAATCCACCCAAAAGAGAGCTGCTGAGAGCCAGCAGTTCACAGGACCTGGATTGGGTTTGTCCCTGTAGAGTAAGTCCATCATCAGAATGTGCATCTCATTGTACTCTAGTATTGCCTAGTGTTATAGAACAAAAGGTTCAATAAGCGCTTTAACTTATTGCAAGCATTCCTCCCATCTCCTTTGTGTGATTGATGTAACGCCCCAAGTGGAAAATTATTCAGCATAATTTGTATTATTTGCAGGAATTTTTTACTGGGATGTAGTTTTGCAAATTTGAGATTATTTGTAATTTTGAAAACTTTGTGAGCTCTGGCAGGCTATGGGGCTATATTTAAATGTCATCAACCTCTGTCATGTTGCTTATTCAGGGAGCTTATCTTAAAATATATGGGTTATCTCCAAGTCTGTCAAAATCTGCATACACAGAATCACTCAGTAATGCAGAGAGTCACTTATAAGCCTGGCAGATGAGGGAAGAGTACAACTCTGGCCACGCTGCCACATGCAACGTCACTGCACAAAAACAACTCTGTTTCTTCATCCCAGATACAAATATCCCGCCCACTGCTGTCACACGGAGTCACTTTGAATCGCTGTTTTTTTATCTAAGCATTTAAATGTGTGAAATGCTACATAAAATGGATATATTTTAATAAAATTGTTATATATATATCCTGAGAGAGGTGCTATCTTTTGTGTACAATATGCACATCACGGAAACACATCATTTAAATTAGGAACACGCAGTTTCCACGCATCCTGAAGCCACGCAGCAAGTAATTAGCCGTATTCATAGGTTTGAATATAAGCATTCGGTGAATATTGATTTTTGTGCATTTTATGCATTTCAATTAAACCTTAAAATATGTAAAAATAAGACACGTGACGTGAACCATTTGCAGCGGTGCCCTTTCTCTGGGTTGTGTGTACAGGTTGTGTCATTTGGAATTTCGAACAGCACCAGTTCACAGTTACTAATTAGATGCCACCCGCAGGTGTCACCTTGCACAAACATGTGTTAATTAAAGGCTAATTTATATTCAGTAGTGGCTAATTAATGTTCATTGTTTCCAGGACTGACTGAAAGCGCAAAATATATCCTTTTAGTAGTCAGTGCTCAGGAGGCATTTTTTGTGGCTAACATCATCCTTAGGACTGTGCATAATTTCCGGTTTCACCAGTGTAAATTCACAAATTTCGTGTTAGGCCTGTAAAACGAAATTCTTAAAATGATCACATTATGCTGTTGCATAATTATCCCATGTTTGCAGCAACATTTTAGTACAGGAACACAGAAATAACCCGAACGACCAGAGAGCGAGCGGCTGTTGTTTGCATCACTTGTGTTATTTGTGACATTTTTTAGCGCAAAGTGCGCCCTCTGATGCGCATTTTGTGCTGAAATATAGCTCTAAATCTGGAATTTCACATATTGTTTGTGCAATTTTTAGTTATTTATTACCCAAGAGCAAATAACACAAATTTCACACAATCAATTTCATGTCTCCCACCTGTCCCTCTGTAGGATGGGTTGTCCTAATTCTGAACTGGACCCTGGACATTTTAATGCCTTGTTTGCCTTTGTTTCAACAATCTTGGAAGGAGCAATTTAGTTTATGCTGGTGTGCCTCTGCAAACTTTACAGTTTCCAAATTTTTAGTGGTTTCCACAATTCCCAGTTAAATCCATGCAAACCTTTTTGGTGCATTTCAAGATAATTTCCACCGTGGAGTGAGATACGGTTTGCTTTAATAAACCCATCCAAAATGGAAATATTTGCAAAAATCACTATTTTTACAGAGGTTTGACCATGCGTAAAACTTTGCAACTCCATTAAGTCTACAAAGCGTTCCATAGAATTTCAGAAAGGGTGTAAGGAAAAAATTGCAACTCTGCATACCATTGCTCAACTGTATTATTTCTCCCAAATCCATTCCTCTGATGAACATGGATTTGTTTATACTCCTTCAAACCCACAACCGTCCTCTTTAGAGGCTTGTAATGCTCAGCGATGTGTTCAGCACTGGAGTGAGAAGTTCTGCTGCTCTATACAAAGCAACATTTTGACCACTCTATTGTCAGAAAGGAGGCTTTGTGTAACGTAAGACTTTTGGGTAACTCTACAAGGGGTGCTTTCCCACCCACAGGTGACACAGAAGAACTTGGTTCAATGCACCAGCGATGAATGATAAAAGACAAATTATTGTAGCCCCCAAGATGCTATACAATGTGTAATTGACATGGAAGTATTGCTTTTGTCTTACTAACAATACCAGTCAGTCAAGAAAGCTTTATTTCGGCCATAGGGTCATAAAAGCACATAAGAAAAAAACAATACAGTACATTTTATATATCATAAGAAAAGTATTAAAATATGTCATTGTACAGTTTATGTATATAGGTGCTGTATTAAAAAATGGTGTGAATCTGATTTGTGGAGAGTTTTCTAATTAGTGTATTGGTTTCAAAGTCTTTTAAAGTTTTGTTTAGATGCTCCAATGCTTCCTTAGCATTCGTCAAAGCTGAATCTCCGGAAATCTCCAATTTAAGTGCAGCCATCTCTCTCAGGAGGACCTGCACTTGCTCAGCTGCTGTTTCTACTCCCAGCACCATCCAGTGCCGGGAGCAGTTGTTGGTATCAAAACTTAACCCTTCCTTGAATTTCAGTATGTCCACAAAAATGGCTGGCTCGTTCCTCACTTGTAGACCAACTGGGATTATATTGGCCTGGAGATATTTGGTCAGAAGATGTCCATGGAGGCGAGTATGGACAAGTTTCTTTTCTAGGCGCTCAAGACGCGCTATCTTATTGTTCAGTGTGAAGTCAATAGTGGGGGTTGTGGAAGAAAGGAAATTATTTGTAGGGTCCTGCAACAGTTGATTGATATAGTCCACAGAGTAGGACAAAGTGTCGCTCTTGGTCATGATAAGCTATTGAGCTAATCAAGAACGAATACCTCGCAGGTCAGCACCTCCTCAGACGTAGTTATAAGCAAAGGGTAGACCCAAGTAAGTCACTGGGACTTGGGTATCAAACAGTACAGTAGTGAGTGGTCCCAGTGGGCATCAACTAGGAATTTAAATAAAATAACACGGATACTTTAGGAGGAAATTAGTTCAATGTTATTTAATCACATTGAACAGTTGTAGGTACTGGTTAGTCAGCATATGATTCCAAACACTTTGCACAAGTGCTCCACAGCAATGGGAGAAAGGAAAGGGGAGGTAAAAGTGCATTAAGTGATGATCCTAAAGGTGAAAGAAAAGGATGGTGACATCGTCATAATCACAAAATGAGTTACAATAAAAATGGCTTGTTTAAGCCACAAAAAGTGATGGTCTGTTTAACCCAGATCTCTCGATTGATTTGCATATGGCTGGGTCCAAACTGGGGTGGCATTGTCAGCATTCCGTCCATCATTTGTAACACTTTTTGCCCTTTTTGCCCTAAGTGGGATGGGTATGCCAAGACGTGTGTCCCTTGCTCATTGTCCCACTGGACTCAAGCTAGCCTGGCTGAAGAAACCGGTCCCAGGATGCTTGTTTCTAGTCCAGGGAGGACCTGGCTTAGCAGTTCGGGCTGGACTGTTCCCATGAGGCACAGGGTCAAGACTGATTTGCATATGGCCAGGTCTAAACTGGGGTAGCATGGTGAGAAAAATAATGATGGATTTAACCCAGATCTCTTGAATGTAGGTGAATGTTTCGATTTGTTCTGCATTCCGTCCATCAAGTGTGTCTTTTGCTTCCTCACTCTAAGTGCGCTGGGTATGCCCAGACGTGGGTCCCGGGCTCACTGTGCCATTGGATTCAAGCTATCCTGGCAGAAGAGGGGTAAAACCCTGAAACCGGTCCTAGGATGCTTGCTTCCGGTCCAGGGAGGACCTGGCTTAGCAGTTCTGGCTGGACTGTTCCCATGAGGCACAGGGTCAAGACTGATTTGCATATGACCAGGTCTAAACTGGGGTGGCATGGTGAGCAAAAGAAAGATGGATTTAACCCAGATCTCTTGACTGGGAGTGAATGTTTCCATTTGTTCTGCATTCTGTCCATCAATTGTGTGTCTTTTGTATCATGTGTAGTCAGGCAGGGATTTTAGTGACCATGACGAAGGCCGTAGACCCAATTAGGCTTTCTAAATGGCCAAAACATGTTGGCTTAGTCATACAGGTGGACGAGGCATTGTATCTCATCATGCACATAACATAACGTGTATTTGTAACACACGCTCACCCAGATGGGCATCTTGGCGCAAAAATAACAGATGTTTATTGTTACCCAACTCAATAGTACTCATTTTATCGACCTCGGGAGGAGGTCAAACACAGGCCCCTACAGGGGACCCATTAGTCCACTATGCCACCAAAGTAGTGATTTTAATCATATCTGAGGTACCCATGATAAAGGTTAATCCACTGGGTATATCTCAAGATATTTTTATCTTTAAATTGGATCACTGCAATTATCCAATATCAGTCTATCTCCCAGTATTTACCTACACTGCTTTGGAATGTCACCTATTTTTGATTCAGCTGGAGCTTCACCTAAATTAAAAACATGGGCACTTTTGTTTTTTTTGTTTTTTATATAGCGTGAGCTAGAAGCGAAGGTGTCGAAGCAGTTTACATGAGCACCAGTTGCTATAGACGGACACATTCATTTTGTTAGCCACGGGGAGATTAAGTGATTTGCCTAGAATCACAGGATGTTGAGCGTCCCTGTCGAGACTCGAACCCGGTTTCCCAGATTTGAGGTCGAACCTCTAGCCGTTAGGACAAGGACGAGACCAGGTCTTTTTCCTCTTTCTCTCCTTTTGTGTATGCATGTCAAAGGAAACATTTGACTGACACAAAAACAGCTAACTGAAAGCCCCTATACGTAACTACATTAGACATATAATTTTGATAAAAAACAAAAGGTCTTGGCTATTCTCAACCTAAAAACAGCCAAACCAAGGGGCATATTATCAACGGCCAGCGATAATTATTGCTGGCCGCCCTTAGCGTTAAAATGTTTAACGCCGGCTTTTGCAGATAATTATCGCCATGCTAGCGCTGTATTAACAACGCTCAGTGCAATGGCGATAATTATCCTAGCAATAGCGATGTTTTCCATGGAACATCGCTGGTTTTCCAGCGATGTTCCATGGAAAACGGCGATACCCTTGATGATAGGGGCCTGTGGTCTTAGCCACACAATCCACCCCCCATGTTAAGTATGCCTTAGTCAGGACTTTAACAGACGTTAAATTCCTGCGTTAAGACATACTTAACGCGATTTAAAAAAATCGCTAGCCTTCCTTGATAATATCGCAAAGCTGCCTTTGCGATATTTTCCCTGGTTGGTTTCACAGCCACGCCTACTTTGCATCTCATTAGCGCTGCAAAGTTAGGCGTGCTGGAAACTGGGGCTAAGTCAGCAAAACACGCGCTAGCATTTCCTTGCTGATTAGGCGATAAAGTTATTGCTGCTTTACGCCCGAAAACGGACGCTAAAGCGGCGATAAGTTTATCGCCTGACCTTGATAATATGCCCCCAAATTGGTAGCCCAACCTTCTCTAATTCATCTTTGAGAAAAAATTGAATCTGTATGTGGATTCACACAAATGTACGAAAGCAATTCACGTTTTTGCAAAATCGTATTTGCAAGTAAAGTGATTGACTGACTGCATAAGTCCCGCTAATGTGAAGGCTTCTCAATGCACCATTTCACAAAATAAAATGATCTCTTCTGCATACAATTTCACACAAAATGTCTGGCTATATCGATTGCTTCTGGGTCAAAAATGGATGCCATAAATTTAATTCTTACAGACCCGCTAAACAGAAAAACAGCAATTTGAGTTTCAGGAAGGTATAGATGCACAAAGCATTCACACACCATATATGAAGTATTTACATTTATATGTAATTTATGTTTCGTTAAAAATATTATTTTTTTTAAAAACTAATGTGGCCCCGTGAAGGATTCTTGCAAACAAATACAATTCTACTTATATTTACATTGATTGTTTTTTTAAAGCTTTCCAGGTAAATGTTCTTTTGAGGCTTAGCTAATTGGCCTTAGGGGTTTCCACTGAATTAAGTAATTGACCTTTTACACTCTATGAGAATTGGGGAATTGACCTTCGAAATCATTTGGGAAATATACCGCTAAGTGTTTTCCTTAATGATCATTAGGAATAACCTTAAGTGTCTGCCTAGCTTTATGCTGAATAGTGCAAATTAAATTTGGCATGTATCATAGCACTCAGCAAAATAGTCCGATTAAATGTATACGCTGTAGCTCTTTCGGGATGAGAATTAAATGCTTGAAACACTGAAAATGAATAGATTTGCAAAGTCTGTGCAGCATTACCATTTGGGAATGCTATAGCGAGGAAAATCATATGGAGAGAAAAATAATCAAAAGGTAGGATTTTAAGACTTAAAGTGATGTCCATAACTATATTTAAATAAAGACATTTTAATTCTGTATACAATGGCCACCTCAAAGCATGTCATAACAGACACCGTTTTCAGTCCTGGGGTTTCCTATGGATCAAAATCCATTCTGCGTGTTGTAATGTTGATTTGAATTCACTAAAATATCCAGTGACAACTCTAGTGACCCACCTGTGGGACACCCCCGCGCCGCACGGCCACCAGCTGCTGCGTGTGCCCCTTGCCGCCCTCTGCCTCGCTGCTGCCTCGTTTGCCGGCTGCCGCCGCTGCGAGTGGCTTTCCTTGTTTTGACGGTTCTTTGTGCTTGTTTGGGCTAACTTGTTTTCTTTCCCTGTTTTAGCGTTCATTTTTGCCTGTTTGTACTGTATTTTAATTTGTGTTCCGTGTTGCCCTCCTTCCTTGTTGCCCGCCTTCCTCGACGCCCCCCGCCCTCCCTTCCCGCCACCGCCGCTTGTCCCCGCCCCTTTTTGCCTTCTGTAACCCTCCCCGCTCCCGCCTCCCAGCTGCTCCGCCCACCCGCGCACTTGGCCTTAATTGGCGACCGTGCGACGCAGGTGAGTGTGACCCACCTGTGGGACACCCCCGCGCCGCACGGCCACCAGCTGCTGCGTGTGCCCCTTGCCGCCCTCTGCCTCGCTGCTGCCTCGCTTGCCGGCTGCCGCCGCTGCGAGTGGCTTTCCTTGTTTTGACGGTTCTTTGTGCTTGTTTGGGCTAACTTGTTTTCTTTCCCTGTTTTAGCGTTCATTTTTGCCTGTTTGTACTGTATTTTAATTTGTGTTCCGTGTTGCCCTCCTTCCTTGTTGCCCGCCTACCTCGACGCCCCCCGCCCTCCCTTCCCGCCACCGCCGCTTGTCCCCGCCCCTTTTTGCCTTCTGTAACCCTCCCCGCTCCCGCCTCCCAGCTGCTCCGCCCACCCGCGCACTTGGCCTTAATTGGCGACCGTGCGACGCAGGTGAGTGTGACCCACCTGTGGGACACCCCCGCGCCGCACGGCTACCAGCTGCTGCGTGTGCCCCTTGCCGCCCTCTGCCTCGCTGCTGCCTCGTTTGCCGGCTGCCGCCGCTGCGAGTGGCTTTCCTTGTTTTGACGGTTCTTTGTGCTTGTTTGGGCTAACTTGTTTTCTTTCCCTGTTTTAGCGTTCATTTTTGCCTGTTTGTACTGTATTTTAATTTGTGTTCCGTGTTGCCCTCCTTCCTTGTTGCCCGCCTTCCTCGACGCCCCCCGCCCTCCCTTCCCGCCACCGCCGCTTGTCCCCGCCCCTTTTTGCCTTCTGTAACCCTCCCCGCTCCCGCCTCCCAGCTGCTCCGCCCACCCGCGCACTTCGCCTTAAATGGCGACCGTGCGAACGCGCAGCGGTCACGCGCAGCGGGCGCGCCGAAGGTAAGCCCGTCTGCGCCCGTCCGCGACCGGACCGCGCCCAGCGCCAGGACCCCTGGCCCACGAAGACCCCGACCGACCCGCCTGACGTACTCCGCCGCCACCCTCATCGCACTCAACACCGGCCGACTCCCAGAATGCCATCAAGCCACTCCACGACATACCCACGGACCTTTCAGCTGCCGCACCTGCAAGTTCACCTGCATCCGGACCCGCCCCACACCAGCACCCGCCAAGCCGAACACCAGCAGCAACCACCTCAAGTGCATCCTGCTCAACACCCGCTCCATCCACAGACACGCCATCGAACTCTGGAACCTCCTAGACGCCACAGCCCCTGACGTTGCCTTCCTCACGGAGACCTGGATGAACGCCTCTTCAGCTCCCGACATCGCCATCGCTATCCCAGAGGGCTACAAGATCGTCCGGAGGGACCGAAACGCCAACCAGATGGGAGGAGGCATCGCCATCATCCACAGGAACACCATCCGCCTCACGACCAGCACCGACAACACCCTGACCAGCGCCGAACACCTGCATTTCCAGATCCACACCAACCCGAACACCACCCTCAGAGGCACCCTGATCTACCGACCCCCTGGACCACGCACGCAATTCAGCGAGGACATCGCCGACTTCGTCAGCCCGCATGCCCTCCCCTCCGCTGACTACATCCTCCTGGGAGACCTCAACTTCCATCTGGAGAACAACAACGACCACAACACCAGCACCCTGCTCGACAACCTCGCCAACCTGGGACTCAAGCAACTGGTGTCCACCCCCACCCACCTCGCCGGACACACACTCGACGCCGTCTTCTCATCCAGCACAGACATCGACTTCAGCCACGCCACAGAGCTTCAATGGACGGACCACAGCTGCGTCCACTTCACCTTCAAGAGAACGACGACCCACCAACACCAGCAACTGACCGCCCGCAGAAGCTGGAACAAGACCACAGCAGACCAGCTCGCCACCTCCCTGAGCCAACACCCTCCTGCCAGCTCAGCAAACCCCAGCCAGGCCGCCGACAACCTCACGAAGTGGATCAGCAACTGCGCGGACGAACTCGCCCCGCTGAGGACCCCGCCTAGCAGACCCGGCAGCAAGAAGGCCCCATGGTTCACCAACGAACTCAAGAGCTCCAAGAAGAACTGCCGAGCCCTCGAGAAAGTCTGGAAAAGGGAACCGACACCGGACAACAGGACCTCCTACAAACTTGCCACCCGGAAACACCACCAGCTGATCCGCACCGCCAAGAAAACAGCATTCAAGGACCGGTTGGACAACAACGCACACAACTGCAAGGAACTCTTCAACATTGTGAAAGAGCTTTCCAACCCCAGCGCAGGAAACAACGACATCACCCCATCGCAAGACCTCTGCAACTCCCTCGCCTCACACTTCCACAACAAGATCACGGACATACACAGCAGTTTCAACAACCAACCAACGCACACCACGACCGTCCAGCCACCCCCCCCCACCACCACCCTCCACGCCTGGACCCGGATCAGCACCGAAGACACCATCCGCACGATGAACTCCATCCACTCCGGATCACCGACCGACCCCTGCCCTCACCACGTCTTCAACAAGGCCGACGCTGTCATCGCACCCCACCTGCGTGACATCATCAACACCTCCTTCGACACCGCCATCTTCCCTGAAAGCTGGAAACACGCCGAACTCAGCGCTCTACTCAAGAAACCAACAGCGGACCCCACCGACCTCAAGAATTACCGCCCCATCTCGCTTCTCCCGTTTCCAGCCAAGGTCATCGAGAAGACCGTCAACAAGCAGATGGCCGCCTTCCTCGAGACGAACGGATCCCTCGACCCCTCACAGTCCGGCTTCCGAGCCAAACACAGCACCGAGACCGCCCTCATCGCCGCCACCGATGACATCCGAGCCCTGATGGACAATGGAGAAACAGCGGCCCTCATCCTCCTAGACCTCTCCGCGGCATTCGACACGGTCTGCCACCGCACCCTAGTACGGCGCCTCAGCAACATCGGAATCCAGGACAAGGCGCTGGAATGGATCATCTCCTTCCTCGACGGAAGAACACAGAGAGTCCGCCTACCACCGTACAAGTCAGAGGCCTCCGAAGTCATCTGCGGCGTCCCCCAAGGATCGTCCCTGAGCCCCACCCTCTTCAACGTCTACATGAGCCCCCTCGCGGCCATCGCTCGCAAACACCACCTCAGCATAATCTCCTACGCCGACGACACCCAGCTGATCCTCTCCCTGACCAACGACCCTGCCGCCGCCAGAGCCAACCTGCACGAAGGGATGAAAGAGGTAGCCGAGTGGATGACGACCAGCCGCCTGAAACTGAACTCGGACAAGACGGAGGTCCTCATCCTGGGCTCCTCACCCTCCGCCTGGGACGACTCCTGGTGGCCTCCCGCCCTGGGCACCGCACCCAAACCGACAGACCATGCACGAAACCTGGGCTTCATCCTGGACTCCTCCCTCTCCATGACCAGACAAGTCAACAGCGTCTCCTCGGCGTGCTTCAACATCCTACGCATGCTACGGAAGATCTTCTGGTGGATCCCCACAGAGACCAGGAAGACCGTCACCCAGGCCCTCGTCACCAGCCGACTGGACTACGGCAACGCCCTCTACGCCGGGACCACCGTCAAGCTCCAGAAGAGACTCCAGCGGATCCAAAACGCCTCAGCCAGACTCATCCTCGACATCCCACGATCCAGCCACATCTCCGGACATCTGAGAGACCTTCACTGGCTCCCCGTCAACAAGAGAATCACCTTCCGCCTCCTCACCCACGCACACAAAGCCCTACACGACCAAGGCCCGAGCTACCTCAACAGCCGAGTCAACTTCTACGCTCCCAAACGCCACCTCCGATCAGCCAACCACGCCCTCGCCGCCGTCCCCCGCATCCGAAGAACGACCACAGGGGGAAGGTCCTTCTCCTACCTGGCCGCCAAGACCTGGAACTCCCTCCCGTCCGACCTGCGCCTGACCCAAGACCACCTCTCCTTCAGGAAGAAGCTGAAGACCTGGCTGTTCGAGCAGTAGCGGCACCCCCCCCCCCAGCGCCTTGAGACCCTACGGGTATGTAGCGCGCTTTATAAGTGTCACTGATTGATTGATTGATTGATAGAAGCGATTTTTAGGGGCCCAAAAGTGCAACAGTTAAAACTGGTGAGGCCACCTAGAACATACAAACATACAATCTTAAAGATTGTGATATATATATATATATATATGTATATTACCTACTGGCGGACGCCAGTAGGTAGTTATAGTTAGGACCCCTTTTCCATAGGAAATCCGCAACATTCTATTTTGAATAACTTTGGCGCCGGTCGATGAATCCTCGCGAATTTCTCAAAATAGGTGGGGCGCTACGCTCCGCTCCTACCCTGAAAGTCTCGGGGGGATCCGTCAAGCGGGGGCTGAGATAAAAGGGGGGTCCCAAAACGCGTTTTTCCCATGCATTTTTCCATAGGACCTTTAGAACGAGCTACAGCCCGAACGGCTGAACAGAATTACTCGAAATTTGGCAGAGAGGTAGTCCCTAGGTCAAGGAAGTGCCTTTTGTAGGTTTGGTGTAAATCTGTTCAGTAGATTCTGAGAAAATAGCCTTTAAATCAATATATATATCTGAGCCCGCTTACGGTACGCTTACCGTACGCTTACCGTAAGCGTACGGTGGCGTGCGCGAGCGCGATTCTGATTGGCTCTTAGATCTTAGTAAACATTCGAATCGGCCGAAACCAGGAAGCGGCGGCCGCCATTTTGTGTATTTCACTCTGAAAAAAAAGAGTGAAAACAAGAAAAGGGGGCAATGAGGAGAGTTACAGACCCCCTAACATTTGTAAGGGGGTCAAAGAAGGACAGAAAAGTACAAAAAAAACATTTATTGATTTTTAAAAAAATCACGGGGTACGCGTACGGTAAGCTTACGGTAAGCGTACGGTAAAAAAAATAAAAAAAAAAAAATGAAAAGCAGATTTAAGAGTTTAGATATTAGGGAGCTCTAAAAAGAGCTGTTGTGTTTATGAAGTCATTTTTTTAGTGGTACCTACAAGTAAGTACCGATGCAGAGTCTAAGGTTCAAAAGGAAGACTCTGTTCCCTTCATCATTGAAGTGCACACCATCTCCTCTATAAATGTCTTGCATGTCATAACGCAAGTTGTTGTGGTAAATGGCACCCATACCATAGTCA
This sequence comes from Triturus cristatus, assembly GCF_964204655.1. NCBI lineage: Eukaryota > Metazoa > Chordata > Amphibia > Caudata > Salamandridae > Triturus > Triturus cristatus. Next base: position 267,988,293 of record NC_140583.1, on the reverse strand, counting down.
CGGAGGAAAGCAGAAACAGATTTGTTGACGTGCTTTCTTGCTTTGTCAATCTGTGGACAGAAATGATTGGACCAGTTCCATTTTTGCCTTTGGCATATGTTGGAAAACACAAAGGCAGTTTTAGGGAAAAGTGAAAACAGTTGTGCAAAGGTGTCCTTCATAAGCATTTCCAGACCTACCCCAGTCAAAGTGCCTAGGTCATTGCCACCACAGTGCACTATTATGAGGTCAGGGTGTTGGATTTGCATGAAGGATTTCACCAATGGCATCAATTGGTGCCACTTTAACCCTCTCTGACCAATCCATTTAATGTCTACATTTGGCAAAGCAAGGTCTCTCACCATACCTGTTTTCTCTGCAAACTTTTCACTCCAGAAGACATAGCTGTGCCCTACAATCCACACTGTGAACATCTTCAAAGGAGATCTGGATGCACTCAGGAGGTGTCTTTCAGTAGAATGGCAATATGAAAAGAAAGACAGTTTGGAAATGGAGGCATACATATTTTTTTCAAAACAAAAAGAACTTATTGGCTGTTTCATACCATTCTAGAATAAAAACTAGGCTGTATGTGTAAATTAATAGAAGCATGTTTTGTATTGGTACAAAAAAATGTGTAACCAAAGAACAGTACTATGGATTTGCTGTTAGGTTTGAAAAGTCAAGCACTCTTGCTCTGTGGAATTGAAACATTGTTTGGCGAACTTCTGACCTAACTCAACACAGCAGTGTTCCATGAGCTGTTGCTATGGTAGCAGGCAGAAGTCAAGTTGGGGGAAGGGTACTAGGCAGAAGTCAAGTTGGGGGAAGGGTACTTTTGGAAAAGGGTTGGTTTTCAACCAATAGAAATGTGTGATTACATTTGAAAAAAAGGGGGAAGCACTGAGATTTGAAACTTACATGTATATGTGTGGAAAAATAGAGGGAAAGTTTGCCATTATCTGGTTCTGCTGAGAGGAGAGAGGTGAACACAACAGAGATCCTGGCTCTGATAATCTGCTGTTTGAGTGTCACATTTCTTTCACAACTAACTAATTTTAAAGGTGAGTTTACAGTTTGAGAGGGGATGTATGTGGTAACTTAAGAAATGAATAATAGAAATGGAAATTGTTTTTGTTGTAGTTGCGTTTATCATTTTCTGTTTTGGGAGAAATTTAAATGTGAGGAACATGTAAAATAATATGGAGTATGTTTTCACAATAAATTAAGGTGTACTGGAAAAAAAAAGAATAGTTTAAGGGTTTGAGGTTGGACTCAGTAATGCAAATACATTCAGCATCACTAAGGCTGGTTGCCCTTGCTGGAGTGTAGGCAGTCACCGAGAATACACATGGTGGTGGTCTGAAAAAACAGTTTGGACATGTGCATTTAAAAAAATCAAAAAAAGTGGTTTCATAATGTGTCAGTCTGTAAAAGTGATTTTCACTTGCCCCGAAAAAAAAAGAGCAGTAAGTGTGCTTTCAAATTGGCAAAGAAATTTCGTTTTGGGACTAATGTGAAAACATGACTCTGTGTGCAGAGAGGAATTATAGGCAGAGATTTATTGCGTATTGCTCTGGTGATTTCACAGTTGCATTAGATGGAAAGGGGGAGCGAATTTTTGGGGGAAGAAGCAGACTCTTAGCACACACCCATGTGCTTGCCATGTATAATCATGCACAGTATTTACAAGCGAGTGGGGTTTTCAGGTTTCAGTCTGTAATGCAAATACATTCAGCATCACTAAGGCTGGTTGCCCTTGCTGGAGTGTAGGCAGTCACCGAGAATACACATGGTGGTGGTCTGAAAAAACAGTTTGGACATGTGCATTTAAATAAATCAAAAAAAGTGGTTTCATAATGTGTCAGTCTGTAAAAGTGATTTTCACTTGCCCCGAAAAAAAAAGAGCAGTAAGTGTGCTTTCAAATTGGCAAAGAAATTTCGTTTTGGGACTAATGTGAAAACATGACTCTGTGTGCAGAGAGGAATTATAGGCAGAGATTTATTGCGTATTGCTCTGGTGATTTCACAGTTGCATTAGATGGAAAGGGGGAGCGAATTTTTGGGGGAAGAAGCAGACTCTTAGCACACACCCATGTGCTTGCCATGTATAATCATGCACAGTATTTACAAGCGAGTGGGGTTTTCAGGTTTCAGTCTGTAATGCAAATACATTCAGCATCACTAAGGCTGGTTGCCCTTGCTGGAGTGTAGGCAGTCACCGAGAATACACATGGTGGTGGTCTGAAAAAACAGTTTGGACATGTGCATTTAAATAAATCAAAAAAAGTGGTTTCATAATGTGTCAGTCTGTAAAAGTGATTTTCACTTGCCCCGAAAAAAAAAAGAGCAGTAAGTGTGCTTTCAAATTGGCAAAGAAATTTCGTTTTGGGACTAATGTGAAAACATGACTCTGTGTGCAGAGAGGATTTATAGGCAGAGATTTATTGCGTATTGCTCTGGTGATTTCACAGTTGCATTAGATGGAAAGGGGGAGCCATTTTTTGGTGCAGAAGCAGACTCTTAGCACACACCCATGTGCTTGCCATGTATAATCATGCACAGTATTTACAAGCGAGTGGGGTTTTCAGGTTTCAGTCTGTAATGCAAATACATTCAGCATCACTAAGGCTGGTTGCCCTTGCTGGAGTGTAGGCAGTCACCGAGAATACACATGGTGGTGGTCTGAAAAAACAGTTTGGACATGTGCATTTAAATAAATCAAAAAAAGTGGTTTCATAATGTGTCAGTCTGTAAAAGTGATTTTCACTTGCCCCGAAAAAAAAAGAGCAGTAAGTGTGCTTTCAAATTGGCAAAGAAATTTCGTTTTGGGACTAATGTGAAAACATGACTCTGTGTGCAGAGAGGAATTATAGGCAGAGATTTATTGCGTATTGCTCTGGTGATTTCACAGTTGCATTAGATGGAAAGGGGGAGCGAATTTTTGGGGGAAGAGGCAGACTCTTAGCACACACCCATGTGCTTGCCATGTATAATCATGCACAGTATTTACAAGCGAGTGGGGTTTTCAGGTTTCAGTCTGTAATGCAAATACATTCAGCATCACTAAGGCTGGTTGCCCTTGCTGGAGTGTAGGCAGTCACCGAGAATACACATGGTGGTGGTCTGAAAAAACAGTTTGGACATGTGCATTTAAATAAATCAAAAAAAGTGGTTTCATAATGTGTCAGTCTGTAAAAGTGATTTTCACTTGCCCCGAAAAAAAAAAAGCAGTAAGTGTGCTTTCAAATTGGCAAAGAAATTTCGTTTTGGGACTAATGTGAAAACATGACTCTGTGTGCAGAGAGGAATTATAGGCAGAGATTTATTGCGTATTGCTCTGGTGATTTCACAGTTGCATTAGATGGAAAGGGGGAGCGAATTTTTGGGGGAAGAAGCAGACTCTTAGCACACACCCATGTGCTTGCCATGTATAATCATGCACAGTATTTACAAGCGAGTGGGGTTTTCAGGTTTCAGTCTGTAATGCAAATACATTCAGCATCACTAAGGCTGGTTGCCCTTGCTGGAGTGTAGGCAGTCACCGAGAATACACATGGTGGTGGTCTGAAAAAACAGTTTGGACATGTGCATTTAAATAAATCAAAAAAAGTGGTTTCATAATGTGTCAGTCTGTAAAAGTGATTTTCACTTGCCCCGAAAAAAAAAGAGCAGTAAGTGTGCTTTCAAATTGGCAAAGAAATTTCGTTTTGGGACTAATGTGAAAACATGACTCTGTGTGCAGAGAGGAATTATAGGCAGAGATTTATTGCGTATTGCTCTGGTGATTTCACAGTTGCATTAGATGGAAAGGGGGAGCGAATTTTTGGGGGAAGAAGCAGACTCTTAGCACACACCCATGTGCTTGCCATGTATAATCATGCACAGTATTTACAAGCGAGTGGGGTTTTCAGGTTTGAGTCTGTAATGCAAATACATTCAGCATCACTAAGGCTGGTTGCCCTTGCTGGAGTGTAGGCAGTCACCGAGAATACACATGGTGGTGGTCTGAAAAAACAGAGATTTATTGCGTATTGCTCTGGTGATTTCACAGTTGCATTAGATGGAAAGGGGGAGCGAATTTTTGGGGGAAGAAGTAGACTCTTAGCACACACCCATGTGCGCAGAGATTTATTGCGTATTGCTCTGGTGATTTCACAGTTGCATTAGATGGAAAGGGGGAGCGAATTTTTGGGGGAAGAGGCAGACTCTTAGCACACACCCATGTGCTTGCCATGTATAATCATGCACAGTATTTACAAGCGAGTGGGGTTTTCAGGTTTCAGTCTGTAATGCAAATACATTCAGCATCACTAAGGCTGGTTGCCCTTGCTGGAGTGTAGGCAGTCACCGAGAATACACATGGTGGTGGTCTGAAAAAACAGTTTGGACATGTGCATTTAAATAAATCAAAAAAAGTGGTTTCATAATGTGTCAGTCTGTAAAAGTGATTTTCACTTGCCCCGAAAAAAAAAAGAGCAGTAAGTGTGCTTTCAAATTGGCAAAGAAATTTCGTTTTGGGACTAATGTGAAAACATGACTCTGTGTGCAGAGAGGAATTATAGGCAGAGATTTATTGCGTATTGCTCTGGTGATTTCACAGTTGCATTAGATGGAAAGGGGGAGCGAATTTTTGGGGGAAGAAGCAGACTCTTAGCACACACCCATGTGCTTGCCATGTATAATCATGCACAGTATTTACAAGCGAGTGGGGTTTTCAGGTTACAGTCTGTAATGCAAATACATTCAGCATCACTAAGGCTGGTTGCCCTTGCTGGAGTGTAGGCAGTCACCGAGAATACACATGGTGGTGGTCTGAAAAAACAGTTTGGACATGTGCATTTAAATAAATCAAAAAAAGTGGTTTCATAATGTGTCAGTCTGTAAAAGTGATTTTCACTTGCCCCGAAAAAAAAAGAGCAGTAAGTGTGCTTTCAAATTGGCAAAGAAATTTCGTTTTGGGACTAATGTGAAAACATGACTCTGTGTGCAGAGAGGAATTATAGGCAGAGATTTATTGCGTATTGCTCTGGTGATTTCACAGTTGCATTAGATGGAAAGGGGGAGCGAATTTTTGGGGGAAGAAGCAGACTCTTAGCACACACCCATGTGCTTGCCATGTATAATCATGCACAGTATTTACAAGCGAGTGGGGTTTTCAGGTTTCAGTCTGTAATGCAAATACATTCAGCATCACTAAGGCTGGTTGCCCTTGCTGTAGTGTAGCAGTCTGGACATGGGCTTTTTAAAAAATCTGAAAAGTGGTTTCATAATGTGACAGTTTGTAAAAGTGATTTTCACTTGCCCAAAAAAAAGAGCAGTTAGTGTGCATTCAAATTGGCATAGAAATTTCGTTTTGTGACTATTGTGAAAAGAAATGTAGTAATATATTTAAATACAATAAAGGAATTTTTTTTTAGTTTTTTTCAGGTATTGCTGAAGAGCAGTGAACAAAATTTAAGATGCCTACAAAATCCAGAGTTCAAAAAACGCTAAAAAAAAAACTATATTTGAAGACAACTGGAGGACCAAAGTTAGTAGAAGATGCTCATGTTGGGAAAAAGAAAAAATCTTCTGGTAAGCAGAAAAAACAATTTCTTAAAAATATATTCAAAACAAGGAAAAATGTACAAAATGTCTGTACTGGAAAGAATGTTACGAAACGAACAGAACAGGAAAAAATTGAGAATTTAGTTAATGCAAATATACCTTCTGCAACTGAAAAGATTTACATAAACAGAAAAACAGCGTTTAAAGAGATACGTAGAAAAATGTTTCAGAGAAGAGTTATGTCCAATTTGATAAAGGATGTGAAGAAATATGAGCAAAAGGCAAAATATTACAAGAGAAAAAAAGAAATTGAAGCCATTGCAGCAAAGGCATTAGAATTAAAAAGGAATCTATTCATATTAATTTTGAATAGGATGCGTACATTAGACAAAATGGTTAATGTACTGAAATCACATAGCAAAAGGAAAAGAGTAGTGAACAGAACAAACTTTTGTAAAGTGTTTTTAGGAAAGTGGATGCATAGTTCAAGTAGTGAACCTTTTTTTAATGAAGAGAGCTATTTTCAAAGTAATAGTTTGCTGCATGCAGTTGACACCAGAGGTCGTTCATACGAAGTAACAAATGGTTGCATAATGGAGAAGGAGATAATGGTTCCAAGAGATGAGGTACAAGTGATGGCAGATGAGGCAATGGGGAGACGTCCTAAAGCCCCAGTGTACACTTGGAATTGTAGTAGTATTTGCACTGTGCGTCAGGAATCTATTGACAAATTTCGAGAGTTTCTAAGAGAATATAGTAAAAAAAGTGTAAAACAGAAGATTAAGGTGCTTCAAAGTCTGGATCCATGCAGAGTGAGAGAGAATACTGGTTTGCAGGGTCATTCTCTGGCTTGTCTATCTAGAAAAGTGTGCAATAGTGTTTTCCATCATTTTAGGATGCTGGCTGTTCATCATACTGAAATGAGAAAGTTTGTGAGACGGTTGTATTTTGCCAAAAGTCCAGCAATAAAGTTAAATGAATTGAATAGGGCTCTGTTCCGAGGAACAGTATCAGATGTAGAGAAGGTTGTTGATGAAATTCAGTTTTGTTACTTTGGTCCTGAACAAAACAGTGCAGAGAAGGACACAGTAAATGAGGAAGAAGTGGAAGAGAATGTAGAACCCTCTGTAAGTAACACATTTAATGATCACATAACAAAATTTGCAATAGTCTCTAATGAAAGACCAAATTTTACTTGTATTTGTTGCCGCAGAACTCATTATAGAAAACAAACTAGGAATGTTGATCTCTACAGAAAGAGTGAAAATGAAGATAATTATAAGTGGAAGGATTTTGCCACATATATATTTCTAGAAAATTGTTTTGAATTGGGTGAAGATCAGCGTATTTGTAAATACTGTTACAACAAGTTAGAGGAAAATAGAATGCCGACCAGAGCTGTACATAATAATTTAGAATTGGATGCTATTCCTGCTGAACTTTCTGAATTAAATACATATGAGTCTATACTCATTCAATGTGTTCATCCGTTCCAGACCATAGTACGTATGGAGCCCAAAACTGGTAAATTACCTCCTTCAGATTTACTGAGAGGTTTAAAAGGTAGAGTGGTGTATTTGCCCTTGGATTTGAAAAAAAATATGGAAACTATTGATGCGGATACTTTGGAAACTGAACCATTAATTATTCTGGTTAATGGTGTACCTACAAAGAATAAGAAGATTTGGCAGGAGCTGGTAGATGTGCGGAAAGTACAAAGAGCAAATTTGTATTTGAAAAAAAATAACAAATGGTATGAATCAATTTATATAGAAGAAGAAGAAGAAGAAGAAGATTTACAAGAAGACACAGAAATACCAACTGAACAAATTGAAAAAGTGGACAAGTCAAAGGAAGAAGAAATTTATGAACATTTTAGCATACATCCTCTTCATTCGAAAGAAGTTATGGGAGACAATATTGATCTCTTTCAGATGAAGAAAGCAAAAGGAACTCCCGTGAGTGTATGGGAGGAGAGCTTGGAAGCTCGATGTTTTCCCCAGCTGTTTCCTAAAGGAAAAGGAGGACGATACGATGAACGTCCAGAACAGATTCCAGCTTCTGAGTATCGGACTACAAGACTATATGCTGAAGATCCCAGATTTCGACAAAGTATTCCTTATTTGTTCCATCTTTTATTTGAAAGCGACTTGTCTGCACTGTCTTATGCAGTAAATCACATTTTAAAAAGTGGAGTACATTTACAAAATGTGTCTGCTAAGGATTTTATGGAGAAAGTGCAGCACCGAGATGATCATTTGGAAACACAACTGATCAATCTGATGGCTTGTCAGCGTGGGACAAATGAATATTGGTACCGACGCCATGGTGAACTAAAATGCATGTTACGGAATTTAGGAACACCAACATGGTTCCTTACCCTAAGCTGTGCCGAGTACGCTTGGGATGATTTACTGGATTTTCTACGAGAGGCCAATTCAAACATTAAAAACATCGAATACAAGACAGCAGGAGAACTGTGCTCATTGGATCCGGTTAATGTTTGCAGATATTTCAATCATAGATTTGAGGCTATGATGTCCTTCATCTGCAATAAAAAAAATCCACCCCTTGGAGAAGTAGTGGATTTCTTTTGGAGAAAAGAGTACCAGGCAAGAGGTGCTCCTCATATTCATATGCTGTTGTGGATCAAGGATGCCCCAAAGTTTGGAACAGATGCTGATGAAGCAGTGTTATCTTACATTGAAGAATATGCAACATGTGCTATACCAAAAAGCACAGAAGAGAACAAGTTAAAGAAGCAAGTTTTACGTTTCCAAAGTCATCGGTGTGGAAAATACTGTCGACGGAAATACAAGAGCAAAGAAAAATACTACACTAAATGTCGATTTGGATTTCCTAGACCTGTTCTTTCAAATGGAAGAGTCAACAGTTTTATGTCAGCTGTGAGACATACTATCACAAGAAAATCACCTAAGAATACCTACAACCTAAAAAGAAAAGAAGAATCAAAAAATATAAATGACTACAACCCAGTCATTTTATCCATGTGGAACGCTAACATGGATATACAGTATGTAGCTGACAATTCCATTGCTGTTGCTCGATATGTAACGTCTTACATTACGAAATCAGAAAAAACAGAATTGAAGGAAATGTGGGAAGAGATTTCTCACGAGAAGACTGTCAGTAAGAAGCTGTACAGTTTCAGTTTGAAGATGTTATCGCATCGAGAAATTGGATCCTACGAATGTTCAGATAGGTTATCTTCTGCAAGTCTCTACTCGAAGTCAAGAAGAATAATTTGGGCAAGTTTAGGCCTTGCAGCAATGAGAAATCGGGTACTGAAATCTGTAGGAGAAATTGAATATTTGGCCGAGAATGACCCAGAAAGTACAGATATTTTGAAAACAAACATGTTGGACACATATTATCCCAAGAGAAGTCAACATCTGGAGAACATGTGTCTCTATGAAGTGCTGCAGAACTACATTTATTCACGGAAAGCCACAGAAGACATCAATAATGGAAAATATAAAGTCGTTGGTGAAGAAGGATGTTTGGTGAAGCAAACAAAAGGAAGTTTGATAAATCACCGGAAGCTGAGTTGCGACACTACTGACAAGAAGGAATTTTACTACTTGGCTCTTTTACAGTTGTTTAAACCATGGCGTACAGAGGATGAACTACTGGGAGAATTCCAGAGCTATGAAGATTCTTTTAATGCTTGCAAAGACAGCATACAATGCAGTACATTCTCAACTTATCTGCAAATGTTAAATGAAGAAATTGATCAGGAAACTACAATTGCAGCAGAAATCGCTAGAGATAGTTCTCAGGACAGCCAAAGTTCAGGAACACTCAGTCAAGATCCCCTAGGACAACCAATCATTGAAAATGAAGCATCAATAGCCATGAATGAAGTGGAAACGGCTATGAATCAAGCTCAAGAAGAATTTATAGACTTAGAAAATTTGGAAAGACAACTGAATCAAGAGCAGCAACAAATTTATGAAGAGATCAAAAACAAAATTGATCACGGATTTCTACATGAAAAAAAAGAGTGCTCATGCACATCATTTCATCCAATCAGGATGTATGTAAGCGGACAAGCTGGAACTGGAAAAAGTTTCCTAATAAAAGTCATCAGAAGCTACCTAAAGCAAAAAACGGATTCTACTTTGTCTTGTGTGGTTACTGCTCCAACTGGGTTAGCAGCATATAACATAAAAGGAATCACTTTACATCGTTTGCTAATGTTACCAGTGGAGCATGAGAACAAAATACAATTCAACAAGCTAACTGGAGAAGCATCCATGGAAGTTTCAAGAGTATTGAAGAAGATGCAAGTTCTCATTATTGATGAGGTGAGCATGGTATCAAACTTAATGCTTGCCTTTGTGCATTTAAGAATGCAGCAAATTTTGAAGACAGACTATGAAATGTTATTTGGTGGAAAACACGTCATAGTTTTTGGAGATCTTTTGCAACTTACTCCAGTTAAAGGACAACCAGTGTTTAATACTGTCACACATGAAGACACGAAGAAGTCATTGGGAAGCATCGGAAATACAAATATTTGGTCCTTCTTTGAGTACAAGGAACTTACTACTAATATGAGGCAAGCAAACGATGAAGAATATGGAAGTATTCTGAAAGATATCAGGATTGGACTACTCACAGAAGTTGGCAAAAAAACATTACAGAGTCGGCTGCTACATAATTTATTTCCAAAGGAAGAAATAGTTGCAGAGAAGATATACAAGAACATTGCAGAAAACAAAAGTGTCATCTGCTTAATGCCAACTCTACGTGAATGCTCAATATTCAATGAGGAGCTTTTGAAATTGGAAAAGGAAGAGATCAGGAAATTGGAAGCAGTGGACAAAATTGAGGATGGAAGAATTAGTGTCACAGTAACAGGCAAACTGAAAAATAAATTGGACTCACTAGAGAAGAACATCTCCAAAACAGCTGGATTAGAAAAAAATCTATATGTTTGCATGAACTGTAGAGTATTTTTAAGGAGAAATTTGGATGTTGAAAAAGGTTTAGTTAATGGAGCGATGGGAAGAGTTGTGGGTTTTATTAATTACCAGAAAAAAGAAGGAGTTGAATGTTTAAAAATAAAATTTGATCAGATAGAAGAAGTTAAAGATATTTGTCGTTGTACAGTACGTTTTATGCTTGTGAAAGACTTATATGTTCGTAGGAAGCAGTTTCCGTTTTCTCTAGCATATGCTGTAACTATTCACAAGTCTCAAGGATTGACTGTAGATTGTGCATTTGTGAACATTGGTTCAACTGTGTTCAAAGAAGGTATGGCATATGTAGCTTTGTCACGAGTGAAAACATTATCAGGTTTATTCATGATAGACTTTGATGACTCAAAAGTTAGTGCTGATACAAACTGTGTAAAGGAGTATAATAGATTAAGAAGAAGCTATGCTCCTCATTTAGGTCAGTATCCTGTGTTGGAGAAACGTGTAGTTTCTCGTAAAAGAAAAAATGAGAATATCTGTAATGAAGATGTAGAGAAGAGGAAAAAAAAGAGGAGTGATGTAATTGCAAGCAAAAAGAAAAAGGAAAATGAAGAACAGGTTGTAGGATGTCATTTTGAAAATAGCTCTGGTGTCAACTGCTACGCAAATGTAGTGCTGAATGTTGCATTTTATCTGAAAAGTTTGCAAGAGCAGATAATAGTAAATCAGGGAAAAAGATTCTGTTCAGAGCTGAGTCTCCTTTTTCAAAAGCTGAGTAAAGATAAAACTCAAATAGAAAGTGCTACTGAAATTAGAAAACTTTTAGATGTATGTTCAGGACGAACACAGTTTTCTCAAAATGAACAGCAAGATGCACACGAATTTTTGATGTATTTTCTTCAGGTAGTGGAAGAAGAAGGAGTTCCCATTGACATTTTTTTTGGTCTCTCTTATAAATGGGAACATAGTTGTGATAATTGTTATAATATATGTGGCTCTATTGTTGATAATGAAAGATTTATTTATTTGACATTGCCAGAGAGTAAAACAGTCACTTTTGCAAAATTAGTTAAAGATGCTAATCATAGCATGAAATGTGGTGAGTGTAAATCTGACATGTTTTCAACGTTAATTTTAAAGGAATACGGACAGTATGTAATTTTAAGGATGCAACGATGTAGAGCTGATGGTTCAAAATTGGATACTTTAATAAAGAAGTTTACAGGACAGCAATTATCAATTTCAGGAAAAACTTTTGTAACTGTTGCAATAATTTTCCATGATGGACCTACTGTTACTTCTGGACATTACACAGTTTATCTTAAATGTGAAAAAGGCTGGACACTGTGTAATGATTCCCAATTGATTTTCAAACAACGTTTGCCTTTTGATTTAGCAAATTCCTATCTAATCTTCCTGAAACCTAAATTTTAGACAGATTTGGCAAGATCTCGACAAAATAATTTTACCATTTTACTGGATTACCATTGCAATTTTGTAGAAAAAAGATTTTTTAAATTATCATTTGGCCTAATGGAAAGATAACCAATTGTAATGTGGACTTTTTAAATTTTTAATGAAACTTTGAAAAACCAATAATTTAGAGATTATCGGTAACTTCTGCACATTTTAAATTTTGGAATGTTATTGGACTGCCATTGGAAATTTTTTCAAAAATGATTTAAAAAATTACTATTTGGCCATGCGGAAAAGTAACCAATTCTATTGTGGACTTAATAAATTATTCAAAAAATTTTCGTGAACCAAAATGTTACAGAGAATCGGTGAGATCTGGACAAATTAAACTTTAGAATTTTATTGGATTACCGTTGGAAAAATTTTCCTAAAAAAAATTTAAAATTACTATTTGGTCTAAAGGAAATGAAATCAGATGTATTTTGGAGTTATTTGAGATATAATATTGTGATTATACTTCTGAAACAAACATATCAGACGGTATTTTAAAGAAATAAGTATTGGTATTAGATGATATTTTTTTAGAATATTATGCATTTCTATAATGTTAAGTTTAAGTAAAAAAAGAATCAGGGCTTTTTTAATACAATCTTTGTGATTGTTATTTTTTTTTGCCCGCTGTAAAATGATGAATGCAATTGCTTTCACAATTTATAGTGAAATGCAATATATTCTGAAAACAGCAAAAATAAGGCAAAAATATTTTTGGGAAAAAAATGTAAATATGTGTACTGTATTATAAAATGTTTTAAAAATATTAATACTTTTTTCTTTTTTTCCAGATAGATATAGAAAAATTTCGAAAACTAGAACCATTTTTAAAACTATTTTTTTTAAAAACAAATGAATAAATATTTTTTTGAGTGAGTATGGTAAGTCAATAATAATAATTGTAGTCTCTCAAGGACCTTGTAATGTGATAATTGATTTTTAGTGTTTTTTTTTAAAAATAAAAAAAAAGTACACGCACCGTACGCGTACGGTAAAAAAAAAAAAAAAAAAGTTTTTAAAAACATATGTAAAAAAAAGATGAAAGATAAGGTTGGCTCTTAAAAGAACCGTTGTGTTCATGCAGGGACAGAGGAAAGGAAGCATGGGAAAATTATTCAAAGCGACAAATGTGCTGATCTATTTTGTTGTTCACTAGGGAAACACTGGTCTCCCTATAGCAAATTAGATCTTGACAAAATGTGCATCGAATATCAACCTTCCGAAATCGAGGGTTGATTTCCAGAGGGCCAGCAAAAGGAGATTCTCCCCCCACAGATGAAGGGCTCACCTGACCTGCAGAAGAAGGAGTCAGCCCTGCAGATGATGGTCCAGGCTGAGCTGCTGTGGATGTACTGGCTTGTCTTTCTGAAGAGTTACCTCCAAAAAGATGACCATGTGTCCTTCTGTGTACATCCTGGAGGTGTCTCTTCATGGTGTGATTCCCAAAGGAATACTTCCTGTTAGGATTACCTCTAGAAAGTACACGCTTACACAGCTTACAAGTCACTAAGGGTGCATTTACCTTTTGCTGGCCTTCAGGAAAAGTAAAATAATCCCATACATAAGAGGGCTTTTGTTTCCTCGATCTCTGCCTCAAGACAGTGCTGCTAGTGCTAGCCTCACTCTCCGAAGAGCTCTGCTGTTCTGCCATCGTATCCCAAAGACAAACCAGCTCCTTCTCCCAAGGGATCACAAGCAGAAATGAGGGGAATGGGTGTGGTGTAGGAGAGTTCTAGAACTGAAAGTAGTTTCAACCAATCAAAAGTTGTGTTTCATGATCACATGACCTACCGTACGCTTACGGTACGCTTACGGTACGCTTACGGCAAAAGTGCGCATGCGTGTAAAAAAGACACGCGCTTGCGCGCATGCGCATAACAGTCACTACCCGACACTTCCGCGTAACGTGCGCGTGTAGCGTACACGCGTACGCGTCCCACGCGGAGTACGTGCGGCTACGCAAATTGCGTAACTATACGCAAGCAGCGTAGGAAAATTACGGACGTTGCGTAAACCGTACGCTTACCGTGAGCTTACGGTACGCGTACTAAAAAAATAAAAAAAAAAATAGAAAAAAAGTACTGCAAATAAATTTTACATGTTTATTTTAAAAAATATATAAAAAAAAACATATTAAAGAATTTAAAAAATTAAATCATAGTCTTTATAAAAGGTAAGAAAATTAAAATAAAAATATGTTAGAAAAAATAGAAGAAAAAAAAAAAATTTGCATTTAAAAAACCTTGCAAATTCACTGAAAAAACCATGGGTTTCACACACGTTATAGTTAGGAATTAGCATTTAAAAAACCTTAGAAATTCAGTGAAAAAACCATAGGTTTCACACACGTTATAGTTAGGAATTAGCATTTAAAAAACCTTAGAAATTCAGTGAAAAAACCATAGGTTTCACACATGTTATAGTTAGCTGGACATTTTACTCGTAAAAAACCAATGAAATTCCCCCATTATAGTTAGTTCAGCTAACTATAACTCGCGCGCCCGCAATGCACTGCTGATGACGTCACATATTACATCACTCATGACATGGTCAGTGACATCACTCATGACATCACTGATGACATCTCAAATGACATCACTGATGACATCACTGATGACATCATCCTTGTGATAGAGTGGCAGACCTCCTCTTCCCCTAATATAACCTTTGACACACACATTCAAAAATAGAGACTAAAATTTACAAAACAATGGACATACCAATAACAGTTACAACAACCTCTTCAGTAATTCTAAGATCCACATACACATCCACTCATTCACCAACAGTCCAATACAGTCACTCATACATGTACTCACTTATCATATGTACTCATACACCTATACATCCGGTTACACAATGCCACTCATCCATAGAGCAACTCACACACATAGTCACTCATGCTAATAAAGAATCAAACATACATTTACTTGCATATACAGTTATACACACACCACCACACTTACTTCTACGGAAACTTACACATACTTAGTCTTTTAAACAATCACTTATAGAAACACATACTTATTCATACAGGAACTCTTTCAATCTCTCACTCTCACATATACTCACATATATACACCAATAGTCACATATACTAGTTTTAAACATATGTAGTTACTCATAAAGACACTATTGAGACAGTCATTCACTCACTAACACACCCATACACACACTCATCCACCCATGCAGTCCTGCACACATGCTCTGTTCAACACATACAAACAGTGAGTCACTCATTCATGCACCTATGCACTACGTAATACCCCCCACCGAACCATGCAGACACTCAGACTGATACTCAAAAAACCAACTAATAACCTATATAGACACCCATGTAGCTACTCACCAACCCATGCAGCCACTTATACACAAAGTGAGAGACTGATACAGATATTTACATATTTAAACATTACTCACTAAGCCATGTATTCACTATGATACACTTAATCAGTCAGTTACACAATCAATTTTTCAAAAACAAATCATCCATTTAGACACTTATATACCCATTTATTCTTCCATCGACCTTGAGATATACATATATAAAACATATTTAATTTTCAGAAAAACCCACATTCACTGGATGATGTCATCAGTGATGTCATTTGAGATGTCATCAGTGATGTCATGAGTGATGTCACTGACCATGTCATGAGTGATGTAATATGTGACGTCATCAGCAGTGCATTGCGGGCGCGCGAGTTATAGTTAGCTGAACTAACTATAATGGGGGAATTTCATTGGTTTTTTACGAGTAAAATGTCCAGCTAACTATAACATGTGTGAAACCTATGGTTTTTTCACTGAATATATATATACACACACACATATATATATATATATATATATATTTTACCTTCTGGTTGTTGCCAGTAGGTACTTATAGTTGGGACCATGTTTCCATAGGAAAAGCGTTTTTTTGACTTGCCTATATCCTTGATGCCATTTAACAAATCTTTACGAAATTTTCCCCTAAAAAGTATTATAATCAGTCTTGTTGTGCATAGAAAGTTGTGGGGTGATCCGTGAAGTGGGGGCCAAGAAAAAGGGGGGTAAAATAAGCGTTTCCCTTGTTTATTTCAATAGCGCATTTAGACACGCCTGCAGCCCAAACCACTGGACGGAATTATACCGACCTTGGCAGGAAGGCGGATTTTGGTTGACATATCAGGCTTTCAGCTATCCGATGTAAATCCACTGAGTAGTTGTTGAGGAAGTTAAGGGAAAAATGAGGATATCTGTGGCCGCAGCTAATTAGTAATGATCATCGCAGCAGTCCTTGGGGCTTTCAATGACATCACTGATTACATCATCCAAGGAACAACTCACACAACCACTCATACCCCTACACAACTTGCATACACACACTCACACACCCACACAACCACTCACATATCTATTCACATACCCATACCAGTACTCACACAACCATTCTCTCATCCATAGAACCACTCATATAACCACTTGCTCACTCATACAACCACTCACTTACCCATACCGATACTCAAAAAAACAGTCACTCACCCATACAGCCACTCACACAACCACACACTCACCCATAGAGCTACTCACAAACCCACTTATTCACCTATATAGCCACTCTCACATCCACTCACTCACCCCTGCAGCCTCTCAACACAGCCACTCACTCACCCATACAACCACTCACACACTCTCTTACACAGCCAGTTACCCATTCACACTCCCATGACAATTAAAAAAAAAACAAGTGCAGGCAGCTATGCTTGCTTAGGTTATAGGCCCCAGGTGGGCCAAGTTCCGGGGGAAAGCATATTTTATAAAATAATAATGGAGGGGGGGCATGGCATTTTTATGCCCCGTGGACCACCACCTCTCCAGGGCTACATATACACATGGACCCCCCCGCCAGGTCTCAGGGACCACCAGCTCCCTGGGGCTGTTTTAAAAAAGGAGAGGGGGCTGCACGGACCCCTTCCTAGGGCTTTTAGAAGCTCCAGTGACCACCACCCACCAAGGGCAAAATCAAGAATATGGAGGGGGTCCGAGTGGACCCCAGCACCAGGGACCACCACCTCTCCAGCTCGAAATCCAAAACGTAAACATAGAGGAGTCCGCGTGGCCCTCCTCCCGGGCAATAAATGGCCTTCTCTCGGTGGCCAGCCCATATACGGCCGTCTCCCCGGGGCCGGCCCGTGTAGAAAAAAGGAGGGGTTTAGTGCAGCTCCCCTCCTAGAGCTAAATATGGCCCTGGGGACTGCCACCCCCCAGGGCCCGCTTCTGTTAGCTCCCGAGGTGCCCACCCTTAGGAGATAGCTGTTTGCTTTTGCTTGGTGGGAGCTGGCAGCTCCTGCCAAGTGAGAACACACATAACTCTGCTTCCAGCAAGGAGGAGCTGTCAAACCACTCCCTCTTGCTAGAAACTGAGTTTTCATCTCTTTCCCTGCCCACAGACATGCAGGCAGAGATAAAGATGAAAGTATTGCTCCCACATGCAGGTTATGCATTTATAGCAGCTCCCTGTGTGCAAGAGCAGTGCTGGCTCCTGCAGGAGGCGGGGAGCCGACAGGGACTGCGGTCCTCAACATACACCCTGGGTGGGGCCTTGGCACCCAGGGAGACGTAGCTAGATGACAGTGTCCCAAGGGCCTTAACCTGCCAGGGAAGGGAGGCTGTGCAGCTTCCCTCCCTGATTGAATTGTGGCCAACCTGGGGTATGGGTACCCTGGGGCTGAAATCGGTCTGGGCAGAGGGGCCACCCAACCCCTTCCCGTTTTATTTTTTTAGTAGTGTGCACAGGTCTTCCCGCTTTTTCCCACTTTGAGGGACAGCGTAACGAAAGACCCCCAAGCACATTTCCAGCCGATTGTGGTTACACGTTATTGATGCAGAGAAATACGAGGACACCAGAGACATTACCCCATGGTCCTTTATGCAGCTGTAGTGCAGAATATGCACAAGATATTTACCCAATTAGGTAGCACTTACTAATTAACCAGATGAAAGTTCTTCAGTTGTGTAGACATTTTTAGCGCCGAGACACCCATGGGTATTTGTGCGCTTAACAAATTGCATAAATAAAATAAAATTAAAAAATTAAAAAAAACTGGGGACTCTTCTGGGGAAAAAATGAGGTTCCATTCTGGCCCTGATGCACATTTCACAGAAATTAAACCTCAATGGGAAGCACTTACAAATATAAACATAGCAGGTGCCCCAGCAGAAGCTCCACTTTAGCACGGCACAAAGGGTCATAACATCTTGGGCTTGGCAAAGGCAAATCAAATATGTTTCTTCTTGTATTGCACATTGAAAAACACTCTGAAATCCTTAATGGAGGTGAATACATCGTTGATCTAATGGAGCACAGTCTGATCTGTCATGACTGTGATGAGTGGTTTCTTTCTTGTCACCTCCTGGTGAGAGCAGAATCCAGGGTTCTCCCTTTTAAATGCCCTAAGTATGCAAATGCCCAAAATCTATAGTGCCACTCACACACCCACTCACAGACACACAAAGGCACTCCACACACCCACACAGGCACTCCACACACCCACTCACAGACCCATAGCACCACTCACACATCCACTCACAGACACACACAGAGGCACTCATGCACCCACTCACAGACCCACAAAGTCACTCACACACCCAGTCACAGACCCATAGCGCTACTAACAGACCCAGTCACAGATCCCCAAAGGCACCCACTCATCAACTCATAGGCCCACACAGGCACTCACACACCCACTCACAGTCTCATACAGCAACTCACACATCCACTCACAGACCGACACAGCCACTCACACACCCACACAGGCCCATACAGCCACTCACACACCCATCCACCTACCTATACAGCCACTCACACACCCACTCTCAAAGTTTAAAGGCTGCAGGTAGGTAACAAAATGTGAAAAAGGTAGAAATTCACTAAAAAAAACAAAGGTTACAAGGCCATTATAATTAGGAAATAGATTTTTTTTTTAAACGTAGAAATTCACTGAAAAAAACAAAGGTTATAGGGACAATATAGTTAGTAAGCAGAATTAAAAAATCCTTAGAAATTCACTATAAAAAACAAAGGTTATAGGGATGATATAGTTAGGCTCAGATTTCACTTGTACAAAACCATAGTAATTCAGCAGTTGTAGTTACCCGGGGTAAATATAACTTATGCTTATGACCTCACATATTACATCACATATTACATCACTCATAACATAGTCAGTGACATCACTGATGACATCTCAAATATAATCACGGTTGACAACTCAAATGACATCACTGATGACATCATCCAGTAATTGTGAGTGTTTTCTAAAAGTTTCTGTGTTGAATATATATAGTAAGATACTACAAATGTTAAATTAGTAAACATCCGTGTAACCTGTTTTTTTCAGTGAATATATATACTTATATATATTCATTTAAATATTTTAAACATATTGAAAATCAATATTATTAAGATCTGTGGAAGAGGTAGTGGTCTTCAGAGCATCTCAAATATTCCTACTTCCCTCATCACACCACTTTCATCTCTAGTCTCTCGAATAGACACTTACGCCCTTTTTCTCCTGATATCTTTCTTGAAGCCCTACATCTGCTTAGTTCACACCTCATCTCTTTCCTCTTCAGCACCCTATTTTCACTTTCTCCTGCTCATACTTATTTGCATCTCATTCACTTTATCACTCCATTAACACACAACGCACCTACTCACCTGTAAGCAATACTTCTTGCCATGTCAGTGTTTCGACAGCTGTGTACCTACTGACACTATAACATAGAATCACAATTACAGGTGCTACATTGCTCTGTGCAGAGAGGCCAAGGATTGGTTAAGTATGTATTCAGAACCCCATAATTATCCACTGATGGGCACTATGAGAAATTTGCACTGCCTTTAGCCGGAGCTGCACAGCTCTCAGTTGTGGCCCTTTATGAACACCCACATCAACCTAAACTCACAGAGAAATACAGGAGGAGATTCTTTTCACAGCAGACTCTATACGTGAGTAATTTGTTCTATGAAAGAAACTCACAGAAAAAGAATATTCACCTAGGTAATGAAAGAGTAAGTCAAGTGTGAAATGTAAACAGGAACAACACCACTGTTCGCAGACTGAGACACAGTGTTTGCTTTTTGAATCGGTGGTGCACAAGGGGGGCAAGAAAGCTACAGATGAGGAATCCAACCCATCTGCTAACAAAGAGTACACATGGCACAGTTTGTGCATTGTTTGTGTTACAAAGAGAGCATATGCCCTAGCGATGTCATAGGTGCACTTTGTTGATGATATCCTTTGCAAAGGGGACACAGTGTCATTAATATTATGATTAGTGTTGGCCTGTGTGATGCCACGATTGATGTTCAAACAATCAATCAGGGAATTGTGAAGTGCGCTACTCACCTGAGAGCGTCTCAAGGCGCTGGGGCGGGGGGGTGCAGCACCGAGTTAGCCAAAAACCCAGGTTTTAAGGCTCTTCCTGAAAACGTGCAGAGTAGGGGGTGTCTGATGTTGGCCGGGAGCTTGTTCCAGGCCTTTGCGACGACATAGGAGAAGGCTCTTCCATCTGCTCTGGTTCTGTGGATGTGCAGGATTTCTGCCAGGGCGAAGTCGGCGGAGCGGAGGGTTTTTTTGGGCACATGGATGGAGACTCTTTCGTTGAGGTATTTGGGTCTGGTATGTGGAGAGATTTGTAGGTGTGGGTGAGTAGTTTTAAGGTCACTCTCTTCTTGATGGGTAGCCAGTGGAGGTCTCGCAAGTGTTGGGTGATGTGCTCTTGTTGTGGGATGCCAAGGACGAGTCTGGACGCGGTGTTCTGGATGGACTGGAGTTTGTGTAGAAGGGATTGGTTGATTCCAGCATAGAGGGTGTTGCCATATTTCAGTCTGCTAGTTATGAGTGCGTGGGTGATGGTCTTTCTGGCTTCGGGGGGGATCCACTTGAATGTGTTGCAAAGGATGCAGAGGGTGTGGAAGCAGGCGGAGGCTATGGCGATGATCTGGTGGGTCGTGGTGAGGGAGGAGTCCATTATGATGCCGAGGTTCCGGGCGTGGTCCGTGGGGGTAAGGGGTTTGCAGAGGACAGTGGGCCACCAGGTGTTGTCCTAAGCTGAGGGGGTGGGTCCAAGGACGAAGACTTCTGTCTTCCCTGAGTTGAGCTTCAGACAGCTGCTGCTCATCCTGGCTGCGAAGTCTTTCATTCCTTCCTGGAAGCTGAGTCTGGTGGCTTTGGGCTACTTCATGAGGGAGAGGATGAGCTAGGTGTCGTCGGCGTAGAATAACATGCTGAGCCCATGCTGTCTGACGATGGTGGCGAGGGGTGCCATGTAGATGTTGAAGAGCGTGGGGCTGAGCGACAATCCTTGGGGTACTCTGCAGTTGATCTCTGTGGGTTCGGAGAGGGAAGTCTGACTCTTTGGTTTCGGCCAGTGAGGAAGGATGTCATGTCCTGTACATACTATTGTGCTTGTTCTATACAATTGCTTTTACCATTGACAATGATAATGTGCTTGATAAAGTCCAATATGATGATGTGGGGAATCACACTGCTTTGCATGTTCCCCTCCAGATGAGTATACATGTTGTTTTCTGTGAATCCTGATAAGCAAGCTCCAGGGAATGATTTCTATGTTAAAAATGGATGTCCTTCTGTCTTTCAGAACATCCCCTTTATCAATGGAATGAATTATGTAACGTTGACAGGCCAGCCAGCTGACATTGAACAGATTACAAAATATGCATAATGGTTATCTTTTAAGTTATTCAAAAAGAGAAGTAGCCTATTATGGAGGAGCGTTCAACTAGAGGTAGGTAGATATTTGTACTTAGATTTTCTACCAAGTTCACTTACATCCTACATAAAGCAGATCTGAATTTTTAAAAAACGACTCTCACCCACATCATCATTGTGGCGCCCTTATTATCGAGTCCATATCCAGAATGCAAGTACATCCGAATGACTCAAACTCGATTATTTCAATATTGCCACGCAGGGCAGAATTCAAACGGAGTCCGTTCCATCGACAGAAGTCCGGACTGACGCGGTTAGGCCCGAAGGCTGTCCACAACGTTTTTGATCGAAAATGAGGATTTGTTTACTGAAGCAATACGCAGAGAGGTAGGAAACGTGTACGAAATCCCATCGAGGGTAGAGTGGATTCGAACCAAAGAGCAGCAATACAGCCAGTTGGCGGAAAAAAGCAATCTAACAATGGAATCGATACCCATGCGCACTATCACTGAAAGGAGGAGTCACCTTGCCTCCTCACTGGAAAGCCTTCTTCGCGGAAAAACAACTTACAAACATCCAGACCGAACACTAGATGGCAGGAGTATGCAAAGCATGTGTATCTACAGCACACATGCCTCGAACATGCTATTTCCAGTCCTTTGAATCATAGGGCCCTATGGTGAAATGAAAAACCTAAGAGAATGATTAAAGTGTGTTCATGCACCAATATCAGTGGGCCTACATGTTGTGGCTGATTGTCCTTGCCCTTATGGTCATACAACCTTCATCAAGAACAAAAGGATCCCTGTAATGTGTTCTTGTAATACGAACTCTTCTTGTGATTCTATTATTTACATAGGTTCTGTATATCATGCATGCATACACTCATGCACACAAACAAACCGCTCTAGAATCTCCAGGTCAATATCGGCGGATACAGGTAAAGAATTGTAAAACAAAACATTTTGTCACCCTACATGTGGTGTCAAAAATGTCAATGTTCCTCCAAAATAGACTACTTTTCTTTGTGACTAGGTTTACATTTGGCGCAGAAGTGGATCTAGCCTACTGCTAAATCTCATGCCTCCTTTCTGATAAAAGGCATATTTTAAGTTAGCCTTAAATGACAGTAACCAGGTTAAAACACATAAAATATATTCCTTACGGCCTGGAGAAGTTAGACAAGTTGTCTCCTCCGTGGAAAATCTCACAAAAGTAAGAACATAATAGAAAATTCAAAAGGTAGTGGAAAGTCATGAACCTACTAAAGAAGATAAAGTTTCTCAACTACTCCCAAGTTGAAGTTTCACTTCACTGAACCCTTTCCCTGCAGCTGGGTGTCCCAGAACCTCCAGCAGCATGGATTATCTTGGAAAGAATTATGTAATGCCACTGCCACTGTCAATCAGTGCTGCTCATCAACTGGTAGTGGACAACACAACAGCTGGATGCTTGGCAGCCATGAAACCTTCATTCCCTGCTGCCAGCAGTCACGTCCTGGGACCTCTGGGAATGGGAAG
This sequence comes from Triturus cristatus, assembly GCF_964204655.1. NCBI lineage: Eukaryota > Metazoa > Chordata > Amphibia > Caudata > Salamandridae > Triturus > Triturus cristatus. The sequence continues at coordinate 267,965,112 of NC_140583.1, read as the reverse complement.
TGAGATGTATGTGACACCACTGCAATAAATGGGGTAGCTTGTCTTTTGAAAACATTACTCTGTGGTCACTAGATCAAGGATTGGTGAGATTTTGCGAAGGAAAACTGCTGAAATTGGAAACAAAACAGAAATACACACACAAACACTGATTCATGTGGTCTCAATTTCTAAAAGTACCCCAAAGACCCACTCAAGATACCAGGCATTCCGAAATTACTGATACCAGTAGTAACTGCAATTCAAAGTTCTGAAACACCAGTGCGGTACTCCCAACCTTTTTAACTTAACCCATTAGTATTTAGCTAATGCTGTTGAGTGGACAACTTGTAAGGAGAGTAACAGAAATTATTCATCTAATGTAACATCGTCAAGAGAGGCAGAGACAGAGATGCCATTATACACAGTAAACGCATTATTAACCCTTGTATCTGATGTTATATTTTACATTAGAGAAAAATCAATGTTTTGGCCACTGATACACTTTGCAACTAACATGGAAAGTATACACGTCCAATTGTCTGTGGCTACTTTCAAGTCCTCCAAAATTTGTGGCATATTAAGATTTGACTTGAATAGATATACAAATGAAGGCACTAGTCTTTGTTGTAGTGGCTATCAAGGGCCGGCCCATGCAAAGCTTTGTTTAGTGTCCTACTTGTTTCCCCTAAAATTAGGGTGACTTCGTCCAATATTCCACCTTGCATAAAACAGTATAGATGAAAGGTGTCGATTGTCTTCTTAAGAGGATTAAAGCTATGCTCAAAATCTAAAAATAGGGAAAAAAACATCATTCTCTCTTGGTTGAAGATGAAGTTTGAATTGAAGTATAATAGTAGGGCACCAAACTCCTCCTGAGATCAGGATTTGCAAAAGAGCCAAGTAACTCCAGGTGAAGAACTCTGGAAGCAATTACAGAAATACATAGACAACATCTGTGGTAAATTTGGAAGCAAGAGGCCATGAACACAATAAAATATAGGGGGAACATGCATGCTGACACATTCAGGCAGTATGCCAGTTGAGACCTGCATATACATGCATGCATCAACATACGCCATTACTCTTCCTCCCCAGATTACCTGAAGCCTCAGGTGAATTTCTGAGTTCAGAATCGGCACAGTTACAAGAGGTTTAAGGGATGTAAGTAGAGTTAGCTTTTGTTGTCCGCATTTGGCTTCATGACATTTCTTTTCACAGTGTGAACTGAATTCATTTTGGCCTTTTCCAGTTGACTTGAAAAGTTAACACCAGTATCTGACATATCTGCTGGTGGAGATGCTAAATCCAGACACATCTAGATTTAACTGTGAGCACTAAGAAATATTTCACTATGCTCAATCTTTTGGGTCACAAAAATCCACTTTAATTATTAATCACCACAGAGAGTTCTAATAGGGTTAGTTGCTGAAAAAAAAAGTATGAGCATAGTCAACTGTTGGACCTTATGGTTAAGGGTAGAATATTGTGATCACATTCAACCCTGTGCTGCCCCCTCAATGTTGCTTTTATAAAAGTCATCTAAACAATTGATCCATTAAGGATCACAGGTGATGTACACGAGTGGAGATTCTGACTTTGTGGGCATGTTTGCGACTTTACGAGGTTATCAGAATGTACAAGAAGTTTTAAGAGATGAGTATCTACCATAGCAATTCATAGGTTCTACTCTCCAGAATCTTTAAATCTGCAAACATGCTCAATAAGTTTTTTAAAGTTGAAAACTACCTCATATCTCCCCCTCTCCCCTCCTTCACTCTCTTCCTTATGAATTATTTGTGTAAGATATGGGAAAACAACTAAAATGCCGACAACTGCTTTGCCTTATTGTACTTTTGATCTTTATATCCCACTATTGCCTATGATTATCCTTTTGTGGAATTCTTAATTTAACTATCTTCTTTGCAACTTTAATCTCCATATCTTCTCTTGTGACTCATAATCACTGACTCTGAACAAACGCCTTTCTCCCAGTTGAATCCCTCCCCTTCACCCCATCACTGCCTTCTGCTTTTATCTGTTATGCCATACTCTCGAAAGCAACCCATCATCACCACATTTTTGCTAGAAACCTTTCTTAAACACAACATACTGAAAACTACAACCCATTTCCTATTATTATTTTCCTGGCATATTTTACATCCTAACAATGATTAATAGACCCATAAGATCTCTTCTGATAAGTCACAGTCAATGGACCAACCAGGCATTCCTGCAATCATGATAATCAATAGACTCAACAGAGTCATGGTTGATATCTTCCAGTATATGGATCCATCGGAGGTATCCCTAACAAATCAGCAGAAAATGACTCAGGACCACATTGCACAATAACCTAGCAAATAATGGATCCATGAGAAACACCCTGATATTTACTCAGTTCATGTTGCCATCAGAGTCAATGCTCCTATCTCATGACTCAATAAACCTACCAGAGACAGGCTGATACCCTGCAACTGCTGACATGATGGCAACAACCCTGATATGTCAGCAGTCAATTGACACATGAGAGCCATTCGTGATATCCCTTAATCTTGTTTATTTCTTGATGTCCATTACATTTATTTATTGTTAGGGGCTTTATTAAGCACCACCATGCTGTCCTCAAGATGATTAATATTACTGTGAAGGGTTAGAAACACAAAGAAATGTAACAACAATAATCAGGTACATCATGAAATTCTTATAGCCTGCACAAACAATGTGTGCATTGTAAACAAAAGGGAACATTACCTGACTGCTACCTAGTACTTTTACCTTTAGTATATATCAAACTTTTACATATGTCAGAAATGCCCGTGTCTGGCACAAACACCTCAGAAGAGCCATACATGGAGTTTTCATTTAAACCTAAAGAGGGGACTAACACTTGTTACAGTAATTTATTTTGTAACCTGAACAGAGACCATTGACCAATCAGACGTACCCCTAACTTTTCAGAAATGATTGGACCTATGCGCACAATCCCTGATATATCAAAGTCCATTCATTTATCAGGAACATCCCTGGTATTCCAAGGTCTATCAGCCAATTAGAGCCATTGCTAAAATTTCAGCAGGGAACCTATCAGACCCAATCTCAATAAATCATCAAACAACATCTATCCTAGAGAAGATTCCTAGATCTTGTAGCAGATGGAGGCATCACATTCATCACTATTATCTCAAAGCCATTTGGCAAAATACGATCTATCACTATTTTCTACCGTCCAATGGGAATCAGTGTCATTCATACCATCTCTGGAATCAATAACACCAACAGATACATCCGAATAGATCGTTCAATATTTATCTCTGATATCAAAATGGCATTTGTATTCACCTGTTTCATACCCTGAAATCTCAGAGGTTGTTGCAACAATCATATCTACCATGGTGCATTTGTAATGGGACTCATTTGATTAGTTATATTTCTAACTGGTAAAGCCCAGCAAAGGCTCTCCACCCTGCTGTCTCAACAGTAAGGTCAGTATTGTAATTTCATTTATATAGCGCTTGCTACCCCTGATAAGGAGTCAAAATGCTTAATGGCAAGTAGCATGCTACTCAAGAACCCAAAAAGAATTAGTGGTGAATTAGTATAGGGAAATATTAAATTAATTTGAGCAGTGGATATGTGAGTCTGTTATTTGAATTGAAAAAAGATAGTGGAGGGATTGAAAAGGGGCAGGTTTGCATTTGTATAGCGCTTGGTACCCCTGATGATGCAACAAAGCACTTTTCGGCGAGCAGCACGCTACTCCAGAACTCAAAAAGAATTAGTGGTGAATTAGTATAGGGAAATATAAATTTATTTGAGCGCCTGACATGTGAGTCTGTTAGTTGGATTGAGAAGGATAGCGCAGGGGTAGAAGAGGGTGGGTTTAGAAAGTGTTTATTTGGAGATCATAGCAGCAGGAGGAGGTTTAGAATGAGTAGAGGGGAGGGGGAAGAGTCAGAGGGATGGGTTTAGAAGGCTTATTTGGGAGGTCTGAATATTAAAAGAGGTTTGAGATTCTACAAGGAGGGGTAGAGGAGGGAAGAGTCTAGAAAGGCTAATTTTTGAGATCATAGTAGTAGAATGGGGTTTGGGATGAGTCAGAGAGTGGAGGTAGAGGATATATTGAGAGAGGTATAGGGTGAGATACAGGGTAGTTCATTGGAGATGCAGAAATAGGAGTAAAGTAATAAACAAAGATACATAAGTACATGGAAGGTATATATGTATACGTTTGGTACAATATCAGGATTTAGGTTGTATATAATAAACTCAGACTTCTCTAGTGTTGCGGGTACTTCAAGCTAATTTATTTGTTTTTATACTTTCTTTTTTTAAATTATTCAACAGTGAAGCAATTGTAGATGAATAGTTATGATGAAAATGTGCTTATTTATGCAGTGACCTATATACATGTTAACCATAGAATAATATAACCAAAAGTACTATGTACATTTTTCAGGCAGAACTGACTAATATCTATATATTTCTAAACATGATTATTATACACATTTATACAAAGGAACCCCCATATCTAGGTACACATATATAATCCAAATAACTGATTATATACATAGGGATATGCTGTATATTTATGTTTTTGAGTATAGTGGTTATGTAGGGAAAAGCCAACTCTTGAGTAGTCTTCTGTAATTATTCGTGGATCTTATGTTTGGGGGTAAAGAATTCCATAGATTGGATGCTTAAACATAGAAGGATGTGTATATGATGCTATAGCTTAGTACGTTAATGAATGTACTGCAAATATGTTTCCATTACTTGCAGTGTTGCATGAGTGAAATTTTAGACATTGATTGGTAATTGTCATATTGAGTAATATTACCAAACACATCAAGTGCCAACTATGCAAACGCGGAGATGTAAAGAGTTCAGCAATTTGAGTATCAGGAATGTATAAACACACAAATCATTCACATGCCATTTATGAAGTAATTATATCTATATTTAGTTTTTTTTTTGTTTTTGTTAAAATAAAATGTTTTTTAAACTAAGGTGGTCCTGTGAAGGATTGTTGCCAACAAATGTAATTAAAAAATATATTTACATTGATTGTTTTTGTAAATCTTTACAGGTAAATGTTCTTTTGGGACTTGGCTAATTGCCCCTAGGGGTTTCCACAGAATGAAGTAATTAACCTTGCCCATTCTTTGTGAATTGAGGAATTGACATTCATGATCATTTGGGAAACATACTTCAAAGTACTTTCTGTAATGATCATTAGGCATCACCTTTAGTGTCTCCCTAGATTTTTGTTGAAAAGTACAAATTAAATATGGCATGTTCTTTGCACTCAGCAAAATACTTCGATTAAATGTATAAGGTGTAGGCTATACGTTGGGGCTAAGAAAGAAATGCCTGAAATACTGATAATAAATAGATTTGCAAAGTCATTGCAGCATTATTGTTTGGGAAGACTATATTGGATAAAATCATGGAGAGAAAAAGAATCACAAGGCAGGATTTCAAGCCTCAAAGTAATGTCCAGAACTACATTTAAATAGAGAAATGTAAATTCTGAATACAAAGGCTACCTCAGAGCATGTCATTACACACACCGTTTTTAGTCCTGGAGTTTCCTGTGAGATCATAATCCATTCTGAGTGTTGTAATGTTGATTTACATTCACCAATAATATAAGTATATATATCATGGGTTGAGGGGGTCCTGAATGAATAAATTGATGCCGTACCCTGACAGCCTCTTGTCCGTGCCTCCTTCTATGGTTCACTCTGTGGGAGTTGGATGGTGTGTTCATTCATTGCAGCGTGAACGGTCATCGTGCTTTTCACGGAACACCAGTCGTTTGTGGCTCTCCCCCTGTGGCCGCATGTTCATCAGAGGTAGTACGAGATTGCTAGTGGGTGAGTGGGAAGAGGAACAAGGATGGTAGCTGTGGGGTACCTGGGTCCTGTAGCGGGCGGTTTCAGTGACTGCCAGCACGGGGTTCACAACTTACAGCAAGAAATGCCTTGCCCAGGAGACTGGCACCAACTGGTGACTGGGCACTGCTGACGCCAACAACAAAGTGGTGAGGTCTGTTTGGCATACTCACACATTTTTTTCGATCGGCCCCCTTCAACCCTGATTATGTGCCTGTTATGAACTGAACATTCATACTGTTAGTCTTTCAGACATTGAGACTCTCGCCTTGACCATATAGCCTTTATGACACTACCTCTTGTATTTGATATTTGACGGTAACCTCTGGGGTATTTTTCTTTTGGATCGTCATGCGGCATTCTGGGAGTGGTAGTTCCTTGAGGATTCATCCCGGTGATTGGTGAAAGCATTTATGCGGATATCTCACACTGTGTGTATAATCTAACACCGGGTGGGAACTATAATAATCCTGATTCTAATCGCCTTGGCAATTGCTATTGGATTGTGACCTTCCATAACACCTCTGGAGTCATCACGGCATGCTAAACGGAGGTCAGAGGTCGATCCATGACAAAGCTGTGAGCATTGCGGTATACATTTTGGGGCTGAGACGGTCTCCATTGAACAATTGAATGACTTTTAGCTGTAGTATTTCTTAAACTGTTATATGTTTCCGTTTTTAGGTCTCGCCTGACCCAGCGCATGCGCTGGTCTGTCAAGACATTTTGTGAGGGCTCCAAAAAGTGCTACCAGGCCAGCCTAGAGCTACAGTGCATGTGCGCGGGCACGCACGTCGCGCTTTACCGCGATTACTTTCACTTTCGCGGACACTTTGATGTTTGATCGCGATCACTTGTTGTCCGTGAGGCTTCAATAGATTGCAGCAGTTAAAACAAGCATTGGCAGAGCCAATGGGTCTCGCTTTTGGGACCTTATAAGTGTTTAGTTATGCAACTGTTGCATGGCTAAACACTTATAAGGTCCCAAAGGCGAGACCTATTGGCTATGCCAATGCTTGTTATATGTGCAGGCGGTACGAGATAAAACAGTTTGGCGCTACATGTATACTTGTAAAATATTCCCACTAGAACGGCAAAAATACATTCTCTGCAACGTAATTTATTTATGTCAGCAATTACGACGGTAAATAACACAAGCTGTTTAATAGTTGCATTGTGCTAATTTTGAATTTAACATTTGCTTTACCAGTAATTATGACATGTTGCTGCAGGATACATCAATTGGCTCTATTGGTGATGTACTGTGTGGACTTACTCGAGAGTATGTCTTCTATGTTAATTATGTATTCTAGTGGGATGCACTATATATGAAGTGTGTGATAGGGCGCCAACTAGCTTGACAAAGGCTTCTAAAGCCGAAACGCGTCTCTCATGGGTTGAGTGGGTCCTGAATGAATACATTGATGCTGTACCCTGACAGCCTCGTGTCCGTGCCTCCTTCTATGGTTCACTCTGTGGGAGTTGGATGGTGTGTTCATATATATATATATATATATATATATATATATATATATATATATATAGAGAGAGAGAGAGAGAGAGAGAGAGAGAGAGAGAGACAGACAGACAGAAAGACAGATAGACACACACACTCATTTAAACCGATTGAGAATCTGTTGAAGAGGTAGGTTTTTTTCCAGATCATCTCAAATATTCCTGCTTCCCTAATCACACCTCATCTCTTTGCTCTTGAGCACCCTCTTTTCCCTTTCTCCCGTACGATCTTCCATGCATCTTGTTCACTGTATCACTCCATACACACACAATACACCCACCCACCCCCCTGCAGGTAATGCATTTTGCCTTGTCAATGTTTCGACAGCTATGTACCTCCTCACACTTTCACACAGAATCACAATTACAAGTAGCATCATTGCACTGTGCGCTCTGCAGAGAGGCCAAGGGACGGATGTGAATGTATTCAGAGCCCCTTCATTATCCACTGAAGGGCGCTGTGAGAAATTCGCACTACCTTTTGCCGGAGCTTCACAGCTCTCAATCGTGACCCATTGTGAACACCCTCCCACAAACCTGAACACACACAGATAAACAGGAGGAAACTGTTTGACCGCACACTCTAAACGTGAGTAATTTGTTACGAAAAAAAACGTAGAGAAAAATCATATCCTCCTAGGGACTGCAGGAGTAAGTAAAATGTGAAATGTAAAAAAGAACAACACCGCTGTTCCCAGACTGAGAGGCAGTGTTTGCTTTTCCAGCTGTCGCATGGTGATGGGGCACAGGCGAATGGGGGCAAGACAGTTACAGATGGGGCACCCGCCGCACCTGCTAACCCACCTGCAATGTCCTGCGAGACACGTTCTAGTGTCGCGCAGGAAGCTGTCATTTCAGCCACTCCCTCGAGGGCTGGGCACACTGCACCCCCACACCCATCCATCACGGGTGCCACGAGCTCGAGGCCAGTTATCTCACTATACTGCCGCGTGTCAATGTCTGTCATTTCACATCATGTGGGCCTGAGGCCCAATACTACATCACCCACTAGCGGGCCACTAAAACAGCATACTTGATAGCAATAATTTGTAAGTATATTTTAAAGCTCTGGAAATATGGTATTCTGAAGGCACAGTTTTAAGTAATATCTTGTGCAGGAACTGTGCAAGATATGACAATGGTTCCACTTGTGTTTTTTGTATTACACTCTTTGGTTACGAATAATTAAATTACAGGGAAATAAAAAAATAAAAAATGCATTTTTCATAAGTACTGACCACAAAAGTCTCCTTCCCAACATAAAGTGCATGCGTGATTTGTTTGCCACGGTTTTGATACTGAATGGTGTTCTGTTGCTTTTGTGCAGCTGTGTTGTACTTTAAATTAAAAGGTAGGGGTGGGTGGAATTTGCAGAGTTTGACTCTGCAGAATTCCAAAGAGGTACATAAAAACGACGCAAGATTCTGTGAATTTCCTCCAATGGATGGAAATAGACATTTTGTGCTGCTCGCACTGTGATTTAGCGGGGGTAGAGCGCTCTGCGCTGAAAAATTAGCAAGAACGGCACCACGTGGTGTGCGAGAGGGTGCAGCCACTCAAGTTGGTTTGTTGCCGCTCAAGTACCTTTTTTACTCAAGTGGCAGCCTTCTGACCATGAACTGACACGACTATCCGTTTTAGAAAAATTGCGGCGAATGTCCTCCAAGTACCCGTAAATTGTGCATGAGAATGCCATAGCTCGCTTGTGCTCACAAACGTACTATTCTGGGGCTGCACATGAGAATACATTTTACCATCCAGCGATTGACGGAATTTGGCCGGAACTCCGCATTAGAAGAGTAACTCGGAGTCACTAAAATTCCGCCAATTAGACAGACAAAATGGTGTATTCTGCCCACCCCTATTAAAAAGCAACAAATGTGCATGTCCCTTTCTCCTCCAAAGGCGTACGTACTGCGTTGTAATTGCACTCAACTACACGTAGAGAACAGGAGATCTTTCCTCAAAAACTGTTTGTGATGCATATGAACAGTAATGTTATGGTGGGCCAAAATGAACTCATGGTGCAATGACGATAAAGGGTTATTGTGTCACAAACCCAGATTAGATAACAAAGATGGTCCACGTCATCAACAATCACCACAATCCCTCTATTCATCCACTGTTCCTGATGACATGCTAATACAGAACACTGTAATCACAACAGTGTCTCCCCGCCTCCCACAATACAAATGGTGCAGCTAATTAGATACAAATGGCATATCAGTTGAGAAAACATGGCAGCTACTGTGTTATGCAGAGATAGCACCTCCCTCCACAGGGCCTGTATGCGTGTGCAATACCAACATAGGGGATTATCAGCATTTGAATGCAAATGATATATAATATGAGCCCCAATCATCTCCTTTGACCAAACTGAGACATCAATATTGATGCCAGACTCAAGTATAAATGTTGACCCTTCGTACAGTGATATGACATGAACCTACTGGTGGAATGGTCATCATGAGGTCATACGTATGTATGTGACGCACAGTCTGCCATTGGTGTGGCCTCATAGAAGGGATCTGGTACCTTCTCGCTGTGGCTTTGAGACTTCCATTGCAATCCGGAGTCCGGTTTGTTCGCGTGTGCAAAGCCACTCAGCCCGCGGTCTCAGCAGGCAGGCCAGTATGATGCTATAGCACAGTAAGTTAATGAGTTAATGAATGTGCTGCAAATATATTTCTATGACTTGCATGTTGCATGTGCGAAATTCCAGACAATAATTGATGACTGTCGTGGTGAGTAATGTCACCAAACACATCAAGTGTCGAAGATGCAAACCCGGTGATTTAAAGGCTTCAGAGCACAGAACACATTCATGACAGTGACAGCTTTACGCTTGACAAGCTCGTCTTCAAAGGCAATGTCCAGAAAGACCTTCTGCCGGAGGAGCACTTGGCTTCTCTGCACTATGCAGTTGGCGGGAGATAGGCTTGGTGATGCATGAACGGTGTCCTGACCACTTTCCTATGCCTCGTTGAACCTTGTAGTTGGTTCCCCACCTTTGCCATGATTATATTCTCTCCGCGAGTTCTAAACTGTTGAGGTCAATGCAATGGGAAGAACATGGCCATATAGCATTATATGGGGAAAGCTAAGAAGGGAATATGTGAAAGCCACCATAGACTGAGTTTGAATATAATGAGGTAGAATCAGTAAAGGCTGAGATCTTATTGAAGTTAATTGGACTACTGTGGTTCCTGAGGGAAGAAACTCAGAGTGTATGCGGGCGGTTGTGTTGGTGTGAATCAGCCTCCAGTGAAAGTAAGGAGAAGCCTCATCGGGAGCCATATTAGAAAACTTCTAACAAATGGGTTCCAGGTGCACCAACTCAAACACTTTCCCATAGTATCTCAGAGGGAAGCGCATAAGTGAGACAGAATCCTTCTCCTCTCATATAGGAATAAGTGTGACCTCAGCATAGGAAATGAGTCGTTTTTTAATGCTTGAACCTCCCAAATGTATTAAATGAATGTAGTGGAACCAGGAGGCTTCAGTCAAGTGCATGAGGAATGGCACAAGTCAAGCGTGTACATGCGGGAAGATGCAATAGTGTAATGAAACTGGAAAGGGCCCCCCTGCGAAGTACAAGGAGGGCCCCCCACACTCTGGACTCATTGAGGATCTGTCAGACCAGGGGCCTGCCACCCATGCACAGTGCTTGTGGGAGGCCCTGGAGCTTCGGCCCCCTGCACCATAGGTGCTGCAGGGGATGTTACGCCATTGGGTAGATGGCATCTACCCACTCCACAGGGTGGATGCTGTCTCCCCTGCCATGAAGGTGGGCCCCACAGAAATATGCTCAAGTCGTCCCCGTGTAATTTGCAAACACAGGGACACATTCAGCTGCTCCTTTACCTTGTCTGCTTTCATTCCAAGCAAGAATGTGCAGGCAGGGAGGCGGCTTATCATATTACAACTGGCCCATAACAAAGGCAGAAGTTAAGGGGCCTTCAGGTCTCTTTTCATCGGGAGTAACCTGGCTGGGAGCTATGGGGCGCTTCACACCTAAATGCAAGATGGGGAAACAGAGGTAGACAGCTTATGACTACACAGGTACTCAAGAGAGGCAGCTTTTGACTTTGTTCAGTTCCTGTATACAAGACATATGCATGCACTGTAAGAATGTCAGATGTATTGGTCTGTCCCAGTATGTACACAAATATATGTTGGTCATTCTAGTATTTACACAAATAACAGTTTAAATACTATTATTATTTTGTATTTCTTTAATAACACTGCTCATCCCAAACCCGGGTGTCAGAGCACTTTACATCACACGTACACATTATGCATTGACAAAAAATCATATGTTTGTAAATCAATGTACAGGATGTGTAAGACAGTGAGGGTTACATGTGTAGGAGTCATGTGTCCTTCATAGCTCACTGTGCTATATAAGGATTGCAATTTATGAACTACAAGCAACACAAGGATCTCGGTGTTAAAAGCAGGAACCACTTAGCATTCAACATACATAAATCTGTCCTCTGTGTCTGCCACACGATGGGCTTTGAAGGAGACATACTAACCAAGAAATAAATGCTTATGTGACTCTTGAAGTTTTTGTTGTGAGGGTGGCAGTACATAGTGAAAGTGTAAAGGTTTGTTGAGATGGAAAAGGAGTAAATTACAGTGTATGAGCTGCATGAGTGACTTAGCACCAGTGCTTAATTTGAGCTAGTGATTTTGGGTGCTCTGCACTGGAATTTAATTGGTTCCAGGTGCACGGCACAGGCACTTACTTGTCATCACCACACTCATGAAACTCTGCCACATGGCAGCACTGCTAATCTAATTTAGAGAGGAGCAGAACAAGGGCTGTTTGTGAATACAATATACATAATAAAATACCAATACCTGCCTCCACAGCTATTCCATTAGCTTTGGGGACCTGGAATAATCGGAACTGTCGCACTTGCAGGCGAGAGAGATGGTTAGCAGTGACGGCTGCCACTGAGCAGTACAAGTAGGGCGGGGATAGAAAATATATAAAAAAAACTACTTATCTTGTTGCTGGCCTCGTCCTCACCTCGGCTCCGTCCTCTTCCATTCCTGCTGGGAGCAGGAAGCCCACACAGGCGCCCCTAAGCCAATCTCGAGGCTGCTGTCATGTCACACCATGACAGCAGCGTCGTGATTGGTCTGATCACCGTGGTTCGGCACTCAGATGAGGACTCTGAGCCTGTGTATGTCCTCCAGCCAGACTGTAATACAGCCTGGTGGACAGTGTCGGTGCGTCCATTAGGGGCGTTGGGGCGTTGCCCGCACCCGCAGCTCCCTCGGCGTCTCTGAACTTAAGTTCAGAGACGCAGAGGGAGAACTGACAATCATGTCAGTCAGTATGACGTCAGACCGCCCACCCCCTTCGGAGTTTGAAGGAGGTGGGCGGTCTGGCGTCATGTTGACTGACAGGCATTGTCTGTGGCAACTGGCAACAGGCAGCAGCACAGAAGTGCGCATGAGTGGGGACGGAGGGCAAATTTTGCGCCGTGCCCAGTCATGCGCACTAGTGTTTCCACAGGTTGGCGCATGCCCATTAGGAGAGCGAGGGTTTGGCCAAGGCTCAACCCTCGGTCTCCTAATGGGCAGGCGGGCGGAGTGTAAGCCTGCTCTAAGCCAATCCTGGAGCTGCTCCAGCACCAGGATTGGCTGAGAGGGGTCTTGCCAGCAGTGATGGGCTGTTCCAGTGTAGGCGCCAGATTCCAGAACGGACCCAAGGCGGCGCAGACCTGCTCAGGTAGGATTTTTTTTTCAATATAATCATTTTATTACATTATTAATATACCCCCGCGCGACATCCCCCTCCCAAAGCAAAACGGGCAGTAGCTAGAAGCTGCTGAACAAGTTTGTTTTACTTTTTTCAAACTTGGCGACAAGCATGGCGCGCAATTAGCGCTTCCATGAGCATTACAGCTACTGTAGAGCGTTGGATTGCATTAAGGTAATGTCAGGTGCGTAGAGTCCACTTCTTACAACCATATGGGATTAATTAAGGTGCACTCTGCAGAACGGTATTTATATAATCTCACTGTCACTTATCCAAATATAGCCTAACTATGCGCGTTTGCATGCTAGTACATATTATTGCATACTTTTGTACTCGTCAAAGGCTTTTGCAGAGAATATTGTCTGGTCTGTTTTTTAATTGGGCACGATACATTCTAGCAATTTACAATAAAGCAAACCTGTTAGGGGAGTGGTGTGCATCTTAAAAGCTGCATTTCCTAACAAAAAAATATCAGAATGTGAAATTTGTTCTAGAGAGGGCTGCCACCATGGCGAACGCTAGGTACAGGTCGGTGCAGGCTTAATCCTCGAGGAGGAGAAAAGTTCAACGGCCACTGCAGTTGCTTTTTTCAAATGTCACGCATGCAGAGGAGCCCCGTGCCTATTGGCTGCCAGGTGGCAGGGTCATACTAGCGATGCTTAAACTTTGGGTGGCCCTACTGCTACCGGGCCTTCTGGATGCCTCTGCCGACCTCCGAGCGGGTATTGTTTTTACAATTTTGTTCAGAGATGGGGGTGATAGGAGATTGGTGGGGTTGCACAGTACTCTCAACCACATTTTTTAGATGATGAGGGGCATGTTTGTGACGGGTTTGATTCCTGTAAGGGACTGTGTCGCATTTGTAATACTTCCTGCTCAAACAGTGCATGTTGGCTCACTCAGGGGTTGACGATTCAAGGGCACAGTCTCCTGTTCCTTACATCTGCGTGGCAGCGCTCATTTGGGACAAGGCTGGGGGCATTTTAAGGACAGTGTAATGTATCTATAACTGCGGGAGCAGGGCACAAGTCCTATAAAAAGAAGTGGGGGGCTGACCAAGTTAGGCAGTATGCACGTGACATCATGGCGCATGCCATCACAGCATTTCAGAGTACATAGATGCATCATGCAATGCGCGTGACCCCTTGGAACTACAACAACACGTACAAGCGTTGCATTTTATTTCACTTGTTCTCCCAGCTTTCCATTTGACCCTAAATAGTTAAATTACCATCAGTCCCCCTCTTCAGAGAAACAGTTTAGGAGCAGACAAAGCGCATGAGCCCGGTCCATCCGTCGCCCACTGACCAAATGCTTTGGGTGTGAGGGGTGACTTGCCAAACCAGAACAGAAACGGCACTAGAAAATGGACCATTTTACACCAGTTTATTATGTATTTTTCTTGAGAGAGAACTTCCCTGTATTCCCCAGAGAAATTCTCAGCTCGATCGCTACGCTCGCTCGCATGACAATGTTCTTTAGTTGGTTTTACGCCCTACCACTTTCAAATTGCACCAGCCGCCACTGCTGGTGGAGAACATGCAAAGTGTGCATAAGTGTTTGGTCGGCCCAAGACGGCCGGCCAAACCCTCATACCCACTTAAGTGCCCCACCAACTCCTCCTCTCCTGGCTGTGATGACAGCACAGCCCCGCCCCAAACCTGCCTGACAATGGAAAAATTAAATGATGATAACAGAGTTATCATATTATTTTTTCTTTTTTCCACTGCACAAAGAGCAGTGAGGCAGCGCTCCTCGGCCTTAGCGGAGAAGCTGTCACTGATGGTTAGTAGTTATCTTTGTACTGTCATTGACAGTAAAGATGGGCAATGGGTGGTGCAAGCTGCAGTAGCCCCCTGGCACTTCTTATTTTACAAATTAAGCACTGCTCAGCACATGTGAAGGGGTCAGTCATGTGAGGAATGAGTTCAGATCCACTGAAGTATATTATGATGTGGAGATGTAGAAATAAGTGAGCTTTCATGATGCTGTGACGCCGACGAGGCGGGCAATAAACACGACTGCGGTGACGCGGGAGGCAGCAGTGAGGCGCATCCTCATTCTCTTAGGAGGCTGGAGACCGAAGCGTTAACGCAGCTCGCAGCACTTCGCATTCAGAGGTTTGATGAATTAGCCAGGAATGCAGCCATTCTCCACAGCTGCCTTTCCCTCTGCTGCTGTGACAATGTGATTAATTCTCACTGCATATTAAGCTAATTTATCACAGTCACGTGTGTGTGTATGCAACCTCGCCTGCAGAAAGGAGACAGGAGAAGGGAGACACCAAGGAAAGGAGAAGGAAATGGGAGAAGGAGAACTAATCTGGGGACCGAAGGAGAAGAACGATGCCCAGTATAGGGCATGAGGGATGGAAAGAGAGGCAAAGAGAAGAGAGGAGGAAAAGAAAACAAATAGATGAAAGTGTGGAAAGACTTAAGGAAGAAGAAAAGGAGAGAGGAAAAAGGGAAATGGAGAAGAGAGAGTAAATTAGTGAGGAAAAGGGGTGGAGATAGAAAAAGAAGTAAGGAGAGAATGACAGGGATGAAAGAAGAGGAGGGGATGAAATTAGGGAGGGAAACAGTGGGAAAGATTGTAGAGGAGAAGTAAAGAAGGAATAGGTAGACAAGGAAGGAGGTAGGATGAAGTTAAGAACAAGGGAATCAAGGAAGCATTGTAGAATGAGAGCCAGAAAGAAAAGCACAATGAGAAGCAATGAGGGCATGGAGCAAGGATGTTATAATGGAGGAATGAATGACCATCATAAACAAGGATTTGCAATGCAATAGGTCTCGAATTCACACAAGTTTGAGCTATTGGCATTGTAAATGACAATGCCTTTTATTTATGTTTTGGGATATAAAACAAATAATAGGCATTGCCATTTAGTGTTGTAAATTACACAGACAGAAAGTCTGAAGTGAGAGTTACATATGATCTGAGCTATAAACACTAACAAAGCGCTCCAACACCTTTGGAGCTGTGTTTACACTGTTGTGGCTCAAGAGGAAGAGCGGTGGGGCTCATTCCTTCCCTCTCCGTGATTTGAGTGTGCAGTGTGGCATTGCATAATGTCATCACTATCTTTGGCCTAATAGAAAACACTCCAGCTGTAGTAGGGCCCTGGCTTCACCTCCTGGTGCAGGGCAGGCTGTGCTTTATGGCAGGCATGGAGGGAGGGAGGGATGGCCGTGGCTGCAGCTCCAGCCTCATACAGTGTCCCTGCTATTACTAGTGAGTGAGAGGTGCTGAGGTGGTGGTATTGGTGGTGGTATTGGTGGTATTGGTGGTGGTAGTGGTGGTATTGGTGGTGGTGGTATTGGTGGGGGTATTGGTGGAGGAGATGGTATTGTTGGTGGCAGTATCAGTGGTAGTGGTTTTGGTTGTGGTGGTATTGGTGGTGGTATTGGTGGGGTTGGTGATATTGGCAGTGGTGGTACTGGTATTGGTGGTGGTGGTATTGGTATTGGTGGTGGTGGTGGTATTGGTGGTGGTGATTTTGGTGGTGCTGGTGGGGGTATTGGTGGTGGTATTGGTATTGGTACTGGTGGTGGTATTGGTAGTGGTATTGGTGGTGGTGGTATTGGTGGTGGTATTGGTACTGGTGGTGGTATTGGCAGTGGTATTGGTAGTGGTGGTATTGGTGGTGGTAGTATTGTATTGGTGGTGGTATTGGTATTGGTGGTGGTGGCATTGGTGGTATTGGTGGTGGTATTGGAGGGAGGTGGTGGTATTGGTGGTGGCGGGATCAGGGATGGTGGTCTTGGCTTTGGTGATGGTGGTATTGGTGGAGGTGGTGGTGGTACTGGTATTGGTGGTGGTGGTGGTGGTATTGGTGGTGATGGTGGTGATGGTGGTATTGGCGGTGGTATTGGTACTGGTGGTGCTGGTATTAGTGGTAGTATTGGTGGTGGTGGTATTGATATTGGTGGTGGTATTGGTGCTGGTGGTGGTGGTATTGGTGGTGGTAGTGGTATTGGTGAATTTGGTGGTGGTGGTATCAGTGGTGGTATTGATGGTGGTGATGGTATTGGTGGTGGTAGTGGTGGTGGTGGTATTGGTGGTGGTGGTATTGGTGGTGGAGGTGGTGGTATTGATGGTGGTGGTGGTATTGGTGGTGGTGATATTGGTGGTGGTGTTATTGGTGGTGGTAATATTGGTGGTGGTGGTGGTGGTATTGATGGTGGTAATATTGGTGGTGGTGGTATTGATGGTGGTGGTAGTGCTATTGGTGGTGGTATTGACAGTGGTGGTGGTAGTGGTGGTAATGGTATTGATAGTAGTGATATTGGTGGAGGTGGTGGTGTTGGTGGTGGTGATGGTATTGGTGGTGGTATTGACAGTGGTGATGGTGTTGGTGGTAGTGGTGTTGGTGGTATTGGTGGAGGTGGTGGTATTGATGTTGGTTGTATTGGTGGTGGTGGTGTTGTTAATAACAACCTGTCAGGTGGCTTTAGGACAGATGCCATGCAACACAGATGTGCTGTTGTCAGCTTCAGCCCATTAGCACAGGATTATGTGTTACCTGGAATTCGCTAATCATTTCTAAATCCATTTTACTTGGGGGCTGGGGGGAAAGGAGTTGAAACAGACATGAGATAATGCCAGGTTAAAGTGATTGAAAGCGGGCGCCGTGCTTCTTAAAAAAACACAAGCGGTTTTAGCTGAAGCAGCGCATGTCTCCGGCCTGTAGTAAGAGAAACACAATAAAGTAAATAGTGCTTACAGACTAAATAACAGGTCCCATGTAACAACCAAAGTAAAAGGGCCAGTCGCCATGGGAGGGTACAAATGAAGACAAGGCCGTACTAAGGAGGGACTAACAAGCCTATTAACGAATCCGAAGGCAGCATTTAAGAAAGACAATGACACAAGCCAATGAAAAATATGGGAGCAGAGTGGGCATGGCTTCTTTCCCATACTCTACTACAGAAGTCTCGCATTTTTAGGCTCGACCAAAAAATTGAGGCTCAAGACAAGGAAGAAGGAACCTAGGGAACTTGGTTTATACGGGTTGGAGGTTAGAAAAGAAAACAAATATTTACAAAGCTTACGAGGAGAAATAAAGTAATTTTTTTTAAAAGAAGCGATTTTAAATAGTAAATAGATGAGGGAAGAGATAAATGTTGTAGACTTTTTAGGAGGTAAATTAGAAGTGAAGGCAAATAAATCAGGACAAAGGAAACTGTGAATATTAAGGAAGCTGTAATTGGAGAAGGTGGAGATTTTTGGTGAAAAACCAGAGTATCAACGAAAGCAAAAGAAATGTTGCAAAGGGAGAGAGAAGGGTGGAGAGTGGTCCAATGTGACACGTGTGAAGGCGGCGAGAGATAACACGCCAATTGAAACAGCCAAGATGTGGTGAGGAAATTCCCTTAGCCATTGCCTGGTCCAAAGAAAGCCAGTAGCTTAGAGCAGCAGATTCAAATAGTGCTGAAAATATACTAGAGGCAATAGGTCTGTTTGACAACTGCACTGTTAAAAGCCAGATCTAAACTTTTACAGCCAGTGATAAATATGAACGTGCATTTTAGATAATGAAATAACACTGTTCACATAATTTTTCATTATTGCTATAAATGGTGAATTTAGTGATTAGTGTTAGCATTAGTACCAGTGTTTGGGATAAGATTATAGTTAGGGTTTGAGGTAGGAGTGTTATATTCATCGTCATTATTTTGGTATTAGGCATAACTGTCTCTTCATTATTGTGAATGGAATCTTATCTTGATTTTTCATGCTAAAGATGTTGTCTTTGTTTTTTCTCTCTCATTATTGTCACATTACTCATTTTCACATGGAGCTGACCTTGAGGTGGAGCTAGGGGGACCACCTCACTCAAGGGCACTACAGAGTGTCACCAGTCCTGAATTTGTCGATTTCAGGCATGCTAGTCTAATTAATTCAATGGAGGAAAACCAAGACCACAGCACCGAGAAGGCACTAGATTACTACACAAAGATTCAGGACTGGGAACAGTGCCCACAGGGACAGGGAGGGAGGGAGGTGGGTCAAGTCCTTTCTTTTGATCTCTGTCGGTCCAAGGAAAGTTAAATCAAGCCTGTTCATTTAACACCAAGACCACAAAATCAAGCACTCCCAACTCTAACATGCTGAAACCCTCAGACAGCGCCTTGAGACGCTCACGGGTGAGTAGCTGTGTTTTAGAAATCCCTGATTGATTGATTGAACATCATTCATGCCTGTTTCCTAAAATATAATGTCCCTCTAATTATTGCCCCTTGCCCATGGGTTACCAAGCATATTGATGCCATGTTGTGGTTTTTTTTTTCCTAGAAAAACATTCTTGAGCATATATAAATACAACATTGTATATTTATTTGATTTTTATCTTCCTTGGGCACTTGTAAGGCATTGGGGCATTTAACAAGTAAACCACGTAATACAATGACTACACTTAATAGAAGACTAATATTTCAAATCTATTGGAGCAGACTAGATCGTGAGATATAAAGTGTTGGAAATGGCCCTTTCTAGGAATCTTTCCCTCAACTATCTGCTTTTGTCCCTCCTAGTTTTCCGCTGATCTATGTGCTAGCCTTAGGACTTTGATGCAATTCAGTGCCAAAGCGTTCTGTTTGTCATATACATACTGGTGATTGGTGTAATATTGATTGGCTGATTTGAGTTAGCTTTAAGTCCCTTGTCTAGAGGTAAGACATATACCTAGGGCGTGCAACTCAAATGCTCCTCCATGGGCCTGCAGCACTGGTAGTGCCACCCACGGACATAGCTCTTCAAACGTGTCACAGGTTTGACCTGGCAGGGTCTGTGTGTGCAGGTTACTGTTACTTGACTTAGCATATACAAAGCTACTTGCAAAGGTTCCTCATTTTTCTCACTACATCGGAGTTCTCCCTGGAGGGAAGGTGCGGTGTCGGGAAGAGGTAGGGCATGTGTGCAAGTAGGCTACATGCACTGGTAGTGAGTGGCAACGGATGATGTGTTCGGTACAGTGGGGCCTGCTTCTCAATGAGTGTTTGCTCGCCTTACCACTTAATATTGTCACTGTGGGCAAGTGTATCATACTCATCTTATCTAGGACTGTGGATTCTGTATGGCTGTGATGTGTCCCAGACAGACAGAAACTTCTGGATCTAACATAAAGCAAACAAACTTTACATTTTCCCCCAAAGTTCAAGCTGGGTGAAATTGTATGAATAGCTAGCTAGTGAGAAAAAAATTGAAGAAATGGTCACTGATCCAATATAATACTCTGTCAACAAAAGGTTGGCAACTCAATTCTTAAAACGAACAAGAACACTCAAGTCCCCCTAAAATGTGAATTCTAGAAGTGAAGTATTGGGCTATTCCGATATATTGCCTAATATGGTAAATACACTTCAAATAATGCAAATGGAATACAGAAAGAATGTGCACCATGTGGACAAATTTACAATCTCCCACCGCTGGCCTGGATTTTAAAATTGGTGAAAGCAACCTTTTTAGGATTGACATACAAATTGAGTTCATGTCATTTAGTGTACCTAGTAGTAGGATCCCAAGTACAAGCCTTGTAAGACATGAAACAAATACCCCTCTTTAATACAGTAGGTAATATGTACTGGTGAAAAAAAAGGGCAAATCCTTTTTTTCTATGTTGATTGCTTTTGTAGCACAGAAGGTAGTAAACAGATATTGCTCTAGTCTCTACTGCATTAAGGTTTTTTTTTTAAAGAGAAGAGATGGAATCTTCCATGGCCAAGCTGAGTTGTCTATTGAAAGAAATGTCTGCCAAAACTGAGTTCAGTGATCACCTACACTTTAGTTTAGTCCCACTCATTGCCATTTTCAGTTCTCTTACTGAATTCATTGCAGCCTCCTTTTGCTGCAGCTTTACTGTCCTAAAGCACCTCAGTACCACTGTTTACATGGTAGATTCTTGGGATTGGTCCAATTTTTACACATTTATGGGTCGTATTCTTCATCCTTCATATTGATTTCCTTCACAACCTGTACACTCCGGTTCCTTTCCAACAACTACTTATCCAGAATCTCCTGTGTCCTGCTGGGCGTGGGTCGCAGCTCCAGTGTCTTCGACTCTTCGTCACCCTGACTAGCCCTTATTTTGTCTTCACTTATGTTACTTTTCTTCCAATTACATTTTTGTAAATTCAAACTGTATTTGGCCAGCTAACCTTTTTTAGTACCATACGCCGGCTGGCATCTTCAAGCTGAAGAGACCAGAGGTAGTGTTGTGCTATCCACCCAGTGGCTCCAGGGGGTTTCTGAGCACAGCTGCACCTGCAGGTTCATGACTATGAGATGCTCTTGTAGCTCAGGGACTCGTCATAGGGTTCTGTAGGTTTGAATAGTCCTGCTAGGCTGTGATGGCCATGTGGCTTGATGGCAGTGTTGTTCACTGAACACTGAACAGATGGATGAAACATCTTTACCGTCTCACTAGATGGCCTGTATGCTTTCATCAAATAGGATTGAAGTTTGTGTCTAGCATGGTTGGCCCACATAACTGGTGGTGATTTGTGTTGTCTTGCCCGTGCTTTTGCCTTTTTACTCATGATAGCTGTGCACTGTTGCTAATGAGGCTTCAGGTTGTGCGATGCCCATTTTATGACCCGAGGGACATGCTGTGGCTGCTGCCCCTCCCCCTAGATATTGAAAGTAGAGGGTGGAATCTGGATTGGAAAACCATGGACTTAGTTTCATCGCTAAATCAATAGTGACATTATGCATATATAGTCACAAGTATTAAATTATATTTCACTGGAGTGGGGAAATTTCAATGCAGTGGAAGGAATATGCACTGCGCCGTTGATGCCCTGCCTGGAACATGGAGAAGCACATGGCTGGCATATAGAGAAGTGAGGATTAGAATTCATGCTTTACATTTCTCAAACAATCCCCTTCCCACTATTTCGACTATATATGCGACTTGGTGGTCATGCCCGGTTTAGACTCACTCTATTCTCCCCTGGCATAAGTCAATGTCTCTGGTGCTACATCCAGCCTGGGCAGCTTTTCCTCTCTTTGTTCTATCAGGTACAGGATGGAGGCTTACATTCCATCAAAATGCCACTGATAATGGAAGTGACATCAGGCACCCTTTGACCCAAATCACATCACAGGATTGACTCCTCACTTTACCTCTTAACACCCTTTTATTTGCTGCTGAGTTGCTATGAGAGTGGATAGGTAGTGAAGCTACAGAAACAAACAAGACTGTGCATTGCAAAGGCTTCTTCCTTTCTCCTCCAGTCACAGCGCTCCTGACCTCTGAGACCAGAGGTAGAAAGAGAAGAGTCAAAGTACCAAGGGGCACAAGAGGAGTAGCAGCTGCAGCCATCTCAGCCCTATCTGACGTCCATGTGGAGGATGTGCAATGTTCTTGGTTGGAAAGCAGAGT
Source organism: Triturus cristatus (assembly GCF_964204655.1). Lineage (NCBI taxonomy): Eukaryota > Metazoa > Chordata > Amphibia > Caudata > Salamandridae > Triturus > Triturus cristatus. The sequence continues at coordinate 267,942,566 of NC_140583.1, read as the reverse complement.
AGGGACCTCGTGTAAAGGCACAGCTCTCACATGTTATCATATCCTTTGCAGGTCTCCCACTCCCTCTGTATGTACGCACACGTTCCCAGCACCCTCAAAAGCAAAACTGAAGGTCACTCATTCTCCTCCTTCGCACCCAAGACATAGAACAACCTCCCACAACACATCAAAGCCTCCTCCTCACTTCTTGAGTTCAATAAGAAGCTCAAGACCTGGCTCTTTGTATAAGCACCTTGAGGACCACACACATTAGGGCGCTATACAAATCAATATAACTTAACATAGCATATGCACATTCCGTCTCATGCTCTCTGATTTCTTTAGTCATCTCACAATGTGTCATCATTCCCCTTTCTTGGCCCGCACTGCATCATGGGTAGGCCACTGCCTCATTACAGAGTGCCCTCTGGGTGACTTCAGGTCTCTTTGGAGATCTACTCTCTAGAACTGGAGGGATCTGAGGAGCCTCTGCTACTAATTTATTCAGAAAGGTAATTATTAACCAAAAATCCCATCGTCTCCAAGCAGAGAGCGAGCTGCTAGGGGAGAAAAAACTAAACTCCGCTTTCTTTTGATTTCTGCTTCAAATCCCATATGTCAGACATTTTGTAAATGTTAGATAGCAAAAATGATTTAAGTCCTTACATAAACCATGGTACAGGCACAAGAGCCTTACATCACAAACAATATCGGTCTCTCAAGGAACAGGCGCATGAGAGAAAAATAACTGCATTGAAGGATGGCTTCTCTCATATGCCATTGGCCTGCTCACTGTTTCATCAAATTAGTCCTACCCCCTTTCAGAAGCTGCCTGCCTCCTCTAGGCTGTGAGGAAAGCTCACTCTTCCTAAACTATCTGCCTTGGACTCCTACCTCTGTGTCAGATCCCTGGCCTGGAAAAAGTATAAAAGCTTCTTGGGTGTGAGAAGAGAGACTAGAGCATGAATGTAATTTTTTTAAATATAGAATTGAATATGAATCTTTACATGAACTCCACCTACTCACAATTTAGGCAAACAAGGGCACTGAGAGAGAGAGAGAGAGAGGTGCTTAGCATCACACAATGTATTCAAGTAGAGAAGACAGGGTGGGAACTTTGGTCTCCCAGGTTTTTGAAAATAATATCTCAGTCCATAGGCCACAATGTGTGGGAACACCTGCAAGGACACGGGTGAGGCACAGAAGTGACAGGTTATCCCTCTTCATAAAATATTCTCTGGCTTCCAAGATTATAATTGTGTGTGCCCCTTCTTAAGCAGTGGTCACAGGGCTGCAAGAAGGTTAGATGGTATATGTGTCAGCTTGGCTACAAAGCTTGGCTATCTTCACATCACGTAATGACTGCTACAGACGTTAAAAGTCTCTCCTTCATCCCACTATAGGCAAGTCTCCTTTACTTGGTTGAGGGTATAAGGTAATGAGAGGGCTTCTTATTTGCTTAGAAACTCTTTCCATGTAAAGGAAATACCAACCAGGTGTCAGTAGCAAGTTCTGACACCATGTCTTTCCAAGCATATAGTTTATCCTACTGTTCCATTTGTGGATGGCTGAGGATGTCTATCCTTCATATTGATAAGGAGGATTTTGCATCATGTGCCAGCTTTCAACCTCAGTTGCTTTCTATAAGTGATTTGTCTCTCTGTGATCCCTCAAGCTGGTGTGTTCTTGACCCATACCAGCATCTTTAAAGGCTAGTGCCATATATTATGCTCTCTAATTAGGGGGAATAGCTGCTCTCTTGAGGATTGCATTAGCAGAGTCAGGAACAGAGTGTCCGCGGAGGTGCAAGCAGCCAAAATCCCTGCTACAGAAGCGGGCAATTTCGTCTTCGGGTCACATCAAGTTAAAGGATCTTACACTGTAGTTTACTGGGGAAAGTGGAGTATGTAATAATTTCAAACTACATTATGCCTAGAAACAGAGGTAGTACCTCATAAGATAGGAATTTAATTTTAATTGGAGAGTTTTTTTATAAGTGCAAACCAGGCCCTGAAGGGTATCATAATGCCTTATATGTATAAAGATTAGAAATGGAATACCTATATGTACATAGATAAAAACAAAAAACAGTAAGGGGGTAAAGAGGAAGCTTCCATAATCAGAGCATCAATAAACCAAACAAACTAAAAGAATACAAGATGCAGAACAAGGTTTCATAGTTCAAAAGCACTGCCTACTTTTAGCTATAATTAGATAACCAATGATAAAGAAGAGTTAAAAAGCCAGGTAGGATAGACAGAATAGAGAGGAAAATCAGATATTAAGGAACTTGGTAAGTAAGATTTCAAGGAATGTTTAAAAAGGTTGAATAATTCAAACAGTCTAACACACTCTGAAAGGGAGTTCTACCTTTCATGGGATTGTCCTGAGAAGGTACACCCAGCCAATGAGCTTTTCAAGCTGTTAGGTGCCAAGGCTTTCCATTAACAGTACTGAGCGCTGCGCTTAAACCGTCATAACTTTTTTCCACAAAAATGTATCAGCGCCCAATTTGTGAATTTTTTTCCACACATTGAGGATTCTGAAGTTATACAAGGTTTGCGGATTTCCCTAAAGGGACTCAAGAAAATAGTTAAAATATAGCAACATTTGGAGGCAAGGAAGGGTCGGAAAAATAGTAAAATAGTTCTGTGCAAGAAATGCATTTTAATTTTTTCTAAAATTGACTTTAACAAAAGCTTTGCTGTGCTTACGATATGGCGTGGAAATGTGTGTAAAACCCATTAGTGAAGCCAGAAACCTATACATTTCCGAAAAATAGACAAAAATTCTGAATACAGCAAGGAATAACTTAAGTAGATTGCTGACTGTTTATCCCCAAGAAACTCATTATTGAATTTAAAAATAATTAAAATAAGAAAGTAGAGAAAAAAAGCAATAGGTGAAAATGATTTCATCCGTGCTTTTATTGCCACAATGGTTAATTTACCTGTACTATCATGTGAATCAGAAATTATTTTTAAAAATGTGGTCTTAATTACACACTAGATTAATTTGCAAGCAAATGTAGAGATATTCAATTGTTGATGTTAGACCTTTCAGCTTTTGGGTGGCCTTCCCCCAAACATTTTTCCTTTCTCCTCCATTTTTGCTGATCCTGTTTTTGCTGGCCTTCTGACCCTGAGCACTTTACTACTGCTAACCAGTGCATGTGTTCATTCCTTACTACTTGGTAACTTTGGCTTATTCCCAATTGGCATATTTGATTTACTTATAAATCCCTAGTAAAGTGGTCCTACATGTACCCAGTATGTGTAAATAAAATTTTACTAGTAGGCCTGACGCACGGATGTGCCTCCCACATTTTTCAAATATGTCTCAGCCTGCTTGTGCAGCCTGTGTGTACAGTTTTAAACTGCCAGTTCTACCTTGCAAAATATAGCTTTTGCTAGGCCTAACATTTCCTTTTAAGTATGCCCTGGACCTAAACCTTCTTTCTAGGGTAGGTCTGGACAGCCCAGAGCGCAGGATGCAGTGTAATTAAAAAGTAGGGCAAGTAATTTTAGGTTTTACATGTCTTGGCAGTGCAAAACTCTTAATATGGGAGGGCCTATCACTCCCATAGGATAACATTGGAGTTACCTTAGTACATTTAATAAGCTGTAATTTTCAAATGGGAAACAGGTGAGCAGTTCACATCTGGCGTCTTGAAAAATATCATGAAAAGACCTCTCCTATGGTAAAGAAAGATTTTAAATTGCAATTTTGGAAATGCCACTTTACAAAGTTGCCATTTTCCTGCCTTTGCCATTTCATGCCTGTAGCCTGACCCTGGGTCACATGGCTGGGTGTACCTGATAGTTGGGATTTGTGTATTCCTTCTTGACAGCCACACACAATAGAGAACTTAGGTGTGCCTGAATGGGCTATGATTGGCAGGATGGGAGAACAGAGCTGGGCTCAGCTCTACTTGCACTGGAATTGGCGGTTTCCTGTCTCTACACCAAGGGCTGCATAAGCCCCTGTAGTTAGTCTGTAGCAAGGGTAGGGAAACCTTGATGCCTGTGGACTTCAAACGGAAACCTGTAGAAGCTTCTCCCACCTTCTAGAGGGAGGACATCAGGAATAAATATTGCACGTCAGACACCAACTCTTCAGTACACTTCTGGGCATGTGAACCCTCTGCTAGGAAGTAGGAATGCTGTGCTGTTGACAGGACTGTCGCTCTGCTATACTGCTGCCCTGAAGGAACTGCTGACCTTCTGTGCTAACCTGCTGCCCTCTTGTCTGAGTGAGAAGAACTAGACCTGCATCTGTTGAACCCAGGACTCCAAAGTGACTCCAAGGGCTAGTTGGCCTCCTGACTAAAGGCTCAGAGACAGAAGGCTTCAACAACCTTGAACCCAGCACCTGGACACTGCCAGCTGTGAGTTCTACCCTGCCAAGTGGTGCCACCCCAGTCCTGGACTCTTGGAAGTGGGCCTGAAGATGCTCTGCCAGCCCATCTGTGGATCCAGCAGAATCAACGCATCTCCTCTGCGATGCGGCCCAATTCCAAGTTGAACTGATGCTTTATTTATTTAACGTTTTGTATAGTTCGAACATGACCCAAGCGGTTATCAGAGCGCTTTAAATGATGGTTGGGAAGACATAACCGAAAGCTGTGGGAGAAATTTAAGTCAGTATACCTCAGTAACAACAGTGACATAGTGGACTGGACCGTGACATTGGCCAGTTAGCAATTACGACAAGATAATAAGGAATAACAGTGGAATGGTGGCAGCCTACAATGGGCCGTAGCAGAGGCCAGGTGGTAGCAAAGACAGTTAAAAACAGGCAGGGTGACAAAAGGAGCAAAGCTTCTAGTTCAGGTTATTGTTCATCAGTAGAGCTTTCAATTCCCTTTTGAAGGCAAGAGTTGAGGGAATTAGTCTTGTTTCCACAGGTAGGGAGTTCCATATTCTCAGTGAAATGCCAGAGAAAGTAAGTTTGTAGGTTTTTGTTTTTTTAAATTTCTTTGGCTTGAGGAGCATAGTGCTCGTGCTCCTTGAGGGCCTGGTGCTACCAGACAGCTCGAGCTTATTTGTCAGGTAGATAGGGGTATTGAAGTGTAGTGCTCTATGGGTCATACACGCACTTTTTAACTGGATCCTTGCCTCAAATGGGAGGCAGTTGAGCGCTTAAGGTCAGGAGAGATGTGATTGGATTTCCTGGAACCAGTGACAAGTCTAGTCACAGCATTGAGAGATGCTCTGAGTGGGGCTAAACTGAGTTTTGGGAGACCGCATAGAGTAGCACTGCCGTATTCAAGTCTTGAGATGACTAGTGCTTGCACCACTGATTTTAAGTAATCTTGTGGGAGGTAAGGATTACGTCTTCTAAGGATGCTTAATTGGAAGATCGCTCCTTTGGTAGATGCTTTGATGTGATCTTGCATGTTTAGGTTCTTGTCTAGTACAACTCCCAGAGATGTGGTGGACTCAATGATGTGTGGTGTGCAGTTGAGAGCGGTGAGATTTGTTAGGAATTGTCCCACAGTGGGGGATTGCCTAGACGGTGAAATGAGGAGGAATTCAGTTTTAAGGGAGTTTAGTTTGAGGTGGTTGGAGGTTAGCCAGTTTAAGGTTTTGTGCAAGGTTCCATTGAGTGACTGGATGTCTTCATGTGAAGATAATTTCATGTACAGTTGGGTATCATCTGCATACATGTGATATTGGAGATTGAAAGCTTTGAGGATTACAGTCAGTGGTTCAATGAAAAGGTTGAAGAGCGTGGGGGACAGTGAGGACCCTTGAGGGACACCAAGAGTGCAGGGACTGGAGTTGGATAGAGTTTGATTGGTTTTGACTCTTTGCGTTCTGTTGTTGAGAAAACAGGCAAACCATTTTAGGACAGTGCCCGAGAGCCCCATCCTACATTCCAAGAGGTTAAGTAGGTTGTCATGTTTGACCGTATCAAATGCAGAAGAGAGATTGAGTAGTATCAATATGCAAGCTTCCTTCTGATCAAGCAGAGAGAGGGCATCCTCCACTATATGCGCGATGGCCGTATCAGTGCTGTGTCCTGCGCGGAAGCCCGGTTGGAATTAGACGAGGAGTTGGAATTGCTCAATGTGTTTGCGCAGTTGTTCATGTACACATTTCTCGAGGAGTTTTGCCAGGGTAGGATTTGTGATTGGTCAATAGTTATTCAGGTCTTCAGGACGTGGTTATTTTTTAAGAATAGGTTGAACTAGGCCTGCCTTCAGGCAGTCTGGGATCTCCCCTTGGAGAAGAGAAGAATTAATGATCTTGGACCAGAGCGGGGCTAGGGTTCCTACCATTTCATTGAAGAAGTTGGGGGAGAGGGGGTCATTGAAGTGATTGGAGGGTTTCAGGGTCGATAGTATGCTGAGGATAATAGAGTCGTTGAGAGGCGTGATTTGGCTCCAAGAGGCATTGTTTTGGGGGAGGGAGGTACAGCACGACGTAGGAGGGGGGCAGCTAATGAGGATTCAGGTGAGGGTGCAAGATTGATTAGATCCGACTTGAGGTCCGATTCGATCTTATTCGGCTTTTCGAGGAAGAAGTCGGCGACGGCTTCACAGCTCGGCTGGGGGCCGGAGATGTGAGGTGATTGGCCGGAAGTGTTATTAGATTGTGACTTAATCAACTCAAAGAGTCTTTTTGGGCAATTATTGGCTTTATCAAGTTGGGATTTGAAGAAGGTTGCTTTTGCCGTTCTGATGAGTTTATTGTATCTGCTCCTTTTTAGTCTAAGAGTTTTGAGTAGATGGGTGGATGAAGCTGCTCTCCAGGCGCGTTCTGCTAGTCTAAGGCTGCGTTTGTCTGAATTTAGGCTCTCATTGAACCATGGTTTGGAGTCTGTGATGGGCTTTCTTTTTAGTTGAAGGGGGGCAGATGCATTCAGGGCAGAGAGCATGGCATTGTTATAGTGATCAGTGAGGACATGAACATTAGCCATGTTAGCAGGGGGCAGTAGGGAGGTAGTGCAGTGAGATTTGAGCTCATTAATGTTGGTATGATGGAGGGATCTTATCCAATGCTTTTGTTTTAGTGGTTGTGATCTATTGGAGTTCCAGCTTTCAAGGATACGGAAGGTGATATAGTGATGGTCCGACCAGTCACAGGGGAGTATAGAATCGAGTTGGATGGAGTTGGGATTAGTGATGATTAGATCAAGGGTCGTGCCTAGATTGTGTGTGGGACTATCACAGTATTGGGTCAGGGAGAGATCATTAAGGAAGTTTTTGAGAGTATTAACCGCCTGATCATGTGGGTCATCCCAGTGGAGGTTGAAGTCTCCAAGGAAGATCTGGGGGCAGTGTCGTCCCAGGTTGGAGAAGATGGTTTCCATAGTATGTTCAATAAAGGGGGGGGTTGTCTCCCGGCGGGTGGTAGAATATGTGCAGGCTACAAATGGGTCTATGCTTGCTAGTGATATCTATGCATAAATATTCGCAGGATCAGAGAGTAGCTGAGGGCGACTGTTTAACTGAGAGAGCGCTGTGGTAGATGCAGGCTATGCCTCCACCCGTTTTCTTAACTCGATCGAGTCTGATAATGTTGTGGCTGGGCAGGACTAGAATGTCAAGGATGGGGCCTAAGGAGTCAGTGAGCCAGGTTTCGGTGAGGATGAGATCAGCAAGGTCTGTGGCATGTTTCACCGCTGATCTACAGTTAAGTAGCAGGCATTTCAGGTGTGCTTTGTGTTCAATGGGGGATGACTGTGTGATAGGTATCTGCATGAGGTTGTAGAAGTTTATGGTATTGGTGTTAAGTCTGGGGGCTCTATAGGGGTTAGGTGTGATGCATTGAATAGCCTCTGTGTTGTCTTGTTTGGGATTTTCCATTTCAAGGGGATTTTTAGGGGTGGATTGTGAGGATCCAGTGGCGGCTGATATGGTCGAGTGGGGGGCATTGTACGATCGGAGGATGGAGAGAATATCTGGTTCTGATAGTTGATGGTTGGATCTGGTGGGTCTCGATGGGGCGTTGGGGTAGGGGGTGGTATTCTTCCAGTTCTTGCCTGGGGGTTTCAGCCGTGGGTAGGTCGGTAGCATTGTGGGGGGGGGAATAGAGAAATATGATGGTGCTGGAATGGATGCAAGTGCACCTACAATGACTTGTTGGCAGCGAGGTCAATGGCCAGGTCAGTGGTGGTGTTAATGAGATTTTGAATGGCCGTTTTGAGATTAAGTAGTTCCTGGTTTATTTCCTTGACCTTAGCAGCTGGATCTGCTGGTGATTCATGGTTTGTGTGGATGGGAGGAGAGGTGAGGTTCACTATGGTGGACGTAGGTGAGTTCACACAGGGGGGACTAGGGGGAGGGGGAACAGCTTCAGAGGAGGATTTCTGGCTCAGATGGAAAGCAGAAAATTGTGAGCAGACGTTAGGGTTAGGGGGCATTGCTTTCCTAGAGGAGAGAGGGCCAGCCATCTGTGGGGAAAGGAAATTAAGTGGGAGGGAGTTTGGAGGAAAGGGGGAGAGGGGGGTGTGGGAAATGTGGTCGGGGCTAGGGATAGCAGCTTCCTCAACAATGCGAGAATGGAGTTGGGTAGTTCTGGGTGGTCAGGGCACGGTGGGTGAGTATGTGGTGCCTAGGCATGGTGGAACTGAGGTCCTATGCAAGTTGTTCGAAGTCTGAGGAGCAGCTGACCGGTGGTGGTGGGACAATAGCGCGTGCTCAGGTTGGCCCGGAGTTAGAGTTAGTTCATCTGGTGAGTAGGGATGTCACTATGGTCATGAGATTTTTTTAATGCGGTCAAATCTTTCATCAAAGATGGCTAGATTGCGGTCGGTGGCCTGAATTGGCATAGTTCCATCGTTATAGATGGAGATAGTAGCATTTGCTCTGAATGAGGGTGAGGTCACAGCCAATAGTCTAAGACCGTGGAGAAAATTCTTAGCCGAGGCGATCCTGAGTAAAGAGTGGAACGTAATTCTCCACACAGCTCGTTTTTTGGTATGAAAGATCAGGTTGCTAGTAATCGCACCTTTTTTTTTTTCTACAGAAATAGGGGTCAGAGATAAGGGTTTCTGGGTTAGCTTTGAGTAGCTATTCGGACCAAATTTCTTGAGTCTGGAGTCCAGTCTAAGCTGAGCGGGGGGCATGTTGGGGAGGGGATATATCGTGAGTAATATATGAGAGGAGGGAGAAAACTGATTCCTAGTATATGATCCTCTGTGACTTGCAAATTATGGTATTAAGGTGTGGGGTATAAGGAAAGGGGAAGAAGTGTGCCATTCTAGTCAGTTTGCTAAAGACATTGTGACCATGGTCTGTGGGCGCAAGGTTGAGCTGAGGTCATGTGTGTTTAGAGGGAGCATAGGTAAAAATGCTTTGAGTGTGGGAGAGGGTTATGGTAGTGTCATTGCCTAGTACTGTTAGAGGGAGCCATGGGGAGTGAACCTATTTGAGGGGAGCAGGGATAGGCCATTTGAAACTCCTGGAGCACATGATAAGTAAACCCCATCAGCAGTTGGGGGCGGCCATTTTTAGACAATTCAAGTATAGATAATAGGAGAAATCAGGGTAGTTAATGTCAGCTTAATATGTGTGAGACGGTTTGGTTAGAGGTATTGCTTTGCACTAATCGAGGGCGCCAGGGAGAGTGGGTCTTTTTGAGGAGAGTGATATCAGGACGCTTGATGGCCCAGGAGTGATCTTACATTACGCTCCCACCACAATCAGGAGCCAAAACGCAATCAGGAGTGGCGGTTTTTGACAAATTCCCACACATTTTAGGAAAGTTCCAGCCGTAAACAGGAGCCCAACAGCAATCAGGAGCGCCCGATTTTGATAGATTCACAACACATTTTAGGAGAGGTCAGCCATGGAGAGTGGGACTTTCTGAGGAGGGAGGACATGACCATTGAGGCGCCAGGGGCGAGCGTATGGTAATCACCCTTAGCAAGCGGCCATTATAGCCAGTCCCAATTCAGATTGTGATCACTAGGTGCAGGAGCGAGCTTAGAATAGTTAGCCTCCACAAGAAGGGAGCGGCCATTTTAGGCCAGGTGCGGGAACGAGCGTGGAGTGAAAACCCTCAACAAGAAGGGAGCCACCCTTTTAGACAGTTCAGAATCACTAGTAAACTAGTTTGTGGTTATGCAATCGGCCCTGTGTGTGCCCTTATTCCATGTGCAATCGTCTTGCTTGAGTCGAGCGGGATTTGAGGCGCCGTGAGCACGCACTCTGTAAAAAACCATTGGCACATGGAAGGAGGGCGGAGTGGCAGCGGGCATGGACGCTGTCCCTCTCAGCTTCGGAGGGTTAACGGGGCAGGAGGGGTCAGAGAATACCAAAAATAAATAGAAAAAGAGAGCCAGGGCCCTGGCGATGCATGCAGGGAGGTCTGGTCAACAACCCTCGCTATTAGCACAGAAGTCGTCAGAGTACTTCTCTAGGGCAAGTGTATGTAGAGGCACAGGAGCAGAGAACAGGGTGAGATCAGTCACGGCGCCCCTACCGTCAGCAAATATAGAAGCAGAAGTAGCCAGTGCGGAGTCGAGTAAACGCAACTGCATAGGAGTAGAGTCCAAAGACTTTGCCTCGTGGGAGGTCCGGCTGGCAGACATCAGCATAAGCGTAAAGCATGTCGGTGACCAAATCTGTGCAACGTGGGGTGATCAGGATTTCGCTAGTCTCATGCCCATGGCAGTTGGGAGAGGGGCAAGGAGCCAAGTCAAGAGTGAGTGGCTGCTGTCATCCCTTATCGTACGGAGGGCTTTTGGAACCGTATCGTGGTGGTGTGTGGAGGGGACACCAATCCGGTGGGAGAGCCGATGCTATGGCTCTGTGGCATGGGGCCGATGCGATGGTTCAGTGAGGAGGAGTCACCACCCCATGGAAGGTCCGCGTCCCATTCCGAGGGAAGAGCAGTGCAACCTCTCTCAGCTGAGCCAGGTCTGTGCTGGGTGGGAGGGTTCCCAGGAGCCCAAGCAAGATGGAGGGTAGGCATCCTCACTAATCACACAGAAGGCAGCCAGGTGCCTGATAAGCACTCACCCGATCCTGCACTGAGCCCCAATCTCGTGGGTGCCAGATTTAGGTCCGATTGTGTAGCTGCGGACGAGGCACGGGGGTCTGCTCCAAGTTGGCACCGCATTCAGTGAGCAATTCGAAGGCAAGGGTCGGCGGCGACAGGGGGAAGCGTCTGTGGCCAGATTTGGGTCCGTTTGTGGGAGTCAGCAGCGCCCGGAGGAAGCGTCTGTGTAAGGGGGGTCACTCAGACCACGCAGGGGCTGACTCAACCAGAGGCCTGATTCCTGCAGGGACCATCACAGCACGAGCACTGCTACTGAGGTTGTCCTGATTCAAAAGACTCCGCATCGACCTCACAGCCAGCATCAGAACCACCACTTGTGCAAAGCTTTCCTGACACAGGGCCTTGCATCTCTCATTGATGGCAGCCTCAATGACGATGCAGGTGCTCGGATCGCAGCCTCAAAGCTCCTTGGAACCAACGCATCTTCTCAACTGCGTGACATCTACTGCACACCGGACCTCACATTTCAAGCCCTCATCAAAGGAACCTCGACAATGCTCCACAGCACCTCCGAACCCATGCATCGCCTCAGCTGCGCAATGCATCCTCGGCAAAGAACCTCACTACGCTCCTAAACCAGAACTTAAGATACTATGTTCAGCGGGCCTAGCTGAGTCTCTTTAACCGGTCCGTGCTCCATCGCGGTCTGACTGGATTTGGGACTTTATTGCATTGTGGCATGACCAGATATCCCCAGTTGGCGCTTTGGTGTTATTTTCTCTGAAGTCTTTGAGCCTGCATATCTCTGGTTCTACTGATTGGATTTTTGTCACTTTGTTTTTTTATTTATAAAACATTACTCTATTTTTCTAAACTGCTGAGGGATCCTTTTGTGGTGGGTTTTCACTGTGTTACTGAACATTGTCCCCTTTACAGCATTACCCCTCGAACTTGAATTAGTGCTCAGGGGCTGAGATATGCCCCAAAGCACTAATGGAAATGAAACCAGTAAGACATCAGCATGCTGAGTGCGCTGGCCATCACACTGATTAAATAAAAAATCACGGGATGCAAGAGGAGCTCTTTCCTCATGTCTCAACATTATTTTCTTTAGCACTATGGTAGATTAACTGTTCATGTCCACCACACTCTGGAGGTACTGTAATGGATGTGAAATGCAGTAAAGCAGTTAAAACCTTTACTTCAGACTTACAATTGTTATTTTGCACCTGTGAGAGATACCTGGGGATATTCAAGTGTTTTACCTTTTAGATTAAACAGGCAGGATGATTGTAAACAAACCTTGCCTCAATTAGAAGTCACAAAGTGGGAAACACTGGTAGGATGTGGTTGTATTTACGTGAGATTGCTTCCTGCCTGACTGCAGCATGAATGACCACTTTTCACAATAAAATACTTTTTTTGGTAGATCAGTGAGTCTATAGTCAAGACATGACATGCCTAATACTTACACAGCAGTTTTAAAATTATTAGGTGGTAGAAGTCTGAGTTGGCAACAGGCTCTTTTGGCCATATTCTTGAAAATGGGTTCCAAGGTTGAACTTTTTACCCAATATGACACTTTGGGATTAGGCGTACCCAGAAATTTGGCACTAAAATTATACAGAATGGATTGCATCTAGCCAATATTTGCTTGGTCCAGTTCTGCAGAGACAAAGAGATATTCAGTTTTTAATTGTTTTAGTTTGAAGTGTCAATCTACCATTTTTTATGTTGAATAGACAAGAGGATTCGATTGTATTATCAGCACTGCTAAATGCTCTAAGGTATATCTGGGGATCGTCTTCTTAGCGATGAAACTGAACTGAAGTGGCTTAGAAGTGCTTCAGGGGTTGCATACAGATACTGAAAAGTAAAGGTGCCAGAACTGATCTTAGGGGTATGCCACAGGTGACAGGAATTGGTTTGGAGAGAGACTTTGGATTTGAACTATTTTAGTACTGTGTCAATCAGTCGAGCCTGTCTTTGAGACTATGAGGAATATGTGCTGGAATATGCTGCATCCAAGGCTAACAACAGATCTAGGGGAATCAGAAGGTGATTGCCATTGTTATAGGAAAGTATTATAGAGTCACTTGTCACATTCACCATTAATGTTTTTTATGCTGTGCACTGCATGGAGACCATTGTGGACTCTGCCAAATCACTGGGCATATTCCTCGACTGCAACCTGAACATGCGAGACCACTTTAACTCAATGGCTAAATCAGCCAGATTCCACCTGAGCTACCTTTGGAAGCTGAAACTCTTCATCGATGCTCCTGACTTAAAAATGGCAGTCCAAGCACTAGTTATCTCTAGACTGGAATATGGATGCTCCACCCTCACGGGATTACCCAAGATCTCCTTGGCACCTCTAAAAGCCTGCCTCAACGCGGCGGCCAGACTACTCACCGGCACTAGGAAATTCGACCACATCTCTCCACACATGAAAGCACTAAACTGGCTCCCTCTAGAGGCCAGCATACAGCTGAAACTGGCATGCATTACACACAAGGCCCTATACGCAAACTCCCCTGCTTACCTGGCACAGAAACTTGTGATATCTGGAGAAAGCAGGAACTCCCGGTCCGCTAGAAATCTCCTACTCCAACATGCCCATTTTCAGAAATAAAGAACCTACAATAGGGCATTCTCCGGGGCAGCACCAAGAATCTGGAACTCTTTCCCACCCGACATCAGAAAAATCCCTTCTCTAGCTCGTTTCAAGAAGGAGGACAAAACCTTACTCATGGGTAAATTCCTGGTCTAAGGCCTTCTCTCAACCACCACAATGTGCCTGTCGAATCTAAGACTATTTGTCCTTCCTCAGATCACCAACTCACCCCGCCGAGAATATGTGGGGCTTCTGTTTTTACCAATTCTAACTATAACTGTAACCACACATTTGTGTCCCCTTTTGTCCCTATGCTCCCAGCAATCCTACCCCGCCCGAACCTTTGTACATTTCTGTACTTGAGACTTTTTGTTTTTCTGTTTTGTTTACCTCGTTAAACCATGTAAAGCGCTCTGATACCCTCACGGGTCAAGTTCACGCTCTATAAAACATTAAAATAAAATATTAATAAATAAATAAAATGACCAGAGCGGAAATTGCCAACAATGTACTTTTCTTTTCTTTTTTGAGCTGAGATCAAACACTGTTCTCTGTGAATTTCTTGATAAATGGTAAGCCAGTGATGGGGCGATAGTTCTCGGTTTGAGTATGCAGAAGGTTATTAAGAAGTTTAACATGACCTATTTTTAGTACACAGCAATTGCTCTACAGATGAGTAGGGAATTTCAAACCAGTTTGGGATTAGCGCTTGATTGATTTTCTTAGCCAAGTTAGGAGGTATGGCGTCAGTTGAAGAGCTAGATGCTTTTGTTTGCTTAAGGGCATCTTTATGGGACTCCTCTGTAACTAATTTAAAGTCAGAACATGAGATATTTGATTTCTTGGTTCTAGGCACCTAAGGTGAATGACTAGCAGAATTTTTGCCTGATCATGTTGATTTTATTATGGAAGAATTTTACAAACTCATCACATTTCTGTTCCGCATTATCAAACTCGGATGTAGAGTGCAGTATTCTTTCAGCATTTAAATGAGTTTTCTTGGACTGTTTTATGTCCCTTTATCTTGGTGCTGAAATAGCTTTGACTAATATTACATTTTTCTTGTCGGCAGTTCATTTGTATTTTAGGGTGTGCCTATTAAAGATGATTCACTCCATTTTGTTTCAACCTCCTCATAGTTTTCTTGTTTACAATATCAGTATACCAGGTTGACAATTTATTCATCCTCTTATATTTCAGAATTCAGAGTGCTTACTTTGTCCAGAGGAGACAAAGTCAAATCATTATAGTGGAGAAACAGTGGAGCTGTGTTCGGCACTGCGCTGATTTTCACGTTGTGTGTTAATCATTTCCCATAGGTTATTTGTAATTCTCTTAAACAAGTCAACTGTCTTAAAGGTTGAGCTGGAGACTTACAAAGCATATCTACTGTGATGAAAAAAAATCACAAAATGATCTGACTAGTCAGCAATCTTAAGATCATAAAGAGTTGGGTATAGCAATCAGTATGTGGAGGGTACCACTTTTTTAACAGAGTTTATTTAAGGACAAACTGCCAAAGGTCATGGCTTTCAAGGAAAGAGTGGCAACTTTGAGAAGCCACACCCTTCATATAAGGTTCAAATATCATAGAAAGACCATATCCTTTTTAGTCAAGAGTTGACCTGTCACGTATTCCAGGTATTTGTCCACAAAATGTATTCTGCCACCCAGTGGGAGATAAGCCTTCATGAGTTTAGACATCTACTTGTAAACATTGGAAAGAAAGGGTATTTGTTTTTGATGCCTTCAGAGAAGATTCAAATATTAAAGTTCTTCCACCACCTTCTTTTACTAGTTTGTCAAGGCTAATGATTTCACAACCTGGAAGGGAGAGTACATCCATATAAAGATGGCAAGAGGCATAAGAACACTGTTGTACATGGCCCTTCTTAGGGGAATATACGCCAAAACCTTTTGCGTTTTTCTCCTAGTCTTTGCTGACTCTCTCCGCATGACCTGAGGAATCTGGGCACCTTCCCCCTGTACTTCAGAGGGAAAGTGCGCACGCCTGCCTTGCCTTCACTAGGCAGGATGGTGTGTATGCAATGGGTTTAGGTGCCATACTTCTGTGCGTCCCGTAAACAGGTACTCCACATACCCGAGGCAGGTAAGACACTGGCAAGTAAAAGGACTGTGTACTAAGTGTGCTGTCCACGAAGATAGCCTGTCAACCTTGTGCCGGGCTTGCCATCATAGCCCAGTGGGGGTGCCAATACACTCCGGCCTAGGTTGGCATCCCTTACGCCTCAGCCAACACTGTTTGGGTCATCCCAAACCATGAGGGCCATCCCCTAGTGAAGTCCTAAAGGGTGCAGGTGGGGGGGGGGGGGGTGGTAGACTGAAGGCTGTGCGAGTACATACGGATGTTCCCTACCCAGGTAGTGAGGAACCACCACGTGGGTCTTCCTCTGTCTTGGAGTTTGGCTCTACCCATAGGATACTGCTGGGATGTTGCCAAATCTCCTGTGGGGCATCAGGGCCCAGAGCACGTCCTCACTGTCAAGGCCTGCGCCTTCCTACACAGGCTAGGAAGAGGCACTGACATAGAGTTCTGAATCTTTGGGCTGGTCTACCAATGCAGACCTGAGCGTGCGCACTGGCCCCTATGGGGGTGTTAACTATACCGCCTACATTGCTGTAGAGGCCTGGACGTACACACTGGCCCTTATATTGTTTCACATATGTGTCCAGCCTGCTATTGCAGTTTAAGGGATGCGCTCTGGCCCCTATGGCATTTTGGATAAGTGTCCAGCCTGCAACGTGAGCCAGTGAGTGTAAAGCTGCATCCCCAGTGTTTCAACTCCCGGATTAGGCCTGCCGTGCAGGCATGTGTTCCGCACTTGAATCTAGTGACAAGGTGCCTGCTCCGCCAGCGCTGACCAGGTGTGTGCAACGGCACCCTCAAAGGGGCAACCCTTGTACAGCTAGGCCGGGCCGGGGTGTGTACACGGCCTCGCACCTAAGGTGCTAGGGTTTGGGTAAGCCATGGGCCCGGTTTGCCACCGCAGACCAGTGGGTGCACACTGACATCTAGTCTGATTAAACTCTGGAGCAGCCTTCCATTGCAGACCGCTGTGTATGCACACCCACACCTATGGTGCCCATGATTGCATGTGCAGCCTGCCATTGCAGGCTTGTGCTGAAGCCCTAACATGCATGTTAGTTGAACCCGTGTTCAGTCTGTGTTGCAGACTGGTGTGGGCGCACTTGCACACCTAGTGCTGGAGACCATGTGTCCATCCTGCCAGTGCAGGTTGGTGTGCGCAATGTTGCACATGCTCCCAGGTGGTGAGGAATACCTGTGGGTGTTTTCATTACCTATGAGGCTTGCTCTTCCCATAAGTTAATATGGGAAAGTAGTTGATACTATTTCAGGCTGCAATGATGGATTGCAGCGGAGCAGCCTCATGATGTTTCCTATCAATGGATTCGCCCTGCCAAACCCTTTCCAGTGGTAAAGGTGGTCTTGGCATAACTCGTTTAGAAATGCCATTTATGGAGGGCATGGCCAAGATGGCGACCGTGTAGGACGTGCCTACCCGTCGCTCCGGCCCGAGAACCAGGCCCGAGACTCCTAGCACCACCGGCACTTCTGTAATTTCGCGCCCGACACCGCCAGTGATACCTTTTCTCAGCCGGAGTCCCCTGATGCCGTGATCGCCGTGTGAGGTGGCGTTGAACACCGGCTTGACATGTGGCGCTCCGTCTGGGGCAGAGGGATCTGAGGCCTACGCTTCGCTGCCGCGCGAGAAGGAGCGACGGCCCGCGAGCGCTAGGCGGAGGCTGGACCAGAGAGTGGTGCCGGACCCCCCCGGGCCGGGGAAGTATGGATCCGGGGTGTGTGCGGCAGCCGCAAGAGAAAGAGCTTGGTTCCTGCATAGCAACTCCGGCGTGGGACCCCCTGGTGCTGTGAACGCGGGTTCCGGAGCTGATCGGCCGAGACCCCCCTTGCAGGTGCTGCCAACCGCCAACGGCCCCACATAGCTTCTTCACAGGGAGCTGGAGCTGACAGAGCTGAACAGCCAGGTCCCCAAGAGCACATTGAGGGTGTTGGACACCCTCACCCCCCATTCGCTCCCCATTACAGAGGCCCTACAGCTTGGATGGGTCACCTGCCCTGTGCCCTGTGCCTAGTGCAGGCAGGTAAGTGCCCGGGAAAGATGCGAAGGCCTCACCGGCGGAGACACGCAGGGTGCGAGCAGAGCCACTAGTTGACCCAGCCACGACAGGGGGAGCTAGACTGTAAGCACACGCGAGCCCGTCCACCTATGGCAAGATGGCGGCCGCCGCCATGCAAAGGAAGGAAAGGTCAGTGAAGGAGCTCCTTCTCAAGCCTGGGACAGGGGGGTCTGACACGCCTAGAGCAAAGGGGGGCTCCCCGACGGTCCAGGTTCAGAGTGTAGTGGACGGCCCGGTCAAGCGGGGCATCCTCGAGTCCCTGTTCACCACCCTCAGCAGGGAATTCCACGCCATGAAGAAAGAGTTGGCGGCAGAGCTCTGAGACTTGCGCAAAGACATTGATTCGGTGGGGGAACGCGTGGATGACCTGGAGACACATGTGGCGGTGAGGGATGACGAAGTGACTCATCTCCAACAAGAGGTATTGCATCTCCAAGAACAGCACCTAGACCTCCAGTCCCAAGCAGAAGACCTGGAGAAACGCTCTCGGCGGAACAATATCCACATTCGGGCGGTCCCGCAGGACCTGGAGGGTGAGGACATTGAGGAGGGCTTCATTGAGGACCTGTTCCGACACATCCTGGGGGCCCCTCTGGAGCAACGAATCAAGCTCGATTGAAAACATCGGGTCGGACCTCGACGACCAGCAACAGGCCCCCCACCTGACATCCTCACTTGTGTCCACAACTTCCAACTCAAAGAGCGAATTCCATGGACTATCGTTCTTGCAAGCCTCTCCTGTTCCAGGATCTGGTGGCCTCCACTCTGCAGAAAAGGTGGGAGTTACGGCCTGTTACAGACTTTCTTCGCTCCAGAGAGGTCCATTTAGGCATGTCTTTAAATGGGAAGGCCAGCTACACCAGGAACGCACTCTCTTGGAGGCGACTTCCCTCCTACCGCTGCCAGACACGATCAACACGACGCCCGAGAGAGATGCACCCCAGCGCAAAAGAAACAATGCGGTAAGATGGCAGCGGGTGGGGAGGTCCCCAACTCATATCCGTCCAGAGACAATTGCAGTGGAACGCCAAGCCGTCCTCAGCTCGCTGACAGGGGACTCTCACCCCACTGCATGACATGGCGGTTTGGACTTGTATAATTGATATGGTGCCGGGAAATGCATTGCCTTAACTCTTGGGCCTGGGGGAGGGCCGGGGCAGCGAGTGGTTCCTGCAGTCCATCTCTCATTCCTCCATGGGGCTGACCGCCCGGACAATGCTCGACTCTCAATGTTGTTCTTCAATGTTCTTTCTTTGTTCAGGACTGTTCGGGGTTCTTTTCCTCCTCCCTCATATTGCTTTAGTGTTATACTTGATGACTGGGCCTTCTTTCTCTCCCTGTGGGTCCGACCGGGCTGGGAGTCAGCTTTGTGGTATTTCTATGGTTTCTATGGGGATGTCTGATATTAGAGTAATCTCTTTGAACGTCAAAGGGCTCAACAACCCCACTAAAAAAGGGCTATTCTGTCCTACTTGGAGAACTCAGATGCTCACATTTGTCTCCTCCAGGAGACACACCTCTTACCCAAGGATACACACAGACTGAGCTCTAGGGCCTTCCCTCACTAACTATTCTCCTCTAGAACCAACAAGACAGCAAGCGTAGCTATTTTAGTGTCTAATAAATTTCCTGGCCGAATAGGTGACAAGCAGTCTGAGATAAATGGCCAACTGTTGGCGTATTCCTTTACACTGGGCACCTCTCGCTTCACAGTTGCTACTGTTTATGTCCCTAACGAGGGTCAAGAGAGATTTCTGAGGGAGGCAATGCACAAGTTAACCTCTACTCCAGATAGATCACTACTGTTAGGGGGAGATTTTAATTTGGCCTTCGATGACACCGTTGACAGGTCAATGCAGAGGTGGGGTCAGGCGAGAGCATTGTCCACTTCAGGGAAACGCTTACTTAGTGAGGCAGGCCTCACGGATATTTGGAGACTGCGCAATCCACGCTCCAGGGAATACACGTTCTATTCTCATCCCCACAAATCTTACGCACGGATTGATTACATTCTCACTTCAGACACACTGACTCAACAGACACATATTGCCGACATACTCCCATGTCCACTGTCTAACCACACCGCAGTACATACCACATTGACCTTCCCTGCTGACCGGCCCACACAACGGTTTTGGCGCGTGCGAGAAACTATGCTCCAATGCCCCTGGGTTGTTCAACAGGTTGACTCCTGTATTGCTAACTATCTTGCCCTTAATGATACCCCTGCAACGCGCATCACTACCCTATGAGAGGCCTTGGAAAGCGGTCATACGAGGGGAAATGCTCGGCATTGCGGCTGCGGACAATAAAGCTAGACGTGAGAAGAGGGAACGACTCATGGGGGAGGTGACGGAGTTGGAACGGCTCCACCAACGAACTGGGGCGCCTAGGGTTTGGAGGCAGCTCTGGGTGGCTCGAGCACAGTTGGCAAGTCTTGACGGGGACAGGGCCGATTTCGCCGCACTCCACCTGAAGCACGCCTTCTACGTGGGAAGGGATAGGTGCGGAAAGCTCCTCGCCAATAGGTTGCGGGCACAGAGACAACTGTCCCGTGTTACCGGCATCTTAGACCAGCAGGGCCATGAACTCGTCACTGACCACGACATAGCAGACGCATTTCATTCCTTTTATGAGGACCTATACTCGGCGCAGTCGCTACCTGCTAATGGCCCTGCGCAATACCTAGAGGGGGCCCAGGCGGCAAAAATAGGACAAGGCCAAACAGCGAAACTGGAGGCTCCTATCAGAATTGAGGAGGTTGTTGCCACCATTTCCTGCTTAAAACGCCAAAAGACCCCGGGACTTGACGGCTTCTCTTCTGATTTTTACAAGAAGTTTTGCCCGGTCCTAGCCCCACTGCTGGTGAGTCTTTTTAACTCTATAGGTGACGGCCTGGTGGCGACTCTACCCTCCACAATGTTGGAGGCCTTGATCACACTTATACCCAAGCCCGGCAAGGATCGACGCCTACGTGCCTCCTTCCGCCCGTGAACTTAAAAATCTTCACTGGGATTTTAGCGTGGAGGCTCTCTTCTCATCTCCCCGTGTTCATTGACCCTGATCAGTCTGTGTTCGTCCCCGGCCGACAGTGCCCGGATAATACCAAGAGACTACTCCATCTAGTGGACCGATCTGCACACTTCCCGGCGGAACGTATGATCTTTTCCGTCGACGCAGAGAAGGCTTTCGACAGGGTCCACTGGCCCTATCTCCGGGCAACTCTCTCACATTTTGGGCTCCCAGACCATTTTATAAAATGGATGTTTTGTAGCTACTTGAGTCCCGCTGCCACGGTACTAGTGAATGGGTTTGCTTCAAGCCCCTTCCCTATCTGCAGGGGGACACGGCAGGATTGCCCTCCGTCGCCTCTCCTGTTTGCTCTGTATATGGAGCCTATGGCTCAGAGGGTCCACGCCAACCCTTAGTCTCTACGCGGACGACGTAGTGGCCACATTGGAACAGCCCCGGCAGTCCTTTCCAGCCCTCCTGGCGGAACTGGACAGATTTGCCTTGGCGTCTGGGTTCAAAATTAACGTGCACAAATCTCAGGCACTCACTCTTTCGCTCGCTCCCGATACCCTGCAGCTGCTGCAGCGCTCTTATCCTGTCCAATGCGCCAAGGAGTCTCTTTCGTACTTGGGGGTGCAAGTCACTGCTGCTATCGACTCAACTACACAGCATTGCTTCGGCAGATTCGGGAGTGTCTCCGGAAATGGAAGCCACATGCATTGTCTTGGCTGGGGCGCATAGCGGCCATGAAGACGGTAATCATTTACATCTTTCACACTTTGCCGCTGGTTCCCCCGACGGGGGTTATTCATTCCCTACAGCACGCCATAGAACGTTTTATATGGTGCGTCCAGCGAGCACATAAGAGTAAAGAACTTGCAAATCGTAACCCGGATGAGGGGGGATTAGGGATTCAGGACCTGGTGGCTTACTGGCGAGCGGCCCAGTTGAGGGCACTCATGAAGTGGTCGCGCCTGGAGTCAGAAAAGCACTGGCTTTTAATGGACCGCTCTTTGGCTGGCCAGTCCCTGTGGGGAGTTCCCTTTCTTGCCCGCCATGGGAGACCGGAATCTGTACTTCTCGGAGGTGACCCACCCTGTACTTTTGGCCCGGGACAAAGTGGTTATCAACAGAGGATTAACCACCTTTCCCTCCCCGATCACACCCATTGTGTGCAATCCTGACTTCTCTCTTAGGCATTACAATGGTGTGCCATACGAGTGCATGAGATACAACAGCGCACCGTACAAAAGTGTGGGGGCTCGTGGGAGGGAGGTGCAGCCGTTTGGCAACATAACACACAGTGAACTCGACCATGTGCCACATGCTGGGCATCTCATCCATGATGACCACGGTCGCAGACATCCCACAACACCAACAACTGGCCTTTGTACACATCCTGTATGAATGCAGCGTGGTTTTCACTTCTATGCGCGTTCAGTGGTGTGATATTGGCGGGTTGTGTGACTTGTGCTGCTTGTTGGTGTGTTTCATTTTGGCCATTGTTAGTCTATATGTGTGTTGTACTTAATTGTGCATGTGTGCCATTCTGCCCACTCCCTGCTTCTTCCTCTTCCTAGTGCTGTTGTGTCTATAATTTTGTTGCTGCACACATAAATACATGTAAAGAATAAATTAGAATAGTTCCTTGATTCTTTTAGGTTTCAAAACTTCTCTATTGGTTTCTTTTTCATTTTCCATATGAACCGTTTTTTTAATATTCAACAACACATAGAAGTCAGAAGTGCAACGTATTCTATCAACACTCTTTCTAGAACATTCTACAACACGTGCAGGTTAAAAGTTCATAAATTTTTTAAAACTTAACGATATTTTTTTGTAACATTTTCTTGAATATTTAACGACACGTGCAGGTTAAAAGTTGACGATTGTTTTAAGTTCGAACAGTGCCTTCCAAATGCAAGTAGCAGGTGTGGTTGATCTGAGCAAATTTTTTCCTTTGATACGTACTCCACGTTGAAACTGCTTTTTCTTAACCAATCACAAAGATGCTTTTCCACAAAACTAATGTGCACCCTACTTTTAAAAAAGAATGCTTTTCATGATATCTTCAGAGATAAGTTATAGATAGGAATTAGCATTTAAAAAACCTTTGAAATTCACTGAACAAACCATAGGTTTCATGCACGTTATAGTTAGGAATTGGTATTTAAAAAACCTTTGAAATTCACTGAAAAAACTAAACGTTTAAGGGGCGTTATAGTTAGGAATTGGCATTTAAAAAACCTTAGAAATTCACTGAAAAAACCATAGGTTTCAGGGGCGTTATAGTTAGCTGGACATTTCCCTCGTACAAAACCCTAGAAATTCCCCTGTTATAGTTAGTTCAGCTAACTATAACTCGCGCCCCCGCAATGCACTGCTGATGACGTCACATATTACATCACTCATGACATGGTCGATGACATCACTGATGACGTCATCTATGTGATAAATTAGTACACCTTCTCACACCCTAATATAACTTTTGATACACCAACTCAAAATTTCAGACGGCCATTTTGAAGACCATAGATACTCCAATACCAATAACTACATACCCACTCATTGACTCTTAGGTCTACATGCATCTCCACTCACTCACCTGTACAGTCACTCATACTTACAGTCACTCCGTACAAGACTATCATATGCATTTATACAGATATATAGACACTCACACACTGCCAATCATCCCTTGAGGTACTGACACACCTAGTCAGTTGTGCTAATAATTAAACACAGTCCAATTGACTCACCTATACAGTTAAACACACTCAAGTTCACTTACTCATAACAAAACTAAAAAATGTTGATACTCTTATTCAATTACTAGTACAAGCACACACTCATCCATACAGCCAGTCCCGCAATCACACACTCTCACATATAGATAGTTATTTACTCTTATACACATATACACTGTGTTTCACATATGTAGTTACTGTCACATGTACAACTGAGATATACATTCAATCACTAACACACCCTTACATACACTCACCCAACCATACAGTCCATCACAGTTGCACTCTTAAAACCATGCACCCATAGAATCACCCACTCACACATCTATGCACAGAGTCACACACACCCCACCCACACATACACTCAGACAACCAATCAATAACCCATAGAGACACTCATATTGCTATTC
Source organism: Triturus cristatus (assembly GCF_964204655.1). Classification (NCBI taxonomy): domain Eukaryota; kingdom Metazoa; phylum Chordata; class Amphibia; order Caudata; family Salamandridae; genus Triturus; species Triturus cristatus. The sequence goes on along the minus strand of NC_140583.1, from coordinate 267,918,667 downwards.
ACAAAACCATGCAGCTGTTTATACACCAACAGATAGACAGATACAGACATTCACACAGTTTAGTCACTGGTCTGCAGTAAGATACATTTAATGAATCACTTATAGAGTCAGTTACACACCTAGAAAATCATCCATTCACACACTTGTACACCCACTCATTCTTCCACCGGCCTTTCCCTATATATATTAAACATATTAAAACTGTTCAGAAACACATAATCAATGGATGACGTCATCAGTGATGTCATTTGAGATGTCATTTGAGATGTCATCAGTGATGTCATCAGTGATGTCACTGACCATGTCATGAGTGATGTAATATGTGACGTCATCAGCAGTGCATTGCGGGGGCGCGAGTTATAGTTAGCTGAACTAACTATAACAGGGGAATTTCTACGGTTTTGTACGAGGGAAATGTCCAGCTAACTATAACGCCCCTGAAACCTATGGTTTTTTCAATGAATATATATATATATATCAAAGTTCACATTCACCCAAAGTGCGGGGCGCACTCACAATCAGCGCGTTCAACATGCAGGGGAGAACCAAGGTACCACCAGCATCAGCAGAGCCTGACGCGTTTCAGGAATCCTCCCTTTTTCAAAGGCTTTTCTGCTCCATAATGAATGCCAGCAAACAGATACCAGTCTTATTTCCCTTTTTATTCAAATCGATGACTCTCAGGTGAGTAGCATATCAACAAAGAATTATGGGACTGGTAGTCCGTACCAAATAATACCCTAGTGGGCTGATGGCAGACATCCGGAAAATAAAGTTCACAATCACGGGTGCACCCTTCTGTTACTCCCCCTTTCCAAATAACGCCAGAATGTTCCACAGTGCTGATTAAAGACCAGCAGCGGAACCGCCAAAGTCCACGGCGGTGCGTCCCCCGGCCGGGTCGGCCGTATTTATCAAAGTTCACATTCACCCAAAGTGCGGGGCGCACTCACAATCAGCGCGTTCAACATGCAGGGGAGAACCAAGGTGCCACCAGCATCAGCAGAGCCTGACGCGTTTCAGGAATCCTCCCTTTTTCAAAGGCTTTTCTGCTCCATGCTCCCGTGATTGTGAACTTTATTTTCCGGATGTCTGCCATCAGCCCACTAGGGTATTATTTGGTACGGACTACCAGTCCCATAATTCTTTGCTGATATGTTACTCACCTGAGAGGCATCGATTTGAATAAAAAGGGAAATAAGACTGGTATCTGTTTGCTGGCATTCATTATGGAGCAGAAAAGCTTTTGAAAAAGGGAGGATTCCTGAAACGCGTCAGGCTCTGCTGATGCTGGTGGCACCTTGGTTCTCCCCTGCATGTTGAACGCGCTGATTGTGAGTGCGCCCCGCACTTTGGGTGAATGTGAACTTTGATAAATACGGCCGACCCGGCCCGGGGGACGCACCACCGTGGACTTTGGCGGTTCCTCTGCTGGTCTTTGATCAGCGCTGTGGAACATTCTGGCGTTATTTGGAAAGGGGGAGTAACAGAAGGGTGCACCCGTGATTGTGAACTTTATTTTCCGGATGTCTGCCATCAGCCCACTAGGGTATTATTTGGTACGGACTACCAGTCCCATAATTCTTTGCTGATATGCTACTCACCTGAGAGTCATCGATTTGAATAAAAAGGGAAATAAGACTGGTATCTGTTTGCTGGCATTCATTATGGAGCAGAAAAGCTTTTGAAAAAGGGAGGATTCCTGAAACGTGTCAGGCTCTGCTGATGCTGGTGGCACCTTGGTTCTCCCCTGCATGTTGAACGTGCTGATTGTGAGTGCGCCCCGCACTTTGGGTGAATGTGAACTTTGATATATATATATATATATATATATATATATATATATATATATATATATATATATATATTGGATTAGTCTTGTATTTTGTCAGGGTAATGAAAGAGTTTCATAGTATTTAGTAACAGAGATTTGAAATCCTCGAGACGTGTATCAGTGGTATCTGTGTTAGGCATGTAAGGGCAGGTGTCCAAATGAGATAAATCTGTATTGAGGGGGACAGCAGTGCTTAATTTGAGCCTGTGGTTTCTGGTGCTCAGCACCGGCATTTAATTATCAACACCAGGACTCGTATCAGGCTTCCATACGGTGGCGCTGCTAAAAATGACCATTGACTGCCGCCCAAACCATTCCTATAGCTTTGGGGGCATAGAGTAGGCTGAATTGTCACACTTGTAAGTGTGTGATGGTTAGTAATGGTGTTGGTGATGTCATTGGCAGCACTGGTAGGTGTAATGTATGGTGCAAGCTGCAGTGGCCACCTGACAATGATAGCCCCAGCATTTATACTTTTACAAATTAAGCACCGGTGAACAGCTAGTTGGAACTCTGAGGTCAGAGGAGGTCTGGCTGATGAATGTTTGTCTGAGATGTGTGTGTCAGTGTCCAAGCTAGATACATCCAATATTAAAGGTTTTGGCAACTGGGAGTTGGATTCTTGGGGAGGTCTGTCAAAGGTATCTGTGTCCGACAAGAAGGAACATGTCCAAACATGGTATATTTGTATTTTGAGAATTATAGAGTTTGGAGTTGGAGTTGAGGAGAAGTCTATCTGGGGTATGAAGGTTGGACCAAACTAGTGCCTCATATGCTAAAAAATAAGTGCCAGGGCTCTCGTCAGGAGGCCACTGCACCTTGTACCACACTTTGCCCCTGCAAGCGCCGCCAATGATACTAACAACACAAGTGTGACAGTTCAGACTACTTCAGGCCCCCAAAGCTATAAGAATGGCTTGGGTGGCAGGAAATATTCATTTTTAATGTATATTGAGTTAATAATTAACTGTTGTTGTGTGGTCATCTCTAAATTAGTCAGACAGCGACCTAGTGGCAGACTGTCACAGGCACCAGTGCTAAGTGCCGGTGCAGAATATCGGAAACCACAGGGCTCAAATTAAGCACTGACCAAACCGAGTTCATGTCAAGTGAGGAGCCTTCAGATGTGAATATTGTTTTGTTCTTGTTTGGTTCTTAGCCGCAGTGGTCAGGAGGAGGCCAATCGTGAGTATAACTGGCGGCCAGGGTCAGGTTTGTGTCTAGTAACGTCTATAGGAGGGATATCTGTTGTATCAATTTTGGGCAAGGCCGATCATGTGCCTAGCTAATGTCTGAAGGTGGATCATCTGTTGAACCAACATTGGGAAGTTGAGTGTTTATGGCCAATAAAGGTCCATCTGGGGTATCCATCTCCGAAATAGACCTTGATCTAGAAAGTAGGATAACTGCGGTATCGGAGTTTGTCGTGGAGTAGGTTAGTGCTAGGGCAAGGTGTATCCTGCTCTGTGGCTACATCTGAGAAAATGCATACGGCATCAAGTGACTTTAAAGATACATTTTCGGAGAGTGAAAGGGAGGTTCAAATAGTCGAAGATTTTGGCAATTACCTTGTATTATAATATTGCTACTGTCAAAAAAATTGAGAGTTACGTCTAACTATTTCTGAGTTTTCTCTGAGATAGCACGTTGTGTGCCATGTGGGGTACTGGATTTAGAGATATTTTGGAAGGTGATTGGATTATATCTAATGAAACAAGAGTGTTAAAGGTGTACAATAACGAATCTGTATCTCTTTTAGAGACACTAAAAAATCTATCAGTAATCAGAACTTCAGGATTATTCACCAATACTTTGTGTTCAAAGTTTTTTCTGAGCTTCTTAGATAAGTAGAGAGTGGAAATGATTTCCTATACAAATTAATTTAGTATTTGTAGTTTAGAGTTCGACATACCAGCATGATTGGAGGTGGGGGAAGAGACTGGAGTTTGTGATTTCGGGATGCATGGTTGTTTGAAGATATAATGCTTAGGAAAAAACAGCTTGCTAACATGTCTTAGTTTGAACTCGTCAAAAATGGTAAAATGTATTACTAGGTTCAAAATCCAACCCAATGTTACAAGTAGGATTTAATAATAACTGTGCAGTTAAAATGGCTGTGGAGGTGGTGTATCTATCTTTATCCATATGACTGGCAAAATACATCATCATTACAGTGTAGGCATAAGACAAGGAGATAGAGCTCCCATTGGTATCGATTCACATTCTGGAAATAGCAGAGTTCAGATACATAGTCATTAGAAGACATCACATGAAGGGCTGGGGAGGCAATTATCAGTTTATGAAAATACACATTGCCATTGAAAAAAAAATATTTTTAAAAAGTGACATTCATGTACGGTATAAGGAGAAGTGAGTTCTATGGGTTGAGATAGTAAAAATACTGAAATTAAGCTTTAAAATTTAAAGGATTTAAAAAATGTCTCTAGAGTTCTTCTGAGCTCTCCTAGGCTAGATGGAATGCTTCATAGAGATGAAAGAGCAAGAGGCTGGTGAGCATGATGTCTGATCGTCTCTCTAATATGAATTTAACAGGCCCAGAAGGTATGGTCCTTTGCATTGGCCCTTTGCAGGGGTCTAGAAAGCCATAGGGAGCAACTTTTAACTAATGGAAGCCAAGGGACGGTGTGTCAGGTATGTCTTGCCGACCACTAAGGAGAACAGTGTGGCAATTTAATTTGTAATGTTGAGCGGCACAAGACAACATGGCGGCCCGCCAGCCCCATGGCGATCGAGGTAAGGAGGGCACAGGAGCAGAATCTTCTGACCTTGCACATCCTGAAGTGCCAGGGAGAGAGTGAGGGTAGACTCCCGGCCACTCACAAGGGGAGTTGCAAGGTGGCAGCATCTCCGTCCACATCTAGCTAAGCCTCAAGGAAGAGAGAGTAACGCAAGGCCAACCAAGACAATATGGCGGCCCCTTAAGCCCACAGATGTTGAGGTAATTGTTGCCGCCCTGCTGTGCAATTAATCCTGTTTCTTCTGTTGTTCGATTTTAAGCTCCTTAGAGGTGTCACTTCATCAGTACTTAAGTCTATGTCCTAGATATCGGAGTTGAAAATTCTACAGAATAGTAACTGCTTAGACTACTACTACTTGTCAGTTTCTCTTGTTCTCGCCTGGTCCTAACTCTCCATGTGGTCATAACATTCTTTCATCCACTGTGTACTACTCTGTGTTCCTAATCACCTTACTTCATATCCCTCAACTCACCCTTTGTCCTGGTAACTTGCTTTTACACCCAATATCTGTCCAGTGCTATTGACCAATCAATCTAAGATCCACCCCCTGCCCAACAAATTAATCCTGTTCTCTTTACTAAACACCTTCAAATCTTACACTTACCCTCTACTCATTACCGACTGCCCTCAATTTCACAAATGTCTCCTGCCCCTCCAGGCCACTCTCAGTCTCCAAAATTACCGCCCCTTCTTAACCACCTGGCACCAGGTCCCCACATCTGTGTCATCCTGATCCCCTTCTGTCAGTCCTTGCACCTACCCACTTCTCACTTAATAGCCAATCAATAAATGGATACTAAGGTGCAAGTAACATAAAATAACTATGTGCAGTATAAGCAAAGCTCCAAATGGCTCATCTGCAATGATGCAAATAAGCAAAAGAGGCCCCAATGACAACCGTTATTCCCCATTCACTGTACTCTGCTCCTTTCGTAATTTAGCTAATTCGTCAGGAAACCTTTTGTAGGAGCAATTTTAGCAAGCACAACATTAGTGGTGCAGATTAATCCACCATATCCTCTCTCTTCATTGCTAGCAGTGGCCAAACTTTCAACACAGATGCTGCAGAGCACGGTCGGGCATTCCAGCAGAGTGACCAGTGCTTTATTTGAGCCAGTGGTTGCAGGTGGGCCGCACTGGCACTCATTTTTGAAGACAGGCCCTTATTTTTCCTCAAAGTCCATTGCAAGAGATAGAAAAACACAAAAGGGGGAGAAGAAGAAGGAAGAGAAAAACGAAAAAACGGCGACAAAGGAAGAAACCAGTGATGAAGAAGAACTTGCAAGAGTGAGGCAAAGAGGCAGAGAGGGATGAGGACTACTCAGCCTTGTATTTGGCCTTCCGACCTTCGACAGCGTTGGTCAGGGGTATCTGAGCAAAGCTTCGGGTCCTAGCACTCTTTCTTTTACAAAATAAGCACTGAGGGTGAATGACATATTGCTGGGATATCGGTCTCTACAAAAGAGAAATGTGTCTCTAGTGTATACATAAAATCTAAAATCACGCATAATAGATAATTTACAGTTTACATTTCATAAAAATGATTAGCATTAGCCAAAGTGCGTTGGTAGATATTTTTGTAAAACGGGCTGTACAGATGTAAGTCACGTTGAAATTGTTCACAGTGAGGTTGCTTCTCAGAGGAAACCTCTTACACGCAATGTCAGGCTAAACATTCCCTGTCGGAAGTCTTGAGGCAGGATCGTTCACAGATCCTTTTAGTGTCATGATATGCACCCTATCAGATTATGGTATAATATGTGCCATGGTTGCCAGGTGAAAGGCTTCACATGCTACAGTGCATGCCTACCGAACAGGACGAAAATAAACACATCTCCATGTGCCTGCCTCTGCCAGAAACCCACAGACAGCGCGTGCCATGCACACGCCCCACTTAGCTGCCAATCACATCTGCTCTGGAGCATTTAATACTCGGCTCTTGGCTTTCTTTTACCAATTGAACGCTTCATGGTAATTACCCTCATATAATCACATACCAGGGCAGACGTGCTCAGCAGGGGTGCTTCATAATGAAACTTAACATGTATGTGAGGCCCGATATGCTTCATTGAGAGCTCGCCGGCTGCACCCCATGATGTCTGGTCTATTGATGCTCAGCATCAGATCACATTAGCAATCATGCTCGCTGCTCCTGATGAAGCGGTGCAGGCAAAAGGCAGCCAGAGTTCAGTCCACACTGGACGGGGAGGGCATTCCAGAGGCGCCAGGTTACTGAGTGCTTCTTTTTCCTACGCAGATACAGTATCTCTTTCAGTGCTTAATTTGTAAAACAATAAGTGCCGGGGCTCGCGTCAGGAGGCCACTGAAGTTTCCACCACACATTGTATGTATGTATGTATGTGTCTTGTAAAGCGCACTGCTGCCCTGAGGCGTCCTGGCGCTGTAGACCGCTGGGGAACCCGTCCTGGCTATCCCTGTGAGATGGTCCCTCCTGGGTATCTCTAAGGTGAAACCAGGCATCCCCAGCGAATGTGGGGGGCATTGCACTTGCCATGCTGCCAATAATAGTAACAACACAACTACTAACCATTACACACCCACATGTGTGACAATTCGGATTATTTCGGGCCCCCAAAGCTATTAGAATGGCATGGGTGCCAGTAATAGCCATTGTTAATGTATAATTAATAATTAACTGTCATTATAGTCCTCTCTAAATTAGCCAGAAAGCGCCACCTTGTGACAGACTGTCACAAACGCCGGTGTTAACATTTAAGCACGGGTGCCAAGCATCAGAAACCACAGGCTCAAATTAAGCTCTGGTCTCATCCTGGTCTCCACCTTCTCCTCCCACATATCTCTTTTCTCTTAAATTCAGTAGGTGTCATTTCCACCTCAGCTGTTCTCCTCCTGTATCTGCACCACTCCTCTAATCCTCTCCATTTTTTCTTACCTGCTTTTATCTCCTCTTCTGCTGCGACCCTTCTCTCTCTCTCCCCCTGCAGCTCTCTTGCCACTGTAGCGCTCCTTGCATCCCTCCACCTCCCTCTATCTCTATCACGTGTTGTAGCTCTCACTTTCCTAAACCTTCACCTTCTAAATATTTCACTTCTCAATCCTGCTCCTTCTCCAACAGCCTGCAGTACCCCTTCATCCGTGTGCTTTCACCTACACCCTCTCCCCTCCAATCTCATATAACATCCTCTTCTTTCTCCTCCCTTCTTCACTCACTCCTCAGCTGTCCCATTACTACACATCATGTACACCCACATTACACCATGCCAGGTATCCCTTCCCCTCTGTACTCTCTTGCCACCCACTCCTTCCAGTTAATGTATTTATGTTTGTTATTTTACTATTATTAGGATCTTGTTCACCATTGGTACAATGGTGCTGTGGAGTAATTGCTAGGCGGAGTGTATGCCGTTGGGATAAATTGTAGACCTGCTTGAAGAGCCGAGTTTTTAGTTCTTTCCTGAAGCTGAAGTAGTTTGTGTAAGAACATAAGGTCAAAGGATGAGAGTTCCAGGGGAAGAGAGCTAGAAAAGAGAATCAAGACCTCCCTTTCCAGTCTCTAACTCGAGGGACAACCAGGTGAGAAATTGAAGAAGAACAAAGTTCTCAAACTGGACAGTACTTCTTGCATCTTTCTTCTAAAAACAGATAGACCCTGCCCTAGGACTGCTTTAAAGGTAAAATAACAGACTTTAAATGTAATACTCTGTTTTAGGGGAAGGCAATGGATTTCCCCGAGCTAAGGGATTACATCTGAGTGTCTTGGTGAACTACGGATCAGCGTTGCTGCTTGGTTTTCAACATATTGTAGTCTGTGAATCAGTATGAGCAGACCTATGTATACGGAATTAGCATAGTCAAGTTTTGAAATGACCAAAGCCATAATTACAGTTTTTAAGGCATCATGGGAAAGAAACATGGCTATCTTTTTTTAAAATCTTTCTCAAGGTAAAAAAGCGGGAAGAGATTACCGCATCAATTTGTTGTTTTAAAGATAGATTTCCATCGATATTTAGTCCAAGAAATTTTTCCTCACCCTGGGAACTGGAGGACGGGCCCAATTTCACTGGGTAGTATAGTTGGTTTCACAGACAGTCCTGGTTTTTAAGAACACAATTTCTGTTTTGTCTGCCGTTAATTTCAATTGATTGCTGGTCATCCATTCCCAGATAAAGCCAAGGAGTCATCGGCGCAGTTGTAGATAAGACAATCTCTTTTCCCGAGTTCTTTAATGAGAGGCATCATATAGATGTTAAAGAGGTGGGGGATAGAGATGAACCTGCGGTATCCCGTACATCACCTGAACTGCGACAACTTTGAATGGATCAAGGTGCACTATCTGAGAACGATTGCATAAGAATGATTAGATCCATTCAAGAGTGGGACCTTTTAACCCAGTGGCCTCCACACGCTCCACCATGATTTTATGGTCGACCATGTTGAATGCCACGAGAGATCCAATAGCACCTGTCTGAAGCAGTGCACATGTTGTCGAGTACCAATGGCATGACTTATTCTGTACAATGAGCCTATCAATAAGAACTATCAAGGAAACTGGCTTCCTGTAGGTGGCGACAGAGGTCATTTACCACATGAGCCTCTAGCACTGTACAGGAGAATAGGAGAAGTGAAATGGGAAGATCATTTTTCAAATTCAATGTCTCTTCACTCTGCTCCTTTTGTGGCAGAATAACAAAAGCCTCTTTAAATGAATTGGGCACTATCCCTGAGGCCAGGGATTCATGTAAAAGGGATTGTAAAGGATTTAGTATGGCAGGATGAACAGAGTTCAAAATTCGAGGGAGACAAGTGTCTAAATGAGATCCGAATTTTACCTTGGTCAGCAGGGAGAGTAAATGGTTTGTGTTGACACAGGCCCAACTTCTGCCATGCTACCCTTCTTTCCACCCCTTCCAGCATACCCACAGGGAGGGATGTAAGAGGCAGCTAGGAGCACGGCAATAGAGTTGTGGACTTTGGTTACTTTGAAGCCCCTCTCCCTGTATGTTTTTCCCTATCTACAATGAGAAAGAAAATAACACTGTCTTCAGCACTGGTGGCTCCTGGTGCAACAATCTTCTTTAGGCATCCCCCAACAACCTCCTTCTCCACTGATTCCCCCACTACCACCCGCTAGCAGTGCCCCTCATCTCCCCAGAACTCCTTTCGCGTGCACTTCATTTGTTTTGTAGCTCTACTCATACCAGTGTAGAGTTTTAGATCACTTTACATCACACACATTATACAGAGACAATGAATCATAAGTATGTATATCAGTCTATAGTACATATTCCATACAACAATGGGGATTACAAGGTGGAGGAATCACATGTCATCTACACTAGTAGGCAGTGTAATCTAAAAGTGTTTGGGCTGGAGAAGAACAAATTGAGGGTTTAAAATGCACCACAATGGTTGGTGTTGGCTTTACTAACAATAATGTATTTCTACCCACACAAACCCTTTTTAGCAGCATTAGGATAATGAAAGACTGGGGAAAAACATACTGCTATAACCTATACCGCACACTTTCATGACATTCAGCTCTTTAGCTCTTTGTTGACAGTTCACAGGTCACTGTGCTATATTAGGTTTGTAACTTATGAACTGCAAGTAAAAAAAAAGAGGATATTGTTGACAAAATCATGAACCCACTGTACTACCAAAATAAGGAGAGGGGAGAGGAGGATATGGCTAGGTTCATCCTCCAATAGGTCAATTTGACGGAGGCAAGCCGAGTCAAGGTTATTTAGGCTCCTCCACCCCGGCAGACCATGAGGCAAATTTTGATTAACTACTAAATACTACACGTTCAATCTAACCGTATGTAATTGATTTACGCTGACACTAATGTGCGCGTTTATTTTTCCTTTTTACTTTACCATCTTATTATAGGTCTTTGCACGGAGTGGTACACATGGGGCTGGTCCCCATGCGGTCCTGAAGAAGAGGTTTAGGGGATAACCTCGAAACATGTTGGCTTTCAATATTAGGGACTATTAGCACATTATTACCTAATTCCTCCCTTTTATTAACCCCCCTTTTCATCCTTTACCAACTAGGAGCACGAATAAACTCATTTACGCTCACTAGCAAGGTAATTTTTAATTTAAACCCACACCACTCCCCTCTCACTGCACTACACATAGTCTTCACTAAATAGTGCTCCTACGTAACTGTCGCAAGTCGCAGCACGCCCCAAGCAGTAGATGCTTGGGATGGCCCCAATGATGAAGCATGTCACCTATGGGAAACCTTTGGTGAGTGAGGGGACTCAAGGAAAGTATTTTCTTTTCTCTATTTGAGGTGCGTCTTACTCACTAAGTAGACCCCTCCTTTCCCATCTAGCTAGGTTCTCTGATCCCTGATGTCGGATCTTTTTTTGCGTTATTAGTACCCACTGTGCTACCCACATAAAATACAGTTTTGGTGCATACTCTTTGCAGCATGCATACTAACCTTCTGCACTTCTTTATGATTAGTCAAAACTACCACTAAATCAAAGCTCTCTCTCCAGCAGGAACATTAATCACCAGAGTTATCCAGACATCTTTATTGTTGACTAAAAACTAGACACACAGAAACTCAGCAGCAGGTGCTTTTGAACCAATTAGTTATATCGAAACTCAGTGCCCCCTGAGCACAGGTATAGGTGCAGCTACACCAGTCGCACCAACCTAGAGCCGGCCCGGGCCATAAATGTAGAGCGGTAAAACCTAACAAGAGAAGGATTTGCCTGGTGAACCAGTCCTTACCGGCCTGACATCATTATGACTTTTTATGTACTATAAGGTGAGTACTGGCTTCACTGGCAAGCAGGAGTCCACCTTGTACGCGGTGAGTGCACTATCACGTGAGTCAGTGAGTATAGCGGAGAGGAACATTTCACATATACTTAATTTCCTCCATCAGTGGAGGCAAAATAGAACAGATAAACAGTAGGTGGCCATGCCATTCGGATATTACGCTCACACTGATCTATGGTCCTCATTTGCGATTACCCTTCATACATGACCACCAGCTCTCCATTGCACCGGGTTCACCAGTGGTCCACACAGGCATATTTACTACTTCCTCTAATCCACCATTATTATCAATCCAGGCAGTTAAAGATGAGGAACTCCAGATATTGATGTTGAATTGGAGGCATCTGACTAAGCTACTGCCCTCCTACGGGATGGCTAAAGAGCACCACACATTTTTGCTAAGCCACCTGTCATTACTGGGGAGCCAGAGAGCCGCGACCAAGATGGCCTCACTAGAGGAAGGCTCTGGGTGGTGAAATCAGCCAAGGCAGGTTGAAACTGAAGCAATAAAGTTCCTATACTCATGTGGTACCTAAACTGGCAACAGAATATGTGTTTATTAGCATTTCTGTATCTGGCATAGTGAAGATATGAATACTGACGGCATAGGTCCCATGACACCCACACTGTGCTGGGACCACCAGGTCCAAAGCAAGATTCGCAAGAAGGAGCCAAGGGCTCGCACGTTCAGATTGACGGACAACTACCTGCAGTGCAAAGACATGTTACAGACCCCAAGAGAGCAGTGTGAGTTCACTCACAGAGTGAGTAGGCCTTTGAGGTGGAGGTGGTAGGGCGTGCAGAGCAGATACACCAACATGTACTGTGAGGTGCGGAGGGTATGGTCGCTGCAGTGGATGTGGGGCAGAAACCTGATGGGGCGACTTTGATTCAGAGAATCACGAGATGACTGCATGTCCCAAGCAAGTCTGTGCACCAGAATACAGGTTGGGTAAGGTAAAATGAAGTAATGTAGGAAGAAAGATATGCTGTACAGTGGAATGGTCGTGTGCGTGATTGCAACACTGCCAGAAAGGTGTGACAAAATACCTGTGATAGCTCCTTGACTGTGAGCAAGAAGGGTGAATGGCGTGCCCACCTGGGTGTGGAAGTGGAATGTACAAGAGTTGTGGGTGGACCCAGAATCCTCCAGCTGCCCCTGGTAGATTGCCCATTCTGCACTGACCCTACAGTTTCACGGACACTCGCAGAAAATGTCACTAGGCAACATGAGAAGACACAGCAAAAATAAGTCTGAGGTTCTGTGCTAAACAGACTCATTGCCTGATTCACAAAGGTAAATTAACACTTTTTCTGCCAGTGTGTGGGCGTGGATGCTGTGGAGTCTCCTGCACTTCCACTGGTGCATAATGCACATATAGTAGCCTTGAGTAAGGCATGGCAGCAGCTCTTGATACTGGGTGGGCTAAAAATGGGTCATTTATACACAGAGGGCAGTTTTATAATGCTGCTCAAATTTAAAACAATTGGGAGAGCCAACTCCACTGTACACGTTCCCCTACTTCAGCACCCAACACATGCCACAGCTACAGAACAGCAGTCACACTTTGTTAGAGGAGCCAGGAACACTACAGGTCTTATAACATTCCTATTACCCCAACAAATTAGAACACGAGTAAGGAACAGAAAACTCAAGTGGAAAGCCAAGCAACTATGGGATTGAATTAACAGAGGAGCAATAGCAGTTCTGCTGCTCTCAAACAAGATACAATACTTAGAAAGGCTGCATCACACCCCAATGACGCTGAAATCATTTGGCATTGAGGCAGGCACAGAGAGTCCCAGTGGCGACACCAGAGACAGACCTCATGCATGTTGCCCGTCTAAGTAAAAATGCAATACTTCCCTCTCTGGAGAAGTTACTCGTGACACGTCACAGCTCCAAGACGCGGCGGCATTCGCACGCTCTATAAATGCTTTACTTACATACCTGCATCATGCTATTGACTTACTGGTAGAGGGTTCTTGGACTACTCTCAGACATGATGGTCGTGAACCTTCAGCTGGCCACATTAATGGCATTACTGGGTTACAGAAGGGAATTGCAAGTTACCAACAGGTAATTTCTGGCAATCACATTGTTATTGGTGAATTGAACTGTGGTCATATGCTGGGTTAAGAGCCAAAACTGACCATTATGGAGTGGTTGAGGGAGGGACATAGTGTATTGTAATGATACAGTGGATGTATAAATGAAATTGACCCCTCACACATTATGTCCTAGAGATATCTAGGACCCACCTATGGTCATACTTGTTACAAACAGTAAAAGATCTTGCATATTCAAGAGGAAAATGGTAAGAGCCTGGTGGTAAGAGAATTACACTGGGGGCAAAGAGAAGAAGACACAAGTGAGGTACCATTACAATTTATGTTGCTTATATAGACAGTTTTTGGATAAAATAAACTATGAGCATCAAAGAGTAAGAGTTAACTAATGAATGTACAACAAGCATTAATCCCTGGTGACGTGTACTTAGCAGTGGCACTGTAACTATATCATACAATGAGACTCAAAACCATGTGACTAGGGATCCACAACGCTGTACTCGGATACCTTATTGAATGAAAATTAAAGCAAGCATATTTTTTGTTTCTATATTTGTGTATCAAACACACAAAAGACGATGGGAGGATGCTTGCAATTTGCCTAATCACTGACATTTGTTCAGGGAAGCATTCAACCCCATCATTCTTGTACCCACCATGCCACCTCAGATTAGACCCAGCCATATGCAAATCAGTCTTGGTCCTGCTCCAGTGGCAACAGTCCATCCCATACTGCCAAGCCAAGTCCTCTATGAGCACAAGAGACCAAGACCATTTTGTGGCCTGAATGGGCCTCTGCTGTCGCGTGTAGCTTGGTTCCAGTGGCACAGTGAGCAAGAGACCTACGTCTGCCCATACCCTTGGGCACTCAGGGCATTGCATCAGACACACAAAAGGTGATGGGAGGATGCTTCCATTAAGTTTTACCACTGGTAATTGCTCAGGGTAGCATTCCAACCCATCATTCTTTTGCCCACCATGCCATCCCACCCGTATACAAATCAATCTTTATCCTGCTCTGTTGGGAACAGTCCAGCCCAATTGCCAAGCAAGGTCTCCTCTGAACTGGAAAACATGCAGTCCAAGAGGACTTTTGACCTGATTGGGCCTCATCAGTCAGGTGTAGATGGGTTCAAAGGTCACAGTGAGCAAGAGATCCACATCTGGGCATACCCTTGGCCACTTAGGGTGTTATGTCTAACACATAAAGGTGATCTGAGGATAACCACTGGCATTCGCTCAAGTAGCATTCCAAACCATCATTCTTTTGTCCACCATGTCACTTCAAATTAGGCCTAGCCAGCCATATGCAAATCAGTTTGGGTCCTGCTCTATTAGGAACAGTCTAGCCTGTACTGCCAGACCAGGTCCTATCTGACCCAGAACACCAGCAACCCAAGACCAGTTTTAGCCTGAATGGGCTTCTTCAGTCAAGTGTAGCTTGGGTCCAATGGTACAGTGAGTAAGAGACCTAAGTAGGTTGAAACCAGTCTGCTTTGGTCTCTTGCCTGGTAGTTTGGATGGACTGTTCACATGAAGAGCTTGGTCGGTACTGATTTGTATAAGCCGGACATTTGTCTAGAGTGGCATGTCGGGTAAAAAACGATAGAATGGAATATGGCCTAAGCGATTGCCAGTGGTCGAGATTAATTCAAGCATTTCATACATCCCCTTCTCATTGCTGTAGTTGTATACTTGGGTATTCATAATGTGCTCATTTTTACGTCAATATGTTAATTGTTCATTAAAAATTCGAAGTGAACATTTTTTCAAAAAATCTTCCCGAACATCGTTCAGTGATACAGCATTCCCTGGAACCTATACTTCAGAGCACTCTAAACCAATCAATGATTTAGGGAACATATCTAGTTTTCAGGAAGAAGAGATTTGTTGGACAGGTCATTGCGTTTCTGGATTGTGCTGAATGACATATTTCCATCTACTTTGGGTCTTTGACAATAATGTTGGACTTTGGTGCTGTTGGCAGGGTGAGATGGCCTTCTGCAGATGTTCAACTCAGCTTTTTAAGGGATGCTGAGTCTTTTAGGTCTTTCCTCTAGATTTAGTAACATGTTTATGGCATTCTATTTTCAGTTTCTATCATAGTCTTTGTTTTTTGAGCTCAAGAAGACTACAGGATAAAGTGGGCTCATGTTTGCAACAATAGCTACGATGGCCAATGTCATGTTACTGCAAAATGTTTCCCTTCTACAACAGAATTAATCCCACAAAACTTTTGAGGTGCTTTAACGAGACAAAGGAGCAGCCACACCAATGCTCCTTAAGTTTAGGAAGTCCCAAATCAAAAAGAAAACAGTTTGTCACCACACTAGGACAAGTATCTGAAAGGTTTGTCGACTGCAGAGTCCTGTATTACTCTCTTCCAACATTCTTTGCGCCTCTTTCTTCAAAACACCACCTCTAACCAACACGTGTTTCGTCAGGCTTCATCACGTGGAGGGTTATTCCCAACCAGTTTAAAATGAGTTGACCTAATGTGTTATTTTGGGATAGGATTTCTAGCCCTGGAGAAGTCAAGGCGACTACCATTAGGAATACTGGTCATAATATGCTCACAAGATCGGTTTTCTTTTAGGGCTCATTTTTTGTTTCCTCGGTTTTGACTCACTGGTGGACACCATAGGGCTCCCTCTCTCCAAGGTAATGCTCAAATGCTATATAGTCCTACAGTTTGTCATTAGGGCAGAGTTTCAGCTGGTGGTTTGCACCTTGCTTAGCGAGGTTCAGTGGTACCTGTGGATGTCAACAGAGGGGAGTGGCACTGACAGAGTTGAATCGTTTATTTACAACCGCTGGCCTTAACAGAGGCATGCCGAGATGGCAGTGATGACGCGGAGTTGTTCATATCAATGTTAAGCCATAGAGAAATGCTCGCCTCTTCATTGATGTCCTCTAGAATTCCAGGCACGAGCTTTGAAGTGCCACCAGACAGAACTAGACTTCGACAGTCCTACTCTGGTCAGTTCCTGGGAGTAAGCTTTGGTCACTGGTGAGTTTGAGTTTGAAATGGTGAGGGTACAACAAGGGAGGGTTACGCTTAACGACCCCATGTGTAAACCCAGTTTGATCAACCGTACACTCAACATTTTTCATATATACTGTGCATGTAATGTATGGGTGTTAAGGTATGTCACTGTATATTTTACATAGAGGGTTGAGTCCATGCAAGGCCATATTTCTTATTCTGCAGGGCAGCATGATGTTTGCCCAAGTTGTCACTGACCGCTCAGAGCCTGCAACACTATTATGGGTGTGACTTTGCAGCTCTTCATCAGAGTTCTGTAACCATATACTGCAAAAGCCAGCAAACGTGTGTGTGTGTCTCTCTCTCTCAGTGTCGCAGGTTACTGTCCCGCCTGGTGGCAGTCTCTCTCCATGGTGGCCACCTAAACTGGTCATCTGAGGTTGCCCAAAATACCTAAGCAAATTCTGGTAAAATGCATCTTAGCTTTGTGAAAATTGTGGGTATTCTAAGCAGTGTTAGGCATCTTTGACATCAAGCTTCCCGCCTTTGGCAGGATGCTGTGCCTGCCATACATAATACAGCCAATCAATGCTCGCATGTTGCTGCAATCCTCAACGTTATGAAAATTATCGCTGGGATAATGGTGGCTCGTGCATAATGGTAGCCATTCTTAGCATCCTGTGGGTATCGTTGTGGGTTCTTCTCAAATTATGGTATGTTGGTTCCCACTCCCGGCATAATGTTGGCTATCTCTGGCATACTATTGGCATCATCGCCATGACAGTTACTACCTATATCTTGTTACCCAATATAAGAAAGGGCATCATATTTGTAGTAGTCTCTCCACGATTTTCTGATTGTCTTTGATCGCTTTTAGTGCCCTGTATTCTATGAAGCTGCTAAACAGTGTCACATCATATATATACGTTCCACCTAAAGCATGTTTTGTACCTTGGTTTCACTAAATTGGCATATATTTGGGGTGAATACTCTCTTCTACAGTGACTCCTGAAATTTCAAAATACTACAGCGCATATTATGTTTACCCTTCCTGGTCGGTCTTCCAGCTTCTCTTGACTCCTTATCGTCAATTGACTTCCAGTCACAAAATTGATTGTCTTTAGAGCTCTTTGTTTGGGCTACAAGACCTTATATCATTCTGGGCTAAACTATTTTCAATACAAGCTCATTCACCAGCCCTCTGCTTGATAACTCAGCTATTTATCAGCCCTTCTTGTTTCATGCATTTGATGTTCTTGTTTTGACACCCACGCCATTTCTGTTTTAGCAGCTAAGCACTAGAACTCTCTTCATATTAGTCTTTAGGCTACCTCTCCTCTGTTTGCCTTCCACAAACAACAGAAAGCCTGACCTTTTTTTTTAAGTAATTATGGCATTGGCTCTAGGTATTACTGTTTGGTGAATAAACTTTCCAGTAAGGCGATGATACGTTGCTGGAGAAATTGCATTACTGGTGTGGAAGTTAAATTACATGTTTTATGTGCAGCGTGCATTTACAACACTCTCATATATGAGAAAAACAGTATAGCTCTAGAAAGTACCATTGTGTGGGGCTAAACTACAGTTTAAAAACATTACGGTGTACATGGCAAGGAAAAGTACATTGCCATTTTGGTAATCCTAATTTTATAAGTGTTGTTGAGTAGTTAGCATGCCCTGACCAAGTTTAAAGTGCAAGGAGTGAAGGTTTCAATATCACAAACTGTAATGTGCCAGTGCATTATGGTCATTGTTGTTTTCATCAGGCGTGAGTGAAATTGAGTTTTTTTTTGGGTGAAATTTCAGAAAATTCAAAAATGTAGTGAAATTACATGAAACTATTACGGTATCTCTCATGACTTTTTTTTTTAAGATGAGCATGCAACTATTGTATAGGAGTATCACAATGTATTGAAAGGAAGCTAGTTCCAGAAGAAAATGACTCTCAGTGAGGCATTATCTATGAAATCCAGTCTCCTGCTGGTATCTCGCAAAGGTACGCATGTGAGGGGGTGTCTCACTTAAAAAAGGTTATCCACAATTTCAGAAATAAAAATTCCTCTAATTTTACCGGTGTATTTAAATTCTTTCCAGGCCTATTTTTCATCTGGTATTACACATCCTTACATTTTTCCTCAATGAAACTCAGTCTGTTTCGAGCTTAAGGGAAGGAATCTAGTCTAGCCATTCTACTTTGTAAGCAGTTAAATATTCACTCAATATCAGTTTGAATTACAATCTGTATTGCAAGGGAACATTTCACCAGATGCATCTCCACTTGCGCTTTGGCAGACAAAACCTGAATTAAATAATGTGTGTTGTGGCCGAACTCCAAAAAAACAGCATCAATGTTTTGGAGCGTTGTGTTCTGTCTTTAATATCCCTTCCTCTCTTCTGGACTCTCAAATCCCTCTGAACCTCTGTGTTGGAAATTTCAATTTCATCTTTTAAAACATAACTATAAGTTTCAGTATCTTAATTGTTAATGCCCCAGGGAATTATGGTCTCTATAAATCCTTCCATCGGCATAAATAACTGATGACTAACAGCAGTTCATAGGACCATGGAGCTTGTTAGCACAAAGGCTGAGAACACATAGAATCTCAAACAGGATCAAAGGGGCATACTATGACCTATTTGGGGCTTCGGATTTAAATAAAACTTATTGCATCTTTGGCATGTTTTTCCTCTGTCTTTATTGCTTCTGACCTCCTGTTTTTGACTGTGTGCTGCATTTCGTCATTGCTGGGTTTAGAACTCTGGGCACTTTACCCCTGCTGATCAGAGCTAAAGTGCAAGTAGCCCCTGTGTCAAATATGATTGTGATTGGTTATCCATGATTGGCATATTCAAGTACTGGTAAGTGCTTAGTAAAGTACACTGTGTGTGCCCAGGGACTGTAAATCAAATGTTACTAGTAGGCCTCCCACGCTGATTGTGCCACCTACATGAGTAGCCCTGTAACCATGTCTCAGACCTACCACTGCAGTGTCTGTGTGTGAAGATTTAAACTACAATGTCAACCTGGTAAGTGCACCCACTTGCCAGGCCCAAACCTTCCCTTTTATCACTTGTAAGGCACCGCTAAGGTAGCCACATGAGCCGGGTACAGTGTATTTTAAAGATAGGACATGTAATGGTGTGTTTTACATGTCCTGATAGTGAAATACTGCTAATTCCATCTGTCACTAGTGCAAGGACTATGGGCCATATGTAGGAAGCCCAATATCGGTCGGTAACGGCCGATTTTCGGTAAAAATCCCGTTACCGACCGGTATTCAGGCTTTTGGTATGTAGGGGGCACATTTCAGGATTCGGTAATATACCGAATCGGTAAAATTACCGAATCGGTAATTTTACCGATTCGGTAAATACCGAATCCTGAAATGAGATGTAGGGGGAGTGTGTGGGTGTTGTGTGGATTCGTTATTTACCACCAACTAAAAGTTGGTGGTAAATGACGAATGGCTTTGAA
The DNA here is from genome assembly GCF_964204655.1 of Triturus cristatus. Classification (NCBI taxonomy): domain Eukaryota; kingdom Metazoa; phylum Chordata; class Amphibia; order Caudata; family Salamandridae; genus Triturus; species Triturus cristatus. The sequence continues at coordinate 267,898,761 of NC_140583.1, read as the reverse complement.
AAAGCATTTTTTTGCACTTAGAAGTGTGCAATGTGGCAGACATACATGCCCTTAGGGCATGTATGTGTGCCACATGTGCACACATGCAGGAATCAGGGATGCAACAGGTTGTCACTGTGACACCCTGCCACCCTTGATTGTGCTCCCCCCATTACCGAATCGGTATTTACCGATTCGGTAATGGTAACTGGCTTCCCATTGATTCCTATGGGCTTACTGGCCCATAGGAATCAATGGGAAGCCAGTTACCATTACCGAATCGGTAAATACCGATTCTAAAATACCGACCCATTCCGAATCGGTAAATATTACCGATGGATTACCTACATAGCATTTACCACTTCATAAATACCGAATCGGTAAAATTCGGTATTTATGAAGTGGTAAATGTTAGGCCACCTACATATGGCCCTAAGTCTCCCAAATGGTAATCATTGGAGCTACCTTGTAACATCCTACACGTGTAACTTCCAATTGGGAAGAGATGCAGATTTGAAGTTTGAGTTCTCTGAACTCACAATTGAAAAATACATCTTTCGGTGAAGTTGGTTTTTTAACTGTGTGTTTGAAAATGCCACTTTTAGAAAGTGCAAAAACAACAATTGACGGACAGAATGCAGAACAATGTCATACATTCACCCCAGTACAGAGATCTGGGCCTAAATCCATCGTTTTTTTGCTCACCATGCCATTCCATTTTGAACCCAGCCATATGCAAATCAGTCTTGACCCTGTGCCTCATGGGAACAGTCCAGCCCGAACTGCCAAGCCAGGTCCTCCCTGGACTGGAACCAAGCATCCTAGGACCGGTTTCGGGGTTTCACCCCTCTTCAGCCAGAATAGCTTGATTCCAGTGGCATGGAGAGCACGGGACTCACGTCTGAGCATACCCGTCCCACTCGGGGTGACAAATGCAAAAACAACAGCAGAGTGGGCTAAAGAACGGTGATGGATTAAACACAGATCAGTTGACTGGGGGTGAGTGCTTGCAATGTTCAACACTCCGTCCATCATTTCCTTTGGTTTTTGCTTTGTTCGCCATAAGTTGGCAGGGTATGCTCAGACTTGAGTCCCTTGCTCACTTTGCCACTGGATTCAAGCAAGCCTGGCTGAAGACGGCTGAAATGCCACAAACCGGTCCTAGGAAGCTTGTTTCCGGTCCAGGGAAGACATGGCTTGGCAGTTCGGGCTGGACTGTTCCAATGAGGCACAGGGTCAGACTGATTTGCATATGGCCATGTCTGAACTGCGGTGGCAGAGTGGGCTAAAGAACGGTGATGGATTAAACCCAGATCAGTTGACTGGGGGTGAGTGCTTGCAATGTTCAACACTCCGTCCATCATTTCCTTTGGTTTTTGCTTTGTTCGCCATAAGTTGGCAGGGTATGCTCAGACTTGAGTCCCTTGCTCACTTTGCCACTGGATTCAAGCAAGCCTGGCTGAAGACGGCTGAAATGCCACAAACCGGTCCTAGGAAGCTTATTTCCGGTCCAGGGAATACATGGCTTGGCAGTTCGGGCTGGACTGTTCCCATGAGGCACAGGGTCAGACTGATTTGCATATGGCCATGTCTGAACTGCGGTGGCAGAGTGGGCTAAAGAACGGTGATGGATTAAACCTAGATCAGTTGACTGGGGGTGAGTGCTTGCAATATTCAACACTCCATGCATCATTTCCTTTGGTTTTTACTTTTAGAAAGTGAGCAGTTTTTTGCTTTACCATTCTGTGCATCTGTCTGCCTGTGGAATCCACGACTGGTTTAGACTGACAGTTGGACTGTTTGTGCATTCACTCTATACAGTCACACAAATGGAGCTGAGGTGTGCCCGGCATATCCTGATGGCCCATCACCAGGCTGATGGGTCTTCCTGAGCTAGAGTGGCAGGAGGAGTTGTCACTGACACCTGAAAAGGGCTGTGCTTGTCGTCACACAAAGCTGTCTCCACCACCCTGTAGTGTGTCCGAAGTCTGGTGATGGAAAAATAGGGCCTGGTGCACTACAAAAGTATACTTTTTAAGTTTGCCTACTTCAAAGGCAGAAACTGGTATAAGTACTGTAGCTGTGATCTCACATTTTTAGAACACTTCAGGACTAAGAGGAGATTCTGTTAAGAAGAGCTGGGGAAGCTGTAGGAGGCGAACTGCCACAATGCTTGTTGCTGTTTTGGGCTGACCTGCTGCTTCTGTCTTGGAGAGTGAAAGGACTGGAGTTTGCTTTTTTGTATCCTGCTTGCCAAGGTTCTCAAAAGGCTTGTGTGTGCTAGCCTCTGTTAAGAAGTCTCCAGGCCATCAAAGACTTCACCTGCAGCCGCTGGAATCCTCTGCTGGGATTTCTGACCTACCAAGTGGTGCCAATTCCAGTTCTGGGCCATTGGCAGTGGATTTGCTGCATAGAAGAGAAGAGAAGAAAATCCATGCATATTGCTTCAGCACCTGTTTTTCCTGATACAGCACCACCGTGTGGCTGAAAAACCAATGCAACACGGCAGTGCGGCCAAAGATTTAACAAAGTGCCTGCTGTCCAACTGAAAGATTGCTGCAGCCCAAGTCCTGTACGCCGTGTCTTGGATGTCGAGATACCTGCTTCGGCTCAGACGTAGGCCCTGCTGTGCAGCTGAAGAATTCGACGCATCACCTGCTCGCAGCTGAAAAATCAATGCAGCATCTGTTTCGCCACTGCTGCCACATCGACTCAGCATGTCCGGATTTCAACGCATCGCACCCATGCGCTAAGTCCTTCGTCTTCGTTACCCTGCAGTAAGGTACTGAGGCCGCATGTCCGAATTTCGATCCATCACCTCCCCTGACAGTAAGGAACCAACGCATCACCTCCCCTGACAGTAAGGAACCGACACATCTCCTTCCATGAGAGTAAGCAAATTGATGCATCAATTTGCTTTTCTGGCATCTCATCTCCCCAGCACCTGATTTTGCCTTTGATTTTGACTCATCCCGGGTAATTTGTGATAAAAGTGACACATCCATAGTTTCCTATGGATGGAACTATTTTGAACATTTTAAAGTGATACATATGCTTGTGTATGTTGGATTTTTGTCACTTTGGTCTTGTTTTTTTTAAGATAAATATTGGTTATTTTTCTAAACTGGTGTGGTGTCCTTTTGTAGTGTTTTCAATGTGTTACTGTGTGTGTTGGTACAAATGCTTTACATATTGCCTCTGATATAAGCCTGACTGCTCTTACCAAGCTACCAAGGGGGTGAGCAGGGGTAATCTTAGCTGTGTAATTCCTTTACCCTGATTAGAAGGAGGGTCCCTACTTGGAAAGGGTAAAAGCCACTGCCAACAAGAGACCCCCATTTCTAACACCTTAACATAAATATTACCCTACTACCAACATTCTTAAGGGCTGTGGAAAAGATAAGCACTGTTATATACAAGTCTGCATACTTTAATTTGCCAAGATTTAGAATTAGAGGCCCACTGTCAATTCAAAATATGTTTTTTTATTTACCCTAGGGTTCACTGTTGAACCGTGAATGTAAATATGAACAATACTCAATTACTGTCACTCTGCCCTTTAAACCTTTGATGCAGCTGCCTCTTCAATGTTTACAGCTTTAGGTATAATTTGATGCCTAGTAAAATAGATTAAAATACTAACATTTTCGAATCCTTAAAGTTTACCGAGCTTGTAGCAGACCAGATATTGAAACCAGCTAATAAATATAGATGGTTTAATCAGTCAAAAAGAGCTCTGTTCATCCCAATGGGAAAATATGTATTTCTGCATCCAGATCCAGGATTTCTGGTTTCCATTGCCACTCAGTTGCTGTTCAAGATCCCCCAATATCAGTTCACCACTCATGATAACTTAGGATCCAAGTTATGATGCCATAATTTATTATCGATCTGTTCGTAATAGGCGTCAAGACGATAAATAAGTTGTGAACATTTATTTGAAACAAAATTCAGAGTATAATGAGTTTCCAAGCTAGCAAGTTAATGTGTGATGTTAATATCACAATGCAGACTAGCTGCTCTTAAATCGTATTCCAGTAGTCAAGGAGTAGTGACCATATACAAAAAAAACCTCTCCTTTAGGGGGGCGTGGCCAAATGCATGACTGATCAGACGTGAATCCGATCGGCTCCGTCCCAGGTCCCGTAGATTTTTTGGCATAAGGCAAGCTTCCAGGCACCCCGACCACCCCACGATGAAGCCAGAATTGGGGTACAGGCAGGGGACTGTCCTGAAGCCCTGAAGTACTCCTGTGATGAGGTGAAGCAGCTCCGGTGAACCGAGTCCATTGGAGTTGAGGGAGAGAAAATGGCGGCTTTCCCTGCGGCGGGCTTCGAGACCCACAATGAGCCCCTGCGACCCCTCTCACTAGATCTGGCTGACGGGACCCGCAGCCACACAAGTGAGGGACTTTGCCGGCTCGGTCATGCGATCCTCTGCCCCCATGGTTGTATCAGAGGCGGCGGGTGGAGACCGCATGGAGAAAGAGGCGGGGAGCCTAAGCCCTCGCACGGCACTGGTGGTGGAGTGTGACCCCTGGGGAGTCTGGCTGGGACATCACGCAGACGCACAGGGCTGAAACTGCTTGGGACTGGGCTCCCTGCATAGGGGCAGTTCTTCACTGAGTAGGCCCTTGATACACGGAGCGGCAGAAACTGTGAGGCTCTCAAACACCATCAGGTGAGTGCTGGGAGTGGGGCCCCCCAAGCAAAGTGGCACATTGTGCACAACAACCGGTTGTAGCACTGAGAGCCACTGCGGTGTGCTGTGGGAGTTGCTGGGCCCCCGGGACTTTGCTTTCTCTTGATGAGAATCATTGGCAGGGGAAAATTGGCGAGCGCTGTGATTTCCATGCTGGAGTGGGGACCTGCAACAGAATTGGGGCCACAAGGGAGATCAAGCACGCCCCATTGAGCAATATGAACTGCCTGATGCCTGACCTTAAGATGGTCGCCTTGGCAAGCACACACTAAAGTGCAATACTAGTGTACAGCATTGATGCGGGGGCAAGCACATGCTACGTAGAGGCCTGCGAGGGGCTTATGCACCAAGCAGCATCCAGTCTGGTGCACAGTCTGGCACACCGATTCACGCGCCACGCAGGGGTAGCGCTCTCCGCGCAACAGTCAGAGGGACCCACTGGGCAGCTCTCCTAGCCTTTACATCTGGATCCGGGGGTGCCCCATGAGAGGGCGGAGAGGCAACGTTGGGATTCCAAACACTTGCAGAGAGTACGCACTGGTTTTGCGTGAAAGGAGGGGTGGCCAGGTGCTGACCCGGGAGCGGGTCCCTCTATGCAACCTAAAAAGGCCCCCAACAACAAGGAATCAAATTACTTCGCCACTGCAGGTGCACGGACGGCCAACAGAAACAATGGCGCTTACTAGAGAGGACCTCATGCTTCGCTTCGGGAGTTCAAAAAGTAGCTCCATGCGGACATTAAAGCTGATATGGATGCCTCCTTTGATTCATTCCGCACAGAGATGCAAGAGAAGCTGGTGACCCTGCAGGCAGATGTAGATTCGGTGGCACATGTACGCTAGAACTCGAAGGGAAATATCAGGAGTTAGCTGATCATATTAAGCCCCTGGAAGAAGGATAAGTGGATCTGCATGGCCAGCTGCGTGCCACCTTACTCAAGTGTGAAGATTTAGAAAATCGCTCCTGCCGCGACAATATTCGAGTCCGCGGATTGGAGGAAGATTGTGAGGGCCCGGATTTGGAGGCATTCATGGTGGGCCTTTTCTCCTCAGCCTTGGGGGAGGACGGCCCTGAAATCCAGTTGGAGAGGGTCCACAGAGTGGGGCCATGGCTTCCTGGAGAGAACCGACGACCTCATGACGTTCTGGTGAAGTTCTGTTCATTCATGGCTGAAGGAACTGGTCCTACAAAAGGCAAAGGTCACCGACAAAATCACCTTCCAGAATGCCACATGCACGGTCTACCAAGATGTGGCTCAGGCCATGCTCCTGCGACGCCAACAATTCCGCCCTATCACTGAATTTCTAAGGGAGCAGAAAATCAGATACAGCTTGACGTATCCCTTTGGGATTACCTTCCAATGGAACAACAAGCATCACCATTGTGCGGAGTTGTCGCAGGCGGCAAACTTACTAGGAATAGAGATCTCCTCAACTACCGGAGCGACATCTTCACGAGACACTGAAGGGGAGCCACAGCGTGGCGCCAGTGGTGGAGAGGCAGAAAGGGGAACAAGAAAACTCCAGACTGAAACCTATAGCCCCAAGGGGAAAGGATCTTCATTCCAGGGGGAACACAACTTCCCCGGACACCTAGTCGTCCATGAAAGGAGAAATGGAGCAGAGAACCTGCATCTAGTGTGACTCTGGGGGTTTCAAGAATGGAGGATCTCAAGATTGGCCCGTTTTCAGAAACCAAGTTATTTTACCCCCCCACACACCGCAGGGGGATAAGCAGTCATTGTTGAGGAGAGATGGATGGTGCAGAAGACTTGCATTCCACAAGACTTTAGGGAACCTATGGTCGGACCAATTTTTGTAGCCCTGGGGCAGGACATCAAAAACTAGGGGCCATTTGAATGGGCTGCAATTGGTAGGAGTGGAGTGCATTGCTGCCTATCACCACTGCGGTAAGGAGAATACAATGGGAGGGTGGTTGGAGCGGTGGACATGAACACACCCAGACAATTATGGGGCCGCCTGAGCGGATAGTCTTGTGAAGCTTCCACAGAGGTGCTCAGAAATGTGATAGCCATAAAGTGCTATATAATTTCCCTATGCATATGCCTTAACAGTTGATGTTGTAGGGGCTAGGGGATGGTAATGGTTGCGTTCCTTGAGGTTGTTTTATTAAGGAGGTTCCCCTCTATGTTGTCCAAGTGGCGGCCCTCCAAGAAACGCAGTTCAAAAAAGCCGAGGAACAACGTCTGAAGCATAAAGCATATCCTCTTATCTTCAGATCCTCTCACTCTTCCAAACAGAATGGGGTGGCACTGCTTTTCCATGCGGGGGTCCCGTTTCAAGTCCAGGACACTGAAGCTGACAAAGCAGGGAGGTAACATTATGGTCAGGGGGGACCTGCGGGGTCGCCAATGCACGTTCGGGCCAACAGGACTTTATACTCTCCTTCCTTATGACCTTGGGGGACTTTGCGCAAGGGGACATTCTCCTAATGGGAGTTTTCAACCTCATTTGGGACCAAGGGCTGAACACAACTCACCCACATAGGGCGGCAGGGGGGATCTTTGGCAAGACACTCAGAGCGCAGCTCCAACTCCTGGGCCTGGTGGATGTGTGGGGGGATGGTAGCCCCACCATGTGCGACTATTCCTTCTTCTCCCATGCCCACAGAACATACTCCTGCATTGACCACATATTTGTGAGCCAATCTATGCTCCCCTCGATACTACAGACACACTTCCATCCGATTTGTTTGTCTGACCATTCCTCTCTCGAGAAGACCCTCACCTGGCCGAACCAATGTCCAAAACATGCGCGCTGGTATTTCTCCAACTTCCTATGCAGGGACAGACTGTTGCGTGATGAATTTAGTCAAACCATTAAAGATTTTTTTGAGCAGAATGACCCCGAGCTTACCCCCCACGCCACCACCTGGGACGCATTCAAAGCGGTAGTCCGGGGTAAGTGCATCTACCCTACTACCCTGAAAACACAGCAGCGACAGGAGCTTCTCATGTTAGAATGTGAACTCCAGTCTGCAGAACTGACACACAAGACTAGCCCCTCGGTTCCGGAGCTACGGAAAGTTACTGCCCTTAAAGGGAAACTGCAGGCTATTTACACTAACAGGGTGGAAAAAAATGTTTACGCTTGCAGGCCAGGGGTTATGAGGGAGGCAACAAAGTGGGGTCCCTTCTCACACGTCAACTATGGGCCAAACAGGAAAGGGAGTACATAGAACTTATCATAGATGACCCGGGTGTTTCATAAAAAAGAGGGGAAAGCGCAAGCTTTGCAGAATTTAACCGTACCCTCTACACCTCAGAACATCCATGGGTGCAGGACCAACAGGGGTACCTAGATTCTTTACACCTCCCACAGATCCCGGCTGCTGTCAATGAGGACTTAGTTCAACCCATTACCCATGAGGAAGTGCAGAAGGCGATTGACGCACTGAAACTGCAGAAAGCCAGATGGCTTTACGGCACATTTTTACCAAACTTTTGCGCCGGAACTTGCCCCCTTTGTAACTACCTTATTCAATGTCATCGCTTCTACACAACAGGTCACCCCCTCTATGGGAGAGGCGTTGTGGCAGTAATACCGGGGAAGGACCCTACAGCCTGTTCATCTTACCACCCGATCGCCCTTTTGAATCTAGACGCCAAGATCTATTCCGCATAGAACCCCTAGTGCATAAAATTAGAGGCAACCCGGACATACGGGGGTACGGTTTGGCTCAGACGATCATAAGATATCGCTCTTTGCCGACAACGTGCTTCTTCCAGTCATTGAGCCATTGACCTCCCTTCCGGCTATTCAGAGGGAGCTTGCCCTGTCTGAGAGGGCGGCGGGATTTAAGATCAACTTGGCCAAATCCTTCTTACTTAATCTGACCCTATCTAAAGAAGAGTGGCGGCAAGTAGAGAGCGTGTCACAATTTCGCTGCACAACTAAGGAGATTACATATTTGGGGGTTAAGCTCACCCCTCGTGTCTCGGATCTCTACAAGGCCAACTTCCCTCCCTTTCTTCGCCGATTAAACATTGACTTGGGCAAGTGGAGTGCTGCATACATCTCTTGGCTGGGCCGGATTAATGCTATTAAGATGAATGGCTTCCCCGCTTGCTTTACCTCTTTCAGGGGCTACGCATTCCAGTGGAAAAAGGTCACTTCAGGGAGCTGCAGCAAATGATCACTAAATTTATCTGGCTGGGGAGGAGGGCCCTCTTGCCTCTTTGCCTGCTCAAGAGGCCACGCAGAGAGGGGGGTCTGGTGCTGCCGGATTTTCCGGGATATTACAGGGCAGCTCAGCTATGTGTAATCACAAAATGGTCGCTGCATGCCTCTGAGAAACATTGGCTTCATATAGATAGACAGATCACCGGTCGAACCATTTGGGATCTACTATGGAAGCTGTTCTGCTTGGGTTTTCGGATCAGGTGGAACCCGCTCAACAGAGCCTTTCTAACCCAAACCAGAACGTTACCCCCTCCCTAGGGCCTTTTTACACCTAAATAACCACATATATATGTACCACCTAGGGACAGGGAATTCCTATTATATATATATATATATATATCAAGACCTCACAGCCTCGCGATCTCAGACAGACCCAGAACTTCCTACCCAGACGGCAGCCACAGTCTCGCGGTCTCAGACAGACCCAGAACCTCCTACCCAGACGGCAGCCACAGTCTCGCGGTCTCAGACAGACCCAGAACCTCCTACCCAGACGGCAGCCACAGTCTCGCGGTCTCAGACAGACCCAGAACTTCCTACCCAGACGGCAGCCACAGTCTCGCGGTCTCAGACAGACCCAGAACTTCCTACCCAGACGGCAGCCACAGTCTCGCGGTCTTAGACAGACCCAGAACTTCCTACCCAGACGGCAGCCACAGTCTCGCGGTCTCAGACAGACCCAGAACTTCCTACCCAAACGGCAGCCACAGTCTCGCAGTCTCAGACCTCACAGCCTCGCGGTCTCAAACAGACCCAGAACTTCCTACCCAGACGGCAGCCACAGTCTCGCGGTCTCAGACAGACCCAGAACTTCCTACCCAGACGGCAGCCACAGTCTCGCGGTCTCAGACAGACCCAGAACTTCCTACCCAGACGGCAGCCTTAGCCTCGCGGTCTCGAACGGACCCAGTACTTCCTACCCAGACGGCAGCCTTAGCACGAGCTCATCCTATTATCACCGCAGTACACGATAGGGGAATCGGGGTTACTATGTATCAGATCACACAAAGACTATTAGTTGAGCACAACCTGTTCTTTAGTTCGAGGGGCTCTTTTCTCCCTCATTCAGTTACCACTTACCTGATCAGGATTAACATCTGTTCATGTCAAGTTGAATCTGACTAGAAGAATAGGCTATCCTCCTATACAAGGATACACAACACATGCTGACTCACAACAAGCTAAATACTTTATTTAATTGCTACATGCACACTCACAGAATACATCATATATACAACCTGCAAGGAAAGTAAAAGGTTAAGTTATACACTTCAATAAAAAGGGGTCGACATCACCTTAGTCGTATGTAGCCTGTGCTCAATGGTCATCTAGGTTCCCTTCTCGTCTGTGCCTCGGCTTCGCCTGGAAGTCACACCTCCGCAGTCGCGGATCTACTCCCTTCTCCCTCTCCGAGTCACTGGAACCTCTTCCTCATCGGCTACTCTCTCCTCTTTAGATTCAAGTTCATCATCTGTCTTCCCTGAAATAAGTAGTAGCTTTTCTGCTAACGGCCAGGTGCCGCCTATGGACTAGAAGCAAGTGCCAATATCTAACTCAGACTTTCACTAATATAGAGGTGCATTCTCTCATGGAAAATTCCAGCTCGAAACCTGCCGCCCACCAAATTCCTGTACCTCCCCGTGCCAAGGACACGTTCCCAGCCGGCCGGCCTGATGTAGTGTCTTCGGCAGGGGAAGAATACACTCCTTCGATAAGGGCCGGCCTGAACCGGTTCTCTCCGAGCGAATAACACCTCATAACTAAAATATCACCCTTCACCTAGAAATGTCCCAAGCTGCCGGGGCAGAAAGAAAGATGGAGTCTCTCCTGTCTGAGGCCTACCAGGCCTGAATTCAGCACGACTCCATGAAATACCCTCACTATAGGGCAGGTTATCCTTAATACTAACGAATCTATCCCCTAGGCTATGTATGTAAGCCCTGATCTATGGGGAGGAGCACAGGATCGTGTCAAAGTGTCTAATAAATAGGCTCTATTCACTACTCTAATCCTTAGACTTGGATGGAAAGAGACTGAAGTCATATTAATCGCTCTACAACACAAGAAGGCCGGGAAAATCGAGCAGTACATTTCACCCTTGACTTCAGTCTATTATACATCCATTAAACAGAACTAACATCGGTGGAAGAATAATATGAAACAAAACTAACTGATCTATGTCTAGTACCGAGTGTACAGAAGTGAAGCAGTGAAGGGATACACTGAATAAAGCAACAGATAGAAATCAAAACAGCGATAGCAATCAAAATGCCACCTAATGTGTGGCGTAACATATGCACGTCCGGTAACCAATTAAAGAGCCAGTCAAACCAGCCCTGATCAATGTGTTTTCTAACTTCATCCGTTAAGTCATGCAACTTATCTAGGTGTGCACGAATGGATTGTGTATGATCAGATAAGTTAAAACAGCAGAGGCCTTCAAAGTCCGAGCAACCATGTCCATGTTTAAGCAAAAGATAATCAATGGCTGCTCTATTTTGCAAAATGGCCCTACGTTCACCCTGGGCGTCCAATAGCAAGTCAGACAAGACTGTAGAAGTATGATTAATAGATTTCACCATCCAGCAAGCCATTTTCCCAATAGATTTGGCATTATAAACCGCCAAAGCAGGAACACCAATAATTGAAACAGCTAGGCTAAGATATTCAGAATTGGAATATAAATGCAAAGATGAGTCACAATCCTCCTGTAACATCATAGTATCTCGAAGCACACGAGAGTTGGCATTTGGATGTGATGAGAACATCAGCAAACTCAGTCTGGTAATGGCACACGGGCCTCCGGAAATGTTTGCAGGGACATATGGCCAGGAAGTGTTACCACATGAGAAAAGCCATCCGGCAGGTAGCAACATCGCACGATAGTGACTGGGAGTAACTACCAAACTATTGCAAGTCATATTGTTCTGGACTGAGACACATGTGGTCGGTGTCCTCTGAAAACACAAAGTCCGTTCGTGAGTTGTGAATGAAGTGGCGCCTCTTAACTTGAGGCGTAGGCATTCAGAAATTGCATTAGGATTACATGTAAGAAAGAAGCATAGGTCACCTCGTGTGATATTATACGTAATTATTTGGGACTGGATGGGGAGTTGCTCATTCGGCAGTTCAGTGCACAAAGGACAATATACATGGGTAGCAAAATCACCCAGGATAATATTCGGACGAGCCTTCGAAACGTTAAAGATACTAATTAAAGTCTCCAGTGAGGCGGGGACAGCAACTAGACAAGTCGCTAGAATGTCATGCACAGATCTCATCGGTGTCAAGCAGAAGTGAGGGGCATCAGTCACTCTCTTGGCCAGTAATGTCCAAAAGTTCGATGACGAATCCCACGCATTGAAGGAACGCAACACTTGGGTTCTCAGTTCATCCCGGGTTGACGGGATCCCTTCTCTCTCGCCGAACCAATCCAAAAGGAGTCCAGTTCCGACACATCCTGCAGCAACAATCCAAAGAATGATCTGAAAAAGAACCAAATACAGGCATTAATCATTCTCGTAAATAACATTTATCAGCTGGGACAGCTTCCCAGCTATCTTTCCCTGGCCTCATAACCAAAATGGTATTGTCCTGACCGGTGGCAATAACCTCTGCTTGTTCAGGGGGATTCTTAGGTGATTGCACCCAAACCCTGGCCCCAGGGTTATCCGTAGAGCCAAAGCCTTTCTGGCCACGTACAGTTAGCAAAGTTGGGGCAGTGCCTTTCAATATCTCGCCACTGAAAACAGGCATAATGAGTAATTGAGCCACTCGGTCAGTGCGGTGTATCAGTAAGTCAATCTCACTGCTATTTAGCAGAAGTACCTTAATCTCTCCCTGATAGTCACTGTCGATGACACCTCCAAGTACCTGGATGCCTTTTACAGCCAGCCCCGATCTAGGGGCGATCAATCCAAAATTCCCAGGTGGTATATGAATACCAACACCAGTAGCAATGATGACCCGATTCTTACTCTCCAGAACGGTGTCATCCATGGCGTGCAAGTCTAAACCTGCCGACCCTGGGGTAGCTCTGCATGGAGTCAGAGCTCCGGGAGTAATTTCCCAATACATCACAGTTTCACTGATTACATTAGGCATAGTCTCAACATTTGGGGGAAACAAACGCATAAGTGGAGATTCAGCATTTAAAAAAGGACGATTATTCAGAATCAATAGTGCTTGTGGTAAAAAGTCTCGCCAGTTTTTATACTTGTCATCTGTTAACTTTCGTAATTGGTCCTTTAACAGGCCATTCAATCTCTCCACCAGGCCCGAGGCCTGCGGGTAGTAGGGTATATGAAATATCCATTCAATATTATTTTCCACACAGAATTCTTGTACCAATCTTCCACGAAAATGGGATGCATTATCAGATTGAATTTGGAATGGCACACCATAATACATCATAATTAATTCTAATGTTTTTATGGTATTCAATTGGGTAGCTTGCTTACATGGAAGAGCTACCAGCAAGCCACTATATGTATCGACAATTGTGCAAACATATTGACAATTCCTACTCATGGGAAGGGGTCCGATGTAATCAATCTGCCAAATTTGAGCGGGCAATTTCCCGCGATGTAAATGGCCTCTAACAATTTGGGGTACCTTACGCTGTCTGATATGTTGACAGACGGGACAATGTAAAATAACATTTTTGATTAGATCCAGGGGAATATAAATTCCTCTATCAGCAGCCCACCTGCTAGTGGCCTTCTCTCCAAAGTGTCCTGCCTTCTGGTGTGCCCATTTCGCCAATCCCGCAATATCAGGATCTTGTCTGTCCACCACTGCCTCAGCAATTTTAGATTTTTCATCTGCAATGTTATGAAAAAATTTGTCAAGGGAGTCTATTGGAGTGTGAGCATCCACATGGAAGATTGTAACAGTACTCTGTGGGAGCATCTCCCAAATCTCTTGCCATAACTCTTTTCCCCACAATTCTTTGGAATGTAACTTCCAATTATGGGAATGCCAAGTTGGCAACCAAACAGCCAGTCCATTGGCAGTTGACCAAGAATCGGTAAAAATATGACATGTACCAGGTAATTCTTGTTTCAAAACTTGGTAAACAGCGTAAAGCTCGGCAAATTGGCTACTCTTCCCTTCACCAGTTGTGCTCAACAGTTTCTGTGTGACCGGATTATAAGACACCGCCTTCCAGTGCCGTGTCGTCCCAATAAACTTCGCCGACCCATCTGTGAACCAAACATGGTTTCTGTCCTCAGCGGACAAATCATCCAAAGGTCTACCCCACTTAACAGGAGACTCCTGTTCTAAAGGTACGGAACACTCACTCTCAGTCTCAGTCGACGGTGCTTGCGCCACTTGCTCATGTAAAGACGCAACTCCTTTCGGGCCCACACGTGCCCTGTCTTGTATGTACCATTTCCATTTAATCACGCTCGCCTCTTGAGCATGCCCAATTCGATGAGTTTTCGGTGAACTCAGAACCCACTGCATAATAGGAATTTCAGGACGCAAGAATATATCATGTCCCAAAGTCAATTGCTCGGTATCCACCAAAGCCCAATAACAAGCAAGTAGCTGTTTCTCAAAGGGTGTATAACGCTCACCAGCATCAGGTAGCTTTTTGGTCCAAAAACCTAACGGTACCTTACTCCTGCCTTGTTTCTGCCACAAACTCCAATTTGCATAAGGGCCTTGCACAGACACATTCAAATCCACATCACCATCACGTACAGGCCATAGATCCATAGCATGTTGAATTGCCTCTTTCGCCAGACTAAATGCATCTTGCTGTTGCTTATCCCATTCAAATGCATTCTTTTTACGTGTAATTCGGTACAAAGGGGCCAATATTTGACTCAAATGAGGAATATGCTGGCGCCAAAAACCAAATAAGCCAATGAAGCTCTGGGCTTCCTTCCTATTCCTCGGAACCGAAAAATCAAGAATCTTCTGTTTAACTTGAGGGATCACCTCGCGGAGTCCCTCATGCCAATTAATACCTAAAAATTTTACAGCTTGGGACGGACCTTGTAATTTATCCGGATTGATCTCCCAACCTTTCTCACGCAGACACTCAATGACTCTATCTAATTGTGTCTGAACATCCTCTTGTGTTTCGCCTTGGATCAAAACATCATCAATATAATGACATATCTGAATTTTGGGATGAACTGGTACCTCAGCCAAATGTTCTGCCACCAGCCGGTGACAAATCGTAGGACTATGCACATAGCCCTGAGGAAGACTTCTAAACGTCATCTGACACCCGTTCCACGTAAAACTGAACTGTTCCTGACACTCAGGGGCAATTGGAATAGAAAAGAAAGCATTAGCAATATCGATGGACGCATACCATGTACCTGGATGTGTTTGGATTCTTTCAATCAGGGTAATAACATCCGGTACTGCAACAGTCAAAGAGGGCGTGTGTTTGTTCAATTCTCGATAATC
This sequence comes from Triturus cristatus, assembly GCF_964204655.1. Classification (NCBI taxonomy): domain Eukaryota; kingdom Metazoa; phylum Chordata; class Amphibia; order Caudata; family Salamandridae; genus Triturus; species Triturus cristatus. The sequence goes on along the minus strand of NC_140583.1, from coordinate 267,883,450 downwards.
AACAGTCATGCGCCAAGAATTATCACTCTTACGCACCGGCCAAACAGGATTATTCCAAGCAGAAGTAACTGGAGTTATAACACCTGCATCAACCAACTCCTGAATGGTGGTACTAATCTCTTCATGACCACCCGGAATACGATACCGCTTCTGACAAACCACTTTGGTCGCCTGGGGAACTTGTATGGGGGCATCCTTAAACGACCAACCTGTATAGGTCTGGACGAGATATAATGCGTCGTTCCAAATTGGTAACACCCATCATCAAGATGCAACGTCATTCCCTTCAAAATATCAATTCCAATTATGAATTCTAAGAGTGGCACCACTAATACAGAATATTCCTTTCTAGGGATTCTACCTATTCTCATTTCAAGCAAAGTTTGAACTGCAGGGGTTTCTTTTCCTCCTAATCCGGTAATAGTAAAAGGCTGCCCTGTAAACTTCTTTGATTTTCCATGAATAAGAGTGGCCTCCGCTCCTGTATCAACTAATGCTCGGGCCCTTTGGATATTACGATGTCTCCAATAAATATCAATATCTACATAGGGTCTATTATCTCTATGAGCCCATCTGTGTACCGGAGCTTGACCTATTTCCTAGTCATTCTTACTGCATTCTGTGTACCAGGACAAATCAGGATAAAGACTCTCACGTTTCTTAGGTATCGGTACCTCCTGTTCATATCCATTCCCCGTACGGAACGGATTCAAGTCTTCAGTATTATACCGTGGGTTACGATCAACCAAGCTGTGACGATTCTCTCTCCTCCTCAACTCAGGAGATTGATCCCTATCATCTCTACGCCTGCTGTAAGCATGATCATTTCTCCCCCTTTCCTTTTCCCCCTCTCTCTCCCTGTCCCGCTCTCGACGGGGGGACAGATCACGTACAGGACACCGATCATCACGACGATCAGAGCGCCCACGGCGATCGTCATCACCGCTACCATCAGAACAACCACGATCACACTCAGTCGTTCGAACACGCCAGGTACCCTCCTTCCGATCCAAGCCCCGTTTGCGAAACAACTCCCACAAATGAGCAGTAGTCTCACCATCAATGTCCTCCCGACGTACACCATCAGCCAAAAGACCAGTAAAGATATCACGTCTAGTAAATTTATATTCACCAGGAGTACGAGTGTCAGACCGGGGCTGACGTTCAGGTTTAAACCACTCACCCAACTCACCGAGTTGGCGCACCGATTCCAACACCGTAGATAGCACATTACCAGTCTGGTTAATCAACAAAGTCATCATGACCTGCTTGTAGGCGACAGGAGAAGAGCGAATGATACGATTCCGCACAGAAGAAGTCAACATCCCATCAAGCAACCTGTCAGCAGTGCCCAGAAAAATAGCCGTTTTCATCACTTCCTCCTTAAGACGTTGCGCAGCATCACGCAAGGTATACCACGGCTTGTCATTGACAGGCCAGTCAGATTCAGTAGGATACTTCAAATTACAACCCTCAGTCGCCAATTGGAGCAAAGAAATTTGACCACCACCATTATAGTTACGAAAATGATCTTGCACAGTAGAATCCAAACTCAAAGAACAAAATTTCAAACAGTCGCCAGTATCCAGCATAATACCGGCAGCGCCCAGTTCATAAAGGCGCACCATCCATGTGAGCAAGGCCTCACCAGTCCGCTGCCGAAAGCGCTGCAAAATATCACTAATTTCTTTTTTTTTTTTTTTTTTTTTGAAACCGTTTATTACAATCTCGAATATATACAGGTATGGGCCTACAACCTTCCGGCCGGCCGCTAAAGTGACAGCAATTAGTGACATATATACAATAAGGCACTTGGCGTTACAGAGACACTAAAGCAGGAGGTATCAACAACGTGGGCCACATGACTCTGAGCCCACAATACGGTTTCGTTTTACACAACACTAACAACATAAAACCACACCCGCAAGGCAACCCGAGAGCAAGAGTGACAACATATGCTCCTCAAATGGGGGGACCCCAACCATATGCTAAAATCGAAGGAGGGGAAGGGAAATAGGTCCGGGACTGGGAAAACACTGTGCCCGGGATTGGGGGAGGGGTTCATCTAGGGGGACGGAGCTGGTGAAGCGGGAGGCAACAATGGCGGCTCGCAAATACCCCCGCGGTAGGCGTTCCAGGGGCCCCACACCTTCAGCCACGCCCCAGGCTTACCCCGCGCCACATACACAACCTTCTCTCGGAACATGCACCAATCCATGTGTTCTTTCCAGGCCGATACTGCCGGGGGCCTCTGGGATCCCCACAGTTGAGCGATGTCACGTTTAGCGATCATATAACCCAGCGTCACCCATCGCGTCTGTGGAACCGAGTAGTCGGTTGGTTCCCACACATTCAGCAGGCATCTCCTTGCTTCAGGCACCAGCACAACATGCGTAACCGCTCGCAGGACCTCATGCACACCACGCCAGAATCGCTCCACCCTCGGACATTCCCACAGAATATGTAAAAAAGTCGCCAATGCACCGCACCCACGCCTACACAGTCCATCCTCGGCATAGCCCATACGCAGAAGCCCTGGCCCCGTCATGTACACCCGGTGAAGTATCTTAAGCTGGACGAAGCGAAGGCGAGCCGGGATGGCCACCTCCTTCGGGGAGGCCACCGCGGAAATCCAGTCCTCGTCGTCCAGCTCCAACCCATCGGCAACCCAAGCCTCGCGGAGCCCAGTCAGTAAGCCCGAGCGGTCATTAATCAACTTCTTGTAGATGAGGGAGATCGTGCTGTCCGGAACGTGGCCATCTAGCACTCTATCCTCCAGTGGGGAGGACTCCGGGATGGCGGCCACGTCTGGGAAGACTGAACCCAGAGCGTGACGGACCTGCAGGTATCGAAAGTATTCACTGCCCTGCAGCTGAAACTCCGCCTGCAGTGTCTCAAATGTTTTGAATCCTCCCCTCGTCCAGAGGTCCCCCACTGTACTAATGCCTATCGTGTCCCACCTATCGAAGCCCTTCGAGGTCCATAGGGAGCCCAACCTTTCAGACGCATACAACGGTGACGCCCGGGTCAAACGGTCCTTCCATCCCATAGCTGCATTGGCCGCGTGCCATACTCGCACCATGACACGCGTGGGTCCCGTAAGGCGGGAATCGGGCACGCTAGTATAGAGCGCTCGATTATAATCGCCACCGGGCAGGAGCATCTTGTCCATTTCAAATGCCGGGTTTAAGGCGGGCCCGTAAAGGCCATGATTAATTGCAGCTAATTGGGAGGCCCAGTAATACCGCTTAATATCCGGGAGGGCAATCCCTCCGTCATACCACGGGAGCGTCAACTTTGCCAGGGCTATACGCGGCCTCCCGTCCCAGAACAGGCGGCGCTGCAAACTCTCCACCTCACGGAAGTAACGCGCCGGGACCAGATCCATCGAGTTCTGGAGAGCATACAAAAAGCGCGGCAAGGACATCATCTTGAACAATGCCGCCCGGCCGAGCGGTGAAAGCGGCAAGCGCCGCCAGCGCGCGACGTCCTCCTTCAAGCGCTGAAGGGGGGGAAGCAAATTCCGCTCGTAGCGGGCCACCGGGTCCAGCGTAATATAGACGCCCAGGTAACGAAACCCCTGCGAGGCAATCTGGATCGAGCAGCCCCGCGGGAGAACAGGAGCCTCCCCGGAAAGAACATAGATACAGGATTTAGCCCAGTTGATGACAAGACCTGAGTTACGGCCGAAGGAGCGCAGAACATCGACCAGGACAATCAGTGATTTACGCGGGGAGGCTAAGTACAACAGGATGTCGTCGGCGTAGAGGGACACGCGGTCCTCATACTCAGGGGTCCAACGGAGACCACGGATAGAAGGGTGCCACCGCAGCCACTCCGCCAGGGGTTCCAAGGCCAGTGCAAACAGGAGCGGTGACAGGGGGCAACCCTGTCGCGTGCCCCGTCCCAGCACGAATGGGGCCGAGACTCGACCATTCACCACCACCTGCGCCAATGGGTCAGAGTACAACAATTTGACCCTGCTGATGAATCCCGGGCCAAATCCAAATTTCGCCAACATCGCCCAGATGTACGGCCACTCGAGCGTGTCGAACGCCATGGTGGCGTCCAAGGACGCCAAGATGGCCGGCTCCCGCACGAATGGAACACGCGGGAGCACCCCGTGCAAGCGCCGCAAGTTAAGAGCCGTGTTGCGATGGGGAATGAAGCCGGACTGGTCTTGGTGGACCAGATCGCCCACCACGCCGACCAGCCGGTTGGCAAGCACCTTGGCGAGGATTTTAGGCTCCGCATTCAAGAGCGAGATCGGCCGATAGGATGTAACACGGTCTCGCGGTCTCCCCTCCTTGTGGATAACCACGATGGTAGCTAGACGTTGGTCCGGCGGGAGGGAGCCCTGCGAGTGGGCCGCAAGGAACATCGCACGGAGGTGAGGTGCCAGTACATCCGGTCGCAGCTTATACAATTCGATAGGAAGGCCGTTCGGGCCCATGGCCTTGCCCGAGGCGACCGAGCGTATGGCGAGGGCGATTTCATCCGAGGTGGGAGCGGCATCCAACGAATCCCTGTCCTCCACTGAAAGCGAGGGCAGCGCGATGTCCCGCAGCAGGGCATGGGAGTCCTCCTCCGAGCAGGGAGAGACCGGAGAATATACCTCGCGGAAATAATCCGCGAAGCAAGAAACAATGCCTTCCGGCTCAGTAATTCGTACACCATCCATCCTCTCAATCAGCGGGACCACACGACTAGCTCTCTCCTTCTTATCCAACCACGCAATCAGTTTGCCAGCCTTATCACCCACATCATACAGTCGCCCCTGTTGCTCTCTGCTAAGGCCCCTGGCCGCCTCCGTGACGAGGGCCCTATAGGCCGCCTGTTTAAGGTGTAGAACATGCAGCGCCGCGTCAGTCACCCCACTCCCCAGATCCCCCTCCAATTCAGTAATTTCGGCCTCCACCCGGGTCACCTCCTCCTGTGCGCGTCTGCGGGCATGGGAGATAAAGGAGAGGGCCTCCCCTCTGAGAACTGTTTTAAAGGCTTCCCACAGGGAGATAGCCGACGGAACGGACCCCACATTCTCCTCAAAATACCGTTGCAATGATTTAATCAGGTCAGCGCGAATAGTGGGGCCACGCAGGTACCAAGCATTGATTGGGGCTACCCTGCCCTCTCCCCTCGGGAAGACACCCAAGTGCAACAGGAGCGGGGAATGATCTGAAATACCCCGCGCCAGATGGCGCACCTCTCCCACCCTCCCAGCATAGGCCGCAGGGACAAGGACATAATCAAGCCGCGAGAGGCTACCATGGGCACCCGAATGGAAGGTGTACTGCAGCTGGGTGGGATGCTTTAAACGCCAGCAGTCCACCAATCCCAGTGTGTCCAAAAGGCCCGCTAACCACGCCTGTGCCCGGGGGAGGTCCCTAGGGGGATGACGATCCATAGTCCCAGAAGCCACCGCATTGAAATCCCCCCCAACCACCAGAAGCCCCCCCGGTAGGTCAAGAAGGAGGCGTCCCAGATCTGCAAAGGTGGTGGACTGTAGCCCCGGTGGGACGTACACAGAGACAAAGACAACTACCCTGCCCTCCATCCTCCCCACCAAGACAGTGTAGCGTCCCCTCTCATCATGGCGCACCTCGTCTATTTCTAGCGGGAGCGAGGTCTTGATCATGATGCCCACCCCCCGCGAGCCTGATGTGAAGCCCGAGTGGGCCACCAAGCGAAAGCCACGGCGATTCATGGCACAAAAGGAGTTACCAATAAGGTGTGTCTCCTGCAGAAAGACCACATCAGGCGAAATCCGTTTCAAATACTGCAGGACCACACCCCGCTTGATCCTATCACCCAGTCCGTTAACATTCCAGGACAACAAAGTCAAATCCCTACCCCCCATCACATAACGAAGCCATCATTTGTCCCCCCCAGAGCATCTCAAAAACAACAATACAATAACGGGTTTGCCTTGCGGTAGAAACGAACCACACCCCACCCCAACCCACCCAACCCAACAGAACTCCCCCCACCCTGCACCCCTGCATGAGCCCAAACAGCCCCCCCAAAGTGCAGTGTGCCTGTCGCCCCATAGATAAGAAAACTAACTAGTCCCCCAGAGGAGGAGGGAGATCCCCCAAGAGACCCCACACGACCTCCACAGGAGGGGAACTTACCCTAACAGTCAATAGTGACAACAACGCAGTCCAGAGCAAGGCCTACCATTAGTCCCTCAGTCCTGATCCGGCGGGCCCTCCCCACCAACCGCACCCCCCCCACCCCCCCGGTCCCGATCTCCGGGCAAAGTGTCTAGCCAGTCCCCGGCCACATCGGGTCGATCAAAAAAGTGCGTGTGGCCATCCACCTCCACTCTCAGCTTAGCTGGAAAAAGCATCGCATATTTGAGATTCAGGTCCCTTAGGCGACGTTTAACACCGAGAAAGCTCAGTCTCTGCTTTTGGACTGCCGGAGTGAAGTCAGGATAGAAATTGATGTCCATATTGTCAAGTTTGACCGGCCCTTGTAGCCTGGAAGTCTGTAGGATAGCGTCTCTGTCCCGAAAATTGAAGATCCGGGCGATGAGAGGCCTCGGAGGGGCTCCAACCTTAGGCCTACCCCCGGGGACCCTGTGGGCACGCTCCACCCCAAAGAATTTACTCAGCCCCCGAGGCTGGAGATGGGTGAGAACCAGGTCCTCAACAAATAGATCCGCTGCCTCCGCCTCGCGTCCCTCCGGCACCCCGATAATGTGGACGTTGTTCCTCCGGGCCCGACCCTCGGAATCCTCCAGCCGACGATTCATAGGGCGCTCGCCTGGCCAAGCCTGCGCACCTCTTGTTGGAGGGCCGCTACGTCCGTTGTGAGGCCCGTGGTAGAGTGGGCCAAAGAGTCGACCCGGTCGTTGGTTTTAGACAAATCAGCCCTCACGAGGCCCACATCCACGAGGACCGAGTCAATCTTCTGCGCCAGAGTGTCGAAGCGCTGGTCCACCGAGGCCTTCATCTCGGCGATGGCACCCATGACGTCTCGGAGGGTCAGGTCCGTGGGCAGAGCGGAAGCATCAGTCGGGCCCTCGGGGGACCTACGCGGCGCCTCTGGGGATCCCTTCTGGAGGGTGTAGCGGTCCATACTGTTGGATTGCTGGGCCGCGCCACGGCGGGTCGATTTTATCTTAGCCCGATCGCCATCTTGTTTTGTGGACATGGTTTCAATCCCCAAGACGAGTCAATCTCCTCAAGAAACGGGGGGCCGACAATCCAGTTCAAGGGGTCCAGGGGGGAGCGACCACCGCTCCGCAGGACGGACCGCAGCTGGCGGACCGGCAGGGCACCCCAGCGAGACCACACCACCGCACACCGCCCCGCAACCCAACCTCGCCTGGCAGCAAGGAGGGCGCAAAAGCGAAAGTGAAAGTGCGGGGTACGCGAGTCACCCAGCCTTGCCCGCCGCTGTTGTTCACTTTGTGTCCGGATCGCCCCACAACTCCAGTACGGGGGGCCGGTGTGGAGAAGGCCGCAAACCTCAATCGATGCTCCTGACGGTGTCCGAGGTCCGATTTAAAAACGGAAAACGGGCGTCACCTCTGCTCGGGCTCACAAATACAGTCCCCTCATCTGGGACAGGATTATGTCAGGATTTATGCAGGAGGTCGCGGAGGTCCTCGGGAGCCTCGCACCTACGCGGCCATCTTGGTTGCGCGCTAGGCTCCTCCTCTATCACTAATTTCTTGTTGAGTAAAATCTTCTAAACAGTCCAAAGAAACACCCTGCGGAGCATTAGGAGATTGCTGCAACTTCCGACGAAAAACCGGATGCGCAGAGACCACGGGACGAGCATCACAAGGAGCCCGAGCAGTACTAGTAGAGGGACAATCAGTGTAAGAAGCATCGATCCCGCCCGAAGAACGAGCATAATCACGGGGTGCACCATCAGAGGTGCGAGAAGCAGACTTACATTCATGACGGGAACGAGAAAACTCGTGCGTAACAGACTCCTCACCCGAGGAACAAGAGGTACTCGAGTCCCAGATATTACCATCCCATTCATCAGGATTCCAATCTAGTCCAGCTTTCGCCACGACCAGACGCACCTTACGCGTCGAAACTCGACCACGCCTGTTCTTGTACTTATAACGAGCAATCCGCACAGCCGCCCTTTCGGCAACCGTTTGGTAAGTGTCAAGTTTGTCAGAAAGCAACTTATTTTGACATCGCAGTAGAGTATTAGAATTCTGAATCTCAACAAAGTGTGCCTCCACATCCTTAAGAGAGATCTGTAATTTCAACAATCTCTCATGCAGAATCCGATACGCAGACAGAATAACCCAACCTCTGCGCCCCAAAGCGGGAACCTCCTCACCCTTCAATACAGGTGCCGTCTGCAAACAAGTAATCACATCAGCCGGTTCCGCCGACTCCAAAGAAGAGTTCCAATTTTCACTCAGACCAGTAGAGTCAGCCCATTCACGGGCTAAGGCTCCATAAGGCGTTGAATCCCATCCGGGAATATCAACGGACAATTTAAGAGTAGATTTAGATTTCTTAGAAAACATCGCGAAAAAAGAAAGAAAAAGAAACGCAGAGAAAAGAAAGGAAGAGAGAAAGAGAGAGAGGAAAAAAAAACTATACACGCAAATATATAAAAAAGAATGCAAAGAAAACCACGCACACACCGAAAGCAAACATAAGACAAACAAAACGCACACAGGTTTTGTAAACAGTTCGTGACGCCAAATGTTCTGCTTGGGTTTTCGGATCAGGTGGAACCCGCTCAACAGAGCCTTTCTAACCCAAACCAGAACGTTACCCCCTCCCTAGGGCCTTTTTACACCTAAATAACCACATATATATGTACCACCTAGGGACAGGGAATTCCTATTATATATATATATATATATATATCAAGACCTCACAGCCTCGCGATCTCAGACAGACCCAGAACTTCCTACCCAGACGGCAGCCACAGTCTCGCGGTCTCAGACAGACCCAGAACCTCCTACCCAGACGGCAGCCACAGTCTCGCGGTCTCAGACAGACCCAGAACCTCCTACCCAGACGGCAGCCACAGTCTCGCGGTCTCAGACAGACCCAGAACTTCCTACCCAGACGGCAGCCACAGTCTCGCGGTCTCAGACAGACCCAGAACTTCCTACCCAGACGGCAGCCACAGTCTCGCGGTCTTAGACAGACCCAGAACTTCCTACCCAGACGGCAGCCACAGTCTCGCGGTCTCAGACAGACCCAGAACTTCCTACCCAAACGGCAGCCACAGTCTCGCAGTCTCAGACCTCACAGCCTCGCGGTCTCAAACAGACCCAGAACTTCCTACCCAGACGGCAGCCACAGTCTCGCGGTCTCAGACAGACCCAGAACTTCCTACCCAGACGGCAGCCACAGTCTCGCGGTCTCAGACAGACCCAGAACTTCCTACCCAGACGGCAGCCTTAGCCTCGCGGTCTCGAACGGACCCAGTACTTCCTACCCAGACGGCAGCCTTAGCACGAGCTCATCCTATTATCACCGCAGTACACGATAGGGGAATCGGGGTTACTATGTATCAGATCACACAAAGACTATTAGTTGAGCACAACCTGTTCTTTAGTTCGAGGGGCTCTTTTCTCCCTCATTCAGTTACCACTTACCTGATCAGGATTAACATCTGTTCATGTCAAGATGAATCTGACTAGAAGAATAGGCTATCCTCCTATACAAGGATACACAACACATGCTGACTCACAACAAGCTAAATACTTTATTTAATTGCTACATGCACACTCACAGAATACATCATATATACAACCTGCAAGGAAAGTAAAAGGTTAAGTTATACACTTCAATAAAAAGGGGTCGACATCACCTTAGTCGTATGTAGCCTGTGCTCAATGGTCATCTAGGTTCCCTTCTCGTCTGTGCCTCGGCTTCGCCTGGAAGTCACACCTCCGCAGTCGCGGATCTACTCCCTTCTCCCTCTCCGAGTCACTGGAACCTCTTCCTCATCGGCTACTCTCTCCTCTTTAGATTCAAGTTCATCATCTGTCTTCCCTGAAATAAGTAGTAGCTTTTCTGCTAACGGCCAGGTGCCGCCTATGGACTAGAAGCAAGTGCCAATATCTAACTCAGACTTTCACTAATATAGAGGTGCATTCTCTCATGGAAAATTCCAGCTGGAAACCTGCGGCCCACCAAATTCCTGTACCTCCCCGTGCCAAGGACACGTTCCCAGCCGGCCGGCCTGATGTAGTGTCTTCGGCAGGGGAAGAATACACTTCTTCGATAAGGGCCGGCCTGAACCGGTTCTCTCCGAGCGAATAACACCTCATAACTAAAATATCACCCTTCACCTAGAAATGTCCCAAGCTGCCGGGGCAGAAAGAAAGATGGAGTCTCTCCTGTCTGAGGCCTACCAGGCCTGAATTCAGCACGACTCCATGAAATACCCTCACTATAGGGCAGGTTATCCTTAATACTAACGAATCTATCCCCTAGGCTATGTATGTAAGCCCTGATCTATGGGGAGGAGCACAGGATCGTGTCAAAGTGTCTAATAAATAGGCTCTATTCACTACTCTAATCCTTAGACTTGGATGGAAAGAGACTGAAGTCATATTAATCTCTCTACAACACAAGAAGGCCGGGAAAATCGAGCAGTACAGAAGCCCAAGCATGACAGACCGCCTAATGCCCACATCAGTACACCCACATCCAACACACTGCGGGTATGGCACACTCTCACTAGGAGGTTGCGGCTGACCACCTTCCCATCATCCTACACGCCCATACATTTTAATGCTGCTTTCCCCCCTGCACTCCACGAGGGGTCCTTCGAAGCATGGCAAGAGGGAGTCTGTCTCACGAATTCCCACCTGTTTCACAAAGGTGAGATTCTTACCTTTCAAGAATGCAGGAAACACTGACCACCAAAGAGGAGTTCCACTATTTGCAGCTTAAACATTGGGTGCAGCAACCCCTGGTGCGGCTGGCCACCACCAGGGACCTGCTACCCATAGAGATGTTCGCCCAATCGGGATCCACCTCCAAGGGTTGCATCTCCTTTCTGTACGCGCTCATACAAGCCCTAAGCCCCAGGTCGACCCCGCAATATAAACGATTTTGGGATGCACTTTTGGGTAATCCTGTAGCGGACAAGCAGTGGGAGCGGTTACATAACGAAATAGCGAAATTCAACCGCTCGATGTATCTGAAGGAGGCGCACTACAAAATCATGTATGACTGGTACTTATATCCCCAGAAACTACACAAGATCTTTCCCACCACTTTGGATAGGTGTTGGCGGAGTTGTGGGCTTTTGGGCGACTTTCGTCATATCTGGTGCGACTGCCCCTCCATCCAGCCTTTCTGGAAAGAGATCCTGTCCCAAATCAAACTCATGTTAGGCTACCCTATTCCTCATACTCTGGACCACACCTTGCTGGGGGTAAGAGACTGTGATGGAGACTCCCACCCTCGGGTCATGCAGCCCTTACTCACCCTGCCCGGGTTATCACCCCTACGCCGCTCTCCCTTCCAGGGCGCGCGATCCAGAGTTTCCACCAAAGCGTCCGTGACAACAGGAACCCCGCCCCTCTCTCTATTGCAGAAATTAATCCCGACCGAAGACCCGCCGGAAGGGATACCTCCTGAACCCGGAAGTCCCTCCTCCAAGTTCCCAGCAGGAGACAGAAAAGACGGAAGGCGAGAGACAGAAGGCGTCGGAGGATCGTGGCAGGAGATTTCGGCTGGAGGTGCGACGGAAGGAGAGGACGGGAGTGGCGAACCTGAAGAGTGGTCTGAAGACTGGTGGAGTCCCCCGGAGGTGGCTGAAGAGCGGCCGTAACTCGGAGGAGAGTTACGGCGGAGCCCGTAAGTACCAGCTTCCTTCGATAGAATAACATAGTTAACCCGTATGTACAGTAGTTCCCCTGTATATATACTCCCTCTATATTAGGCACACCATTGCACCCTGATAGGAGCCCTTTGTAGATATTGTACAGCATCTTGCACTGTGTATATAGTAGCCCACACAACCCTTTTCCGAGCACCCCTCTTTTCTCAGAACATCCATCCTTCCTCCTCCCCTTCCCTTTTTCCTCACGGTCTCTTTCGCCTTTATCACCCCTGGCTGCGGTAACGGGCATAGAGCTCCAGCAGGACTAACGGCTCCCTCTGTTTGTTTCTCTTACTGCCCTCCGAGGAGCCCATCCAACCTCATCCCTACGGCAGACGGCGAAGACCTGGAAGTCAGGGGAGCCCCATCGACGTCGACCGCGACAGAAGAATCCAACACTGATTTTCCTCCTGTTCGGACCTGTCTCAGTGTACTCTCCTATTGCACGCAGTGCCTAGGCACAATAAAAGAACAATATTGCACACTATATCCGGCCTCCTTGCCTGTTTTTCCAGCCCGCCGACTCCCCACGCTCACAGTTGGTGTCAGAAGTGGGATTGCCTGGAAGCATGGAGGCCGTGATGAAGAAAATGGCCGAATCTCAGGAACAATTGGGGAAACTAATGGAGCGTTTCTTGAAGACAGCCGAAGATGACCGAGGCCAGCTCCACGATGTAATACGGGGACAGGGGGACACCCATGAACAAGCCATGGGGAAACTGACCTCGGTGCTAGAGCATCAGAGACCCACAGCCTCCCTGCCTTCAGTGGTTCTCCAAAAGTACGTACCAGGGGAGGACCCAGATTTCTTTTTTACTAACTTTGAAAGATTGGCACGGCTGCCTCGTGGCCTGTCGACCGTTGGGGTCACTACCTGGGGCCCTTGTTGACCGGAGACTTGCAGGCGGCATATCAACAGGCAAACGTACAGGGTAATACCCCTTATGCGGACATCAAGAAATGCATCCTTGAACGGTTGGGCATTGATAACGAAACCTATCGCGTGAAGTTACGTCAGATCAAGGAAGGGCCACAGGAAACCCCCAGAGCGCTATCTTTCAGAATCAAAGACCTGACAAATCGATGGTTGAGACCGGATATCTCTACCAAGGAGGACATCTTAGAAAAAATATACTTGGAACAATTCCTGATGTCGTTACACCCCGGCACTCAAAGGTGGGTGCGACAACATGCCCGTCTTACCCTGGAAACCGCAGTGGAAATTTCGAGTGCCTATAGTCGGGCACAGGAGATACAACGAAGCAAGGAAGAGCATTCCCATAAACCCCATCCCTCCATAAGCCTCCGACCTCCCCGCCCTTCTCTTCAGAGACGACCTGAACCCTCTCCTCTGGTTCCATACCCTCTGCTGTCCCGACCTATCAACCCCGGACCCCAGTGCTACAGTTGTGGGGGTTTTGGTCACATTGCTCGGGTATGCCCCCACAAGGAGGAACCCATGGAGGTGGGACTTGCCCGGAACTATGTGTGCTCGGTCCCAGGTATGGCACCTCCGTCGTTCCACTGTCCGGTGAACATCGATGGGCAACCGCTTATGGCTTTGGCTGACTCTGGGTATCGACAGAGCGTTATCCGGCCTCAGATCCTGCCGAAACCTGTGGGCCATACGTCTAGTATGGTCGCCATTCTGTGCGTTCATGGAGACACAAAAAGATACCCAACCACACGTGTACAAGTCCAACATCCCAAAGATCCCGGAACCACCCTTAACGTTGGTCTTGTTCCTACTCTCCCGGTAGAGGCCATTCTGGGAAGCGACTATTCTGGCCTACCCGGGCTTCTACAGGACACAACCGATTCCCTGACCCACTGGTGGGGAGAAGCCCCTTTCCCTCAGGGGCCATCCTCCCCTGGGAAGGAACCCAAAACCCCGAAAACCAAGACACAAAAAAGGAAGGAGAAAAGAGAGTACGCTGGTGTTTTCCCAGTGGTCCCGGACGAACACCCGTGGCAAACCGACAGAGAATTCAGGGCAGCACAGCAAGAGGACCCCGTTCTGCAGGAAGCTTGGGCCAAGGCCTTAGACCACGAGGATCCCCTTATCATAGGTCCTTATTTCTATAAGAAACATGGGTTGTTATATCGGAAGGGAGGGATCCAACAAAAACCCCAACTTCTCATACCTGGCCCCTTCCGAGAGAAGGTCCTGTTTCTTGCCCACAGCCACCTCTTGGGTGGTCATTTTGGAGATGAAAAAACCAGCCAAGCGATTTTAGAGAGATTCTATTGGCCCGGGGTACACCAACACATCAAAACATATTGCAGGGAGTGCCCGGTGTGTCAAAAACATAGTAGATACCGGCCCCCTCGGGTACCCCTACAGCCCCTTCCTCTTATTGACGTCCCGTTCAGTAGGGTAGGGATGGACATCATAGGGCCCTTGATACCCTCTCGAAGCGGCTGTCGATACGCCCTCGTTATCGTGGACTACGCCACCCGCTTCCCCGAAGCCCTTCCGCTGCGACAACCCACTACCCAGAACGTTGCCAAAGCCCTCATCTCTGTGTTCTCTAGGGTGGGATTTCCTCGGGAGATCCTGACTCATCAGGGCACTCCTTTCGTCTCAGCCCTGATGAAACAAGTCTGCTCCCAATTGGGGATTAAACAGATACGTACCTCGGCGTATCACCCACAAACCGATGGGTTAGTGGAGCGATACAACACCACATTGAAACAATCCCTAAAGAAATTGTTGGGTTTAGAAGCGAAAAGGTGGGAGGAAATGTTACCCCTTGCCTTATTCGCAATCCGTTGTAAGACCCAGAGCAGCACGGGTTATTCACCCTACGAATTGCTGTATGGCCGACCCCCTCGGTCCCTATTGGATATGGCCCAAGAAGCCTGGGAAACAGAACCAGACCGCACTCGTCCCCTCCCAGAATACATAGAGAACCTAAAATCCCACTTATCTCTAATAAGGGACATCGTACACCAGAATCTAGCACAGGCCCAAGAGAAACAGAAGGACCAATACGATAGGGGCACAAAAAAACGGGTCTTCTCCATAGGGGATCTAGTTCTCTTGATGATGCCATCTTCCGATCAAAAACTCTTAGGGCAGTGGCAGGGTCCCTATACAATTCTTCGACAAGTAACCCCTGTCACCTATGAAGTAACCATGGATCCCACAAGGGGTACCACGCAGATATATCATGTCAACTTGCTGAAAAAATGGGAAGGTCCCCGTCCAGTCCTATCCATCTCTGTTGATCAAGAAGCTCTCTCCTTTTCCCCTTGCATAGACCCCGTCCTACCCGCACAACAGTGTCGTGAGCTACAGCATCGCCTCTATTCCTTACGTCAGGTGTTTTCTTCTTCACCCGGTCGTACCACCATCACCGAACATGCCATACAAACGGTTCCTGGGAAGGTGGTCCGACAAAGGCCGTATAGGGTTCCTGAAGCCCGCAGGGCGATTTTACACCAGGAAATAGAACAAATGTTAAAAACGGGCATTATAGAACTCTCGGTAAGTGACTGGAACTCTCCAATAGTACTCGTACCCAAACCTGACGGATCTGTTAGATTTTGCATCGACTTCCGGGAAGTCAATAAAATCTCTTCCTTTGACACCTATCCATTGCCCCGTGTCGATGAGATGGTCGAACGCATAGGGAAAGACCAGTACATTTCCACCTTAGACCCCTGTAAGGGGTATTGGCAGATACCCCTCAGAGAAGAAGACCGAAGGAAAACAGCGTTTTCGACCCCGAAAGGATTGTATCAGTTCCTCGTCCTCCCGTTTGGCCTCCATGGCGCACCCGCCACCTTTCAACGAGCCATGAATCACATATTACGGACCCACACCCAGTACGCAAGAGCGTATCTAGATGATATAGTCATTTATAGCGATAACTGGCCACAACACTTGGAACACCTCCACAATGTCATCACCTCCCTGGGTTCTTACGGTTTTACCATTAACCCTGCCAAAACCACCCTAGCGGCTCAGACAGTAAAATATTTGGGTTACCTTCTGGGTGAGGGCCTAATCCGACCCCAGAGAAGTAAAACCGAAGCAATACATTCTCTCCCGTTTCCCCAGACCAGAAAAGACCTTCGCGCATTCCTGGGACTCCTTGGATACTATCGGAGATTTGTGCCTAACTTCTCCCAAAGGGCAGCCCCGCTCACTGACCTGTTAAAAAAATCCACAAAAACCAAGACCATCCTTCAAAACCCGACGCCCTCCTTATGGCATGCATTTTCCGACCTCATAAATGCCCTGACCTCCAGTCCTGTGTTAGTGAGCCCGGATTACTCACAACCGTTCCTACTCCAGACGGATGCTTCAGAACAGGGACTGGGGGCGGTACTATCACAAAAAGACCCCGCTGAGAACGAAAAACCCATCCTCTACCTCAGCAGGAAATTATTCCCACGAGAAAAAAACTATGCCGTTGTGGAGAAGGAAGCCCTGGCAATCAAGTGGGCTGCGGAAAGCCTTCGATACTACCTCGAAGGGCGAGACTTTACTATCTTCACCGATCATGCCCCCCTTGAGTGGATGGCTCGGAACAAAGGACACAATGACGTGTCCTACGCTGGTTTTTGTCGCTCCAACCCTACCGCTTCACCACGGTACATCGAAAAGGCATAGAACAGGGCAATGCAGACTTCCTCTCCCGCTACCCAATGGCCACACCCGGTACACGAAAGACAGCTAGGGGAAGGGAATGTGACGGAGACTCCCACCCTCGGTCATGCAGCCCTTACTCACCCTGCCCGGGTTATCACCCCTACGCCGCTCTCCCTTCCAGGGCGCGCGATCCAGAGTTTCCACCAAAGTGTCCGTGACAACAGGAACCCCGCCCCTCTCTCTATTGCAGAAACCAATCCCGACCGAAGACCTGCCGGAAGGGATACCTCCTGAACCCGGAAGTCCCTCCTCCAAGTTCCCAGCCGGAGACAGAAAAGACGGAAGGCGAGAGACAGAAGGCGTCGGAGGATCGTGGCAAGAGATTTCGGCTGGAGGTGCGACGGAAGGAGAGGACGGGAGTGGCGAACCTGAAGAGTGGTCTGAAGACTGGTGGAGTCCCCCGGAGGAGGCTGAAGAGCGTCCGTAACTCGGAGGAGAGTTACGGTGGAGCCCGTAAGTACCAGCTTCCTTCGATAGAATAACATAGTTAACCCGTATGTACAGTAGTTCCCCTGTATATATACTCCCTCTATATTAGGCACACCATTGCACCCTGATAGGAGCCCTTTGTAGATATTGTACAGCATCTTGCATTGTGTATATAGTAGCCCACACGACCCTTTTCCGAGCACCCCTCTTTTCTCAGAACATCCATCCTTCCTCCTCCCCTTCCCTTTTTCCTCACGGTCTCTTTCGCCTTTATCACCCCTGGTTGCGGTAACGGGCATAGAGCTCCAGCAGGACTATCGGCTCCCTCTGTTTTCTCTTACTGCCCTCCGAGGAGCCAATCCAACCTCATCCCTACGGCAGACGGCGAAGACCTGGAAGTCAGGGGAGCCCCATCGACGTCGACCGCGACAGAAGAATCCAACACCTATTGTCCTCCTGTTCGGACCTGTCTCAGTGTACTCTCCTATTGCACGCAGTGCCTAGGCACAATAAAAGAACAATATTACACACTATATCCGGCCTCCTTGCCTGCTTTTCCAGCCCGCCGACTCCCCACGCTCACAGAGACCCTATCCTGAAACGCCAAACGCAGAGTGATAGGTCTGTCATGTGGCTTTGCCTAGGGGCAGCTAAAATTGCAGTAGCTGCCGCATGGAAAAAACAAAAGGCACCATCATTAACCCAATGGCATGCAAGGCTGTGGAGGGTGCTAGCTCTGGAGCGTATGGCCGACATAGTGGATGATACTATAAAAGGGTTCGAATACATATAGTCCCGACTGGTGAGTTACTTATCAGAAGGCCTCCCGTTGACAGCAAGCGGTCCATGACTAAGGGCCCTTAACCTGTTCCATATATAATGTTATAGCAGTACAGCTGGCAGTTTGCAGCTAGGACGATGCCTTACTATGGGCCCAGGCGCCCAGCCCTCATGATCACCTCCTTATCATTTGAACCATGACATCAATGTTGTGTTGGTATTTTAGGTATATTAAGTTTCCTTTCTATGTTCCTCTTTCTAGAGGGTGGATTGACGGAATATCGTAGATAATCAAATGCAACAGATTGCACGTGTAAATCTTAAAATGGCTTTTTTTTAGGCCACTGAACTCGTGACCAAGCTGTAACCTACATACATTCTCTGTAACTCGTGGCCTACTTTGATAATTATTACTTGTGTACTGCATTCCTGTATCAATCTCTAAATTCAATAAACAGAATTTGAAACAAAAAAACTCTCCTTTAATTAATATAACCTAGAACAATTATAACGATACCTGTATTTATTTCTGCTAGTGAGCATAAGCCAAGGGGCCGTTGTCTAGATAGGATGAGCTGCAAGACACGAAGGAATATTTCCTAATAATTTTGATGACTAAGAAAGTATACACCATGGGGCACTTTCCATATGTGTCTGTAAATATAAAAATAACTACTGCGATAGTGAGTGGAATGACCAGCGAACGTTGTGTTAAAAATCAAGTAAAAGACTGATTTAAAATTTTGTATAGAACAAACATTACCAGAAAAAGAAAGTGCTTGGTTATGAAGTGAATGAACTATTTCAACGAAAGATACCAACACTGGTAACAGACACTGGTCATAAAGTAAAAAAAAAAAAAATCATAGGATAATATTAAGAAATACGCAAGAATATATGACTGCAGTGATTTGCGAGAAGATACCCGTTAGCTTCGGGGCACAGCACACTGGTTAGCAGGTGGCAGCTTATTGCAAATTACGAGTCCTTTGGTAGATCAGAGTACTAAAATTCAGGAGTTCTAAATCATCCACTTTCTACACCATTGCCCTTTGTAATGTATTAACATTCAAGAATGTACCATGCCCTAAGGGCATGTATGTGCGCCACATGGCACTTTGAAAAATGCAAAAAGTGCATTTTTCAAAGAAATTGCAAATTACCACCAACCTGAATTTGGTGGTAATTTGCGATTCCTTAAGCAAAAATCGCATAACTTGGGTGCTTCCTACATTGCATTTAAGGAATCGCAATTTGGAATTCCTTAAATGCATTTGCAAAATAGGGAATCGCAAATTTTGAGATTCCTTATTTTGCGAGTGGGTTTTTGTGTACTACATTGCACACTGCCTAAATTGCGATCGCAAACGGTGAAATTCTGCGAATTTCAGCGTTTGAGATCGCAATTAGGCTTCATACATATGGCCCATAGTCACTTATAGTCAGGTGGGTTAGAATGTGTTGCAATAACAATAATAGTTAGGCCAAGCAAAAGTGTCAACACAAATAAGCCAAACACCAGAAAAGATGGATTCTACTCACAAAGGCTGAGAACCAATGAGGGCTTCTGCTGCTGGATGACACCTGCAAGAAAGGGACACAGTGAGAACACATCAGGCAACCTCTTAGGATACACCTCACATTTCCCATCAATAGCTATGTCAGTAGTATGTACCCTCCCTGTAAGCAGGTCTTTGAAAAGACAACCCATGAACTGGATGGGGTGGGATTTTCACTTGAGGAAGGCTGTTGCTCCGGTTTATTCGTTATTAATAATAAAAGCACTACATACAGCTATATTGGTAACTTCTAACCACTGCAAGGAACAGATTTTACTACTAGCCAATTCACCGAATTTTAGCAGGAGTATTTTTTTCACCGAACTTTGACATATCCTTGCTGAACCTAACATTTTCCTCCTGGACAGTTCCCTTAGTGGAACAGGTGGGAGGCCTGCTTAGCAGAGAAAACAAAACCTCGTGCTTGGCAGTGAATACACTGATGTGTGTTACAAATGGAGAGTCTATTAGTGGGGAAATAATTGAGCAACTGATTGACAAGTTAGTTGATAGAGTGTGAGGGGCTGGGTCAGTGACTGAATATTTCAGTAATTAATTGGGGCATATGTACAAATAAATGAGGTAGCGAGCGGCTGGATATTTAAGATCGCAAGATAAAGAATGTGTGACTAAATAAAGTTTGAATAACCCAATTGGCATATTTATTATTACTGTATTATCAACTATCTTGTAAATTTGCTTCCCACTTCACCCAAATTCAATTCATCAAACAGTGGTAGCAAGGTTCAAGTTTCCAATTTCCATTGGAATGCTCCCTTCCCCTCTTCCTGTCATCACCCCCAGTTTTCACCGCTCTTTGCACCCCTTTAACTTCAAACAACACTCTCCTCTTCTTCCTTTCATCCTTACTCCCACACCTCACACTTTGTCCTGACCTTAATTCATGGTCATCCCATGTTCTCCTTCCATACACTTCAGTTCTCCATTCCCAGCACTTCCCATTTGTATTCTTTTCTCCCTGCTATCACCATCCGCAGGCCCCCGTTCTCTTGCCCTCCCTTCCCAATCACTCCCATCAAACTGAGCTATAACGGCTCCAGCTTCTGATGGCCTGTGGGCCGTGGAAACATACTTTTTATATGCAACAAAGTACGAGCCATTTCTAAAACGTGCATGCCTTCACTTACATCTTCTCTTAGTTATTGATAGTAATAATAATTATTATCCTAACCAATTAACATAATACATTTCAGTTGAGCCAGAGAACATGGCTAAAGCATCAGTGTGAAGGAAAATCACATTAACTGCGCCTGAATTTCATTTAAGAATCTGTCAATCCGATTTGGCTGAAATGTGATGAGTAATAGTCCAGAATCTTCCTAAGCACATTCTTTTTTTCAAAAATGTATAACTGAAAGAGTACAAGTTCCATTTATAGAAACTCTAAAACTTAGCACATTGCATTTGCCCAAAAGCAAAGAGGGTGACTTTTGTTTCAACCAATCTGCTTTCATAAGAAATTCTGCTAAGGTCAAAATATGTTGTCAAATAAATGGCAGTTCACCAATCAAAGAAAAAAACGAAGGAATGAGCTGCACACTAACCAGAATCTAGTGCTACCAAGCAGTATGACTAAAGAATGACTGCATATTATTGGGGGATCACTCCTCGAATGAAAACAACGAAACATCCAGAAGTACTGCTGGTTAGACAAAAGGGTCACTAATCCCGGATAATATCTGGCAGAACTAAAAAGGGAAAATAGCTTTTGTGATCGTCTTGGAAATGTGCTCTACTGGAGGGATGCTCGAGATCTGTTTGCAGCAGGTTGATTACTTTGGTCTTGCTACTCAACTACTCTATCACAAACTTCCCTAAAAGGTGGGGACTACCGGAATATCAGAGGTCCTCTCAATTACAGGGGCTTCATAATAGTTTTACATTGACATGATTTGCTGGTAAGCCTATGCAGCATATCTCGCTTCCCCCTCCGGGGCAATGGGTCCATGCACTCATCTGGCTGACAATCTGGCTACCGCAAGATCGACAATTTCAACGACACCCTGCTGTGTCTAATCCAAGAAAACTGTGAATAAATTCAATGTGGATCTTCAGTAGTCTACGTACAAAAGTAGGGTAGCTGCTCCTAAAGAAAAGAGTAAAAGAGGGATGGTTGGAATAGTCTTTGGTCAGGGAAATCTTCCTTATCGGAAGATCGAGCCCTCACACACCCAAATGGGTATCATGCTTCATCATGGAGCTTTGCTCCTCGTGGGGCCGGCGCTGCAAAGCCCCACAGGCCCCACAAGAGGGCTCTTTATCAGAGATCTTCTTTATTTGCTATTATGATGAGTGACGGAATGGGAAGGTAGGGTAGTGCGTATAGTCAGATGTGTTTTAAATCTACCATTTGGTTTTTATAGAGTGGTCCCCTTGGCAGGGATAAAAATTCAAGTGTGAGTTTTGTCAGTGGGATATTAGTAACTATGACAGCCTCACAGTGTATCTACTGAGGTCGACATGTTTCAAGCATGAGTGCTCCAGAAGGTATCTCTGGCATTTCTTCAAGACCGAAAAGTAATATATCCCTACCCTAAATCAAAATGGGATATGTGACTGGGGTTACAATGATTTTTAGAAAAACCGAAAAATCTTCTATACTATTCTACTTGTATCTTGAATCATTAGCTAGATCTCAAATTCCAACCCTGCTGGTGTATTGGGAAATGTGCCTGTGACGGCGAGCGACCCCCTGACCATCACTACAACGGCAGCGACCGACCCAACATGGCCGCCGTTGACACTCCCGGAAGTACAGACAGCGGACTAGTTGCCTTTCCGGAAGAGGCGGGTGTTTCCGCTATAAGAGACTGGCCGGAGTGGACGAAAGGGCGGAAGGCGGCGGAATCGAGAATCGAGGCGAAAGAAGAGTGG
The DNA here is from genome assembly GCF_964204655.1 of Triturus cristatus. NCBI lineage: Eukaryota > Metazoa > Chordata > Amphibia > Caudata > Salamandridae > Triturus > Triturus cristatus. Next base: position 267,861,289 of record NC_140583.1, on the reverse strand, counting down.
AGGGCGAACAACGACCAGGAAGAAGAGTGGAGAGCGAACGGTGACCAGGAACAAGAGTGGAGAGCGAACGGTGACCAGGAAGAAGAGTGGAGAGCGAACGGTGATCAGGAGGAAGAGCGGAGCGCGAGCGGCGAGGAGAGCGGAGAACGGGGACGGAGGATTGAAAAGGACGAAGAGTGGAGAGCGAACGGCGAGGAGGAGAACGACTGCTCGTGGAGCACTGCCCCTGAGATCGCAGCTCTCCCAAGAAGTGAGGAGACTGGGTCTCCCATCACCACGGCCCCGGAGGGTCGTGGCAGCAGGCAAGTGCCGAGCGGGTATTCCGGGTTCTTTAAGGGGCTGTGGTGACGCATGAAGGGCACCCACGAACAGTCACACATTGTCCCTTCACCTTAGGCACCTAAGCACGGACGACAGGGCCCTGGTGACGGTCGGCACTACCTTCCCCCCCCCTATGTTAACCAATATCCAGACTATACTGTAGTCTAAGCCTGGTTTCTTTTCTTTCTTTTATCCCTCCCTTTATGTGCCTAAACCCACGAGTACCTGTGAGAAGATACTGGGGGACACGGAAGAGGCCCAAGTGACAGAATCAGCCAGAGAGAACCTAGTGATAAGGAGATCCTGCGACAGTCTATGGAGCCATCTACCTATGTGGTGTTAACATATGGACCTTTCTAGTAATAAAAGAAAGCTAAAACAGCTCAAACTTAACTGCGTGAACAGTACTTGTCCGACAGAGAGAGGGAGGGTGGAAGCTCACCACGAGGGAAATACCACAAAGTGGTGTCAGAAGTGGGATTTTCTCTGTCTAGAAAAAGATAGGACCCCAACATGGAGACCATAGTTACCCAGTTGGCAGAAGGGCAACGCCATCTGCAGCTTGTGTTCGAAGAACAGGCCAAACAAGCACAGCGGGACAGAGAGGTTCTGCAGACTGCCGTAAAAGAACAAGCAGCCCTCCTAACTGCCAACCAACAAGTACAAGATACCGCAATTCAACGCCTTACAGACACTATAGCAAGTGCCAGGGTACACCCAAACGTCCCGGGTTCGGTGCTGCAGAAGTTTCAGCCAGGAGACGACCCTGATTATTTTTTTCTGAACTTTGAGAGGGTGGCTTCTACGGCCGCGTGGCCACCAGAACGATGGGGACAATATATCGCGCCCCTCTTATCGGGAGAGCTACAGGCTGCTTATCAAGCCGCCAACCCAGCCAGGGTCACCAGTTACGCAGATGTCAAACGGGCTATCCCGGAACGGTTGGGTTGTGACCAGGAATATTATAGGTCCCGGTTCCGAAAAGAGAAATGGACTGTAGGCGACAATCCGAGGGCCCTGTATTACCGTATACGTTATTTGGGCAATCGGTGGTTGCAACCCACCACCACCTCCGTTGACGAGCTCACCGAAAAAGTATACCTAGAACAGTACCTTGAAGCCCTACCCTATACTACGAGAGCATGGGTCAAACAACACCCCAACCTCTCTGTTACGGTGGCCGTGGACCTCGCCTGTGCCTACCACCGATCCCCCGAGTTCAAAGCTCCTCCGCACAGACCCCATGTAGGACCCCCAAAGCCCCCAAGTAAACCAATCACACCCCACTTAGAACAGAGAGGTCAAGTGTTCCCTCGGGCCCCGGTCAAAACTACTCCCTCCGGACAAGTCCCGTCAGGACCCCAGTGTTTCCACTGTGCTGAATGGGGACACATAGCCCGGCACTGTCCTTCCCGACCTCCCCCACAAGAGGCTATGGAAGTGGGGTATACTAGTTACAGGAACAGCCCCTGACCGATATAGAAAAAGGGTACATATAAATGGAAAACCTGTTCTCGCTTTTTTAGACACAGGGTGTCATCACACTGTAGTAGACAACGCTCTAGTACGCGGCTCCCAGTATATAGGTAACTAATGTATACAGGTGACTTGCGTCCACGGCGAGAAGAAATTGTATCCCTTAGCCGAGGTCCTCCTAGATATAGAAATGGAAACCCTGTTACGGAGGGTGGGGGTGGTGTCGGCCCTCCCTGAATCAGTCTTACTGGGAACGGACCTCCCTAGATTTCATGACTACCTACAAACATCCGCCCTTTCCCCAACCCCGGTAACATGGCTACGTGATGCCCCTTTTCACAGTGAAGAGTTACAGGAAGCCTCCCCTAAGACCCCAAAATCACGAAGGGAAAAAAGGAATGACCGGATCAGGTATCTATCAACCAAAGCTGTCTTAGCCTCCCCTATCTTTGCCTCCTCAGACTTATCCCCAGGAACAGGACGGAGCTTCAGAGCAGCCCAAAAGGACGATACCACCTTACAAAATGCTTGGGAGCAGGTCCAGGAAGAACTACCAGACAAGGTAGGACCCTTCTTTTGTGTAAAAAGGGGGTTGTTGTACAGAATGTCACTGGAAGGGGGTAAACGAAAGGAACAGTTGTTAGTCCTGCGTCCCTTCAGAGAACAGGTACTAGCTTTAGCCCACAGCCAAACTGGGGGTGGGCACTACGGTAAAGAGCACACGCTAAGGTACCTATTACCCAAGTTTTATTGGCCAGGAGTCTACCAAGAAGTAGCCAGGTACTGTGCGGCTTGTCCCCGCTGTCAATTGATTAACATCCCTTCTATACCTAAAGCCCCGCTCCACCCCTACCCATAATAGATGTGCCATTTCAAAGGTAGGGATGGATCTGGTAGGCCCCCTGATCCCGTCTACTCGGGGACACCAGTACATTTTAGTGTTGGTAGATTACGCAACAAGATATCCAGAAGCCATACCTCTGTCGTCCATAACGACTACAGCGGTTGCCCATGCTATGGTCTCGTTCTTCTCCCGTGTAGGGTTCCCCCTCGAACTGTTAACCGATCAAGGAACCCCGTTCATGTCCCGACTAATGAAGCAGGTGTGTGATATTCTCAAAGTTAGACAAATACGCACATCAGTTTACCACCCTCAAACGGATGGACTGGTGGAACATTATAATCGAACCATAAAAACCATCCTGAGGAAAAGCATAGACAAAGCAGGAAGGGATTGGGACCGACAGCTGCCTCTCGTTATGTTTGCTATCAGGACACACGCACAAAAATCCACAGGGTTCTCACCGTTCGAACTATTGTTCGGAAGAAGTCCACGAACTCTCTTAGATATGGCCGTAGAACAGTGGACCGAGGACGAGGACGAAGGAAAACCCCTACTTCAATACTCTGCCTCACTGAAGGACACTTTATCCTCCCTATGGGAGGACGTCCACTCCAATATGGAAAGTGCACATAGCCGACAGAAAAAACAGTACGATCGACATGTGCATCTTCGGGAATTTTCTCCTGGGGACCTGGTACTTATCCTCTTACCAACATCAGAGAAAAAACTCCTAGCCACGTGGCAAGGTCCCTACAAAATAGTGAATAAAGTAACCCCTGTCACCTACCGGATAGCCGTACCACACAAAAAGGACATAGGTCAAATATACCACATAAACCTCCTTAAGGCATGGGAAGAATCCCCAGCCCAAACCTCGGTCCCGGAAACAACCGTCCAACATATCACAGTGAGTAGGCCACTTGAAGTAATCCTCCCACCCCAAGACCAGAAAGAAAACCGCCCCTAAAGCTGGGACCCCAACTGACTGAGACCCAAAGAGACCAAATGCTAATACTATGTGCAAAGTATTCCTCTGTCCTGTCAGGGATCCCAGGAAGAACGACATTAGTACAACATGACATAATCACCAACACTAAGCAACCCATTAAACTACGACCCTATCGCATCCCCGAGGCCAGAAGACAAGCAGTAGACCAAGAAATTCAAGACATGCTAAAGGCGGATATAATTGAGCCCTCTAATAGCGCTTGGTCTTCTCCAGTAGTCCTAGTCCCAAAGCCCGATGGCAGTATTCATTTTTGCATTGATTTCCGCCAAGTAAACTCGGTGTCCAAATTTGATGCTTATCCCATGCCAAGAGTAGACGAGCTAATCGAGCGTTTAGGAGGGGCCAGAGTAATGACCACCATCAACCTAACGAAAGGTTATTGGCAAATTCCACTCTCACCAGCAGCCAAAGAGAAAACGGCCTTCTCAACCCTCTCAGGCTTATATCAGTTTAAAGTGCTGCCCTTTAGCCTACACGGGGCCCCTGCTACCTTTCAGCGGTTGATGGATGCCATCTTAACCCAACATCGACACTTCGCTGTTGCCTATCTAGACGACATCGCAGTGTATAGCCCGAACTGGAATACCCATCTCATTCATCTAGAGGCTGTCCTACAAACATTAGAGAAGGCCGGTATTACGCTCAATCCAAAGAAAACTACGTTCGGTACCAACCATATAGAGTACCTGGGTTACGATATTCGTGATGGCTGCATAAGACCACAAATCAACAAAGTAAAGGCTATTGCAAACCTACCCCGACCCTCTGATAGGAAAGATGTTCGCTCCTTCCTTGGGCTAGTAGGATATTATAGGAGATTCATGCCCCAGTTCTCTGAACTCGCAAGCCCCCTTTCCGACCTCCTCACAAAAGCCCATAGTGGAAAACGCATACCGTGGTTCACACCACAAGAAGAAAGCTTCCAACGCTTAAAAAGAACTCTTTGTTCTGCCCCCGTCCTTCTATGTCCGGACTTCCAGAAAACCTTTGTACTCCAAACCGACGCTTCAGGGAGGGGCCTTGGAGCAGTGTTATCTCAACCAGATGACTCCGGTGACTTACGCCCCATCCTATATCTTAGTAGGAAGATGTACCCCAGGGAAACCAAATATGCCACAATCGAAAAAGAATGCCTTGCTCTTAAATGGGCGATGGAAGCCCTACAGTATTACCTCTTGGGACGCCCCTTCCTGTTATTAACCGACCATGCTCCTCTCACCTGGCTTTCTCTACACAAAGACTCCAACCCCAAGGTCTTACGGTGGTTTCTTTCTTTACAGCCCTTCTCCTTCGAAACAATTCACATGCCTGGTAAACTCCAAACAAATGTGGACTATCTTTCCAGGGTTCCGGTTCTCCAATGGCCCGAACGTCCATTCCCGGGGGAAAAGCAGTGTGACAGAGAGCGACCCCCTGACCATCACTACAACGGCGGCGACCGACCCAATATGGCCGCCGTCGACACTCCCGGAAGTACAGACAGCGGACTAGTTGCCTTTCCGGAAGAGGCGGGTGTTTCCGCTATAAGAGACTGGCCGGAGTGGACGAAAGGGCGGAAGGCGGCGGAATCGAGAATCGAGGCGGAAGAAGAGTGGAGGGGAAAGATAGTCCACATTTGTTTGGAGTTTACCAGGCATGTGAATTGTTTCGAAGGAGAAGGGCTGTAAAGAAAGAAACCACCGTAAGACCTTGGGGAAGAAGAGTGGAGAGCGAACGGTGACCAGGAAGAAGAGTGGAGAGCGAACGGTGACCAGGAAGAAGAGTGGAGAGCGAACGGTGATCAGGAGGAAGAGCGGAGCGCGAGCAGCGAGGAGAGCGGAGAACGGGGACGGAGGATTGAAAAGGACGAAGAGTGGAGAGCGAACGGCGAGGAGGAGAACGACCGCTCGTGGAGCACTGCCCCTGAGATCGCGGCTCTCCCAAGAAGTGAGGAGACTGGGTCCCCCATCACCACGGCCCCGGAGGGTTGTGGCAGCAGGCAAGTGCCGAGCGGGTATTCCGGGTTCTTTAAGGGGCTTTGGGGACGCATGAAGGGCACCCACGAACAGTCACACATTGTCCCTTCACCTTAGGCACCTAAGCACGGACGACAGGGCCCTGGTGACGGTCGGCACTACCTTCCCCCCCCTATGTTAACCAATATCCAGACTATACCGTAGTCTAAGCCTGGTTTCTTTTCTTTCTTTTATCCCTCCCTTTATGTGCCTAAACCCACGAGTACCTGTGAGAAGATACTGGGGTACACGGAAGAGGCCCAAGTGACAGAATCAGCCAGAGAGAACCTAGTGATAAGGAGATCCTGCGACAGTCTATGGAGCCATCTACCTATGTGGTGTTAACATATGGACCTTTATAGTAATAAAAGAAAGCTAAAACAGCTCAACTTAACTGCGTGAACAGTACTTGTCCGACAGAGAGAGGGAGGGTGGAAGCTCACCACGAGGGAAATACCACAGTGCCTTAGATCAAGACAGTGAACCGCGTTTTAACTGCGGCTCAATGTGGTCCCATGCAGATATGAATTTGTGACCTACACCTCTCTGCCCATCTGTAGGTAGAATTTGAAATCTAACTAGTGATTCAACATACACCTAGGTATAGTGAATTTTTAGCCCTGCTGATCCAGAAGTGCAGGAGGCCTATAAACTTTGTGATTTTAGATGGACCCACTGATCTATCTGGGCAAGTGCATTGCCATATCACAGAAAACTACATGTGGAAACATCTGCTCAGCCTCAGCTTGACCTGAAAGATGCGTGACTGAACAGGCCCCCTTTCCAGCAGCATATTGTCTTCCAGGTGAAGGAGGAGGGGCTTCTCCGTAGCAGGGTGGTGCCGAACAGCCAACCTGCAGTGAAAAAGTGCAGTGGGCACCACCATTTAATTTTACTTTCTGTGCCTTAGTCATCTTGTTCATATGTGAAGAGTGTAAAGAAAACGGAGAGTGTGAGGCCTGTGTCATACCAGTGAGTGGGGCTTGCACAGTCTGTCCACAGGTCACCTAAAGAGTGTCCGTGAGGGCTGATACCCTTGTTTTAACTCACATTGATTAATTTCACTATAAGTTGTTTTTATTTTTCATTTAACAAAGTGTTTCATGTCCTAGCGAATGCTGTCAAATTAGATGGCTAAAAACACTTCTGTCATGGCTAGAGGAAGGCAGAGACAATGGACGAACAGGGAGAGAGCACCCAAAGGTCTGGCTTGGTTCTAAGAGCACGAACCGAACCATGAAAATATCTGGCTTGGAAATCATGCAAAAACATTGTGTAAAATATAGTCAAGTCTGTAGGAAAGTGCCCCTTTTTGCATGGTCAACCCTTAGCTTTTTGCCTGATATATGCTGCACTTTGACTGAGTGTGCCCTGGGCCCCTTGCCAATCAGGTTTCCAGGGCCTGTATTTGTTGCCAAAACTGTACCATTGTTCCCACTATTGTCACACCTCCGGCCCACTTATAAGTCCATTGTAGAAGATACCAGTGGAATCAAGGGCCTTGTGACCAGAGAGGGTCCCTTAGGGACACAGCATGTATTGTGCCAACCAAATGAACCATACACCAAACACATACACCCTACCATTGCACACTATGTGTTGTGGTGTAGCTAAACTAAAAGAGTTGACATTGCACACCTTCCTGGGTGCTATGCCTACACACCACTGCCTGTGGCTAGGTAAGTCAACCCTTCGGCAGGCCCTACAGCCCTAAGGCAAGGTGTACTATACCACAGGTGAGGGCGTAGCTGCATGAGCAAAATGCCCATACAGTGTCTGAGTCCATTCTTAGACACTGAAAGTGCAGTGAAGCTATTTTGAGTACCTGGGCTAGGAGTTTGTCAACACAAACTCCACAGCTCTATGATGGTTTAACTGAAGACCGAGAAGTTTGGTATTAAAATTGTCAGCATATTAAACCCACACTGATGCCAGGGATAGTTATATTAAAAAATGAACTCAGAGGGCATCTTAGAGATGTCCCCTGAAACAGGAGTAGCTTCTAATGTATCAACTGACCAGTCCCTGCCAGCCAGCCACCACTAGACAGATTTCTGACCTCATGGGATGAGAGCCTTAGTGCACTCGGAGGTCAGAAACAAAGCCTTCTCTGGGTGGAGGTACTTCACACCTCCCTCTTGCAGGAGCAGCAGCACTTGGCGGTGAGCTTCAAAGGCTCTCACCTAGTGTTATGCTGATTTGGGCAGCTTCAATTAGTGGAGATGCCTGCCCCCCTGTTCCAGACTCACTTTTTGGCAGCAGGACAGGCGTGAAAATTAATGAGCAGAGTATGAGTGTCCACCTTGGCCTACCACACCCCGAGGGTGGCCAGGAGCTGAGGTGAAACCATCTCCTCAAAATTCTCCATCTTGGTTTGGAGAATTTGGCCCAATAGGAATAGGGATGCGTCCCTCTCCTCATAGGAAGGGGGTACCTAAAGGGTGTAGGCACAGTAGGGGACAGTATCCATTGGCTACTGCCATCCAACCTCAGTAACGCCCTTCAATTTAGTATCTAAGGGCTCCCATGAACCCAGCTCCTCATATTACGATGACCTAAGAATAAGAAGGGCTAAAGAGCTGTGTAGCAGTGATGAAGGAAGATAACAATTGACTTGGCCCCAGCCCTACCGGCCTGTTTCCCACTTCAAGGACTCTGCTTGCAGAAACAGGTGTGTCCTCCAGCCAGCAACCTCCAAGAACCCCAGAGACCTGAGCCTTTGACAAAGACTCTTTTCTCCCGCGGACACCGCATTTGTCCAGAAAGAAACAACCCCAAGGACACCGGATCCAGGCAGATCCGTGACACTTGCACCACTCTGCACCCAATACCCACAGCCCGAGTCTGATTCACCTGTCCTGTGAAGTCTCTCCAGAGCTCCTTACCTCATCTACATCAGTGGCTGACCCCTTCAGGACTCCACAATGTCGCCTGCAGCCTCTTCAAGAATGGCCTCCCTGATCGTGACTGGACCCAGCTAAGAAAATTCAACACCAAAAGGCACCTCTGCATCCTCCAACCCCTGATTTTGGGATGCCCAGCCGACAGTGCCCAGGTGTCCCCCAGCTACCCAACTTACCTGCCCAGCCATTAGTTGCCTTCGGCCCGCCTCCTGGTCCGAGCCTGCAACCTCTTTGGGAAACCGACAACTTCCATGGAAAAGCATTGCGCTCCCTGCGCTGATTTGCACCCTGCACCCGGCCGCCCTGCCCTGTGCAACTGGTGGTGTAGTCTTGGTGCTGCCTTCGTGGACCCCTTGAGCATGCTTCAACCACTGGGGCCTTGCCCTATAACCACAGGTACTTACCTGTTAATCCGTGCCTGTAAGAGGTGCCCCTGGACGCCACAGGCTAACAATGGGCTCAGTGACGTCTGCACCCGGCCGCCCCAGTGCCCGTGGTGATGCAGTACCTATCTGAAACTGAACCTTGACCAGTGTTGGTCAAAGCCCCTGAAGACTGAGGGTTGTAAGATGCGTGCTAACCTCTTACCTCAGACCTCAGTTTCCTTCCATAGGATTGCATTGTGTTTCTCCTATTGCAGATAACTGTCTAGCTTTACAATTGTAAAGTCTACTGCATTTGACTGAAAATCCCAAAGTATTTAATTCACTGTAAAGCATTATTTACCTACTTGCAAAACTATTCCTCCTATATCTAGAGCAGTATTACTGCTATTCTCGAAACTGTTTACTTACCTGCAATAGAATTTCACTTGGTTCTAGAAATAAAATAATAAAGAAAAATCTTTTTTTACAAATAATTGGTCTGGATTCAGTCTTTGAGTGCGTGGTATCATTTCTTGCCTTAGTGTGTACAATAAATGCTCAGCACAGCCCTCTGATAAGCCTAACTGCTCAGCCCAGCTACCACTAATTGAGTGTAAGGTATTATCTACTTTATCCTCTGCTATACCTTTGGGACTCACTGGACTCTTTGCACACTATATCTCTTTTTGATATAGTATATGCAGAACCAGTCTCCTCCAAAGTCTCTCTGAAATTCAAAAAAAATATATTTCTTTAACATGAAAAATGTTTCACCTTAGTACATCAGATTTTTGTCACTGAATTGAGAGGGACTTTTTTAAATGGATAGCTTTAAAACATGAATTTAGAAACATTGCTGGCACCCTTCCCCAAAGGGAGTGCCAACAATGTACTAATAAGCAAGCCAGTTGTGATGCATAACCTATATGATTATAGATGGAATGATATTATAGTGTATTAAACAAAACGGAAGAGGACTTGTATATTGCACATCCTGAACTCATGTGTTTGGAGGTGCCCTAATAAGTGACAATGAAGAAAACGGAGGCTCTGTGCAATAAATTAATATCCTAGGCTCACACAATCTGGTCAAGCGAAAAAGTTGGGACTGATGGCAGGTCTTCTTTTTTCACATTGTGCAATTTGACCTCTAGATTGTTATCTCTTTTGCTCTTTGGTTTTAAATCAAGGATTAAGGATTAATGCTTTATTTTTCAATTCTTGGCACATGAGGTTAGTGATTGGGTGGCGAGCAGAAGCCACATGAAAGTTCCGTTATTTTCGGCTCAAGAGTCCATGATAAAGGACCTTGAGCTAAGCCAGAGTGAGGCATCTAGCGTGAACCGGTGTTATTACGAATTACATAGGACTCTGTATCTGTACAACATAAACTTCAAAATGCAGGAACTTGGTTCACACATATCATTAGGAAATGTTGGCCAGGTTCCTAGCTAACTCAAAGTGCCCCGTCTGAACCCCTAACCTTACCAGATGCTATCTGCAACCTCAAACATACCCACAATGTATTCCCCAAGGAAATCGTTGCCACAGATCTAACCTTTCATTGTTTACTTTTGCATGCCCAAGGTAAACACAAATTGGCTTTTCAAAATTTGTTGAAACCATTGTATTCTTGTAAAGAAAGAGTGTGCTGCAATTATTAGGCAGAAGAAATAAAGCACTGTAACCAACATTACAAGAATGGTGAAAATGTTCAACAGCTCAACCATCATAACATAGCTATGTAATTATACTCCCACCTAACACTAATAGACAGCTAAAGGACAAGGCTGAGTAAGTGTACATTGGGTTATCTTGTGGTACAAATAAATTTGTGATTCAGTTGTCTTGAATTGTGCAAAACACGCATTCGCTGTTTCTAACACATCTTGGTTCACATCCCGGAACCTTGTTTATCTACAAAGAATAAAAATTCTTTCGCACAAGTCAAGACAACTGAATCCACAAATCAATTTGTAATGCAAGATTACACAATATAAACTTACCCAGCCTTGTCCTTTAACTCTCTATGACTCTTGCTTTAATGGGTAAGGGGTTTCCAATTTCTGAGGACAACTGAGCATCTTGTATCTATCCATTTACCATGGACCATTACCAACTTCTGGGATGCTTACCTCTTCATTTCACATTCCTACCAAATACTACCAATACTAAATAGAGCATAATTGTAGTACCCTCTGCCACATCACTTGGGAAGGCCTAACCCACATACCCGAGTATGATGTGGCAGGAAGCTGTCCTGTGTAGAACAGGCTATTGTCATTTGGATAATAGAGGTTGGAGTCAGTAGGACTGCATCTCAGTCATAGTGTACAGCATTCTAGAACAATCCAAGCAGAAGTGCTACTCTACCAAATGTAATGCAGAGGATGTTAATATAATAAAAGCACTGCTCCAATTGCACTGTGTCAAAGGTGCACAGCTGATGCAATGGTTGGTTTGGAGCAGTTAGAGCTGTCTCCAACTGTACAAGCAAATACAAGGGAATCACATTCTATGTGCCTTAGCCTTAGACAGAGTGTATGAATAACAGGGCAATAATGCTTGCTAAGAAATCAACTGCATATATAATAATTCTTCAATATATTTTTGATAGAAATGGGGGTCTCTAGTTGGCAGAGGTAGGTACCTTTGTCCAAATAGGGACCCTTGCTTCTAGTCAGGTATGGGAGATACACACTTTAACACCACAAATGGACACCACACCAGTTTAGAAAAATAAAGTATCTTTATCTAAACTCAACAAGACCAAAACGACAAAAATCCAACATACAAGTATTAATAAAATGACTTTAAAAAGGTTTTAGGCAACTTGGTCCATAGAAAACTATGGATGCGTGATTTATCTCAAAGTACCTGTAGTTGCGACATAATTCACAAGGCCAAACAGCCACACCAATGGCAGGTATAGAAAAACAAAGAGATGTGTTGTTTCCTGAGACCTTGGGGATGGGATGCAACAGTTTTGCTGCACACTAGAGAGTGGTGCGTTGGGTCTGGTCTGTAGGGGGAAAGCGATGTGTCGATTTTGAGGTGACTCTGATCCGCTTCTGATCCGTCGGGAAACCTTGCCGCACAGGTAAGATGCGTGGAAATCTGGGGTGCGTAAGTGATCGATGTGGCAGCGTCCAGCGGCATTAGGTCAGTTTCTTCAGCCGTGACCCCTCGATGCATTGGTTCTTGCAGTGGCGACAGGTGCTGCGCAGGTTTTGGCAGCAGCACAGTGATGCATGGAGATTCTTCTCACAGTGAGGTGCTGCATCGGAAAAACTGACACAAGAAAAGCGATGCATCAATTTTCTAGTAGTTATGTTGCTTTTCCAGCTCCCAACAGCAGAAACACCCTCCAGAGGCCCAAGACAGTCACAGGCACCTCCCGGCAGGTCAGAACTCAGCTACTGCAGGGCCAACCCCAGACACACAGCAAAGGGCCAGTACTTCTCCTCAGTTTCTCCAGCTCTTCTACTTGGCAAAGGTTCCTCTTGATTCCAGAAATAGTCTAAAGCTCAGGGGTTTTGGTCTAATACCTATACCCCAAAATGTCTTTGTTCTCTTTGTTCAATGGTCTCTGAGCCCATTCCAAACCAGTTATGTCTTCACTGCTGCAGTATGACCACAGGGGGTGGAGACAGCATTGTGCAAGTGAGTTAGGCCCTATGGAGAAGTGTGGCTCAATGGTTAGAGCGGCAGACCCTGATGCAGATGTCTGGCCCGGACCAGGGTTCAATTCCCGCCTCAGCGGGTTTTGGGCTCAATTTCCCTGGACCCGATAATTCTCGCCTCGGTGCCTATTCTAATCATGGGTCCCACTCTGCAACTCTGGGCAATAGCTTGCTTAATCTCCACAACGGCCCCAAAAGCGCTAGGATGCCTGGCTTCACCTTGGGGGTGCCCAGGAGTGGGCACTTCACAGGGAATGGCCAGGAAGGGTTCCACAGCGGTATGTGCACAGCGCCTGAGAGACCCTTTCGGGGGTGTGTGGAGCGCTATATAAATGCACTACATTTATATTTACATTTACATTTATTCAGGTGCAAGGAAATCTCCTCCTACTACACTAAATTCAGCCAGGGTCTATTCAACCCAGCTCTGAGTCATTCAGGAAGGGCCAGGCACACCTCAAATCCCAGCCCCGTGGCTGTCTACAGTGAATGCACATTCCCCAGCCACTGTCACTCAACACCAGACAGTCAATACATTAACAGGCAAAGGCACACAGAATGGTTAAACAAGAAAATGCCTCATTTCTAAAAGTGGCATTTTTAAACACACAATTTAAAAACCATCTTTTCTAAAAGATGTGTCATTAAATTCTGAGTTCAGAGAGCCTAAACTTTATTTCTCTACCTTGTTCCAATGGGATGTTATATTTATAAGATGTTATAAATAAACTCCCATTCTGTCCTATGGGGCAATATGACCTTTCAATGGTGAATAACGATATGGGCAGTATTTCACTATCAGGACATGTCACACAGCCCAATACATGTCTTACCTTTCACATACACTGCACCCTGCCCAGGGGGGTACCTTGGGCCTCCTATAGGGGTGCCTTACTTGTAAGAAAAGGGAAGGTTAGAGCCTGGCAAGTGGGTGTACTCACCAAGTCAACATGGCAGTTAACAATTGTGCACAAGCACTGCTGTGGCAGGCCTGAGTTTCCTTTGCTGAGCTATTCATGTCATTGGCACAATAAGTGCTGCAGGCCCACTAGTAGCATTTGATTTGCAGGCCCTGGCACACTTCAGAGCACTTTACTGGGGACTTACAAGTAATCAAATATGCCAATCAGGGAGAACCAATTGCAACAATTAACACAGGGAGCACTTGCGCTTTGACACTGATCAGCAGTGGGAAAGTGCCCGTAGCATCTAAGCCAGCAAAAACATAATCCAGCACAGCATCAAAAATACAGGAGGTAGAGGCAAAAGGTCTGGGGAAACCACGCCAAAGATGCCAAGTGTAACAATTTTTATGTAAGTGTAAAGCATGTAAAAAGTCACCATCAGATAACGATATCAAGCTAAAATTTGAACCTAAAATGGAGACTCAACTGGTGCCCTGTTGTACATCACAATACAATTCTCAAGGTTTTGTGGCTATCCCACTGCTAGTCACCACTAATAATACGTGTGTACACTTGTAACTCAAATCTATGCAGAATAAGAGGGCTGTGCAGAGTATTATCCCATTCTACATGCACATTGTGTGTAGTAAAATCCTCACAAGGCATCAGATACACTCATTTATATGGCTATTACATCTGGAATTGGTCCTTTGGATATAATGTTTTTTCTTATAAGCATGATTTGATGCTAGCATTAAAAGACAAGCTTTATGAACATGAAAAACATTTTCCTAGCAGATTGCTCTCAATCAATCAAGTAGTATATATAAAGTGAGGCTTATCACCCCCGGGGAGTATCCAGGTGCTAGGATATGAAGCGCCTCAGTCGAAGAGCCAAGCCTCGAGTCCTTTCGTGAAATCAGTGACTGAAGACGAGGTTCTTTTTTTTTTATTTATTTTTTTTTTTTTATTGAAACTGAAAGGTGTCATACCACATTAAAGTTCAAAACAGAAAATATAAAATTACGGAAACCAAAACATCTCAGATACAATGAACCAATATCCATCTCAAATAACAAAAACTATTTTAACATAACATTGATAAAAAGAGAGTCAAAAAAAGTTTCCCCATATTTTTTCGAATTTTCTCCCCCCTCCAATCCTTGCCGCGTAGTTACGCTCACTAATCTTGACTCTTCGCATTTTACGTAGCCATTCATGAAAAGATGGTGTCAGAGTAGATCGCCAATTCTGAAGTAGCAATGATCTGGCCACTGCCATGCAAATGAATAAGAGTTTAGCGAGTGAGAGAGAAAGATTAAGATTCTGATCAAAGCCGTAAAGCATCAAATTAGAATTTAAAGATATCTGGATATGAAAAGTAAAACATAAAAAAGCAAAAATGTCTACCCAGAACTCTTTGACAATACCACATTCAACTATGACGTGTGTCCAGTTAGCAGGGGCGAAACTTTGACAACGAAAGCAAATCGGTATATAATTACTAAACATTTTGGCAATCACCGCCGGGGTGTAATAGAGGAGCCATTTACCAAAAAATATCATTCTACGCCAATTGGCTCCCCTTAATGTGGAAAAATTTAATTTATTAATAGTCCGCCACGTCGTTAAAGATAAAACATGTTTCTCATGTTCCCACCATTTTTTAACTGCTTTGGATCCTAGATCGTCTTGTTTAATCAGGGCAAGATAACGTTTCCACTCACCAGGTTTCCTTATTAAAGTACTGTTGAAAAAAAGATCGTTGTTTAAAGGGGAAATCTGAGTAAAGGAGGTGGGAGCAAACTGCTGCAAAAGTTTATAAATTATATTATAAGACCCGGCTAGCAAAAAATTTCCTGAAAGTAGTAAACGCATCTCGGGCGGAGTTAACCACCTGGAATAATGTAAAAAATCGCCCACTTTGCTAAATCCGGCCTTAATCCAATAACGCATTAAATGCGGGCTTACCCCCTGCCCTCTTGAAGAGAGTAAGTTAGTCAGCGAAGAGGAGGTATTAAAAAGAGAGAGAGAGTATCTACTAATCATAGCCGAACGCTTCCTGAAGAACCAAGCTATTATTTTATACCTAACCAATTTTGGGGATTTAGGTATTTGAAGAGGGGAGAATATTTGACTCTCTGAAAAAATTAAATCAGAGAAAAAACTAATATAATAATTAGGGTTCGGAGTAGGGACCTTGAATCGAGTCAGGTACTGAGCAAAATAGGCGTTGTAATAATCTCTAATGTTTGGAAGTGCGAGGCCACCATTATCTAAACCATCATAAAGAGTAGTCATCGCTATCCGTGGCTTTTTATGTGACCACAGAAAGCTTGAGAATATGGATTCAATTTTCGAAAAAAATTAGCCTGGGAGAAAACACGGAATTGTTGCAAACAGAAAATTAAATAATGGTAAAATAGACATTTTAATCAGGGCGACTCTACCCAGTATTGATAGGGGTAATTTATTCCAGCGAGTTAGCATCGAGCGAACCCTTTGAAGAAGGGGAGCAAAATTCAAACCGAAAAGATCTTTAACTGAAGAGGAGAAAAACACCCCCAAATATCTTTTAGGTTTATTATTAATACAGCCACGTAGATCCGGATATAATTCGGGGATGTGATTGCCACAAATCAGTATTTCGGTCTTTTTTTTATTGATCCGGTAACCCCCAAAAGTCTCATATTGCTCGAAAATCTGAAATGCCTGAACTTGAGACTGCAAATCAGACTTAATGAGTAACATGATGTCGTCAGCATAAAGTTTGATCTTCGACATAAATGGAATTGGGGGTGAGATCTCTGCAGATTTCCGAATAGCTATTGCAAGGGGTTCGATAAAAAAGGCAAAAAGAATGGGTGATAAGGGACAACCCTGACGGGTTCCACGATTAACTGAAACTGATCCAACCGAATGTGAGTTAATAATAATATTAGCTTTAGCACCCGAATAAAGATTACGAATAAAGTTAATAATGTTAGATGGAATATGAAAATGGTGCAAAATAATAAAAAGTGTCTCCCAAACCACCAAATCAAAAGCTTTTTCCGCGTCAAATAACAAAATAAGTGCAGGGATCCGCCGTGTCTCGAAGTAATCCAAAGCTTCTGCCAGATAATGAGTATTAGTCATGAGCTGTCTACCGGTAATAAAACCGTTTTGGTCTTTATGAATCAGATCCGAAGAAATTCGGTTAAATCGAATAGCCAATAATTTAGTGACGATCTTGTAATCCGAATTTAAAAGAGTAATGGGACGATATGAATTAGGATCAGTAGCATCTTTCCCCTTCTTCAAAAAACTGACCACAGTGCCCTCGCGAAAAGAGTCGGGAATTGAGGCTCCAGCCAACATAGAGTTAAGCAAAAGTAGAAACAAATTTGAAAAAGAGGGAAAGAAAACCTTAAAAAACTCTGCGGGTAGTCCATCCGGACCAGCGGCTTTCCCTGATGGAAGATCTTTCACCACCGCCTCTATCTCTTCCAAAGAAAATCCATCTGCCATGGATAATTCTTCGGAGTGGGAAAGAAAAGGGATCACAGCCTGCCGTAAGAAGGAGTTTAATTTAGACTGGTTAATTTTAAGCTGATGAGAGTATATATTTTGATAATGACAATGCATTATCGCACCTATCTTATCTGGATCAGTTGTAGTTTGATGCGAAGCCGGACATTTTAACTCCCGAATTAGATTAGATGCTGCTTGTTCCTTGGCCTGCCAGGCCAAGAATCTCCCAGTGAAGTTACTTTCTTCATATATTTTCTGATATTGGGTACGAAAAAATGCCTCTCCCTGCTCATATAAAAAAGTGGTGTATTTTTGTTTAGCTTCATTTAATTGTTCTTTAACCAATCGTGAGGGATTTTGTTGCCTTTGAACGCTAAGTGTATGTATGCGGGATTCCAATAGTTTAATTTCAGCCCTAGATGCAGTTAAAGTGGCCGCATCTTTCCCTATGATGATACCGCGAATAAAGGCCTTTAGGGCATCCCAAATAATACTTATGGGGGCAGTGCCCATGTTAAGAGTTATAAAGTCTTTGATCTTGTTTTTTAATTCAGAGACCCATTTATCATCATTAAGATGAGCTCTATTGAGGACCCATCTTTTGGGGGATCTTTTGATTTCACCAAAAATGAATTCCCTAATAAGCATAGCATGGTCGGAGAATACGTTAAACACCGTATTGAAAAAGCCGAGCTTAAGGCTACGTGAAGCTAAAATAAAATCAATACGGGATGAGGATTTGAATCTACCCGACCAGCAAGTATAATCTCTTTTAGAGGGGTTATCTACCCGCCAGTGATCAGAAAGATCGAATAGATTGATATAATGTGAAATGGTTTGATAAACTTTCGGTTTAAGTTGTTTGGATGATTGAGATGATGTATCCAAATGCGGATCCATTAGCACATTAAAATCCCCCCCAATCACAATATCTCCTGACACCATTAATAGAGATTGAAACAGGTCTTCATACAAACTAGCATCGTCTGTTAGAGGCCCATAACAACATACAAAGATAAAAGGTCTCTGCCTGGTTTTAACTCTACATGAGACCCAGCACCAACGTCCTGAGCCACCCTGTTCTGATTGAATAATATCAGCACATAAGTTCTTATTCAAGAATATTGCCACCCCTCGCTGAGATGCGTCGCATGATGCGAAACACCGAAACGAAGCCCAAGATTTGAGCATTGAAAACCCATCTAGCTTGGAAGAGGGAATATGAGTCTCCTGTAACAAAATAACAGAAGGATTTTCAGCCTTTAACCAAACTTCCATAGCGCGCTTTTTCTTAATATTGTTTAAGCCATTGACATTAAGAGAAAGCAACTTCAAACTCTCCTTGTTAGACATTGAGATCAGAATTAAATTGACTAAAGAAAATTATCACCAAGCCACTCCGTGCCCCATGAAGACAATGAATACAATGATTACATGCTGAGAAATAGAATATTAAGTAAAAATAATCAGACACCATCAATTTCCTTTTTGTTTCAACGCACCCACCGCCACCCACTCCCCAGACAACCCCAGCACCACCCCCACCCCCCCCGTGACCCCTCCCCCCCGACCCCACCAATGGCCGAGATTCCCCAACCCACGCTGACCATCGGATCCTACCCCCTGCCATTAGGGTGACATGTTGCACCCCCTGGGCCCGTTGGATTCCGCACTCCACCTTGCTCAACTGTTCCTCCCCCCCCCCACTCAGACCCTCCAGCAGAAAAAAAGAAAAAAAAAGGGAAGCTTTCCCAACTTAGCGCATCTGTCACATCTATCAACCTATATCTTGAAGCAAAAAACACAGAAGAAAAAGTCCATAAATTTTCCAAATTTAACCTCATGAAGAGTTGGAAATGTCCCGAAGCAAGTCCTGTGCTGCTGCAATATCAGATAACATAAAGAATTTGCCTTTCACTAAGACTTTAAGCTTGGATTGTTGCGCTATTGTGGCTTGAGCTTCTTTAGCTTTAAATAATTGTAGCATCTGGACAAACTCTTTTCTTCTCCGAGCAGCAGACGCAGACATGTCTGAAAAAATACGACATTTCACAGTTTCATTGACGAAAAATTGTCTTTTCTGAATTGCCGTTGAGAGAATAGTTTCCTTAATCCGTGTGTCAGAAAAATTTAATAGAATTGTTCGAGGGAGAGAAGAATTTGGGAAAGGTTGAGCGGGAGCGCGATGTGCTCGCGTAATAGTCAGGTCACCCTTGTGGTTGGGAATCACTTTAGATTTTAAAAAAGAGGTGACCCACTGCAGCGTGCTGGCCCCTTCAAGACCCTCGGGAACCCCCACTATGCGTAGGTTAGATCGACGATTATAATTCTCTAAATCGTCCAATTTATATTCAAGTGCACGTGAAGTGAGGGAGAGCTGATTTGCATCCTCTTTGACCTTGATCATTTGATCCTCCAGATTAGAGATGCGGGTTTCAGCTTCTTGGAGTCGAACAGGGAATGTGGAGAAAAGATCCTCCATTTTGTCGAGGCGTTGATGGATTAAGGCAAGCTCGGATTTCTGAAACCTCTTCAGCTCTCGGACCTCGTCGAGGATTAAATTTAGCATATCCTTGACTGACATCTTAATCTCCCCAACGGTCTCAGTATCTAAATGAAGCAAAGGACTGAGGTGACTCACATTAGAGACAGATTTAGCGGGGGAAATTAAAGACTTGTCAATAGGTGATGTCACTGTGACTATCCCTCCCAAAGTCAATACATCCTCCGTAGTTGTTAAGGAGTGTACTAAGGGGTTATCTTTAGGCGAAGGCGTAGAAGGCATAGATGGTGTAGAAGATGCCCCTGTGTTAGATTTAAGCAAAAAATTGGGAGGGTGAATAATTGAAGAAGAAAGGGAAGGAGAAACTTGGGCGGAGTTCCTTTGGCAAGGTGCAGCACTTTTCTTATCAAAGAGAGGAAATGATTTAGTACCCTTAAGCACCTCCACTGGGCTGGCCTGCGTAGATGACCAATCCTTGATGGGCGAGGAACGCTCCTTTTCTGCGCAATGAGAGGCCTTCAAGACTGGAGACGGGGTCTCACGGATAGATTCCTCCAGCTCTTCCGAACTTCCCGCACTATCACTTTTCTCCTTTGCCTTACCATCGCCAAAGGCCCCCTTATTTAATAATTTGGCGGCGTTCCGCGCTTCTTTAGCCTGGATACGCGAAGCCTTCGCCTTACGGGTATTCAATAATTTCCCCATCTTGAAAAAAGAAAAAAGAAAAAAAAAATGACAGATATTGATAATGACTCTCTTAAATTATGAGCCTCAGATACCTCAAAGTCTCTGAGCGTCCAACGTTCAGCGTTCGGTAAAACTGAAAAAAGCCTTAATCCTCGTCACCAGGTATTGTTCATATGTAATCTCAGGACCTCAGGTAAGCCGACAGCTTGAACTTCGCCTGTGCCATGCTGCTGTGAATGCAAACTTAATAGAAAAGCTGATCCGTAGCGGCTGAGAAAGGCATTCTTAGTACTTTCCGGTACGCCACTGCCGCTTACAGCCCAGCTTGCTCTTACCGCTACTGCCGCATCCACAGACCCTCAGGCATGAGCAGCGATGCGAGGCACAGGGCTGAAAGAATACCGAAAGCGCCCGGAGCACAATGATAGAAGAAGCTACTTCCTTCAAGCTGAAAGCGCCGCACTGCTTCCCGCCTTCGTGCCTCAGACACAAACCCAGCGATCCACTCGAGAACGCCAGCCGCCGTCCGCCATCAGCCGCCGCTGAAACCTGCACTGCCTCGAGGAGGAAGGGAGGAGTCAGGAACCGGGAATCCTCAGGTGCGCGTGGAGGCGTGGATCTCCATCAACTGACTGAAGACGAGGTTCAATGGTGGAGTTGAAGGTCGTTCAAGGACTTGGTGGTAAGGTAGGAGAACAATCAACTTCCACTGTGGCTTCGCTGGATGTGGGGGACATGAGCGAGGGAGGCAGATCTGAGTTGTCTGGTCGGTTGGTAGAAGGTGGGGCTGTGGTTGATCTAGGCAGGTCTGGCATGGTGGAGGGCTCTCACAAACATACTATGCCAAATCTAGATCCTATATTGAACAGTGGCAGGTAGGATATAAACAATCTTTCCGCTTGCCAGGTCTGGTAATGTGAATCTGAGGCAGACGGTAGTATATGCAAGCATTAAGATAATTGTTAATTTCTATTGTGCTTGCTCACTGACACACTATTGTTACAAACTGTTTATAAATACATAAACATGGATGAACATGATATAACCCTGCATTTGAGCATCTGTGCGACCAAGAAGGAGATACACAAGACCACATTCCCAAAAGGCTGGGGAGTTCTCTGAATTATAGTGCACTGTCAACTGATGGAAGTTGTTGTGAGCTGGCATGGCATGATCTCAATGTCAGAGGCACAGGGTGTGCCTGGCTGCCCTAGTCTAGGTTGTTTACAGCCTTTGTATCTGCCTTCATGGAAGTTCCATATATAATCATTAAGAGAGATCAAACTATGAGATTACAGGCATCCATGCTTGTACATACATGCACAAACAAGCACACAGAAAAATACATGCAACAAACCAAGTATAGCCCAGTCACTGCAGATTTTGAAACTTTCTTCGACTAACCCTGTATTCTGCTCTGGATTAGAACCTCTCACCTAGCTGGAGGGTGCTCCTCTGCTACTCATTCCTGCTACCCAGGGGATTACAGGGCTTACAAACAGGACCTGAACTTTGGCCAGTCTCCATATAACCAGTGGCTCCATCGCACTGTAAGTATGAGCACATACTCTACCCATGGCTTTGGAGCAAGGACCTACAGCACTCTGCAGGAGAGCTGACCACAGCAAATTCATTCATCTATATTTATCAATCTCACCCTTTAACTATCTCATGGTCATACCGCTCTATGGGGCATATTATCAAGCCAGGCGATAAAATTATCAAGCCAGGCGATAAAATTATCGCCGCTTTAGCGGCAGAAACCTGCCGCTAAAACGGCGATAATGGGCTTGATAATATGCTCTATGGAATTCCAATAGAAGCCCATGTTAGATGTGAAGGACGTTTAACATGGGCTTCAATTGGAATTCCATAGAGCATATTATCAAGCCCATTATCGCCGTCTTAGCGGCAGTTTTCTGCCACTAAAGCGGCGATAATTGTATCGCCAGTCTTGATAATATGCCCCTATATCACCTTATCTTTTGCAATGGTTCTGTCACTTTCTCTTTTACTCTATCATTAGCAATACATACCTATCTGCCGCCATCCATACCCTTCCCTCTGTCCCAGGCTCTGTCCATGTGGAAGGCCGATCATGCTCCCAGGTTGTGAATCACCGCTTGCTTGTTGACAGTTTTAATGACTGTATTGAGCCTGGGTGACAACAGCATCAGGAAGAAGAAGCAGCTCCTTCCTCTCGGTAGTTAAGAGGCCATTGACAACTACCAGAAGGGTTCCAGTGATGCATTAGTGTCTGAATCTGAGGTGGTTGCCCTATAAAATATTACTTTTACTGAAATCTTCAGCTGAACAATGACTGTTTTATCAAAGACTGTTCCAATAAAATGTGCCTGGGCGATAAAGCGTAAGTTGGAGAGATTGTCTGCGGTGGGTTTATTCAGCAGTGGTCTTTTTGTCTGTGGGAAGTGTTGCATATCCATGGAGGAACTTTGAAAAGTTTGATGATATATTAATCTCTTCAGACGTGATGGTTTTGAGAGAGATCTGAAATTAGGTGAGTGAGGGGAGGTAAAAGGCTGTCCCTTCGGAGTGTAAATAAGTGGACAGGAAGCATTTGTTTGATGTTTCATTGGTGGGTCTAATTTTATTTTCTCAGTGAAGGAGTCATTGATCACACTACACTTGTTTGCTGTTTGGGGGATTGGTGGGTCTGGTTGGAGGCTGTCACGGAGCTTGTGAGTGTTCTTCTGTTGGTCATTTTCAGGATGGTACCCTGGTTTCAGTTAACTTGAGTGCATGGATGAGGAATCTCTATGCAAACCGCAATGCTCTGAATTGGGTAAGGTCATGGGGGCCTATGGTCAGCCCGATTTCTTGTCTCTGTATGGAGCTTTTGTTCACGGAGTGCTATTGGTACTACCACCATGTGCTATAAGTTTGAATTTGTAGGATCCTGATTTCAGTAATATGTTCAAATATATGTTTTTTCAGGGTGATGCAGTATTAGTTGATGATGCATCTAGTGAAGGGTTATGTGAGTTGGACATCTTGATGACTGCTTCTTGGAGAGAATCTACAGGGAGCATTTGGATGAGTGATATGTTTTTTTTTCTCATATTGATGTGGAATAAAGATGGCAGAAGAGGCTGGCACGGTTGCCAACCAGTCCAAATATGTCAGGGGCATTCATTAGATTGAATATGAGCTTGATGGCTAGGATGCCGAGGAGATTTTAGGATGGATTCTTTATTTTTTGGGGTGGGAGAACCCTCAAGGAGATTTCAGGTTTTAAGTAATGTCGGGTAGGTGTATTTAATAGAGGCCGGGGTCATAGGCCTGGGCGGTAAATTTCATTCCGTTCACGGAATTTGCGATATTTTGACATTTTCAGATCCGCGGAGAGCGCTAAAAATATCAATGTTTCGCAACCTGCCGCGAAACGGAAGTATTTTTCTTGTTCGCGCTTTAAAAATACATTTTCGCATGTGCGATCGCGACTTACCGGGTCCCTGCATTCGCCGACGAGTTTTCCTATCCGTTCGCGCGCGCCACAAGATGTTGCATTGTTGGTAGCCGGTCGCGCTATCCCGCGAGAGTTTGAGATCGCGAACACGTCATTGCGATCACGAAGAGGAAATAAGCATCCCGAGCAAGATGGCCGTGCCCATTAGCGACCGCATGGGCAAGTTGGAGATATATTTCCCCGCGAGCACACAAAAGCACATCGCGAACGGACGGGAAAAGCAATCTCCGCATCTTCGCGAAAGTTTCGCATGCTCGCGGAGATTTTGTGCAATTTCGCAATATTTTGCGAAAGTCAATTTCGCAAATTCCGCCCACCGGTGAATTAATTGCTGCTGGATCAGGAAATAAGAATCAACGTGGCAGGCAAGGATATAGAGAGGGGAGGTAGAAGGTGAGAAGTTGTAATGGTTTGAGTGTTGCTGGTTCACTAAGATGCAATACCTGTGATCTTCTGAATGGGGGTGAGTCTACGGTTAGTCTTCTTCCGGTCACTGTAACCTATGGGGCTGGGGACATTGAATGTTAGTGGCTGTGGACAAGAGCCTCATTTATGTAATGAAAATGATGACGAGTTCACATAGTTTGATGTATGGTGATGAATCTGATGTGAGAGGCATGGAGAACTGCCAAAGGTACATTGATGAGCATGAGGAGGAAGATCAGGTATATATGCTTGGGAATAGGATGTGGACAAGATTCTGGAAGTTTTCCAAGCAAGTGCGATATGAGTGCATGTGTGGTCTTGATCTAGGTTTGAGTGGAGGACAGAGGGAGGTGCGTGGTTTGAGAGGCATATGGTGAGTTTCCTTTTCTTGGAGGTACGGGCTCTAGCCCGAGACCATTCCCAGCCCTAAAAGGCATAATCAGGAAGTACTCTTGACACGGAGGGTCATTTACCATGCATGTCTGAGCATGAGATGCCCTGGCAGTGGATGTTTTAGAAGGTGGGAGAGGAAGGATTGAGCCCATTGGCCCCTGGAGGCTTGCTGTAATGGCTTCAGGGGTGTTTTTGCCCCTTAGCAGTCACTGACTTGTCATATTTGCAAGTGTGGGAAGGCAGGAAAGGGCAGGGAGAAGACGGGCTGGCTTTTGGAGGACAGGAGTGGTGTTTGGCTGACCCTGAATCTTTTGGGGTGATGTGCTTGCTAAGCAGCTGCTGGCTGGAAGGAAAATGAGGGAATGTATCGGAATGTACCGGTTGAGGCTGACACCGGTGTCATTCTGACTATGGTGGCCTCGAGGTAGCTTCTGTCCCCAGTAGCAGTGTTTCTGAGTCTTGGAACCCTTAAATTTCACCAAAGATTGATTCTGTCAGACACTTATTAATAAGTGCTGAAGTGTTCACCAGTATATAGCAGCTGATTCCACTTCTTTCAAGTTGAAAAGTCAGGCAAACATCTTATAAAATGAAACACTGTGTGGACACATGGTGATCCCTTCTTCTCTCCATTGAGTCATGACAAGTTTTATGAAATATACAGATACATGGGATTGTGGTGTTGTAGCTGTTGTGGGACTGGCTGTAAGACATTCAGACGTGCGCCTCCACCACTGCTTTGATCCCGGTTGTGCACTCTGTGGAACAGCTGTAGCTTGCATGCAATATGTACTGTGGAGGCGTAATATTCAAATGTGCACTGTGGCAATCGCTGTAACGGAGGGATATCAGTGATGCCTTCCCTCGTAAGATCTGTACATACAAGGGTATAAGCTACAATGTCTAGCATTGCAACCCTGAGGATACCCAGGTGCTAAAGCAGTCCAAACATATTTCATCCCTTTGAGCATAATGTAAAAAATGTAAATTTGATACTTGTATAGCGCACTACTCACCCGCAAGGGTCTCAAGGCGCTTGTACGAATACCGCTGTGGAACCCATCCTGGCTTTCCCTGTGAGGCATCCACTCCTGGGCACCCCCAAGGTGGAGGCCAGGCATCCTTAGCGTTGTGGAGATTAAGCAAGCTATTGCCCAGAGTTGTAGAGTGGGACTCCATGATTGGAATAGGCACCGAGGCGAGAATTATCAGGTCCGTGGAATTTTTTAGCCCAAGACCCGCCGAGGCGGGGAATTGAACCCTGGTCCCGGGCTAGACCTCTGCATCAGGGTCTGCCGCTCTAACCATTGAGCCACACTTCTCATCCGTTTCTTAAGTGATGAGCACCGTTGGCACACTATTTGTCACATTAAGAAGCACACTAAAATATTCAAGCACCACACACATATATTGGAAGAACTTCAGCATATCATGTGCACATGCTTATGTAGGCAAGAAAATAGAACAGCACCAGATGTGCTACTGTTATACCTGGGAGGGTGGCCCATGAATACAGCATCTGCACTGACAACAAGCAGCGATTTGAAGGACAAGAGGTTGAATCCTAGCAGGGCAAGCTCAGACCTGCTGAGGTCATTCAATTAAGTTACGAAAATTGGGCAACAATGTTTGTTCATTTACAGTGCTTAGAAATGGCAGAAGAGTTCTACTATGTGCTATACGAATGCAAGTTCTTATTAGAGAACCATAAAGCAAATCCTGCATTTTAATTCTTACTACACATTCATTTCCATGGCCTAATACCCTGCAAAGGGACAGCAACAAGCACATAGTATTGAGCACTGCATTTCTTGTGGCAAAAGTATTTGATTTTTGTGCATTAAGTGTTTTCATAAAGCACCCAGTTTTCTGAAAAGCACTTACAAGATGTGTTTATGCTGAAAAATAATGCTTCTGGCATTAATGGGATGTATTTTAGGATTCCTTTGAGCGGAGCGTGTGAGATATACTAGCTAATATAGTTTTTAAACCTTCTTATAAAAAAAAACAAAGTTTGATCCCATGTGTTTCGAAGCTGTCGTGAGGCAGGAGCACCCTTCGCTGTGCAGTGATTGCAATCTATGCATGGTGTTTATGCCTCAGCAGCAGAATGAAACACTGAGGCATTGCCAGTTCCTGCAGACAGGTAAAGGGAGGTGCAGGAGGTTCAGTGTCTCGCTTGGTATCATTACATTTGATGAATGGAGGGGCTAAGTTCTCCTGTGCCAATATGGCTACTAGACAACATTGACAACAATACACTCAGATGAGACAGCATTTCCTAACAAGTTACAGGTACGACACTAGGTGGATAATGTTCAAAAACGTGAAAGTGCACAAAATAATCAAAGGGAGGAGTGACCGATTAGTTTTAATTTCATTTTGAATGGCTTTCAATCCCTCACAGGTAATCCCCAGAAGGCCCTTTCATAAAGACTGTGCTGATTTAGGATTTTGTGAGACCCTCGACAGAGTTAACCCCTCATCAATCACATTTCGGTATGTCCTGCAGACAGTCACCATGACGACCGAACATGTTCATATTTTTGATGTTAATTGCATCCCTGAAGCTCTTGCTGCTTGTGTGCACAGAGTGATAAGTGACCCTGCACACGGTGGGAGGCAGGGAGATTGTATGAGGGGTGTGGGGGGGTATTGCAATATCTTGCAGGGGGCCCCCTAAGGTTTTGTTACGCCGCTGTATGCAAGCACATGGACGGGGAAATGAGGTTCGAGTCAATGGCCCTTTAAAAAGTGAATGCTATCCCCATGGCTCCAGGTATGAAAGATGCTTAGTACAGTGGAAATTGGGACAGTAGGGGAAGTAAGGGGTGTTCGTGGTATTCTAAAATGCAATAAAAGATCAAACACTCGGTTTGCCAGCCTCACAACTGAGCAAACAACATAGAAAGGGAGAAAAACACATTTAGGCCATGTCCTCGCTCCACCTTCATCTTTTCCCTCCTTTCTGGTTCCCTCCAGGGCTCTCTCCAGCGCTGTGAAAAACGCAAGCAAAGGGAACTGAGCCGGAAAGGCGAGAAGTGGGTGCAGAAGATGTGAAACATGTTTGGAAGCCAGCAGAGTATGCAAACTGCCCACCGCTGGCAAGCCCCCGAGGCACGCCCAGGGTCACGGGGGGCACGTCCGGCTCACTGCAGACCTGCAGTGCCTTTAGAATCTTGATAGGAGCTTTTCGAGCTTTGAAATAAATGTGTTATACAGTTACATTCATTTTATTTTAAATCTTTACTAAGATAACATAAACGTTTCGCTTCATCGACAGCACACTAATGAAAAACGCAAAACATGAATTAATTTATAAATTCAAGCTTGCCCCAAAATGTAACATAATTACCCAATACACAAATTACTTTTGTTCCTGGAGATTGCTTTTAGACGTTGGGATGGTCTGAGATGTGGTGCAGAGTGGCACGGCCAGTGGACTGTTCTGCTCCTCAAACTATGTCATTAAGTGAATGACCCGAGACCCTTTGACATCAGCAATATTTAGAGCGCTCTGTTACTGGTTTATCCGCCCAATGGGCCCCTGATACTCTCATAAAAGCAGGGCCTAGAATTGAAAGATGGTCACAAGCATCTCAGTGCAGACACATAGCTCACTCAGTAGCGTCTCTGTACAAGGCACACAGCAGGCTACATTCAGCAGTTCAGAAGAAGACATTCTGAAACTGAGCACACTTTTGTTTTATCACAATGATATTGTTGTATTCTGTGCCCTCTGCATGGCATTCTTCCCTAGTGCTCTGCTCCCTGCTGCTCAGCCAGTGTGAGGTCATCTAGAAGGGTGAGAGTGTTCGTGCTTTGATGGGTGAACAGTTGGCATGAGTGGGCTGGGCAACAGGGATGCTGCTCCTGGTGGAGCTTACTTACCATCTCACCAGCACCCGGAACCAACTGTAACTGAGTCTTAACCTCTTCTGATAACTTACACTACTGCCTACTGGATTACTCTCCACAAGCACTTCACCTCGTTTACAACAATGGCGACGAGGGTGGGATCCGAACCCACACATGCAAAGCACAATAGATTAAGCACCTCTTTTACAACAGTTACGGTTTATGAAATCACTATTTTATTATTCTCACTTCACTGTTATATCACTATGTGCATTTATATAGGATTCGTTTTTTTCTGTGGCATTGGTTGTTTGTTCAACATGGAAGGCAAGCGTGCATCAAAGAGAAGGCATTGATCTTCAGATCCCTCTTCTGCTGAGGAGGAGAGTTGTCGTTCCAGAAGTGATTCCAGCCACCAGGGCAAGAGGGCTCGCCAGGAGGAGAAGTATTTTTCTCCAGCAGATGTCCAGTCGCTGATTAAAGAGGCATTTTCTGCAGCATTGAAAGAAGAGCCAAACTTAAGAGAGATATTAAGGACACTGGTTCTTGTTAAGATTCTGACCTTGTTGCTCCTACCTCAGCAGGTGGCATGTTTATCAGGAGAGACGAGGTCTGCCAAGTGTTGGAGCATGTTAGAAATAACTTGGGTTTTTCAGAAGCTTCTCAGACTCAAGTTGATGATGGTCTGTTCCCACATTGTGCACAACCATCAACACCAAGCATGCAGTTTCATGAGAAAATCAAAACTCTTGTACATCATGAATGGAAGGACTTGGAACATTAATTTACAGAGGTTTTTACTAAAAATGTATGTGTTGGAGAATGCGAAGCAGGAACTTCCACATTATATTAAGATGGATGCCATACTGGCCACACTAATAGGCCATACGTTCATCAGTCTTAAAGATTGTTCACCAATGGTCCAAGTGGACAAAAGGTTTAAGAAAGCTCTGAAGACATCATATGAAGCTAATAACATGTCTCTTAGAGCAGGAACTGTGCAGCTTATACAGCCCAAAGCCTCGTACAGGATTTTGAGAAGTTGGAGGGTGCCATGAAAGAGGCGGAGAACTATTCGGATAGCTTGGTTTTTATGGAATAGCAGGCAAGGTTCCTGTCAGATATCTCATGTGACTCAATCAAATCAGCTCCAGTGGTTCATAGGGTCTTGCTCTCGACTCGCTGGCATATGTGGCTCTGAGACTGCAAAGAAGACATAGCAGAGAAATCGGCCCTGCTAAAGATCCCTTTCCGAGGCAATAAGTTGTTTGGGGATCTGCTTGAGAAGATGGTAACAAGGCTTTTAAAAACATTGCCTTACAAAGGGGCAACTGGTCCATCTAGATCTTACATGGATTACAAGAGTAACGATGATTACAGATCACCCCAGATGAGGAGTTTTCAGCCTAGGAAAATAAATAGGAAATCAGAGTCCTCAGCTTTCAAACCAGGACAGAGACAGCAGAAATCCAGACAATTCCTGGAGAGAGAACCTTCCGGTTGGTGGCCACCTTCTTTTCTTCCTGCCAAAATGTGAGACAGAGGTCTTCAATCAAAGGATTTGGAATATCATTCTCAAAGGCTATGTGATAAAATTCAACTCCAAGCCTCCAGAATTGGGAGTTATGCCTATGCCACTGCCAAATAACAGGCAAAAAGCATCAGCTTTATGGGACAGCGTTAAAAGTCGGTTACAGAAAACAGGGATAGTCCCCCTTCCTTAAGAGAAGAGGGACAGGGATTTTACTCAATCCTGTTGTTGGTGCAAACAACATCTGGTGCATTTGGACAGGTCGGTAAACAAATGGTGAGAACAATCCATTTCAAGATGGACAGTCTTCAAAAGATAATTTTGATGGTCTTGCTAGGAAAATTCATTGTGGCTGTGAAGTCGCAAGACGCTTACCTCCACATTCTGATTTTTCGTCGACATCAAAAGTATTTAAAATCTGCAGCAGGAGACCAGCATTGTCAATTTGCAGTTCTACCTTTCGGGCTCAAGTGTGCTCCTAGATTGTTCACAAAAGGTTCTGGCTCCATTAGTTGATCTTCTGCACAAGGAAGGCATCCTAATTCACCCAAATTTAGTCAATTGGCTGGTCCATGCAAATTCAGCAGAACAGGTTATCCTGAAAAGGGACAAGGTATTCTTCAAACATATTGATACTTAAAAAATTTGGAAAAATCTCATCTGCTCCCCTCCCAAGACTTAGAATTCACAGGAGCAAGGTTTCAGATGCATTTCAGTCATGTCTCTTCTGATTACGAGACAGGATTAGATGGTCAAGGGTCTGCTTCCCTCATGGGCCAGAGGTGACCAACAGCCAGAGAATGGTTAAAGATACAAGGGGACATGGCAGCAGCAGTCTTCTTGGTTCCATAGGCAAGTTTTCATTTAAATCTATTAGTCAATCAGTTTTCAAAACTCTGGTCTCCAGCCATGGATCCATTGGAGTAGAAAATTCCTCTTCCTGCTCAGATCGTGGAGACTACCAAATGGTGGTTGGATCCAGTACATCTCTCAGAAGAGTTTTATCTGGATCCTCCGAGCTGGGTGGTCATAATGACAAATGCCAGCAAAGTTGGATTGGGAAAATGGATAGACAAACTTGGACTTCAGGACAAACGGATAGCTTTAGAGATGAGGAGGTCCTCCAAGTGGAGAGAAAAGGAGGCAGTACATCGAGCCCTACTACATGGCTCTTCTATGGACCTCATTCTTGATGGACAGGACCCTGCGCCTATCTCCCTCCACCCCCCAGCGCCTTGAGACCCTTACGGGTGAGTAGTCGTGCTTAACAAACCTATGTTGGATTGATTGAATTTGCGCCAATGTTTGAGGGCAAAGAGGTTCTAATCAGAACAGACCATATTTCCAAAAAAGCCTATTTGAACATACAAGGGGGCACAATATCAACATCTCTGATGGGTTGTGTGATTCGGATTTTTCAATGGCCAAAGTCACATCTACAAAGGGTGTAGGGATTTTCATATTCAGGGGAAATTTGATTCAGAGGGCAGACAATTTAGGCAGGGTATTTCCATCATCTCAGGACTATTGTCTGGATCCTCTAGTATTTGCAAAAATTTTCAAAAACACTGGGGAGTCCGGTGATAGATCTTTTTGCCATTGGGACAATTTCCTTCTTCCAGTGTTTTGTTCCGTGGTCAAGGAGAATGGCTCTTGGAATGTAGATGCTGCTTCCTGTCCGTGGCCTCAGGGTTGTTGTATACCTTCCCCGATTAACTTTGATAGCAAGGTTTCTCATGAGGGTGAAGTCAGACAAAGCATGTTGTTCTGATTGCTCCAGCTTGGAGTTGCTCACCCTGGTTTCCTCTAATAGAGAGCATGGACGAGGTTCAGGCCCTCTTGTTTCACCCCCCCATAGTTTTCCCATCATTGTCCTCGAGGGTCCTTCAATGTCTTCAACTGACAGCTTGTAAATTGAAAGGTTAGGTTTGAGAAGTTTAGGTGTGCTAAAAGGGCTGGTTAAGATAATTCAGGCATCTAGGAAAGGGGTGACTCTGAAACCTTATAATCACCAATGGTCTTCATTTAGGAAATGGTGTGAGGTCAAGCAGCTAGATCCGTTGTCCTGTGCAAATATTTCAATCTTCCAATTTCTACAAGATGGTTTTGACCCCAGTCTCAAATGTGCTACCTTGAAATTAAGGTGGGCAGCCATTAAGGAATTCAGAGAAAATTGGATAAATGTTTCTGAATGTGAGATTTTGGTTTCTAGATTCTTCAAAGGTTTTTCTAATCTTAGACCTGAAGCGAGTAAGCCTTTGCCTTCATGGGATCTTCCCTTAGTGTTAGATGATTTGAAAGGACCTTCTTTTGAACTACTAGATTCTATGGATTAAAAGTTTCTGATCTGGAAGGTGTCTTTTTCTAGTGGCAACTACCACAATCAAGAGAATAGGGGAATTTGGCTCTTTTTCAGCAAATCATCCCAATCTTATTATTTTTCCAGTTAACACTGTTTTGATATTAGGTCCATCTTTTTCCCGTAGGATTCCATCTCCATCTAATTTGTAGCAAGAGGTCGTCCTCACTGAGATTTTTCCCCTATACGTCATCTCAGGAGGAGTTGGAGTTGAATAAATTAGATGTGCAGAGGGCAGTTTTGATTTATTTGGAGAGGGCTTCGCAATTTTGTTCAAAAGAGGCTCTTTTTGTTAATTTTGAAGCAGTAAACAAGGGTGGACGTCCATCCAGACAGACTTTAAGTAGATGGTTAAAATCTAACATTTCTTCTGCTACCAGTTAAGAGGGATTCTCCTCCAGACGGGATTGGGGGTAGGTCCACAAGGAGTATGGCAGATTTCTGGGCAGAATTTCGGGGCACCACTCTACAAGAAATGTGTAGAGCAGCCACGTGGTCGATATCATCCACTTTTATCAGACATTACTGAATGGATAATGTTTCTGGTCAACAGGATGCATTTGGTATTTAAGTATTGTCTGCTACGAAGTAAAAGTGTGAATGTCACAATAAATGTTTGAATCAGCTTCTTTTTGTCAGATGAATCTGTGTGATGGTCATAATGATTTGACAACATAGCTTTGGCATACCTCATTTCGTAATGAGAGGAACAGAAATGGGAAAGAAGAGTTAATGCATAGATTACTTACCGGTATGAGTCCAGACTTCCTTGTTCCGACCATTACTTCCCTCCCTCCCACCTCAGGTACTTCATTCAAATGATGAAGGCTATACTACAGGCTGTTTCCAGGTAAGCCAACGCTATATGTAGCAGGAGAGAGAGGTGGAGATTGTGTTCATTTTTTTACAGGAGTTTGGACTTGGAGAAGTGTCTGTGGAGACATTATTGCCTCGTTTTGTAACGATTGAAAGAGGGAAGTCTGGACTCAGAGAAATTACATTACTGGTAAGTAATCTATGCATGCGCTGTTATCATTGAGTAAATGTCAGGACTGATTTTTTTCATTTAAATAAATACAAACCTGAGGGTAATCAGACAAAAATGTTAAACTTTCAGTGTCTACACATTAATTATTGCTTTTATTATTTAACAAAAAGAAATTGCACTTTAGAAATAGTTCTTGGTGGTGTCTGCACAGAGAGCCTTTCCCTCTGCAGTCTTGACTGCATCTTGGCCTGTGTTGGGGGGAGGAATCAGGGGAGTATATTCCTCATCCCAGTTATATTCAAAGGGACTGAGGGAGGCCTTTTTAGTGACAATGTTGCAAGGCTGCACAACAGGCTTTGTTTTTTACATGAGGTCTCCGTAGCATACTCAAGCCCCTAACCCTCCTTGGGTACGCATTTGAACCCTCCCATATGAAAGTCAGATGCATTTGTGTGTAAACACTGTTATGTCTTCTTTCGATTGCAGTAAATGCATTAAGGTATGGTATGAGGTGCCAGGGACGTGTGGAAAATGCACTGTCACCCATCACAGTAACATCAATTAATGCCCCTACATATTTTACATAGCAAATATCAAATTTGTATTTATAGTATCTGGCAAATCCAATAGGCAACTATCTCCAAGCTTTCATCTAGCAATGCAGCTGATGAGGACAGCGCTAGAACGTGTCTGAATCATGTGTACTGCCTAGTTATTGTTGAACAATGTCTGTTATGAAACACTCTGCATTGCAGACCACTGCAGCTGCATATTTGAGCTGTTTTGATTCTTGCAATTGCTGTACACAGATCAGCTAGCAGTGTGGATAGTTCCAAATGTGTCCCACCAACACAGCAGTGGCATGTTGAAAATGTGAAATTCTGTAACCCCTTAGCTTGAGTCCTTTAATTCTTGTGAAGTGTTAGACAAAACTATATGAGTGTTTATTGGAGTCAACATAGATTCAAGAAAATTATGAAAAAATATCTACGCAAGGCACTGTGCGACCCCACCCGCTGCAGAAGAAGTGCCTTGATAACTACCTGAAGCAAGAAGGTGGAGTGAGCATAGCACCTGGACTTGTGTTGAAATGGACTGGTGTCTACTTGTGTGTGTTCATGGAAATCGATCAAGTCCTTGCACAAGTTCAAAAGGACCTGCATACTAACCATATATTTGCTATAAACCTCCTTCGCTGTTAGATCACTCTGATCCTAAATATCCTCTCCAGTGTCCTTCTTTGCTGCGCTGCCAACATCCTCATTCTCCTCACCGCTGTGTAGAAAGCATCAATTTTGGCAAAAACTGATGTATTCTGAGACCCCTTTTAAATCTAGCACCTGGTTACCACCTACTTCAACTTGAGGGCAATTTGCAAGTGGAAAATGCTGCTTTTATGACTATTCTCCAATTGTGAATATTTAGCTCATATATATTCTGCAATATCTAGTAAACACCTTTCTTCTACTGGCCCTAGTCACTTACATAAGTAGTACAAGTATATTTTATATTGTAGATAGAAGGGTCAAGAGTCATTAAGGGTGGTGGTTGGTAGTGCTGGAGATGCTTCCATTAAATAGTGTATTTGACTCCAACATGTACATATCAGTGACAATGGTACGTTTGGAGGTGGAGCCACACAGAACCCTTTGTGCAGTGAATTCCTAGTTGTGGCCACTCAAAGTCGCTGAAGGAAAATGGAGAATGACAGCAGCTGTCAGAGGATGGCACATCTGTCTGTGTTCCACCTGCGTGACGGTGAGTGGTATCGAGCCACGTAGTATCACTACCTCGGTGGATGGAGTGAAGAAAACTTGCAATGTGTTGGGCAGCAGTTCCACGGCCAGGAAACATTGTCGGTGATGTAGTAACACCATGTTGACAAGTGCATCACAGTGGCGTAGCTAGACCTTTGGCCGCCCGTGGCAGTCCCTGCGTTTGCCGCCTGCGGCAGCCGCATGTAAGAGCGGGGGTGCTGGTGATTCCTGTGTTTGCCGTCCCACGGCAGCCGCAGGTTGGAGCCACAGGGTGGGAATTGCGGGAGGCTGCAGCCCGTAAAACTTGTGCCACGCCGGGCGGACCGCCCCCCTTTGATACTCCACTGGTGCATCAACACACTAATTGCTAACAACAGTTACCATGTTGAGACGTTTAGGTAACACATCAGATTTAGTTCATGACAATGTTCATGTGATGCCACCACATGGATTGTTGTATGCTTCTGGGAACGAAGTACAAACAAAAGGATTCGCATTGGGTCTGTTGCGTGGTGTGATGGGAATACAATACTTCTAGCAGAAATTATTCAAAAAGAGCACTGTCTTCTGTGCTGCACAAGCTTTGTGTGATATAATTGTATTAACATCCTTGATTTGTCATGCAGGTCTATCATAGCGAGGGCGTGTAAGGTATATAAGGGGGTGAGTTCTTGCACTGTACAGTACGGGCACCAACTTATTTTCATGGGTTTGTTTCTAGTTGCATGGAATTTGCTATGTGTGGTTCCATAATTATCTAGAACCCTGAAGTCTTGTCAGCATTACTTGAAACTACTAAGAGAGGCTAGAAGCTGGAACTTGCAATAACATGAAGGCAATGAATCATCACTCCTATTTCCTAAGTCCCCAGAGAACCACTCAACATGTGTAAGGAATGTTTCAGGGCTTCCAACATTTACTTGGAGGAAATAGATGGTTTTTAAAATCAAACTAAAAAGGACAAGTGCACCCTAGAGTGTTTACAGTGAATGGAGGATAAAGACATTTTTGAACATTTACCTGCAGTTGAGCATGAGGAAGGTGAGAACCCATTAAGTTGAGTATGGGAAAGCTGTAGCAACACTTGAAAAACTATTTTGTATGGCAGGAAAATTAGTTGTTAGCCGACACAATTTGTTTTCTGGGGAATTGCAAGCTGGGGAGACGGCGGAAATGTATGTTACATCTCTGTGTCAGTGGCAAAGTGTGAATTTGAAAACTTCACTGAAGAATTAATTATAGACCAAATGGTGACCAGGTGTTACAACAAAATGATACAGAAAAAGTTATTGACTTGTAAAAGTTCCTCTTTGGAAGAAGGGTTTAAAGGCGAATAGCATGACGCACTTGGAGTCAACCAACGCACTTAGCAGAATAAGAGAGGTCACTGTGTGTACTGTAAAAATAGAAAAGGGTGTGATCAAGGACAATGATAAGCAAATACAAGATATATGTGTGGGTCACGTGGTTACTTGATTTTTTTTTTATAGGTTTTCTCCTGCACAACAGAAGGATGGCAATAAATTAGGTACTTTCCCAGAATGTGCAAAAGGGGCATAGAAGAAAGATGGCGTAAATGAGGTGCTGAGGACCCTGCTCTCTCTGAATGAATGTTGTCAGCTGGTAGGGTGAATGAAACTGAAGTTCCTGAGTGTAGGGATCCGATTGGGGCATTGGTACTGAAGGGGAGAGCGTTCCGTTGCTGACTGATTCTAAGTCAAAGATCACCATTATCACCAAAGATACTGTGATTCAAAAGAGTATGGCATGGAACCTCTTGCCATCTGATGTCAACCCTAGAGGTTATGAGGGCACGAAAATTAAACCGCAAAGCTACTTTTACAGGCATAGTGTTTTCAGGGAAAGAAGTGTTTGTGGGGAAATATATGTCTAAAGTAGGTCATAGTCAGCTGGCATCTACAGGGTGTGTCTTGAGATTGTGTTGAAACCTGACAGAAGGATCAAAGTTTGAGGGTGTCTGAGTATGGGGTTAATGGGTGTAGCAATGCGTGTGAGTACTAACAATAAATAAAGAAGAATTTGATGATGTGTTAGGAGAATAACAAATTACCAATTTGTGAACAACGTGAAGAACAATGTAGTTCCAGTGAAACATAAGTTGAGGGTGTTCTATTGAGTGTTTGTGTGGAGTTGAGTGCTGTGTTGAAAAATCTGTGTGAATAAGGGGTTATTTTTAGCCTTTTAAATGTTTGTTATGGTTGTCACCTATATTCGTAGCTCATAAATGCACTAATGAGATAAGGATGTCTATTGACGTCTGCAATGTTAATAAAATATTTTGGGTGGTTTGTCATTTGTTACCAGATAAGATGAGATGGTGGTAATGCTAATCGGGGATTGTGTATTTTCCAAACTAGATTTGCGGTCAGCATATCACCAAATAGTTCTGGCTCCCTAGTCAAGGAACTCAAAACATTTGTAACAACAGATGTTTTTCAATTTTGCTGAATGCTTTTTGGTTCAGCTTCCGCATGAGATGTGTTACAGAGAGTTATTAACAATTTATTGAAGGGCATGTGTAGAGGTATGGCTTTTCAAGTTTATTTGCATTTTGGTAAGTTGAGTTAGAGCATGCACAAAGAATGGTGGATGTGTTAGCTGGAATGAAACAAAGAAGATTGCATCTAAGGAAGAACTAGTGTGTGTTTAGTGTTAGTGAGTTGAAGTAATTGGGGCCTGTCCTGACAGGAGATGTTCTTGCCCCAAGATCTGGTCTCGTGAAAGCCATAGACAAAGCTGCTTGTATAGAAAACAAGGAACGGCTGAGCTGGTGTTCTTTACATAGATGGATAAAATATGTATGCAAAGTTCAGCTGAGCAGATGTTCCATATGTCGATGGCTGAATGTTATGCAATGCTCGTGACAGAATTTGCTTCAGTCGTTTAGCCATCCTTCAGATTGCTGAAGGAGAATGTAAACTTTGTGTGGAGTAATGAGTAGAAGGATGCGTTTTAGAGGATAAGAAGAGTAGTGGGGCAGGCTCCTATTTTGAGTAGGAATTGGGGGAAGTAGGGAGATATTTGTGTTTAGAAGCCAGTCACTGCTCTGATGTGATCAGCCAGGGAGCTGGCCTGGGAGCACAAATGGAACCCCCTGATACAACATTATATTCACCAGCAGCAGCAGCCAAGGTGCCAAATGTATTCTGCCCAGAGTGTTGTGTAAGCAGGGGCCTGCCCTGGCAGAGGAACACTCACACAACACATAGATAAATACTAATACAGGGCTACGGGCTGGGAAATGGCTCTAAAATAAGGGTGACAAATGTAACTCATGGCGTTAACATGTTCTCATCCCCGCCATTAACAGGTAAACCGAAACACAACACTTTGCAATAGTGCGATCTTCGTTAAATCTATGGCGCTACACACTTCAAAGATACTTTCTAAGTGACGAATAGTCATTCAAATTGCATCTATATAGTGCTTAATGTTGTGGGGCCGCTCGCGCTGATGTAGGCCCTCGTTGCGGGCCCCGCAGCTATAATAACGGACGCCACACTTTGTGTCTGGGTATCGGCGCGTGACTGCCTCAGCAGGCCGCGCCCCTTTATTTTATATAGAGGCGTACGCCACGAACGTGGCGTACGCATTGCGTAGTGACCTTATGCGCTCTAGCGTCTAACGCTAGAGCGCTAACTGTAACATCCCTCCCCAACTTGGATAACAAAATAAACCAAAGTCCATAACAGTCACTCACTTGCTTGGCAGGCAAAGTCTTTAAGGCGGCTGCTGGGCGTGGGGTTCGCTCTCAGACCATACCTGGCAGTGGCACGAGTGCCGGAGCTGGGTGGGTGGCTATTCGGGGCTTCACCTTCCGTGGGGGCATGATGGCTCTGCTCTGGGGCGCTGCAGGCTCCGCTGGACGTCAGTCCTGGTCCCAACTCTGGGGTTGAGATCTCTTCCTCCCCTCCGTCCAGTGTGGGGACTGCGAGAGTCTCAGAACAGAGCAGGCCAGTATCCACGGGAGCGAAGAGGATGTCTCCCCTTTCCCCAGAGACCACGCACCCCAGCTGAGGTAACAGCTAAAGAGGTACGCAATATCAGAGAAAATGGGAAGACCGGAATGAGCCACCAGGAAGGCTCGAGTGGCGTCTGTGATGCGGATGATCAAGGGAACAGGAAAACCTGCAGAGGGAAATACAACAGATACAAAGCATAGGTTAACACTATGACTCTTCTTTGTCTAGCGGTTAATCGCTAAAATGCAATTGTGTGTACTTTCTCACTTACACATAGGTTCACGAGGGAGATTGATGATTCAGACCAATATGAAGTTTGTTCTGAGTGTAGTACAATTAGTAACTGAAGAGCCTGGTTAAATATAGCTATATTCAGGAACCCGGGACACCCAAAAAGAAAAGAAGGCAATGTCCCAAAGCTGTCACTGGCTTTAGTCTGACTGACCAAAGTTCACAAGTACAAACACCAATGATTCCCCAGCCCCTGAGGTATACTTGCGATTTAGTTGACAGTCAGTGGGGAGCGCTTCCCAGCGCGAAAGGAACTGACACGTTGACTCTGTTCGTAGAGTTCTCCGACGATACTCAACAGTAAACACAAACTCCGGACTATCCAGATGGTTTGGCCGGGTAGCGTCGCTTCGCGCGGGCCGTTTAAACTTCAGAGGTTGAGGGTCTTGGTTTCCGAGGCCAATCCTTACAGGCAGGAGATAGTCAACCCCAGCAGGTCCTTGCGTCTTAACGTCCTTAACAGGCACCAGTTGGGGCACCTAATGTTCAATGCAACTTTGTGCTCGAGGTTTCAATAAAGTTCAGCAAAAAAGAAAACGAAAGAAACAAATAGCGCGACCAGCGCTTCCACTCAGTTTTGAGTATGGGAAATGAAGGAAACAAATAGCGCGACCAGCGCTTCCACTCCAGTTTCGAATATAACCAAAAAAAGGGTCCTGGCACTTGACAACTAAAGTCCAGAACCTTCAGGTCCAAAAGCAGGTCACCGGGAAATGGAACGGAAAAACGTCCACTTCTAACAGCTACAGGATCCAGGTGTGGCTCACGCTCCAAACAACAAAGCCAAGCACCTGGAAGTCGTCCCGGCTTGCTTATAAGCAGGCTCCAATCAGCTGCTACCTCTCAATGTATTGTGGGAAAGTACACACCCTTGCTGCCCCTACTGCATTATGGGACCTGTAGTATGTAGTGAGATCTAACATCCAGTCCCCTCTGGCCGCGGTCGGTGGCCTCCGGAATGCGTTTGAACCACGAGATGTTCCTGGTGGTCGACTCCACCCCTCTTTCTGCTGTGACCATTGTGCCCCGCCTCTGTGCCACAGTCCAACTACCTGGTTCATACCGGGGTCTGAATTTTCCTCCTGGCCTTCTGTCCTTCACGAGGACGCTGTCCCCTGGTCTGATGTCGCGGTCTCGACTGCCTCTGGCCCGGCTCACTTGTCGGTTGCGGTATGCTCGTCGTTGGAAAACCTCCTCCGCTTCGAACGGTGGGGGCGCCCACCCAGGGACTGTGGGTAGCCCATCGCGGCGGGGCCCATTGAGCATGAGAGACCACGGGGCTTGTTTGGTGGAGCAGTGGGGCGTGCTCCGATATTCTCCCAGGAATCGCTGGATTTCCCTCTCGGGGTCTAGTTGCTCCACGCCGGCTATTCGAATCACTTTATTCAGGGTCCTCATGAATCGTTCTACTTCTCTGTTGGCTTGTGGCCACTGAGGAGTGATTCGCCGATGGTGTACTCCCTGATGCTGAAGGAACTCCCGGAACTCATGACCGTGGAAGGGTGGCCCATTGTCACTCTTCACCTCCGAGGGGCGCCCGAACATGGCAAATATTTTCTCCAGCGCTGGTCCCACGAACATGAAGGCTGTGGACGGTAGAACTTCCACTATGGGATACTTCGAGAAGTTGTCAATGACCACCAGCGACACTTTTCCGTTTGGGAGGCTCCCGAAGTCTATACTAATCTTGTCCCTCGGGTACCTTCCTGGTTCTTCTGTCACGATGGGGGCCGGAGGCTCCGGGCCGCTCGTCACCTGGCACGCAGCGCAGCTCCTTACCACCTCGTCCACCATGCCATCCAGCCCCGGGAACCATATCTTCGCCCTCATCCTGGTCTTCATCTTCTCCGTCCCTTGATGGCCGTCGTGAGCAATGGTCGTGGCTTGATGGCGTAGTGCGGCGGGCATGACGATCCTAGACCCTCGCAGGACGACACCATCGCGGGTCATACTTAGTTCATTCCGCACTCGCCACATCTGCTGCAAGTCCTTCTTGTCCTCGTCTGCCCACGAGTTGGCGGTGTGTAGGAAATCAGCCCAGGACCCTTTTTGAAGAGCTCCCCGTGTCCTTGCCAGCACGGCGTCGTGCTCCCCGGCACGTATGATCTCCTGGATTGTTAGTATCCGAGGGCAAGTCAGAGCAGCTAAGAGGTCGATGTGTGCTTCGGTTTCCTCTTCCTCTTCTTTCCCGACCGGGGACGTCACCCCCTTTTCCGGGTGTCGTGACAGAAAGTCTGCCGGGTTTTTCGCACCTGGCCGGTATGTCACCTCCATCTGGCATTGCTGTAGTCCAATGGCCCACCTCTCGATCCTCGGGGGGGGTGGGGTGCTGTCCCTTTGAACAGGGGCACCAATGGCTGGTGGTCTGTCACCACAGTAAAAGGGTGTCCGCAGACATATAGGTGGAAATGCCGGCAACCCCATCGGATGGCTAGTGCTTCGCGTTCAATCTGAGAATACCTCTGTCCAGTTGGAGTGAGTGCCTTGCTGGCGTAGGCCAGGGTGGCCCATGTTCCTGGTTCTTGCTCTTGCGTAAGGACTGCGCCCAGTCCCACCGGGCTGGCGTCGACAAGTAGTTCTGTCTTCCTGGTCGGATCAAAGTAGACCAGAGTGGCCTGGTCCAGCAGCGTGGTCTTGATAGCACGGAAGGCATCTTCTTCCTCTTGCCCCCAGCGCCACAGGGTGTCTGTCTTCGTGAGGCGTCTGAGAGGTTCCGCCGTGGTAGCCAAGTTTGGGATGAACCGCCCACAGTACATGGCCATCCCGAGAAAACTGCGGACTTCCGACGCAGAAGTCGGTGCTGGGGCGTTCTTGATGGCCTGGGATTTTCTTGGGTCTACTTGAATGCCATGGTTGGTGAACGTGTATCCGAAGAACTCGATGCTTTGTTGAAAGAACTGGCACTTCTCCTTGTGCAACGTGACCCCAAACTCTCTCAGCCTCATCAGTGTGGACCGGACTCGTCGGTAGTGTTCATCCACTGTTGTGGCGTGTATCAGTATGTCATCACTGACGTTTAGTACTCCTGGTAGCCCCTGCAAGATGTCTCTGATAGTGTTCTGAAATATTTCGGCCGCCGAAGAGATGCCAAAGTTAAGGCGTCGGTACCGGCGTAGCCCCAGGTGCGTGCTGAAGGTAGTGATATACCTGCTCTCTTCGGCTAGCGTTAGTTGGTGGTACCCCGCGTTGAGGTCCAGTTTGGAGAACCACCGTGCTCCGTTAAGGTCTGCGATTATGTCATCCATCGTGGGCGTGATGTGCCTCTCCCTTTTGATGGCCTTGTTGGGCAGCCTCATGTCGATGCACACTCG
This sequence comes from Triturus cristatus, assembly GCF_964204655.1. Classification (NCBI taxonomy): domain Eukaryota; kingdom Metazoa; phylum Chordata; class Amphibia; order Caudata; family Salamandridae; genus Triturus; species Triturus cristatus. Next base: position 267,818,702 of record NC_140583.1, on the reverse strand, counting down.
AATCTTGCCTGGTTGCCGGGGCTTTTCCGCTATCACCATGGGTGATACCCAGGGGGTGGGTCCGGTTACTGTCTCTATGACACCTTGCTCCTCCAACCTCCTCAGCTCCTCCTCTACCAGCGGGCGTAGGTGGAAAGGAATCCTCCTGTGTTTTAGCGCTGTGGGTGTGACTGAACGGTCAATGTGGAGCTTGACTGGTGGTCGTCGGATGTTCCCCAGACCAGTGAACAGCTCCGGAAACTGGTCCAGCAGGGTAGTCGTCTGGGATTCTTGCACCTTCCGGAGGAATGCGATCAACCCTAGGTCTTCGGCTGCGTGCCCGCTGAGGAGGGTGTCTGCCTCTTGATTGATCACATGTATGTCAATCGTTATCTCTGCGTCATCTGACTTCACCGGCACCGTCATCTTTCCTGCCAACGGCAGCGGTGTGTCACTTCCGTAGGCATAAATCTGGGCTTTTGACCGTCGGAGTTCAGGCTTGGGTCGGAGGCGATTGTATTGTTGCACTCCCATCATGGTGACTGACGCCCCTGTGTCGATCACTGCGTTTATCCGGGACCCAGCGACTAGGACGTCGCACCTCGGTTGTGGTCTTCTCGAGCTCTTGAGGGCTCTGGTGAATGAAATCAGGTATGTCTCCTCTTCGTCATCATCGGACTCCATTGCATCTTCCTGCAGGGCCTGCGCTTGCTTGCGCCCTGGGTTGGTGGGGGAGGACAGCGACAGCTGGGATAGTTGTCTCACCAAGGCCTTCTCCGGCCTCTTTCCCCTCCGGTCTCGTTGCGTGGCTCGTTTGCGACAAACAGACGCAAAGTGGTTCATCACGCCGCAGTTGTCACACGCCTTTCCTTTCGCAGGGCACGTCCTGCCTCCGTGCTCGTCATATCCGCAGTACCCGCACGGGGCTGCAGGCTTCTTTGCCGCCGGTCGGCGGGAAGCTTCACGCGTCTGTATTGCGTCGGCCCGCTCCGTTTTGACTGTTACTCCTGACCCGGCGCCTCGTGTGAGCGCCATCTCCATCTCCTCTGCGCGGGCGTCGGATAGATCATGGGACCGTGCCAGCACTAGAATGTCCGCCATCGGGATGTTCGGTTGGCGGAGAATGAGTGTCCGTAGCTTTTTGCTGCGTATGCCGCATATTATCTGGGCTCTGATCTCCTCCTTGGCTCTATCACCCACGAGGTGCGTGTCTGCCAGCACCCTCAGTCGAGCGTGGAATGCATCCACCGACTCCCCTTCCTTTTGCCTCGCTTGGCGCAATTTGAAATGTTCAAAATCCGGGTTCAACTGGGGGTCGAAATGCGCATTGAGGGCTCTCACGGCCGCGTCATAGTCGTCCGCGTTCCCTGTGTTGGGAAGGTGCTTGAATAGGAGATAAACTTCTTCCCCTGCATAGTGGAGTAGTAGAGACCTTTTCACGGTGCCATCCGTCTCCCTGGTGCCCGCAAAATAGTTGTCGAGTCGGCCAATCCACGTCTGCCAGCGTGGGGCGGCAGTGGCAGGGTCAGCAGCTTCACTAAACGGCGGCAGAACGCCGGACGCGGGGTGCAGTGGCACTGCCTGGGCGGGGCGCTCATCATCCCCCATGGCTCCCTGGGGCACAGCACAGCAGGAGGGACGGCAGCAGGCAGAGGAGGCCGCAGTGGCAAGAGATGCCCACACTAGGTGTTGGCAGAGGGCGTCAGGGCTCAGCCAGGGCACAGCAGGCAACTGGGGCAGAGGGCTTCAAGGCCCAGCCAGGGCACAGCAGGGACACAGAGTCACACAGTTCAGTGGCAGGGATGTTCATCTGCCAAGATGGGCCGTGTTCGGTGCACACGTGCACTCACCGTTGGTCAAAGGGGCCCCGCTGCGCTGCCTGCGTGAGACGGAGCCAGTTCCAGTCAGGCTCGTCAGGAACACGTGCGCGCGCGCGGGACTGCCGCGGAGCGCGTCTATCGGCTGGGGCACACGTGGTCGATCCCCGCTCTCGTCGCCAGTGTTGTGGGGCCGCTCGCGCTGATGTAGGCCCTCGTTGCGGGCCCCGCAGCTATAATAACGGACGCCACACTTTGTGTCTGGGTATCGGCGCGTGACTGCCTCAGCAGGCCGCGCCCCTTTATTTTATACAGAGGCGTACGCCACGAACGTGGCGTACGCATTGCGTAGTGACCTTATGCGCTCTAGCGTCTAACGCTAGAGCGCTAACTGTAACACTTAAGTCCCATTACGAGGTTTTTTTAAAAAATCTGCACCTTAGCCCCTCCCCCCGAGCTGTCAATGGCTTTGTGTCCAGTCAGAGCTCCCCCTCCTTCTGTTTCTTCAGGGATATATGAATCTGCTCCACAAATCTGTGCGCAGCCTGAACGGGGCAAGTTAAGATCCAACCGGAACTGGCTCCGTCTTTACTCCTCCGAGGGTCGATGTCAGTGCTTTAAATGAAAAAACTCACCAAATTCATTGGGATGGGTCTTGGGGGTCAGGTAGGGGCGTGTCAGGGGGCATAGTTTCGAGGCAGGTATTTAGCAAAAGCCGAATTTGCTTATTCTATAGAAATGCGCCCTGGGGTCTTTCGGCCAAGTTCCTTCATATGTGCAGGGCCTACTTGGTGTTTTTTGCAGTTTTATATGGTGCGAACGTGGCCTGAGGGCATGAAAGTTTTTTTTACTTGAGAAGCAGAAGTTATACATGAAAACATTCTTTTTTTATTTTTACGGCACGTGGTGATTGCCCAGAATAACAGGATGTTGAGCAGAAACTGAGATTTTACAAATCAAAATAAAGTATGCTTTGGTATAGACCTTGCACTTCTCATTTATAATGCTTTAATACCCTCCCTTCTGCCAAGTGTGCGCTATATATAACCGCAATAAAAGTGCCAATTGCACACAGTACACATGAGCCGAACTTGGCCGAAATGTCGAGTGTATTCCAGCGCTGCAGCAATGACGGGCAACAGTTCTAATATGGGCGGCTCTGTCTGTCGGCCCACGTCTCCTCACTCCTGTCACACTGTCAGTGAGCATGTAAGGCTGCAGCAGCAGCAACCTAGCGCTGGAATACACTCTCTGTCGACTGTCAGAGCGCCTCACAGACTGCCTCTAGGAGTACGGCTACTCTCTTGACACAAAAGAAGTTCCGGCACTCTAGGGGAGATAACTGAGAAGTGCTGCTACTCGGTACCGGGGAGAACCGGCCATGTATCTACACTGTTTCCCTTGGTAATAGAAGCACGTGATAGGTGATCCTCGTGGCTATATCAAATGGTGACGCACTGGCAGCAAGCGCTAGAAATAAAACAAAACTAGCTGCTAATATTGTTATGATCCTCTGGATCCGGGCGCACAGAAAGAACCTTGGGGATCTCTTCGTCGCCTGGGGGCAGTGAAATGCTAGCACTCTGGGGGGCATGAAGGGTGTGCCAGCCGTTTACGCTCTTCACTACTTTGTCAAAGCGCTTAAATATCTATGCTAATTTATGTAAAATAGTATGTAAAAGGCAGCAGAAATGCGCTGCGAAAACTATAAATATGTGTGGAACGTCGCCCCATAAATACAGCCGAATGCGGCAGTTTCTTGCTGCGGCTTGATGCCTTTCTGCAGGTGCTGCCCATTAACCTATTGTGTGCTTGGCATAAATAAGGCAGGCGCGGGGAAACGTCGCCCCAGATTGGCTCTTCCGTCTGCGGGAGCGAACAGTAATGCTTATCGTATGTTTAATAAACTGGCCGTAAAGATGATAAAACACATAGCCGTCGCCGAGGTAATTTAGCGGGAACCGCTCGACTGCTGACAGTTCCTGATCGTTCGCGGCTTCTTTTTACGAGTCCCTGGTCCGCTTACGGGCTCGGTGCGGCTCGGGTCCACGCAGCAGAAGGCCACGATGGAATCTGAGCACGTGGAGGAAGAGCCGAAGTACCGAGGGGTGGGGAGCTGTGCGGTTCCTCGACAACCCCCGCAGAGGCAGTGGCGTAAATCCAGCGAAATAGAGAAAGGGGCCTAGAGTCTCCTATATGTAAGAGAAATCTGCCTTCGACTGAATAAGGGGTCCCTTGAGGTTTGGGGTCCACTCTGATGACCAGGGCTCTATGACAAAGTATGGAATGTTCACCCGAAATAATGTGGCCTGTAGTCTTATACTTGATATCTCACAGCACAGTGCCTGAACTCCCATGATAATGTACCTGGACGTATAGTGCCTCGTCCTCTCATGAGTGCCCTTTTAGCAAAAAACATGTCTGCAGTCATATGCTAATGTCACGCCGTAGGCCTATGATAATGCACCTTCAAAGTATGGTGCCTGCAGCCCTATGTTAATGCCCCTCTCTGCAAGATGCCTGCAGTGCTGTGATAATGCCCCTCGCAGTACATGCCCTGAAAGCTTTCAATAAGGCCTTTAAGGGCACCAAACTGACATATAATAATGGCATCCCTCAAAGCACATGGTCTAAAATCTTGCAATAATTCCCTTCACAACTCAAAACTACTATATAATAATGATACGACTTAAAGCAGGTGGTCTGAAAACTTGCAATAGCACAATACCACCGTCCAATAATACCACCCGTCAGGCCACATGGTCTAAAATACATCAATAATGCACTCCAGAGCACGAACTACAGTCCAATAACGATCCCCGTAACAGCACATGGTCTAAAATACAGCAACAATGCAGTTCACTTCACTGCACACAGCTACCGTCCAATAATGACATCCGTAGGAACGTGGTCTAAAACATGGCAATAATGCCCTTCACAACACAGAACTACTGTAAAATAATGAAACCTGTTACGGCACATGGTCTAACACACGGAAATAATGCCCTTCAGAGAGCAAGGCGCCTGGATACCCTCACGGGTGATTGCAGCGCTATACAAATACTGTTTAATTTAATTGATTGAAGGCTTGGCTTGCATTAGGGCCGGCCCTCCTGCAACAATGCCCCTCGCAGCACACGATCTGACATCTTGCAGTAATGCCCTGCAGGTCACAAGGCTGGCACCACCTGTATCATCACAGCCCTCTCTCGTGTAATAATCCCTCTCAGCCAAAGCCTGCAGCCCCTTCCGGGCGCCCCTGGATGGACTCTGTCAGACAGAAAGGACGGCCCTTAAGCCTGGAATCCTTCTGCCTTCTGGACCGAGAGATGCTGCCAAGCCCGCCGCCTCGAGCCACCACCCGAAGAGACTGCCCTGTCCGTCTGTCTGCCACTTTAATGAAACTGCTGCAGCTTCTTTTGCAGGGCCCACGCTCAGCATTTTCTAAGTTGCTGACTGTTTCAAATCTGACTTTAGTTGTTCAACTTTTCTCTTCAGCCTTCACCCTCGCAGGGCTCTGATCCATCGCGCCGCATCCGTTTTTAGGTTCCTGAAGCGCAGCAGAAAGACGATGCAGAATAGGTGTGAGAGAACGGGAATTTAATTAAACTTGAGAACGGGAATTTAATTAAACTTTGCAGGTGAGGGGTCATTCTGTTATGGTTAGGGGGTCGCCGACTCAGCAGGCTGGCACAGGACATTACTGCTTGGCACAGCACATCGCTACAAATGTACAAAAACGTCCTACTAGTCCCGACTGGGCTTTAGGGACTGGCAATGAAAGAGGTCCTTTCTCCTCGAGATGCAAGCATTCGGGAGGCTGCTACAATTCAGCACTCCTGGAATTTGCATGAGGGCAAACAGCCTGTGCCAGGATGGATAGGCACACCCCAGGGGTGGCTCCTCCATTCAGTGGCGTAACGATAATTGAGGGGGCCCCCCTGCAAGGTACGTGGAGGGGCCCCCTCCGGACTCTATCAGGAGCTCCCCGGCCGAAGTGCAGTGCTGAGGGGGCCCCCTGGAGCTTGGGGGGCCCCGCCCCCTGCAGTGCGGGGGATGCAGGGGGCTGTGTTACGCCCCTGCCTCCATTATGGCAGAGGAGCGTTGCCCCACTGCTGAAGCAGCAGGTCAAAACATAAAATACAATGATAATAAAGCAATTATTCAAACTGTTTTATTATAATTTTGTTTTACCTGTAGGAGCCGGTTAGAACACCATAGCCGTCATCCGAGTCCTGGGGGCGGGGCCATCAGCAGCAGGAGTGGTGAGCCCTGGGCACTGCTGTCAATGTGCATGTTGGTATGGCCCGCCGTCTCAGGACGGCCAAACCGGCATGCGAACTGACATGTCCCCAACCCGAACTGCATTGCCAGGTGGTGAGAACTGCAGACGCAGGCTTCCACTTCCCTTTGGAGCGGAAAACAAGACTGCTCAGGCCAATCCCAGCGCTTCTTGAAAACACTGGGATTGGGCGTAGATTGGGAGACTGTGTTCATGGGGACTGCAGTTTGCGAGGAGCAGGATAAGAGCATCGTAGAGGCGGCGGGCGGCAGCAGGAAGATAAGTGTACTTTTCTATCTTGTTTTCCCCCTCGCAGCCACCCCTCCCCCCCACTTCGTGTCGGGAGCAGTTGCCACTGGCTCTAGCATTAGCTGTCTCACCAGCGTCATGCAATCATTTCATGGATACTGTAAGAATGTGGGTTGCTGGTTGAAGTGGTGAACTCAAGCAACAACCACAATCCTTTTCAGGGTGAAGTCACTAACCAACCCTAAATTAACCTGTGCTCAACCCTCAGGTAGCTTGGCATGGAGAAGGCAGGCTTAACTCCGAGGCAATGTGAAAGTATTTGTGCAACACTTCAAACAGTAACACATTGAATAACACACTACAAAAGGATGCTATACCAGTTTAGTAAAACAGAATAATTTTAAATAAATGAAACAAGACCAAAACAACAAAAATCCAATTAATAGGACTGGAGTCATTCAACTTTGAACATTTGAGTAAAAATAGAGTTAAAAAGCACAAAGTGCTAACTGTTGACATCTGGTCGCACCAGACCGGTACAAAGTCACAAGTTCCGTCCAACCGCAATGGAGCGCGAACCGGCTACAGGGACCCTGTAAGGCCCAAAGAACAAAGTAACTTAAATCCTGGTTTGCAGAACACTGCAAGGGTCTGTGTGATAATAAGTCACACAGCCAAAGCAATGTTTTTGTTCCAAGATGCGGTGAAGCTGCGGTGTGAGGACCTGCGTCATCATTGAAGATCCCATTGACGAGGGCTTGCGAAGTGAAGTCCGGCATCGAGTATAGTATACATCACACAGTCATGGTGATGCGTCAGTTCCGAGATGCTGAGAGGCTGCAATGCGGAGTCCGGCATCATCAATGAGGGATACAAGGGCCTTCGCTGAAGATGCATCATGAAGTGGCAGTTCGAATGAGGCAATGAGCTGTGATGTGATGTGGGTCTTTACAACGGAGACGATCCACGCAGTAGCGGTGCTGTAGCAGTGATGTGTTGGTTCGTCTTGAGGTTGCACCGTGCAGTAGAGGAGATGCGTCAGTTCCACTGGAGCCACAGAGGCTGGTAGAGCATCATAGGCACACTTCCAAGGGTCCAGGACTGGGTTGGCACCACTTGGCAGGGTAGACTCACTGATGGTTGAGTTCAGGCCATGTGCTGTGGTCAAGGTGGTTGGAGCCTTATGTCCCTGAGGCTCAAGTCAGGAGGCCAGCGAAGTATTTCCTGGAGTCATTTTGGCGGTCCTGGGTTCAACAGATACAATACCAGTCCTTAAAACTCAGACAGGAGGGCAGCAGGCAGCACGTCAGCACAGTAGACCTTCAGAGCAGCAGTCCAGCAGAGAGGCAGTCCTTTCAGCAGCACAGCAGTCCTTCTTTCTATCAGAGTATCCACATGTCCAGAAGAGTTGATGTTCGAGGTCTAATATTTACACCCAGTTATGTGTTTGAAGTGCGAGAAGCTTCTATAGGGTTCCCTTTGAAGTCCACAGGCATCCTACCGTCCGTGTCCTGGCTCCAGACTAACTGCAAGGGGTATGCAGCCCTTTGTGTGGAGGCAGGACACAGCCTATGCAAGTGTAAGTAGGGCAGTGCCCAGCTTTGCCCCACCCTGCCAGCGATGGCCCATTCAGGCACACCTATGTTTTCTATTTTGTGTAGAAGTCTATGAGGTATACACAAATCACAACTGCCAACTATACACAGGCATGTGACCCAGTGATATGCTGCAGGCACTAAATAACTAAGGCAGGACAATGCAAATGTTTTAACAGTGGCATTTTCAAAATCATAATTTTAAATTCAACTTTACCATAAAAGATAATTTTTCATTACAATTCTAAAGCTGCCAAACATGAACTGATTACTTGTTCCCATTTGCAAATAACAGCTTATTAAATGTAATAAGGTAACTCCAATGTTATCTTATGGGAGAGGTAGGCCTTGAAGTACTGAAAAACACATTCCACAGTTTATCACTATCAGGACATGTAAAACCTAAAATTACATGTCCTACTTTTTAAATAGACTGTACCCTGCCCTCTAGGCTGCCCAGGACCTACCCCTGGGATGACATATATCTCTTAAAAAAGAAGGTTTTGGCCTGGCAAAAGGTTTATTTTGCCAGGTCGCAAAGGTAGTAAAACTGCACACAGGTGCTGCCATGGCAGGCCTGAGACAAGTTTAAAGGACGCAGCGCCGGACAGCGGGAGCGGTGAGCAGCAGGGGAACAGAGGACCACAAGCCCCAGGAGCCAAAGGGGCCTCGCAGCATTCCCGGTCCCGCCTCTACCTGCTGGGGGCTATTTGATCACCTCGCGCCTCCCGCTTCGCGGGAGACGCAGCGCCGGACAGCGGGAGCGGTGAGCAGCAGGGGAACAGAGGACCACAAGCCCCAGGAGCCAAAGGGGCCTCGCAGCATTCCCGGTCCCGCCCTCTACCTGCTGGGGGCTATTTGATCACCTCGCGCCTCCCGCTTCGCGGGAGACGCAGCGCCGGACAGCGGGAGCGGTGAGCAGCAGGGGAACAGAGGACCACAAGCCCCAGGAGCCAAAGGGGCCTCGCAGCATTCCCAGTCCCGCCCTCTACCTGCTGGGGGCTATTTGATCACCTCGCGCCTCCCGCTTCGCCGGAGACGCAGCGCCGGACAGCGGGAGCGGTGAGCAGCAGGGGAACAGAGGACCACAAGCCCCAGGAGCCAAAGGGGCCTCGCAGCATTCCCGGTCCCGCCCTCTACCTGCTGGGGGCTATTTGATCACCTCGCGCCTCCCGCTTCGCGGGAGACGCAGCGCCGGACAGCGGGAGCGGTGAGCAGCAGGGGAACAGAGGACCACAAGCCCCAGGAGCCAAAGGGGCCTCGCAGCATTCCCGGTCCCGCCCTTTACCTGGCAAGGACTTGATTAGGAGCACCTCCTCCACGCCACGCGGGACGCGCGCGGGCGGCGCCAGACGAAGCCCGGGCAAAGGGCGGGCCGTCTGTGGCCGTCAGGGGCCGAAGGAGGCCGGGCTGGGCCACCCATCTAACAACGTCTTAATGGGTAAGCGCAAGCAGCTCCATTGTGGGGAAGGGGGGAAAAATGCCAAAGTACCAAGAAAGTCTGAGTCTATAATTTCGTATTTATCTTCAGCTGTGGGGGCGTTAACGAAAGAAATAGCAAACGCGGAGTTGGAACTTGGCCTACAATCGACTACTCCCCCCTGCATCCAGTCTGACTCCCCGTCTGCAAATACCCCCAGTGTCCCCTTGGAGCCTGTAGTCACCATAGCTAATCCTCCTGTCACTACTGACCTGGTTGCCCCTTCGACAGCTAATAACGATAGCCAGGAGCCCCCAGTAACAATTACACAGGGCTTAGTAACGGGTCCTAAGAAGAAAAAACCTAGGAAGACCAAAGGTCAAGACTTATCCAAGCCTGGTAATGCTACATCTGTGGACGATTTGGGGGATTTGATAGAGTCACTGGTTACATCGCGGATGGAGCCTATCCTTACAGACCTGGCTAAGGATATTGTGGACACTTTGAACACTTGTGTTGCTGGACTTTTGGCAAAATGTGCTAAAATTGATGATTTCATGAAGGAGTTTAGGGGGCAGACCACACTGGCTGCGACTGTTGTTAGTACCCCAGGGAACAATGCTGAAGTACACACGACTAAACCCCAACTAAGTCACAGTCCTAGCTTGCATAATCCTGTTAGAAGTAAGGTCAGTGTCCCCCAAGCCACATCCGGACGTAAGACATTGAGGGGTCCTTATGGTAAAGGGCAAGATGCATGGAGTAGCACCCCCGACCAACCACCCCCCAGTTTAGCCGATCCGGCTCGTGATAACCCCTCTAGACTTGACTTGCTTCCAGAGGCAGCTCCTCTGGTAGCAGTGCTTGTAGGCGTTCCCCATCTACAGGCCGGTGAGTCTGAAACAACAGGTGCCTTAATGAGGAAGGTCAGTTCTTGGTCCGCGAATTACTGCAGCGGAGGGAAAGATATCGCCGCCAGTATAATTACGGTCAGAAGGGTGGGATGGATAGGGCACTGCCCAAAGGCAGTTAGGGGGGACTGTATTGTAGTTAATTTTAATAACCCCAACACAGCATACAAATTGTTCTGGGACGGCTCAAAAGTTGCTCAGGATGGGATAAGACCAGTCCCCCTTCAGTTTTTTTACCCCTCCGTACCGTTAAACGCGGACACCACCAGACCTTCTAATAATAATTCTGCCTGTCATAAGGTCCTTTTTCCTCGTAGTTCAAACTCGGTACAATATAGTGTCCCCCGGCATGTGATACGGGGGGCCCAAATTCCAGAAGGCCCTGACGGTATACCTCCCCAACAACTTATACACCAGGCACAGGCACCTTTGCTGTTAGGTAACCGTTTCAACGCTCTTTCAGACCTAGACTCTAATGATTGACGGTCTGCCATAGCTGGCCCCCCAATAGATAATCCTACCCCAGGAGTTGGCTCGGCAGGCTGTAAAATTATTAGCTGGAATGTCGCTGGCATCAGGCAAAAGCGGCTTGATGCCATTTGGGTGGATTTCATAAAAAAACACGATATCATTGCGGCACAAGAAACTTGGGACACTGCACCAAGTTTTCATTTAGATGGGTACACTAGTTTCACGGTTCCAGCTATGATGGGAACTATGGGTAGACCTAAGGGCGGGCTCATCTTTTCGTTTTCTGTAAACCTGGTAGGTTCCTTTAGGCAGTTGGATTCTGGTTCTCGTAACTCCCTAATAGTAGAATGGGTTCTTCCCAATTTCAGAAACATTCTTTTGATAAATTTTTATAACCACAGGGAGAGGGAAAATGTAAATACACATATAGCCGCCCTGGGATCTTTTATCTCCGAATATAGTCTTAATCAAAGCACTGCTTTCGAGCTTGTTTTAATGGGCGATTTTAATATCCACCCTTGTGGGGATGGTTGCTATGAGGGGGCTTTCGAGGGTCCGCCTGGAGCTGCAATACCACATTTTGAGCACTCCAGGCAGGGGGAGGCCCTTGAGGAACTCCTAGCTAACTGCAACGTTTTTGAACCCGACCTCATAGAAGGGGTGGATAGGGTTCCTACTTTTAAGGGTTCATCCTCGGGTACCGTGATAGACTACTTTTTCATCTCCACGGGCCTTTTGCAACTGGTGGGGACATACGGGGCAGTCCCGTCTTCCTTTAGTGACCATAACCCTGTGCTTCTTGAGTTGATTCTGGGGGACATCTCTACCCCCGAGAGCCGCATATACAGGGTGGGGGCCCCCATAGTTGCAAGGGACCAAGGTCGGAGAATAAAGTGGTCGAGGGTTGTGCCCGACACTTTTTTAGAGATTTTAACTACTGAGGTAGGAAGTCAGATGTCCATCTGTTTGGATAGTGTGCGCGAAGGTAAAAAGATCATAAGCGCGTTCGAGGAAATTTGTTCCCGGATCGCGGTGGACCTCACTAATACGAAAAGCAACAGTGGCAACTCTGGCCCTAGGTGGTTCGACAGTAGTTGCTCTAAGGCACATCGGGCGCTACTACTAGCACTAAAAACAAGCCCTGGAGATAGGGGGGAGGTAGCCAACTTACGAAAGGCATATAAACTAGAAATTGAAGGGCGCAAGAAGTTAATTAAAAAGGAGGCTTGGGACAAATTATTGTCAATAGATGTATTGCGGGATAGTGGTAAGTTTTGGGCTGTTATAAATGACCCTTTCCTCTCCGGTCAAGAGAATACTAATACCGACTGTGTTATTCGAGACGATGCTTGGCTTCACCATTTTGAAGAGGTTTACGGTGTTGGTGGAATGAGTAACCGGGGCCCCCCTGAAATATCCTACCCATTGCCCCCAATAAATTTTAATCGGGGGGAGGTCGAAAGAGCAATTAAAGAGACATTAAAAAATAAAGCCCCGGGTCCAGACGGCGTCCCCGCTGACTTATATATGAATTCACCGACCTTTTGGGCAAATATCTTAACTAATGTTTTTAATGCATCTGTTTGCAACCCTTTTCCAGCCTCTTGGTCCACCTCGGTCATAGTCCCGATTTTTAAAAAAGGAAAGCGCATGGACCCCTCTTGTTATAGGCCCATTTCCCTGCTTGACTCCGCCGTTAAAATCTTGGGCAGAGTCCTTCTATTTAGACTCAGGGAAAATGTGGAGAGGCTAGGGGTGCTCTCTAATTTACAATATGGCTTTCGAGAAAAAAGGGGTACCATGGACCAATGCTTAAACTTACATCTTCTAATAAGCAAGTATACGGTGGCAAAGGATGGGTCCTTATTTATGGCATTCATGGACCTATCTTCGGCCTTTGACATGGTGAACAGGGCCAAGCTTTGGAGGATCCTACACGATATTGGCATTGATCCTCCACTGATTAACTTCTTAGCGGCCCTACATGAAAAGCTTTCTGCCACCATTAGGGTAAATCAAGAGGGAAGATGCACTAGACACTTTAGTTCAGAGAGGGGGGTTAGACAAGGTTGTATTTTGGCCCCCCTCCTTTTTACTATTTATATAAACGCCTTGGATAGCTCTCTGGGCACCACTGGGGCAGACCTTCCGCGTGTAGGAGCTTTATCAATCCCTGTTCTCCTATACGCGGATGATGCTGTCTTACTGGCTCGCACGGGGGTGGGCTTGCAAAGGATGCTGGATTCTTTTGCCTCTTTTATGGACCAGCTTGACTTGAAGGTGAATATTAATAAATCTCATGCCATGGTCGGGGTAGAAGTAGCCGCAGCTGTAAACTAAAAACTTTTTATTGCAAGGGGGCGGAGGTGTCAAGGGTACGTACCTTCCCATACCTAGGCGTCCTTTTCGACCATAAGGGCTCTTGGGGCCCACAAATTAAGCTAAAAAGTATTTCGATGGCAAGGTCCACCAGTGCTCTTTTGGGCTTTTCAAAAAGGTTGGGGGCGAGACCCATGGAGGCATTGATAAAAGTATACAACGCTAAATGTATGTCCATTGTCTTGTATGGCGCCCCGTTGTGGGGCCACATAGCCCAACTCCAAATTCAAAGAGTTGAAAATAGGTTCCTGAGATCCCTCCTGTCTGTCCCTCAATCCACCCCCACATTTAGCACTCACACAGAGGTGGGGATTGGATATGTTACGGACAAGTTAAGGGTGGCCCCCCTGGTTTGTTGGGCAAAAACATGGTTAAACAAGGAAATCACGTTGAACCATGCCATTCTTACAGATGTTATTGCCATGGAAAATGCTAAAAGGATCCCCTGGGTTGAGTACGTGAGAAAGGCTTTTGCAGATTTAGGACGCCCAGAGCTTTTTACCTCCCCGGAGAACATTGTTAAGAAGGACGTTCATTGGATCAGGGCTACTTTTCTAGAAGAGGCAAGGCTGACCCGGGAGGAGTTGGAGCTTAAAAAACCAGTTGTGAGACAGAACTATGTTCTAGTCACCTCGCCCTCCCTGGAGCCATATTTACAGCTTGTAACCAAACCTTTTCATAGATTTTTACTGACCAGGTTCAGATTCAACTTAATCCACTATTCTCTGGGCAGTTACCCTGTGTGGGCCAAACCTGAATGTAGTATGCCCTGCAGGTGTGACAATTTCTCAACCCAAGATACCCTGCATTTTATTATGTTTTGTAGTTTTTATTCTGAAATGAGGGAAAAATTTTTGCTCCCACTTTTAAAAGAGAAAGGTTTCACTCAAGTCAGACCAGCCCTAATACATTTACAGATGCTGAGTTGTACCCGTGACATTTTCTACGTGGCCAGCTTTTTGGTGGCAGCTATGAGGCTCAAGAACAAAAAACTGCCTCTCTCTGGGGAGCTTGATTGCTAATTTGCACAATTGGGGTTTAGAGTTTCTCCCAACCTGCATTTTGTGGCTCCGTATGAACTTGCTTTTTGCACATGGAATGTCTTCCTACCTTTTTAATAATTCCTCTTATCATTGTTTTTATTACATTTGTTTTAACAAAAGTTTTATACACATTTTTTTAATGAGTTGTTTTTGTCTGTTTGTAATTTTATGTGATGCCCATTGCTTTTATGATTTTAATTAATCGAAATAAAGTGCTTTGACTGACTGCTTAAGTAGGTGGCACAATAGTGCTGCGGGCCCACTTGTATTATTCAATTTTCAGGCCTCGGGTACATGTAGCAACTCTTTATCAGGGATGTATAAGTAATTAAAAATGACAATTGGAAATAAGTCAATGTTACCATTTTTTAAGGAGTGAGCACATGCACCTTAGCACTGGTAGCAGTGGTAAAGTTCACAGAGTCCTACAGCCAGCAAAATGAAATCAGCAAAAAACGAAGGAGGAACGCAAAACGTTTGGAGGAAGGTCACCCTAAGGCTGTCAGGTTTAACAAAACGTATACCATTCATACATATATAAACATACACAAAGGGCTTTGGGTCAGCTTTCTTTATCCATTGGACTGTTCAAATGGAATTCATATTTTGCTTAAACCCACCACAGCTTCGGAGTAATGGGTCAGCTCAATTCAGACACTGGTTCGCTTGCAAGGTGAGGGATAGCATTTCATGTGATCACGTACGCATCTGCCTACAAAGATGTGCTTTCTAGTTCCAGGGCTAGTGGGCAAATACTCTGCCAATGCTTTTTCTTCTTTCATTCTTTGTCCTTCTTATTTTATTAGTCGTTTTTGTATATTTTTTTTGTTTCCTGGTTTTATTGACAGCCATATGAAATAAGTAGACAACAATTTATCAAGTCAATCCGTACATTGCATATGCATACATTGAGTTAGGTGGATATCAAAGATTCCCCGCCCTCTCCGCCGTCCTGCGCATCTCTAAATCTTTCATAGGGGACACACAAATATCTCCACGGTATTTGTTCCACTTAGACCATTTCCAATCCCATTTTTGGGGGCACCCCCTAGCCACAAAGACTTCTGACTCTGCCAACATGCACCTGTCAAGCTCTTTAGCCCATGCAATGGTGTTTGGTGGGCTCGCTCCCCCCCAACCTCTTGCCAGTTCCCGTTTGACTAATGTGTATCCCAGTGTAGTGAATTGCTGTTCTATTTCAGTGAGATCAGTGGCATCCCATATGTTCAGCAGCCCCAGTTGTGGTGTCAACATTATCTCCTTTCCCAAGGCTGTCTACATACGATCCGAGGCACCCTCCCAAAGAACCCGCAATGCTGGGCAGCTCCACAGGATATGGTAAAAGGTGGCTTGTTGCCCGCATCCCCTCAAACAAAGGTCATCAGGTCTAGATCCTATTTTTGCCAAGGTTATCCCGGTCATGTATGATCGGTGGAGTATCCTTAGCTGGATAAACATAAATGTAAGCGGGATAGCCGCTACCCTGGGGGACATAAGAGCTAATTGCCAATCTTCATCACTTAATGGGCCTAGGTCATCCTGCCATCTCTCTCTAAGCCTTGGGAAGGTGTCTGGCAAATTATTGATCAACTTTTTATATGCGAGAGATATCGCTTTAGAGTGTAGGGGTCCATCCAGCAAATGGTCCTCCAGTGGGGACGATTCCGGTATGTCTGTAAGGGTCGGGAACGCTGAATGAATTGCGCGTCTTATTTGCAAATATCTATATAGTTCTTCCTGGGCCAGGTGATATTGGCTCTGCAGGTCTTCAAATTTGAGTATCGAACCCTTTTTAACCAGGTCTTTTACTGCTGAGATACCTATTAGGTCTCATTTGTCAAACCCAGGCTGGTAGCACAGCATGTCCAACTTCTGCGTATACCATAGTGGCGTTGCCCTAGAGAGGACACCCTCCCACCCCAAACGAGAATTTGCTATGCACAATATTTCGAGTGTGTGTTGGGTGGGCTCAAAAAGTTTCTGCTTATTCTTCCTGTCTTTGGAGTATAAGATCCTTAGGTAACCGGAGTGATCCAACTGATACCTATCAAAAACGTATGCCGGGTCACCAGGGGGATGATATATCCAGTGATTGACAGTCACCAACTGTGCCGCCCAGTAATAAAGTTGCAGGTCAGGCAGTGCTATGCCTCCATCATACCAGCCTTTAGTCAATTTCTTCATTGCCACCCTTGGAGCCTTCCCGCCCCACAACAAAATGCAGAGTTCGCCCTCCACTGCTTTAAAATAGGAGTCTGGGACTTTATGCGGGCAATTATGGAGTATGTACAGAAACCGGGGGAGGGCCAGCATTTTAAAGAGGGCAGCCCGACCCACCAGTGAAAGAGGAAGGGACCTCCAGTGCTTCACGTTAACGCGCAGTTTCGCCAGTGGGGGAGCCAAATTAGAACTGTAGAAAAGAACCGGATCCGAAGTGACAAAGACCCCCAAGTATCGAAACCCTTCCTCCGCCACCGCTATGGTACAATGAACCGGAAGTCGGGGGACCTGGCCCGCAACATGAACAGTGTGGACTTATGCCAGTTAATCGCATATCCAGAGTATTTCCCGAAGTTAGTGAAGATGTCGAGCACTACTCGTATAGACTTGTATGGGGAAGCTAGATATAGCAGTCGTTTTTGTATTTTTAAACTGTGTTCTCAGTTTTACAGCAATTCAAAACCATTAGTAACGTTTCTTTGTGCCGGTATGAATCATATTTTCATGTGATGTGCATTAAAATTAAAGATGGTTTCTATACCTGCTCTGAGCACACACGCCTGTGGGGTAGCACCTGTGTTTCTATATTAAAATTATATATCATGGTTAATTTAATTTTACACTAACATTTTTTTTATTTGAAGCATATGGTTGCTATTTTTAAGTGGTGGCACGATTTCTCTTTTCCCTTCTTTTTAATTGTGTGGCATATGCTTGCAACCAAAAATAATCAAAATAAATAACCATTGCACCAACTTGCCAATGCCAGACCTTGTGGTTTGCTAATGAATGCTTTTTTGGATTTGGCAGATTAGGGAAGGGGTCAGGATTCATTCTGTCACTGCACTGTCAGGGAAAGGAAAGTGCACGATTACCTAATGCAAGAGGTGTTGTAGGTGTGTATGACATCCACTTTCATGGAGGGAGGTCTTAGGAGATCGGTGCGTGCAAGAAAGGTATTCATCGAAAGCAGGAGTGTCCACCCTAGCTCCACGATGGCCAAGCCCAGGCCATATTTTCAGGATAACCAGCGACTTGGTAGAGGGGTTCATGTAGATGTGTGGCGCGCCACTTTATCACATTTGGATACCCAGAGACTTTTGCTTGGATCTGGACCTTCTGGACATATGTTGAACCTCACGAGTTACTCATACAAACAACAAGCCTCCCCCTATTCAATTCTTAACAGGTGATATATCCAAGAATAATTAAAAGCCTCATTATGCCACAGAAGATATTTTCATTTTGGTTTATTTTATGAAAACAATGATATAGAAAAACAATTATATAAAATATATATTCAATTTAGACAATTTCTGCTTATGAATATCAGAAGACTGCCCATACATTGATCTTGACTCATTATCTTTCCGAGTCCTTATTTACATCTTGCCTCTGACCTTATTAACTTATTTTAAAATAGTAGGCTATACGCGAATTTGTCCCCTGTCTTTTCAATCCATTTTTCTCCGCTACAATAGATATACATATACACCCAAGATGGCGCCCATCTATGCGCGCACTAGTTTTTTCTTCTCCCTGCATGTGCACGCAGCACAGGTGTGCCCAATTCCGCCTTGTATTTATAACCGCAGACGCGGTGCGGTTATGTCGGGTACTCTGACGGACCTTGGACCTTGTCGCGCCGGACTCTATCTACATTAATCAGGTAAGCGCTAGCGGTAACTAGGAGACGTAGTCAATGCATTACAGATTCAGTCTTAAGTATATGCTTCCACTGACTCGTTGTTTTTGCCTGTCCTCAGCCTCCATTCCTTATTTGGGTCCACGGCACGTCTCCAATGTTAGAATATGAAGCAGCTGTGGATTTAGTGCAGCACGCATAATAAGCATATCTTTATCAAGTAAGCAGTACTTAGTGTTAGATTTTTTCTTTCTAGTTACGTTTATTATCACCTCTAGACTACTAGGTCATTTTATCACGAAGTACGAATAAGCTCATACTTATTCCGTTTTGTTGTCCACCAGGGCACGTCTATATCTCTAGTCGAGGATTACTCACTCCATATCTCATCTTTGGAAATTACTGTATGTTCTTGACTCATAGAAGCAGAGTAAGTTCAGTAACTTGATAGCCATATTATACATATTTGTTATTGTCATGAGCTTTATACTTATTTGTTTTTACACTTGCAGTGTATCACTCCGTAGTGGGTCCACTCTTCCCGGTACCGCTACTTCTTTTCTGATCCTCTTCTATGTGTTGGCGTTTATAGGCCCGACATACAATAAGTAGGTAATTACATAGGATTGGTCCCATTTATTCTCTCATTCTCTGATTTTATCCATATTATCTTTAGCATGCATACCCTTAAATCATTTAAGATTATTTAAATTTATCTGTATATCCGTCTCCCTCTCCTATATCTTGCTCTTATCTTGTTCCTTCCGCACTCAGGCACTCCTATATACTATGTATATTTTATTCTCACACTCCACCTGGGAATTTGAGTGACCAGTCTATACTGATACCACTACTTTGGTGTTTCCCTGGTTGTGGTTACTCCAATAGACATACTTGGCCTTGTTTTTAACATTCATATACATGTTTTTGTGCCTCAATATTGCCCACAGATTGTTTACGGTTATATACTGTGTTATTAAGGAGCCCCTTCACCTCGCAGTTTGTATATAAACCAATCAAAGGAATTCCCGGATGGGCCTTGTGACCACCTGATGACCTTTATCTTCTGCGTCCTGACGAAGGAACTGGTGGACTGTAGGTCCGCTCCGAAACGCGCGTCGGCGCTTTGTTTGTTAATTAATTGATATGAAGGATTTTCTTTGTTATGTGTAGACCTATGTTTGTTGTTTAAACTCTAGTATAATGTTCTTGACCATAATATATTTGAAGTACTCTTGTGTTTTCTCTCTTTCCCATTTATGTAGTGTCTATTTCTATGTTCTGTTTAGTTGTGTTTTGTGAGATATGATTTTTTGTATTGTTTATATCTTTGCTCTTTGAAGGGTTGGCTCTTCTGATATTCATAAGCAGAAATTGCAGAAATTGTCTACATTGAATATATATTTTATATAATTGTTTTTCTATATCCTTGTTTTCATAAAATAAACCAAAATGAAAATATCTTCTGTGGCATAATGAGGCTTTTAATTATTCTTGGATGTATCACCTATTAAGAATTGAATAGGGGAGACTTGTTGTTTGTATTAGTTATTTCCCCTGCCCTCCTCTCCCTGCCACTCTATTTTCAGGGGCCCTCTTAAGTTTAGTAACCTCACGAGTTACTCGACAGGATACTCAAGAACACTGACAACGACTGAATATTTCAATTACTGGAGGAGAGAGAAGTACCTGGACTTAGGGAACAAGACTAACGAGTCCTTTTTGAGAGGATGAGAAAGACGGTCAACGCAGGGTTAACAATACTATTTTACTCAGTCTCCCATGCTGTATATCTGTTACGAATTACTTATATCTAGAGTTCTGAAACTACCTTGGAACTAAACTTTTTTTCAATAACGCCGCCTTGAGTCTATTTCAGCCATCCTTCATCAACAAATTCTCTTTGTTGTCAGTTGCTTAATGAGGAGACAAGCTTCTTTTGAGTGATTTTTACAGTACGACATTAATTCACTACTTCATCACAATATTATCAAAATAGGAAAAACATTTCCCGTAATAATGAGAAAGCAGGGAAAGTATTTATGTGAAGTCATGGCCTGAAACCAGGTACCTGGGTCACGAGATGGCGAACACATTAGACCAAATTAAACCTGAAAAAAACCCGAATCCTGCCACCGTTTCACACTGGCCTCAACATTATCCTCTCCATTAATAAATGTTTCAAAATAAAATACCTGGTGTCCTGCCACACACCACCACCATCAAAGTCATTACCCATCTATCCCAGGCGCTAGTAATACAGTGGGCTTAATGCAAATAATGGGGCCCCCTGCAGCATGTGATAAGGGGTCCCTGTGTCTCCCACATCTCACAGATATTCATTGGCTTTGGGCTGGATGGGGGCCCCCTGAGCTGATGTGAGCTCCCTGCATGGTTGGGGGCCCCTGCACTACAGGTGCTGCAAGGGCCTGTGTTACGTCACACACTGTAGTAATAAAAATAAAAATACTGGGTGTTTTGTCATTATGTGACTACCAAAACTGAAATTTCCTGTCCACAATCTTCCCTCCTTTAAAGTATCATTGCTGACAGAGGAGGCTGCGATTCCACCATACAACCATGGCTGCTGGCTGATAGAGGAAGCTGTGATCCATCATCCGACCATGGCTGATAGAGGAGACTGTGACTCTACCATCCGACCACTGCTGAAACGGAGGCTGTGACTCCACCCTCCGACCATTGCTGATAGAGGAGACTGTGACTCCACCATCTGACCACGGCTGTTAGCGGAGACTGTGACTCCACCATCCGACCACAGCTGATAGATGAGGCTGTAACTCCACCATCCGAGCACTGCTGAAAAGAGGCTGCCACACTACCCTCCGACCATTGCTGATAGAGGAGGCTGTAACTCCACCATCTGACCAGTGCTGAAAAGGAGGCTGTGACTCCACCCTCCGACCACTGCTGATAGAGGAGGCTGTGACTCCACCCTCTGACCACTGCTGGAGAGGGGGCTGTGACTCCACCCTCCGACCATTGCTGATAGAGGAGGCTGTGACTCCACCATCTGACCATGGCATATAGAGGATGCTGTGACTTCAGCCTCTGACTACTGCTGATAGAGGAGGCTGTGAATCTGCCATCCGACTACTGCTGATAGAGGAGGTGGTGAATCCACCATCCGACCATGGCTGGAGAGGAGACTGTGAATCCACCATCTGACCATGGCTGATAGAGGAGACTGTGACTCCACTATCCAACCATGGTTGGAGAGGAGGCTGTGACTCCACCCTCTGACCACTGCTGAAACGGAGGCTGTGACTCCACCATCTGAACACTGCTGAAAAGGAAGCTGCGACTCTACCCTCCGAACATTGCTGATAGAGGAGGCTGTGACTCCACCCTCTGACCACAGTTGATAAAGGAGGCTGTGAATCCACCCTCTGACCACTTCTGAAAAGGAGGCTGTGACTCCACCCTCCGACCACTGTTGATAGAGGAGGCTGTGAATCCAACCTCTGACCACTGCTGGAGAGGAGGCTGTGACTCCACCATTTGACCATGGCTGATAAAGGAGACTGTGACTCCACCATCCGACCATGGCTGATAGAGGAGACTGTGACTCCACCATCTGACCACAGCTGGATAGGAGGCTGTGACTCCACCATCGGACCACAGCTGGAGAGTAGGCTGTGACTCCACCCTCCAACCACTGCTGGAGAGGAGACTGTGTCTCCACCATCTGACCACAGCTGTTAGAGGAGACTGTGACTCCACTACCTGACCATGGATGATAGAGGAGGCTGTGACTCCACTATCCAACCATGGCTGGAGAGGAGGCTGTGAATCCACCCTCCGACCACTGCTGAAAAGGAGGCTGTGACTCCACCCTCCGACCATTGCTGATAGAGGAGGCTGTAACTCCACCATATGACCACTGCTGAAAAGGAGGCTGTGACTCCACCCTCTGACCACTGCTGATAAAGCAGGCTGTTAATCCACCCTCTGACCACTGCTGGAGAGGAAGCTGTGACTCCACCCTCTGACCATTGCGGATAGAGGATGCTGCCACTCCACCCTCTGACCACTGCTGATAGAGGAGGCTGTGAATCCGCCAACCGACCACTGCTGATAGAGGAGGCTGTGACTCCACCATCCGACCATGGCTGGAGAGGAGACTGTGACTCCACAATCCGACCATGGCTGATAGAAGAGACTGTGACTCCACTGTCCAACCATGGCTGATAGAGGAGACTGTGACTCCACTATCCGACCACTGCTGAAAAAGAGGCTGCAACTCTACCCTCCGACCATTGGTGATAGAGAAGGCTGTAACTCCACCATCTACTGCTGAAAAGGAGGCTGTGACTCCACCCTCCGACCACTGATGATAGAGGAGGCTGTGACTCCACCCTCCGACCATTGCTGATAGAGGAGGCTGTGACTCCACCATCTGACCATGGCTTATAGAGGATGCTGCGACTTCACCCTCTGACCACTGCTGATAGAGGAGACTGTGAATCTGCCATCCGACTACTGCTGATAGAGGAGGCGGTGAATCCACCATCTGACCATGGCTGGAGAGGAGACTGTGACTCCACCATCTGACCATGGCTGATAGAGGAGACTGTGACTCCACTATCCAAACATGGCTGGAGAGTAGGATGTGACTCCACCCTCTGACCACTGCGGGCGAGGAGGCTGTGACTCCACCATCTGAACACTGCTGATAGAGGAGGCTGTTACTCCTCCATCCGACCACGGCTGGAGAGGAAGTTGTGTCTCCACCCTCCAACCACTGCTGATAGAGGAGGCTGTAACTCCAATATGTGACCATGGCTGATAGAGGAGACTGTGACTCCACTATCCGACCATGGCTGATAGAGGAGACTGTGACTCCACTATCTGACCACTGCTGAAAAGGAAGCTGCGACTACCCTCCGACCATTGCTGATAGAGGAGGCTGTGAATCTGCCATCCGACTACTGCTGATAGAGGAGGCTGTGAATCCACCATCCGACCACTGCTGAAAAGGAGGCTGTGACTCCACCCTCCGATTGCTGATAGAGGAGGCTGTGACTCAACCATCCGACCACTGCTGAAACGGAGGCTGTGACTTCACTATCTGACCACTGCTAAAAAGGAAGCTGCGACTCTACCCTCTGACCATTGCTGATAGAGGAGGCTGTGACTCCACCCTCTGACCACAGTTGATAGAGGAGGCTGTGAATCCACCATCTGACCACTGCTGAAAAGGAGGCTGTGACTCCACCCTCCGACCACTGTTGATAGAGGAGGCTGTGAATCCAACCTCTGACCACTGCTGGAGAGGAGGCTGTGACTCCACCATCCGACCATGGCTGATAGAGGAGACTGTGACTCCACCATCTGACCACAGCTGGATAGGAGGCTGTGACTCCACCATCGGACCACAGCTGGAGAGTAGGCTGTGACTCCACCCTCCAACCACTGCTGGAGAGGAGACTGTGTCTCCACCATCTGACCACAGCTGTTAGAGGAGACTGTGACTCCACTAGCTGACCATGGATGATAGACGAGGCTGTGACTCCACTATCCAACCATGGCTGGAGAGGAGGCTATGAATCCACCCTCCGACCACTGCTGAAAAGGAGGTTGTGACTCCACCCTCCGACCATTGCTGATAGAGGAGGCTGTAACTCCACCATATGACCACTGCTGAAAAGGAGGCTGCGACTCCACCCTCTGACCACTGCTGATAGAGCAGGCTGTGAATCCACCCTCTGACCACTGCTCGAGAGGAAGCTGTGACTCCACCCTCCGACCATTTCTGATAGAGGATGCTGCCACTCCACCCTCTGACCACTGCTGATAGAGGAGGCTGTGAATCCGCCATCCGACCACTGCTGATAGAGGAGGCTGTGACTCCACCATCCGACCATGGCTGGAGAGGAGACTGTGACTCCACAATCCGACCATGGCTGATAGAAGAGACTGTGACTCCACTGTCCAACCATGGCTGATAGAGGAGACTGTGACTCCAATATCCGACCACTGCTGAAAAAGAGGCTGCGACTCTACCCTCCGACCATTGGTGATAGAGGAGGCTGTAACTCCACCATCTGACCACTGCTGAAAAGGAGGCTGTGACTCCACTCTCCGACCACTGCTGATAGAGGAGGCTGTGACTCCACCCTCTGAACACTGCTGGAGAGGAGGCTGTGACTCCACCCTCCGACCATTGCTGATAGAGGAGGCTGTGACTCCACCATCTGACCATGGCTTATAGAGGATGCTGCGACTTCACCCTCTGACCACTGCTGATAGAGTAGGCTGTGACTCTGCCATCCGACTACTGCTGATAGAGGAGGCGGTGAATCCACCATCCGACCATGGCTGGAGAGGAGACTGTGACTCCACTATCCAACCATGGCTGGAGAGGAGGCTGTGACTCCACCCTCTGACCACTGCGGGCGAGGAGGCTGTGACTCCACTATCTGAATACTGCTGATAGAGGAGGCTGTTACTCCACCATTCGACCAAGGCTGGAGAGGAGGTTGTGTCTCCACCCTCCAACCACTGCTGGAGAGGAGACTGTGTCTCCACCATCTGACCACGGCTGTTAGAGGAGACAATGACTCCACTATCTGACCATGGCTGGTAGAAGAGGCTGTGACTCCACTATCCAACCATGGCTGAAGAGGAGGCTGTGACTCCACCCTCCGACCACTGCTGAAAAGGAAGCTGTGACTCCACCCTCCGACCATTGCTGAGAGAGGAGGCTGTGACTCCACTATCCGACCACAGCAGATAGAGGAGGCTATGACTCCACTATCCGACCATGGCTGATAGAGGGAACTGTGACTCCACCCTCCGACGACAGCTGGATAGGAGGCTGTGACTCCACCATCTGACCACGGCTGGAGAGGAGACTGTGACTCCACCATCCGACCACTGCTGATAGAGGAGGCCGTGACTCCAATATGCGACCATGGCTGATAGAGGAGACTGTGACTTCACTATCCGACCATGGCTGATAGAGGAGACTGTGACTCCACTATCTGACCACTGCTGAAAAGGAAGCTGCGACTCTACCCTCCGACCATTGCTGATAGAGGAGGCTGTGACGCCACCCTCTGACTACAGTTGATAGAGGAGGCTGTGAATCCACCCTCCGACCACTGTTGATAGAGGAGGCTGTGAATTCACCCTCCAACCACTGCTGAAAGAGGAGGCTGCGACTCCACCCTCTGACCACTGCTGATAGAGGAGGCTGTGACTCCACCATCCGACCATGGCTGGAGAGGAGACTGTGACTCTACCATCCGACCATGGCTGATAGAGGAGACTGTGACTCCACCATCTGACCACAACTGGATAGTAAGCTGTGAATCCACCCTCCGACCACTGCTGATAGAGGAGGCTGTGACTCCACCCTCCGACCACTGCTGATAGAGGAGGCTGTGACTCCACCATCCGACCATGGCTGGAGAGGAGACTGTGACTCCACCATCCGACCATGGCTGATAGAGGAGACTGTGACTCCACCATCTGACCACAGCTGGATAGGAAGTTGTGACTCCACCATCCGACCACAGCTGGAGAGTAGGCTGTGACTCCACCCTCCAACCACTGCTGGAGAGGAGACTGTGTCTCCACCATCTGACCATAGCTGTTAGAGGAGACTGTGACTCCACTATCTGACCATGGCTGATAGAGGAGGCTGTGACTCCACTAGCCAACCATGGCTGGAGAGGAGGCTGTGAATCCACCCTCCGATCACTGCTGGAGAGGATGTTGTGACTCAACCCTCTGACCACTGCTGATAGAGGCGGCTGTGAATCCACCCTCCGACCACTGCTGATAGAGGAGACTGTGACTCTACCATCCGACCACTGCTGAAAAGGAGTCTGTGACTCCACCCTCCGACCATTGCTGATAGAGGAGGCTGTGACTCCACTATCCGACCACAGCAGATAGAGGAAACTGTGACTCCACCATCTGACCACGGCTGATAGAGGAGGCTGTGACTCCACTCTCCGACCATGGCAGATAGAGGAGACTGGTACTCCACCCTCTGTCTACAGCTGGATAGGAGGCTGTGACTCCACCATCTGACCATGGCTGGAGAGGAGACTGTGAGTCCACCATCTGACCATGGCTGATAGAGGAGACTGTGACTCCACTATCCGACCACTGCTGGAGAGGAGGCTGTGACTCCACCATCTGACCACTGCTGATAGAGGAGGCTGTGAATCCACCATCCGATCACTGCTGATAGAGGAGTCTGTGACTCCACTATCCGACCACGGCTGATAGAGGAAGCTGTGACTCCACCATCCAACCACATCTGAAAAGAAGGCTGTGACTCCAGCCTCCAACCATTTCTGATAGAGGAGGCTGTGACTCCACTATCCGACCACTGCTGGAGAGGATGTTGCGACTCCACCCTCTGACCACTGCTGATAGAGGAGGCTGTGAATCCACCATCCGATCACTGCTGATAGAGGAGTCTGTGACTCCACTATCCGACCACGGCTGATAGAGGAAGCTGTGACTCCACCATCCAACCACATCTGAAAAGAAGGCTGTGACTCCAGCCTCCTACCATTGCTGATAGAGGAGGCTGTGACTCCACTATCCGACCATGGCTGATAGAGGAGACTGTGACCCCACCCTCCGACCACAGCTGGATAGGAGGCTGTGACTCCACCATCCAATCATGGCTGGAGAAGAGACTCTGACTCCACCATCTGACCACAGCTGATAGAGGAAGCTGTAACTCCACCATCAGTCCAAGGCTGATATTGGAGGCTGTGACACCCCCATCCGACTATGGCTGATAGAGCAGACTGTGATTCCACCATCCGACCACAGCTGAAAAGGAGGCTGTGACTCCAGCCTCCGACCATTGCTGATAGAGGAGGCTGTGACTCCACTATCCGACCATGGCTGATAGAGGAGACTGTGACCCCACCCTCCGACCACAGCTGGATAGGAGGCTGTGACTCCACCATCCAATCATGGCTGGAGAGGAGACTCTGACTCCACCATCTGACCACAGCTGATAGAGGAAGCTGTAACTCCACCATCAGTCCAAGGCTGATATTGGAGGCTGTGACACCCCCATCCGACCATGGCTGATAGAGGAGGCTGTGTTTCCATATGCGAACTCAGCTGGATAGGAGGCTGTGACTCCACTAGTTGACGATGGCTGATAGAGGAGGCTGTGACTCCACCATCCGACCACGGCTCGAGAGGAGACTCTGACTCCACCATCCGACCACAGCTGATAGAGGAAGCTGTAACTCCACCATCAGTCCAAGGCTGATATTGGAGGCTGTGAAACCCCATCCGACCATGGCTGATAGATGAGGCTGTGATTCCACCTTCCGACCACAGCTGATAGGAGGCTGTGACTCCACTAGTTGACCATGGCTGATAGAGGAGGCTTTGACTCCATCATCCGTTCACGGCTGGCGAGGAGGCTGTTAATCCACCATCCGACCACTGCTGATAGATGAGGCTGTGACTCCACCATCCGACCATGGCTGGGGAGGAGGCTGTAACTTCACCATCTGATCATTGCTGATAAAGAAACTATGACCTAATTAGATGACAATGATTGATATTACAGTGCACCTATTTTGATTGTATTATTAAATGTGTTAGCCTGCTCGTGACCCAGGTACCTGGTTTCGTGCCATGGTATCACATAAATACTGCCCATGCTTTCTTATTATTACTGAAAAATGTTTTTTCTATTTTGATTGTTAATATTGTGATGAAGGAATTAACCAAGGAAAAAGCACTGACAGGAAGTCTGCCTCGTCATTAAGTAACTGACAACAATGAGACTTTGTTGATGAACGATGGCTGAAATAGATTCAATATGGCATTTTTGAAGGAAAGCCGAGTTTCATGGTAGTGTCAGGACACCAGACATAAGTAACGTTTAATGTATATACAGCATGGGTTGAGAGGTTAAGAGAGGTGAGGACACGTTGTGCATGGTTCCACTAAGACTCCTCTACCCCTGTGGAGCAGAAGAAAATGTTAGGATCCATACATAACATAACATAAAACTGTCTACGGCGAAGATGCCAATATACAGGAGTTTTCCACATGGCTATTCCCAAGACAGGAGTTGGCCTAACGGCTAGGGCGCTCGACCTCGGACCTGGGGAACTGGGTTTGAGTCTCGGTAATGACGTTGAACATCCTGTGATGCTGGGCAAATCACTTAATCTGGTGCTATGTAATTAGAATAGTCACTGGATAGTAAGGAAATTATTCCTGCAAAAGGTTTTCAGTTAGTGGAGCTTTAGGGTTGATAATTATAAAGATGGTTTGAGCAAAATGATATTCCCTTCAATTCCTATTTATGTTTTTCCGTCATTGGAAGCCTGTAATTGAATAAAGTAGACCTTTGCTAAAATCAGATGTTTTGTAGGCTCTGAACAGGCATTTGTAGGGCTAGTTAGCTGCAAATGATGCAGGTGATCCCCCAGAGGGATTCAGCTCTGCGGATTTGTATTTATTAGAAACAAATGGGTTTAGCAGAGACCCCAGTGATAGAGTGCCACTGGAAAACGAGACACCAGAATCGGTAGAGGTTCCCCAACCATAGCAAATCGTCAAGGTATTACCAGGCATACTTGTAACTTCTAAGGGCGCGGGTATGCCGGCCTCCATCAATGTGTAAACAGGGCTTCCTTATAGATAGATCATGCTGAGGTCCCATTGAAGAGTTTTGACAGATCACATTCATGAAACGGGGATCATATTTTGCTGAATATATGAAGAAATACACCTATTGGGCCCAGAACATCAAAGTAGGAATCTCTACGGCACCCAATATTGTGGACACAATATTGAAGGACAATTTATCAAAAGGTAAGTAAGTATAGATTCTCTATACCTAACTCCACACACATGTACCTTGACGATACATGTTTCTTCAAGGTGAACAGATGTCTATTTGAGAATAGTAAATCTATACTTTCTCTATATGCACTTACCTTTCGAAATGTTGTATTCGAAATCATGTCCGTGATATCAGTGTATCACAATATTCCTAGCCTCGATATTCTATCGCAGAATCTATTGGAGCATATTTCTACATGCGGCAACTTTTATGCTATTTTGAAAATAAAAAAGAGATACACAAAACTTTATAGGATGAAGAAGAAAAGAGCATCTTGTCCTGCCTTGAAGTACCAAATAAGGCCAGAACATTTAACACCAGAGATGAATACTCAGTAAACCATGTTTTATTAATAAAATCAGCATTAAGTCAATAACCTAAAGTTAGATCATATTCATGTTCGGCTTTGGGTATTTGCGAGATAAAGTCGAGCTGCATGCATTTCAAATAAGCCCTGCCAAAGAGCAGGGTGAAATAGGCAAGGGAGAAATGGAACACAAGGGCCTCAAGATCAGCTCACGAGGAGAGAACTTTATAAAGATACAACTCAAGAATTCCTCTGAAGGTGTAAAAGTATCTGCAGTAATACTATATGCTCGTTAATTAGTGTTTGTTAATTAGTGACTGTGCTTAAAAAAAGCTATTCAGAAAAACGAGCAACTTATACATTTTGGGCCATCATTAACATCGCTTGCTTTAGTGAGCTTGATGGAGGCTGTCAACCCCGCGCGAGGGTGTGAGGATAATGCCGCAACCCATGCAGCAGATGGAGGAATTATTTCTGCAAAACTTGTTGCTCTGGGATGGTGCAGGAAAGAAGAAGGAGGGAGGTGGAAGCAGAAGGAAAAGACACAGGCCGCTCGCTCCAAACAGGAGACTCTCCCTGCACACACTCAGTTCAATGTGGCAGCAACATCTCCGTTCCTGGAGGGCTTGAGGGGAAAAGTGACCTGTGAAGCAAGGAATAGAAATCCTGGGGTGAGAAGGCAGTGCTAATTAAAAATTGAAACATTCACTGACACTGGTTTGTCTGAGGAGCAATCACATGAGATGTGCTGGTGCAGAAATGTGAGGATCTTGGGGGCGTTGGATGGAATCAGGTGCACAGAAGAGATGGGATTGGTATGAGGGGGGAGGAGGTAAGAGGAAGCAGAGAAGAAGATGCATCTGTTCAATTTCTCTGACTTGCCTAATTATCGCCATCAAATATCCATTCCTGTAATGGAATTGTGATGACGTGCAGGATGTCTGTGAGGCGACATTTCATGCAGAACCCTCTGGTGCACAAAATACGGAGGGGTAGAGTGTGAAAAGATGGGCCTAGACAATGTGAACAAAGACCTATCGCGCAGTTGTCTCTATATTATACAATATGAACCAATTTTGCACAAAAAAAAAGAGTTGAGGCGATACTGCACTTACCGCACTTACCAACAAAAAATACGCCAAGTTTGGGAGCTTGATATGGTGCACAGAACCAGAAGTTCAACTCCTCTCATCTTCTAAGGAAAGAAACTTTCAAATAGCAACTTAATTGATAGAGGTTCAACACTCCATCAGTATCAACGAATATACCGCGTTTTCTTCTTTTGACAAACGGCGTTTGTCAAAAGAAGGAATTGGGCAAAGAACTTTCCTCACACATCGAAAGCATATTGTGCATTATGTATTATCAAGTATAATTATTGTGGATGTAAAATAATATGATTTTTGTGCTGAACCCCTATTCAAATTGAGGTATATTCTTTATTACACAATATGAGATTGTGTTGCCTGACCATTACAGCTTTGTCACATACTCCCAATGTAACCACTGGCCTTGCAATCTGAGGTGCCTGGCCCTAAAATGGCTCTAGATTGAGCCCCGTATAGCCTACAACATAACAGGAAGAATTTACTTTACAACAATTTCATTTTGTTTGGCTATGCTACCATTTGAAATACTCTGTCAATCATTACTCTTATCCAGATCCTTATTTTCTACCTTTCTTCCAGGAGATTCCTAATTTTTTGTGAAAAGATTTGCAGCTCTTGCTATGATTTGAGTCAATATACGTCTTTCGCCTACTCATGTGCTGAAGAGGACTCCTTTTTCTCACGGCTCACTCTCATTTTCTGACGCAGGTTCTCGTAACACCTTTCTATAAGTAAATTATTTTTGTTTTGCCAGATTCTTAGAAATGTTTACCATCTATCATACTTGCATTCTGGTTCTAATGCTTACACCCAACAATTGTGCAACTCATGCCTATGTATCTACTTTTGAGAGTAGTAATGGACAAGGGGCGGCTATCATCATTCCGGTGCTGTGTGCAATCACTCAACAGCGATGAATTGGAAATCTACCATGGCGAGGTACCCATGCCACCCTGCTCTGAGGTAAGACCTCCAAGTCTATTCTGCGGCTTTGCAGTGATGAAGGGGCCTTCCCTTTGAGTACAAGTAACTTGAGCATAAAGTACAGGCCATCTAACCATAGGAGCCTTCTCTTCCAAGACCAGAGTTGTTTCAAAGTCTCTAGGCTTCAACCAGGGAGACAAAATCATTAATATTTCCTGCAACATGAGGTTCCCTTGCTTCAGCAGACTCCTGACTCTAATTATTTTTCAACAAACTGATGTGTCAGATTTTCACAAGAGGGTGGATATAGTTGCGATTCTGGGAAATAAAATGGACTGATCAGGGACTATAACATTTTTGGGGGGTAAGGGTGGAAAATTGATTCTTATTCAAATTAGCATTAGTCAGTCCTAACACGCTTCGAAAAACACACAACATCAGCAGAGAATTAAAAGGACTGGGAGAGGATACCTTTTTTGCCTGCAAAGTTTTTGAAAAGTTACTGTTTTTCACTATTTGCATTTTCTATGGTTTCCTGTTTTCTCCTGCACTCACCTTTGTAATGAATTAATTTTCACGCTTACAAAAATCAACCAAGACAAACACAGCTGTGCAATCCGATTCACCACCTTTGATTATTTGCGTCATTGTTCCGTGCCACTACGTCTTTGTGTACTTCTTGCCCTGGAACACAGGCTTACAGGCACTTGCCCTCTTCTTTTGTGGCTGCAGCCTGCAGTGTCCTGGCTTGCAGTTCTTTTGGCTCTAGTGCTAGTGAATCTAAGCACAGTAGCCACATGCCCTTGAGGAGGGAGACATACTGCTGCAGAAGCACCAACACCATGACAAGGACGAAACAGAATAGGTTTCCTCTGCTTTTTCACTGCTGTTTCTGACGCAAAGTTCAATCACCGGACCTTATGGAGACCTTGCGAGATGCATGAGTCCCTGCTGGACACTAGCTGAGTGCAAGGGCTACATGAAGGCACGCTTAGCAAACACTCGCACCTGCCAAGTGCCGTAGAGTACAGAAATCCTCCTTTCATGCACCTATGAAAGTGGGTGCCAACTGGGAATACATTTCGGAATCAGAGGTAACTAGAATGGGACAGTCTAGTGTAATTACATTCTAGGCTCTGGGCTTATTTTGGGGGTGAGACAAGACAGTTTAGCCCTGAGTACCTGGGCAGGTGTTTGAGCAAGGGCACAATTCGGGGGTACACGCAGGTAGATGGTGTCCACCTGCTATTTTCACTGAGTGGATGCTGCCCCCGCTAAGAAGTTGGGCGCCAAAGAAACCCGCTAAAATTGTCCCAGTGTTTGTCCTCATGTCATTTTTTTAAACCGGGACACATTCAGCAGCACCTGCACGTTGTCTGCTTTCCGTTCCTAGCAGCAACGCTGAGGTGACGAGGGGGATTTTTTTAAATTTTGACCATTTGCTGGGCCCAAGACAGGCTGAACTTAAGGAGCCATCAGCTCTCCTTTTCTTCTGGTATTAGCCTCACTGGTAGATATCTGATCCTCATACCTAGATGCCAATCCAATGGAGTGGGAAACAAAGGCACACAGCAGTACTTAAATGAAACTCGATTTGGCGGCAAACTATTGGCATTTTTCAATTCCTGTATGTAAGAAACACTCATATGCACACATTATACATTGGCAATAGATAATACAAGTGTGTAATATAATGCACAGGATGCGTTACACAAGACAATGTGGGTTAAACGTGTAGGGGTCACATGCCATGACTTCACTTGCATACTGCCTTACTTGGTTCGTCCTAGTGGCGGCTGCTACGGAATGGGTCTGGTAGGGAGGGGTGGGGGGATAAAAAAAAATATCACTAACCTGGTTATGGCCACAGCCTCTTCTCTGTCCTCCTCTCTCCCTCCTGACTTCCAGAAGCAGGAAGCACCAAGGCTCCCTTCAGCCAATCACAACACTGCTGTCACTAGCATGACAGCAGTGTTGTGATTGGTCTGAGTGGTCTGTTTGGCAGCTCAGGCAGAGCCTGGGAGCTTTGGGACTGTTCTCCACCCAGCCGTGCAACACAGCCAGGTGGCAAAATGCTAAGTGCGCATGACTGGCCGGCCGCGGCCAAACTGTCATGCGCACTTATAGTGCACCGACCACTCCTTTATGTGACCCCAGCCCCGCCCTAACCTGGCCCCAAAGCCTGTACTAAAAACAAAATTATAATAATGCTGCTATTATCATTTTATTTTTCCTTTTTCCACTGCTCTGAGAGCAGTGGGGCGATGCTCCTCCGCCGTAGCGGAGTCGCCGCCGCTGGTTAGTCCCCCCACTTCTGCTTTTTTACGACTTGAGCCCTGGGCAAGAGCATCGAGAGATAGAACCATAAGGTGTGTTCGCATATCAGCGCGCATTGAAACATAGGACACCCAGGATATTAAATAAAGCACAGAATAATGAGACATCTGCTGCCCTGTGTGATGGATTTCACATCAGACACCTCTATGGTAGGCAGGGCTGCCTGGTTGGGGTTCCTTGGAGATGCTGGCGAGAACCGAGGCCAGCATTTCATGAAGACGAAATGCAGCCAGGCTGGAGCGCATCAATTTACAAATACCGCGCGTGCTCTCAAGCTTTATAGCTTCTTCTGCTCGAATCATAAAGGAAAGGTGGGGGAATCACCTGGGATGTGCACTTTCAGGAAATACAGAGAAAAAACGAAAATAGATGGGCCTCCGAGGCCTCTTTGAGCCATCAGAATCCAGAGTCTTGGTTTCCTCTGTACGTTTATGCATTATTTACTATAACTCCCTCCTGTGTTGTTTATGTACATACTTGCATTTTTCTCAATTTAAAATGCAATAAAAATTTGTGAGCTATGAAAACCGTTCTATTCAGTCTTTTCACAAATAATAAATGTTGCTCCACTGGACAAGGACAGAGACGAACAGCAAGAGGTGAGCTAGCAAGTTGGTTTTAGAAAATTAAGGGGGAAGTCATGGGTCCGATACCTTTCTGAGGGAGGCTAGTAGTCATCTAATTAACGTCTGAAGTTCTGTCATATTCATTTAAAGTTATATATTTTCAAACTGATAAAAATAAATTCAAATGCGTTTTCTACAATCCAAATCAGATAACTGGATAATGCTCCTTTGAACCTATGTTATTCTAGGTAGAATAGTGTTTACAGTTCTTGGTGTATTATGCAGCAGATGAATTGCATTCATTATGAAGTAAAACATTTTCTTTGATTCATTATATACTACAATTTTAACATGTAAATAAATCTTTGTATTTTAAATGTATTATCTGGTATGTCAGATGTTTGTATTTGTTGGGTTATGTATTAATTTTATTTATGTGTGTGGTTATTAACATTAGGTGATTTTGTTGTACAGTTGATTCCAGCTTTATGATATTGTTGTGAATTTATTTGCCGTTTCATTTTTTTTTCTTGTTCCTTGTTTTATTTTTTTATATGAATAATTAATTGACTTATACCATATATGGGATACATTTTGTAACTATTGTGCATCCGATGAGACAATAATAAATACTTATCTATAAAATAAAAAATAACCATTAATACCACACATTTTCTGTTCACACATGGCCTTTATTTTTATTTTGGTAATTCTATGATATCTATAGGTCTTCAAGGTGTTTTTTAGGTCTCGGGACCATCCGGTCGGCAGACCGGAAGTCCGGAGATTTAATGTCTTTGAGAAGAGGGGCTTGCACCCGCCCCTCTTCTCCCCTGTTCTCCATTGGCTGGCCTAGTAAATGCTGGCCAGCCATTGGAGAAGAGGTCCCGTCACTCCAATCATGCCCCGTCCTTTTCGGATCGGGGGGCGTGTTTTTTGCAAGAAGTCTCCTTCTCTCCTCCAGCCAATGGCTGGAGGAGAGAAAAGACAAACACGCCCCCGATTCCGAAAACGACACTGCGTTTCTCCGAGGCATTTCTGCTTCGCCTCGGAGAAAGGCAGTTGTCTCTCTCTCTCTCTCTTTCTGTCATTTGTCTTCCTCTCCTTGACAGGCCCACAGGACCGTTCTACAGATGGTGAGCTTTGTGCAAACACATTCCGAGTCTTTGATCTCCAACAGCACGCAGTCTCGCTTTCCTCCGAGCCGCTGCGATGAGATCACCTCCTGCCCTGCTCCTCCCTCCCTCCCCCACCCACCCGAACTCTGCTGCCTCCCGGGCTCGGAACTAAAACTGTTCGTATTCACCCGACCTTTTAAAACCCTCTCCTCAGCCCAGATCGTAGCTCCGCTGCGATGAGATCACCTCCTGCCCTGCTCCTCCCTCCCTCCCCCACCCACCCGAACTCTGCTGCCTCCCGGGCTCGGAACTAAAACCGTTCGTATTCACCCGACCCTTTAAAACCCTCTCCTCAGCCCAGATCGTAGCTCACACCGGGCCAGTGCTGTTTGGGAAAGACGGACCCCGGGGTATATGCAGGAGCTCATTTGGCTTCCTCTCCTTGACAGGCCCCACAGGACCATTCTACAGATGGTGAGCTTTGTGCAAACACATTCCGAGTCTTTGATCTCCAACAGCACGCAGTCTCGCTTTCCTCCGAGCCACTGTGGTGAGATCACCTCCTGCCCTGCTCCTCCCTCCCCCACCCACCCGAACTCTGCTCCCTCCCGTGCTCGGAACTAAAACCGTTCGTATTCACCCGACCCTTTAAAACCCTCTCCTCAGCCCAGATCGGGACATTCTCGTAGCTCACACCGGGCTAGTGCTGTTTGGGAAAGGCGGACCCCGGGGTATATGCAGGAGCTCATTTGTCTTCCTCTCCTTGACAGGCCCCACAGGACCGTTCTCTGTGCATTCTGCAATTGTAGCCTAAATTTTATAATGTAATGATAGGACTGCAATTACCAGAGTGCACCGAAAAAACTGTTCTGAATGAGAGATGCGCGCATGGACCTGAGAAAATCGAGAGATCTGCTGAGACGCCTTTGCATACCAGAAAATTTCGTTCCTCCGAATATTAAATGTCCCTCAGTACATAAATCGTTTCAGACGCGTTTGAAGTTAAAGAGAGCAGCCTCACACTAGGTTCTGGAAGGCACGAGCGCCCTCTACAGCCCCATTTTTACCGTGCAATTAATTAAAATGCTGTTTTCCTATCACTAAGAGCAAATTATTTGACTACATTGAGTACTTACCGGCCTGAGCAGCTGCTTATCTGCTGGGCAAAGTTGACGTTCTTGGGTGTTTTTATTAATTGAGAGCGATTTACGCCATTCTACAGTTGTCTCACAGCTCTACCCGAGAGTTTGAAAACTGTTGATACATCGCGATGAAACAGGAGCAGACTTTGCCATTAAGGAGAATGTAATCTTTTTACAATAAGATTTGCGTTTTTATACAGCGCAGACAAGTCACTGTATATGTGAGAGAGGTGTACATATTGCATTTGCAATACAAGCACTTAAATAGCAAAGTTGTGCAACTCAATATTTTTACATGACGATACGAAATTCCTCAGTACGCTTAACAATGCTGCTTGTAATGATTCCCAGCAGATGAGCTGTTCCTCCTGCGCTCTGTAGATTGAGATACAATGCCTGATAGAATTTAGTTAGTAAGAATGTATCAGTGTCCTCAAGATAATAATATAAATATAATAGAAATATTTAATGGATCAACAGTCTATGGGTGGACTTACAGGAGTCTACAGTTTGGCCATTGGGTACCATTGGTTGGCATTATTGTCACTCTCAATTGTTTGCTTCTTATTCAGTGGCTTTCCACGTCCCAGCTCGTCCATCCTCTGTATGTCCCTCCTCTGGAGAATAGTCTCTTTACCATCTCCCTGATTGTCTGCCTTCTATCCATCCCGTACTCACTTTTAGGGAGCAATTTATTTTTATTTTTTTAAGTACTGCTTGAGAGTGCATGTGTTTTCCAGCTTTCTCCTTGTCTCCCTATGTGCTCCCCTCAAATGCCCACCCTCTCACTTCGTGTTCCTCTCATGTGTACATTTCCGTACATTTCACCCTAATTTCCCTGTGATTCATGTTGTTCCTGCCCCATATGCTTCTGCCC
Source organism: Triturus cristatus (assembly GCF_964204655.1). Lineage (NCBI taxonomy): Eukaryota > Metazoa > Chordata > Amphibia > Caudata > Salamandridae > Triturus > Triturus cristatus. The sequence goes on along the minus strand of NC_140583.1, from coordinate 267,781,441 downwards.
CACCCCCCATGTTGCTGTCACTTTTACATGTTGCTCGTTCTCTTGTGTGTGTCCCCCGTGCCCTCCATGTTTTGCTCTCCTTCCCCGCACCCTGTATTTTTCTCTCCAGGTGTGCATGCCAACCTGGCACCTGTATTGCTCTCTCCCTTTTCTGCTGTTTTTTCCCTCCTTGCCCCACCCGCTCCCCCATTCGCTCCTCTGGTCTGTTGCCCTTCCATCCTGCTGTTTTTTACATGAGCTTTCTTGCTAAAATATTTTTAAATTGTTTTGTTTACCAATCCAAATGTCGAACTCCATCCCCTGCCATTCCACTAGCAAGCATGCTTTCTGACTCACCCAAACACACACTTCATTACACATGCATGTTCCAGTAGAATGATGTGACTGACAGAAGTGGTCCAGTCATTGTGCACTATTTATTTATTTATCAGAGGATTCTGCGCAGCGTTGGGAAAAAAACAGTGCTGCAGAACATCACCAAAAGGCATTGGCAAAGCCAATAGCCCACAAAAAGGCCAAACTCATGCTTGCTTAACTCTCTTTTATTATTAATATTATTATTATTTATAAAATGCCCCAGGTTAGCCCTGTAAAAATAGGAAAGAACGAGGACACCGTATTAGAAATTAAAAAATGTTTTTACATTATAGCATCCCTTAAAACAAGTAGCAATTCGGTTCTAAGAGTAAAATGTAGACTGCTGTGGATCTCAGCACTGGAGCACTGCCTGCACACAAATAGCTGTCAAGTTTTCGGTTTACCTATGTGGGACATTGTTTTGTTTTTAGTACACGTATGTGTGACATCTCAGTATCTTTTGAGTGGGACTTTGAGGGATTCTCTATAGTCAGGAGAACAAAGCAGTTATGATCATGTGATAAATATGAGAGATTACCCTTTTGCATTGCTGTTGTCGCACTACTGCCTTAAAACTGCTGGCACACCAGGTAGTTCACCTGTGCTTTTACCTAACACAGCATGGGGCACCTAGGAACTGAGGCACCTAAGTGCACTTCCCACTGTGCATTGCTGGCCCACATGCGGTGGAGATTGAACCAGGATGAAATAACCACAGCAACAGTCAGTGAGTGGATGTATGCATCCCCCGACCATCACTCATGGACCTTCAATGGCCGTTTGTGAGCGACTTGGCCAAGCGGCCGTAGGTGAACAAGGGAATGAAGGGACCATGTTGTGTATGTGGCAGAGGGCAGGCCTAGGGTCTTCAATAACATAGGGTAACAGTGGAAAACCCTACTTTCTGGGCAGGAAGTGCTACAACTGGGGCCATTATCCTCATCTTAGTATCAGTGTGTTGAAGGAAGTTCCACCTATGGACTTCAGCTTTAGTATTCGCACAAGGAATTAGAGGATCCTATATTACCACTTATGTCTGAACCAGGCCTTATGACAACTGGACTACCAGGAAGCTTGATGTGCAGACCTGGAAACTTCACGACAGCCTCCCTCCATCCTCCTCCCTCTCCCTTTGGTATCTTCTTCCTCACCACCTCAGCACCTATCACCCCTTAGGGGTGATCAGTTCACGCTTTATAAATACCAGGTTATTATTATGCATACTGACCCCCAGTTAACCCTAGGTTACATAGCCAAGCAGGGAAGGCAGCACCGAAGTATGAGCGAGAACAGCTGGTGCAGCGCTGTGCTGCGTGTAGCTATCTCTAGGGTCAGACTATCCTGGCAGTATTGCTGCCTCAATGTGGGATCAGGCAATAGCCCTGTGGCAGGATGGAAGAAGTGTCTTTTAAACGAGGTGCACCCAGGTAGGGCATAGGAGGGACAAGGAGCGCTTGAAACAATATAGTGATTAACCCAGCACTACATCCTACTCATTGGAGGGAAGCACTTGTTCTTCTCTCCCCTTCATCCTGTCTTTTCCCCATGTTATGCACTCTCATACTTACCAGCTTTTCTTTCTCTCTGTCGCCTCTCTTGCATTCCTTCCAACCGAGCCATCATGCCACATAACTCCTATCAGCATGATTTCATTCAGCGCCACACAGTTCCACGCAACACCATTCCATTCCACACTATACCATTCTACACCACACAATTCGACAACACACATAATTCAACTCAACAACACATATACACAACACATACATCCAATTCACGCCACAGAATACCACATAATCCTATCAAATTCAACAACACACCACGTAGTTAAACTCCACCATACCACTACACAACACAAATACCATTCCACATAATTCCACTCCGTAACACAGAATCCCAGGCAAGGTTTTAAAAACAAAAACATAAACAAAAATAATGTCATGAGCAATGCCAATAGCTCTAACTTTAACAATGCCGAGACCATTGGAAACGTTATATAATTGATTTGGGATGCGTTCTTTTTTCTGTGTAACTGCACTCTGTTTGCTATTGAAAGGACATTCTGTTGGTCAGGTGACTGTTTAAGATCTTTATTTGTGGCTTTCAGTTAACAAGAACGTCTATTTACTGTTTAACATGCGATGCATAATTATCTGGACTGCATGCAACGTGTTGTGTTTTTTCGCCAGCCAAGTCTCTTGACATGTAGCTGGTCAAGGCTGTCTCGTGTTTTTAACTGTCCGACTTGTAACAAAACCTCATGGGGAACGTGTGCACCCCATCTGACAGGTGGTAACTATCTCCAGCATTGGTGCCCATTTTCCTCCGGTATTTGTGCCACACGAAAGTAGCTGTAAATGCGCCTTTTCTGTTTATGCCAATGGTGATCTGATGACGAAAGAGCAGTCTGTGATTGATAGACTCCATCTTGGGGTTGTTTTTACAGGTAGCTCACATTAATACAATGGATGGGCTGTCAGTAAAGTTGTTGCTTCAGTTGAATGAGTCACTTCTGTGCAAGTACTTCAAGGACGCCTGGGCTTTCTGTAGCCATAGATGAATTGTGCGTGGCTGCAGAGGTCTATAATGGGGGTGGCTTGTCCACAGGGGAAACAGGGGCTCCGTACAAAAGCCAGTGCAGAGTGACCGATCCAATCCGGCACCTCCACCCCCATCCTCCATGCCACAGAGGGAGGGCGGGCGGGCTGGAGGGGCCGGTGGGAGCATGGAGGATGGGGGTGGAGGTACCGGAGGGAGGCATGAGGGGTGAAAAATCGGAAGAAGAATGGCAAAGTAAATGAGTGTGGAAAGATTAGAGCGATACACACGTCGCACGGAGAATTCAGTGCTTGTGAGGCCTGCGTGTTCCACTTAGAGCGCCTCACTTCGGGGCAGACCCCCTCCCCCAACCAGGCGCAAGCTCAGATCTTGCATGAGCCGGAGGCCATGTCTGCGCCATCACTGAGTGCCAGGCTCTCCCGGCTCAGACACAGGGCCTCTCTGCTGCGCTACCTGGCCTCTCTGTAAGTGTGCGTCTCTGCTCTCCTCAGACCCTACCCCAGACATGCCAACCCTCCCGATTCAGGCGGGAGACTACCGATTTCAAGGCAAGTCTCCCGCCTCCCGATTCCTGCAAGCAAAATCCCGATTCCTCGAGGTTTCAGCTGACCGGGCTTGGTATTTTGTAACGTGCTAATTCTTCCAGCAATAGTCAGAGTGGCGATGCAGGGACTCTAGAAGGGGTGAAAAATCAACAAAGCCCCATTAACAAGCGAATGGTCTTTTAAAGACCTGTGAAGTACTCGGGGGCGGCTGTGTGTGTGTGTGCCTGGGCTGCCACACAGGTGGTAGTGGGCGGGGGAGGTTGGTATATGCACTGCCAGCAACCTGCCAGGCCAGTGAGTGCAGAACACTTGCATAACCCTCTCTCTGCCTGCCATCGCGCTCCATGCTTCTGAAAGGTAAGAAAACAAGCATTTACAATGCAACGGTCTCGGCATTGTTAAAGTTACAGCTATTGGCATTGCTCGTGACAATGCCGTTTCTTTAAATGTTTTAAAAACAAAAAGATAAACAAAAATAATGTCATGAGCAATGCCAATAGCTCTAACTTTACCAATGTAAATGCTTGTTTTTACTGCAATTGTTCCATTTTTCCCTGCCCTTGAGACTGCGATCTCTCGTCATGGGGTCCCTATTTCGTTACATTGATTCTAGGTACTTTGCATCAGCTAAAATTAAGAGCAAAAATGCCAGAAAAGATTTTGCTTCCTCACTCTTTCTCGCGGTGTCGGAGGGAGGGACAGCATGTTGCCAATACTATAAATTGTCCAACATTGATTTCAGTACCAGGTCAGAGTTGGTGGACCCCTACCTTGGCAGGAGAACATGACGTAGTCAACCAATTTACAATGGAGCAATTGATGGTAATCCATGATTTAGGATTTTGGTCATGTTTAGTAGAGCACGCTATCACCTGGGAGGGTATCCGGCTCTTGCACAGTCCCCTTGCTCATTGAAAACTCAGGCTGCACCTAAGGTTATGCGATTTGAAGATTAAGGGTGCGAAGAGAAAAAGAGAAAGCAAATCCGATCTCATTTGGCAGGCCGAAGGTTCTGCTGTAGTAAACCGTGAGGATCGACGCAGGCAGCCCTGCCCAGGGCTCATCCCTAGTGTAAGTCATGGTTCATACCAATATCCGAAAGATGGACCCAGACGGGGTATTCTGATGTGCCTCAGGTTGGTCTAATCAACAATGAAAAGCACCCATGTCCCTTTCCACAACTGAATGCCTGTGGGACACTTCAATTACATGAATATTTTAGTTTTTATTTCTATTGTTATATGATTACAGAAGATTCTTTTGGAAATAAAACGAACTTTCCCCGTGTTCTCTCTGAAACTATTTTTAGTTTTCTTTAAATTCATGATTTGTTTTTCTTTTGAATACCAGTAACACTTGTCATTTTATGCATATTGCAAACCACCACAAGCTGGTGTTTCACTTCAGTTTAGACTTTCATCGTTCGTTGAAATGTATAGCCAAAAAATCTGTATCACATTTGTATTCCGATTCAAGATTTTCTTTTTTTATTCATGACAACTTGGAATATCTTACACATTGCATAGGGTCAATTCTGTGTTTGAGAATAAGTGTGAAAAGCATCTCGTAGAATATGTGCCAGCAATTGTCCTAGGGTATGACAAGGGGTTAGACAGGAGAAAACACTCTTTGATGATATAAAGAAGTATTTATAAAAGTATGTAGGAAAACACCTGCCTTTAAATGTGTTTAAGATCACTCGAGGGGTTGAATCTTCATCTTTCATAAGTAGACGAGACAAGTCCCGAGAATTTTGCAGAGTTTGCTGGGTTAGTTTACAATTCTAAGATGGAAAGTGCTACTTTCATTGGTCTCTTGGAAATCTTCGCTATATACCTTTACCAAGATTTTGTCATCTTGTTGGTCTGGCGCCTTCAGCACGCCCCATCCTTACAGGTTTTCTAGACCATTGGTTCTAGCAGGGCACATTACCTGGCAGCATGAAAAAAGTATATTGCCCCACACTTCCAAGCACCCTCGGGCCATCGGAGGGTGGTTAGCAGTGCAGTAATTAATAACATGAATTCAAAAGTTTTCTTTAGCAGCAAACATTTAATTCCAATGATGATTGGATTAATACTCGATGAGTGTTGGAACGTTGGGAAGGGAGGCAAGGTCACCGAGCCTGATTAATGCTGTTTTTCAGACCAAAAGGTATTGTTATAGGCTTTTAACCCACAGCTGAATGAGATAATATAACTGGGGGTACTGTGGATAGGCAAAAATCACACATTTTGCTTTTGCATAACTATGTGAAATTGCACAAAATTACGCAAAATGCAAATCTGACATTTAGCACTATATTTTGGCACAAAATACGTTCTTGCATCCTTTTTGGATGAAAGAACTCATTCTGAAGAAAAACAAAACACATTGGGTGCCAGGAAAAAACAACGCGTGCGTTGTGCCTATTCCAATTGTTCCTGTGCACCGGCAGCAACATCTTGATATGGACACAGCCTAATTACGCCACATAACATAATGTTGTGATTATCGCATACGAAACATAACGTTACATTTGTTAAATTATACATTATAATGACATAACAGAAATTTCACCCAGGTATAATAATAACCCCGTAATTATAGTCTGGCAGCATTTTGATTTCACTGGGTCATTCATCTGAAACAATTTCACCTTAATCCGAAAAATATTCAATCCATGTTCACCATTTCCCATTCAAATTTATACAAACCAGGCAAAAAAGTTCCAAATCAGAGATTTGAGTGTGGTTGACTGATTAGAAATGGAATAAATTCCGGACCAAGTGTGATGTCTAGGAGAAAACAATGAAGTGACATTGTATAATTTAGGGGCAGTACAGACTTCATACATATTTATATTTGCATAGCATGCAAAAGGCTTCACTAGATTTGATGCCTATAGTTTTGGAACAATTTCCGACTGGTACTATGCCTCAATTCCAGTACACTAGTAATTACTTTAGGGTGTTGAGTTATGCTACTTACTTCAGATAATTAATAAGAGAGTTATTGCAAGTATGGCGGACATTGGGACTGCAGTACTCGCGGTGGCATCTGACCACCAGCACCCCAGTGGTCTGACCGCCGTACTATGATCGTGGCGGTGAGACTGGCACAAGAACGCCACTTCCTCTGGGATCCAGGATCCTATGGCAGTGCCGGTGTGAAAAAGGGCCTGATGCCAGCACCGCATATTACGACTTGCATTTTCACCGCCCATTTAATGGCGGGGACCCTGCCATGAAAAGGGTGGTTAAAATGCAGGTAAAAGGACCCTAACAGGCCCCCCAGGCAAATCTGCCTATGGGGGTGCATGCGGGGGGGCACATACGGTGTCCCCTTACAATTGCACTTTTGTTCGTGCACTGTGTGGCATGCACGACAAGGTGCATCCCCCACAGTACAAGTGCATGCAGCAGGCTCTCTCACGGCAGTGGTATGTTGCATAGGCTCTACTATGAGCCTAAGATACCCGCAGCTGTGACACCGCAACACCACCGCCCACACGCCCTGGATTTAACTCATAAACCGGGGGGAGTGTGCACCCAGGTTTGGCGGTCTTCCTGGGACTAAGTATTGCAAGTTGTTGAAAACTTGACCTCTGCGCACGGTAGCTATAAGGCTGTTGCCACTAGCTATTATTTACAATTATAGACCAAATTCCCATTAACTTAATAAATCATCAAAATAACACATCAAAAAGTTGCTTCAATTTTACTCAACCGTTGAATCAGTACAAAGTCATACAAAATACAAATAAATGCATTCATATATATTCGTTCATATATTGAAGAGATCTTGTTGTTGCCCTTGAAGAAAACTTTCTTCTCTGCTTTGATAATGCCCAATGCATTTCGGGCCGATGTGGCCCTTCTTCAGGGCTTGATTCTCTAAAAAAACATACATATGGTATTTACACTCTAATATGCACGGAAGCAATAAAAAAAATACTGACAGACATATATACCAGTAATACATAACTGTGACCAAAGAAATATGAATAGACATATTTTATCAGTATTACACTGACCCCGCAGCTTATTAAACATTGGTTCCGTCATGCTGCGGCCGTTGGCGGCCACTCCGCCCACGCGGCACTGATTCCCCGCCTGTGCGGGCGATCAATGCAAGTGGGCGGAGTCGTGACGGAACCACTCCGTCATGAGCACAGCGCGCCCGTGGCTCATGACGGAGTGGTTCCGTCACGAGCATGGCGGCGCCGCGCTGACCCTGAACCCTCCCAGCACCGCGGCGGAATACGTGCCGCGGCGAAGGGGTTAAACACTGTGCTGATGTTAAATCATGAAACCATGAAACAAGCCAACAACCATGCTTGTGCTCAAAACTGACCTTGCAAAGTGCTGCCGTCAAACTGGAGATTGGTTCGCTTCACTCAAATACGAATACCTACAAAAATAGTACAAGAAAGTTGTTCACCTCATATAGAAATCACAACGATTCGCACCTCAAATTTAACCGCCATCTCAATCCTAATATTCTTACCTATTCAAAGCTTTAAGCCGCCCAAGTATATCTGCGTCTCAAATGATCTTGTCAACTTTTCAAACAATCTTGTCGATACCATCCTATGTCGGACGCCATTATACCGCAAGTTCCATGACGTCTACTAATACGTAACTGACATGAAAATCGGCATAGGACTACGACGTTGTAGTTCTCTATTGAAATACTAATAAAAACTACCCGATGCACGAAGAAGATGGAAAATAATAATAAATCCGACCCTAAAGCAAACCTCTTGTATCAGAATACAAAGTGGACAAAAAACAAATACTCTGCGATAATATCTCTAAGTGAATTTGAGAAAAGACACCAGAAAAGGAACACATATCCTAATTAAACAAGCATTTACAATGCAATGGTCTCGGCATTGTTAAAGTTAGAGCTATTGGCATTTCTCATGACATTATTTTTGTTCATGTTTTTGTTTGTAAAACATTTAAAGAAACGGCATTGTTATTTACTATGTTAATAGCTTAATCTCTTTCAAATGCGAGACCTATTGCATTTGCACCCACACACAGAGCCACACACACAAAGCCACCCACACACACAGAGCCACCCACACATAGCCACCTACACAGAGCTAATCACATAGAGCAACCCACACACAAATAGAGCCACCCATACAGAGCCACCTACACACACACACAGAGTTACCTACACACAGACAGAGCCACCCATGCATAGAGCCACCTCCAAAAAAAGCCACCCACACAGAGCGCCACACACACACACACACATAGAGCCTCCCACACACACACAGAGCCACCCACACTTACACAGAGCCACACATACATACACAGAGCCACATACACACACAGCCACACACACACAGAACCACACACACACACATAGATCTAGACACATACACATTCGCTAGCCGAGACCTAAAAAGGAAGCTCAGTTCCACGATGGCGGTGGCACAGACTTGTGGTTTAGGACGGACGGCGCCTCGGTGGGGACTTAAACAATTGTTATCCTCGCCCCTGAAATCTCCGGATGCCCGGAGCAGCGATGTGCAGCAGGTGAACTGGCACCGGGACTTAAAGGGCTGAGGGGCACACTGCACCCTAATTAGTGCTGCATTTTACCATCTCAACAGTAGTCAAAGAGGGCATTTCCCTGCTTGCACTTGGGTCCATGGCACCATTGTTTCGCCACTGAGGGAACAACGATGTTTGCCTAAGATCACACAGTGTTGATCAAGTGCGAAAGCCAGGATCAGAACAGGATCTCCAATACATAAACTCTGCAGTTGAGCCCGTCACATTACATCTCTGTCCTAAGTAGCCAAACAACACTCCAACATAAGCACCGTTCAGCGCAGAGCGTTATGTGTGAACCTCTCTGGCTACGTAGGACAGTGGGCGGGGTTTATTGACCTAAAAATGTGCGGAAAGACCGTCATGATATGGAATGAACACAAAATAATGAAGAGAGTTAGAAGGATTTGAACAGCAGATGACATGAAAATAACGTCGCCTGCGTCTTTAGGAGCACAATATGGATTTTGGAGCAGAAATCCTCAGTATACAATTTACAAGTGCGCACATAGTACGAGCTCGGACGTCTGTTCTGGCAGTGTCCATGCTAATGTGCACACAGGCAAAAACACCTCTGTGAATGCAGGGCTTGCCCTGATGCCCAATCGTGCCCCCTCTCTGTCTGCCACGGCAAGCACAACCCCAGTAGTGTGGAAGACCGGGGCTTGCACGCCACCACAAACACTGACATTTTAGGTGTATCACCTGGGATAAAGTCCGACTCCAGAAACGTATCACTTTCACATACAACAAGAGTGGAAATGTTAAGAAACAGAGGGCAGCATGCAAAGCAGGTGTGAATCCGAGCTTCAGGCGAAAACATGAACACGGGAGCGGAGAGCAGGGGGAGAGGACGAGCACACCACTGCCTTTCTCCGAGGTTAATGCCTCAGAGAAACGCAGCGTCGTTTTGGGATTCGGGGGTGTGTTTTTCTTTCTCAAACACGCCCAGAGAAAGAATCGAAAAAACACGCCCCCGAATCGCAAAAAGACGGAGCTTGTTTGGAGAGACAAGCCTCTTCTCCAATGGCTGACCAGCATTTAAGAGGCCAGCCAATGGAGAAGAGGAGAGAAGAGAGGCGGGTTCAAGCCCCTCTTCTCCAAGTCATTAAATCTCGCGAGCGAGACTGCGCAAGCGCAGCCTTCGCTAGCCGAGACCTAAAAACGACAGAGTAAACCACAAAGGTTAGTAAGTGAAAATACTAGAACGTAAACAAAGGACAACATAAAAATGTGTATACAAAGGTTTTTTGGTTGTAGCAACATTGATCCATGTATGACAAATTGTTCAGCGTAATATCAGTATTCATGTGTATATACAAAACTCATACAGCTCCCACAGGCGCAATCCATACTAATGCGCTCACAAAAAGCAGCCTAAATCTACTTTATCATTGATCCCTTTCGGGTCCTGAGTGCCCAATTTTTTTATCCAGAAGGCCTCTCTCTGTAACAAAGTTTTAGTGAGATCTCTACCAGGTATATGGTCTATGATTTCTATGACCTGAAATTTAAGTTGCGCAATTGAATGCCGTGCCTTTAACCAATGAAGTGCTAGACTACTTTTGGTATTACTATTCCTAATAATGCTTTTATGTTCAGATATGCAGGTCTTTATTTTACGTTCGGTTTTGCCAGACAGCAGCCCAGACAGCATGCCAGCCCCTGCAGCATGCTAGGATAAAATTTGTTAACTTTAATTATCAAAATTATTGGTTAGGCAATAAAAATAGGAGTGCTCCTCTAGTCTCCTCTCTCCATTGTTGGTCTTCCTGGGACTGCCGTGGTGGCGGCCCCAGATGAAGACCGCCAAACTCATAATAAGGCCCTAAGTCTATAATACTGTGATCCAGCATTCTCCTAAAAATATTGTCACTTATAAATTAGAACAGCAGCAGCTGTGGTGTTACCAAGCATCCTGAAATGCATGCATCCTGAAAATCAATGTACCATTCAGTGCCAAGAGATGCTCTACAAATCACCAAATAAAATCGCTAAAGCATGCCAAATCAGCTGTATAATGGTACTATTTACATACTGAAACTAATAATGTATAAAGAACTGGTCATCAGATGACCAACAAACGTGCAGTCCTGTTTACTTCTGTCAGGCAACTGTGAGATCACAAATTACACTCAACCCTTCAGGAGCATGAACATAGCACCGAGGGTATGACATTGCTGCCTGCGTGATTGATACAGGCCCGATAATTTACTGGCAATCTTCATTACTCTAAGACCTACATTTCCATATGCCATTTATCAATGGCTTTCAATGGCAATGCTGGTCACTTAGTACATGAACAAAAGGTATATTGGTAGAACAGGGCCCTTATGGGTAAAAGGAGACAGAGAGAGATAGAGAAAAGGAAGAAGAGTAAACCTACATCAGATGGCGGGTGGATACATACCACCTTCTCTCTTGTTATAAATGGGGTTTCTGGTTGGCTTGGGTATGCACCTAAGCCAGGCAGAACCCACCACTCTAGTAAGGGTAAGGGAGTTACACACACAAGATAACCTCTGCTCACCCTCTTGGTAGCTTGGCAGAGCAGTCAGGCTTATTCCAGAGGCAATGTGTAGAGCGCACACCAGTGACTCACTGGGCCACCACAAAAAGAGACTCCACACAAGGTTATATAAAAATATCCTTTGTATTATATATAAAACACAATAGACCACAATCATATAAATCACTTTGTCTTTAGGCAATGGTTATCACATCACATAGATCATAAATCAGTTTGCAATTAGGCCTTAGTCATAACATAACTAGTAGTGCACTAAAGTAAACACTTTAAAGCTGCACATGTCACAAGACCATCATGAACACATTAGGCATAACATACCAGTTAGTTGCAATAAAGCCTCTTTCATGGTACAGCTCTGATCAATCTTGCACTGAGGTGGGGAGACATCTTTCTCGGTCCTCCCCACAGAGGTCATTTAAGGCGAACAGTTGCACACGAACGCGTGGCACAGCTGCTTTCACTTAGCTTCAGGCAAGAGCCGGGCCAGCCCCGTGGTCTTGTCTGATCTGGACGTTGGCTGAGATGACGGAGGTCCCTCTCCTGACACAACAGCCACCGCCAGCAACACCGGAGGGATCTCCTTTCTCCTCAGCTGGGGAGATGCGGAGCATCATCTCTGTTGGGGACGCACTCTGCTTCTTTGTCCTCTCCGGGTTCCGTGCCCCGCCCACTGGAGGTGGTGGTGTTGCCCAGCAATGTTGGGGCTCCCTCCGGCCTGGGGCTTTCTTTGGAATCTGTGAGGCAGCAGACGTATACACCATCAGTGGAGGAGGGGGGAGAGCACTTCCACCTTCAAGCTTTTCCCTCCCGCTGCCCTCTAACACCAGGGACAGTGTAGTGCTACATGCACTAGAAATTGCAGACATGCTCGCCACACTTAAGGCAGCAGGATAAAGTGCTCCAAGTGCCCTTCCTCTCTCTTAGAGTGCTCCTGGGAGAAAGGGGAAGCACTCTTCAAGCTGGTGCCCCACAGAGGTGCTCAACGCGATTTTGCTTCAAAACACATGGGTGAAGGGCAGTCCGGTCCTCCTCCTGCTACAGGAGTAGCAACTGCAGGCCGCCCCACCGCACACACATCTGTGGCAGCGCTCCTCACACAGCTCCCAGCCCTCCTTCCAGGCAGGTTAATTTAAGATCCAGCACAGATCTTTCTTGAAATCTTATCTTTTATCTCCCTTAGACTTCCAGCAGGAGGTGAGCACACCCAAGCCCTTGGAGATTCTTCACAAGTAGGATACCACAGCAGGCAAAAAGAGTCAGTCCTTTTCCTCCACCGTAGACAAAAGCAGCAACTGCAGGCCAACTCACCCCTCAAACAGAAAAGACAGCGCTCCTCACACAGTTCTTTTGCTCTTTTTCTTGACAGGGTCCTCTTGTTTCTTGAAGTAATCTAAAGTCCTGGGGTTTTAGGTCTAGTACTTATATCCCGTTGGGTCACTGTTCTCTTTGTGGCAAGAGTATCTGAACTGAGTCCACACCAGTCCTGTCCTCCCTGGTGCAGCATGACCACGGGGGGGGGGGCGGAGACAGCATTGTGAAAAGGACACACGGCCTATTCAGATGCTAGTGGCCTCTTACCACTCTAAATTCAGACCAGTTCTATTCAGCCCAGTGATGAGTCACCCAGGAAAGGCAGGACATACCTCAACCCCCCTTGTGACTGTCTAGAGTGATTGCACATCTCCAGCTCCTGTCACTCTAACACCAGACGCTGAATACACAGACAGGGAGAGGCACACAGAATGGTAAAGTAAGAAAAGGCCCACTTTCTAAAATTGGCATGTTCAAACACAGAATTAAAAAACTACCTTTACCAAAAGGTGTGTTATTAAATTATGAGTTCTGAGAGCCTAATATCCATTCTTCTATCTTATTCCAATGAAAAGTTGTACTTGTGATATGTTACAAAGCAACTTCTATGTTAGCCTATGAGACAGATAGCTTTTCAACAGTGAAAAACGAAATTGGCAGTATTTCACAATATCAGAACACACACCAGTACATGTCCTACCTTTCACATACACTGCACCCTGCCCATGGGGGTATCTTGGGTCTACCATAGGGATGCCTTACATGTAATCAAAGAGAAGGTTTGGGCCTGATAAGTCGATGCACTCGCCAGGGAAACATGGCAGTTTACAACTGCATGCACAGACACTGCAGTTGCAGGTCTAAGATACATTTACAAGGCTACTCATAAGGGTTGCACAACTAGTGCTGCAAGCCCACTACTAGCATTTCATTTTCTTTACAGGCCCTGGTACACTCAGTGCACTTTACTAGGGAGTTACCAGTAAATCAAATATGCCAATCATGGATAACCAATCAGATCACAATTTACACAGAGAGCATATGCACTTTAGCACTGATCAGCTGTGGTAAAGTGCCCAGAAACTGATAGCCCTACAAAAACAGGGTCAGAAAAGTAAGAGGGAAAAGACAAAAAGTTTGGGGATAAACCTGCAAAAAGGCCAGGTCTAACATCTCTAATATGATGTTGGTTTGGGGATACGAACTTACAGTAAGGACTGGGACAATGTGTTTCTGACAGCAAACTCTGAGCCATAGTGGTCAATGGCAAAGTAAAAGTATGAGGCTTCCACCTCTATCAGTCAATGGTGCAGTGGCACTGGGCACTGGGGTCCAGAAGGGTTTGACCCCAGCCTTACCTGCATCAGATGCAGGTATCTTAACAGGCCACCGGTAGAGAGAATATTCCCAGTGCAAGCAGCCTTTTTTCTTCTATCCAATCATCCATGAAGTTGTGGAACTGATGGAAAGGGCAGGCAATGCTAAAAATGTAGTGACATAATTTTGTTAGACAAAAAGGAAAGAAGGGAAGGGGTAGAGAAGAGAGGAAGACCGAGCAAGAGAAGGAAGTAGGAAGAAAAGACCAGAGCAGAGAGAAAAAAAAAAAGATATGCAAGGAACCCAACACAAATTAGATGAGAAGACATGTAATGGGAGAGAAAGCAGAGACAACACATAGCAGAGGAAAAGGACAAAGCACATACTGAGGATCAACAACATGAAAGCGAGACAGAAAATTATACAATAATGGCCAAGGAATAGTCCTGGAGAGCGAATGATAGGCACAGCATAGATAGAGTGCAAGGATGCAGAGGAGTGTATAGTTTCATTGGCATGACAAAAAGATAACAAAAGAATAGACTGAGGACAGAGCAGTGAGAGATGAGCAAGCCCTGCCAAACTAGGGGCCTGATTTAGATCTTGGCGGGACTACCATCATCCCGCCGTGGCGCTGGTTCTAAATACTCCTTCAGCTGACTGTGGTCCGCCTGCTGTATTTAGATGTGGCAGCCACAAACTGCTTTCCGCCGCCACAGAATACTCAGCTGGTTAACAGTACTCCATCGCCGTCAGGCTGGCAGGTTTGCGTGAGCCAATTTAGATACTCTCGTTGTGCCGCTGGTGTCCTGACGGACTGAGGCCATGGTGATGTGGAGACAGGCAAGTACTACTTATCATTATCTAACTACACATATATGTTATGAACTGCCAATATGTATATGTAGCTAATGTATAATGCCATTCATTTTACCTATTGCATTGCACACAACAACATACACTCACCATTGTTTGTACAACCACAGTCACCACAAGTGCAACACCCACCACCACCAAATAAATATTTTTTTATGCATCACTACAGGTGGGTACATTTTACCACGATAAGTTGTAAGATGAACACTTATGCATGACACATAAAAAAATGGCATTTAAGAGCGATGTAAACATACACAAGGTGAAAGCTAATGGTAACACAGAAGCCTACATTAGATTCCGGCAACAACGGGGTTGCTGAGCTTCATGGTCAAGTACCAGCAGCACAGGAGGAACCCGGACAATGGGGTTCAAGACGGTAACGGAAGAGGGAAACTGAAAAAGGTAAGTTTTCACCTCTTTTTCTTTGTTTCTGCCAACCCGAGTTTAGAGGTTTACCCAACACGGTTGCCTCGATGGAAAGCCACATCATAATCAACTCAGCCGTACTCTTGGCGGAACTCCCTCTGACAGCCACCTCTGCCTAGGACGTCATCAACTCAGGAGAAAGTTTCTTGCAGTGACAGTGGGACTCACACTGTCTTCCCTCCAAGGACCCACCAACATCTAAATACAGAGAGTGGTCCGCCAAGTCGGCAGGGGTAAACCCATTGGAAAACTGACAGTGGGACCAGATACGCCAACATCTAAGTTAGGCCCTAGGTCTTTGGCAGGGAAAAAAGGACTTAGAACATCAAGAGCAACAAATGAGTGAAAAAGGTGTACCAACCGAGAGATAGCACAAAGAGAGTAAAAGATCACAAAGCCAATGTGACAAGGTAGTGAGGGACAGGGCACCGAAAAACATGAGCAGCAAAGGAGAAGTGAGAAACAATATAAAAGGAAAATAGAGAGAGGCAAAGTAGAGAGAAAGAGATAAGAAAAAGAGAGAGTGATACAGAAAGCGGTAAAATGTTGAGACAGCTGAGAACATGAAAAAGAATGAAAGAAAGAGGTTATATTAAGGTAAACAGACAGATTAAAAATGAATGTATGTTCTAGCCATAAATATATCTTAATATCTTACTTCCCCAACTTTAAAAAGAAGTCGCTAACCTACCCTTTGCAATTCTGTTTATATCAGCTGTTTATACGGGGCAGCAAACACACTTCCAATGGCACCCTGGTGCTAAACAAAAAACAGAATTTACACAGAGATAAGGACATAGAAACAAATCCGGAAGAGCAAACTAATTACATACTGGGGAATAACCAAGTCTTAAGTCACTTCCTGCAGTTCACAAAGTACAATTTGGCTCGTTGATACAGAAACCAAACAACCAAAAAGGATATTCCACCATGGGTTTTAAGCCAAAATGTAGGAACTTTCCAGGTGAAGCTGGTTCTTAGATCTCAGGGAGTGGGTGGGGATGTAAATTTAGGATGCAAAGGTGTATTCTCAGCAGTATACACTGACCTATGCATCAAACAAAGAGATTGTAAGAGAATACGAATACTAACCTTTACTGACAAACAGTATAACAAAGCCAGGCATGTGTAATGCGTGTATTCTGATACAGGCAGTACTTTAAAGGGAAAAAAACATAAGTGCTGGTACTCACCAAATGGAGCCGTGGACCGGGTGTGAAGTTTGGGTCTGGAGATAACGGTGGGGCAAGCGGTGGGGCTAGGTTTTTTTTACTTCTTCAAGCTTTACATGCAAGAACTCTGAATGCTTTGAAAGGATGTGGGAAAGAAAGAATCACCTCAGCAACTCTATCAGATACTAACTATGGTTGACTCCACATATTCAGACGCACACAAATTCAACGCCTGGGCTCATGAGGATTTCAAAGCTAATTAATGTATTCTGAAAGTGATTTGACAACCCCATAATGATGCTAAAAGTTCAGAGAGTCACCAGATTTCTGAATTGACTAAATGCCAACGTCCTAATGAATACTTACTCTCACATTTAGTTCTTTTTGCCAATTTATTTGGGGCTGAGTTAAAAAAAAAAGAGTATAAGTTGACTGTCAGACTCTGCTCTTCATGACTTTGTCCTCAGTCTGCTGCCAACTCTTAGTCCCAATTTAGGGCAAAACAAATATTTTATTTTCCATTTACAACACTCATTATGGACCTTCCTGGATAATAAAATGGGTAATGCCTATTCTCTGCACACGCTCATATTTAAAATACAATTACAATTTATTTCCATTTTACAAGAAAGAGTAATCCGTTGTGTTCTTTTCTTTGTCTTTAATTTCACAATGCCCAGCCAACACGTGTTTTGTTGATAGGGGAAGACCCCACAACTTCTTCAGGGCTAGAGAAATATAATAAGACCAGTTTCAAAGTATATAGATAATTGAACATATGATACATGGTAAAAACTAGTCACCATTATGTGGAAATCCAGATAAAAAAGTGTGTGAACACAGTTATCATAGTCATACAACCTTTTATATCATGGACACCCAAGTACTTCATAGTTCCATTTCAAGATATCAACAACCAGTAAAGTACACATCCCCTAGAGCATGGGTACTCACAAACTTTCTGTCGGGGGCCAAAATTACAGTGTGGTTTGTGGGCGAGGGCTGCACTGGTAGGAGTGGGGTTAGTGGGGGGGCAGGGTCAGTGTGGGGGCGGGGCTAGAGTAGAAAAAATCAAACCTGTTTCAAAACATTAGACAAGGCGACAATGCTGTATTTCAAAAGCTGATGTAACTACAAAGAGCACGTTTTGATAATACATTTTTATTAGCAGACAATAGCAATCTTAAGAGGCTTTGCATAGCTTCATACACACTTTGATCCCAATTCCATCACAGTCTCTCTCTCTCTCTCTCTCTGGTAGTCAGTTTCTCTCTCTCTCTCTCTCTCTCTCTCTCTCTGTCAGTCAGTCTCTCTCTCGGTCAGTCACTCTGTCAGTCAGTCTCTCGCTCAGTCTCTCTCAATCAGTCTCTCTCTCTCTCTTAGTCTCTCTCCCTGTCAGTCAGTCTCAGTCAGTCTCTCTCTCTGTCAGTCAGTCTCTCTCGCTCAGTCAGTCTCTCTCTCTGTCAGTCAGTCTCAGTCAGTCTCGCTCTGTCAGTCTCTCTCTCTCTGTCAGTCTCTCTCTCAGTCAGTCTCTCTCTGTCAGTCTCTCTCTCTCTCTCTGTCAGTCTCTCTCTCAGTCAGTCTCTCTCTAAGTCAGTCGACCAGTCTCTCTCTTGTCAGTCTCTCTCTCTCTCTCTCTGTCTCTCTCTCCCTCACTCATTCTCTCTCTCCCTCAGTCAGCCAGTCTCTCGGTTAGTCAGTGTCTCTCTCAGTCAGTCAGTCTCTCTCTCTGTCAGTCAGTCTCCCTCTCTCTCTGTGAGTCAGTCAGTCTCTCAGTCAGTCAGGCTCTCTCTAAGTCAGTCTCTCAGTCATTCAGTCTCTCTCTACTCTCTTTCCACTCTCTCTCCACTCTCTCTCCACTGTCTCTCTCTCTCTCTCTCTGTCCACTATCTCTCCACTCTCTCTCTCTCTCTCTCCACTTTCTCTCTCTCTGGGGGGCCATGGGTACATTAGCTGCAAGGTCCACGGGCCGCCAAGGAAGGCATGCCGGGCCGCTGGAGGCCCCGGGCCGTACTAGGAGTACCACGGCCCTAGAGTGTGTGGTGTGTGCAGTGGCCCCAGAGGAGGCATAGTATATTTGCATGGTGTAACTACACACTCTCCTAATTAAATGAGTTAATATACCATGTGAGCAAAAGCTATCAGAAAATATCATGCTAGTGATGTCCAATGGAGTGTTAGACCATGTGAGTAAAAGCTCTCAAACTGTATCATGCCAATGACACCAAATCGCAAGGTGTAGAATTATTCTGTCACACCCATTAGTGCGTTATTAAAAGCCACCAATCCCGGACAATATCGTGTCCTACACCCACTATCCAGTCATGACGCCCATTGAAGCTCCCTACCTGTTAGGCTCTTCATAGTCTCCTATACTCTTTTCCTAAAATAGGGATTGACAATGTCACCAGACTCCCCAATCATAAAGGAGAGACATCATGAATTTGTGATAGCAAAGACTCAACATAGATAAACAAGTCATGTAAGTCACCTCCCGGTTTCCACATAATGGTGACTTGTTTTCACCATGTATCATATGTTCAATCATGTATATACTTTGAAACTGGTATTATTATATTTCTCTAACCCTGAAGAAGTCGTGGGGTCTTCCCCTATCGATGAATCATGTGTTGGCTAGGTATTGTGAAATTAAAGACAAAGAAAAGAACACAATGGATTACTCTTTCTTATATAATGGAAATAAATGTGAATTGTATTGTAAATATGAGAGTGTGCAGAGGATAGGCATTGCTTTTATGGTTGACCTTGGGGTCAGTACTGTGGAGGATTTAGGGTATGCCCCCTCTCCTCTAGCACCGCTGAGAATCACTTCACTTTCTAGCGAAAAGACATAACTCTGTGAGCGCCCAACATATCCTTTGATCAAATACACCCCAACAGGACAGTATAATAAAACTAGTGCTGGCCTGAGAGACCTGTTGCATTATTTGCAGTTGGTTTCCACACATTTAGACAATTGTAGAAAACCACTTTTTCTAAGGGTATAGCCAAAAAAGGCAATTGAGAGATGTGCATATAATTCGAAAGATCTTCTGGGTCCAAGGTCGGCTTTTTAAGTAAAGGGGCCACAGAGGTCATTATCAAAGCATCTCGGACCTGACCTTCTAGAAGAGAGGAATTGGTATTTGCTCTCATCCATATAGGATTACACAAAAGATACCCTTTATTAGGTCTCGGCTAGCGTTGCTGCGCACATGCGCAGCTCGCTCGGCGAGATTTGATGTCTTTGAGGAGATTTCAGTAAAGGGCTTTAAGCCCCACCCCTCTTTTCCACTGATTGGCGTCACCGTTTATGCTAAATAGTGGCCAGCCATTGGAAAAGAGCTTTGTAGGTTGCCAACTTTGGCTTTTTCGGATGGCCCACTTGGACGGGCTCGCCTGCTTTCCGTGCGTCGTAAAAGATTTCTTATCTTTATGGGGCCATGTGTTTCAAACACATGCCCCCATAAAGACCAGCTCCGGCGTGATCCTCTTTCGCTTTCGGGACCTTGCCCACCCCGCTCGCCCAAAGCAGAGAGAGAGGAGCATCCGTGCGTCACGCTTGTTTCTTCTTTCATTGGTTTGTCATCAGAAAATAATTTTTTTTCAGCCAGGAGTATGGAATTTTGTTTGGTGCAAGGGCAACCATGTAAATACCATTTTATGCGGGACACCGACGCGGCGATGAATGCCAAGCATGAAACATATTTTCCGTGACTCCTAATGTTACCCCTGGGCAGACATTAGCAGCGCTGCGGTGGTGGTCACGGAGCCTAATAAAAGGCGCACAGGTCCTGCTGGGTTTTTTGACATTTGGGGACGCCAGCCATATCCTGTTCATCCCTCAGACTTCTTCTATGACGCAATACTTTTCATGTCAAATTCTCTCAAGCCTGAAAAACGTAACTTTAAATAACAGATATACATTATATACATTTCTTCTGGATCATTATGGCAAATTGGTTAATGTGAAGATAATAGAAATGTTTGTGCGGGATTTTACGGCTGCCGGGCTAAAGTCAAGGGACGTGCTTTGCGTCAACATCTAAACCAGACCACGGAGACGGCAAAGTATGGCGCCATTGTAACTGCTGGGAATAAGTTACGCAGTACTAAGCAGATGCCTAATGATACACTTCGCATCCTAGAAAAATGGTAAATAAAATGTTATTTCAGTTAATGTTTTAATGTGCTTTATTTTTTTAATTTTAATATATAGCACGAACTCGACCAGAAGGTATTGGAGCGCTTTACATGAGCGTCACTTACATTATGCAAGGACTCATTCATTTTTTGCTAGGCACAGGGAGATTAAGTGATATGCCCAGAATCACAAGACGTTGAGCCGACACCAAAACTCGAACCTGGTTCCTCAGCTCCAAAGTCGGCTGCTATTTGTATGATGGCCACTGTTTAGGTGATACTGAACATTTATATAATATAATTTGTAAAACATGAAACCATATATTTTATTGTACAGACGAGATTGTGTGTGGCGGTGGGTGGTGGGGGTCCCTGACAGCAAGTGTCAATAGTGCCACTAGAATTATGCAGCAGGGAAGGACCAAACTTGCAGCAGGAATGACTAAATTGTGCGGGAAGAGAAAAAAATTACCTTTAATTTTTACATAGTACATATGTTTTCATTTATATCAAGCGCTCTGATGTTGACAGTGGGGTCACCCTCTCTTTTTAAAACTTCAAAATAACCTAAAATAACGCAGAAACGCATAACCTCATGGCGTTGGTTTGAAAGCTGCCAGAGAGACAAGGACTAGCTCAGAAATAGTTAGGGAAAGTGAACTTTTTCGGTAAATACAAACATGCAGAGGTTTTGGGTCGGCCCTCTTTATCCATTGAAATGTACCATCTCCATTCTGATTTTGCTCCCGCCCCCTACAGCATACAGAGCAAGTCTGTTAGCTGAATTCAGTGCAGTTCGAGTGACTGAGTTTTACCTGATGACAATGACACATCTGGTCCCCCCCCAAAACATAGTGCTCTTCAGTGAGGTTAGAGTGCCAAGATGAGGGGCCAAGTACTGTGCTGGTTCATTTGTTACTTTTTTAACTTTGAAATCATATACTTGCAACCTTTAGATCGTGCCATATTAACTTTTGTATTTTAATATTTTTAATCTATGCATTTTAATCCTTTGAGTTCAATTGCATATGCTTCCAAAAAATAAAGAAACTAGAAATAAACCACTGCGTGCTTGCCAAGGCATGACCTATTGGCTTTGCCAAGTCTTTTTTTTAGTTTCCAGTGGCTGAGGATTCTAGGCAGATGTGTCCGGTGGGAATGCTTCTGGGCAGAAGAGGTTTTGAGTCTGAATGCTTTAAGCTCCCAATAGGGTCTCCCCGCCTGGGATGAGGAAAGCAGCTCTAACATGTAAAGGATTTTCCAGCTTAATAGGAGTAGTCACATAATTTTAAATTTATCTTAACTGCAATTGGATGCCAGTTAATGTTGTGAAGTGTAAGGTCAGTGACGTTAACTTTTTCAGAGGCAATGGCGAAATGTGTGAGAAATTCAAACATTTCTGTATTTTTTTTCTTGTTCGATCATCTGCATTCTGATAACTTGTGCTCAGCTACCTGGATGGGTCAGTGAGTTGAAATGCCCCGGTTACTTACCGGTAATCTTCATTACTCCGAGTCCTTGTCTTCCTCGCCACAGTATTAACCAATGAGCCTTCGGCTCCCACAGAAACTCCAAATGCAAATTTCACATTCTAGTCTCCCTCTCCCTCCAATATGGCCCTCAGTTACGACAGCCAATCCCATAAAGGGATACAGAAAGCTCCAAAACGACCTGAGAAACCAAGCCGCAAACATGAAGCCAAGAAGAGGGCCGGGAGGGAAAGGGAAACTATACTGTTGCGAGGAAGACAAGGACTCGGAGTAATGAAGATTACCGGTAAGTAACCGGGGCATTACCTCCTCGTCCGTCTTCCTCGACACAGTATTAACCAATGAGCAGATACCAAAGCATATCAGCTTCATGTAAGGACAGAGTCCACCAGTAAAGTCAGAAACAAATCAAAACTTTATTACAACAACAGGAAAGAGACACATAGAATCTCCAACCTAAGGAACCCCAGAACCCAGCACAGAAGAGGCAAAGGTAACCGAAGCACTACCACCAACCTGAAGACGGTAGTGCGACATGAAGGTATGAGGGGAAGAGCAAGTGGCAGCACGGCAAATATCCTCCATGGACACCCCCTTGAAAGCGGCCCAGGAGACAGCAACCGAATGAGTGGAACGCCCCTGAACCGGAAGAGACGGAACCAAGGAAGAAGAACCGTAAGCCAACAGAATAACGTCCTTAATCCAACGATTGAGAGTGGACAGGGAAGGACGCAAACCCTTACGGGACAAACCAACATTCACAAATAAATTGTCCACCTTGCAAAAAGAAGAAGTCCGATCCAGGTAAATCAACAAGGCGCGCCAAACATCCAGAAGATGCAGCAATGACTCATACCCAGAGGAAGGATCAGGACAAAGAACTGGCAGAACCACCTCAGCAGAACGATGAAAAAAGGAATTCACCTTCGGAACAAAAGTGGGGTGAGGGCGCAGTACAACACGATCCTCCAGAACACACAAAAAAGGAGCAGACCTCAGGAAAGCTCCTAACTCCCCAATCCTCCTGGCAGAAGCAATAGCCACAAGAAAGACGACCTTAAGAGTCAAGAACTTCAGGTCAACCGACTCCAAAGGCTCAAAAGGAACTAACTGCAGCGCACGCAGAACCAGCGGAAGATCCCAAGGAGGAGAAGATAGAACAGGACGGGGACGCTGAAAAGCCAGAGATTTCAAAAGCCTGGACACCAAAGGCGACACAGAAATCAAAGGAAGAGCATGAAAGGCCCTAATGGCAGCCCACTGTGCACGAAGAGTGGAGATGGCCAAACCCAAAGCAAAACCCTCATGCAAAAAATCAAGA
The DNA here is from genome assembly GCF_964204655.1 of Triturus cristatus. Classification (NCBI taxonomy): domain Eukaryota; kingdom Metazoa; phylum Chordata; class Amphibia; order Caudata; family Salamandridae; genus Triturus; species Triturus cristatus. The sequence continues at coordinate 267,757,839 of NC_140583.1, read as the reverse complement.
ATGCGCGCAGGATCCAAGTCAGACACAGACAAACCGCGCTGAACGCACCAAGCAGCAAAGTTGTCCCAGTGTTTCGCATAGGTACACAAAGTAGACGGGCGCCGGGACCGCTGAATAACATCAGCAACCACCACAGAACACCCACCCCGAATCAGGGAGTCCCTCTCAAGAGCCAGGCCCGCAGACCCAATGACCGGAACACCGGAAGAGGAAGCGGAGGCCCCATCAGAGGAAAAGGATCGAAGGGCAACAACCATCCCGTGCCCACCGCCAACTCCAACAACAGAGGAAACCATGGGTGGCGACGCCAACACAGCACAACCAGAAGAACAAGGGCCCCCTCCCTCTTGATCTTCTGCAACACAGCGGGGATCAGGGGAACAGGAGGGAATGCAAACAACAGGCCCCTCGGCCACCGGAAGGACAGAGCATCTATCCTCCACGCCTCCGGACAAGGCGTAATCGTGCAAAAGCAACGGATTTTCGCATTGGACCGGGAAGCAAACAGGTCCACAATCGGAGACCCAAACCTCCTCCTCAAAACCTGGAACATCAGGCGCGTCAGGGACAAGGACCCTATGGACGGAAATACCTGGCTCAGGCAATCTGCAACCACGTTCTCCCGACCAGGGAGGTAAACAGCCGACAGAGACTCCAGGTGCAACTCCGCCCAAGAACAAATCCGGTAACTGAGGGTACTGAGGGATGGAACCCGGCAGCCCCCCTGATGATTGATATATGCCATGACTACCTGATTGTCCGTCCTGACCTGAACATGATGACCCAAGAGAAGGTCCAAGAATGCCAACAGACCTAAATGGACAGCCTTCAGCTCTCTGTAATTCGATGAACAAGACACCACAGTCTGATCCCAAACACCCTGAGTCGAAGAGTCCCCAAGAGTAGCACCCCAGCCCAAAAGGCTGGCATCGGTAGTGAGGACCCGAGAAGGAACCACCAGAAAAGGACAACCCTGTGATAGATGAACCACGTCCAACGACCATCCCAGGGCCACCCGAACCCCCACTGACACAGGAATCAAGAGATCGAGATCTTGAGAACAGGGGTCCCAATGCAACAAAATGTGGGACACCATGGGATACAGGTGTAGGCGAGCCCAAGGAACCACTGACAGGGAAGCTGACATTAGACCCTGAGCCCTCAACCAAAGTCTCGCAGGCTGGGAATGACCCGATAGCAGGCACCGAACAGCAGACTGTAGAGTGGCCATCTGAGCAGGGGGCAGGAACACCGATTCCAACAGAGTCCTGAAACGAGCCCCAATGAAAGTCAGATCCTGCGAAGGAACCAGGGAGGACTTCCCCACATTCACCAGGAAGCCATGTAATTCCAGGACCTGGCAAACCCTCCGGATATGGACCACCGCCTTAGAAAGAGAAGACGCAGAAATCAATAAATCGTCCAGGTAGGGAAATACGTGAATGCCCTCCCCATGTAAATGATCAATGACAGGCGCCAGAACCTTCGTAAACACCCTGGGCGCAGAGCAGAGACCAAAAGGCAATACCTGAAACTGGTAGTGCCGACCCAGGACACAGAACCTCAGAAAACGCTGACTGGCGGGGTGCACCGGCACATGGAGATAGGCGTCCTGCAGATCCACCGATGCCAGAAAGTTCCCCCAAGAAATCAGAGGGAGGATCACCCTCAGAGACACCATCTTGAAAGTCGGAGGAGGAATGAACCCATTCAGCCACTTCAAGTCCAGGACAGGCTGGAGATTCCCCGTGCGCTTGGACACAAGGAACAGGATGGAGTACACCCCCAACCCCTGCTGATTCACCGGAACCGGAATCACAGCACCTTTTGCCAGAAGAGAGTCTATACCGGCCAAAAGCGCCGCCTTCTTGAGAGCCAACCTGGGGCAAGGAGTGGACCTGAAATAGTCTGGTGGATCCTGGCTGAACCCAAGGCGAAAACCCTCGGAAACCACCCGAAGGACCCACTGATCCGACACAGTCAACCTCCAGGACGGCAGGAAGAATCGCAGCCGACCCCCAACCGGACCCCTCCCCGGAGAAACAGAGTCACGATTTAGAGGGAGCAGCATCGGAGGAGCGACCGTTGGAGAACCGGGACTTATCTGTGGAAGGGGTACCCCGGCCACGCCCCGACCACGAAAGGGCTGGTGAACACAGCCCCTACGAGAAGGATCAAAGGCATGGGTAGCACCAAAAGACCAGAAACGACCAGCCCCATCCGGAGTCAGCAGTTTCCGATCCTCCGCCGTCTTCTTCACCATATCCTCCAAAGGAGGACCAAAAAGTTCAACTCCAGTAAAAGGAATCTTCATAAGCAAAGATTTCTGGGCAGCATCAGCCTTCCAGGAGCGCAGCCACAACTGGCGCTGAGCCGCCACTGAAGAACCAGCCGCAGAAGCAGCCGCACCCAAGGCATCAAAAGAGACGTCCAAAAGGAGACGAACCTGTTGCTCCATCATGGCCAACGTAGAGGAGATATCCTCGCCCTGGTCTAACAGCTCAGCCAAGGGCTGAAAATCCTTCAGCAAGGATTGAATGGCATAAGAAGAATAAGTGGCAGTCCGGATGGAAAAATTTGCAGCAGAAAAAGTGCGCTTCACCGCCCCATCCACCTTCCTATCCACAGGATCCGCAGGAGAGGAATCCTCAGAAACCACAGACCCATGAGACGACATCGCCGCCATCAAGGAATCAACCTTCACGGATGACGGATACTTGGCAGCAAAATCCTGCAAGGGGTAACGTTTAGACAGGTAACGTGGGAAAGCACCCCTGTCAACATCCCTCCATTCAGTCTCCAACACTTTCACAACAGAAGAATGTAAGGGGAGATTCTCAGGATCGGGACGCTGATATTGCGCAAAAAAATCCTCCTCCATCGGAACAACCAAATCAGGAAACAGCAAGTTGGCGCGAATGTGCCCCAGCATATCCTTAAGGTCAGCACCCTGTACAAAGCGACCCTTAACCTCCACATCATCTTCAGCGTCAGAACCAACCAGGGAGGCAGGATCAGATCTGACCTTCTTAGAAGGAGGCGCAGCCATCTTGCCATGTAAAGCAGAAGCCACAGCTGAGTCTATCATTCACTGTATCACAGCTAAGGAAGGTAACTCATCCCGAGAACCAGAAGCGACTTCCCCAAGGCCAGAAGCCACCACGTCATCAGCAACCTCCATAACCACAAGAAAACGAAAGGCAGGAAGTGAACAAGCATACAGCACAGAACTGAAGAAACCTGCGCTTTAAATGGCTATCAAGCACCAGGAAAAAAACAACATGACACGCCCCCAACAAGTACATAAGGAACCATAAGCACGCCCCCCCCCCCTTTCACCGAGAAAGAAAACCGCAGCCGAGGAGACGCTGCAAAGGACTGCCGCCTCAGAAGAAACAAAACCAAGTCCCAAACGGGAAGACGGTAAAATCAACTCCCCGTGCTGGAAGCGCGATCATAAATAACAAAAGCGCCGACCGCATGAAGCCCGCTGAGCAGGACTTGCGGTTGGCAATCATCTGATTAACTCACCGGTAAAGTCCGACCTTACAGCAGGACACCTCGGCGTGGAAACAGAGAGGAGGCGGGTCCCAAAATGAACCCGACCTCAGCCATGCCGGTACCGCAGTAGCAGGAACCGGAGCAGCACGCAGGACCGAGGGTCCAATGTAAAACAAAGTACCCCCAATACCAAACGTATACAGTGCACAAGAGTCCGCTAAAGCAGGACCTCCGCCCCACACTTACCTGACAAGCAGGAACACAGCACTCGGAGTAGTGCAGAAACAAAAAAACAGGTCGTTTTGGAGCTTTCTGTATCCCTTTATGGGATTGGCTGTCGTAACTGGGGGCCATATTGGAGGGAGAGGGAGACTAGAATGTGAAATGTGCATTTGGAGTTTCTGTGGGAGCATATCAACAAGGGCTTTATCTCTAAGCCAAAAAAGGAGAGATAAAACTAGCGCCCTATCAACAACAGGGTGCTAACATGCAAATTTGCATGTTAGCACCCTTTTACTCTACGCTTCCCCTTGCATCTCTAATGAGATGCAAAGGAGGCGTTCCAGAGTAAAATAATAGGAGAAATGTCGCTAAGCGACATGTCTCCTATTATCAAGAATATCGCTAACCCTGTTAGAGACAAAAAAAGCAGCGCTAACCTCGGTTAACGCTGCTTTTTTACGTCTGGTATTTTTCTGACTTAGCCATGATATCCTATGGAAGGAGGATATCATGGCTAAGTTTGTCTGTCCCTATCAACAATCTAACGTGAGATTATCGCTGGGTTTCCAGCGATAATCTCACGTAAGCCACTTAGCGTGAGGATTTTTATCGCTATTGAGATAAGCGTTGCTAATAGCACGCTATCTCAGGGATAAAAATCCATGCTAGCCGGCGATAATTATCCTAGCGCTAAGTGCGCTTAGCGATAATTATCGCCGGTTGTTGTTGATATGCCCCTTGGTTCCTAGTGGTCCAAAGGCAACAGACATATGAAAAGTGGTTTTACTTTCAAAATGTTGTAAATATTGCGCTCATGCTTATCGCTGGGATGACTCGTTCTTCCCTGTTCCGCATTGTGCCAGTCTGTAAGGGGTGCCCAGAGAGTAAACCGTGTTTACGTCCCACAGTAGGCGTTAACAGCATTACCTTAGAGCTTTCATATGCACACAAACCAACGGTCTTTTATTGCAGATATCACAGCGGGCGCTGTCGTCCCTTGGTCGTGCTGCGATGTGACCAAGGATTGAGTCCTGTCCCTAAGTTGCGGTGTGTATATATCCAAAGGCAATACAAATCTGTGACGCAGTTTTTTTTCCAAGTATATTTTGGCCTCTTTCCGCGCAGGTTAGAAATCGCCTGGAGATGTTGTACCCCTCCCAGACATTCTAAAAGGGCTGTATTTAAGCCGCCGCTGCAGGTGGAGTGCTCCTAAGCTCATTTTTTGGGGCTGAGACTTTTTTCATCCACAGGCTTTGATCTAGAGCGAGAGAGTGAAATGCAGAAAACTGAGAAATAAGCAATTAGAATAATGAGAAAAGAGCGAGCAAGAGTGAAAGCAGGAAAAGCACCTATAACCGCGAGATCAATAGACAGGAAGTGTATGGGGGTGGCAGAAATACACATGACGTGGAAGCAAAACTAGGCAGGATTTGGTATTCAGCAACCCTGCCTTTCGGAAGTAGCTCAGAAAAAACAATTCTGACTCGATGCAGTAATAATAGTTGTTATAATATTATTAGCAAATGTAAGGAAGAATCCCATCAGAAAGGAAGGAGGCATAACAGGGGCCAGAGAAGGGGGCTGCTGTAAATATAGAGTACCCCTGCTACCGACACTGACTGAGGCGCCATGATCTGAGGCGCGCTGGGCCGGACACGCAGCACCTCAACATAGTGTGACTCACACTGAATCACCGGGTCACATGATTGTGCCAGTGGCAGTCATGGGTGAGATCCGTCGGGCAACAGTGCAATGGGGCACTTAACTGAGGGACGCGAGCGTGCAGAGCCCCTTGTGGCAGGACGCAGAGAGAAATTGTATGGGGTGGAGAGAGCGGGAGACTAGCACTTAGTTATCAAGACTCACAAAGGGGGGACGGGGTAGCTCAGGAGGGGAATGTGCGTGAGAGACAGCTACTCATGTCCTAAATATATATAACTTAGGCTGCTCCGTAAAAATTCAGGATAATCATACTTGAATACAACCAGCTGTTTAATTGTGTTCATTAGGTTGGAACTAACTTGATAAACTGTGAAGAACATTTTAGTTTTCACTTCCGTAATTGTTACAGGTTATCCACAACTTTCTAAAAGCACGTTTCTGAATATTTTCCCATCTTTAGAGACAATTCGACTGCATCTACATATACTACTGACGCAGAATAGATGGCACCTCTCAAAATAACGCGAGCGTTTGGAATTGCTGTATCTGGTTGTAAAATGGCGAGTCCACATTTTCCTGCCTGGATCTAAAGGAAAAGTGTGTGGTGAATAAAAGAAGCCAACAATTCATCAGGTGCAGGTGCGTAACACCGGCCCCCGGTGGGGGGGGGGGGGGCGTGAGCTGCAGGGGTCCCCCTCAGCCCAGCACTAAGGCCTTCGAACTCCAGTTTAAATCCGGAGTGGGGGCCTCTCCATGTACCTTGCGGGGGGGGGGGGGGCGAGCTTTCGTTCCGCCACTGATCTGGTGCATCACAGATTGTTTGGCAGCGGAAAAGCGCTATCTTCCAACCGAAAGGCCCATTTATTTCTGAAACCTTGTCAGGCTACTGCAAATTATTAAATAAACCCCTTGGCGGCCATAATCAGGAAAGCTGCCTTCTCGGTAGTCTCATACGCCGATGATACACAGATAGTGGTCTCGTTGTCTGACAACGTTGAGGAGACTGCCGACCGATTTAATATCTGCATGGTACAAATTAATACCTGGATGCAAAGAAATTACCTCAAACTGAATGGAGGAAAAACGGAGGTTCTGCTTTTTGGAGCTAAAACACCCTTTTGGTCTCCAAGATGGTGGCCGGCTGAATTAGAGGAATGTCCAGCCCCACTCACAAAAGTGAGGAACCTAGGAGTCATAATAGACGAAAAGTTAACATTTGAATGGCAAATTAAGAAATTGGCCTCTACCTTTTGGGGTATATTGAAAATGATTAATAAAATCCGTCATTTTATTCCACTGGACTCCCTTAAAACTGTGGTTGTTGCTCTAGCCTTATCACGACTGGACTATGCCAATGCCCTTTATATGGGTCTTCAAACACAGTTTTTAACTAGACTTCAAAGGCTGCAAAATGCAGCGGCTAGAATGATTCTGGACATTCCAAAGTATGAGTCTGTCTCCCTCAAACTGAAAGAACTTCACTGGCTACCTGTGGCCAAAAGAATCATTTTTAAGTCACAGTGCCTTGCATTCAAGGCACTGCAAGGGAATGGATCACACTATTTCAAAACACACATAAAAAAATACATCCTATCCAGGAATCTGAGGTCCTCACAAGCACTCCTTCTATCAGTACCTAGATACAAGCAGGTGCGATGGGGGGGCAGAAGCTTCTTCCTGGGAACAGCAAAAATTTGGAACAGCATACCTATATCATTAAAGAATAGCAACTCACTAATGACTTTTAGAGGTTTGCTTAAAACATGGCTGTTTAAGAACTAATTATCTAAGTATCTGGTGTTCCAAGCAAAACTGCACAGAATCCTTATATGTCGCTCATAGCGCCAAGACGCCTCTGGGCATTCGTGCGCTCTACAAATCGATAAATCAAATCAAATCAAATCAAACAAACAATTATGAAAGAGGAAATTCAGAGTAGAGATGACTCAACGCAAAACATTAGAAACCATAGCGAGCGCTTTGGAATGCTGACTGGCGCCACGTATTCTGACGTTCAGTGGGGACTGTAAACAGGACTTAATATGTAAAGTATTATTACGTGAAAGCGCCCACAGTATTTATTAGGCGCACACTGCTGGGGCTACCGAAATCTTGATGACGCATCATGACTCTTTCTTCCACCTCTCTACACTTCCCGTCTCTTTATTTATACGCACGTAGGTTCCCTTTTAATCTCTTCTTTCACCATATCCTACTGTTTTCCTGTCTCTGTATTCCCCATTCGCTCATTCTCTCTTTGGATGAAGATCCTATTATAATAAATACGTCCAGAACCGCCGATGCCCACCGCCTCCAGCCACTGGCGCAAATCAAGCACTGGTGCCTGTAAACAACAAGTGCCTTGTTACCCAACACAGCAGTAGTCGTTTTACTATCTGCAGGATGTCAGAATGAATCACCTGAGTGTTTAAAGTAATCTCTAATGCAAACTGATCCATGCTCCTGTAGGACTTTAAAACCAGGGGCGTACCACAGGCCCCTGCACCCCCTTCAGCGAGGAAGGAAGGTAGATCGGGACAACCAGAGTCGGCGATTTTCCTTATTGTTGTACCGGCCGGGATATTAAAATATCGGTGGGGCCAGCGGAAAACTACCCAGGTCGCAGCCCTACTCTCTCCCGAAGGTTGTCTGAAGGGGTCAGACTGTGACAAAAAATAGTCCAGAGCAACGAAATAAAAGTGGCCCTGACGCAAACCAAATTGCTAAACAAGTGTCCCACTTTGTAAGTCAGACCAATTATGAGCTTGTAAAGACGCGCTGTGATTATTCTGCATGGCATGGGAGGCTGCATGCCTTTGTGCTGCCTTGGTGCAGGCAATGCTTGTTTAATATCAGAGACATCAACAGAACAAGCATTGAAAATGCAATAGGTCTCGCCTTTGATTACGTTAAAGCCATTTGCTTTCCTAATGGTATTGTATGGCAAAGCAAATGGCTTTAACGTCATAAAAGGCGAGACCTATTGCCTTTATAATGCTTGTTCTTTATGCAGGGTACCATGGGGAGCCCGAAGTCCAACAAAGTCGTAAAATCACTATCATTTAAAGGAAGAAAACTAGCTATGGATGCTGAAGTGAAACAGATGGAGAAAAAGATGGGCTAGTACTATTTTTTGAAAATTGCCTGAAAGTCCACATTTATTGTTATAAAAATGTCAGCAATCTGATTACATTTCTCATAGGAATTAGCTGCATCAGTGTGAAGAGGGGAGGCTCGTAGCTCATTAATCAGAGTACAAAGCTCAAGAGATATTCGGGGTTTTAACATTCTGTTATAATCAAAAACAGCTTTTACTTTTCAGATTTATTTGCACAAATGACATCATTCCATTAAACAGTGTCTGGATAATAATCTGTACACCAACGCCGCTCAATTGCATGTAAAGAGAGCTTTGGAGCTCTAAACTCTGTGGTGCACCAGTTCTTAGACACCTTTATTTAAGAAGACACTTTAAAAGGGGCCAACATGTGAAGTCCTGAATGCAAACTATAATAATATTGCTCTACCAATTTGGTGGAAGGAGTTGGGCCACCCTTAGTTACAACAAAGGAAGGAATGGGCATTAAAGAGAGTTTCTCCTGAAACACATTTTCAATTTCTTTGCTCAGAAGTAGAGGGGGACTTGTTAGTAATTTTCAAGGATTTAGAAAAATAACAGCTAAAATGAGCTGTCCAGGGAAAGAGAGAAGGAAATTAGAAATAGCAATTCTAGAGTTTGAATAAAGAATGTCTAAAGAGTTACCTATGACCTGTGCCTTGGCAATGATGCCTGGTCTTAGGCCATGCAATGCTAGTAGGTTAACATATCGTTTTTTTCTGAAAGCTAGAGGACTGATCAAAGTGAGTATTAAAGTTGCCAAATAAAATAAAATTATAGTTAGAGCTTGCACTTTGAGAGAGATCAACGACAAGCAAGTCAAGTGCCTCAGCATCCGTAGAAGAATGGAGATAAACTAAAACAAAGTTCCATTAATAACCTGCCCAGTCCTTAGATAAGTGATTCTAAAGTTGAAAAATATTACCAGAAGCCATGCTTCTGAGGCCAAGGTAGAAGAACATCTAATATGATCTCTCTACCGAACAACTACTGTTGTACGTTATAGGCCTTGAGCAGGGATCTACCGAAGCGCTACCGCATCTGCAATTAATTTTTTTAATAATCGCAAATACCCTCCTTAGTATCCTGGCACTGTTCAAGCCTTTTAAATTCCTTCAGTCTGTGACATATAAACTTCATTCTCATCCTCCCGACAGATACTGAAACAGGTGTTCTACTATAGCTTTGAAACAGTTCTAACGTTATTCACTCTTTGCAATAGGTAACAGTAAACCGACAAATAAGAAAGGGCAAGAAATAAAGTACGTATTTAGTTACAAATGTCCCATACAAACACAATAATAAAGTAAAGGAATAATATTTGAGGAATTCCCAGATCAGCACGCGTTTGTTCAAAAATTCCAATCAATGATTTCCTTTGTATCTTCTCTTTACCTCACCATTTTAGATCCAAGTTGCTGCAAGCACCACTCCTCTCCCCAACCTCATCTGACTATTTACACAGGTTCACTTTTTATTTACAACTGTATTTGTGCAATTATTTAGCCCCTCCAAAGTGGTCACAACTTAAGTGTTAATGAATTCTACGTAAGAATGGAGATGTACTTTGAAGATCAGTAACGATGGGAGGCAGGAGTAAGGGAATAGACGGGAAAGCGTGGCCACTTAGTTAACCATAGAAGTCATCCAATATCGACCACCGACACCTATGGTTAACTTCACTCTCTGCTCTTTTTTCAATGAGTGAAAGTTATTAGAGCATTGGGGAGCTAGGACAAGCAGAAGGTCCTAAGTAGTGAGGCCTCGTGTTGTTTCTAAAAGAAGTGTCCATTTCGAAAATATGGCACTGAGATCCTTGCAGAGAGAAGAAGATGAATCCGAGACGCAGCTCTGATGCAACTAAACATTCCCACCGTCTGTTCTCTGATAAAGAGGGTTCTGCTTGGGAGGCAGGGTCCATACATCCTCTGCACCCAGTTTGTGGAATTCATTGCCTATCAAGGTCAACTTTTACACTTTTGAGTCTCAGATATGGCACGTCGCCAATTAACGTTTCTACACCATTGCCAGCAATCTCTTGCACCCCTTAAATGGCCACCTCGGTTTTTTTATTTTATTAAATGTTAATTAACTTTTCAAATACAACACATCATAGCACTTGGAATAACATTATACATACTTTGCGCTCTATTCTCAGTAAATATTGCATTCCCATAATGTGAACATTTAGGCTCATTCTGTATTTTAATACACCAGACAATGCAGTGCTCCTGATTCAGACAATATTCCAACTGCCTCAAGTCCAGACCTCATACTCCAGTGCCATCATCCCCTGTACGCCATCTTGCCATATTCAAGAATCTTTTAATGGAACTGATATTTTTTTAATTTCCTGGGGGATTCTTACCCCACCTAACTACACTCCTCGACAGGTACAAAGAAGATATGTAGTGATGGGGTGCAATCCCATTTTCCCCATTGGGTAAGGCAGCCCTCTTTAAAATGATACATCTACCAATATTCCTCTACAGACTACAAAATACTTCATATTGGTTAGTGGAGGAGAACTTCCAAAAAAGAGGATGCTGCACTGCACACTCCACTATTGGTGCACAAGTCTCCCATAATCTCCTCGATGCACAAAGGCAGCATCTCCTTGCTCTGTTTGCAAGGACAATATTGAGCCTTCAGGCTTGTGGTTCCACATACATACCCTCCTGGAGAAACCATTAATTTGGATGGTTAATCCTATGAGCTTGAAATAAAATAATTTTCTCAATGTGGAGGGAAAAAGTAATCACCTCTCACCCAAAACTTGATTAGGACTTGGTATTCTGCAATGGAATTTATTGAGTAGCATGACTAAAGTTATGAAAAAAACCCCACTTTGCACTAGAGAGAGACTATAGAGGTTGCGACTTAAGAGTAATTTCTAAAATGGGTAATCAAGCATAGTAAAATAGGGTGAAAACATTTACTGATTTGCAGGGCAAATTTGAACACTGAGCACTAAAGGTACCTCCATATGCGCCAGGCACTAAAATCCCAAGTTCTGGATTGCACTGAGATTCAAGACCATGCTCCATTTAATTAAACTAAACCCATAGGTCTTTTGAAGAAGTAGCAGAAGGGGAAACATTTAGAAATTATAGTATAATCATCTGGAATATGACTGAATTGCTTCATAATCTAGGGAGAAAATAGGTAACTGACTAAGTTTGAATGCACTATATAAATACCACATACATACATTGTTAGACCTGGCATAATTGGCGTGGGTTTCCCCTGTATTTTTTGCCTTTACACCCTGTGGTTTTGCTGTGTGTTGGACTTCGTTTTTGCTGGTCTAGATGCTATGGGCACCTTGCCACTGCTGTTCAGTGCCGAAGTGCAAGTGATCCTTGTAAATTGTTGTAATAGATTGGTGTTTCCATGATTGGTTTATTTGGTGTACTGTTAAGTCCCTAGTACAGTGCACTGTGTGCCCAGAGCCTATAAACCAAGTGCTGCTACTAGGCTTGTAGCACTGATTGTGCCACCTACACAAGCAGCCTTGAAACCAGGTCTCAGGCCTGCCATTGTGGCGCCGTTATGTTATGTTATGTTACATACATTTGTAATGCGCACTGCTGCCCCAGCTAAGGGGCGTCCAGGCGCATGGCAGGTAAAAATGCAACACCACAGGAAACACAACAGAAAGGAGGAAAGTGAATTTATTAAAACAAAAAGGTTTTTAAGGCTTTACGAAAGACTAAAAGATCATCTAGCAGTCGCAACTCTACAGGAAGGGAATTCCAGAGCTCGGCTGCTCTGACCCGGAAAGAACGGCCACCGACCCGACACAGCCTGTATCGGGGAATCACAGTGAGTGCATGACCCATGGATCTCAGGGGCCGAGTAGGCACATACCAAGACAAAAGGTCCGCAAGAATAGGGGGACCTACCCCCCTCAGAATCTTGAACGCCATACACAGCACTTTAAACTGAATTCTGGTCCTGATAGGCAGCCAGTGCAGTGATCTCAATGTGCTGGAGGCAGAACAAGTACGGGGTAGGCCAACAATAGCTCTCGCCGCAGCGTTCTGGACACGTTGGAGGCGGGTAACCTCAGCCACATTGGACCCTACCAGAAGAGAGCTGGCATAGTCCAGGCGAGATAACACTGTAGCCTGGACTATCAGCTGCCTGGTGCGATGGTCAAAGAACTTCAAAACAGGGCGAAGTGACCGTAAGATACCAAAGCAACAGGCCGCGATTTTCTTCGTGTGGCCAACGTAGCTGAGGGAGGGATCCATCCATACTCCTAAGTTCTTTAATTCCGTGACCGGAAGGGGGGCCGGCCCCAGCTCTATAGGCCACCACCTGTCCCCCCATAGCTCCGATCTCTTGCCTACGATCATGATCTCTGTTTTCTTGGCGTTGAGCTGGAGACAGTTGTTCTTCATCCAGCTCGCCACCGCCCTAAGTCCACTCTGAAACCTGGGGGCATCCCGGTCCGCATCCCCGCTGATCGTAACCGCTAGCTGAGTGTCGTCGGCATATGAGACCATAGTCATGCCCCATTGCTTGACGACCTCAGCCAGCGGTCTCACGTAGAGATTAAACAACGTGGGGCTCAGCGAGGATCCTTGCGGCACCCCCTGTTTCAAAGGATGGAATTGGGACTGGAACGGTGGGACGGCAACGCTAAAGAAACGATCGTCTAGAAAAGACCGGAAACACTGGAGGGCAGGTCCACCCAGCCCAATCTCCTCCAGGCGATGCAACAGGATAGGATGCGAAACAGTATCAAACGCGGCGCTCAAGTCCAATAAGACGAGCGCTGCTGTCTGTCCCGCATCCATCACCGTGCGAAGGTGTTCAGCCATGGAGAGGAGGGCGGTCTCCGTGCTGTGTCCAGCACGGAACCCATTCTGGGTGGGATCCAAGATCCGAGGCAGTTCCACGTTAGCCTACCCACTTATGTATCCGAACGTATTAATACTTCATCCAACTTTATCCTGCTGGGTGATTTTAACTTTCACTTTGACTCGCCCTCTGACCTTACCGCCTCGACTCTAACAGGCGACCTAGCAGCCTTGCTGCTCTCACAACGAGTCACCCTGCCCACACACGAAAAAGGCCATCTGCTCGACCCAGTTTTTAGCAACTGCCCCAACCTCCTAACTTGTCCTCCCATACCCCTTCCCTGGACGGACCATTTTCTGATCCCCATCAATTGGACCATTCTCAAACCCCCCGAACCTATCCCTACTACAAGACTCAAGAGAGCCTGGACCCATCTTATGATTGATAATTGGACCAATGCACTCACAGAGACCCAACCCTTGGTCACGGATAACCCTGAGCCAGCTTATCAGGCCTACGTCAATTGGATTTCCCAATCTCTTGACATTGCCCTTCCGAAAAAGGTAATCACTCTTAAACGCCTCCACAAAACTGCCCCGTGGTACACGGAGAATCTGAGAAACCAAAAACGATGCTGTAGGAAACTCGAAAGACGCTGGCGAACCGATTATTCATCGGTACATAAAACTCTCTACCGAGAAGCTATCAGCAACTACAAAAGCCAGATAAAGGAAGCCCAGGCCTCCTACTTCTCAGAAAAAATTGTCCTTGCAAAATCCAAACCGAAGGAAATTTTCAAAATCATTAAACAACTAACCAAACCCCCGCCCAGCCTACCAGTGGACAAACCCACTTCTCACTGCAACAAAGTTGCCGAATTTTTCCATCAGAAAATTAGTTCAATCTACTCGGCTTTCCCCCCGATCAACCCACCTCCGTTCATTACACTTTCACACCCCGTTGAACCCGTTCTCAATCCTCAATCACCCACGCTGTCCCATTTTCCCCCACTGGAACTTGTCTTGCTGGAGTCTCTAGCACGCAAAGTCAAATCCGGTTCTCCGAATGACCCTGCCCCCCCAGAGATAATTATGGCCGCTGCACAAACCACTCTACCTATACTAAGGGACGTCCTAAACACCTCCATCTTCACGGGCATAGTTCCCACAGTCTGGAAGCAGGCCATGGTGAAGGCCCTGCTGAAAAAGCCCAGCCTGGACCCCACAGATATGAGCAACTACCGCCCAATATCCCTGCTCCCCTGGGCGAGCAAGGTCCTGGAGAAATACATAAACCTCCAGCTTACCAACTTTTTAGAAACCCATCTGCTCCTGGATCCCACCCAAACCGGATTTAGACCTAAACATGGGACCGAGACCGCCCTCCTCATGGTCACCGAGGAGGCCAGGAAAATCTTAGATCAGGGAGGATCAGTGGCAGTGATCCTCCTTGATCTTAGTGCGGCCTTCGATACAGTCAGCCATGTCACCCTGCTGGACCGTATGGCCCAGGTCGGGATTAAGGGCAAAGCGTGGACCTGGTTCCGGTCCTTCTTGGAAGATAGATCTTTCCAAGTGTTTGATGGCGATTCAGTCTCCACCAGCATCTCCCTGAATTGCGGCGTCCCCCAAGGTTCCTCTCTGAGCCCGGCTCTTTTTAACCTGTACATGAGACCACTAGCTGATGTCGTCCGTCCGTTTGGGATTAAGATCATCTCCTACGCGGACGACACGCAGCTGGTGGTCTCCCTGACACAGGAGACCAATCTCCCTGTACAGAGCGGCCTCAGAGAGTGCCTAGAGGAGGTAAAATCCTGGATGTCCCAATCATCTTTAAAATTAAATGGAGATAAGACCGAGCTCATGGTTCTCGGCAACTCGGTCCCCAGCCTCCCGCCCACCCTTTGGCCACCCAGTATGGGCCCCATACCTATTCCCAAAAACAGCATAAAAAGTCTGGGAATATGGATGGACAACTCTCTCTCCTTTGGCGTACAAGCCACCAAACTCTCGGCTACCTGCTTTGGCATCATGAAGATGCTTAGGAAAATTCTCCCCCTCCTTCCCAAGGAAGCCAAGCAAGCAGCGGTACAAGGCCTGATTCAATCTCGCCTCGATTTTAATAATGTCCTTTACCTCGGAGCCCTGGAATCCACATTGAGGAGGCTACAGATTGTGCAGAACTGCGCCGCACGTCTGCTACTTGACATCCCTCGCAGACAGTCAGTAAGGTCTGGGTTGGTCTCTCTTCACTGGCTACCAGTACGCCAAAGGGTTTTGTTCAAAGCCATGTGCATATCCCACCAGTCCTTCTGGAACTCTGGCCCCATGATCACACAGGACCTCATCCTTCACTATAGGCCCAATAAGAACCTAAGATCCAACCAGTCCTTCTTGGCAGTCACTCCGAGAGTAAGGAGATCCAGATCTGGAGGTAGGTCTTTCGCCTATAACGCGGCGAGGGCCTGGAACTCCCTCCCATTGCACTTAAGATCCAACTCTAATCACACGACTTTCCGCAAACAACTAAAAACCTTCCTATTTCATCCAGTTTAATTTCCTCTCCCTCTGTTGTGTTTTTTGTTTTTTTTTTCTCTCTGGTCGGTTTTGGTGTTTTCAGCGCTTGGACGCCCTCGGGCAACAATTCGCGCTTTACAAATCGACATCCAATCCAATCCAATCCAATCCAGATGTTAGCATGGATAAGGTGAGCAGAAAGAACTTTGTTGACATGGGCCTCCAACACTTTGGTCGGCCACGGAAGTAAGGAGATGGGCCGGTAGTTTTCAGGTTTATCTGGATCCAGGGACGGCTTCTTCAAAATGGGAGAAACCACTGCCCGCTTCCAGCTAGCGGGTACCGTGCTTGATTCCAACGAGATGTTAATCAAGGAGTGAACCACGGCCCGTCCCACAAACGACTGCTCTCTAAAAAGAGTCGCTGTAAGCGGATCAGCGGGGGACCCTGATTTGACCTGCAGAGCCAGGAGGTCAAACCCCTCTGATGTCAGCGGGGGCAGCACGTGCAAGGTGGAAGTCTAGTACTGCCATGTCGACTTGGTAAGTGTACTCATTTGCAAGGCCCTAACCTTCCCTTTTCTTACATGTTAGTTACCCATAAGGTAGGCCCAAGGTACCCCTACGAGCATGGTGCAGTGTATGTGAAAGGTAGGGAATGCCCTGATGTGTGTGGCATATCCTGATAGTAAAATACTGCCAATTTCGTTTTTTTCTTTTTTTTTTTTTTTTTTTTTTTTTAAATATTTTTTTTTATTGATGCAATTAGATGTTACATAATACATTAGTCAAAAACAAATATTATCAACAATTTAAACAGATGCTAAATCTTCAAGAGGCACCAAGGCCCGGTAAGAACAACCAATTTCGTTTTTCACTATTGTAAGGCAATCTGTCCCCATAGGACAGAATGGGGAGTTCAATAATAACACTTTATAAGCATTACTGCCCATGGAATCAAGATAGGAAAATAAAGTTCTATATGCCTGAATTCAGAATGTTAAGATGCATCGTTTAGTGAGGGTGATTTTTAAATTCTGGGTTGAAAAATACCACTTTCAGAAAGTAGGTGTTTTCTTGCCTAATCGTCCAGTGTGCTTCTGCTAGGTTGTGTATTGACTGTCTGGCTTTGGAGTGACAGGGGCTGGGGATGTGCATTCTGTTCAGACAGCCACTTGGGGGGGTGAGTTGTATCCTGCCTTTCCAGGGTGTATCGAGTCAGGTCTGGGCTGAATAGACCTGGGCTGCATTCAGAGTAGGGGGAGGAGATTTCTTTCACACCTGAATGGGCCTGGTCTGCCAAGGACAATGCTGTCTCCACCTCCTGCCAGGAAGCTGCACCAGAGAGGCCAGGACTGGTTTTATCTGGGCAAAGAGCCTCTCTTCCACAGAGAACAAAGAGATTTACTGTATAAAAAGAGGGGTCCAGACCCCAGACTTTTAGATCACTTCTGGGAAATCAAGAGGAACCTTTGCCAAGGAGAAGAGCTGGAGAAACTGAGGAGGAATACTGCCCCAGTGCTGTTAGCTGTCTGGGGTTGGCCAGCAGTGGCTACTTTCTGCCAAGGAAAGATAAAAAGATTTAGCTATTTGCTGTGTCCCCTGCTTGATGAAGATCCTCAAGGGCTTGAAGAAGAGCTTGCTTCCTTTTCTGAAGTCTCAGGGACACAAAGTCTTCACCTCCAGCTCCCCTGAACCTCCTTGCTGAGAGTTCTGACCTGCCAAGAGGTGCCTGTAGTTGTTCTGGGCCTCTGGAAGTTGTTTTGGCTGTTGGGAGCCGGAAAGGCAACGCCACGACAAGAAACGTGATGCATCCGTACTTGTTTCTGACGCATTGCCGAAGAAACCGACGCAGTGCCTGCCCGCAGCTCGAGAAATCGCTGCACGCCGCATCGAGTGCACCGGGCTCCGAGATCACCGCACCGATTCTGACGCAAGCCTACTGTGAGGCTGCAAGAAACCACGCATCGTCCCATATCGTCGCATCGTATCGAGGCGCCAGGTCTGTCGCCTCGTTGGGGGACTCAGTAGGAAACCGATGCATCGCCTTCCCACACAGTAAGAAACAGACGCATCACCTCATCTCCGGTAAGGAACCGACACATCACCTTCCCTGCGTAGCTGTAAGAAACCGACGCATCACCTCCCCCGAAGCAAAGAACCGACGCATCACCTTCACTGAGTGTAAGGAACCGACATATCACCTTCCCTGTGACCCTTTTTGTTTGTGTGTGCGTCGTTTCCAAGGTACTTTGTGTGAAAAATGTTGCATCTGCAATTTGCTTTCAACGGAACTATTTCTACGATTTGAAAGTCATATTTTTATTACTGTATTGTGGATTTTGTTGTTGTTTTGGTCTTGAATCTCGGAGTCATTATTAACAACAGCCTGAGCCTTGAGACTAACGTCAACAAGCAGGTCAGCAGCTGCCTTGCCTTATTGCGAGGACTGCGAAAGCTGCTACCACTCCTGCCCCCACAGACTAGAGCTAATATAGTCAGGAGTACCATCCTCAGCCGTCTGGATTACTGTAATGCCCTTTTGCTGGAATCTACTGCCTATCTCATCTCCAGACTTCAAAGTATCCAGGCGGCTGCAGCCAAACTGGCACTCTCTCGGGAACGAAGATCTTCCACCACTCTCGCTTTGGCCGACCTCCACTGGCTGCCCATACACCAGAGGATCTGTTTCCAATCCTTATGTATTGTCTTCAGGGCAGTTCATGGGCTAGGCCCCCGACCACTCCAAAATAAATTTAACTGGTATGAGCCTACCCGGTCTCTTCGATCCGCATCTTTAAATCTTATCAGCTTTCCTAGGATCAAGAAAGCCACCTGTGGGGGAAGAGCCTTCAGTATAGCCGCAGCTCATTTATGGAACAACCTCCCTATTGACATCAGGAAAACAAACGAATTGATGGCCTTTCGTAAAAAGGTGAAAACATGGCTTTTCCCAAAAAAATCTACCAAAAAACCTAATTGATCAGCATCTTATCCACTGTCCTCTTCTGTTTTACAGGGTTCTCAGCTATATGTACCTAGCGCCAGGATGCCCGTAGGGTTGCAGAGCGCTCTACAAATGCTATAAATAAATAATAAATAAATTGTTTGATTTAGATAAAGATTACTTATTTTTCTAAACTGGTGTCCATTTGTAGTGTTTTCACTGTATTACTGTATGTGTTCACAAATGCTTTACACACTGCCTCTGAGATAAGCCTGTCTGCTCGTGCCGAGCTACCACGGGGGTGAGCAGGGGTTATTTTAGAAGTGTAGCCCCATTACCCTGACTAGGAAGAAGGGTCCCTACTTGGACAAAGGTACCTACCTCTGCTAACTAGAGAACCCCATTTCTAACATACAGATTGAAACTTAGCCAGAGAGATAGCCATACTATTCATTCTGGAATGTATACAATAAAAAATGTTGCTTGCAGTGATCCACCACAGACCCAAATTGTTTGTGAATGACCTAATTGTTCAACTAGTGCTTAATTCTATGTAAAAAGAATGTAGGGTTCTTCACTTAGATTAGTGCAGCACTAAAGGTCCACAAAAGTCTTGACAAATAGAAAGCCATTCTCACAGGGTTAAGGTGATATTGATTTAATAAAACATGGGAAGATACTGTGCTGCACGGGGTCTGATGTTAGCAAGGGGGGCCATTGCAGGAAACAGAGGCAATTCAATGAAACCATGCATGAATGCTTCAGAAAGGGGATGGACTGGTGCTTGTTTATAGAAAGCCAGTCCTCTTGTTTTTGTGCTTTGCGTTTCTCAGGAAAATCAGCTAAGCCATAAAGCCCAACAACAAAGACATTTAAAATGGGATAAAACAAGACATTGAGGTTTAAGCAAAACACATTTTGCGTTGGTAAAAACAGATTTTGTCTGTATAAGTGATACCGTATTGACGTTGCTATCAGAAAGGCTCAGCTGGAAATGTGCTCCCAGTGCAATTAGATTGATCAGTTTTTATTTTAATGAAGAGGATGCTCATAAGACATAGGTTAATGGTAAAGCTCAGCAGAGTGCTTTGGGTCTGCCCTTATCTAAATGCACTGCCATGCTTAATAGATAAGCTAGAAGGAGGAAAATCAGGTTGAGATTAGGCTTTCAACTGGATGAATTCTGAATTTATAGGGATTGTCATATCAAATAAATAACAAACAATGCATGTGATATTATGAAAGGGTGAGAGTGAGATGTTTAAACTCAGAGGAGTTAAGTCAGCTATGTGATTATTAGACATGTGGGTCAGGGGTGTGCCCCTCTCTCAACAAGAACAACTGGCAACTCAACCCTCCAGACTACAGGAGCATCTGTCTTTCTGCCTTCTTAGAAGTCTGCTGCAAGATTTATCCAAGGGCAGGAAATCCTGCAACTCCCAGGTGTAACCATTGCCTACTGTCCTGCTTCATCTGGCTGAGAGCATCACGGAGCCTCCTCAGATGAGTCGGACCAGGCTGCCAGCTCCGAACTGAGAAAGGAAGCTGCAGCTCCCGAATGAAAGTAAGAAAGTGGCCCTTCCGCTTTGCCCTACCTAATCCTAAGAAATTCTACCATGGACTACCGAATACTGCTGGTCTTGGAGTTGTCTATGCTTTATCTTATTGATTGTTATTGCCTTGAAAAAGCGGGGATTCAGCGAAACACTTGTTGGCTGCTTAGTTCTAAGGCTACTTTTAATGTTGTGATGCAACAACTAATTTATTTTATTTGATTGCTTTGTTTGTTTTGTAAAAAAATACATTAAGGAATCAATACTTTCAAAAGACCATACAAATGATTGATACGGCCTCATATTGTGAGATATGTGAACAATTCGCTAAATGGGGATTATCTTCAGAAAAAGTAAATAAATACAACTAAATTATATCATCAGATTTCGTTTTGTGATTCAATAATTTCTAATTAGCATGTCGATGTCTCACTCTCCACGATCCACTTTAAATTCTGCCTCACGTTTTGTTAGCTGGGAAAACTGACATTTGTGGGTGAGATTAGCGCAGGCCATTTCTCAATTTATCCACTCCTTCCTTTGAAAACAAATCATTTTCATCATGAAAGGCACCAATACGGTCGCATGTACCCATTTGGTGGGGGCAGTTCATTACACAAAATATTGAAGAATAACGTCAACCGAACAGATTTCTTAGTTCGCCTTTCTTCTGCTACGTGTTTCATCAAACTCTCATGAATCCCAATCTATGACCATTGAGTTACACACACACGTCTGCAAGTGATTACTCCACTGAGGTATGTTATCAGAGTACCCGTCACATGTAAGGTACAGAGTCATGTATGGAAACCATACTTTGGTTGTGTTGCAGCTGTGGGAAAGTGAAATCAACTGACCAGTTGCTGGAAAGAAAACCAGGCTGATCCTACTGCTCAAAAACCCTTTTGCGGATAAGTCGGCGTGGCCCACTATGAGCCAGTTTCCCTGTTACCAGCCTTTGCCAAGATCCTCGAAAAGCTAGTCAATTCCTAACGTTACAGCTATCTCCAAGCTAATCAGTGGCTGCATCCTACCCAATCGGAGTTTCGTCCTGGATACCGCACCAAGTCTGCTTTGGTTGAGGTCTCAGACACTATTAAAATGGCGGTGGACAGCGGGAAGAAAGTGGCTTTGCTGCTTTTAGACATTTCAGCAGCATTTGATACGGTCTCTCATCCCATCTTGATTCAGCGCTTGGGTTGGACGGGACCTCCCTGGCTTGGTTGTGTTCCTTTTTATCAACAGAGATCAGTCTTTGTGAAAGCTGCCATTCGTGTCAGACTCTAAGTCTGTTATGTTTGGGGTTTTCCAGAGGGCCTGCCTTGAGCCCGACATTGTTCAATGTCTATATGTCGCCCTGGGCAACCCTGGTGGAATCCTTCCGAGTGCAGATAATATCTTATGTTGATGACACACAGATTATTCTATCTTGGGACGGGAACATTGCTGGTGCCCAAAGCAGATTTGAGGCATGTCTGTCAGCAGTATTTCAATGTATGTGCCAGAGTAATCTTCAGTACAACACAGGTAAAACAGAGGTACTGGTCTTTGGCTCCCCTGCAGTGTGGGGTGGTGAGGTTTGGCCTAGCTCTGCTCCCTCTCCTCTGATTCCTTCCATGGTGGTAAAGAACCTGGGAGTGATGTTTGATAGTAACCTGTCCTTCAAACCACAGTTGGGATATGTTTTGGACTTCTCAGGCTTTTGAGGAAGTTCCTGTCTCTTCTTCCAGCTTTTTCTCAAAAGACAGTAGTCTATGCCCTCATAACCTCTCGGCTGGATAATGCCAATACACTTTACTGGGATCTCCCTTTGTACCATCTTAGGAGACTCCAGTTGGTGCCGAACGCGGCTGCTAGGCTCTTGCTCAACATTCCAAAGAATGTTTCTGTTAAGCGCCATCTTAAGGAGTTATATTGGCTCCCCATACGAGCTAGAGTGAAGTTTAAGGGATTGGTGCTTGTCCATAGTGCTTTCTATGGCATAGGCCCTAAATATCTATCAAATGATCTCTCACATTACCATCCTTTTAGAACCCTTCGTTCGGCAGACTCTTTGCTGGTTAATGTGCCGAAGACTAGATGGAAGAGATAGGGAGGCACTTCCTGCTCGGCGCTAGCTGCTGCTAGTTAGAATGCCCTCCTCTTACATCTTCATGCAACCAGGGATGTGGAATCTTTTAAACACAGTTTGAAAACCTGGCTTTTCAATGATGCTTTTTAGATTGTGTTCCCCTTGTGACAACACCTGGTTACTGGACTTATTGCACTGGAACACTCTTCTGAGTAGCTGTGCGCTCTATAATTATCATTTGATTTGATTTGAGAACTGATGTTATACATACTTCTCTTGTGATAGCTACTACAATTTTAATCATGAAGACGTAAATAAAGACAGCTACGTTGAAGACAGCATAGGGCTCCAGGGCCCTCGGGTGCGGCGAGAAAGGCAGCTCCATCCAATCCTGACGCTGCTCTCATGCTGCATTAAAGCAGCACCAGGATTGGTTACTACAATTTCCTGGTTCCGCTTTGGAGCCTGCCTGTCTGGACTTGAGTGAGGAGGACGTCGGGCTAGGATTGAAGGTAAGTGTAATTTTTATTTATTAATAACTTTTATTTTTTCCCTACCACCCCACTATCCTCCTTACATGCCGGCTACCACAGGCTAACAAGTGCCTCCTCACAAAATCTACATCATGAATCTTCTTCTCGGGATGGGATTTTAAATGATTATTGCAGTGATTCAATCTAGCTACAACAATAGTTTTGTATCAAAGATGGGGCTAGCTATAAACTTCAGGCAAGCCTAGAGCACTGAATGCTGTTGGGTGAAAAAATGAATGTACTGTAACCATCATGGTGAAAAAAAAGTCCATGTATGTCTTTGGGAAAAAAAAACCTAAAGTAATTCCCGTATTAAAAAAAGTCATTTCAAATATATGGTGATACAGTCATTATTCGCATAAAGAATAAAATGCATGCACATTAATAAGAAAAAAAACCATTCCTGTTTATTGAGAAACAATCTCATACAAAGTTATACTTTGATTAATAACGCAGTGTGTGACAGGCACCTAATTAATAAGGAAACGCGGTCGAACCTCGCCACCAATGCGAGTAGTGCAGGCTAGAATTAGCAACAATTTAATTATGAAGTTTCTGTTTTCGATTTAACACTATAGCAACAGGCAACTCTGTAGTGAGACACAGGCTTTGATATATGTTAATTGCTTAAGACATTAAAAAAAACACGTTGCAAAAGCTCAAAAAATAAAAAGGATTCAAAGAGCTAGACCAATCGACTATCATATTCAGAAATAATTTTATTTAAAGGCAATTGTCCCTCAAAACAGTAAACTCCTAGATATATTAAAGCACACATACGCCCTTCTGCCGAATTGAAAAGCAGGTTTTGCAAACAGATAGTTTTACAATTAGTAACATAATTCAGTTGATAACAGACATAAACAATACATTCATTTATTTAACAATAAATTAAAAATGTATTCATAATCCACAGTATCGGCAGAAAATGCATTGGTAATGAGATATTCTGATATCCTCTGCAAGGCAACACTGCTTGCTATGCATATTACTGTGCACTATTTGAACGATGGCATACCAGGGTTGCACACTATCACCCTTAGTGACCCGTGAAGACCTCTTGCATGGAATGCAACAGTGTGGCTTCTCCAACTCTACTTATTTGATGTCTTCATTCCGATAACAAAGGGCACGCCATGATACGACAGGTCACAAGTTATGTGTACAAAATACTGAAACTATCGACCTATCATTTCGCCCTCTCAGTTGGATTACCAATATGGTTTACTAGAAGATTCCACAACCTAATCAAAAAGAATAATTACCTTTCACAGAG
The DNA here is from genome assembly GCF_964204655.1 of Triturus cristatus. Classification (NCBI taxonomy): domain Eukaryota; kingdom Metazoa; phylum Chordata; class Amphibia; order Caudata; family Salamandridae; genus Triturus; species Triturus cristatus. The sequence goes on along the minus strand of NC_140583.1, from coordinate 267,733,632 downwards.
GTTGTCTTATAATCTTAAAATAATGTTCAATTCCATTCCAACATGAGCAATACACATAGGGCCTTATTTACAGACGGGCAGGCGGGATGCTCCATCACCAAGGGAGGGTTAGCCCGTGTACCATGGGCTATATTCAATGTGTGAATACAGCAAACAAGCTCTCCCTCACATTTGTTATAGAGTATCCAGTCTACCAATCTCTGAGTAAGGCCCAAAGCGTTAAATGTCTCTAATTGTAAAATAAACCTAATGTCTTCAAGTTTTCCACCTTCCAAGGAGGGTTTTTTTGATTCCATTTTAGGTGGGCAAGATCAGCCTGAGGACTTGGGTCAAATAAAATAGCTTAACTTCCCAAAATCACAAAACACCCACAGCTTCCACCTTAAGTGCAGTTCAATTCCAAATGACAGAAATAAGACTCTTCACTCTTTTTTTTTTTTTAAAAGGCTTGGATAAATAACTTATTTCAAGGCAAATAATAACTGTGGTCAACAGACATCTCAAGTGACCATTGAGGAGCAGGCAGACTGATGTAGCCTCATTTCATAACCATCTACTTTTAACCAAATAACAGTAGTTTTTTAAGATGAGATCCTTGATAAGAGGGTTCCCTCAATAGCTTGTGGAGAATAGAATAGTGCTAGAATCATCGCACCAGCTTTTCAGTGTCTTGAGCTAAGTGGGGGCACTTACAAAGCACAGGCCTGTAGCTAATGTGATAGAAGCAGTGCTTTCATAGTGCTATCTTTCGTATGGTGCCGGCAGGCCCTGTGATATGGCTGTATCTGCGTGACGCTCCTTGAATATCCATTCATATGCTGTGAGTAATACGTGCGGGATATCAAGTGTGAAATCACGACTTACCGGATATCAAAGCCTAAATTTCAAGGTAAGTAGGTATAAGTAAGTATAGGTTTACTATATGTAATTCAACATACGTGTGTGTAGCTTGAGGATAAGAATATCTTTAAGGTACATAGATGTAGAGTTGAGAGCAGTAAACCTATACTTGCCTATATGCACTTACCCCTTCAGTAAATTATTCCTGGATATTATGATTCCTCAAGATGTCACACTTGATAACTCAGACTACAACCATCATGCCACGATTTGAACATTAAATGTCACTACCCGTGAACGTATTTACTTGACAAAAACACTATCTTGCAAATACGTTATATTCACAGCTCCTGCGTGCCTTTAATATTGAATTAAAAACAACTCATAATGCAAATAAAACCTTCACGAAAATGTCTATGATTACCATTGCCATGATTATACCATCTTTCCGTAGCCACCTAAATCCCCTGTAATGCAGAAGTATTCCTGTAATAAAGGTAGAGCCCTTATTATGGCATCTAGACACTGTCGCTGGCAGTGCATGCCCTGTCATGGGGCACCATTTCTGATGTAAGAATAAAGCATGGGTAAGACCATCTAGTTGTTCCTGCAAACATCTCACTATTGGCATAAACCCGGGATAAGATCACAGATCAGGTGACGTCATGGTTCTTGAACCCCTCTTTTCGATCTCCAAGTGGAAGAGCTTTTGAGATGAGAATAGCGTCTCTTAATAAAGTCTTACAAGGTTGATGCTTGTTCCTTCCAAAAACAATAGCAATAGTGTTCCCATTGCATTGTTACTGTTTGCCTCTGTGGGGAAAAAGGATTATAGATTGGAGAACAGCTCAACATTGTCATCATTCCTTACCCTTGGTGTTTCTCGCTCTATAAAGAAGCGATTGAGTCAGAGTTCCTTTAATACGGCCTTCCCATAGTCCCTTGTGATTCATCAAAGTAGAAGTGTCAAAGCCTCCTAATATCTACCTCTCTAAAGCCCCTCGATGTCACTCAATGTGCCCATATATTTACTACCTGGATTTTTGCCCAGCATGTCCTTTTAATTCCTTCCTTGGAAGAGTATTGGAATGATTGGGTCCTTTGTCTTTGCATGTTACTCCAATTGAAAGTATGAGCAATTGGAGTAGGCCTGGGAAAAATAGAATTTACAGCAGAGTAATTGTAGTACTTTCATGTTACTCTTGTGATGCGAAATTACCAAAAAATCATGCGATTACACACCCGTTCACATAATTTTGTGCAATTTCTGACAAACGTGCCTTACCATGAGCACAGGAACAGAGCGTGAACAGCTGCTGCTGGTTTTCCTGTTCTCTTGCACTTTGCGCTATTTTCTTAGCGCACAATGCATCTTAAGGTTCATTTTGGACATAAGGGTGCATTTTGTGCTAAGAAAATAGTACCAAATGCAGGGTTATGTTCCCCGCATAATTTGATGTAATTTTGTGTAATTACGCTACAGCAAATTACGCGACTTATGCCCACCCCTAATGTTGGGGTCATAATAGCTATGATGAGGTCTTTTCTTACCTTCTTAATGTCCCTATCAATACTGTGATAGGGTACAGTGTCCAGAATACATCCTTTCCATGCTGAGGTATGGCTATAGTGAGAGAACACACTAAAAGTACCATCTTTCCATTGGTCGCCCATGCATTGGCTCCAGTAGTACTCCCTTGCTACGCTAGCTGTGAAGGACATCTTTCTTAATCCTCAGCTGTTGTTGAAGAAATAAATGGCTTGCCATAGTGAGTTAAATCTATTGACCCTCTTCGGTTTCATCACTGGTCGCATTGCAGGGCTTAGCGTGCTCATCCCCTTCTGTCGCAGGACACCTTGGCTTTCCGTGCCCATTATGGGCTTATTGCTCAGCGGCAGAGCTGACCTATTCTCTGGCTCCTGCCCAGTCTGGGCCTTTTGCCCGAACTGCCTTTTATGAAAGATCAGGAATCCTACAGGATTGTGGATTTCGTCGCAAGAGTGGCTTCCTGTCTACTTGATCCCCTAAGAGAGGGAGATATCTGTTTCCGCAGGTTTTCAGTACTGCTTTAAGAGGACTTAATCACTGCCGATAAAGAGGCCTCTGGACATCTCCAGCTGCCTTTAAAAGTGGGATTTGCACATTAAGCTCAGCCCAGCTTATCTTCAGTCTCAAGTCCAAGGCACTTGTTCATTTCGCGGATCTGTTCATCAAATTATCATCAGAGATGGAAGGGACACACTCTAGGGCGGTCAATGGAAAGTCGGATCCGTCTCAAGTCCAGAGAAGGGCTTGGCGAGTTCTTATGGTAGTAGGATAATCCTGGTGAAAGTGAGTGGCTAAGAGGGGCTGGGACTGAGCGGCCAAATCCTTAAGGCAACGCAGACCGGGAATCGCACTCGGCAAAAGAAGAGCCCCCAAAAGAGAGTGACAGCAACCTAAGATTTGATGAATTTCTCCCTGAATGAAATGCCACACAAACGAACATAGGAATACTATGCTATTCCTCCATGTGAGCTATAAAACGGCACACAAAGGCCTACCACCTTAAAGCCCCGCCCTGATGAAGACCTTCGCTTGAAAGATTGCATTTGGTCCTATCAACTGAAGGTCGAAACGCGTTGGTTTGTCAAAAAGAGAGGTTCAGACCTACCTAACTTGAAGACATTGCTTCATATCAGGCACACTCGTGCGGAATAGTTGATGCTCTGTACTAGAGTCTGCTAATAAGTCCCTGACCTCTCTAGGACCTGAACTAAAAAATAATTGAGGACCGAATACAATAAAGTCCCAATTACCTGATAAGAACGAAGGACTGACCATTGGTGTCAATAAGAAATGTGTATTCGCACTGTCTTAACCTGGAACATGGATGTCTGTATGATTTCTGTCTAAGTATTAGGTCACATTATTGTTTGCAATGTAAATAGTATATATGTGCTTTTGTATTTGTGTTCAAATCACCGTTTGTTTCAAAATAGAAGGGGTCATATGTCTTGAAAATACTATGTGATGGTAACCTCTTATTTGCATTTGAAAAATATCGTATGATTTCATAAATAAATGATAGCCCAGGGTCAATTGAGATAACCACTGAGGCAGAATGAATAACCGCTCGATGGCGTTAGAGGTACTTTGTTGTTTATATAAGAGGGGCTGTGACAGCATTTCTGGGGAGGGCGTGCTCTCCTCCCGATGACAGACCAGTCCTAGAGCGCATTGTGTGTTCAATACAACACCAACACCCAGTGTTATCTTAAGGAATTTTGGGGCCCCAGGCAAGAGGGTCCCCTTTTTGTGATAATTTTGAATTTTATCAGGCACTTTTTTGTAAGTTATAGCCCGCATGTTGGCAAAAAACATAAGAAAATCGGTTCCACGAAATATGTTGTTCCAAGGACCACAAAATTCCTTTAGATGATGTTGGGCAAAGAGAGACAGAGGTAGAGGTAGGCAAAGACCGTGCTTAATTTGTAAAACAGATTCATGCCAGGGCCCTCGGCAGGAGGCCACTTCAGCTTGCATCACCCATTGTCCCTGCTAGCTTGGCCAATGACGGTACCAACACCACTACAACCCTTCACACTCCTACAAGTGTGATAATTCACACTATTTCTGCTCTCCAAAGCCATAAAATGGCTTGGCACAGGTATTACTAATTTTTTATGTATATTGCAACTGTGGTCGTGTTCATCTCTAAATCAGACAAACAGTGACACCATGTGGCATACTGTCATAAGTGCCTGTGTTGACAATGAGGTGCTGGTGTCAAGTACTGGAAACCACCGGCTAAAATTAGGCACTGGGCAAAGAGGAGAAGAAACAGTTTAGATAAAGAATAAACAGAGCTAAAGAGAGATAACGTTTACTTTCCCAGGAGGCCCTTTGGAATGTGGGGGCCCTGGGCAATGGTCCACTTTGCCCATGCCTTAAAACGTCTCTGCCAACACCATCTACAGCGAGCGACTGAGATGCAGCAGAGAGCATGCTGCACATATTTTCAACGTGATTCACAGTCACTTAATGTAAAAGTCCATTGCAAGCGGGTAATCCAGGCTCAATCAACATCAGATATTGGAAAGCCTTGTCAGTGCAATAGTGCAAAAATGATGTCACACTGTAGAGTGCAAGATGCGTGCTCACTGCATTATGCATTGACACAAGCATACAGACAGACAGTAGCATGTCGCATGTATATGCACACATAGGGCAGAAGGTCTGAGAGTGTTTCCACTCATACTCTTGGAGTCTGGCCACAGACCACAGGCCCATCCACAATGCTGATGAGAAGGTGCGGGGCAGGGGAGGGAGGGCAGAAACTGTGACTGCCCTGTGCATGACTGCCAACTTGAAGAACAATCTCACAGTGTGAGAAGGGGGTGGGGCCTTGAAGGGGCGGGGCCTCGTGCCTATAAGCATCTATGAGGCACTTTGGAACCCCACCCACCACCAAGCCCCTTCCCCCCCCTCAAAAACAAATTGCTTGCTGAGGCTGGTGCCTATGTCCTGGGGTGTTTTCACACCCCTTAATGTATGTTGGCAGTTCAAAGCCTTGGTAAACCACACAGTGGTTGCACAGTGTGAGTCAGCAGGTATGCCCCTGGGTTATGAGCTTTCAAAGGCCTAGTGTGATGCCAGCGCCAATGTCTCTAGAGCGTGGAATGTTGGTTCTGCATACGGGGTGACGCTTACCCTGTTTATCCGTAAACTCATCAGCCAGCCCTAACATAACTTTCCATATCAGTGTATCAGTGCTGCTCACGAGGAACGCCGCATAAAGAGCTGGACGGGGGTACCCACTCAGGGAAAGCCTTATGGGGGCTCTTTTGGGGTTGCCCTTTTCCTAGTGACATGCTCATCTCTGCAGGGAGATCACTGGGGTCCCTATTCGGGAGCTCCGTTGGATTAGAGGCCAGATCGAACTTCAGTGGAAAAAAATGCAGGGGCTGAGAAGGTGAAACAGCTCACTAGTGTAACACTAGTGCACACCAGTTCTCTACCTACACTACACCCATTTGCCTTTCCATCTGCTTAATATACCAGGATCCCGTTATATTCCGTGCACTCTCTGCCTCCGTTCGTGCTGATGTGAAACCTCTTTGGGGCCCCTGGTGTATATCGGACTAAGTGCTTGATTGTGTTAAATGCACTCTTAGAGTTCACTATTGCCCTTTCGAAAGAGTGAGTGAGGGTGAAATCCTGAGCAGTGTTTCACCCACCGGTCTGTGTTGCTCTGTCGGTGGCATCTACCCTAGTGTGAGCATAAAGGAACCCACAAAGGTGTACACAGTCCCAGAGGTGCATACTGCATCTGTAAAGGCAATGGCCCCTGACGCACTGTCCGTGTAGACGCAGGCACATGCCATATCACATAACGCGCACCTCCATGAGGGTCCCTGGGACCTCACGTGCCACCTCCCATAGGGCGCCCTGGGCTTGAAGACAACAACGCCTGACACGTCCTCCCTAGAGCTGAGGTAATTCACACCCCAAGATCCTAGGCTGGCTTGCAAGTTAGCATGCATGTGCTTTACGCAGCAGGCACATTGGCAAAGGCATTCCCTCATTTGCACGTAGCCCTGCCCTCATGCAAATGAAAGAATGCCAGTGACACTGCACAGAATCGAAATATAAACTTGTGCAATCGGTGGTGCAGAAGGACCTGTACGAGCATCTCCAGGGGGCCTCAGGAATGCTTAAAAAAAGTATAGACCCGAGAAACTTCTCGAATATGGCTCTTGCACACCAGGGGCCACATTATGGCTAGAGTGCACTGCACCACTTTACACCGCGGTGCGCACCGAAGTCTGTGCTCCGGGCGAGGACTGGGACAGTGCTCTGTATCACAACACATGTGCTGATCCGAGTACAGGTGTGTACCACAGCTACATTTGGAATCGCTCTTTAGTCAAAGATGGGTGGCGTGTTTGAAGCTGCGGTCTGCATTTTACTGCGCAGGCGCAACTGGCCGAACTTTACACGGGCAGCAGAGCTTTCCCTACAGGTGGACCAATGAGTGAATGCCCCTGCTGTAGGGGTCAGGGAGAACTGGGATCCCCTTCTTCCCCTCCAATGGGCACCCTTAGGGGTTTGCACTGACTGCATGCCAACTGAATGTGTAATATGGCATAAGTGCATAGGTATAGGATTCCCTCATTTGCATGAACTCATGCCTTAATGCAAATAGGATAAACCCTCTTGAGGTGGCGAGGCACACACGTAGTGCCAGAAAGATTTGTATTACAGAAAGGGCGTGGCAAGCGAGCTGTGTTCGGCCCGTTATGTAATACCAAAGTGCCCCGAGGAGTTCATAAAGAGGGCACACGCACCTTTTAAGCCTATTTAGTTTAATACACCCCCAGATCTCTCTCAGACTCCTATACATCACGCCTACATATCTGCTCATTGTTTATGATATTGTAATGATGTAGTAAATGATACAATGAAATCTTTACGGTTTTTAGGCTCTTCCTGCAGATAATATAACATGGTACGCAAAGGTTCTGCATCTTTGTTATAAAAGCATTACAGAAAATGTACTTTCAATTGCTCTTTAAAAGGCAAGAAATCTGTCTAGACAAAGATCAGAATGACAATCATTCCAGAGCCTCTTCTCCAAACATGCAGGGCCCCCATACATCCCCGGGGACAGCAAAGGTCCTCGGTGCAACTGGACAAATCCATGCGATGGCCACATGCACGAGTGTTTGTGAGAGGCCACCAAGTCTAGCTAGAAAGACACATATAGGAAAGGCATAAGCATCCTTAGGGGCTGCCCTACGACGCATAGGACTGTTGGTATAACACCAGGACAGGCCTCCCTAAAAGCAGTGTAGCTTAGATTCAAACGCAATATGTGTGGCTCATGGAGTCACCAAACAATCAGGGGATACTGGGCTTCAGTTGGGGGCTTTTATCTCTGGTGTCCTTGGGCCACCTTACTATTGGATGCAGTATTGGCCACCGAGTACACCCCACTAGCACTTGACCCTCAAGGTAGCTAGGCACAGTGGTCCAAGTCTTACTCTTGGGGGGGCACAAAGGGGCAAGAGATGCAGAACTCAGTACTATGTAATAATGATAATTAGTAACTCCATGCCCAACCAGCACTTGAGCCGGCAAAAGGGTAGTGGTTTATTCCACATACTGCACAGCGCTACACATAGAAAATATCAGTACAATTAAAATTCGTCAGGAATGAGGACTGGTACGTTTTCCCAATGAACAGGTTCAGTCTGCTGGCTTTAGTGCAGGGTCAGTCACCCTCTATGACGTTTCTACCTAGGAATTCTGATTTGAATACAAAGTAGCAATTTAGCTAGATTCTACCTGGCCTAGGAGTCTTGCGCTCATATACTCTAGCATAGTAATCCTTTACTCTCTATTGTAACAAGGCCCCGCGAGGGCTAGTCTTTATTTGGGAGCTCTTCGTATCGGCTGTAATAAGAATGATGATAAACATCAGAAAAAAGACCTTGAGACCCAGCCATAAACTGGTGCCTTCATGTTGACAGAAAGCACAGCTAGTAAAGCATGATCAGAATAAGCAGGGACTGAATGTACATGGGAACTGATTACCAATGGATTCCATCAAAACACTCTTTGCATCATACTTGAGATGTTTTTGGATAGGCAAAGTATGTAACAGACAATCTTCCTCATCATGAGATCAGTCTTCACTAGAGCCTATCACAATCAATGTCAATGACCAACATTGGTCTGAGTGGCAGAGAGCACACAGCAAGGCCATGCCCTCCAAGGGTCCACTTTCTGTAAAATTATCCAATTATGGGCATAACGCTCAAAATAGATTGCAGACGATAACCATTTAGGAAGCCTAAAATAATTGTTAATTGTCATCGTAGGAGAGGCATGAAACTACTTTTGACTAAAAGTCTGCTTTTCAGTTTAAGGTTTTGCTTATTATACTCAAAACAGAGCCTCTGACTCTGTCATGTTCCAAACATTAAAGCGAGGAATTGTGAATCACCTCACTGCATTGAAAACCTCTGATTGGAATGGTATATAAGCAGGACCACCACATTTATGGGATTCTGCGGCTTCCTGAATTTCACTTATAATTATGGAATTGCTGCACAAACCACATCATCCATACCATGCGGTATAATTTCAACAACAAATGTTTCTAGTGGACCCGAAGAAAAGTTCTATAACCAGATCTTCAAAGCTCAACTACCGCAGCTTGACAACACCTTTTAGTTAGGATGTTTCCAAGGATGTTCTAACATCCCCAGTGACGATCACTGCAAGGTGTTTTAACTGCAATTAAATGTATTGCAATTGGTTGAAAAAACTCAGTTGCCACGAAAGTGTTTCGTTTCACTGATTTATGTGGTTTCGTGTTCGCATCACTTTCTGCTGAATGTATCAACATCTTAGAATGTATTACCGTAAAAGCTTCCCAAACATGTCGCCTCTCCTTTTATGTCTGAAGTCTTAAATCTTTCAGTGCAACCATAGGGACACCCATAGAGATAAATGCAATGTAACTCTGCTTTGAAAGGCTACTTCTCACTAGAAAGGAACTCTTCCAATATTCATTTGGTGTTTTCACAAAACAGAGCTAAACCTGAGCTCAAAATGACACGCTTTAAAAATATAAGAGCTACAAAATGAAAGAGGGGCACCTTTTATGACAGGAAATGTGAGCAGGAAGATGTGCCTCCCGTTTCGTCCAACAATGTATATGTTGCACAAAAAATGTTTTACTGTGGGAAGGAAAACAGACAGTGTTCCTAAAATAGCATTTCCGAGCCTCCATGCACGAAGGCACAATTACTCATTGTTGGTACATTATATTTTGAATTTAGAAGACTCTCAAACAATTTGCATCTCTTGTGCCTCGAAGTTACCATGCCACCTAATGAGACATGCATATGTTATCTACAAAACTGATTTCCAGGGCTCTTTCTTATTAAAAAGGCTGTTCGGTATGCTGTCAAAATATAGCAAAAACTAAGCTCCAAAGTAAAGGCTATGAAAAAGCTGGGATTCACAGAATAAAAGATGTACCCTTCACATGTTGTGTTACTTCCTGTTGGGTTCCCTTTACATGTAGTGTTGCTTCCTGTTGGGTTCCCTTCACATGTTGTGTTACTTCCTGTTGGGTTCCCTTCACATGTTGTGTTACTTCCTGTTGGGTTCCCTTTACATGTAGTGTTACTTCCTGTTGGGTTCAACACTACAGGCCTGATTTGTATTTTGGGCCTCGAGCCTTCGACCAGTGTTTGGAGGCTCTCCGCCCGACATCTTGAGGTCTCCCTCCAACTGCAGTATTTTGATTACGTCGGTCGGAGGGAAAAACTCAAGGAGTGCCTGTCAGAACAGGAGCAGAATAGTAATCCCTTCAATGACGGCAGAGCCAGGCACTGGCGTAGCTAGAGCTTGTGGCACCCGGGGCTATCCCTCAGATTGCCGCCCCGGCGGGGGGAGGGGGGGTGCTGGTGAAAAAGGACGGCGAGCACTTGAAAGAGGTCCGAAAGACACATAGTATTGCCGCTAATAGTTACCTCGATCATGCAAGTTACATGCACATATATGACACGGTCCAAGGCTGCACAGTTGAATACACCGGTGACTGGCAGTACAAAAGAGAACACCCAGACTGCATGATCTATCTGGGGACTCAGAAAATCCCCATGTGACATCCATCAGGGAGCTGCGTGAACAATTACCTGGTAATCCCCTCAGCACAATGCAAACATGCACCGAGTCGAGACACGGGCTGGGAGGCAGCGCCAGGGAAGGGCAGGGCTGCTGAGCCTATGAGTGACAGCCCTCCAGGAGGGCTAATAGGTCTCAAACCATGTGTGGACATGTATACATCCTCGGTTTCTCCCACCATTTTAAAACATAACTTCCTCAACTCTGCAATTGCCTCCACTTACTCTGATTTGTCCATTTTATCAGTCTGGGTCATTGCAAACATTGCCAAGGAAAGATAACATCCTCACAGATGATCAGTCAATTAACTGCCACCACACCCCAAGATCTTGAAAAAGGCAGTGCTCCCTTGATAGCGACGGAGCCAAATCTTGCGGTTGGTTCCCTCACTCATGGCGTGCCCACTTCTGACGCCCCACCCGAGGCCACCCTCATATACTGGAAACTGACCCTTAAATACACGGCAAAGACAACTCCATATGCACCAAATATTCCACTTCTAGGCCTCCCCACCCCAACGGGCTCACTGACGTCGCAACACTTACACATATGGGAACAGGCCGGAGTGTCCACAATTGGGAGATTGTTTGCGGATGCTAAGCTGTTAATCCACATGGTTTTTATAAATGCACACAACCTACCGGACTCCCTATTTCTTACACATGCAAGCATAACGTGGTCTGTAAAACTACATTGGGCCCCGGACAGTATCGAACCTACCACACATGAATTCATATATGCAGCACACTTAATGGGTAAAGGCAAACACCTGACGCAGTGGCTATACCTTGGACTGAGGAACCACCTAGCAGTACCCCTGACTCAACTATAAGCCAAGTGGTGACAAGATATTGGGAGGGACCTGCAAGACAAGGAATGGGAAACTGTAAAAGAATTCCCAAAGAAGGTCTCATGCAACTCCAGATTCAAGCTTATACAATTTATGATCTTGCACAGAGCCTACCTTGCACCACATACACTATGTATCCAGAAGCGTTGTCAGCATGCCCCAGATGCCATACACAAGACACAAAACTAATACACATGCTGTGGTCTTGCCCTACCCTGTAAACCTATTGGCCACAAGTAACAGAGGTTATAGGGGGCCCTATCTGATGCTCAGCGGGGAATTGTTTGTTGGGTCTGCATCCCCGTGCCAAAAATTGCACGGCACAGATTACATTTATAGACCTGGCCCTTCTTCTCACGAAACGTCAAGTAACTAAAGCATGGAAGTCCTCATCCCCCCCAACTATCTCAACCTGGCAAGAAGATGTTATTCAGTGGGGAGGGGCGGAGAGCGGAGGACTCCGGAGGGAGGAATATAGAGGTCTGTGAAAGAAACCAATTGCAATGGACTGGGACACCCCCATGGGAGCTTTCAAAACCGTGGACCTACCAACCTCTTGAACATGTGCACTTTTACCTCTACCTTCACTGAACAGTACACTAAGCTCCTAGCTAGGGCTAGAAACCAGGCATGAAAACGTAAAGATGAATAACTAAACAACGAGATACATATATGTGCCCCAACACATCTTCCCCAGTACATCAGGGGTCATGTCCCTGGACGTCCATACATGACGAACAAAATCAGCAAAAGTGAAAAATTCAAACGCCACTTAAAAGACACAAACAAGGCCACTGTTAATACTCACACTCCACAGAAACACAAGGGGTCACCAGTGGAGGGGGGAGGTGGGAGGGAGATTCACAGTTTATTATTTTTAAATATATAGTACAATCATCTAGCAAATTCATAATGAATAGCATGAAGGGTTTTTTTCTCTTTCAAAAAAGGTATTGTAAACACCGTCTGAAAATGTTTAGCAAGCTGAGTTCTCCTCTTACCTCACTTCAGGATCTCTATGGCAGGCAGGGGTTGGTTCCTTCACTTCAGCTGCAGCAGCCGCCAGCAAGCAAATCGCCCACCAGCACTACCACTGCCCCATGGCAGAATTGCCTCCTCACCAGAGCGCGTAGCGGTGAAGCGCGTAAGGCGTCACTGCTACGTTCTCATCACGAGACGCGTCACGCGAGGGCTGGCCAAAATGATGCCAGGGGCCGTCATCGCGCGCTACAAGATTGAAGGCCCTAGGCACAACCAACAAACAAGCACAAAGAAACGTGGGACGTGACGTCGCAGCGGCAGCAGTTTCAACAACAAGCGCTTGCACTTATACTTTCAAATTGGGCCGCATGCGGCGGCCTTTAGAATTTATTTGGGGAGGGACACTGACACTAGTAGTGTCAGTGTCCCTCCCCAAATAAATTATAAAGGCCGCCGTAACGGGCCACCAGTGCCATGCAGCTGCCCCCAAAATAGTGCCGCCTGGGGCGGACCGCCCCCACCGCACCCCCCTTGCTACGCCCTGGAGCCAGGCTCGGCTCCGCCATCGGGATTTTGATTCTGACAGCTAATCCATCGGCCCTAGCAGGGCCCCTCCCCACTGGCCCTCCGCATATGGGCCATGATATCATTGTATAGTCACGCAGAAAGCATTCCAAATAGACAGCTGCACTCGATATAAACCATATGCTATAGAAGAAAAATACACAGTCAAGTACATTAAGATACATATTTACAGACCCTCTCAAAGCCTGAGCCTCTCAAGAGTCACCCTCGTTCTGGTTTCCATCCTACAGTTGAAGGCTATGCCTCTATACAGAGGTAGATTACACAGTGATGGTAATGAAATGGAGATATGCCTGGAGGAAGTGTCTTTGGATAGCTGCAACTCCAGATAGCCCATTAGAAAGTACAGATGGCAGCGAGTCACCATTATGGACCTGGGATATTCACCTAGTGTCCGTTCCTCAGAAATTCCCTTCACCCATCACCCCCTTCACACAGGAAAACATGCCTGATATTCTCCATTCCTTGCTGAGTAGTGGGACATAAAAAGATATTGTAATGCAAAAACATTGTGTAAAGAATATTGGGATATCAAAAATATTCCAACAGGAATATGGAAGGCAAAAATGCCATTTACAGTGATGTTTTTAATATTGTTGTAAAAAATATCGATGTAGTAAATATTGTATGCAATATCGTTTGTAAGTGTTAATTAGTATGTAATTTATTGGTGTGTTTAAATTGATATGTTTATTATTTTTTTATTCGTGTTTTATTAAGATATTTTTTTTAGATATAAAAATGTTGAAATTAGTATTTTTAGTTGTATTAATGTATAATTGTTTTACACTTTTTTTAGTAGAGGGATATTGGGCTTTTAGGGGGTAATGGTGGGAAGATTTTTTTAAAAGTTTAAATTTTAAATTAAAGGTTTTTGTCTACAAACGTGTCCTATGGGCACTGGCAGTTTTTTGTTTTTTTAAACGAAATCATTTTTGGTTTATAATAAACCAATGCTTTTACTTTGATTTTCTTTTGACAAGTTTTCCAGAGCATTTCTTTTGTTTAAACACTTTTTTAGGTTTTTTATGGTTTCAAGATACTTTGGATTGCTTTGAGGGATTTCTGTTTTTATTTTTGCATTTTGTTTTGGCTTTTTGAACAATATTATTCCTATTTTTGGTGGATTATTATTTTTGATTAAGTAGATTCAGAGAAACAAAAAGGGGCAGATTTTCAAAACTTTTTCGTGGGTTTAGCATCACAAAAGTGACGCTAACCGGTGCAATTTTTTGTTGTTGCTATTTTCTTTCCAGTGCAAAACTTTTTTTGCGCTGGAAAGCACTCTTTAAGTAGTGCAGAACAGTGCAAAGCACTGCTTTGAGTTACTTTGCACCAAGGGGGAGTTACAAGGGTGGTACATGGGCGTTCCCATGCAACCACCCATGCCTTTTGACGCAAAACCATATTTACAAATATTTGTAAACATGGTTGTGCGCCAAAAGTTAACGCCCCTTAAAAGGAGGTGCTTGCAGGAGAAATGCTTTCATTTCTCTGTGCTTTTCTGACTTTCCATGCGTGCTGCACTGTGCAGAATGTTGGCAAAGTGGGAAAAGCGTTGCATTGTGCCTTGCATATTATTTTGTACAGGAAGGGTACCCTTCCTGTACAAGACCTATGATATATCATGCACACACCCTAGCACTGCGGCGCTAAGTTGTGTGCATGGTGCACGGCAGCTGAAATCAGCACCGGCGCAAGGGAAAGGGGAGGAGAAGGCCATATCTCTGAAGATATGTCTCTCTCCTGCTCCCTCCCCATCATGCAATGTGGCGCAGCCTTGTGGGGGTCTGTGCTGCGTTGCCTGACATTTTTTTAGAAAATCTCCCGCTAAGTTTCTTTATTTTATCTCCATAGGGTGGGAAATGTGCTATTATATTGTTTGTGTAAATATTATATGATTGTTGTTTGCAATTGTTTGGTCTATGTCTTGTAATTAATTTATGTGATGGAATCAATTAATCAGGGGTTCTAAAGTGCACTTCTCACCCGTGAGGGTCTCAAGGCACTGGGCTGGGGTGCGAGCAGCTCTGTAGATCATTTGAAGAACCAGGTCTTGAGGTCCCTTCTGAATTGGGGCAGTGTCTGGCTTCATCTGGAGTGGAGGGGGAGTTCATTCAAGGACTTGGCGGCCAGATAGGAGAAGGATCTGCCACCTTCTCTACCCTTGTGGATGCGGGGGACCGTGGCTAGGGTGAGGTCGGTAGAGCGGAGGTATCTCTTTAGGGCGTGGAAGGAGATTCGTTTGTTGAGGTAGTGGGGTTCGGTGTTAGGGAGGGCTTTGTAGGTGTGAGTGAGCAGTTTGAAGGATAGTCTTCTTTTGATGGGGACCCAGTGGCGGTAGCGGAGGTATTGTGTGATGTTCTCATGACGTGGGAAATTGAGGATAGGTCTAGCTGTGGCATTCTGGACAGTTTGGAGTTTTCAGAAGAGTTTTTTGTTGATTCCGGCATAGAGGGCATTTCTGTAGTCCAGTCTGCTGGTGATGAGCGTGTCGGTGATGGTCTTCCTGGTGTCCGGGGGAATCGATTCGAAGGTTTTGTAGATAATTCCAGGGTGTTCAAGCAAGTGGAGGACACGGCATTGGCGGTTCATGGTGAGTGAAGAGTCAAGTATGATGCCGAGGTTGCATGCGTGGTCCGTTGGGGTGGGTGGATGTCCGAGGGCGGGGGTCCACCAGGTGATGTCCCATGCGGAGGGGGCTGGAGCCGGGGACGAGGACTTCTGTTTTCTCCGAGTTGATGCTCATCCACGTTGCGACGTCTTTCATCCTTTCTTTGGATTAAATTTGTGTTTGAATTTCATTTAAAAGAAATAGTTTATAAATAATTTTTGATTATATCAGTCTTGATTAACATTGGAATTTTAATACATTTTTTTGACTGATGTAATAAAATATTATATTATTTATTATTACCACTTATAAAGCGCACGGCTACCCCCAACGGGGGTGTCCCGGCGCTAGCAGCAGCAGAGATAGCGATAGCTATGCGGTTCAGGGGAGGCTGAACAGCCAGGTTTTCAATGTTTTCCTGAACAATCTCTCGGTCTTGGCTTTCCTGATGTGTATATGCATGGTGTTCCATAGTGCAGCTGTTTTTACAGAGAACGAACATCCACCGATTCTCACTTTTTTGTAACAAGGAGTTACTAACAGTTCCTGGAAGTTGGATCTTAGGGCCCTAGTCTGGGTGTATTTCTGTATTCTTACTTTCAGATAGTTAGGACCTCTCTCCCTCAGAGCCCTATATGCTATGGTTAGTGCTTTAAACTCTATTCTTTTCTTTACTGGAAGCCAGTGCAGGCTTCGTAGGTGGGGGGAGATATGGTGGCGGAGTGGGACGTTCCTGATCAACCTTGCGGCCGAGTTTTGGATGATCTGTAGTTTCCTGATTAAATATGCAGGGAGGCCTAAATACAGACTATTGGCATAGTCCAATTGTGAGGTGATCCGAGCATGCACCACCCTCTTCCTACTGTCCATCAGGAGGAAATGAAGAAACCTACGTAAGGTTTTTAGTTTCCAGAAACATTGGGAGGAGACATGATTGACCTGTGCTTTGCCGGTAAGTGCAGAATCGAATTTAAAACCTAGGTTTTTTGGCCACCTGTACAGGTTCAGGAGGGGGATTGAGCTCTACCGACCACCAAAATTCTGATATTGGTGGCTGCATCTGGTTGAAAAACAGCACCTCTGTTTTATTGGTGTTTAACTTCAGGCAGTTGTCTGTCATCCAGGATGAAATATTGAGCAGACTCTGCCTAAAGTTGGAGGAGGCTGCCTCTGTGTGTTCCTTAAAGGAGAACACCAGCTGGGTGTCATCAGCTTAGGAGACAGCCTTAACATCCCATTCTTCAACTAAAGAGGCCAAAGGGGCAAGATAGACATTAAAAAGGGTCGGGTTCAATGCCGAACCTTGAGGCACACCACATGTAAGGGCTTTTGTTGATGAAATGTGGGGATGAACGGAGATTAGTTGGTACCTGTCTTCAAGGAATTATTTGAACCAAGCAAGTACGGTACCCTTCACTCCCATCATTTCAAGCCTTTTTATCAGTATCCGGTGGGAGACCGCGTCAAAGGCCACGGAGAGATCCAGTAGCACCAGCATTGCACAGTTTCCCTGGTCTACTGTGGCGCGCACGGTCTCTGCCACCTCAAGCAGAGCTGTCTCTGTGCTATAGCCAGCCCTGAAGCCTGACTGAGAGTCATGTAGGAAGGAATTTGACTCCAGGTAGGCCGATAACTGTCTCTGGACCTCTTTCTCCAGAATTTTCGAGGGTACGGGGAGTAAAGAGATTGGTCTGTAATTTTTGAGAATGGCAGGGCCAGCATCCTCCTTCTTTAAGGATGTGTTAAGTTCGTTTAGATTTTGGCATCATTTTTTGAGGACTTTGTTAGGTTACCATTTATTTTAGAATATGCTTTTGGCTATCATTTCTAAGTAATATACTCCTTTGTTATTTATGAAGAATTTTACTTTAAATTGTAGCATGTCGTACATTCTTTTGGTTTGTTTGCAAGGTTTAGGGGAAATTTTGCTAACAGATTGCTCCATTTGTAGTTGTTGGTAGCTTTGTTATTTTTGTAGTGCTTCTATAAATTTATAGAGTAAAGGTTGGGTTCTGCAGAGTATGGGCCTTACTTCCACTGTGTTGTTTGTTTTGGCTTCCTGTGCCAAGGTTCTGTCATAGGGCCTCTTTATGAGTACAGCAGTCCTGACGACTGCTGTACTCACAGTAGTGGTCCGACCACCACCACCACTGCAGGCCCGCCTGCAGCATTTTGAGTGTGGCAGTTGGACGGCCACAGGACCGTCACCGACTCCGAGATCCAGGATCCTGCAACAGTAGCACAGTGGAAAGGGGCAACAATATGCTGGTGGTGCCGCTGCACCACCACCAAGCATATTACAAGTCGCTTCTATACCATCTATTTTATGGCAGTGAGTCCACCAAGAAAAGGGTGGTGGAGAGACAACTAAGGGGGACTTAACAGGGCCCCTTGCCACTCCTGGGCTGGGGGTGCATGCAAGGGGGCACATGCTGTGCCCCTTTGGAATTGCACTCCCTGTTCCTGCATGGTGTGGCATGCAAGACATGGTGCATGCCAAACCATTAAGGAATGGCACTCTACTGGTGAGGCTCTTCTATGAGCGTAACACAGCCGTCGCCATGAGACCGCCGTAACACCACCAGCCCAACCTGGCTTCAATTCTGCATGCGGTGGGCAGGGGCACCACGGTCTAGGCAGTCCTCCTGAGAACGCAGCGGTGGCAGTGCCACAGGAGGACTGCCAAACTCGTAATCGGCCCCTTAGACATTCCACCATGGTAATTAGGGTTTGGGTTGGCATGTGTGTCCAGAGCTATGCAGTCTCCCAACTTAAGTGTCTTTAAAATAGTCCATTAGGGAGCTTAGTTTGTCTTCATTTTGTTGGTAGAAAGGGCTTTCTATTAGTCCTCCTGCGGACGCAGCGGTGGCAGTGCCACAGGAGGACTGCCAAACTCGTAATCGGCCCCTTAGACATTCCACCATGGTAATTAGGGTTTGGGGTGGCATGTGTGTCCAGAGCTATGCAGTCTCCCAACTAAAGTGTCTTTAAAATAGTCCATTAGGGAGCTTAGTTTGTCTTCATGTTGCTGGTAGAAAGGGCTTTCTATTAGTAAATTGTAGTGGTTGGAAACCTCTGGGAAAGGGACATAGGCTAGTTCTATCACGTTTTTAATTTCAAAGGCAAATTGGGTGTTTGTCGAATATTCTACACTTAGGGGTTGTTTAAAAGATTGGGTGTGTGACTGCTGGACTGCAGCTGTGGTAGTCAGGAAATGCTGCCAAGCTGATGAACTCCCGACCTCAAAATTATGACACTACTGCCGGGCTGGCGAGTGTCTTCGGCAGTGGAATGGCAGCTGAATGCTTCAGCTCATAAGGAGAGCCTGAAGTACATGCCACTGCAGTGCAGTGTCACTTGCATGTCGAGTGCACTGCGTACCATGCACCATGTCATGCATGGCACACAGTGCACCCATGACAGTGCAAGCAGAGGGGGCACAACATGTGCCCCAGTCCCCAATGGGGAAACTCGCCCTAGGACCCTGTTTGGGGCCCCTTCCCTGCCTTTATGCTGACATTTTTATTGCCGGGTCCCCGCCATGAAAAGGTCAGTAGAAAGGCAGGTCGAAATTGGCACCGCCTCCATAGGCCGCTGCTTTTCTGAACTTGTAATCTGGCGGTCGGACTGCCAAGGAGGCAGCTGCTGGACCACCACCAATGTTACGGCAGTCTCAAGACTGCCGTACTCGTAATCAGCCCCGTAGTGTAGATATTTGAAGGTGCCTCCATATACTTTGACTGAAATGATCGTAACAGCCTTGTATGGCTGTGTGAGGGTAGATGCTTAGAAGGGTTTTAATCATGGCTTTCTGAAAATCTATGTTTTTTTGCGGGTAGTAGTTATTTGATTTATGCTTAATAGGGTTTAAGAAGTTGTAGTAAGTACTGATTTGTTTATTTGGTAGTAGGGCATATATAAAAGTGATATTTCTATTTTGATATTCACCATGTATGGTGTATTTAAGAGTGAAAGGTTCACTACACATTTTGAAGGTCCTATCCATCATCCACATTTGACATTGGCTCAGTTTTAGTAAGCTATCTGCTGTAGAAAATATTTGGATTTTGTTCTCATTATTTAGGTTCTCATGTGAAAGGAAAGGTTCCTCATTATGTGCAATTGGTAAATATTCAGGTATGTGTATGTCTTGGCATCTTCTAGGGGCAGGTGGGGTATCACTGGTGGCTTTTTTTGTTTGTGCAATCAAACATTTTAAAGTCAGTATAGCTGGTGGTTGACCGGCTAATTAGGTAACGCACCGCCCCTGAGAAGAGCGCCAACGTCCACACTGTGGGCTGTAACCTTGGAAATTTCGATTAGGACGCCAGGCAGCCGCCGCAGGAATTGCACCCTGAAGCGATCTGATTAAGAGACCGCCTCGTCTAAACTCTGGTGAAGGAATACAGACGGGATGAACTGCAAGGCCAACGGGAAAGTGAGCGGCAGCGGAGACCGTCATTGGAGGATGAAAGCCGACATGAGTCGCCACGGAACCGGTAAGCCAAGCACAGTAAACCTGATTGTGTTCCAATGTACTAAATGTACAGAGTGTGCAAGGGAATAGTGTCAGCGGCAAGCGGGGTCCCAGAAACATATTAACCTTGTGGTTTAATGCTGTTTAAACAACAGAGTGAGAAGAACATTTTAAAAAAAACTTTATTGAAATAATAATCGGCTGTTAAGGGGCTCGGTATTCGGCGAACTCAAGGAAAGATAAGCAAGACAAAAGGAATAAAAACATCAGCTGCATGGAAAGAAGAGAGGCAAACCGGAATGCTGAAATATCGCAATTTTTTAAAACAATTCCAAATGGTTTTAATGGAAGAGAAAGAGGACAAACAGTAACACCAAGTAACAACAAGGAAGCTCTAACACATTAGGAAAGGCTCTCAAAGAAAGAAAGAAACAAATGGTGGGAGCTAATTACATTAAGAAAATATGTAGAAGTGAAAAGAGTACCTAGAGGGCTCTGGTTAACACTCAAGCCACGCCATCAAGATACGAGAAGAGAACTGCTTAAGGAATGGGGCGAGCATCTTTTAGAATCATCAACTGGATTAATCTTAATACTGATCAAACATATTGAAAAAGTTTTGAATGACATTCAAAAAGAACTAAAGGAATTGGAGGACGAAATTGAAAAAATGGATCTATCTGAGGATCTGAAGAAATTGAAAAATGACATCCTGTCCAATTTAGAAAAACATGAGGACAGAGTTAAAAAGAAGAAGCAAACAAAATTCCAAAGGGATAAAATAGACTTTGAGGAGGGAAGAATCTTTACCTTTGAAAGTAAATATGAAATACAATGAAACAAGGAACAACTTGAGGCTTCAAATAGAGATTTCTCCAGCTATGAATCACTAACAAGCACGGATGCAAGTGAAAACAAAGGCCCCAATCAAGCCACTCAGTCTAGTAACAAAAAGGTAACTTTTTTTTGACAGAAATGAGGATCGCTCTGCAGCAACAGAGCAGAGACAAGCAGTCGGGACGCAGCAGAGGCAGGGAACATGGAAGAGGCAAAAGGGCAAGACAAGACGAGGTGGGAGAGGTAGATCCAAAACCAAAACATGCTAACCAGGGGTCGCCTGAGGCAATCCAGGAAGTGAATGAAATAACAACACAGGAATTAAAGGTAATCAACCTCTCAGATAAAAAACTAACTAATATGGAAACCGATTTATTGAAGAAAGGCCTGAACCTTTGCCCAACATCTCACCTGAACGTAGCACAAACTCTAATAGATCGCTACAAGGATATAAGAAAAATCTAACTGGCAAAAATATATGCTGAAAAAACTATGGAGAAACTAAATGTGGGAACAGAACATTCTAGCACTTTACTAGGAGAGGATAAGTCTGCCTTGGAAACACTCCTAACAATGGGAGAAGACACAGTAATATCTGAAACAGAAAATCTAGAACACCGTGAAGAATTCCTACCTGCCTTAGGAGCAGGAGAAAGTAGGTTAAAAGCAAAATCTTTCTATTCCCCAATCCTACCACCAGGCAACAAAGTGGATTTCTTCCATGAGGCAATAATTGAAGATCTTTACAAAATTGAGCAGACAAATCGAAATGATAATCTATCCCGAGGAGAAAGACAAGCACTGAATCAACTCCAAAAAGTTGATGCCATTGAAATCAAACCGGCTGATTATGGCGGAAATATCATAATTTTAAACAAAATCGATTACAATCAAGAGGCTAACAGGCAACTATTGGATAAAGAATGTTATGATTGCATTGAACAAGACCCCACTAAAGATATAGAGAATAAACTAAAAGTCCTGCTAACAAACTGGCTTGAAAGAGATCTTATTGACGCAGATGAACAAAAATACCTAACAACCACTCATCCTACATTGGCCACGATTGACTTTTTACCAAAAATACACAAGACCAAAGTAAACCCTCCAGGAAGGCCAATCGCCTCCGCTAATGGTTGACTGTTAGAACCAGTCTCCAGCTACATTGACCACTTCCTTGCTCCCCTAGTTCAAGACCTAAGTTCCTACTTGCGGGATACCACAGACCTTCTCCAAAAATTAGAAGGAATTGCCTGTCAGCCAAATTTCAAACTCGTCACCATGGACGTGATTTCCTTATATACTAACATTGAACACTCAATAGGAATCCAAGCATGCAAACATTTCTTCATCCAGTACCAACATCACAATGTTATGCTAATTGAAATGATCACGCTCTGCTTGTATAATAACATCTTTTTGTTTAACAATTTAAAAAAAAAACTTTTAAACAAACAAAGGGATGTGCCATGGGCTTCTCCTTTCCCCCCCCCAACTATGCCAACTTAGTAATGGGGTGGCTTGAAGAGAAAATAGCATGGGCATCTGAGCATGATCATTTTATGGAGAAAACGATTTTATGGCTCCGATTTATAGAGGCAATCTCCTAATCATATGGGATGGTACAGAGACAGAGTTTGCAACATACTATGAAAAACATAACAATACAGATGCAAAACTATAATTCACCTATGAGATCAGCTCCAAGAAAGTGGCATTCCTGGATATTTGCATATATGTAGTAAACAACACATTACAGACAACTCTACACAGAAAGAAAACGGCAACCAATGCCATCCTTCATGGGGAAAGTTTTCACCAAGAAACCCTCAAGTGGAGCATCCTATATGGGGAATTATCAAGATTAAGGAGAAACTGTTCCTCAGACACAGAATTCACTAAACATAGTGAAGCAGCGCAAGTGCGATTTCGAAAAAGACAATATCCCAAAAAGATCATTGAGAAAAGTTAGCAGAGAGTGGTAAAACAAAAACGCAGTGAAATCTTAAAAAAACAATCTACGTTGAAACTAAAAGCATGGAATAATGCCCAGAAAATAAGGCTAATAACAACATATAGTGCCAAAACTAAGAACCTCACAAAAATAATCAGAAGCAATGGGGTATTTTACAATAGAATCATGTATTATCTGAAATACTAGGTGACCACCCTAATATTACATACAAACGAGCCGCTAATAAAGGAGATAAAATCACATACAGTCATTTTAAGCTATCACAAAAGTCGACATGGATGAAAAAGGAGGGGTTTTGGCAATGCAAACAATGTAAGGCATGTAATATTGCGGTACAACGACAGGAAATTGACATCAAGAAAGGAACAAATGGAACATTCAACAATACATCACTTGCAAGAGTAAATTTGTCATATATATTGTGGAATGTCCATGCGGATTAAAGTATATCGGCAGCACGACTTGTGAAGTCGGTAAAAGAATCTTGGAGCACATACGTGCGACAAAAAACAACGACCGCTCGAATGCCATAGCCTAACATATGGAAAAGACCCACAACAGCAAATGGGACAGCTTAAGATTCTACGCCATCGAACAAGTTCCACAATCAGAACGGGATGGAAACAGGGAAAAACTCCTGTGACAAAAATAATCTAAGCATATTGTAACATTCAGGACCTTAAACTCAAGAGGTCTTAACCAGGACGAGGAGCTTTATGTACATTTATAATAACGAACTTTTAAAAGCAGTTACTATAAACCATTGTAAATTTTGTCATCCGCAGCATCTTGACAAAAATGGCAATAAATGATCACCAGAGAGCTAAAAATGGAAAAGAAGACTAATATCAATTAAATGATCAAAACGGTCATTCGTGTTGATGCCAAAAAACAGATAACTGAACAACGAAAAGAGGAATAACATGTGACAAGAACTCAAAACAATGTCAGAATTTAATGAAAATATTCCTCTAAAATGCATGCAAACCATATAAACCTATGAAAGAAAACATTGGATAATCAAAATAAAGATTAAAAAATTATTTTCATTCCGCATGAAAGAACTTCCACCAGTGGACTGTAGAATGAATAATCCAAAAGATACATCATTGAAATGAACTCACCAGTGAGATGTAAAGGACATATCAAATTCAATCAATGTGATTACTATATATATATATATATATATATTATCTACTGGCGGTCGCCAGTACATAGTTATAGTTAGGACCGTGTTTCCATAGGAAATCTCAAAATTATATTTTGAATAACTTTGGCACCGGTTGACGAATCCTCGCGAATTTTTCAAAACTAATGGGGCGCACCGCTCAGCTCCTACCCTGAAAGTCTCGGGGGGATTCGTCAAGCGGGGGCCGAGAAAAAAGGGGGTCCCAAAACGCATTTTCCCCATGCATTTTCCCATAGGACCTTTAGTCGAAGGTACAGCCCGAACGGCTGAATAGAATTACCTGAAATTTGGCAAAGAGGTAGTCTTCAGGTCAGGGATGTGCCTTTTGCATATATGGAGTCAATCTGTTCAGTAGTTCCTGAGAAAATTGCAGTTAAAGTACATAAATATCTATAGCCGCGCACCCTAACGTGCGCGAGCGTAATTCTGCTTGGTGGTTACATGTCAGTCAACGTTCGAATCGGTCGAAATCAGGAAGTGTCGGCCGCCATTTTGTTTGTTTTGAGTGCGAGAGTGAAAAAGGAAGGTGGCGAACGTGAAAAGGGGGCATTGTAGAGAGTTCCTGACCCCCTAGCCTTTGTCAGGGAGTCTCTGAAGGACCCCGTAGGCAGAAAAAAACATTTTAATTTTTATTTTTTTTAATCGCGGGGGTCGCGTGCACGGTGCGCGCACCATGCGCGCACGGTGAAAAACCATTAAAAAAATAATAATTTTTTAATACGTAGTTTATTGTAAAATAAATATATTAAAAATATAATAATAAATACATAACTTAGCATTTAAAAAAACGTACAAATTCACTGAAAAAACCATAGGTTTCACACACCTTATAGTTAGGAATTAGCATTTAAAAATCCTTGCAAATTCACTTAAAAAACCATAGGTTTCACACATGTTATAGTTAGGTGGACATTTCACTCGTAAAAAACCAATGAAATTCCCCCGTTATAGTTAGTTCAGATAACTATAACTCGCGCGACCGCCACTCTATCAAAAGGATGATGTCATGAGTGATGCCACTGACCATGTCATGAGTGATGTAATATGTGACGTCATGAGCAGTGGATTGCGGGCGCGCAAGTTTTATAGTTATCTGAACGAACTATAACGGGGGAATTTCATTGGTTTTTTACGAGTGAAATGTCCACCTAACTATAACGTGTGTGAAACCTATGGTTTTTTAAGTGAATTTGCAAGGTTTTTTAAATGCTAATTCCTAACTATAACGTGTGTGAAACCTATGGTTTTTTCAGTGAATATATATATATATATATATATATATATATATATATATATATATATATTACCTACTGGCGGTCGCCAGTAGGTAGTTATAGTTAGGACCACGTTTCCATAGGAAATCCGCAACATTCTATTTTGAATAACTTTGGCGCCGGTCGACGAATCCTCGCGAATTTTTCAAAATAGGTGGGGCGCTACGCTCCGCTCCTACCCTGAAAGTCTCGGGGGGATTCGTCAAGCGGGGGCTGAGATAAAAGGGGGGTCCCAAAACGCGTTTTTCCCATGCATTTTTCCATAGGACCTTTAGACAGGGCTACAGCCCGAACGGCTGAACAGAATTACTAGAAATTTGGCAGAGAGGTAGTCCTCAGGTCAAGGGAGTGCCTTTTGTAGGTTTGGTGTAAATCTGTTCAGTAGATTCTGAGAAAATAGCCTTTAAATCAATATATATATCTGAGCCAGCTTACGGTGCGATTACGGTACGCTTACCGTACGCGTACGGTGGCGAGCGCGATTCTGATTGGCTCTTAGATCTTAGTAAACATTCGAATCGGCCGAAACCAGGAAGCGGCGGCCGCCATTTTCTCTCTCGCACTGAGAGTGATGTTAAAAATATAAAGGACAAAAACATGTAAAGGGGCTGTTTAGACAGCTCCCACACACATAGCCATGTTGAGGGAGTCCCCAAAGATCCCTCAAGGGCAAAAACGGAATTTTTATTTTTTCGCTAATTTCGCCGATTACGCTTACCGTACGCGTACGGTAAAAAATTATATAAAAAAAAAAATTATCCACACTCTCCCCACCCCGTGTGCAATTGGTGGCCGAAGGCCACCAATTGCGCATGGCTTTTTACGGTTGAGATAAACTATAATATTTTTAAAAAAAATAATAAAAAAAAAAATTATCCACACTCTCTCCACCCCGTGTGCAAATGGTGCACGAAGGGCACCATTTGTGCATGGCTTATAAAAATTACGAAAAATTAAAATATTACCTTTCAAAACGAAGTGCATCATATGTCCTCCATGTGCGCACGGTGCGCGAAGCGCATCGTGCGTGCATGGCCCATCTAGCGTAACGTGGGCACGCGGTGCGCATAGCGCACCGCGTGCCCGCGGTACGTGCACGGCACTAACTGCGTAAAGTGGCCGCGCGGTGCGCGAAGCGCACCGCGTGCTTACTGTGCGCGCACGGTGCGCGAAGCGCACCGTGCGCGCACGGAACGAACTGCGTTAAGTGGGCGCGCACGCCATGAATGGCGTAAAGTAACTTAGCATTTAAAAAACCGTACAAATTCACTGAAAAAACCATAGGTTTCACACACGTTATAGTTAGGAATTAGCATTTAAAAAACCTTGCAAATTCACTGAAAAAACCATAGGTTTCACACATGTTATAGTTAGCGGAAATTTTACTGATAAAAAACCAATGAAATTCCCCCGTTATAGTTACTGTAGGCAACTATAACTCACGCGACCGCAATCTTCTGCTGATGACATGTGTCTTTATGAAAAAAAAATATTTGTAATATATGTATAGCTAAAAATGTATGGAAGAAGACATGGGCAAATAAGTGTCTAAATACAGTATTAGCATCAGCAGAGGATTGCGGTCGCGTGAGTTATAGTTGCCTACAGTAACTATAACGGGGGAATTTCATTGGTTTTTTATCAGTAAAATTTCCGCTAACTATAACATGTGTGAAACCTATGGTTTTTTCAGTGAATATATATATATATATATATATATATATATATATATATATATATATATATATATATATATATATATTTATATTACCTACTGGCAGTCGCCAGTAGGTAGTTATAGTTAGGACCACGTTTCCATAGGAAATCCGCAACATTCTATTTTGAATAACTTTGGCACCGGTCGACGAATCCTCGCGAATTTTTCAAAATAGGTGGGGCGCTACGCTCCGCTCCTACCCTGAAAGTCTCGGGGGGATTCGTCAAGTGGGGGCTGAGATAAAAGGGGGGTCCCAAAACGCGTTTTTCCCATGCATTTTTCCATAGGACCTTTAGACACAGCTACAGCCCGAACGGCTGAACAGAATTACTTGAAATTTGGCAGAGAGGTAGTCCTCAGGTCAAGGAAGTGCCTTTTGTAGGTTTGGTGTAAATCTGTTCAGTAGATTCTGAGAAAATAGCCTTTAAATCAATATATATATCTGAGCCAGCTTACGGTGCGCTTACGGTGCGCTTACCGTACGCGTACGGTGGCGTGCGCGAGCGCGATTTTGATTGGCTCTTAGATCTTAGTAAACATTCGAATCGGTCGAAACCAGGAAGCGACGGCCGCCATTTTCTCTCTCGCTCTCTGAGTTGGGCAGCAAAAACGAAGCCAAAAAATGGCTAAAGAGGCAGTTTCGTCACATCCTAACCACCCAGCATTGATATAGGGGTCCCCAAACAACCCACAAGCCCAAAAAAAAAAAAGTATTTTTTTTTTCGGTAATTCGCCGATTACGCTTACCGTACGCGTACGATAAAAAATTTTTAAAAAAAAAATATTCCACATTTTCCCCACCCCGTGTGCAATTGGTGCCCGAAGGTCACCATTTGTTCATGGCTTATTACAGATATAAAATTAACAAAGAATACATTTCAAAAAGATGCGCATAATATGTCCCCCATGTGCGCACGGTGCGCGAAGCGCATCGTGCGTACATGGCCCATCCCGCATAATGTCGCGTGACCACCGTGCGTGCAAGGCACTAACTGCGTAAAGTGGACGCGCGGTGCGCGCACGGAACGAACTGCGTTAACTGGGCGCGCAACGCCACGAATGGCGTAAAGTAACTTAGCATTTAAAAAACCTTGCAAATTCACTGAAAAAACCATGGGTTTCACTCACGTTATAGTTAGCTGGACATTTTACTGATAAAAAACCAATGAAATTCCCCCGTTATAGTTACTGTAGGCAACTATAACTCACGCGACCGTAATCCTCTGCTGATGCTAATACTGTATTTAGACACTTATTTGCCCATGTCTTCTTCCATTAAATTTTAGCTATACATATATTACAAATATTTTTTTTTCATAAAGACACATATGTCATCAGCAGAGGATTACGGTCGCGTGAGTTATAGTTGCCTACAGTAACTATAACGGGGGAATTTCATTGGTTTTTTATCAGTAAAATGTCCAGCTAACTATAACGTGAGTGAAACCCATGGTTTTTTCAGTGAATATATATATATATCTCAAACAGCAATGAGGTCAGTGACGCCAGATCGCTCAACAGCGGGTGCAGACTGCGGGCCGGACCCAAGGCCAAAATTAATTTTTCACAAAGTTCAGTCGCACACACCAATCCTTATTTCTCCAGTTTATTTCACGAACAGAGCCAGTCTGTCAACCGACGCGTTTCGGCTTTGCAGCCTTTCTCACGGTAGAGAAAGGCTGCAAAGCCGAAACGCGTCGGTTGACAGACTGGCTCTGTTCGTGAAATAAACTGGAGAAATAAGGATTGGTGTGTGCGACTGAACTTTGTGAAAAAAAAAAAGAAAAAAAAATATATATATATATATATATATATATATATATATATATATATATATATATATATATATATATATATATATATATATATATATATATATTTTTTTTTTTTTTTGCCTCTTAAAAAAAACACAAACCAGTGGTTTTAATCACGGTAAATGGCACTCACAAGATATTCACTTTTTTATTTTAATAATCTTTTTTAGCACTATGCACTTTCAAAATTGTCACTACAGATACCACAATGTTTTGCGAAAATATCATGAAGTACTTGTGAGTCATGGAAATAAATAATGCCCCTGACGATTGTAACAACATCCTGTGATCAAGGTCCAAGTAGGGGGACCGAAACGCGTTGGGCATGGCAGAGTTTTGTTTGCTTGAATAAACCGCCATACAACCCAGAAACCAAGCGTGTGCGACCATTATTGCCGAAAGGTAAAAGCTGTTATATATATATCTTAATTAATAGATTAATATTTAGTTTGCAGTTTAAATGTTTGCAGTTAATGCTATTTTTTTGGGGGGTAGTATTTCTATTATTTTAATTATATAATTTCTTGGAGTGAATGGTAAAGATTTTTTTGAAATAATTCTTTAATTTAAATATGTGTACAAAATGTTTTGGGTTTATTTGAAATAATTGTTTTACATATAAAGTTTTTATTTTTTGTATTTAATAATGATTATTTAAATATTTTGGAGAGGATTTTCTGAATTCATTCTTTTGAAATATTTTTCATTTTTTAAACGGTAATAATATTTTTGTTTCTGATATTTATTTTTTACAATATAGGTAAAAATTTATATTTTTAACAATGATATTTGTGTTCTTGATATTTGTGCTTTTACCAGTTAAGTATAGGAAGTCAATATTTTTGTTATCGATTTTAACTTCCAATATTTTTGAGTTTCGATATCGGATGCATACATATTATGTCTGTGATCCAATGTTACCACTTCCCTCCACCCAACTCTAGCGAGTGCTGATTCAAGCAGAAGCCTCCTCCTCACTTCTTGAATTCACCAATAAGAGGCTGATTCCGATCCGGGTAGGAAAGCACTCCGACCGAGTCGGATCCGGAGTGTTTTCTGACCGAGCCGGACCCTTAAAGTCTGACCGAGCGAGTACGATGCGCACGTATGCTGTCGGACTCGGGTCGGTCGGACTCCCATAGAAGTCAATGGGAGCTGGTCGTACGACGCGTACATGGGCTCCCATTGATTGAATGGGTACGTCTCGAACAAGTGCACCCCCTACAGTGGGTACGCGTCGGTGCCACCCGCACCATACATGCCTGTATTGGGGAGACCCATAGGTCTCCCCCTGTGTCCGAGTCGTAGGGCTGCGGGTGTCAGGGAGTCCGATGCGGACCCCCAAAGTCCGACTCCGAGAGCTTTTGCGAGCAGGACACTCCAGCTCGCACAGGCTGTCCGACGCGTGCATCGTACTGGCTCGGTTGTAAATCGCATCCATTGCACGCCACGGTTAGCTTCCGACCGGGATGTACAGAGGGGTTCGGACCCGGAAACGACTTGGTCGGTGATTTCATGTAGCTCGCATCGTACTTGCTCGCTCGAACAGCTGTACGATTCGGCCGGAAAACACGCTTACGGCTCGTAGTTTTTCCGGCCGAACCCAATTCGGTGCACTTCCGACCGAGATCAGACTCGGCCCCTAAGTTGAAGAGCTGGCTTTTTGACTAGTCCCACTAGGCTCTAGGTTTGGCTAGGCTCACATCTGTTCAGCGCCCAGGGGATAGTGTGCTCTACAACATGCATAACAGAACAGCTGGAATTGACAGGGCCAATCAGAGCCAGAGTTTACCTCATACTCTGGGAAGGGGGCAGAGGATGGCTGGCGGAGACTATCTCCTTCTCTTGGCAGTCCTTGATGAGGGGCCTTACTGTCTTTTATTCCTAAGAGCTTGCTCTCTCTCAAAGAAGCCATGTTTGCAGCTCGGATCAATTTAAAGGGGTGGATTCTATACCATTGGCTCATCCTCCAAGCCAAGTTAAATTGCCAAGAAGGTTGAGGTTGGAAGCCAGCTAAGACCCATGAGCAGTAGCTTATTTGGGGCACAGATAATTGAGCAGAGATGACAACGAATCTAAAAAAAGATTTATTTAAACAAGTCCATCTTTATATGCAAATATACTTGCAACAGGTAAAGAAGAGAAAAAACTGAGTAGTTCTCGGTTTGGGTCAAACATAAACGTTTATCTTCCTTTCTCTGTAATTTTTCCATCTTCTCAAATAGTACTAGGTGAAATTTTGATTACATAAGTGTAATTTTTCTCACCAGAGAAAACAGATTCAAGTAGAAAATGCCTTGCAGAACTGTGAAACTGCTGTGTGCTGTGTCCAGAAAACATTTTCTGCTCGAACCCCGTCCGTTAATCTTAGATGAATTTTGTATGCGGGTGTGCCCTCACATTCATTTTTCATACAAAGATATTAACCAAATGCATTTTGCACAATAAGTGTAATTTCACATAATTTGCATGAACATTTCACGTGTCATACGAGAGAAATATATTGACCTTCCCCATTTTCGACACACTCATTGTCTGACTGATTGTAATCTTCTCCTCTATACAACCCCATTTCTAGCCCTTTATCTGCCTTAGTATCTGCCTCGGAGGAGGCCAGCTTTGCTGATGTTGGACAAAGCTGTCACAGGGGACTAATTAAAATATATACCCTGGGCAGACTGGGTGACTTCTTGATGGGATTTATGAGTACGTGAAGTAGAACCCATGTTGTCCTACGCATACTCATAAATGCCTTCCTGAACTGGCCCCATAACATTTAAGTTAATTAGGGGTGGGCGGAATTTGCGTAGCTGTGCTACGCAAAACTACGCGAAACGGTAAAAAATCTCTGTGAACACGCAGAAATTCCACGAACATGCGAAATTGCTTGTTCGCGATGCTTTTTTCCTGTTTGCGAATGCTGTTTGCATGCTCGGGGGAAATATCTTGTGAACACGCATTTTGAGAACACGAACAAGCAAAAAATTCCGCAAAGCCGCGGAATGCAGAATTTTGGGCAATTTCGCTTTCTCCGCGGAACGCGAAATTACCCAAATTCCGCGAACGGAATTTACCGCCCAGGCCTAAAGTTAATCCTAAACTAAAGATTTGGTGGCTTCCATTTTTAATGCTCACTCTTTGGAACACATGAAAACAATTTTTCACACATTTCAAATTGGGAGGCCAATTCATGAAGGCATTTATGAGTATGTGAACTAGTGTGACAGCAGTGTTACTTATCTTGTGATGTAGTATTATAGGAGAAGTACTCACATTGTGGAGTAGCACTGCATGAGTATACTCGCCTTCCAGTGCACAGAAAACTTAGCATGAACAGACGTAAAATGGGAAACTTTGAAAAACGTTGCAGGAAAAAAAAACTTTACAAGCCCTTACAAATGGGGCTGGTGTTGCACAAGCAGTTTTTTTCAAAATTGAGTTGCAAGAGTTTTGTGCATTGAGCGTGGTTTCCTTCACAGTTTGATAATGCCCACAAACCTGTGAGTTGCTCGGCATTCAGAAACACTCCCTGACGCTTCCGGTCCAATGGAAATGGAAGGAATGGTTGGAAATCTACTCCAGCAAACGGCTGAAGCAACTCCAGGCTAGAAAAGAGGAAACAAATAGAAAAAGAAAAAACTGTAGATATTCACTCGACCAGTGAGCTGACATTCCCCAGTGCAGAATTGCACTGCAAGTTCATTCTGCATTGGGGAAACTGCAAATATTCACATGGTATTCCCATTAATGCACCAAGCACGCTCATGAAGTTATCTAGGAGCACCACTGGATATTAATGTGAATTCTGAAAACTCACAAATCAACAATTGTGCATTGGATCATGAGTACAGTGTAGATTTCTACTTAATTTTTGTGAATAGTGCCATTTGTTTTTAAATGCTCAGAGCCTGATTACCAGTTGCCAGACTCGTGGGGGTGCGGCGGTGACGGTCCAGCCACTGCCGCACCAGTGGTCGGACTGCCCTATTACAACTTTAGCGGTCAAACTGCGATTGCACCACTGCAACCACCAGGAAACCGCATTCCCTGTGGTCCTGCGGCGGTCTGAGGGACACAATATGTTTGGTGGTG
This sequence comes from Triturus cristatus, assembly GCF_964204655.1. Taxonomy (NCBI): domain Eukaryota; kingdom Metazoa; phylum Chordata; class Amphibia; order Caudata; family Salamandridae; genus Triturus; species Triturus cristatus. The sequence continues at coordinate 267,700,702 of NC_140583.1, read as the reverse complement.
CCATGTGGCACCACCAGGCATATTACGACTTTCCTCACCGCCAGCAGTTACATGGAGGTTCTTGGCCCTGTGCATGGAGATGCATGCAGGGTGCACATGTTGTGCTGCGCTGTAGTTTTGCACCCCCAGTTTCTGCACAGGAAGGAATGCATGACATGGTTCATTCCATCCCGTGCAGGAACTTGCACTGGCGGTGTTATATTCCCGAGTTAGGCCCATATAGTAAAGCAGCTTATTTCTTACATTGCACTAGGAAATAACATTCCAGCTGTGAACTTTTGCACACATTTGCATGAATGACAATGTTGGATTAGTTTCTCTGAAATACCTTTGTTTACAAATATAGCTTTGCACAACATTATCACGATGCCTTGAACATCATGTAGTAGGCCTCTCTATGCACTGAGTACATAAGTAGTCCTTACTTCATCCACGAAGCAACAACGCTATCCACATATCCATAACATCACTAATCTAAAACGCACATCACGAGGCCGCATTTATTATAAATAATAGACATCCCAATTGATTGGTAGAGGAGGTACTTCCGCTGACACTGAGGGTCCTTGCATGCTGAGAAATCACCACGCAGCAACCTGATAACTCGTTAGGGGTGTCCAGTTTGTGACCAAGATGGGGTCCTTCACTCTATCCAAACAGGTAATAGGGTTGGATCGACCCATAGGGGGATTCTTGGCTCTATACCCACACGCACTCTAGGTGCACTTAGAGTAGGGTTTGCATAGTAGGAGTACGCTAGATTACTGTCTTGATTATATGCCTGCATATACACAATTGTTTAGCACCATGGTAGAACTATATCTACTATTTAAGCTCTTGGTGCTTGTAATCACGTTTATCTGCATCTGTCTACTGATCCTTGCAGCACACATATTTTATGCAAGAATAATGTTGGTTCAATAAATATTGCGAACGTCCCACTGTGCATCCCCTGTATATTTCTCTAAGAATAAGTTAGAACAAGTGACTGAGTGAAAGGCTCTTTACTGCTTCCACGATTCCTGAGGAATCAGGGTTGTCGATTTTCAGGGGTTGATAGAAACCATTCGCTCCCTGTTAGGTTGGGGACTTACAGTGGCACTGTGAGCTCTATAGGCCAACATTTCATGTTGGGGTGTCCGGAATCAGTCTTGACACCAAGCTCTTAGTTTATGTTGTCCGAACAGTGCACAGGACCTACAATGTGGTAGGAACTACACACCAGCAGTCCCACAGGCATGCTGTTTAAGGCTCACAATGAGCCTTTACACAGCACCACCACGGGACCGCTATGCCGCCCGCCCACCATACCACAAAATTACTTGTAATCTGGCGGGTGTGCAGCGGGGACTCTTGGTGGTGCAGGAGCGCGGCAGTGGCGTGGACCCGGTCCCGCACCGCCAAAAGTCTTAATCAGGCCCTAAGTTTTGTGTGAAAATCCAAAGCGCTCAAAATGGTAGGATTCAATTCAGACCTTACTCTCATGAGTTAAAATACCAGTTATTTTTGAAAATTGCGACTTTGTCAGGGTGTGCAAGCGCACAACGTGTTGCAGCCGCTATAAAAATAGTTTGTCGCCATAGTAAAAGCTGCTGCCCTCCTGCTCAAACCCAGCAGCCAAGCTAGTTTCATGCTAAAGGTAACTGCTGTAGGCAGCCCTTCACCTGGTGGAGACCATCTGGTGTATCAGGAAGGCTGCCAAAACGCAAGTGTGTATTTGCTAATTTAGTTCTTTTATTAGCATCAACTTACAAACAACACCAAGTCATATTTGGTGTGTGCAAAGTTCTCATTATGCAAGCAAAGTTTTGCCTAGTTACTAATATCAGCCTTTACACAGTTTCAAGAGTTTCCAGCATTCCCTTTGCCCATGCAAATGTGTTTTTAGCACTTATCACCATGATGCAATATTTTCCTGTAAGTATTGTACTGAAACTGTGTGTCGTCTTTTCACACATTTATGTTATTGCGATGTTTTCCTTGCGCTTTTTAAAAACAGAATGTATAACTTTAAGGGATAGTAGTACGAAGCGATCGCAAAAATGCACAAATGTACAATGTACAAAGCCCAAATTGCAATTCAGTAATGTGTTACCAAATCGAAATTTGGGTTTTGCGATTTGGTATTTGAAGGTGCGTGTTGTGGGCGTCCCTTCCTAATACCGAATCAAACTGGTATGTACAAATGTTTTGAGGCCGAAATGTGGTTGCAAAACATTCGCAATTTACCGTCATTCGAGAATGGTTGGCAAAATACTTTTAAAGGGTAGGATGGTACCACTGCCTTCTCTTAAAAAATTTAACTTCAAAGTTAATTTTTTTTCTGTTTAAACAGAACCCATGTTGTGTTTAAAAAAAGATTGCTTTATTTAAAAGCAATCGCAGACATGGTGGTCTGTTGACCCCAGCAGGCCAACATCCCTGTGATGGAAGCAAATTGTAGTGGATCACATATTGCAACCTACCTCATTATTATGCATGAGGTAGATCTAATAGAGACCCACTTCGAATTGCTAAATGAAACTCAATGGGTTTCATAATTATGGAACAGCGATTTCCTAATTGCGATTTGCAGGAAATTGCAATTAGGAAATCACTATTCTGATCTTTGCACATCTAGCCCTCGGACTCGAGGAAAACATATGGCTACACCAAAAAATACATTTTTTCCAATATTATTGAGACAAGAAAACCGTTTAGACAAGGCCACAGTCAAGGGCGGGGCTGTAGGCACCTGTTGAGACACTATTAGTGTTTTCTGCCCTCCCACCACATACACCTAGTAGAAGGTAGGACGTTTGTAAATTATTTGCTTTCCTCTGTTTCCAAAATATCTACCTTCAATATAACTCTCGCTTATGAGCAAAATTGCAAAATCTATTCAGCACATTGAAACATTTTCTATAGGGCCAGCAGTTCTATTTTGTTCTCCATTACTATATAAGTGATAAATAGAAAATAGTGCCAAATTGATACAAAGGAAACTCATTTTTCGTGTTTCTGTGGATGCCTACTGCGCTTGCCCCTACTTCCCTTTAATTTCCCTCTCAGTGCTTTGAAAAAGCATTAGGTACTATAAAAATAAACAACATGACAACACGAACACACAAAATCTGTGAAACAGACACCAGGACAAAGATAGGATACGTGGCAGTGACAACGGGACACTGACACCATGACAGCAGACCTGAAACAGTGATGTGGGGCATTTATTATGAAGAGAGGACACATATAATGGCATGGGCATAATCTCATATATGGGGCATTTTGACAGTGACACTGCAGCATTGATGGGGACGCACTGACACAGAGGCACGTAGACCCCAGCATGGACCCGAAGTGTGCTAGTGACAGTGGGACCCTGCCACTCAGATGGTAGCGCGGGACAAGGCCACTGTACAGGGATAATGGTAGAGGGAAGATACCATAGGGGTGGGCAATTAATAATACAGACATTAATGTTTGAAACATGGAAATACTGCACACGTAAGGCAGCTGACGCATGGTCAAATATGGGGATAATGACATTGGGGCACACACAATGTTACGAGTACATTATACAAGAAACATTGGCACAGGGACACCAAGTATAGCAATGTCTTTTGAACACACTCCTGAAGGCACTTGAAACAGGTTAAGCCCTGGAGCTCTCGAAGGGTTGTATGACTTTACAACGCACTCCGTTTTAACGCATGCCTTTACCACGCATGCGTTATAACACGAATGCCATCACCACGCATATCCTTTACCACGAAAATGTCTTTTACACGCATACTTTTACAACGATTTTCGTTGTTAAATTATGCATGTTAATGGCATTTTCATGGTAAAGGATATCACACTAAAAACGTACCCTTTAAATTTACCCCTGTGCGACACCACCCCCTCATTCCCCCTTACCTCTCCTCTCCTCTATCTTCCTTCGTGACGTTGCACGTCGTTAAGAGGAAGCGGAAGTGTCCTTCCGTTTCCCCTAACGACGCCGATTGCCTTCACATCTCTTTCTTTAAATGACGTAAACAGTTCCTTTTTTTTATATTTTATTTTGGGGGGTGCCCCCAAGACCCCTTTTTTAATCCCACGCTTTTGTTGGGGGGGGGGAGAACCCCTCCTTTTCCTTTCTTTTAACTTTAGCACACATGCCTTTACTACGAATCTCGTAGTAAAGGTATGCGTTGTAAAGGCTTTTCGTTGTAACCACGCATGCGTTGTAATGCATGCGTGGTTATTGTCATGCGTGGAAACGGCCGCGTTGTAGTGGCCGTTTCCCCTCTCAAAGCAGCCCTGCACAGACACACCTATTCCCGTGCAGTGGACAAGCACCAACCTGGTGCCAGGTGCACACTACTGCTGAGCTCTGCTGCCGCGTGGCTACAGTACTTTGTAGGCACTACGCCCAGAATATGGGTCGGCGTGGTTCAGAGCAGTGTTTCCCCCGAAAATCAGAAACAGAAATATCACGGGTCAAAATATCATGTCAAGAATATCCAGGACAAAAATATAGTGTACACAAGTTTCTATAGGTAAGTAAAGTATTACTATATATAACACAAAATATATGTACCTTGGTGATATATTTATCATCAAGGTGCGTCGATGTGGGGGCTGAGAATAGTAAATCTATTCTTACCTATTTGCACTTACATACTCAATATTATGGTCCTCGATATTTTTGACACAATGTTCTGTCCGCAACATGTTTTTGTTGTCGATATTCTCTCTGTGATCCATTCAGAGCTCTGGTCCGGGCACCCTGATCTGCCTACGCAGGGATAGGAGGCCTGTGGCATTCTCCTATAACTAATAAGTCAAGGCTTCTTTTAGACTGGGATGCTACGAAGAGCTGATGTGCGGGGTGAGGTGTGACCAATATGAAGGCACGCCTATAACAAACCAGAGGGTGCACATCATGAATCGGAGCCTTCATTTCTCCTTACCAAATACTAACCTTAGTGAGCCTGCTAACCCTTTTGGGGATCTGGTAGCACACCTGGAATAAGAGTCTCTCAAATCACTCAAAGGATGCCACAAATGATCTGAATCACTTATTTCCCAGTCACTCCCACCAAATTCTTAAGCCAATTTAACTTCTCCCTAGGTCATATCAACAACCTCCTCTTGATGGTGGTGCGCATTGCCACCATCACGCCATGTCACTGTCCAGAGAGGGGGCCTATGGTGCATACAAAGGTTAGAAGGGGCCTCCTGACGTTGACTCCCTGGCCTCCCACATTAAACCTTAAAGGCTCAGGACACAAAGTCAAAGATTCGTCTCAGAGATGCAGGACATGAACAGGTCAGCCATGGCGCCAGCAGAGCATCAGAGGTGAGCAGTGTAAACTACTTTCTGTAAATAGTGTTGCATAATACAACACCACAGGTACTTCAAACACAGATGCAAGGTCTTGCGGTGCCCAGCTAGTAAGACCCTTCTCATGAACTATTCAGTGCGATGCCTACTTTCACATACATGGAAGGTTTCCTGAGCACTACAACAGCAAACATACAGCAATACTATAACATGTGGAGGAAGGTAGAGTTTCTTAATTAGTTTCATTTTTATTTCGGTCCTACAGACCATAAAAGCATATGAAGACATTAGGCACAAACAATTAATTGCACTATCAAACAAGATCTTAGTTTGATAAAATAATTAAAATCATAAAACAGTTTTTACCAATAAATCAATAGACCGATCAAAAGGAAAGTGTTCCCATACACAGTCCATCACTACTTTGGGCAAGTAAATAACCAAGAAAAGTTTTGTCCTAAGAAATAAATATAGCAGCTATCACATTTCCATTTAAAAAGAGCGGTACTAGATTTATCAAACCATGTATAGAAACTACGCGTGTAAACGAGCTAATCAATAATAAATGCGACTATATATCCAATTCAAACAACACTCCCTTCTTTTTCCCATAGGGAGGTGGTTATTACTCCTACTACTTGCCTACGGAAGACACCAGGTCCCGGCAGGCAGTTGGAAGAACGCTGCCCCAGGTGGTGTCAGTCGCTGTTTTGTCTTCATATGCCAACAATGTAAGTGTTTCAGCACACCAGTTAAGACGTTCATGTAAGGGGGGCTTCTGGAAAGTGGAAACTCAGTCATTCATGTTCTCTTGAACAAGCACATCTGATGAGGAGGTAACACATGATGGTCACTGGGGTTTCCTCTCCTCTCACTGATACCAGGGTTCCAGCTGCAAATGTCAAAGCTGGAAAAATGCAGCCCCTGCTTCTGCGCCATCTTTGTGGCCATGACTGAACATCCAAAGAAGACATTGGACAGACTGCAGGAGGGGCGTCAAAAGAGATTGACCTCAAGCAGCTGAGACCCAAACAATACAAAAGTCTTTGTCTCGGACCAGATCGTAGTTGTAAACAGTTCATTGAGGCCTATACGACCTCTCCACCTCTAAACCCCCTACCAAAGATTTCTGAAGAATGAAAAAATACATCACATTTGAAAGCTTAGCCAGAAGTCCAAACAGCTTATCCATAAATCCAAACTTGGCAGCCCTCAAGAAGGAAAGTGCTTGCTTGGCTCATTAACAAGGTCAGGCCAGGGATCACCTGACTCAGCGAACTAAACTGAAAAATCCATACATTGCAGAGGGAGAGCCATCCATTGAGTGTATAATTGTCGTCTGTGGCCGGAGGAATGTACTGGCTAGCATGAGCAGGGTCGAAGGAGTGCCAGGTAAAAGCTTACACATTAGACTGCTCCTGGCTGATACAAAGAGCAGGCCTTCTTCCTTCCCCGCAGCCTGTAAGGGATTCTCGTGTAGATCCTCTTCTCTGGCAGCAGAGACCTTTTTTAACTTAATGCTGTGTCCTGAGGATGCCTTACAAGACAACTGTATCCGAATACCTTTGTATAAATTCCTATCCAGTTAGGGGAATCATTATTTTAACCAAATTTGCCTATCTATGTCCCATGTACACTTTGCCATTATGTTTATTGTCTTCTCTGATATGTCTGTGTGTTCTACGTTCTGTTCTGACGCATGAAAGCAATTAGTTTTCTTGGAACCCAAACTACGGAATGTCGCCCACTTCATCTCCAGACTGAACAATCCCTTCTCTCCTTCCGGAAGGAAGCGGTCGTTATGCTAATTCAGCGGGTCTTTGTTCACTTGCGGTGCTGTCTCTATGCACCTTGATACTGTTAGGTCTATGGAGCACACCTTAAAAATATTTTTAAATAATTAATAGAGAAATATATATTCAATTGACACAGAAACAGACCGACATGATGACAATGGGATGGACACACTTGAAACTGAAAGATAACTTTCCAAAAAGAGGAAACTGACAACGGGAGACGGGCACTGTGGCACTAACCAAAAGACATGGGTGCTCTGCTGTGCTGACATGGAGGGGGAACAGACATGATGCCACTGACACAGCTAAATGGACATTGGCACTTGGAGACTGACAATGAACCACTGTCAAATGTACATTGGGAAACTATCACGAGGGGAACAGACATGCTAGAACACTGGGACAAAACACCGGGGCCCCGATGACGAGTCTGGCGATCCATGCGGGTGTGGCAGTCAAGGTCACCGGACCGCCCTAGTATGACTTGGGCGGTAGGACCGCCACAGTCCCACTGCAGCTACCAGGAGCCGCGGTTCCCTGGCAGTGTTTTGGTAGTCAGGAGGCAATATGCTTGGCAGGCATTTTCTGAGACACTGCCGCAGGAACGCCAAAAACCAGCCCATCAGACAGGAGGAAACTGCTAATCTGGTGGGTAGTCTGTCCGCAGCTTTGGCGGTGGGGCGAACCCGACACCGCACCGTCAAAGTTGTAATCTGGCCATTGGTGTCGGTAGCATGGCATGAACTGTAAAGTCCACGCCGTGCAGGACCTGGGGATGCAGAAAGACTGGGGAACACCATGTGCCCCTCTGCATGCACTTCTGTGCTGCGAGGCACCATGGGCCCTGCAGGGCCCCCTTACTTTCCTTACCGCTACCCTTTTCATCGCGAGCTCACCGCCATGAAAAGGAGGGCAGTGAGGCAACTCATAATATGCTTGGAGGTGCAGCAGCTGCACTGCCAGAATATTGTGGCCTCAGACTGCTGCAGACTGCCAGGAATCATGGATCCCTGGCGGTAGCAGCGGTCCTATGGCGGTCCTACTTCCAAAACCATAATACAGCGGTCGGACCTCAGTTCCGGTGGTTGCAGCACTGTCGGTTTGGGAGCCTAATGGACCGCCAAACTGAAAATTAGGCCCTAAGTCTGATATAAGTATTGCAGCCCTGCTGAGAAATAATAGTGCACTACATTGACTGTACCAACATTTGTCGCCACGTATAGCAATCATGGTTTAACCAGGGATTTGATCTGGCTGCCCATATTATCTCTGTGTTCAGAGTCATGAAGGAAACTAAAGAACAAACTGTGATCAGGTCTTTCTTTACTTTCTATGTTTTCTACTTTTTGTTCTTCCTCAAAGGAAGCAGCAGCAAGTAGTATACTGTTAATGGCTAAAGGTGGGACAATAAGTCAACCCAGTGATGTGTGATACCTTTGCACTTTTGTGGTCAAAGTACAGGTTTGAGGAGAGGTGCTTGTACCATCCATGAAAAGTATGCAGTATTGATGAGAAAGACTGGTAATATCCATGAGACGTGCACGATTGCAGCTCAGATGTTTTGATTCTGTACGATAAATCTATCCAAACTCTCCTGATAAGAGCTGGTATGCTCCAAATAAAAACATAGCAGCGGATTTGGGGATATCTGTGAGCACTTCTCAATTGGAGCATGACAGCCCAGCTGAGATGAGTTGGTTTTGTCCATGTAGTGCTTGCAAGCCTTACTAACTCATGTTGACACTGTACATATAATGTGTAAGAAGACTTGGCAACCTGTTGGTCATGCTATTAAAGGTATTGTGTTCCTGGGAGGAAGTAATACTGTAGTGACATGATCAGGGCTTTAAGTGAGCCGGGTTCTGCCAGTGCTCGACACCGGCAGTTTTTAAAAGTAGGTGCCGAGATGGGTCCCTATCGGGCTCTCCATTTTCACCCTAAGGGTGAAGAAAAAAAAAAAAATCACTCTGCAATAGTACAAACCCTCACTGCTTCTGATGTAACTTTAAAGAGACTCGTTTTTTCAGTTTTATATAGCTCAAATTTGAAGTGCTTTACATGAGCACCAGTTACATTAAACAAGGGTATATTAATTTTTTGAATCGCAGGACCTCAGGCTTGAACCTGTTTTCTGAGCTGGAAGGTCGGCTGCTCTAGCCTTATATCACAACCTTGCCCTCAAGAGTGAGGAGCATTTTCAATATTATATACAATGAAGTGATAGTTGTTGCTTATTTAACTTATGCAACTAACAACCATTGACAAAGCCATTAGTCCTGGCTTGCTGTAGGTGTAATGTTACTTGTTATGTTATATATCTGGATGAATGGACAGAAGCAGCAAAATGCCACTGGGGCAGCACACAATGCTAGGCACAGATTTGTAGCTTAAGTGTTTAATCCATGCCCTTATTTACAGCGGCCCTGCCCCTATGAGAGAGCCCCCAGTTTTTTCATCCCACTTAAAGCCCTGGCCCACAGTTCACCTTGGAAACGTATTAGCAGTTTTATTCCAGGATTCTTGGCACTGATTAAATTAAGCTACATTCTCCCAAACTCATGGCCTGCCCCCACATTCTCGTGATTGTGAATCAATAGAGTCAATTTTACTTATTTGCTTGCTGTCTGTGATACTTTAAAATATATTTTCTGTTAATGTCCCATAAATTCCTTTCACTTCTGTAAAATTACACCCCGTTTTAACCAATGCTACAGTCCGAACGTGCTTTTAAAAGTACAATTGTCTGCGTTTAACCAAATATATTTTTGTGTGGAATATTAGCAAAGAAATGCATTGCATTTTTAACATTTATACTTCAACATAATGTAAAATATTTCAATAGTTTTTTATATTTAAAAATATTGTAATCGTTCGGGCAGACTTCCAACCCTCCCCCACCCCGTGCGGTAGGTTACTTTTATGATGTTGTCGTTTTTGAGGGACCTCTCCCCAAACCTGGCTACATGAATTTTTAGCTATGGCTAAAGTAACGTCAGATGCAATGGACAGTTTCCTGAATACAAAGACTGTATGGGAACGGCTAAATCCTTCACTCTCCACCCTCTTTCACTTTATGAGTGTGCATCATAAATGGACAAATAAATAATTAGAATCAGCCACAGGCACCTAAAAAATTGGTCTATTTTTAAATATAGGCTGTATAAAGTGCTACAAACTATAATGATGCTGTAAGGGGTGTAAGAACGGGTGGAATAAATCGTGCGAAAGTTGAGAGAGTATTTTAAAATATCACCTTTAAAGTGACCCATTTACTGAGTTATTTAGAGACAATGTGTGAGTGCAAACTTTTAGAAAGCTTCTCTCAGCAAAAGTCTGAAAAATACATTTGTTGAATTCCAGATGAGTTTATTCATATTTCAAGTATCCGAGAAAACAATCTCACTTGGATGGAACATGGATGATGAAACACTGCTCACTTGCGATGAGAAAGGGCAGAATCCCACATGGCCCTTTGGCTCCACCCAGCTTGTAATGCAGGCGCCGCTGTCAGTGGGGAGCCACATCTCTTCCTGAGCACCAGGTCACAGGGCAGGTGCACTGGGGGCAGGTGGTGCAGGACTTGAATTGCAGTCACACCTTCAGATGGTTGTGGCTAGGAACAAGAAACAGTTGGCCTCTGACATGCTTTGAGATCTCAAGGTGAAGGAACGTTCACCCTTTGATAACTTTCAAACTTTTTTAGAAGCTTGCTCTATTCGTTTTGAGAAAACAATTTTTCATCAATAAAGACCCCAGGAATCATTCATTCCTTCTAGTTATAGAAAAATGAAAGTTTCGGCACACTTTTGAGAGTGAGGCAGTGAAGACCAATAAGGAAGCATCTTCTTGGCTCCAAGCAAACAACAACGTTGTTTGTAGCTTACAATGGACACTAAATAGGTTGACCAGATTCTCGAAACAAAAAAGCGGGACAACAATTGACATGAAAGTAGAACTACAGTTTGCAGCAATCATCAACATAAAAGTAGGACTATTTGACAGATGTCAGACATAGAAAAGGGACTACTATGACAGCCTCCCCCACAAACACATATGAAGAATTACAGACAAATCACAGGTCTTTTATTGGCTGTAAACTTAGCTCTATTTTAACAGACTTGGCCTCAACATTCCCTATAGTTGGTGACCACCTTTACCTTGAAACTCCAAGTATGTATTCTTATTAAATAAAGGATTATACATGTGCAATAGTCATCAAAAACAGGTACTGCTGTTTGTAGAATACTCCTCTCCATAAAGCACCCCACTACATTCAGCACAGTTGACTGAAATATAAATAATTTTTGCTTCAATAAAAAAGTTCACATTTCCAAGATTGTATTGATCGAAGAATCATATACACAGGGTAAAAACCCATAACGTAGTAACAAACTGAAAGACAGCTAAAAATGTGAAAAAAGTGATAGCTCAAATGCTTGAATTAATTCACTGGCAATTACTCAGAGCCCCATTCCAGTCCATCGTTATTTTGCACAGCATGCCACATCAGTTTGGACTCAACTATGTGCAAATCAGTGTGTCATAGGACCCAACCTATACCTGGCTTTTGAGCCCTAACTAGGGCAAAACCAATCCTGGATTGCTTGTGTTCAGGGAGGACATAGCCTGGCAGGCCAGCTGGACTGTTTCCATTGGAGCAGGGTCAATAGTCCCAGCCATCACTTTTTGTGTGCTTTAAGGAAACAAATGGACCATGATATCCCTTTTCATATTAAAGCGACATTCTTGCATATGAAGGAAGGCTGGAAGAGGTGCAGCTGTCACAAATGCAAATAGGCATCCCAAGTCTTCCTTTGCTTGAAGGCGATTGCCTGATCTTTATATAGGCACCAGATCCCCCTCGAAATGGCTCCAGTTTCCCAACGAGTCTGTGGAGCTAACATAGTTTTCTGTTGGGCTTCGACCTTGTAGTGATGTCCACACGTGTGCTGGAATGTTTTGAGATTTCTTTAAAGTCCTGACCAGCTAACTCACAGTGCATGGGATATAAACAACTACCAGTAGAGTGATAATGTAGAAATAATTTACTGATGTAGGAACCTTGAGTGGCGCAACGCTGTACATATTTAAAGTTGTGATTCAGTGGAGATGTGGCATCTGTTGGTAAAGAGATGGTGGCTATAGGTTAAGCATTTTCTTAGAAGGCAAGTGTATAAAGTATGCTTGAAAAACTGACTCAGGGCTGCATGGTATATTTTCCGTTCTCTGTGTCAAAGCACGATGAAGGTGCAACACCTCCAGGATGGTACACGTTCCTTAAGAACGTTTTGGCTGAGGGACCAATCCCCCACCACCAAGCAAGCCCCATAACACCTCAAGAGTCCATCTTAGGAGTTTCTAACAGTTTCTTTTTTGCTCCATTGGACCCTCCATAAATCCATCGTCCGTCACCTCTCCGACAGTAACGTTGACCTCCTTCCCTCAATGACTCACAGATCCAGGCCCTCTGTCGCAAACACCTCCGACTCATCAGTCACTGGCACTCACCTCTGACTTGTGCCCATGAAACTTTCAACAAACGGGCGGTATTTTTTGGGAGACAGGTGGAAATAAAGAGAAAAGCACTCATGTGGAGGCTCGGTCTTGACTTGCTGGTGTTATTAGGGCTGAGGAAGGGCTCATGCTGGATGGTTCCACTCCAGGCCCCTTTCACTTTCGAGAGCTGCTTGATTCTGATGTGTTTTGCACGAGCCGTAAAAGGGTTGAGCAGGGTTACACAGGTGGATGGCTGGACCTTGCTGCAGGTGGTGACCTCTGACTCCTGTGAGCAGAGCAGGCTTGTGCTGGTCACTGGTGGTTCAAAGACACTTGTCCCGATGGCTGGTGCAATGACGTTGTTGCTGCGTCACAGAAAGGGAAATCCAGCGAGAAAATGTCGCTCTTTAAAGGATTTCTCTTCCTGCCGCAATGATCACCAATGCGACCACACAATGCAACTTTTCCAGCAGTGAAAAGAGTGTATGCACACATCTATTTTACACCATTGCGTATACTCAACCCCCGACACTACTGAAAGAACTGTACATTTCTTTAAATAACCCAGGCACTACCCAAAAACCGGGACTTTTCTTCAATTTGGAGAAAAGTGTCGAGACACTTCTCCAAAAACCGAGACCGTCTAGGGAAATCCGGGACGTCTGGTCACCCTACCTAATGTCAGCTTCAGTGCAGAGGCAAAAATAATCTTATAAGCCCCTCAATTAGCTTCACCGCTTCATTTTTGGTAAAAGTTATCGGCTTCCAACACACCAGCTTTTAGACCTACAGCAGTGTTATTTTCTGATGGTTTTATATGAAGTGCTTATAAGGGGACAGGCTCAGATTCAGAGAAAATATTATATATTTTTTCAATCTTCTAAATCGATCAAGAACAACATGTTTCAGTATCTCAGGCCTGAGGTCTTGCCTACACTATTAAAAATATAACTATTTTGATTTACAGACTTGATATTGAAGTTCAGGTATATTTTTGTTAAGCGTTCTCTTTTTTTACCTCATCAAGTGAGATTCTTTCCCCAGAAACTTGCAATTTGACTAAATTAATCGGGAATTCAACAAATTGGTTTTTCACGGTCTCTTGCTGAGAGAAGCTTCCAAAAAGTTTGCATTCGCACATTGCCTATGAATAGCTCAACTTGCACATATTCTAGGTGCCAATGACATAGGTTCCGGCAAGTATACAGATGACACACAGATCTATCCTTAACCCGAAAACAATGTAAAGGGTTTTGACAGTACATAGGCCATGAAGGAAATCGAGTACTGTATCCAACAGAATTTGCTGTGCCTGAATAGCTAATAGATGGAGAGAATGCTAGTTGTCCCAGTGGATCTATCAAAACCGCCTTTTGCTTGGCCAGACCTGATGGATCTACCCAATGCCTGTTGACGAGGCACTCAACCCTGGTGTCATCTTCAACAGTAACCTCACCATTAGTAGTCACATGAACATAGGCACCACACTTTCTATCATCTCACATTTCTACAGAGTGTCCTCGTTTATATTTTACGCCCACAAATGAGCACTATAGTCCCTGCTGTGGTGTCATCCATTTTGGGCTACTGCACCTGTATTCACAGGACTTCAAAAGAATATGCTTAAGTATGGAACACAGGATCCAAAACCGTGCTGCCATAAAAATCAGAGGATTAAGATGCATAAACCCAGGATCCTGTATCTCTGAACTAGATCCTGATGAAAAAGAGAGCTCACTTTAAGACCTGCTTTGTTCAGAAGTCCCTCCACGCCTGTGTGGCTAGTTCGTTAAAGCTTTTTCAGTCCTACCAATCTGCAAGGGATCTCACATTACAACAAGGGACCTGCAAAAGCTTATTGTCCACGCGACCTCCCTGTGGAGAGCGTGCTGAATATCTCTTTAATTTCAAGGCTGCACTACTAGCAATACCCGCAGAAGCAATGGATGCAGGGGTGGTGGTGGTCCATATTAAAACTGTAAGCATTGTCAGCGTCATCAGCTGACTGAGCTCCAACATGACTATTTTCCAGGCTGTCAAGCCAAAAGCCCAGAGTAACATGTGTCCTTTACCCAGACACAGCCCTTTTAAAAGGTGTTGGAATATCAAAAACCACTGAGTCACTGAGCAGGAATTTATGGATTTCACAGTGCTAGTACTTTGGATGCCTGTAACTGGACCTTCAGAGGCAGTTGTCCCATTGGTCAGCTCAGAGCTCTAAAGGAAATGGTAAAAGAAAAGAAGTGCCTGGTAAGGAAATCCCTAACATGTCAACAGAATGACCATAAGCAAAAAGGAATTTACACCATGACTATATCTTTTATCTCTCACTTCATGCCAGTCCGACACTGTAATTGACCGTAACATGCACAAGCGGAAGTGTACGTCTAACTCAAAATTATTTCCTAGGGCCACGGCTGACTTGGGCTACAGTGAAGAAAGATAGCAGTCATCTCGCATTCCCGTGCAATGTCTGGGCATCCGACCAATCCTTATAGGGAGGCAATGTGGCCTAATGGTCAGAGATGATGATCAGGTTCAAGTCCCAGCACTGGTTCAACAACCTGTGATTCTGGGAAGATCACTTAATCTCGCTGTGCCTTAAAAAATATGAGTCTTACCTTCCGTAATGTAGTTGTTATATAAAGCACTCCAATGCGCTTGGTATAAAATATTGATATATATATATATATATTATCTACTGGCGGTCGCCAGTAGATAGTTATAGTTAGGACCATGTTTCCATAGGAAATCCGCAACATTCTATTTGGAATAACTTTGGCGCCGGTCGACGAATCCTCGCGAAATTTTCAAAACTAATGGGGCGCTACGCTCCGCTCCTACCCTGAAAGTCTCGGGGGGATTCGTCAAGCGGGGGCTGAGAAAAAAGGGGGGTCCCTAAACGCGTTTTCCCCATGCATTTTCCCCTAGGACCTTTAGACACAGCTACAGCCCGAACGGCTGAACAGAATTACTTGAAATTTGGCAGAGAGGTAGCCATAAGGTCAAGGAAGTGCCTTTTGTAGGTCTGGTGTAAATCTGTTCAATAGGTCCTGAGAAAATAGCATTTAAATCAATATATATATCTGTAAGCGCGCTCCGTGCGCTTACCGTAAGCTTACCGTACGCGTACGGTGACGTGCGCGAGCTCAATTCTGATTGGTGGTTACATGACTGTAAACATTCGAATCGGTCGAAATCAGGAAGTGTCGGCCGCCATTTTCTGTCTCTCGCACTGAGAAACAAAGGTGGAGAACGTGAAACGGGGGCAACGAAGAGAGTTGCAGACCCACTAGGGTTTGTCAGGGGGTCCAAGAAGGACCCAAAAGTCAGAAAAATAAATTTAATAATTTTTAAAAAAAATCGCGGGGTACGCGTACGGTAAGCTTACCGTACGCGCACGGCAAAAAAAAAAATAAAAAAAAAAATAAAGAAGTAACAATCACATGTATTAAATAAATTAAAGGACCCACAAGGGAGAAAAAAACAAATGTTACTGCGTAAAAAAAGGCGAGGCGTGCACGACAAGGACTGCGCAACGCGGGCGCTCGGTGCCCGAAGGGCACCGAGCGCCCACAGTGCGCGCACGGTGCGCGAAGCGCACCGTGCGCGCAGGGTGTGCGCATAGTGAAAAACCAGAAAAAAAAATAAAAAATAAATACATAACTTAGCATTTAAAAAACCGTACAAATTCACTGAAAAAACCATAGGTTTCGCACACGTTATAGTTAGGAATTATCATTTACAAAACCTTGCAAATTCACTTAAAAAACCATAGGTTTTACACATGTTATAGTTAGCTGTACATTTCACTCGTAAAAAACCAATGAAATTCCACGTTATAGTTAGATCAGGTAACTATAACTTGCGCGACCGCAATCCACAATGTGTAATTTCAGATGTCATCATTGATGTCATGAGTGATGTCACTGACCATGTCATGAGTGATGTACTATGTGACGTCATCAGCAGTTTATTGTGGGCGCGCAAGTTATAGTTACCTGATCTAACTATAACGTGGAATTTCATTGGTTTTTTACGAGTGAAATGTACAGCTAACTATAACATGTGTGAAACCTATGGTTTTTTAAGTGAATATATATATATGCATGATCAAGGTCTTGGGGATGAAACGTGTCGCATGAGCTGGTGTTTTTGTGTACAATAAAAGGATACACCCTGTGCAAAGTTCTGAGTGCGCGTGTTTACTCATTTTTACGGCAAGCAAGATAATATATATACTTTATTCAAGTAAGCCCAACAGGAATATGTAAGAGGGAATTTATTTGTCCAGATTATCAATCTAAAAGCACTGCCAGGTGATTGTTGATTTTAACGAGTGTTACCATGCATTTGCACTTTACTGCTGAGAAGTAGATTGTCGAGCAATTGAATGTAGCCATCCGTGCAATGAGGCATTTGCACTTTATATGTAGGAAGTTCGCTTGAACTATCATGCACTTGCATCTTCCAACTGCCATATCCAGCAAAAACACAGTGATGTGGTTACTGTTTCGAATTGTGCAATAACGCACTTGCACTTTACTTTGCTCAGTGATCACCAATAGATAATAGCAGCTCTAGCACTTTACTTGTATGAATTACATTGAGCCTATCAGAAACCACCAACTCTGGTACTAACTTGTGACGTGGTATTGTTTCTATTTTGCGTAACAATGCATTGGCACTTTATATGGATTGCTGATTGATTATGAACAGACGACAGCAGCAATGTATTGAAAGATTTTGATCAATGACATTACTATTGGCGATCCACAACTGGAGGATTAACTAGCTAAAGTTGTGTTTGGAAGTGTTAGAGTTATTATGCATTTGCACTTGTCATTTCCTATTGTGGAATTTTGGATAAGAAAGAGTGTTCACATGTTCTTACATTGATGACACAAGTTTACTGCACTGGCACTTTAATGGATTGAGTCTAAATGTGATAGATAAAACAACATTTTTTATTGGTCCCATTGAGATAGTTCTCAGAACTCAAACCAATTGGTTTTTTTATTTTTTATTATATATTTTTATAGCAACATAAAAACAAAAAATGATAAAAATGAGTAAAATACAAAAACCCTTTAAAAAAATAGAAGAGAGTTAATCTCCATGGTGAGAATAAAGGTGATAAACTCTCTATCAGTATTTAAACATTGCTGTTATATAGTATGTTGTCTATGTTTGTAGGAACAGGAAATCATGTGACCTGTAGTTCTGTAATAGAAATGTGGAAAGTCATGGCACTCATTGTGTGGGGTGCTGGAGAAATGCTCTCAGTTATATCAAACACAGAGAAGAAGTATAGAAATTGCTACATTGTGCTACTGAGCACACCTTTAATCCACTTGCCTGCACACTCTGCTGCACACCATCCTGCATGACATTGTTGTACCTTGTAATGCTCCTTCATACCATCCCTCTGTCTAGTCAGACGTGGGTCACTCTAGCACTTGACCCTATACCTCTGAAAAGCATCTCCCCAGCACACTATCACCCTACCTACTCATGTGTAACTCTGGTGCACATTGCCCCTACCTGCTCCATGTGTTAGACTTCTATTTAGTCTACTTCTGCTGCACGCCGCCTTTCTATCTGCTACCATCTTTAAACCTCAGGCACCATCCCTCCACCGGTTCTCTTTTTTTTTTTTTTTTACTTAGTTTTATATAGCGTGAACTTGACCCGAATCGGGTATCAGAGCGCTTTACATAGCGCCAGTTGCATTACATGAGCACACATTCATTGTTGTTAGGCACAGGAAGATTAAGTGATTTGCACAGAATCACAGGATGTTCAGCGTCATTGTTGAGACTCAAACCCAGCTGCCCCAGATTCGAGGTCGACCACCTTAGCTATTAGGCCAACTCCTCTCCTGCACATTGTTGCACCTGGAGCTTTCTATCGCACTTTATCTCCGGCCGGTTCCATGTGTAACTTCCCAAACCCCACCTGTCTGCTAGCATCCATGTGTATACCTCCTGAATTGCTCTTTTGGCGTGCTCCCGTGTGACGCTCCATTTCACATCTGCTGTTCCCACATATGTGGTATTTCTATAGCACAAACCTACAAGAAAGGCAGCAGAGCACTGTACAGGGTCAAAGACAAGCATAAAGTCAACAAGTGACAAGAGATGTAGATGGTTTGTTAATGCACTGTGATGTAATGTTCTTTAAAGAGGTGCATCTTCAACTCTTTCCAAAACTTGAGCAGCATAAATCAGCTGCAAACCATCCATCTGTCTGGTCCCATTTATATATGCAACTCCACTGTACACCATATCCCTACTTTTTAGTATGCTCCCATGTGTGCCACCTCTGCACACGTGTTTGGTTGTCTTCATAAAAACTAACCTGCCCGCCATCAGTCCAGCTGTTTGTCTGCTCCCAAATGCACATCTCCTGTACACAATCACTTTGTTGTATGAGAACATGTCTATATCTCACAAATTATCTCTAATTGATAGTTTACTCCCATATGTACCGCTCTGAAATTTATTCCTGCTAGTTTCCCCCATGTGTCCCTTCACTGCCCATCATTTCTCTACTTTCTAGTGTGCTCCCATATGAGCGTCTCCACACACCCACTGTAAATGCTAATGTGCTCCCATGTGTACATACCCCGCACACAATCTCGTTGGTAGTCTGCTCCAAAGTGTACCTCCCTCTGCCTGGAAGTCTGTGTCCATGTGTACCTCTACTACTCATGACCTATCTGGTGCAAACCTGTCCCCATGTGTTTCTCCGCTGCACACAATCTCTGACTTCCAGGCTACCCCATGTGTACCTCCACTATAAACTATCTCTGCCTGCTAGTCACCTCCCATGTGTACACATCCTGTGAACAGAATCTCTATGCCTGGTACTCTGCTTGCATATGTACCTCCCTTGCACACTATCTCCCTCCCAACTAGCCCATTCGCATGTGCACCTAAACTATGGTTTTAGGGTCATAGGACCATCATATCCTCAATACCCATATTTCCCTTTTAATATCCCCAATAACTCTGCCAATAAAAGGATACCTTGGAGCAATTGGAGGATTTTTAATCTTTATGCCCCCTGGCCTACTTCTCTTAAGTGCTCCCTGAAATATGGTTGAGCCCACCCTGATCTTTAGGAGTCAGGGTGAACCCGATGATGAAGCATGCCACTGCTAGACTGTGTGAGGGTTATATAAAAAATGGATTATTTCCTTTCCCACCCTTAAACGGACGGTGTACCACCTGAAGAGAGTAGTGCCCCGTGTATCACACATACACAGGGTGGGATACTTCTGGTTTGCTAGTATTGAATAGGGAGGACGTATCCCTCCAGCATCCCTTCCATACAGTGGAAGATCTTCTCTACCCTTCTGAATTGGGAGAGGTTTCATCCACCCTTTTTCCTGGCCTTCAATATATCATCACCGACACTGCTCCCCAACATTTTGGCTGTTACTCTGTGCCTATGAGTGCCTCCCTTGCATGCAATCTACCAGCCTGATTGGCTGTAGCCATTAATAAGTACCATTCTCACCATCTTTCTACCTGTTTATCTGCCTGTGCATGCACAAAGTCTGTGTGGCTGTTAGTCTTCTTACCTATGTCATTCCCTCCAGGCAACCTATCTGACTGCAAGACTACTCCGATCTATGCCGCTCCTGCACACAAATGGTCTAACTGCTAGTCTCCATTGTTGTGTACCTCTCCTGCACACATCATATCAACCTGCTAGTCTCCATACTTGTGTACCTCTCCTGCACACTTCCTGTCTGCCTGCTAGTCTCAATCCTTGTGTACCTCTCCTGAACACATCATATCAACCTGCTAGTCTCCATACTTGTGTACCTCTCCTGCATACATCCTATCAACCTGCTAGTCTCCATACTTGTGTACCTCTCCTGCACACATCCTATCAACCTGCTAGTCTCCATACTTGTGTACCTCTCGTGCACACATCCTATCTGCCTGCTAGTCTCCTTCCACGTGTACTTGTCCTGCACACATCCTATCTGCCTGCTAGTCTCCTCCCATGTGGTCCTCCCCTGCATATGATATCTCTCCCTGCGCACCGGATGCCTGCCGCAGGGTGCAGGGTCCCAGCATCGCTCTGCCTCTCCTGTGCGCTGCGCCTTTCACAGCACCTCTGTTCTCCCTGCCTGCTGGCTTGTAATTGCTCTCTGCAGCAGCAGCCTGCACAGGCTATGATTAATGGCGCCGTTCCAGAGGCAATTGATCCAGCCGCTCCCGGCTTGGAGGACTGGGGGGGGGGCAGGGTCTCAAAGATACTTAATTAATATCCCGGCGCATGTGGAGTGGCAGCAAATATATCTCTGCCGCCGCGCGCGCTCGCAAAAGTTCAGGCCCAATTTAGCAACCTCTTCCTTATGTGTATTTAGTCTGTGCACCGGCACATGATACCTGCTCATTACAGTGACCCCCCATCCTCCTCCCACCTCTACTGTACTGAGCATCCGCCCCTGTCCACTGCACCACCCACCCAAAACCAGTGAGGCTTCGAGACCCACCCAATACGGCACCATTGTTGGCCCACCGCCCACAGCTCTATTTATACTATAACACCCACCCAAACCCAGCACCTTTTACACTATATCATCCACCCAACTATAACACCACTGAGGCTCTGAGACCCACCCAAGTACAGCAACATTGTTAGTCCACCACCCACAGCACTGTTTATAATATACCACCCACCCAAACCCAGTATCATTTACACTGCACCACCCACCCAACTATAACACCACTGAGGCTCTAAGACCCACCCCAGTTCGGCACCATTGTTGGCCCATCACCCACAGCTCTGTTTATAATATACTACCCACCCAAACCCAGCATCGTTTACTCTACACCACCCACCCAACTATAACACCACTGAGGCTCCGAGACCCACCCAAGTACGGCACCATTGTTAGTCCAGCACCCACAGCTCTGTTTATACTATGCCACCCACCCACCCAAACCCACTACGGTTTACACTGCACTACCCACCCAACTATAACACCAGTGACGTTATGAGACCCACTAAAGTACAGAAGCATTGTTAGTACACCACCCACAGCACTGTTTCTACTGTACCACCCACCCAAACCGAGCACCTTTTACACTATATAATCCACCCAACTATAAGACCCACACAAGGATGGCACCATTGTTAGTCCAGCACCCACAGCTGTGTTTATACTATACCACCCACTCAAACCTAGTACCGTTTACACTATACCACCCACCCAACTATAACACCACTGACATTCCGAGACCGACCACTGACGTTCCGAGACGAGTCTCCAAAGTTCCAAACTACAGAAGCAGTTAGTCCACCCCCAACACTGTTTATACTGTACCACCCACCCAAACCAGCACCTTTTACACTACACCACCCACCCAACTATAACACAACTGATAGCCTGAAACCCACCAAAGTACAACTTCATTGTTAGTCCACCAGTCACTCATGTATGGCACTATTTATACTTCATCACCCACCCAAGTACAGCACCATTTATACTACACCACCCAACTGTAACGCCAAAGACACTCCGATACCCACCAAACTATACCACCCACCCAATTACAGCAGTGTTAACACTACACCACCCAACAGACTACAGCGATCCCAACAATGTTCCAACCACCAACTACAGAAGTGCTAGCACCACACCACTAACTCAACTATAGAAACACTGACACTCCAAGACTAACCAAACTACAGCCCCAATATTCCTCCACCACTCACCCATGTACAGTGCAATTTATATTATACTACAAATTCACGTACAGCACCATTTACACTATAAAACCCTACTGTAGCACTGTTATCTACAACACTCACCAGACTGCAGCACCCTTAGACAGCACCACTCCCCCGCCTACAGCATTGCTATTACTATACCATGCATCATTGATACTACACCAGCCAACCAATTGCAGCACTGCTAACACTACACTACCCAGCACTTTTCCACTCACCGACTGTAGAACCGCTAGCACTACAATACACACTCGACTAAAACACACATGATTTTTCACACTCCGTTGAACTACAGCACAACTGATACTCGACCATCAATCAAGCTATAGCAATACTAACAGAACACCACCCACCAGAGTGGAACTGCTTACACTATAAAACCATCCAACTACAGCACTGATAATACTGCACAAATCACAAGACTACAGCATTACCAATACCACTCCACCCACTGACTATTAAAATATTAACACATACACCACCCACCTGACTAGAAAATACCCCCATTACACCACCTACTCCACTCCAGCACTGTTAACACTGCACCACCCACCCAGCCTAAAAACCTTACTGTTACAGCACATGTCCCAATACATCACAGATCCAAAATGTTGTGGGACTAGTAAATTATATTTAGGACACAATATTTCTGTCAGACAATATTTCTGTGTAAGATATTCTGAAATAAAACCTCCAAAACAGCACAATTAATATAAGACCTCTCATTCAAGTCCATGACGTCTAGAAAAACACCACAGTACTACAGCACCACCTATACTATACTCCTAATACTGCACCACCCTCCTGATTCTAGCACTCTTCAGAGACGCCACTCACCGGCCACTGCTTGCACTACACAATCCCTGTGATTGAAGCACTACTAATTCTACATTGTTCACAACACTACGGTACTGCTCACATTGTAATACTCCTATGATACCCTTATGATACAGCACTCTAAACACTACATCATCTATGCAATTGTAGAAATGTTAGCAAAACATTACAATGTAACTATTTTACTAACACTACGCCACCCATTTGAATATAGCGCTCCTTACACTACATAACCCACCTAACTACAACACTCCTAAAAGAACTTCATCCACTTGACTACAGCACCCCTGCCCAGCCCTTGAGGAGTACTTGATTTGATGTTGTGGTTAGTAAAACAATTGCAAAAGTAACACTTTTGTAAAATCGTGTTTTTTTTAACTACAATTAAAATGAAACACCTGGGGCTACACTTGCTATGGTTAACTCCTCACCTCTCAGTTGTTAATTGCTGTTTTCTAATTTTAAACTGTTACTAATGAGGTGAAATGTCTGCCTGGCCTAATAAATAGGCATTAAAATAACAAAACAGTGAAACATTACTTCTACAAAATGTGCCACATTATGGCAATTTTCCTTTTGTGCTGTATAAATTGGTCCCCGTTACTGCTTAAATCCAGTAGCCCTGCACTACACCACCCACGACACTCCTAATACCATTTATTTATTTATTTATTGAATTTGTAAGGCGCAGCAGCTACCCAAGAAGGGTTTCCCGGTGCCAAGGCAGACTGGATGAATGTGTAGCAGCGTACTAAAATTACTGGTTAAACAACCAAGTCTTCATGGACCTGCAGAAATGGGCGTAGACCGTTTCTTTCAGGATAGCTGGGGGGAGTGAGTTCCAGAGTAATGGGCCAAGGTAGGCAAATGATCTGCCTACCATCATGGATAGTTTAAATCTGGGAACAGTAAAAGTTCTCATGGGTTGTTGAACGGAGGCAACGGGTAGGCACATAGGGGCTAACCAGAGTTTGCAGGTACTGTGGTGCCGTGCCTATCTTGATTTTGAACATTTAGCTCAGGGCTTTGAACTTGATTCGGTTCTCCACCCTGAGCCAATGCAAGTCCCGTAGGCGGCTAGAAATGGAGGTGGCTCTGGGAACCCTGCAGAGTAGTCTAGCCGCAGAGTTTTGTACCATCTGCAACCTGCGAGTCACAGCCTTGTTGGATCCAAGATATAGAACATTTCCGTAGTCCAGTCTTGAGGTGATGAGAGCTTGGACCACTGTTCTCTGGGTAGACTCCTACAACATCCAGATGATCTTTCTGAGCCACTTCAAGATGGTGAAACAGGTAGCAGTAACCTTGACTGCCTGGTGGTGCATAGTGAGAGAGTCGTCAATGGTTACGCCTAAATTACGGACATGGCTGGAAGGCCGAGGAAGTGCTCCCATCTCGCTGGGCCAATGTAGTGGGCCCCAGAGATCTTTGTTTTTACCAAGGGTCAGGACCTCGGTTTTTTCACCGTTCAGTTTTAGGTGGTTTGTGTGCATCCATGAAGCGATTTTCCCTAATCCTAGCTGAAGGGGGATGATACGCCAGTACTTGCTTTGGAGAGAGAAAAGATAATCTGGGAGTCGTCTGCATAGGAGGACAGAGTCAGCCCAGCATCTTCCACAATATCAGCTAAATGTCTGACATATAAGTTAAAGAGCAAGGGGCTAAGGATGGAGCCCTGACCTATACCACATGACCAACTACAACACTGCTAACATTACACCAGCTGTGTGCCTATACTACGTATAACACTATACCAATCTGCCTTTAGTACTTTTAATGCTAAACTACATGGGAAACAACCTTTACAACGCGGACATTACACCATACCTTTGTTAGCACGCGATGCATTTACATCGCAAGTCTTTACAGCGACTTCCACTGTAAAGTGCTATATTCAAACTACATGCCTCACTAGAGCACTCTTAACACTATATCACTATATTGGCTAAAGCACTAAACCTTGCACCTGACATTGCTATACCCCCATCGTCTCGTCTATAGTTCTGCAAACACTGCATCATACACCCAACCATAATAATGTTAACACTATACCATCCACAAGGCTCCCATTTATAACTCAACACCAGATTATTAATTATAGAACTCAATCTGACTAAAGTACTCCTAACATTGCACATCCCTCTAACCATAACCATCCTAACACTACTGAAAAACAAACAAGTTATGGGTGAAGTGCTTTAATTATTGTCAACCACTGATACTTCTCTAGGCCACATTCAGTTCCATTCTGTCCTTGCTCACTGTGACATTCCAGACAGGAAACAACCACATGTAAGTCCGTCTTTGCCCCGTCTCAATAGCAACAGTCCAGAAGGAACTGCCAGGCCACGTCCTTGGGAGTGGGAGCACATGCAACCACAGATAAGTGTCCGCCATGTTTGGCCTAATCAGTGAGGTGCATTTGTGGTCCAGTGCCACAATGAGCTACAGAACCTAGGTCTGGGCATACCAATCACCCCTTGGCATCACAATGAGAGCAACATAAAAGAGAGGGCGGCTATTGCCCTAGTAACACTACACTACTTAACTGACTCTACGGTTTCCTCTGCTTCATCATCCACCTGGCAACTGTGCTCTTTACATTACACTACCAAACAACACCACTCACTAGACTGCAACACCGCAAACAGCACCCCATTTACCTGACTACAGCATCGTACCATTACATGGCCCACCTAAGTATTCCACTCTTAACGTAAAACAGCCAGACTCTGGCACCTGATACTATGACTAGCACACCACCAACTCATCAACAGCAATCCAACCCACACTATCAACATGCAAAAGCACTTGTAACCTTACACCACCCACTTATCACCAATGATAAAATAAAGCCCACAAGACTACAAAACGAATTTGGAAATGGAAATACAAGTACTACACCATCTACACAATGACATCATAAATAATATTACACCAGACTTATGACTATCACTCTTAACAATGCTAACTACACAACTGCTGACAATAGCACCACTGATACTACACCAACATACACCCTACTGTACCACTCCTAACATGACACTAAATATCCAGTGATGCATTACTCGTACGTACAACACCATAGATATGAATATAGAACTCCTGTCAGTCGGCAATCGACCCTAGCACAAAACGACTGATACTACACCATCTGTCTAATGACAGGATCCCTAACAGTACACCAGCCACCTGCCTATAGGAGTATGACCACACCGCCGTATATTTCAATATAGCACTTCTACAAGTGCACACGCCCAACTAAGTCAAGCACTCCTAACCTCCACCACCCAACTTTTTACAGCATCCATAAAACTATGTCACTGTTCTGAATATAACACGGCTAGCACTAGACCATGCACCCAACTGTAATGCACCAATATTACACTACCCACCCAACTGTAATACCACAAATATTGCACCATGCAACTACACATGGCGAAATTAACACTTAACCCCCCCCCCCAGAAGACAACAGCAAAGCTACAGCACTGCCATTCAGTTATTTCACTCATAGCACTACACCACCCACTTGACAAAAGAACTCCACCTAGATCACACACCTGACGCATGACTGATACTACATCCTTCATCTGTTTATTCTCCGTAAACACAACGTGAACCACCTGCTCACAGTAGCGATTATAGCACTGCTAACACTACACAACACAATGAATGTAATGATCCTGTCAATGCTCTTCCTACCTGTCTACAGCACCAATGATACTAAACTAAAGACGCAGTGATAGCCCCACTAACCCCAAGTACAGCAGCGGGAACTGACATAACAAAATAGCAAGATTACAAATAGATCACCCATCCATCTCATAACACTCTTACTATCAAATATACCACCCAATTAAATTGCATCCATTATCTTGCACCACTCATCCAATATAGCCCAAATAACACTACACAACCCAATTTAATTTTAGCACTGCATACCAGATAATTCTAAGCACTACACACATTGCATTGGTTCAGTTGCTCCCTCATTCTGGGAGGAGTCTTTTGTCTATTTTGTTGTCTCCATTTTTTAAGTCTATGGAAGGCGAATGATGAGACCATATATCACATCACAGGAATGCGGCCATTTTGTTTGAAGGTTTCTTATAATTTAGTCCGGTCTTTCACATCAGCACCATATTGGAGGTATGCATGAGTGGGGCTTTTATTGAGACTGTCACAGTCACTAATTGATGGTACAAGCCTCAATTTAATTTGTTTGTTCTTCGTCTTAATTCTACATGCCTCTAGGTGGACTTATTTTTGATCTTGTCTCTTGTAATCTTCGAAACATCCTCATGTTAGTTTGTAAATGAAATCTAGTAACTGTCCTCATGTAAACTGCTTGCAAGCAATGGTAACTGTCCTCATGTAAAGCAGCCAGATACCTCTTGGTCTAGTTTGCGGTTTACAAATCTGTATAAATAAATAGACAAATAAATACTGTACCATTGATGCTAATTAAATAGTATGATGACACCACTTCCAACATGACATTCCTCATTTGAATATAGCAGGATTTACATCACAGCACTCATTAAAGTAGAGCACATTACGCATACAGCAATCATCCAGTGATAGCACTCTTACCCATCCTACTGCATCACCACTAATACTAATACTGCACAATACATAAAACTATAGCACCCCTAACACTACACCTCCTGTCATTGATCCACAATCGTCTGTAGGGCCATCACGATGTTCAGATCTCTGTTGTTCTCTAGCTAGATTCCTACTGAACAACTAATACAGCTATGCCTACATATCTCCCACTGATTCAGATAAGCGCATCTAACTTTTCATCACCAATATGGTTGTATGAGTTTACAACGCATTCCGTTGTAACGCATGCCTTTACCACTCAGTGTTACAACGTGAATGCCATCACCACGCATATCCTTTACCATGAAAATGCCATTTACACGCATACTTTTACAACAATTTTTGTTGTTAAAATATGCAGGTTAATGGCATTTTCATGTTAATGGATATCACCCTAAAAATGTACCTTTTAAATTTACCCCTGCGTGATACCACCCCCTCATTCCCCCTTACCTCTCCTCTCCTTCATCTTCTGAGGTGACGTTGCACGTCGTTAAGAGGAAGCGGAAGTGTCCTTCCGTTTCCTCTAATGGCGCTGATTGCCTTCACATCGTTTTCTTTAAACAAAGGAAACGGGTGCGTTTTTTTAAATTTTATTTTGGGGGGTGCCCCCTTTTTTAATCCAACGTTTTTTTGGGGGGGGGAGACCCCCCCCAAACCCTCCCCTTTTTTTCCTTTTAACTTTAGCACACATGCTTTTACTACGCATCTCATAGTAAAGGTATGCATGGTAAAGGCTATGGTATACACCTATCCAACTATAACACTGGTACTGCAACACCACCCATGCAGCTCACAGTACATACACCACACCATGCTTCACACTATATATGTAGGTGATGTTTCTAAAATGCAAACCCAGCCAAAACGGCAGCAGGGCACTGTACAGATTAAAGATAAGCTTATAGTCATCGAGTGATAGGAGAGAAAGCTTATTTGCGAACTATTAATGTATTGTGATGTAGTGTTCTTTAAAGGGGTGCAACTCCACCTCCTTCTTAAACTGGAGCAGCACTGGGCAGACCTAATGGATATGGGATGTTGTTCCAGATCTAGGGAGCCTACATGGTAAAGGCCTTCTTTCCTGTTATTTTCTCTTTTATACTTCTTAGTGTGCATTCGTATTTGTCCTGGTTGTGGGTGTGGTGAGAACCACAAGAGATGGTGAGCTTTTCTTGAAGATAAATGGATTTTGATGATAATTTTGAAGATGGTGAGGCTGGCAAGGGGACGCAATGGAGTTTTTTCATGATGAGAGTGATGTTATCATATATCTTCAACCAATGGATGAGACATACTGCAGCCGGTAGTGTACCCTTAAGAAGGGCCATTATAGAGTGTGGGAAGACATGGAGCATGGTGTTACAGCCATACAGATGTAAGTATACAAGAGCCTGAACATCAGCTTTAAAGTCGACATCTGAAATAAATGGTTCCACTTTCTATAGAAGAGAGAACTAGTACAAGGCCATCTTGCTTTTTTGCAAAATGTTCTGTGAGGTTGGTGTTCAGGATGAATCCAAGTGACTTGGCATTCAGTGAAAGTTGAGGTTCAAAGCCGTCAAGGTTTATGTCTTTGTTCCAGGTTTGTACTGCTTTTTGTTTGTTGTTCTTGGCTAATCACAGGACAGGGGTCTTGGATGGATTGATCTTCAGGTAGACGGAGGACCTGTGAGTGCAGGGTGAGTGTGAAAGTGAAGAGCGAGAATGAGGAATGAGGTGTCTGAATTCAGGGTGCATTTCCAGATACTTTAAGTAACTCAGCATGTTACTGACGGCTGGCGTAGGGTTTCAGATATAAGTTAAACTATTGCTATTATGGCATTATCCAGGGTTCGAGGGTGGAGGAAATAAATATTGTGCTCATCCTGCAACAAACTTCCAGTCTTTTGATTAGGGTTGCCAGATTATTATATTGAGGTCACCTAAAGGCTATTTTCAGCACTTACATGTGCATACTTGGAACAGCAAATATAAATAGAAAGCATTTGTGTTCTAGGGCTGCCTGAATGATCCATGACTGATAATTAAAGGGAGCAAAGATTGAAAAGTCACATTACAAATGAATACATACTATTTTATTTATAACCCTATTTGGTGTCAAGACAAGGCCTCTGTAGGCTCTTTAAACAACAAATGGCTGGAATATTTCTTTTGGTAACTCTACTTTATATTCCTTTTCATAGAATGCATTCTCACACTTAGGCAGTAAAAAGTAAAATCCAAATGTAAGGAATAGGCAGAGTGAGGGCCCAGAGGGGTACTGGAACCAAAAAGCATCCATAACCAGTTTACAAATGTATGTTAATATGCAAATGGTCTTTCAAGACCTGTGAAAAACTCGGGCGTGCCGGACATAAGACTCCAGGCACTGCCCAGCTGAGCCCACAGCAGCTCGAGCTGCAGCAGCCGGGGCTGAGACACACGATGGGGTGGAGGATGAGCTTAAGCCCTTTCAACCCAATGGGCATTGTGCGCCTGCCTCTTGCCCAACCCCACTCATTATACACAAACATACAGAGGCGGGTTTCACTTTAGGGTTCCAGGGCTATGCTTCGATTGTATTTGGACGTTTTTATTATACCAAGAGTGAATATTAATGTATCTTTCACCCTTGATCTAATAATGAAGATGGTGTCCAGCAACAACCTGAGAGGCAGCTAGTGACACAGTCTGATGACTGGTGCATGAGCACGAAGGCACCTGCACCAGCCAGCATAGATGATCCAGGGTAGGGAAACCCCCTATCCCTAGCACGCCTCAGTGCTTCCACATCCGTGATACGGTTAAACGTCATGGATGCTGAGAGAGAGAGAGAGAGAGAGAGAGTGTGTGTGTGTATTTGAGAGGGAGTGAATGAAGGAGTGAATCAAAATGAGTGAGAATGAGTGCTAGGAAGAGTAAGTACAAGTGAGGATGAATGAGTGAAGGAGAATGATGGTTAGGGTAACTGAGTGTTACTGTGTGTGAGACTGAGTAAGTCACAGTCTGAGTAAGTCTAAGTGAGACAGAAAATAAGTGAGAGTGATTAGGTCAGTTAGTGAAAATGAGTGAGGCTGAGTGAGAATAATTGAGTCTGAGAGAGGCAGAGTGAGATTTAGACAGAATGTGTGTGAACGAAAGTTATCAACTGAGTATGAGTGAGAGAGAGTGATATTAAGTGAATCAGAATGAATAAGTCAGGGGAGACCACGTGAGAATGAGTGAGACTGAGTCAGAGTGAGGCTTGGTAAATCTGAGTAAGAGTAAATGAGTGCATGTGAGTGACAGTGAGATTGAGAAAGTCAGAATGAGTGCGTGTGAGAGTGAGTGAATCAGAAGGAGAGGGTCTCTGTGACAGTAAGTGAGAATGAGTAAGACTTAGTGGGTCAGAGTGAGACTGAGTGAGTCAGAGTAAGTAAAAGAGAGTGCAAGTGTGAATGAGACAGAGTGAAAATGAGTGAGAGAATAAGACCGAGAGCAAGCGAGGGTGAGCGAACCCCCCTTCAAACCTTTCGAGTAGCAGTCAGACTCACTCACTGGAATTCAAGTGAAGTATTATGCAACTCCACTTTGAATGGTTATTGGCCACCACTGCACACACTTCCACTGTCACTCAAATACCGGCCTTACATTTAAGATGCAGAGACAGTAATGTTATGGTTTCTTAATCTAGAAGATCATGCCTGTAGCATGACCGCGACTCTAACCAAGCCATGGATTGGAATTGTGGACCTCGCTCTTTGTGTCTAGCAAGTGCACTCTACCTGCTGGCCCTAATCCTCTCCCAACTCAACCCTGTATCATCAAGAGGTGATGCTCAAATCTATTTGGCCACCTTCCCCCTCCCTTACACTGTTTAGATCACACATCCAGCCCGAGGCACTTCCTCACTTTAATTAGCTACAGGATAAAACCCATGCTAGTGTAACTCCTGCCTGTAATTTTGGCTTTTTAGGAAGGTGGAGGACAAGGGAGAGGTGGATTTCCCAACATATCTCAACCCCATCACATACACATAATTTCCCAAACAAGCATATGGGTGACCCAGGCACAATGCTATATGCTTCTGTCCACTCCAGTAATAAGGAGGGAAGTGATTTTAATGGGTCACACAGCTGGCCTTCGTCCCCGACATATACATAGCCAGAACTAAAGAGACAATTGAAACCATTGAGAAATATAATGCCATACAGTCTCAGATCAACCAATCCAGTGTCCTAAATCTAGCATGAATTCCACGTCTGTCAACCTCTTCACCACCTTCTGCCGCCCTCAGCGCTATTCACTGTTGCGGGCACGTGCAGCTTATGAGGTAAACTTTGCTGTGACCCAGTTCCAGCTTCCCGCCTGCTACAGTGCGGAGGGAAGTTCTATTATTATATAAATTACAGTGAAAGGTGAAACATTACTCCCTGCACCGCAGGATCCCTCTCAAGTGCTTTTCTTTATTTGTTTCTTTCAGAGAACAGGCCGAGAAGAAAGACGGAGCACCCTCCCCTGTGTATCTTGGCACGGTGGGGGTGGCACTTTCAACCTCTCAAGCTTACATTATGTAACTCAAAAGAAAAATAAAACAGAGCTTGCTCTGCTCCTACCTTCCTGGCACCGGGAAAAATGAACACAATCAAGGCTGACTCACCATCGCCCATGCCTGGGCAGGAAGTACTGGATCTGTCAACTCTGGACTGGTCACTGCCTACTCTTCATGAGCAAATATAAGAGCTTATCTGTCCCCAACCTCAACTCATGCAATAGACAACATCTCACCTGATCCAACCCAAGCTCTGGATACAGGAGCATGGACATGGGCAAGCCAATCAAGTAGTGGGACGGGGTGAAGCACATGGGTGAGAGAGCAATATGAAGCACAGAGAGGCGAGGAAAAAAACAGAAGGGAGACGGCTGTAAAATGCATGTGCTCTAGTGGAGTACTTAAGACAGAAGAAATAAATAGTTCTCTAAATATAATCAGTGAAAGGACACAAGTAAATTGAGGGTCTTCCGGCGGGGACAAACAAATAGACAAGGTAAGCCATCGAATAAGAAGCAGGCAAATGAGAGTGGCAATAAAGGCACCCAATCATAAGCAATGGGAGGGCTGCAAACCTCTCTATGTTCTTGTTAAGCCCATTGCCCCGTGTTGCTTTCTTGCTTGTCTGCCTCTACCTCTGCATTGTGTTCTTTCCTCTGTGCTTCTCACCCCCATCTTGCTTCCTTGGACCCCTTTATTGCTTACACTCCCCTGTTTTTTTTGCCCCCACCCACATAACCCACATAACATTGACACACACGTTTTATTGGCCATCTTGCTTGTATCCATTTCAGCGTTCCAACATTTTGTGATTGAGAAAACCTCAGGTTAGTCAAGATAGTGTAAGTTCCATGATTGTATGGAGTCTAGTTACCAGAGTCAAAGCCTCTTCCCAACATCTGGGGAGTTGTGAACTATTTACTGGCTGAAGAGGGGTGAAACCCCGAAACCGGTCCTAGGATGCTTGTTTCCAGTCCAGGGAGGACCTGGTTTGGCAGTTCGGGCTGGACTGTTCCCATGAGGCACAGGGTCAAGACTGATTCGCATATGGCCAGGTCTAAACTGGGGTGGCATGGTGAGCAAAAGAATGATGGATTTAACCCAGATCTCTTGACTGGGGGTGAATATTTTGATTTGTTCTGCATTCCGTCCATCAATTGTGTGTCTTTTGCTTTGTCGCCCTAAGTGCGCAAGGTATGCCCAGACGTGGGTCCTGGCCTCACTGTGCCACTGGAATCAAGCTATCCTGGCTGAAGAGGGGTGAAACCCCGAACGCCGGTCCTAGGATGCTTGTTTCCGGTCCAGGGAGGATCTGGCTTGGCATTTCGGGCTGGACTGTTCCCATGAGGCACAGGGTTAAGACTGATTTGCATATGGCCAGGTATAAACTGGGGTGGCAAGGTGAGCAAAAGAATGATGGATTTTACCCAGATCTCTTGACTGGGGGTGAGTGTTTTGATTTGTTCTGCATTTCGTCCATCAATTGTGTGTCTTTCACAATCAAATCCAATGCGGCTCCTATTCCTCTCCATGAATCGCAACAATGCACTGCAGAACAGCCCGCCCCATGCCCATGTGGCGCGTTAGGTGCATGTTGGTGACTGATCAGCCTCACATCCACTGAGGCAGCCCCAGGCACAGGATGAGCGAGTGTCAGAGAATGAAACTCGCAGAACAAACCTGAGGCTTTGGGATGGGATCTTTAATCACCAATATCGTCTTGTGTTTCCATTTGCGAACTCATATTTTTATATTGGTAGATTTTTATTCAAAAACATCTTCCTAGTCCCTACTTCTTCCTCTAACAAATACATCCGCCCAGCGTAAACACACCACATTTGGCCCCCACCATCGGTTCTTCCCCAGAGCCACACGAAGATCAATAACAGAGGATTACATACATGAATAAATATTAACAAGAACATTATGCACAATAGGATAAACCTATTATGCAGATTTAGAAGAGCAAGAGGGGCCTGGTTTGTAATGTGCCAGACAACAATGTGCACAGCTATTAAAAACACGTTTCTTCCAAGATTGCGTCTAATACGTCACTATTTCGTGGTATAAATGTGATCAATTAATTCAAAAAGTGCAATAAATATAACCTCCATCATGGTGGGTGCCCTCCGTGCATATCCAGCGCTAACATTCGCACTTGGGGGAGGATGATTTGTTATGAGTTGGTATATTTTCTGTATTTATCACGCATAAATAATGCACAACACAGATTTATCCTTTTGTGTTTCCGCATGAACATGATCCCGCTACTCCTGGGATACTCCCAAAATAAATATAAATTAGCAGACCTCTTACTCTGTCCCTGTAACAACTACGCAGTAAAGTCGGATCTACACATTGTATTATTTTGCAAGACCTATACAGAGGAAAGGAAAACATTCATACTTCCAATCCTAAGGTACCACTATTTTAGGCAGTGCCGGGTGGCCATGTACTTTTTAAAAACTCTACCGGATCCATTTGTATGCTGTTCTGTTGCCTCATTTTTGTGGGCTTGTCTTAGGAAGAGGAACAAGGTGGGATGACATTTTAGTAGCAACAACGAATTAATAAATTTTAAATTCTGAACTGCTTTTTTCGTAAACGTTTTTATATGAATTTACCCGGATCACTGCAACTGTTTAATTCTTATTTTAAATGTGTATATATGTGTATATATTGTGTTGGAATTTTTAAATAACTTGTGCTTTTATGATCCGTTTTAAAAAGATCGAATAAAGCTGTGTGGCTGACTGACTGAGTTGGTATATTTGAATAACAAAGAATACTACAGTTACAGAAACTGACCATCCGATGATCAGTCTGACCATTCTGCTCATCAGCATTGACACACAATGTACCATGCATGTCGTAAAAAAAACAAAAAACAGAAGTCATGCAAGTGACATTGTGGAAATTTAGCGTGCAAACTGAACATCATCTGCGCCATCTTGCCTCTCCCCAGCGCCACGCACAACGAATGCACGGCCGCCATTTTAGGCACCCCACTCTCTCCCCGCTCACTCTCGACCGCCAGCGCTTTCCCCTGGCGCTGCAAGCATCCCCCGCGCGCCGGCCACCCCCGCTCTCTCATACAGGCCATAAACCCTCTCCTTCTGCGCGACCCTGCTACGGAACCACTCCCAACCGACAACCCATACATGGTCATGCCTCTCCTTTGATAACCCCCTTCCTCTGCGCCCCATTGTCTGAACTGGTCCCAGGCCATCACCTAGCCCTGCGGATGCAGTTTACTGCCCCTACTGTAAGGGAAACACCCCACATCAAAGGGATTACAGTAGATCAAAGCCCCTACCCCCTGAGACCCGGCCAGTTGCACACACCCCCGGGAATTAGCGGAATTCCCTGCTGCGCGATAGCCATCTCCCACTGCGGGTAGGGTGGGAACTTCTACTGTATCTATGTGTGGGATCGGATTTGAGCCGGGGCTTCAGGGGATGTTCTTTCAGGCATCAAGGGAATCTCAAGAATGTACTATGTGTAATAAAGCAATAAACCAGTGTATAAGAGACCAGGTCTCAGAGATGCAGTTAGAGCACCTCGTGACGATACCTTGCTGTCTGATCTGATGTGTTCTGCTCCGACGGAATAAAACCTTGTTTCCTGCCTTCCAGTCTCCGGCGCCTGCCTCTTTCATTGGTAAATTATCGAGTGGTATGAGAGGCGATTACCGCCGGGCAATACTTGAAAGGTTATCGACTGAAACTGCCGCTACCATTTAACAATTGGCGTCCCAAACGTGGGGCCCATCAGCGACACGTGGATCCAGTGGGAGAGGTCCCGACGACAGAGTGAACGACTGCAACGATCGGGAGAGCTCCTGCCCAATAGACCCTCGTCTGGCAGCCGATCATCCGAACTTCACTGGTTCCGAGCAGACCTCTCTCGAGTGATCTACGGTCCTGACTGGGAACCATCAGGAGTGCCGCGGCAAATACGGAGAATAGAGGACGATCGGGCGCTGGAGGCGGAAGACGAGAAACTGTCCACGCGGTCCGGGTAAGGTCGTGAAATACGACAAAAGTGCGAAATAATTGATTGATTGTTTGAATACTAGTATTGCTCATTGATTGTTCTTTTTGAGATATTCGCTGTCTACAAACGGGGAGGAGTAGAAATACTCTCTCTCTCTCCCTTTGCAGATAGTGAAGGGTAGGTAACGCAGACTTTTGTCCCCGTTGAAACCCGTCGTGCCTATCTTTATCTCCCCATTGATTGATTGTCCGAACATTGATTGTTTTGAAGAATAGTACTTTTTGAGATATTCTCTGTTTGCAAATAACGTAGAATAGGAATATTCTGTCTAGTCTTTGCAAATAGTGAAGGGTAGGTAACGCAGACTTTTGTCCCCGTTGAAACCCGTCGTGCCTATCTTTATCTCCCCATTGATTGATTGATTGATTGTCCGAACACTAGTTGTTCGATATTGGTTCTTTGGAGGTATTCTCTGCTTACAAATAACGAGGAATAGAGATATTCTGTCTAGTCTTTGCAAGCAGTGAAAAGATAGGTAGTGCTGACTTTTGTCCCCGTTGAAACCCGTCATGCCTATCTTCTCCCCACTGATTGGTAGTTGGTTCTGCCCGGACCGCTTATTAGAGGTGAACCACCCGGCTCCACTGGAAGGCACCCCTAATAAGGACATGTTCACTAAATATGGACTAGTCGCCGTAGCTTATAGCAAGCTGTGGCATAAATATACCAAGAAGGACCCCGAAAGTCAGTGGCCACTGATGGGATCCTTCGACGACCGCAAGATAGAAGCGCTAGAAGTAGCTCTGCGTAGCAATAAGACGACGCCTACTATGCTTGACAGTATTGGCATGTGGCGCAAAGAAGCGACACAACGGAAAAAGAGGGAAGAAGTAAAAGCAGAAAAGGAATTACGAAAGGCAGCTCACCTTGCCGCTAAAAAGTTAGAAGAAGACATAAAGGAGAGAAGGGAAACTAAACTAAGACAGGAGCCCGAAACCTCAGGCCAGTACGCTGTCAGGACCCCTTCTTTGCTCTACCCTGTATTGTCCTCCAAGCAGCAAACGAATGACGAATTACTGTTAGGTCCCCCGACCATTTACATGCCCCCTCCGTATGCACCCTCCCAATTGGTAGTGCAACACCCACAACCCCCGAACACGAACGAAAGCAGTACAGGGGCCTCGGCCCTCACGGCCTCCGCGCCGGCTGAGCCTCTTGTACTGAACCTAACGTCGACTACAACGCTAGACGACCATGAGATAGGAAAGAAAGAGTCCACCAGAATGAATCGGTTAACTAAAGATGAACGAGCAGGAATTGACAAGATAGTAGGGACGCTGGTGGAGCGAAAAGAAAGTGAGGAGTATATAACGGACGTGTATAAATCGTATGCCGACAGCCGCAGACGACACTTCGTCGTACGGCTCTGTTATCACACCCTGAATACATATGAGGATAGGTACCACGATAAAGGTCCCGAAGGCCTAGCGGCCCTATATAGGAAGGTAGACATTGGGGAAGAAAGAGAGGGCGATGTAACGAACCTCTTCACTCGTACACTCGAGGTCTACCGACACCTTAAATAACATGGACAGACCACCAAAACAGAAACCCCCATAGCAACTAAGCCCCAGGGAGGAAGGGCCGATGCCATGATGCCCATTAAAGAAGCTGCCCCCTATTGGGTCCCCCCACGGGGTCAGGGAACGCACGACGACATCAACCACCAAGATGCGAAGGGAAGGGTTGTATATAACTGGGTCTACCAGCCGTGGGACCGGCAAGATATTTTGACCTTTAGAAAGACCCTACCCGACTTGAGAAAGAACCCGACTGCCTTCTACACTGAATTAGGCACAGCCTTAGGCTCAACGATAATGACGTTAGCAGATATCGACTTGTTCTTTGGGCTATGTCTGCCGGCTGATGTGTGGAAACAAATCCGGAAAGTTGACCACGCTGAGCCGTTCGGATATACCTGGGTACAACTCGATACCATAGATAAACAGCGGGAACCAGGACAGAAACCCCCGAAAGCCATCTTAGAGCTCCCAGACAAGATTGTACAAAAGCTGAAGACTCTAATCCCGGAAAGAAAGGTAGACTGGTCGATAGTGACGGCTTGCCGCCAGAAACCCCAGGAAGACGTGTCTGAATACTTCTCCCGATTCGAGACTGTGTTTTCCGATTACAGTGGCCAAGACATGACCACCGTAACCGGACACCACCTCTTTGTCCAGAATTATGTAAAGGGTCTGTCTCAAGAAGTTTCCCAGAAGCTACAGACCAGCGAGAGCAGTTGGGCAGCCTCCAAACCCGCAGCAATTCTCCAGATGGCCCAATACTACGAAAACCAGAAAAACGAGAACGATAGAGCGTCAGAGAAGAAGAAAAAGGAATTAAAGGAGAGGGTGATGATAGCTCAGTTGCAAGGGGTGACCATAGGAAGGGAACCCCCGAAAGAGAACTACCAACCAACCGCCCCTGGAAAGCTACCCCCTAGAGACCATACACCTACACCCTACAACGGACGGAGAGACTTAGATGGGAACCAATGTGCGTTCTGTAGAGGGTTCGGACACTGGAAATCCCAGTGCCCGGTCCTTCTGGAAATGAATAAAAATAGGAGCCCCAGAGACACAGCATATGACCCCAGAAATAGAGGACGGGGACGAGGGCACACGAACGACGCCATCAACGACAGGCCAGGCAGACCAAACACCTTTGATCTCCCCCGACAAAACCAGTGTCAGCAGTCCGACTATGAAAGCACTCATGACTTCGCATAGGACCGCCAGGGGCAAGGGAGGGATCCAGTCGAACTCCGTGTTGACCAGCAAGGTCCTTACGTCACCGCTAAGGTCTTGGGCACAAAATCTCCATTCCTGGTAGATACTGGGGCGACACGTAGTGCGTTATCTAAACGACTGATTCCTAGGGCACCCTTGTCTGGCTCACACGTAACCTCAATAGGCTTTGACGGAACGCCCTCCACTAACCCCTTATCAGCACCAATCCCCTTTGATTTAGAAGATAACACCACTGACACGACCTTTCTGCTCTCCTCCAACACCCCCGATGCTATTATGGGACTTGATTTGCTAAAACATTTTCGAGCCACTATCAGATGCTCCCCAGACGGAGTTCGAGTCATCCTACACGATAACCCAGATCTGTCCAGACCCTGTCACACTCGGCGTATGCTCTCTATAACCGATGCCGATATGTCCCTACTCGACACATTACCTTCACATCTATGGGCTAAAACCGACTCAGATGTAGGGCGCATGGTGATCGACCCGGTACACATAACCGTCCGACCGGACGCAGTGCTCCCAAAGCTTCCTCAGTATCGGATATCCCCCGAAGGCGAGAAGGCATTGGTGGAAATCATCGAGTCCCTGGTCGAGGCAGGAGTGGTAGAAGAAGTAGCGAGTAATGTTTGCAACAGCCCTATCCTACCCATTGTAAAGAAGCAAGGCGAGGGGGATGAGAAAGCCTACCGTTTCATTGTTGACTTGCGAGAGGTTAACAAAGTAGTCATACCCCAGTACCCCGTAGTCTCAGACATCACCACCATCCTCACCCTGATTCCATCCACCGCCACCATCTTTACTGTTATTGACCTCAAGAACGCATTCTTTTCCATCCCCATCCACCCAGACAGCCGCTACCTGTTCGGCTTCACTTTAAAAGCCCGTTCGTACAGATTCTGCAGGGCACCCCAGGGCTACACTGAGAGTCCCAGTATTTACAGCCAAGCCCTCAAGAGGCAACTGGATGCAGTCCAACTGCCCGATGGAGTGGTATTGATACAGTACGTCGATGACATTCTTTTGGCGGCCGACACCACTCCTCTTGCCGTCACAGCCACCATTCACCTCCTCCGCTTCCTTGCGGAGAACGGTCACAAGGTCTCCAGAAAGAAATTGCAATTCTGCCAGCCCCAGGTAACTTATCTAGGCCACCTACTATCCAAAGACGGGAGGAAACTTACCCCTGACCGAATTCAAACCATCCTAGAAACCCCTGTTCCCAAAACTCAGAAGCAAGTACGATCCCTAGTGGGCCTCACTTCCTTTTGTCGACAGTGGTTGCCAAACTTCAGTCTCACCATAAAGCCTCTGCTTTCCCTGCTGGCTAAGGATGTCCCCTTCCCCCTCCCCTGGACACCCGAATGCCTATCCTCCTTCAAAGAATTACGAGACGCCCTCTGCTCGGCCCCAGTCCTAGGAACCCCAGACTACACTAAACCTTTCTCCCTCTACACCCACGAAAGGGAGGGATGTGCGTTGTCTGTCCTAACCCAGTCCATAGGCCCTAAGCAACGCCCTTGTGCCTACTTCTCTGCCACTCTCGACCCCGTAGCCAGAGCCTTGCCCGCCTGCCTTCGAGCAGTAGCCGCCGCTGCTGTCTCTATCCGACAAAGTGAGGGGATCGTGCTCTCGAACCCCCTCACAGTATTGGTACCCCATGCTGTTGATACCCTCCTGAACCAAACCAAGACTCAACACCTGACTAGCGCACGACTGACTGGGTATGAACTGACTCTGCTTGCACCCCATATCACATTGAAACGATGCACCACTCTGAATCCAGCTACTCTACTACCTCTCCCTGACGCTGACCCCAATGCATCCCCTATACATGACTGCGTGACCCTCACCGACGAACAAACCAAGAGTAGGGTTGACCTCCGGGATACTGCCTTCCCGAACCCTGACGGAGAACTGTGGGTGGATGGCTCATGTATCAAGCTCCCCGATGGCACCACCTCAGCTGCCTATGCAGTCACCACGGCCCGAACCGTTGTTGAAACAGCCCGCATCCCCCAGCGATCCGCACAGGCGGCTGAACTAATTGCCCTCACACGAGCCTGCATCCTGGCAGCAGGGACAACCGCAAACATTTACACAGACAGTCAGTATGCCTTTGGGGTAGTTCACCACTTCGGGCTCTTATGGAAAGAGAGGGGATTCTTGACTTCTCATGGCACACCCATCCTGCATGGAGACCTAGTCTCTGCCCTGACCGAAGCAGTCCTCCTCCCCACACGGTTAGCTGTGATCAAATGCCAGGCACACAAGAAGGTGACAGACATTATAGGTCAGGGAAATGCACTAGCTGACATTACTGCCCGAACCACAGCCGAGAATAGGTCCACGACCCGTATGTACGTGACCAGGTCACAAACTGAGAAATGGAAGGATGCTAGGGAAACGATTAGGGATATCCAACTAGCCAGCACACCACACGAATTAACTGAATGGGCCCGGGTAGGATTGAAGGACGATGACGGTTGTTGGCGAACTAAAGACTCGAACAAATGGCTGCTGCCCGACTCATACTTGATCCCCATGCTGACCATGGCACACTCCCCCGCACACATAGGGTCTGCCCCCATGATCGAACTCATCTCCAAAGTCTGGCACAACGACAGAATACCAGACTCAGCCAAACGACTGGTCCAACAATGCCTAGTATGCCTCCAACACAACCCTGGGAAAGGAACTGCTGTACCCCGGGGAGGGTTTGGGGTCCCCAATCACCCCTTTGAGGTCCTACAAATGGACTACGTCCAGCTAGAAAGGTGCCAAGGTTTAAAGTATGTGCTTGTCGTTGTGTGTGCCTTCAGCAAGTGGGTGGAAGCCTACCCAACCCACGACAACACCGCTATGACTACCGCAAAAGTACTACTGAAGGAATTCTTCCCCCGATACGGCCTTTGTCGA
Source organism: Triturus cristatus (assembly GCF_964204655.1). Taxonomy (NCBI): domain Eukaryota; kingdom Metazoa; phylum Chordata; class Amphibia; order Caudata; family Salamandridae; genus Triturus; species Triturus cristatus. The sequence continues at coordinate 267,658,654 of NC_140583.1, read as the reverse complement.
ATTTTGTGGAGCGACAATGGCCCCCACTTCGTAGCCGAAGTTATCCAACTCATCTTAAAAGGGTTGGGTGTAAAACAGAAGTTCCACGCGGTCTTCCATCCCCAATCTGCAGGCTTGGTTGAGCGACACAATGCCATATTGAAGCTTAAGATAGCAAAAATAGTCGCCACCACAGGGCTAAGATGGCCAGACGCTCTCCCACTAGCATTGCTATCAATGCGTTCCACCCCCACCAAACACCACTTAACCCCCTACGAGGTCGTCTTCGGGCGGCCCATGAACCTTTGGACTGCACCAAAACCATCGTCCATCCACGACGTCCCGGACGTCCTCATGTCTGACTATTTGTATAACCTAACTAAGACGTTGTCTGTTATCCATCAGCAGGTGCTGCACGCCATTCCCGATGTTTCCAGGGGCCCGGGACACGACATCCAACCCGGCGACTTCGTCCTAGTGCGTAACTTCCAGCGCACCAAGAGTCTGGAGCCCCGGTGGACGGGTCCCCTGCAAGTCCTGATCACCACCCGAACAGCTCTTCGAGTGGAGGGGAAACGCAATTGGCTGCATGCACACCACTGCAAGAAGGTATCACCGACCCTGACAACCACGGACAACATCACCGCCCAAGAGGAACTTCTGGACAAAGACCGACCACCCCTGAGCCACTGCCCAGATACAGAGACACTCGAGTTAGTGAGATATCCTGATCCCACTGTGCCATCCAAAGAAGGGTATAACTTGCGACGAAAGGAGAGAACTTCGGCTAAGCAGACCACAAGCTAGGTGGAAATCTCAAAACAGTAGCCTAGTCACCTCGAAGGCCACCAGAAGAGAAACCAAACAAAGTCTGTGGTTCTGCCCGCTACCGAGTCTCTTGAAGGTGATGGAAGCGCCCAACATGAAGATGATGGAAGCAATGGGACGTCCGAAGATCCACTACAGAAACCCAAAGGCTGACCAAATGCACAGCTTAAAGACTATTGCACTTTTCATTACCCTTCTCTTTTGCCTTCTCCTCATGGTCACCTTCTGGATCATGGAGGAGAGCACACCCGCTCATAAGACATTACTGGCCACCGTTCAACCTACCACCACGAAAGAACATCATCTGATCTCGCTTTCACCCCAACTCCGAGAAAGGCGTAAGGAGTTCTGGAATAACTCTTTTGTACAGTTGCTCCACCAACACAATCTTGCTACCAACGCCACTAATTGCTGGATCTGTGGACTGCTACCACATGCCACTGGACACTCTATCCCTTTCATCCCTTCACCTTTTTCTGTCCATGGCTCCTGCCTCGCCTGGCTAATCCTCCTGCAAGAAAGCTACAAGGACAACGCCACTTCCGGCAGAACCATGTCACACTTCTACCATGGGTTCTGGCTGAACAAAACTGGAAGAACCTCTGCCCTCTTCTGCCCTCTGAGATCGAACACTTCCTTTCACATGGACATCCCTGCCAAAGAACGAGTTGAAATGCAAGTGTTCAACAATCCAGCCAGACCCACCTTCTCTTACCTCCGGAAACGGACGGCCGCCAACCTAACAGTGGCCCTGTCCGTCATCAACATCACTGGGTCTGTATGCCTCGAAGGCCTGGGGGCGCAGCTGGTGGGCCACAGCTCCTGCCTCATCACCCGAACATTGGACTCAGTTGACCCACCCTCCTTTGTTGCCTCCCCGAATATGTACTTCATCTGTGGTACTAAGGCCTACACCTGGCTTCCGAAAGGTTGGGGAGGCACCTGCTACATCGCCTTTGTCCTTCCTCCGACGTATGTGGCTCCAGCAAACCATCACCGACAGAAACGGGCCAAAGACATTGTACAGGCCGACTCCACCGGAGCACAGTTCATGGACGCAGTCAAAGGCCTTGTTCCACTCTGGGGTCCAATGGCAAACAGCCGTGCCATCCGCCACTTAACCCAGGCAGTCGAAACGGCAATGAACATTACAGCTGGCGCCCTCGCCAACAACACCGCTGAGCTTCAGGCCGTCCGCCTGGTGGCTCTCCAGAACCGCCTTGTTCTAGACGTGGTTCTGGCAGATCGTGGAGGAGCATGCCGCATCATTGGGTCCAGCTGTTGTACCTACGTACCGGATAACTCACCCTCAGTCTACAAAGCAATTGAACACCTCCACAGACTGTCCGCAGAGGTCCATCAAGAACAAGAAGAATGGTCACTGGGGAGTTGGTTTTGGGACACTATTATAGGTTGGGGATGGAGGCTGTTTTCATTTATCCTGATACCAATTGTGATACTATGTGGATGTTGCTTGGGGATTCAGTGTCTGCCACCTTTATGTTCGCTTTTTATGAACCGCATCTGCCCTAAGACTTTGGACTTTGAAACTGAGCGGATGAGAGCTCTGAACGAGGTGGAGGTGCGGGGTATTATGGGGATAGATCCAAACTAGGCAAGCTGGCGAGATATGTTAAAAGGGAGGACTGTGGAAATTTAGCGTGCAAACTGAACATCATCTGCGCCATCTTGCCTCTCCCCAGCGCCACGCACAACGAATGCACGGCCGCCATTTTAGGCACCCCACTCTCTCCCCGCTCACTCTCGACCGCCAGCGCTTTCCCCTGGCGCTGCAAGCATCCCCCGCGCGCCGGCCACCCCCGCTCTCTCATACAGGCCATAAACCCTCTCCTTCTGCGCGACCCTGCTACGGAACCACTCCCAACCGACAACCCATACATGGTCATGCCTCTCCTTTGATAACCCCCTTCCTCTGCGCCCCATTGTCTGAACTGGTCCCAGGCCATCACCTAGCCCTGCGGATGCAGTTTACTGCCCCTACTGTAAGGGAAACACCCCACATCAAAGGGATTACAGTAGATCAAAGCCCCTACCCCCTGAGACCCGGCCAGTTGCACACACCCCCGGGAATTAGCGGAATTCCCTGCTGCGCGATAGCCATCTCCCACTGCGGGTAGGGTGGGAACTTCTACTGTATCTATGTGTGGGATCGGATTTGAGCCGGGGCTTCAGGGGATGTTCTTTCAGGCATCAAGGGAATCTCAAGAATGTACTATGTGTAATAAAGCAATAAACCAGTGTATAAGAGACCAGGTCTCAGAGATGCAGTTAGAGCACCTCGTGACGATACCTTGCTGTCTGATCTGATGTGTTCTGCTCCGACGGAATAAAACCTTGTTTCCTGCCTTCCAGTCTCCGGCGCCTGCCTCTTTCATTGGTAAATTATCGAGTGGTATGAGAGGCGATTACCGCCGGGCAATACTTGAAAGGTTATCGACTGAAACTGCTGCTACCATTTAACAACATCGCCCCCCTTTGACCACAAAGGGTATTACATGGCTGATACTTTGAACACCTTGCCAACATACTGATCCGGCTCCTGTGTGATGCTGAAGAGAAGAGCAAGGAGTGGATAGTTTAGATAGTAAAAGTGGCTCTCAGAGCATGCTTGTGTTTTGTTGCTGCGTTCGTCTTCATGTCCCTCGCTAACAGGAATAGTAAGGGTTTTGTCAGGAGTACAAAGAGCTGCACTTAAAATACGTCCTTGAACCACACGCAAAGGCATGGATCAATGCTCTTTATAAAATCTGAACTTATAACCTATCTGACCCAAGACAGCTAAGTTCCTTCTGGAACGATCTGTCAATTACACACGTTTTGCACCATATTGAGAAGGGCCTTATCTTTCTCTTTCAAATGCATTCAACTTGGTTTATCAGAAGCAAATTGAACAATGTGCTTCTATTGTGTAAAAAGGTAGATGCTTGTAGTAACATGCTCAGCGTGCGCACCATTGCAAACCTGGCATCCAGCTTCAGTAATTTATCAAATGTGATCTCTGATCTCTAAAATTAAGTATATCTGAAGCTTTTGCAAATTTAATACCAAATGTCAGTGCTCTTGTTGTCAGGCTTTATTAAACATTATACAGCCTCGAGGCTTCAATCGTGTTAAAAGGACATACTGTGCAGTCATTGAGTCTCAAGGGTTGGGTGAGATCACTTCTGGTAATATATTTGAGTGCCAGACTTTGTTTGGGGATACTTTTATTATCCCTCTGAATTTGGTGAAGAGACGATATGATATGGTATAGATATCTGGGTCGACTAAACAACCCCAACTAGAAAGCACTACAAACTAGTCATACAATCATCCATTTATTCTGAAAGACATTGTAAACATTGAGTACCAGATGCAAAAGACACAATGGCAGAGGTGAGGGATGACCCAAAGTTAGGCAGTCTTTGTAAATTGTGCAACAATGCATCCTTTTTTCTGCAACACTTATTGGAGTAGATGAATCCACTGTTTTTTATTTGGAATCATTAGTCATCTTTCAGGGATCTGTCTGAGCGTGTTCCACAACCAATTTATTTAAAGAACGTAATTTTCCACCATTTGAATGGTGGCACCCCCTTCTGGAACATGTCCATGTATAATTAGTGATATATCCTAGTCTAGATTTCCTAAGGAGCATTTAATTTGATATGGAAATAAATAGTTGAGGACGAGATCATCAATTCTTTAAGGAATTTACAGCATGTATCGTCTTTGTACACGCAAAAAATGATGAAGTGATTGAGTTCAGAACTAGCATTTGTTGAAACCCTCCTCAGAGCAACATTTTTACGAGCCTGTAACATTGTCAAACCCAAAGTCCCTTAAAATCACTGAGATGGTACAAAAATAAATTGCCATAAAAATAGTCTGTTATGTGAGTTTACTGTCGAACTGAAGAACTAAAACATTGTTTTATGATTGGAAAGATAAAGATGTTCAATGTCATCACCTTCATTTTTTCGTGTGTCTACTCAACCAAAGCTCTTGTTAGTATGGGCAGAATAGAGGATGCACTGAATACTTTGATACAAATCAACACAGAAGTTCAATACTTTCGGCATCTTTCCGACTCTTTCATGTTCTTGGTGCACCTGCTTCCTAAATGTAGTGTGTATATATATATATATATATATATATATATATATATATATATATATATTCAGTGAAAAAACCATAGGTTTCACACATGTTATAGTTAGCTGGACATTTTACTCGTAAAAAACCAATGAAATTGCCCCGTTATAGTTAGTTCAGCTAACTATAACTCGCGCGCCCGCAATGCACTGCTGATGACGTCACATATTACATCACTCATGACATGGTCAGTGACATCACTCATGACATCACTGATGACATCTCAAATGACATCACTGATGACATCACTGATGACATCATCCTTGTGATAGAGTGGCAGACCTCCTCTCACCTTAATATAAGCTTTGATACACACATTCAAAAATAGAGACTAAAAATTTCAAAAAAATGGACATACCAATACCACTTACAACAACCTCTTCAGTAATTCTAAGATCCACATACTCATCCACTCATTCACCAACAGTCCTATACAGTCACTCATACATGTACTCACTCATCATATGTACTCATACATCTATACATCCTGTTACACAATGCCACTCATCCATAGAGTTACTCACACACATAGTCACTCATGCTAATAAAGAATAAAACATACATTTACTTGCATATACAGTAATACACACACCACCATACTTACTTCTACGGAAACTAACACATAGTTAGTCTTTTAAACAATCACTTATAGATACACATACTTATTCATACAGGAACTCTTTCAATCTCTCCCTCTCATATATACTCACATATATACACCAATACTCACATATACTAGTTTAAAACATATGTAGTTACTCCTGAAGACACTATTGAGACAGTCATTCACTCACTAACACACCCATACACACACTCATCCACCCATACAGTCCTGCACACATGCTGTCTTCAACACATACAAACAGTGAGTCACTCATTCATGCACCTATGCACTACGTAATACCCCCACCGAACCATACAGACACTCAGACTGATACTCAAAAAAACAACTAATAACCTATATAGACAACCATGTAGCTACTCACCAACCCATGCAGCCACTTATACACAAAGTGAGAGATACACTTAATCAGTCAGTTACACAATCAATTTTTCAAAAACAAATCATCCATTTAGACACTTATATACCCATTTATTCTTCCATCGACCTTGAGATATACATATATAAAACATATGTAATTTTCAGAATAACACACATTCACTGGATGATGTCATCAGTGATGTCATCAGTGATGTCATTTGAGATGTCATCAGTGATGTCATGAGTGATGTCACTGACCATGTCATGAGTGATGTAATATGTGACGTCATCAGCAGTGCATTGCGGGCGCGCGAGTTATAGTTAGCTGAACTAACTATAACGGGGCAATTTCATTGGTTTTTTACGAGTAAAATGTCCAGCTAACTATAACATGTGTGAAACCTATGGTTTTTTCACTGAATTTCTAAGGTTTTTTAAATGCTAATTCCTAACTATAACGTGTGTGAAACCTATGGTTTTTTCACTGAATTTCTAAGGTTTTTTAAATGCTAATTCCTAACTATAACGTGTGTGAAACCTATGGTTTTTTCAGTGAATTTCTAAGGTTTTTTAAATGCTAATTCCTAACTATAACGTGTGTGAAACCCATGTTTTTTTCAGTGAATTTGCAAGGTTTTTTAAATGCTATTTTTTGTTTTTTAACTTCATTTTTTTCAAACATATTTTTAATTTAATTTTTTACCTTTTATAAAGACTATGTTTATTTTTTTAAAATCATTAAATATTTATTTTATATAAATTTTTTAAAATAAACAAGTGACATTTATTTCCAGATTTTTTTTTTTTTTTTTTTTTTTTTTTATAGTACGCGTACCGTAAGCTCACGGTAAGCGTACGGTTTACGCACCGTCCGTAATCTATCTACGCTGCTTGCGTATAGTTACGTACTTTGCGTACCGCGCGTACTGCGCGTGGGACGCGTGCGCGCTTACGCAACACGCGCACGTTACGCGGAAGTGCCGGGAAATGACTGTTATGCGCATGCGCGCAAGCGCGTGTCTTTTTTACGCGCACGCGTACTTTTTGCCGTAAGCGTACCGTAAGCGTACCGTAAGCGTACGGTAGGTCATGTGATCTTGAAACACAACTTTTGATTGGTTGAAACTACTTTCAGTTCTAGAACTCTCCTACACCACACCCATTCCCCTCATTTCTGCTTGTGATCCCTTGGGAGAAGGAGCTGGTTTGTCTTTGGGATACGATGGCAGAACAGCAGAGCTCTTCTGAGAGTGAGGCTAGCACCAGCAGCACTGTCTTGAGGCAGAGAGCGAGGAAAGTAAAACCTTCTTATGTTTGGGATTATTTTACTTTTCCAGAAGGCCAGCAAAAGGTGAATGCACCCTTAGTTACTTGCAAGCTGTGTCAGCGTGTACTTTCTAGAGGTAATCCTGACAGGAAGTATTCCTTTGGGAATCACACCATGATGAGGCACCTCAAGGATGTACACAAAAGGACACATGCTCAACTTTTTGGAGGTAACTCTTCAGAAAGACGAGCCAGTACATCCACAGCAGCTCAGCCTGGACCATCACCTGCAGAGCTTACTCCTTCTTCTGCAGCTCAGGTGAGCCCTTCATCTGTGGGGGGAGAATCTCCTTTTGCTGGCCCTCTGGAAATGAACCCTCGATTTCGGAAGGTTGATATTCATTGCACATTTTGTAAAGCTCTAATTTGTTATAGGGAGACCAGTGTTTCCCTAGTGAATAACAAAATAGATCAGCACATTTGTAGCTTTGAATGATTTTCCCATGGTTCCTTTCCTCTGTCCCTGCATGAACACAACGGTTCTTTTAAGAGCCAACCTTATCTTTCATCTTTTTTTTACATTTTTTTTAAAAAACTTTTTTTTTTTTTTTTTTACCGTACGCGTACGGTGCGCGTACTTTTTTTTTATTTTTTAAAAAAAACACTAAAAATCATTTATCACATTACATTGTCCTTGAGAGACTACAATTATTATTATTGACTTACCATACTCACTGAAAAAATATTTATTCATTTCTTTTTTTAAAAAATAGTTTTAAAAATGTTTGTAGTTTTCGAAAATTTTCTATATCTATCTGGAAAAAAAGAAAAAAGTATTAATATTTTTTAAACATTTTATAATACAGTACACATATTTACATTTTTTACCAAAAAATCTTTTTGCCTTATTTTTGCTGTTTTCAGAATATATTGCATTTCACTATAAATTGTGAAAGCAATTGCATTCATCATTTTACAGCGGGCAAAAAAAAATACCAATCACAAAGATTGTATTAAAAAAACCCTGATTCTTTTTTTAATTAAACTTAACATTATAGAAATGCATAATATTGTAAAAAAATATCATCTAATACCAATACTTATTTCTTTAAAATACCGTCTGATATGTTTGTTTCAGAACTATAATCACAATATTATATCTCAAATAACTCCAAAATACATCTGATTTCATTTCCTTTAGGCCAAATAGTAATTTTAATTTTTTTTTTGGAATAAATTTCCAACGGAAATCCAATAAAATTCTAAAGTTTAATTTGTCCAGATCTCACCGATTCTCTGTAACATTTTGGTTCACGAAAATTTTTTGAATAATTTATTTAGTCCACAATAGAATTGGTTACTTTTCCACATGGCCAAATAGTAATTTTTTAAATCATTTTTGACAAAATTTCCAATGGCAGTCCAATAACATTCCAAAATTTAAAATGTGCAGAAGTTACCGATAATCTCTAAATTATTGGTTTTTCAAAGTTTCATTAAAAATTTAAAAAGTCCACATTACAATTGGTTATCTTTCCATTAGGCCAAATGATAATTTTAAAAATCTTTTTTTTACAAAATTGCAATGGTAATCCAGTAAAATGGTAAAATTATTTTGTCCAGATCTTGCCAAGTCTCTCTAAAATTTAGGTTTCAGGAAGATTAGATAGGAATTTGCTAAATCAAAAGGCAAACGTTGTTTGAAAATCAATTGGGAATCATTACACATTGTCCAGCCTTTTTCACATTTAAGATAAACTGTGTAATGACCAGAAGTTACAGTAGGTCCATCATGCTCTTTTTTTTTCGGGCCAAGTGAAAATCTCTTTTTACACTTTGAAATCACTTTTACAGACTGACACATTCTGAAACCTTTTTTTTAAATTTATTTAAATGCACATGTCCAAGCTGTTTTTTTTTCAGACCACCACCGTGTGTATTCTCTGTGACTGCCTACACTCCAGCAAGGGCAACCAGCCTTAGTGATGCTGAATGTATTTGCATTACAGACTGAAACCTGAAAACCCCACTCGCTTGTAAATACTGTGCATGACTATACATGGCAAGCACATGGGTGTGTGCTAAGACTCTGCTTCTTCCCCCAAAAATTCGCTCCCCCTTTCCATCTAATGCAACTGTGAAATCACCAGAGCAAGACGCAATAAATCTCTGCCTATAATTCCTCTATGCACACAGAGTCATGTTTTCACATTAGTCACAAAACGAAATTTCTTTGCCAATTTGAAAGCACACTTACTGCTCTTTTTTTTTTCGGCGCAAGTGAAAATCACTTTTACAGACTGACACATTATGAAACCTTTTTTTTTTAATTTATTTAAATGCACATGTCCAAACTGTTTTTTCAGACCACCACCATGTGTATTCTCGGTGACTGCCTACACTCCAGCAAGGGCAACCAGCCTTAGTGATGCTGAATGTATTTGCATTACAGACTGAAACCTGAAAACCCCACTCGCTTGTAAATACTGTGCATGACTATACATGGCAAGCACATGGGTGTGTGCTAAGACTCTGCTTCTTCCCCCAAAAATTCGCTCCCCCTTTCCATCTAATGCAACTGTGAAATCACCAGAGCAAGATGCAATAAATCTCTGCCTATAATTCCTCTATGCACACAGAGTCATGTTTTCACATTAGTCCCAAAACGAAATTTCTTGGCCATTTTGAAAGCACACTTACTGCTCTTTTTTTTTCCGGGCCAAGTGAAAATCACTTTTTACAATTGGAAATCACTTTTACAGACTGACACATTATGAAACCACTTTTTTTTATTTATTTAAATGCACATGTCCAAGCTGTTTTTTCAGACCACCACCATGTGTATTCTCGGTGACTGCCTACACTCCAGCAAGGGCAACCAGCCTTAGTGAAGCTGAATGTATTTGCATTACAGACTGAAACCTGAAAACCCCACTCGCTTCTAATTACTGTGCATGACTATACATGGCAAGCACATGGGTGTGTGCTAAGCCTCTGCTTCTTCCCCCAAAAATTCGCTCCTCTTTTCCATCTACTGCAACTGTGAAATCACCAGAGCAAGACGCAATACATTTCTGCCTATAATTCTTCTATGCACACAGAGTCATGTTTTCACATAAGTGCCAAAACGAAATTTCTTTGCCAATTTGAAAGCACACTTACTGCTCTTTTTTTTTTTGGGCCAAGTGAAAATCTCTTTTACAGACTGACACATTATGAATCCACCATGTGTAACTACAACAAAAACAATTCCCATTTCTATTATTCATTTCTTAAGTTACCACATACATCCCCTCTCAAACTGTAAACTCACCTTTAAAATTAGTTAGTTGTGAAAGAAATGTGTCACTCAAACAGCAGATTATCAGAGCCAGGATCTCTGTTGTGTTCACCTCTCTCCTCTCAGCAGAACCAGATAATGGCAAACTTTCCCTCTATTTTTCCACACATATACATGTAAGTTTCAAATCTCAGTGCTTCCCCCTTTTTTTCAAATGTAATGACACATTTCTATTGGTTGAAAACCAACCCTTTTCCAAAAGTACCCTGCCCCCAACTTGACTTCTGCCTAGTACCCTTCCCCCAACTTGACTTCTGCCTGCTACCATAGCAACAGCTCATGGAACACTGCTGTGTGCAGTTAGGTCAGAAGTTCGACACACAATGTTTCAATTCCACAGAGCAAGAGTGCTTGACTTTTCAATCCTAACTGCAAATCCATAGTACTGTTCTTTGGTTACACATTTTTTTGTACCAATACAAAACATGCTTCTATTAATTTTCACATACAGCCTAGTTTTTATTCTAGAATGGTATGAAACAGCCAATCAGTTCTTTTTGTTTTGTAAAAAATATGTATGCCTCCATTTCCAAACTGTCTTTATTTTCATATTGCCATTCTACTGAAAGACACCTCCTGAGTGCATCCAGTTCTCCTTTGAAGATGTTCACAGTGTGGATTGTAGGGCACAGCTATGTCTTCTGGAGTGAAAAGTTTGCAGAGAAAACAGATATGGTGAGAGACCTTGCTTTGCCAAATGTAGACATTAAATGGATTGGTCAGAGAGGGTTAAAGTGGCACCAATTGATGCCATTGGTGAAATCCTTCATGCAAATCCAACACCCTGACCTCATAATAGTGCACTGTGGTGGCAATGACCTAGGCACTTTGACTGGGGTAGGTCTGGAAATGCTTATGAAGGACACCTTTGCACAACTGTTTACACTTTTCCCTAAAACTGCCTTTGTGTTTTCCAACATATGCCAAAGGCAAAAATGGAACTGGTCCAATCATTTCTGTCCACAGATTGACAAAGCAAGAAAGCACGTCAACAAATCTGTTTCTGCTTTCCTCCGTGACTATGGTATGGGTGCCATTTACCACAACAACTTGCGTTATGACATGCAAGACATTTATAGAGGAGATGGTGTGCACTTCAATGATGAAGGGAACAGAGTCTTCCTCTTGAACCTTAGACTCTGCATCGGTACTTACTTGTAAGTACCACTAAAAAAATGACTCCATAAACACAACAGCTCTTTTTAGAGCTCCCTAATTTCTAAACTCTTAAATCTGATTTTCATTTATTTTTTTTATTTTTTTTTACCGTACGCTTACCGTGAGCTTACCGTACGCAAACCCCGTGATTTTTTTTAAAATCAATAAATGTTTTTTTTGTACTTTTCTGTCCTTCTTTGACCCCCTTACAATTGTTAGGGGGTCTGTAACTCTCCTCATTGCCCCCTTTCTTTGTTTTCACTCTTTTTTTTCAGAGTGAAATACACAAAATGGCGGCCGCCGCTTCCTGGTTTCGGCCGATTCGAATGTTTACTAAGATCTAAGAGCCAATCAGAATCGCGCTCGCGCACGCCACCGTACGCTTACCGTAAGCGTACGGTAAGCGTACCGTAAGCTGGCTCAGATATATATATTGATTTAAAGGCTATTTTCTCAGAATCTACTGAACATATTTACACCAAACCTACAAAAGGCACTTCCTTGACCTAGGGACTACCTCTCTGCCAAATTTCTAGTAATTTTGTTCAGCCGTTCGGGCTGTAGCTCGTTCTAAAGGTCCTATGGAAAAATGCATGGGAAAAACGCGTTTTGGGACCCCCCTTTTATCTCAGCCCCCGCTTGACGGATCCCCCCGAGACTTTCAGGGTAGGAGCGGAGCCTAGCGCCCCACCTATTTTGAGAAATTCGCGAGGATTCGTCGACCGGCGCCAAAGTTATTCAAAATAGAATGTTGCGGATTTCCTATGGAAACGTGGTCCTAACTATAACTACCTACTGGCGACCGCCAGTAGGTAATATATATATATATATATATATATATATATATATATATATATATATATATATATATATACACTCACACATTATCTACTGGCGGTCGCCAGTAGATAGTTATAGTTAGGACCGTGTTTCCATAAGAAATCCGCAACATTCTATTTGGAATAACTTTGGCGCCGGTTGACGAATCCTCGCAAAACTTTCAAAATAGGTGGGGCGCTCTGCTCCGCTCCTACCCTGAAAGTCTCGGGGTGATTCGTCAAGCGGGGGCCGAGAAAAAAGGGGGGTCCCAAAACACGTTTTCCCCATGCATTTTTCCATAGGGACCTTTAGTCCAAGGTACAGACCGAACGGCTGAACAGAATTACTTGAAATTTGGCAGAGAGGTAGTCCTCAGGTCAGGGAAGTGCCTTTTGCAGGTCTGGTGTCAATCTGTTCAGTAGTTCCTGAGAAAATCAAAAGTAAAATCATATACATATGTGGGCGGAGCCTAACCACACATCTCATCCTGAGATCTGATTGGCTGTCAGCACTTCATCCAAGAAGTGTTGGAAGCCATCTTGGGACCAATATACATGAAAGCACCTCATTAAAAAGCATTGCAGTTAATAGAAGGTTTTAAGACTTTAGTTACATTATAAATCATTTGTTGATGGTACCATACTCATTTTAGGAATTGTGGTATGTTCTAAGGTGATTTCACCATGTGAAAAAGCCTTCTGCTGGGATATCATGATTGAGAGAAAAATATTTTCTCATGCTTTTCCCACAGAGGTTTGGAAGGTGATCTATAAGCTAAACTGAGAGCATATTTTCTGTAAATTCACATTATCTTTCTCAGTCATGTGAGAATGAAGTCTGACATTCTCAGTAAAACATGTACATCCAACAAGGGCAGAGACAGTCAGTTGATTCCTTTGTGTTCTACTGCAGCTTCCCAGAGTGTTCCAAAGAACAACTAGAGCGCTACAGTCCTACTTATGATAAACCTGAAGCCATCTTGCTTGGATTGAAGTGGTAACTCTTAAAACATTTAATTTAAAAAGGGACAAAATGAGGGGGTTCATTTTTCCATAAAAAGTATGATTAGTGCTGCAGAAAGAAAAATTAGGGCACATTTTGAGTGACTTCTCAAATTCTCTTCTATTTCATTAAACAATTCTGACATGCAGACTGAAACATGCACTTTCAATACCAGCAGCAGTTTTCCCTGGTGAGCAGTAGCTTTCCCACAGTGATCTAATGAGCAAAAAGAGTGCCAACATTCTGAATTTATGGCAAATGTGTGACACATCTGAATGCCTTCTTGGTGGAATCAAAGTAAAAAACTGAAAGTATTTCCTACTGAGGAGACTGCAGTAAATGAGGAAATTAGGAAACTTCATAACAAATAAGTCTCCCAAGATGGCCACCAGAGACAAAAGAGCCCAAATGTAGCCCAAATATCACCCAGATGTAGCCCAAGTATAGCCCAATGACAGAATGTCCCAGAGTGTTCTTAAAAACAACTAGAGCGCTTACTGTCGTCATTATGACAAAAGTATGGCACACCTGAAGCCATCTTGATTGGAAAAAACTGGTATCACTTAAAACATTTAATTTAAAAAGGAACACAATGAGGGGGTTCATTTTGCCATAGAAATTATGATTAATGCTGAAGAAAGAAAATGAGGGCACATTTTGAGTGACTTCTCAAATCCTCTTCTATTTCATTAAAGAATTCTGACGTGCAGACTGAAACATGCACTTTTAATACCAGGAGCAGACTTTCATGGTGAACAGTAGTTTTACTACAGTGATCTAATGAGCAACTAGAGTGCTAACATTCAGAATTTATGGCAAATGTGTGACATATCTGAATACCTTCATGATGGAATCAAAGTAAAAAACTGAAAGCATTTCCTACTGAGGAGACTGCAGTACATGAGGAAATTAGGAAACTTCATAACAAATAAATCTCCCAAAATGGCCACCGGAGACAAAAGAGCCCAAATGTAGCCCAAAATCACCCAGATGTAGCCCAAATATAGCCCAATGACAGAAGTGTGCAAAACACTTATTATTTTGTGTTTTTGCAGTGTTATATAGTGCAGACTTGTCAGGTATTGGAGTGCTTTACATGAGCATTGGTTACATCACACAAGAACAAATTCATTTTGGTTGTAGACATGGGGAGACTAAGTGATTTGACCAGAATCACAGAATGTCGAGCTGAAGCAGAAACTCCAACCTGGTCCCCAGTTGCAAAGTCTGCAGTTCTGGAAGTAACACCACATCCTCTCCCCTAAGTGCAACATTTAATAAAGTGGTCAACTGGATAAAAAAACATAAAGATAACAAATAATTTAAAAGTGCTTTGTCGCTATTTGAAAACTCAGAAAATATGTCCTTATTTTAGTCTTTTAGAGCACTAACCATAATTTTGATGCCAATAAGACCCTCTCATATATGTAATTTCTAAAGGAAATGCTCTAGGTATTACAGTTTTGATTACATCAAGATGACGTCAGGCGTTCCACACTTTTGTAATAAATATAGAATGTTAGCAATCTAGTTGTTCATTAGGATACTGTTGAGAGGCAGAGGCCAGGGGCACGGACTCTGAAAATTGAAGGCAGGTAGGAGGGTGCAAAGCCAACAATTTAACCACACTGAGCAGGCAGGAAGGGAGTGGCAGCACAACAGACTATGGAGGGCAGTGGAAAGGGGGGCAGGGGCAACAAACCAACAATACAGGACTTGCAAGAGAGGCTGTGGCAATGTAATAGACCATTGTGGGCAGAAGGAAGAGGCAATGGTAGTACAACCATCCATGCCAACAGACCCGATTCAGCCAGGAAACGTCCAATGTTTTTAAGCTCAAATGGGCTTTATTTGATCTGTCTCCTGTCTACAATCTCCTCTTTTTCAATGTAACTCAAAGGGGAATATCAATACCCCAGCTTTTTTTTAAAATCTCCCTCTTACCAAGTTCAAAATGTTCGCAAGTATGGTACATTGGATCATGGAAGGAAATGGGGTAGGGACATGGACTTGGATAACAGAGGACAGGAGGGACATGGAGAGGTGCACCAAACTGACCCTACAGGGCAGGAATCAGGGTTTGCAGCAGCACAATACACCACACAGGGCATGCGGGATGGGAGTGCAGCACAACAATCCATAGAAAGCAAGAGGGAGGGGACAGGACCATGCACATGGACAACAGAGAACAGAGGGGCAAGAGGCAATGGTAGCTAGCTGACCATAATGGACAGACAGGAGAGAAAGCTGCAGCATAACAGACCATAAAGGGCAGGAGGGACGGATCAGGGGCATTACAATGGAACAGACAAGCCAGGAGGGAGGGAGTAGGGGTCTGCACATGTAAACAGAGGGCTGGGGGCAAGGGGGCAGGAGCAGCATGATAGCCATGGAGGTCAGGCAGGATGGGCACTAGAAGCAAGACACACCATGAAGAGCAACAGTGAGACTGTGATGGCATACACACAGACCATGGAGGGAAGGTGGGAGGGGGTCAGGGGCAGCTAACTGACCACACAGTGAAGGTGGGAGGGGCCATGACAGCACAGAAGACCATGCATGGCAAGTGGGAGGGTTAGTGGCAGCACAATGGCTATGATGGGCAAGAAGGAGGGTGCAGGGGCATGCACAAAGGACGATGGAGGATAGAAGGGAGGGTCAGGACCTGTGCACAGACAAGAAAGTTCAGGGGAAGGGGCCTCACAACAGACCGCACGGGGCAGGCAGGAGGAGCAGTTGCAGCACAACAGACCAGGGAGGGCAGAAGGGTGTGGCAGTACAATGGACCATG
Organism: Triturus cristatus; assembly: GCF_964204655.1. Classification (NCBI taxonomy): domain Eukaryota; kingdom Metazoa; phylum Chordata; class Amphibia; order Caudata; family Salamandridae; genus Triturus; species Triturus cristatus. The sequence goes on along the minus strand of NC_140583.1, from coordinate 267,642,334 downwards.
TGGACAGGAGGAAGAGGATAGGGGCATGGTATGTGGACAGGCAGGGTGGAGGTGGCAGGGACAGGTTACAGTCATCTGACAATGCTAGGCAGGTGGGAGGGGAGTGGCAGCTCAACAGAACACTCAAAGTAGATAGGAGTGGCAGGTCCATGGAACATGGTGGGCAAAAAGGATGGAGCAGGGGCATGCACAAAGACATCAGAGGGCAGGAGGAAGGAGAATAGGGTCAGCAAGCTAAGCACAGAGTTTAAGCAGGAGGTCAATGATGGGACATAGAATTGCGCAATGGAGGGCAGGAGGAGTGGACTGGTACATCATACTAAATTGAGGGCAGTGGCAGCACATCAGACCATGCATGGCAGGAGGGAGGAGGCTAGTCCATGGATTCACAAAACAGAGGATAGGGAGGAGGGGGCAGTGTTGTGTAACCTAACTAGTCTCTAAAGTTGTAATATAAAATATGTGCTGGGGAGTGTAACGTTGCATATGCACTGTGACAAAGATATGGATCCCAGATTGTAATTTGTATGGCATAGCACTGTGCGTTATAACATAGGCATCGAGGAAGGCACGTTAGATAGGGCAATATAACCCGTGCGAAGACAAGTGTGGCATGACATATTCACGGGGTGGTGTTACAGTGCACATGGGCTAGAGAGTGTCATAGCATATGCACTAGCTAGTGGAATACAACACAGAGGTGTGTGGCACTCAGCAGGCAATGGTGGGTGTAACACAGCATTGGGCTCTGCCAGGAGCGCGCTGTGACTCTCAAGTGATGTTCGTCCCCTTTCCAGAGAGTAAAATAAAAAGTATTACACATCCGGCAGTGGATGTGTGTTTTATTAATCGTGAGGGGGTTTCTTGCATAGTTTTGGTCGAATTGTTTTCGAATCCCCTTTGAATGGCTTGGTGTGCATGTGTATTAAATGTGCCCGTCAATAGCTACCCATGTTTGTATAAATAAACGACAAGGGTGTCTACCGGGATTAGGCACGGTAGGGCATCAGACATGTCAGAGCTTCACTAGTGGTGTAAATACATTCCACGTGGATTCATTGTATGCATAGTCGCCTTTTAATGAATATCACGCAAATCGTCATGGTGATAGGTACGTACGGTTTGTCCAGCATGTCCTAGGTGTGTCTATAAATATATATTTTTTTAAAATAATAAAAAACAGTGGCCGGCCCTGGGGATTGGGGTAAAAAAAATATAATTAGGAGACAGGCCCTGGGGGATGAGGTCATCAGGGCCAATAAATTAGAATAAGAAGGGGAACCACACAGCCCCCCTTCTTAAAAAATTAAAATAAATAAAAGACTGGCATCGTGCCGGAGGCGACGCCCCCTCCTTGCAGCACTCTGCAAACGCACCCCCTGGCGAATTGTAAGTTGGGGAATTAATTCCTCTTCAATACTGAGGGTCCCTGAGGGCCAACTAGCCCAACAGGCATCTCCAGTATGCGCCAGGGAGCTGCGTTGCAGACAGGTGTTCTGAGGCCAAGCCCCTTTTTACACCTCTCTGCAACGCAGCTCTGTGGCGCTTACTGGAGGTACCTAGTGGTCTAATTTGACCCTAGGGACCCTTAGGATTCAAGGGGACTTAATCTCTCAACTTAGAACAGCCACAGGGCGCGTTTACACAGTGGTGAAGGGAGGGGACGGGGCCTGAGGTGACGTGTGCAAACACGCACTATGGCACGTTTTAAATTGGGGATATAATTTCCCTTCAATACTGAGGGCCCCTGGGGGCTAACTAGCCCACCAAGTGCTTCCAGTAAGCGCCACTGAGCTGCATTGCAGAGAGATGGTCCAGGCCGTGCCACTTTTTACACCTCTCTGCAACGCAGCTCTGTGGCACTTACTGGAGGTACCTAGTGGGCTAGTTGGACCCTAGGGACCCTCAGGATTCAAATGAACTTAATCTCCCAACTAAAAACGGACACAGGGCGTGTTTACACAGTGGTGAAGGGAGGGGATGGGGCCTGAGTTAACGTGTGCAAAAACGCCCTGTGGCCTGTTTTAAGAGGTAGTTTTAATCCCCCTGCCCTATTATATACTAGGGGCTTACAGAGGAGGTCATGCTAATCACAGGGGGACCCCAACGCATAATGTTCCCTAGTGTATGTAGGTGTTTTCACTGTATTCTAAGTGTCTTTTAACATAGCACTGGCTATAGGACTGGTTAGTCAGACTCAGTTACCACCAGTATCTGTCTGAAAAAGTTGAGGGTACAGGATGATTTTGCAACAAGGCTTCTTTCTGCTCTTCTTTTTGTTCTTTCTGCACGTTATCCTTCTTCCTGCACTTTTCTTTGTCTTTGAGGACTTCTGTTGCTTCTTTCTGCACTTCTTTTTTTTTCTTTCTGTACATTTTTTCTTCTTTCTTCACATGTCCTATCTCTGTAGGCATAGTTAGAAACTAGCATTTAAAAAACCTTTGAAATTCACAGAAAAAACCATAGGTTTCAGGCACGTTATAGTTAGGAATTAGCATTTAAAAAACCTCAGAAATTCACTGAAAAAACCATAGGTTTCAAGGGTGTTATAGTTAGCTGGACTTTTCACGTGTACAAAACCATTGAAATTTCCCCGTTATAGTTAGTTCAGCTAACTATAACTCGCGCGCCCGCAATGCACTGCTGATGACGTCACATATTACATCACTCATGACATGGTCAGTGACATCACTCATGACATCACTGATGACATCTCAAATGACATCACTGATGACATCACTGATGACATCATCCTTGTGATAGAGTGGCAGACCTCCTCTCACCCTAATATAACCTTTGATACACACATTCAAAAATAGAGACTACAATTTTCAAAACAATGGACATACCAATACCAGTTACAACAACCTCTTCAGTAATTCTAAGATCCACATACACATCCACTCATTCACCAACAGTCCTATACAGTCACTCATACATGTACTCACTCATCATATGTACTCATACACCTATACATCCTGTTACGCAATGCCACTCATCCATAGAGTTACTCACACACATAGTCACTCATGCTAATAAAGAATCAAACATACATTTACTTGCATATACAGTTATACACACACCACCACACTTACTTCTATGGAAACTTACACATTCTTAGTCTTTTAAACAATCACTTATAGAAACACATACTTATTCATACAGGAACTCTTTCAATCTCTCACTCTCACATATACTCACTTATATACACCAATAGTCACATATACTAGTTTAAAACATATGTAGTTACTCATAAAGACACTATTGAGACAGTCATTCACTCACTAACACACCCATACACACACTCATCCACCCATACAGTCCTGCACACATGCTGTCTTCAACACATACAAACAGTGAGTCTCTCATTCATGCAACTATGCACTACGTAATACCCCCCACCGAACCATGCAGACACTCAGACTGATACTCAAAAAACCAACTAATAACCTATATAGACACCCATGTGGCTACTCACCAACCCATGCAGCCACTTATACACAAAGTGAGACACTGATACAGATATTTACATATTTAAACATTACTCACTAAGGCATGTATTCACTATGGTACACTTAATCAGTCAGTTACACAATCAATTTTTCAAAAACAAATCATCCATTTAGACACTTATATACCCATTTATTCTTCCATCGACCTTGAGATATACATATATAAAACATATTTATTTTTCAGAAAAACACACATTCATTGGATGATGTCATCAGTGATGTCATTTGAGATGTCATCAGTGATGTCATGAGTGATGTCACTGACCATGTCATGAGTGATGTAATATGTGACGTTATCAGCAGTGCATTGCGGGCGCGCGAGTTATAGTTAGCTGAACTAACTATAACGGGGGAATTTCAATGGTTTTGTACAAGTGAAAAGTCCAGCTAACTATAACACCCTTGAAACCTATGGTTTTTTCAGTGAATATATATATATATATATCCACTGCTGATGACGTCACATATTACATCACTGTATTCACTAAGATACTGTTAATAAGTCAGTTATACAATTAATTTTACAAAAAAAAACATCCATTTAGACACTTATTTACCCATTTATTCTTCCATTAACCTTTAGATATACATACATAAAAAATATTTATTTTTCAGAGAGACACATATTCACTGGATGATGTCATCAGTGATGTCATTTGAGATGTCATCAGTGATGTCATGAGTGATGTCACTGACCATGTCATGAGTGATGTAATATGTGACATCATCAGCAGTGGATTGCGGTTGCGCGAGTTATAGTTAGCTGAACTAACTATAACGGGGGAATTTCAATGGTTTTTTACGAGTGAAATGTCCAGCTAACTATAACATGTGTGAAACCTATGGCTTTTTCAGTGAATTTGGAAGGTTTTTTAGATGCTAATTCCTAACTATAACCTGTGTGAAACCTATGGCTTTTTAAGTGAATTTGCAAGGTTTTTTAAATGCTAATTTCTAACTATAACGTGTGTGAAACCTATGGTTTTTTTAGTGAATTTGTAAGGTTTTTTAAATGCTAATTTATGTATGTATTATATTTTTTATATATTTATTTTACAATAAACTACCTATGTATATAGTTATAGATTGACTGTATCCTGTAATATGGAATGGCTCAGCTCTTTTTTTTAAAATTTGGATAAAGTTGAACAGCATAGTTAATATCTTCTATAAACTTATGTACATTTTAAAATGGTTTGTTTTTTTAAGGGTTTTTCACGGTGCGCGCACCCCGCGATTTTTTGAAAAAAAATAAAATGTTTTTTTCACCCTTCAGGGTCCTTCAGGGACCCCCTGACAAAGGCTAGGGGGTCAGGAACTCTCTACCCTGACCCCTTTTCACGTTCTCCACCTTTCTTTTTCACTGTCACACACAAAATGGCGTCCGACACTTCCTGATTTCGACCGATTGGAATGTTGACTGACATCTAACCACCAATCAGAATTACGCTCGCGGACATTTGGTGCGCGCATATAGATATTTATGTACTTTTAACAGCAATTTTCTCAGGAACTACTGAACAGATTGACACCATATATGCAAAAGGCACATGCCTGACCTGAGGACTACCTCTTTGCCAAATTTCAAGTAATTCTGTTCAGCCGTTCGGGCTGTACCTTCGACTAAAGGTCCTATGGGAAAATGCATGGGGAAAACGCGTTTTGGGACCCCCCTTTTTTCTCAGCCCCCGCTTGACGAATCACCCCGAGACTTTCAGGGTAGGCGCTGAGCGGAGCGCCCCATTAGTTTTAAAAATTTCGTGAGGATTCGTCAACTGGCGCCAAAGTTATTCAAAATAGAATTTTCTCGGTCCTAACTATACCTATCTACTGGCGACCGCCAGTAGAATATATATATATATATATATATATATATATATATATATATATATATATATATATATATATATATATATATATATATATTACCTACTGGCGGTCGCCAGTAGGTAGTTATAGTTAGGACCCCTTTTCCATAGGAAATCCGCAACATTTTATTTTGAATAACTTTGGCGCCGGTCGACGAATCCTCACGAATTTCTCAAAATAGGTGGGGCGCTACGCTCCGCTCCTACCCTGAAAGTCTCGGGGGGATTCGTCAAGCGGGGGCTGAGATAAAAGGAGGGTCCCAAAACACGTTTTTCCCATGCATTTTTCCATAGGACCTTTAGACAGGGCTACAGCCCGAACGGCTGAACAGAATTACTAGAAATTTGGCAGAGAGGTAGTCCTCAGGTCAAGGAAGTGCCTTTTGTAGGTTTGGTGTAAATCTGTTCAGTAGATTCTGAGAAAATAGCCTTTAAATCAATATATATCTGAGCCAGCCACCGTAAGCTTACCGTACGCGTACGGTGGCGTGCGCGAGCGCGATTCTGATTGGCTCTTAGATCTTAGTAAACATTCGAAACAGCCAAAACCAGGAAGCGGCGGCCGCCATTTTCTCTCTCGCACTGAGAGCTAGGTTGTTAAATAAAACCAATAAACATGTAAAGGGGCTGTTTAGACAGCTCCCACACACATAGCCATGTTGAGGGAGTCCCCAAAGACCCCCAAGGCCAAAAATGCAATTTTTATTTTTTCGCTAATTTCGCCGATTACGCTTACCGTACGCGTACAGTAAAAAATGTAAAAAAAAAAAAACACTATCCACACTCTGCCCACCCCCTGTGCTTTTGGTGGCCGCAGTCCACCAAATGTGCAGGGCTTATTAGAAGTGTGAAAAACCACAATATTTTAAACAAAAATAATAAAAGAAAAAATTAACAACACTCTCTCCACCCCGTGTGCAAATGGTGCCCGAAGGGCACCATTTGTGCATGGCTTATAAAAATTACGAAAAATTAAAATATTACCTTTCAAAACGAAGTGCATCATATGTCCTCCATGTGTGCACGGTGCGCGAAGCGCATCGTGCGTACATGGCCCATCTAGCGTAACGTGGGCACCGTGCGTCCACGGCACTAACTGCGTAAAGTGGGCGCGCGGTGCGCGAAGCGCACCGCGTGCTTACTGTGCGCGCACGGTGCGCGAAGCACACCGTGCGCGCACGGAACGAACTGCGTTAAGTGGGCGCGCACGCCACGAATGGCGTAAAGTAACTTAGCATTTAAAAAACTGTACAAATTCACTGAAAAAACCATAGGTTTCACACACGTTATAGTTAGGAATTAGCATTTAAAAAACCTTGCAAATTCACTGAAAAAACCATAGGTTTCACACATGTTATAGTTAGCGGAAATTTTACTGATAAAAAACCAGTGAAATTCCCCCGTTATAGTTAGTGTAGGCAACTATAACTCACGCGACCGCAATCTTCTGCTGATGACATATGTGTCTTTATGAAAAAAAAATATTTGAAATATATGTATAGCTAAAAATGTATGGAAGAAGACATGGGCAAATAAGTGTCTAAATACAGTATTAGCATCAGCAGAGGATTGCGGTCGCGTGAGTTATAGTTGCCTACACTAACTATAACGGGGGAATTTCACTGGTTTTTTATCAGTAAAATTTCCGCTAACTATAACATGTGTGAAACCTATGGTTTTTTCAGTGAATATATATATATGCATATATAATGCATTTCAGCTAGGTTTAGCCTTCTTCAGCGCCAGGAATTATCAGGAGGTATAAACGCCATTGTGAATTTAAATGTCCTGCCACAAGTTAATTGGCTGTGGCCCGCTGCCCCAAAGTCAATGCAAGTCAAAAACAGCTTTATTCGAATAAAATTCATAAAAGCAATCGAACAATAGGCGTTCCATTAACAATACATAAATGTATGCGCCTCAGCAATTGCAAATACAGATATCTCTCAGAACATTTAGACAAGAATAAAATATAAAAGAATCATTTAAAAACTATATACAAAATTCTATTAGGGTAGAATATAATCATATAAAATGCACAATCCTGTATGTTACACAGTACAATAATCAATAAAGTGCTAGATACAAGTTACGCCTGGTACTACTGGTCCCAACAATCTCTTCTTCCTCATTGTCCACGCCCAGCCCAAATATTTAGCAACAGCAATATAAATAAATGGTAAAGTGCTAGTGCAAATTATTCTAAGTGCCTCAGTGCTACTTTTTGTCCCCAGGGATTTACACATTGTGCTTAACCAAACTCTTCTGGGAACTGAATACGCGGAGCAAACAAAAAGAAAGTGTGGAATGGTTTCCTTTTGAGTCCCGCATGCTAGGCAAATATCACTATCTCCACTGGCCCACCTGCCGGTGAGTGATCTTAGGGGCAGGGACCCAGCTCTCAACTGGAAATAGAGCTTCCTATCACCAGGCTTCGTAGTTAGATCCCAATAGGATTCTAACCTGGGGATATATTTAGACTCGAGGAAGCGTCCTTCCATTGTGGAAGGATTTGCTTTAATCCATGTATGCTGCGCTATTAATTCCCAATATTTTCCCTTTAGTATCTCTTTAGCAGGGAATAAAGTTGTTTTGGGGTTTTCCCACAGCCCCTGCATTCCCATTTCCTTCAGCATGTTCGCCAGTTCCCTAAGCCAGTGTATCTTATGGAATTTGTCTGCTTTTATGACATCCATGAATCCTAGAGCATAATGTGCAAGCTCCGGAGTGGTCCAGAGCCTGCGCCAATGCAAAATAGGACGAAGTCTCGCCAAGTCTGCAATGTCCTTTCTACCCAGATCGTATTTCAACGGCTTCATGAGGGTGCTTTTCGGGAGACCTGTGATATTACGTAAAAACTTATTTTCAGCTATAGTAAGAGTGGTCTCGAACCCCCATAGCTCAGCGCTATAAAGAGCCGAGCTTAAAGCCTTAGCCTCGTAGACTTGGAGAACTGGCTTAATTGGCTTAGTCAATGACTTCTTGTGCTCTAAGTGTAAAACCCCTGCATGTTGACGATGTTTTAGTGCTGCCAGTTCGATGTGCTTCCCCATTTAGCACCCTTATCAACTTGGATGCCCAAATAAGTAAAATCTCTGACCATTTCCACTCTTTGGCCATTCATAAAAAAGTTACCCTTAAAATGACAATGCGGATTAAACGTCATGAGCTTGGTTTTAGCTACATTAACTTCCTGCCCGTAGTCCTCACAAAACCTCTCAAAAATCATCAGAGCACGCTGAAGTCCACTCGGGGTTTTTGATAAAATAAGCGTGTCATCCGCGAACATTAAAATTGGGGTTTTTACACCTGCCAGGGTAGGAGCATCAGTACTTATCAGGTTCATTCGATCAATCACGCCATTAATATAGAGTGTGAAAAGTGTGGGGGCCAAGACACATCCTTGGCGCACCCCTCGTTCAACCGGGAATTCAGATGTTACTGTTCCGTACCCTCCCCACTGAATACTGGCGTAGTTTCCCTCGCGCAGCCTCATGACCAGAGTTAATATTTCAACTGGAATGCCCAGCTTCTTTAATACTGCCCATAACTGAGTCCTGGGTATGAGGTCGAAGGCAGCGCGTAGATCGATAAAAGCTGCATAAATGCTGCCTTTGCCCAGCAGGACTGTCTTCCAGTGTATGAGTGTAAATCGAAATACCTGATCAATTGTACTGGTTGATTTACGAAAGCCCGCCTGGAAGGGAGATAAGATGTTTTCCTCTCCTGCCCAATCTAATATTTCATTCAGAAGCATTCTCCCTATTACTTTTTGTATTGTATCTATCAGGCTAATGGGCCTATAGTTCCCCGGCTGGGTTCTATCCCCCTTTTTGAACACAGGAATTATCACTGCCCCTTTCCAAGACTTTGGGACTGGTGCACCTAATGCCACAGCGTTGGATAACTTTTCAATATATTTTGCCCAGCATTTCTTATCATGGAGGAAGACATCTGCGTGGACACCATCAGGCCCTGGAGCTCTCCCATTAGCCACAGAATTAAGGGCCATCAGTACATCGTTGTTATCAAAAGGGGGGCTCGCATATAGAATGTAATTAAGATCCTCAATAGTGGCAGCTAAGGGGGTGAGTGCATATTGGGGGCTAAAGTAGTCCAACCAGCCTTCTTGGGTCACATAATTTACTGGGGATTCAGGGCGACCTCCCCCACCCCACTTAACAATGTCCCAAAACAACCTTGTATCTTTTATCCCACTAGCTTCCTTTAGATCCTGCCAATGCTGCTCATCCCATGCTTTCTTGGCCTCTTGTATACATCTTTTATATTCCTGCTGAGCCAGTTTTACCACATTAGGATCCCTACTTCTAATAGCAGTACCTAGGGCTATTCTTGCAGTTCTACATGCAACATTATACCACCCTGGCCTATGCATGGTGCGTTGTTTACCTTCTTTATTAAATGTGGGCTTAAGAAAATGGGCCCTAATTGCAGCAAATAGGTTTACGTGCAGGTCAGTTATCTTATCCAATTCTCTGGGATTACCAGCTACAAGATCTAGATATGATGTGGCTCTGTCTAGTTCCTTACTAATGCTAGTTACTGCCTTTATGTTGCTCATAACTTGTGGCCATTTAAGCCTCCTCATATCATTAGTGGATAGACTTTCAGGAAGTGTCTGATCGTTTCTCCTAGGACCTGAATGCTTTTGGCTCCACCAGTGGTGTACCACACAGAGGGGGTTATGATCACTCTCCAGTTTAGCCTCCACCTTCATATCTACTACCATGCACCAGATGTTCATGCTGCAAAGAACGTAATCGATCCTACTGTTGTGGCCCCCATTATCAAATGTCTTGGCCCCATGTGCATCACCTTCACCTGGAGTTCTTCCATTCAAGGCTCTCAGTCCTCTCTCAGAACAGATTGCATTAATCTGGATTATACTGTCAGACCATTTAGAGACCGGTTCAAGATCCAACTTTGGTATCCCCCATTGGCTATCCTCATCACCCACATAGTACCAGTCCGTGATTACGAGCGGTTCGAAGGTCATGTTTAGATCACCACCAATGAACACATTTTTATCGCTTGAATGTAGTCCAAGCAGAGAGTCCAAATCTGCTAGAACCTGCGATTCCCTACCCCCATGACCTCTGACATATAAATTATAGGTATCTAGATTGCCCCCTTGGCCCAGGGTTAATCGAATTAACTGGATATCACAGTTCTTGGTGGATATTTCTTTAGCCTTAGTAAAGAGCTCTTGCTTAACCCAAATGGTTAAGCCTCCTTTTGGGCGCCCTTTGGTTCCCTTTAGTGCAGGGATATAAAAATTCAAATACCCCATAAGAAATTGGGGTTCACAAGACCAGGACTCTGGGAAGAGGCATACATCATAATTATTAATGTAAGTGACCCACTCGGGAGATTGCAATCTTGCACTAAGTCCCGCGATATTCCATGAGATTAGTTTCCCCCCCCCCTGAAGCTGAAGCCTGGGTCAGTTGTGTATTAATGTTAATGGGATCATTTTCGAAAGTGAGGCCTTTTATCCCTTGCTCTAAGCTTTGATGTAGATGCAGCAAGGAAGGTGTCGTCCCAACTGGTGAAACGGGCAGACTACTGTTATGGTGTTGATAGGCCCCTTTCATTTCCCCACTAGCATTCCCCTCCTCGCAGATTGGTACAGCAGCAGGCCCAGTAAATTCATTTTGAGTGTTAGCATAAATCGTATCAAAGTCAATGCTTTCGCTCACCAATTGCTGCTCACTTAATGTGTGTGAACTACAAGTATAAACACAGAGTATGCAGTTCCTGACTAAAAAGAGAACCAAGACAAATCCTAACTGAACTACAAGTCCCAAAATGCTGTATTTTTTCAGGTGGGTAATGCGGGGGTGGCCAAATGATTATGCGGTATATATATATACACATATACATGTATATACATATACACACACACACATATTACCTACTGACAGTCGCCAGTAGGTAGTTATAGTTAGGACCTATTTTCCATAGGAAATCCGCAACATTCTATTTGGAATAACGTTGGCGCCGATTGACAAATCTTCGAGAAATTTTTCAAACTTTTGGCCAGCTCCGATCCGCTCCTATCCTGAAAATGTCACAGTGATTCGTCAAGCAGGGGCGGAGAAAAAAGGGGGGTCCCAAAACGCGTTTTCCCCATGCATTTTCCCATAGGACCTGTTGACGCAGCTACAGCCCGAACTGCTGACCGGAATTACACCAAATTTTGCAAAGAGGTAGGCCTCAGTTCAGACTCGTGCCTTTTGCTTAAATGGTGTAAATCCGTTCAGTAGTTCCTGAGAAAATTTGAGTTAAAAAGATAGATATATCTGGGCGGAGCTTAACCACACATCTCATTGTGAGATCTGATTGGCTGTCAGTACTTTATCCAAGAAGTGTTGGCAGCCATCTTGGGACCAATATACATGATAGCACCTCATTAAAAAGCATTGCAGTTAATAGAAGGTTTTAAGACATTAGTTACATTATAAATCATTTGTTGATGGTACCATACTCATTTGAGGAATTATGGTGTGTTCTAAGGTGATTTTACCATGTGAAAAAGCCTTCTGCTGTGATATCATGAATCATGTTTGAGAGAAAACTTTTTTCTCATGCTTTTCCCACAGAGGTTTGGAAGGTGATCTATAAGCTAAACTGAGACCATATTTTCTGTAAATTCACATTATCTTTCTCAGTCATGTGAGAATGAAGTCTGACATTCTCAGTAAAACATGTACATCCAACAAGGGCAGAGACTGTCAGTTGATTCCTTTGTGTTCTACTGAAACTTCCCAGAGTGTTCTAAAGAACAACTAGAGCGCTAACAGTCCTACTTATGACAAACATATTGCACACCTGAAGCCATCTTGATTGGAATAAAGTGGTAACTCTTAAAACATTAAATTTAAAAAGGAACAAAATGAGGGGGTTCATTTTGCCATAGAAAGTATGATTAGTGCTGCAGAAAGAAAAATTAGGGCACATTTTGAGTGACTTCTCAAATCCTCTTCTATTTCTTTAAAAAATTCTGACATGCAGACTGAAACATGCACTTTCAATACCAGCAGCAGACTTCCCTGGTGAGCAGTAGCTTTACTACAGTGATCTAATAAGCAACTAGAGTGCTAACATTCTGAAAGTATGGCAAATGTGTGACACATCTGAATGCCTTCTTGATGGAATCAAAGTAAAAAACTGAAAGTATTTCCTACTGAGGAGACTGTAGTAAATGAGGAAATTAGGAAACTTCATAACAAATAAGTCTCCCAAAATGGCCACCAGAGACAAAAGAGCCCAAATGTAGCCCAAATATCACCCAGATGTAGCCCAAGTATAGCCCAATGACAGAATGTCCCAGAGTGTTCTAACGAACAACTAGAGCGCTAACAGTCTTACTTATGACAAAAGTATGGCACACCTGAAGCCATCTTGATTGGAATAAAGTGGTAACACTTAAAACATTTAATTTACAAAGGAACAAAATGAGGGGGTTCAATTTGCCATAGTAATTATGATTAGTGCTGCAGAAAGAAAAATTAGGGCACATTTTGACTTCTCAAATCCTCTTCTATTTCATAAAAAAATTCTGACATGCAGACTGAAACATGCACTTTGAATACCAGCAGCAGACTTCCCTGATGAGCAGAAGCTTTACTACAGTGATCTAATGAGCAACTAGAGTGCTAACATTCAGAATTTATGGCAAATGTGTGACACATCTGAATGCCTTCTTGATGGAAGCAAAATAAAAAACTGAAAGTTTTTCCTACTGAGGAGACTGCAGTAAATGAGGAAATTAGGAAACTTCATAACAAATAAATCTCCCAAGATGGCCACCAGAGACAAAAGAGCCCAAATGTAGCCCACATATCACCCAGATGTAGCCCAAGTATAGCCCAATGACAGAATGTCCCAGAGTGTTCTTAAGAACAACTAGAGCGCTTACTGTCTTACTTATGACAAAAGTATGGCACACCTGAAGCCATCTTGATTGGAATAAACTGGTAACACTTAAAACATTTAATTTAAAAAAGGAACACAATGAGGGGGTTCATTTTGCCATACAAATTATGATTAGTGCTGAAGAAAGAAAAATTAGGGCACATTTTGAGTGACTTCTCAAATCCTCTTCTATTTCATTACAAAATTCTGATATGCAGACTGAAACATGCACTTTTAATACCAGCAGTAGACTTCCGTGGTGAGCAGTAGCTTTACTACAGTGATCTAATGAGCAACTAGAGTGCTAACATTCAGAATTTATGGCAAATGTGTGACATATCTAAATACCTTCTTGATGGAATCAAAGTAAAAAACTAAAAGCATTTCCTACTGAGGAGACTGCAGTAAATGAGGAAATAAGGAACTTCATAACAAATAAATCTCCCAAGATGGCCACCAGAGACAAAAGAGCCCAAATGCAGCTCAAATATCACCCAGATGTAGGCCACATGTAGCCCAATGACAGAAGTGTGCAAAACACTTATTTTTTGTGTATTTGCAGTTTTATATAGTGCAGACTTGTCAGGTATTGGAGTGCTTTACATGAGCATTGGTTAAATCACACAAGATCAAATTCATTTTGGTTGTAGACATGGGGAGATTAAGTGATTTGACCCGAATCACAGAATGTTGAGCTGAAGCAGAAACTCTAACCTGGTTCCCCAGTTGCAAAGTATGCAGCTCTGGAAGTAACACCACATCCTCTCCCCTAGGTGCAACATTTAATCAAGTGGTTAACTGGATAAAAAAACATAAAGATTACAAATAATTTAAAAGTTCTTTATCGCTATTTAAAAACTCAGAAAATATGTCCTCATTTTAGTTTTTTAGAGCACTAACCATAATTTTGATGCAAATAAGACCCTCTCATATATGTAATTTCTAAAGGAAATGCTCTAGGTATTACAGTTTTGATTACATCAAGATGACGTCAGGCGTTCCACACTTTTGTAATAAATATAGAATGTTAGCAATCTAGTTGTTCATTGGGATACTGTTGAGAGGCAGGGGCCAGGGGCACGGACTCTGAAAATTGAAGGCAGGTAGGAGAGTGCAGATGCAACAATTTGACCACACTGGGCAGGCAGGAAGGGCAGTGGCAGCACAACAGACTATGGAGGGCAGTGGAAAGGGGGGCAGGGGCAACAAACCAACAATACAGGACTGGCAAGAGAGGCTGTGGCAATATAATAGACCACTGTGGGCGGAAGGAAGAGGCAGTGGTAGTACAACCATACATGCCAACAGACCCGTTTCAGCCAGGAAACATTCAATGTTTTTAAGATCAAATGGGCTTTATTTGATCTGTCTCCTATCTACAATCTCCTCTTTTTCAATGTAACTCAAAGGGGAAAATCAATACCCCAGTTTTTTTTCAAAATCTCCCTCTTACCAAGTTCAAAATGTTCGCAAGTATGGTACATTGGATCATGGTAGGCAGGAGGAATTGGGGTAGGGACATGGACTCGGATAACAGAGGACAGGAGGGACATGGAGAGGTGCACCGAACTGACCCTACAGGGCAGGCATCAGGGTTTGCAGCAGCACAATACACCACACAGTGCATGCGGGACGGGAGTGCAGCACAACAATCCATAGAAAGCAATAGGGAGGGGACAGGACCATGCACATGGACAACAGAGAACAGAGGAGAAAGAGGCAATGGTAGCTAGCTGACCATAATGGACAGACAGGAGAGAAAGCTGCAGCATAACAGACCATAAAGGGCAGGAGGGACTGATCAGGGGCATTGCAATGGAACAGACAAGCCAGGAGGGAGGGAATAGGGGTCTGCACATGGAAACAGAGGGCTGGGGGCAAGGGGGCAGGGCAGGAGCACCAAGATGACCATGGAGGTCAGGCAGGATGGGCACTAGAAACAAGACACACCATGGAGAGCAACAATGAGACTATGATGGCATACACACAGACCATGGAGGGAAGGTGGGAGGGGGTCAGGGGCAGCTAGCTGACCACACAGGGAAGGTGGGAAGGGCCCTGGCAGCACAGAAGATCATGCATGGCAAGCGGGAGGGTTAGTGGCAGCACAATGGCTATGATGGGCAAGAAGGAGGGTGCAGAGGCATGCACAAAGGACCATGGAGGATAGAAGGGAGGGTCAGGACCTGGGCCCAGACAAGAGAGTTCAGGGGAAGGGGCCTCACAACAGACCGCGCAGGGCAGGCAGGAGGAGCAATTGCAGCACAACAGACCAGGGAGGGCAGAAGGGTGTGGCAGTAAAATGGACCATGGAGGACAGGAGGAAGGGGATAGGGGCATGGCATGTGGACAGGCAGGGTGGAGGTGGCAGGGACAGGTTACAGTCATCTGACATTGCTAGGCAGGTGGGAGGGGAGTGGCAGCTCAACAGAACACTCAGAGTAGATTGGAGTGGCAGGTCCATGGAACATGGTGGGCAAAAAGGATGGAGCAGGGGCATGCACAAAGACATCGGAGGGCAGGGGGAAGGAGAATAGGGGCAGCAAGCTAAGCACAGAGGCTAAGCAGGAGGTCAATGATTGGCCATAGAATTGGGCAATGGAGGGCAGGAGGAGTGGACTGGTACATCATGCTAAATGGAGGGCAGTGGCAGCACATCAGACCATGCATGGCAGGAGGGAGGAGGCTCGTCCATGGATTCAGACAACAGAGGATAGGGAGGAGGTGGATGGGGCAGCAAGCTAACTGTTCAGAGAAGGTGGGTATTAGGAACTTTATGGTTTTTAAAATGTGTGTCTGTGCGAACTACTTAAAATATGAACAAGTATGCAGCATAATCTCACTTTTATTCAGGAAGAAGAGGACGTTTGTGATTGTGACTCTGGGCTCACTTGGCAGAAACACCCCCTGACCCTCCACCCCCCATCGCAAAATGCAATGCCCGTGAAAAGGGTAGGTGGACGCAGTGTTATATAGAACATAGTCCTGAGAGCACAATTGAAAATGAAAACTAGATATAGTATATGGTATAAACTATGCACCAAAAAGTGTGATATAAGAAGAACCGGGGTGTGAAATATAATATGCAATACATTGTGCGCAATGACAGATTCATTGGAGAGCGCGAGATAGCACAGGCACTAGCGCGTGCTATGAGATATGCGCCTTGGAGTGTAATATGCACAGGGCAGTGTTGTGTAACCTAACTAGTCTCTAAAGTTGTAATATAAAATATGTGCTGGGGAGTGCAACGTTGCATATGCACTGTGACAAAGATATGGATCCCAGATTGTAATATGTATGGCATAGTGCTGTGCGTTATAACATAGGCATCAAGGAAGGCACGTTAGATGGGGCAATATAACCCATGCGAAGGCAAGTGTGGCATGACATATTCACGGGGTGGTGTTACAGTGCAAATGGGCTAGAGAGTGTCATAGCATACGCACTAGCTGGTGGAATACAACACAGAGGTGAGAGGCACTCGGCAGGCACTGGTGGGTGTAACACAGCATTGGGCTCAGCCAGGAGCACACTGTGACTCTCACGTGAGGTTTGTCTCCTTTCCAGAGAGTAAAATAAAAAGTATTACACATCCGGCGGTGGATGTGTGTTTTATTAACCGTGAGGGGGGTTTCTTGCATAGTTTGGTCGAATTTTTGTCTAATCCCCTTTGAATGGCTTGGTGTGCGTGTATATTAAATGTGCCCGTCAATAGCTACCCATGATTGTATAAATAAACGACAAGGGTGTCTACTTGGAGAGTACCCACCGGCGGGGGCGCCGGGATTAGGCACGGTAGGGCGCCAGACACGTCAGAGCTTCACTAGCGGTGTAAATACATTCCATGTGGATTCATTCTATGCATGGTCGCCTTTTAATGAATATCACGCAAATCGTCATGGTGATAGGTACATACGGTTTGTCCAGCATGTCCTAGGTTTTTCTATAACAACGCAGCCCCCTCCTAAAGAATAAAAAAAAAAAGGCCATGACCCGGGGGTTGGGGTCCCCGGGGCCGATTAAGGCCTTGGGCGGGCCAAATTAATTTTTTTCAACAACAAAAAATTAGGGTGCAGGCCCTGGGGGATGGGGTCCCCAGGGCCAGTAAATTAGAAAAAGAAGGGGGGCCACACAGCCCTCCTTCTTAAAAAAATCAAATAAATAAAAGTCCGGCATCGTGCCGGAGGCCACGCCCCCTCCTTGCAGCACTCTGCAAACGCGCCTCCTGGCTAGTTGTATGTTGGGGAATTAATTCCCCTTCAATACTGAGGGTCCCTGAGGGCCAACTAGCCCACCAGGTGCTTCCAGTAAGCGCCACTGCTCTGCGTTGCAGAGAGGTGGTGCAGGCCATGCCCCTTTTTACACCTCTCTGCAATGGTGCTTACTGGACGTACCTAGTGGGCTATTTTGTCCCTAGGGATCCTCAGGATTCAAGGGGACTTAATCTCTCAACTTAAAAAGCGGCCACAGGGCGTGTTTACACAGTGGGGAAGGGTGGGGACGGGGCCTGAGGTGACGTGTGCAAACACGCCCTATTGCACGTTTTAAGTTGGGGAAATAATTCCCCTTCAATCCTGAGGGCCCCTGGGGGCTAACTAACCCACCAGGTGCTTCCAGTAAGCGCCACTGCGCTGCGTTGCAGAGAGGTGTTCTAGGCCGTGCCCCTTTTTACATCTCTCTGCAACGCAGCTCTGTGGCGCTTACTGGAGGTACCTAGTGGTCTAGTTGGACCCTAGGGACCCTCAGGATTCAAGGGGATTTAATCTCCCAACTTAAAACGGCCACAGGGCGTGTTTACACAGTGGGGAAGTGAGGGGACAGGGTCTGAGGGGACGTGTGTGCGTTTTAAGAGGTCGTTTTAATCCCCTGCCCTATTATATACTAGGGGCTTACAGAGGAGGTCATGCTGGTCACAGGGGGATCCCAACGCATAGTGTTCCCTAGTGTATGTAGGTGTTTTCACTGTATTCTGAGTGTCTTTTAACATATCACTGGCTCTAGGACTGGTTAGTCAGACTCAGTTACCACCAGTATCCGTCTGAAAAAGTTGAGGGTACAGGATGATTTTGCAACAAGGCTTCTTTCTGCTCTTCTGTTTGTTCTTTCTGCACGTTATCCTTCTTCCTGCACTTTTCTTTGTCTTTGAGGACTTCTGTTGCTTCTTTCTGCATTTCTTTTTTTTCTTTCTGTGCGTTTTTTCTTCTTTCTTCACACGTCCTATCTCTGTAGGCATAGTTCGAAATTAGCATTTAAAAAACCTTTGAAATTCACTGAAAAAACAATAGGTTTCAGGCACGTTATAGTTAGAAATTAGCATTTAAAAAACCTTAGAAATCCACTCAAAAAAACATAGGTTTCAGGGGCGTTATAGTTAGCTGGACTTTTCACTCGTACAAAACCATTGAAATTCCCCCGTTATAGTTAGTTCAGCTAACTATAACTCGCGCGCCCGCAATGCACTGCTGATGACGTCACAAATTACATCACTCATGACATGGTCACTGACATCACTCATGACATCACTGATGACATCTCAAAGGACATCACTGATGACATCATCCTTGTGATAGAGTGGCAGACCTCCTCTCCCCCTAATATAACCTTTGATACACACATTCAAAAATAGAAACTAAAATTTTCAAAACAATGGACATACCAATATCAGTTACAACAACCTATTCAGTAATTCTAAGATCCACATACACATCCACTCATTCACCAACAGTCCTATACAGTCACTCATACATGTACTCACTCATCATATGTACTCATACACCTATACATCCTGTTACACAACGCCACTCATCCATAGAGTTATTCACACACATAGTCACTCATGCTAATAAAGAATCAAACATCCATTTACTTGCATACGTGTATACAGTTATACACACACCACCACACTTACTTCTACAGAAACTTACACATACTTAGTCTTTTAAACAATCACTTATAGAAACACATACTTATTCATACAGGAAATCTTTCAATCTCTTACTCTCACATATACTCACTTATATACACCAATAGTCACATATACTAGTTTAAAACATATGTAGTTACTCATAAAGACACTATTGAGACAGTCATTCACTCACTAACACACCCATGCACACACTCATCCACACACTCATCCACCCATACAGTCCTGCACACATGCGGTCTTCAACACATACAAACAGTGAGTCACTCATTCATGCACCTATGCACTACGTAATACCCCCCACCAAACCATACAGACACTCAGACACTCATACTGATACTCAAAAAACCAACTAATAACCTATATAGACACTCATGTAGCTACTCACCAACCCATGCAGCCACTTATACACAAAGTGAGAGACTGATACAGATATTTACATATTTAAACATTTCTCACTAAGCCATGTATTCACTAAGATACACTTAATCAGTCAGTTATACAATCAATTTTTCAAAAACAAATCATCCATTTAGACACCTATATACCCATTTATTCTTCCATCGACCTTGAGATATCCATATATAAAACATATGTAATTTTCAGAAAAACACACATTCACTGGATGATGTCATCAGTGATGTCATTTGAGATGGCATCAGTGATGTCATGAGTGATGTCACTGACCATGTCATGAGTGATGTAATATGTAACGTCATCAGCAGTGCATTGCGGGCGCGCAAGTTATAGTTAGCAGAACTAACTATAACGGGGGAATTTCAATGGTTTTGTACGAGTGAAAAGTCCAGCTAACTATAACCCCCCTGAAACCTATGGTTTTTTCAGTGAATATACATATATATATATATATATACACACACATATATATATACCTATATAGATATATATATACACACATATACTTGAATTTGTAATCCAGATTTTAGTCTGTTCTTTTACTCATATAGTCCGGTTTCTTTAAGAAACACAAAAAGATACATCGCTGTTTAATTCACACGTCTGAAGCAATGTCCAGCCTTAACGTGATGCATAGAGTCAGCGTTCTCCACAGTTCAAAACTGTGATTACAAATTCAAGTGGAGCATAAAACGAGAGAAGATGTGATTAACCTATATCTGTTGCACCAATTAATGAAATCATTTAATTACGGTGGCCCTGAAGAAGCCCAAATGCTGAACAAAACGCATTGGCTGTGCTGGAAGAATTTGAATAAAAGAATTACAACAAACAAGAAAAAGACCTCTTGAATCATACCTATGTTGCAAATACAGTGTTGGGCTGTGCTGAATGTTTCCTTTCTTCTGAATGTTGCCTATCTATTCTTGTGAATATATTGAATTATGATAGGCTATTATTGGTGGCCAGCCTTAAGAGGTGGACAATCTTTGGAGAACGACTTGTTAAATAAATAAAAAGAAAGTGATCTACAGTAAGCAATACACTTAGTGGTGCAGCCATCTGTGTCCCTTGCTACCAATACTTGATCAGATATATATTAGAAATTTTCGTCAAGTACTTTATTTCGGACTTATATGACCATGAAAGTACATAATCAAAAAACATCACGTATATAGAAGAAATTAGTTTTAGAGTAAATAACTGTTGACCCACTTTCACTAATTGAGACACTTTCTTTATGATCAATAATGATAGAAAGACAGAAGGTTTTCTTGTCAATCTATAGAATTGCATCAGGGCTCCAGCAGCTAGTTAGGCATCTGACCAATAGACACAGTAACCTTTTGCAGTGCAGAACCTGCCCAAAGCCGACACCCCTTAGTTTAAGGTTCGACTAGAAAAATCACAAACCATACGGACCCGATTGCATCAGTAGTATTCCAACAAAGTCAATAATGTCCACAGCAATATTCTCAATTTTTTTCGGCCATCTTGCTCGTGTTCATTTTCAGCCTTACAACATTTTGTGATGGAGAAAATGTAAGGTTAGTCAAGACAGGAGAAGTTCCAGGATTGAGTGCAATCCAGTTACCAAGGTGAAAGCCCCTTCCCAATTTCTTCTGGGAGGGTAGTGTCAGCCTTTTCTGGTGTTTTTTTTACCTTGTGTGTACATGAGGTCAGAGAGGGAGATCTGGTGCAGTGAGGTCCCCTGGTGTTGCAGAGCCTGCACATCATTCTGTAAATGAAGCATGGGCTAATATATCTGAAGGTTTGTAGGATTCGCAACAGAAGAGTGAATCATTGTTGCAAGTGCAGTGAGTACACTTAGGGCATGATTCACAAAGGTAAACATACTTGCACAATTGTTTGCTATTCAGTGAGGGATTTACGAGCAGTGTCTTTTCGAGTACGCAATCTATGCACATAGAAAGACAGGACAGATATACATAGCTACTAAACTCAGCCTCCAAACTCAAATTTTTACGCCAGTTTTCAGATCACTTTCCAGCTGCATTAGCCAATGATCTGCATATGAAACCATTGCCACACTGTACTACTAACCTCAAAGTGGCCTCTCTATAGGGGTGTTTCTGGAGAGTCTGAATAGGGCAAGTTGCTACTCTCTAAAAAAGACCCTCTGCTGAGCCAGACTGCCTCACAACTTCCATCTCGTCTCTGCATGGATGAGGATTCACCACAATGCTAGGGGTAGTGGAAGTGATAGCATATGCCCTTTGACCGCCAGATGACATCAAAGTTACAATCACTTACGTTAAAACTATCTGCTTTCACACCAAGCTTGAATATATAATAGTTGACACAAAACACTTGTTGGCTTTTAAGATATTTGGAATGGATATCTTAATAATAAAAAAAAGTCAAAACTATAAAAAGGCTGGCTGTCATGACTTTAGGACACAAAGAGAATTAACGTTTTCTAACCAGGAAAGGCCTGCCTCTAAATTAATGCTGAATTGACGACCTATCGTTGATTTATATTGTTTGGTTTTGCTTGATTCTTCACATCATACACCCAACTGC
Organism: Triturus cristatus; assembly: GCF_964204655.1. NCBI lineage: Eukaryota > Metazoa > Chordata > Amphibia > Caudata > Salamandridae > Triturus > Triturus cristatus. The sequence continues at coordinate 267,620,129 of NC_140583.1, read as the reverse complement.
CCCGATCCTCCTGTTTGTAAAAGAGAGCAACACACCTTAAGCACTTCTCGTTTTATTCACTCTGGGAATTTAGGGAATACGCATTCCTCTGATATGTGAATATTTCACTGTCAAATTATATATCACTTTAAGAGACCTGCGGTATGAGCACATTATGAAGGCATCTATCACATGCATAATATTTAAGTTCAGATATATGCACAGGATGAACATATCTGGCATAATGACAACATACAGCCTTCTGACATATGCACATCATTCAGTCCTGCGGATACGTCCTATATGCACTTCTTAGACCTCTGATTATGGGTATGTATCAGGTCTGCACACTGTACATATATCATAGATCCATCGTCTATGCACGTCAGAGGCAGGCCTATAATATGGAATACAGGCCTTGGTTATATGTACCGGTTCTAAACCTAGGATATCTTAATATTACATCCTTCAGATACTCTAAGGGGCCTCATGCAGCTTAAATCTCTTACATTAGAAGCGTGCATAATGTGTAAACATCTGAGGCATTACAGAGGGCATACTGTGCCTTAATCAGAGTCAAAAATGTTCACAAATGTGCAGGATTCTGATATGATCATAGGTGTGTAGTTTTGTAACATAAGCACATCATATAGGCAGCGGACACTCGCTTAGTATTGAAAGCCTCTGGCAAATTTATATATGTTATGAACAACTGATGTTTGCCCATCAGTGACTCAGACTTGCGTTTATCCCTGAACGAGGAAAAGGTCCCCTGGGTGCACTCACAGGTAGTTTCAATAATTTTCCAACAAATGATGTTTCTAATTTCATTGATGTGTTTATTTACTTGTTTTCAAATGCTTCTTTCATAATACAAAATTGTATCTCTTCATTTCTTTCAATCATATGCCCAATGCATTTCGGGCCGCGCCCTGCATCAGGGAACTATTTCTGTAATGGGTAAACACACAGCATTCAGAATTTTTTTATTCTCTTTCCAACAGTCGCAACATCATGATTCTTTGATGCATAGGTACCTTATATCCCCATCGTTAAAAAATGTGCAAGAGATGTGATTCAATAAAGCTTTTTTCAAAATGAAATCAGAATGTGAAAAACTGTTGTGAAACCGGTTAATGAAACGTAAATAACTCGTATTAATCAAAGACCTGTAGTCCAAAAACCAGTGATTCCTAAGAATATGTGCAGATAATGAAAAAGTGCCCGTTCTTGTGTTTCCAGACCAATGGAAACATGTAACTTGTTGTTAAAAGAAGTGATAAACGGGTTATCAAATGCCCGATCCATATTCACCGAATTTATGGCTTGCGTGTAACACGACTTGTCTTATAGTCATGTGGAGTATTACCAAACGTTTAAGACAACCTGTAAATCAGTGTACAAAAACCACTGTCATACAAGGTACGGAAGATTCAAATAATAGTTTAAATGAACCTGTGAATTAAACAGTCAAACCAACTCGCGTGTATGACGTTAAATGGCTCGTAGAGTCCCATTTGTTAAGAATTGAGCGCAAAGTTAACTGTCAATAAAAAAGGAATGTAAATGCCGGTCCCGGTTACTAGCACTGTATAAATATCCCAAAGCTCTTAATATTTCGTAAACGCTTACGCCTGTTATTCACGCGCTGAACCTCTCGGTGCATTCTTTACAATATTCATTTTATCGGTACCCAACGACACCTTATACTTCTGCGAGTTTGTCTCACGTGATTGAACAAACATAGACGATAGACTATAAACTATGAGGTGATTTAGGTGCGGAAAAAAGATTCCCGGTGTATGTGCCACAAATGGACGATAAAAACGACGAAAAAAGAGTGTAATTTACAAGAATGTAAATAAAAACGGTAATGAAGGAAATTGTGAATAAAATAAAATAAAATAATATCATGGCTCTTTTCCAATGTATCATGACGATGTAAACTAATCTTAGTTTCAAATTTAGCATATTTAGTATACCAACAACTATACATGATGAAAAAATATATATACATATATGAACGTTCATAGACGAAATGATATGAAATGAACTTATTCATTAGGCCAGTCTGGTTATCATAAATTAAATAACAAGTTCCAAAAACTGGGATGTGACATTCCTGTATCTTAAATCAAAACTTTAGAGAAAACAGTTCAGATCAAAACGTTCATTGAGTCCTCTTGAATGAACTGTGTTTAGGAAATTAATCCAATGCACTTCTCTTCGCAATGCGTGTTGTCTCTTCCGGGAAGAACTTTAGTTTGTTCCAGAACCAAGAAACGTAACTGACTCGGATTATGATTGTGTGAGTTGAAATGTACAGCTGAAGGTGGTTTCAGACTGATTGCCACTCAAACAGGAACTCAGTCAAGCCATGACAAAAGAAGAGTTAAATGAAATACTGGATGACATCAACAAACAGTTAGACACATTCACCAAAGAAATTAACGAATGGAAAATTAGTCAATTCAAAAGAGACACACTGGACTATAAATTAGGAGAAGTTTATATTTGGGCGGACATCTATGCGAGACGCCGTCAACAAAAACCAACCACAGGTAGATCACCCGATGAGACTTCTTCATCCGACGACTCGCAATTCAGAAGAAGACCACCAACGTAGAGAAAGGAGCTCAGCAGAGCAAGTGAAACACCCTCCACATCAAGTAGACCACTCTCAGAAACATCTACTAAGAACCAGGAGAAGACACAGGAAAGCCAAAATCAAAATCAAAAACGGACACGGTATCAAAGAACACGAGGAGTCAAAGAACTTAGTGATAAATATCTCCAAACAAACCATAACCGATTTACAATCTAAGGGTTTACCAAAAGGAACATCATACGTATCCACATATCATTCAAATCTCTTGGAAACACAGATATGTACATACAAATTCCTTTGATCTTTAAGACTGAGACACTTCTTCACCAATATAGTGGAACAAACCAAGAAACCACCCAAGGACACCCTTCTGGGTATAAGAAACAAGAGTAAGTTTATGCCACCCACAAGTCATAAGGTATTGGACGCCTTCGAAAAAGTCATCACCAAAGATATAGAAAGAATTTTCAAACAACCAAAAACGAAAACTACTAATCTTACAGGAACATCAGGCATAAAAACAATTGGCAAACAATCCACACATAACCATCTGCCGAGCGTACAAAGGTGGCGCCATGGTGATCATGGATACAGAATACTACTTGACAAACGTTAATGAACATGTCAGTGACACCAACATTTACACCAAAATCAACACAGATCCCACTAAGGAATTCACTAAAATTCTAAGCACCATCATAGAAAAAACCATAACAAAAGGTACCATCGGAACAAAGGAAAAAGAATTTCTAATAAAGAAGAACACGGCACTGCCGTACATATATATGATCCCCATAATATACAAGCATCCTACCAAACCGCCGAGTAGACCAGTAGTTTCAACCATAAACACCATACATGAAACCATTGGGAGGTACTTAGATAAACATTTACAATCAATTGTTCAATCTATGTCGACATATATTAAAGACACAACCAACTTCTTGAACATCTTAGAAGAAAATAAATCAAAGTATACCAAAGAGATGATTTTATGTACAATCGACGTAAAGTCACTATACACCTCCATTCCTCAGGACCTCGGTCTAGAAGCAGTGGAATCATTTTTGATGTTGACAGACAATGACCATGAATTAAATGTTTTCTTTATGGATCTCCTACATTTTACTCTTTATCACAGTTATTTGAAGTGGCAGGATGAATATTTTATTCAAGCCTCCGGCGCTTCGATGGGGAATTGTGCAGCACCTGCATACGCTAATATATTCATGTACCGTTTTAAACTAGACAACATCTTAGATCAACAAGAATGGGTGGAGAACTTGATCATGTACAAAAGGTACATCGACAACATTTTTATTTTATGGAAAGGATCTGAATCTTTGTTAAAACTGGCAATTGAGAATCTAAACCGAGTAAACGACAGAATTAGTTTCAATCATACTATACACAAACAAGAAAGAAAATTTTTGGATATAACGATACACAACAAAGATGGGATATTAAATACCACGATATACACCAAAACTACTGACAGAAACAATCTGCTGCATTTCAAAAGTTTTCATCAACCATCATTGAAAAGACATTTTCCATTTTCCAAATTGTTACGTCTGAAAAGAATCTCATCATCTGAAAAATCATTCAAAGAGAGCATGTCCAGCATGGTAAAAAAAATTGGAGAGAGAGAATACCCTGACAATATTCTTCTACATGAAGCAGTGAATAAAGTTGAGAAAATCAAAAGAGAGAACCTTTTGACACAGGAAACAAAACTCAAAGAAGAAGACAGAATGGTATTGGTTTCCAAATTCTCCACAAAAAGTTACAACTTAAAAAGATTCATACTGAAACATTGGCCTCTGCTAACCCTGGAATAAGATTTCAAGGGAATTTTTTCAAGAACTCCAATATTTGCGTATTTACGCACACGAAACATCATGGAAATATTAAACCAAAAGGATGATCGCACTAACAGTATACATAAAGGAATTTTACCATGCCACAACTGTGGCAATTGCAACGCTATAATTAAGGGAAATCAATTTCCACACCCTCATAAGGGAACTCCTATCAAGTTGAGGGTCACAGCTACTTGTGACCCTCTAATAATCTCATCTACATGATAAAGTGCCCATGTGGATTGGTCTACGTGGGAAAAACAGAACGAAAGATAAAGACACGTCTAACAACACGAAAGTAACATTCGCACTAAGAATCTGAAATCACCTTTAGCTGTACATTTCAACTCACACAATCATAATCCGAGTCAGTTACGTTTCTTGGTTTTGGAACAAACTAAATTTCTTCCCGGAAGAGACAACACGCAATATTTATTGTGAAGAGAAGTGTATTGGATTAATTTCCTAAACACGGTTCATCCAAGAGGACTCAATGAACGTTTTGATCTGAACTGTTTTCTCTAAAGTTTTGATTTAAGATACAGGAATGTCACATCCCAGTTTTAGGAACTTGTTATTTAATTTATGATAACCAGACTGGCCTATTGAATAAGTTCATTTCACATCATTTTGTCTATAAACGTTCATATATGTATATATATTTTTTCATTCTGTATAGTTGTTGTGGGTATACTAAATATGATAAATTTGAAACTAAGGTTAGTTTACATCGTCGTGATACATCGGAAAAGAACCATGATATTATTTTATTCACAATTTCTTTCATTACCATTTTTATTTACATTCTTGTAAATTACACAATTTTTTAGTCGTTTTTAATCGTTCATTTGGGACACCATACACCGGGAATCTTTTTTCTGCACCTAAATAGTTTATAGTCTATCATCTATGTTTGTTCAATCACGTGAGACAAACTCGTGGAAGTATAAGGTGGCATCGGGTACTGATGCAATGAATATTGTAAAGAATGCACCAAGAGGTTCAGCATGTTTACGAAATATTAAGAGCTTTGGAATATTTATACGGGGCTAGTAACTGGGACCGGCATTTACATTCCGTTTTTATTGACAGTTAACTTTGCGCTCGATTCTTAACAAATGAGACTCTACGAGCCATTTAACGTCATATACGTGAGTTGGTTTGAGTATTTAATTCACAGGTTCATTTAAACTATTACTTGAACCTTACGTACCTTGTATGACGGTGGTTTTTGTACACTGATTTACAGATTGTCTTAAACGTTTGGTAAAACTGCACATGACTATAAGACAAGTCGTGTTACACGCAAGCCATAAATTCGGTAAATATGGATTGGGATTTTGATAACCCGTTTATCACTTCTTTTAACAACACGTTACATGTTTCCATTGGTCTGGAAACACAAGAACAGGCACTTTTTCGTTATCTGCACATATTCTTAGGAATCACTGTTTTTTGGACTACAGGTCTTGGATTAATACTCGTTTTTTACGTTTCACTAACTGGTTTCACAACAGTTTTTCACATTCTGATTTCATTTTGAAAAAAACTTTATTGAATTACATTTCTTGCACATTTTTTAACGATGGGGATATAAGGTACCTATGCATCAAAGAGTCATGATCTTGCGACTGTTGGAAAGAGAATATGACATTTCTGAATGCTGTGTGTTTACCCATTACAGAAATAGTTCCCTGATGAAGGGAGCGGCCCAAAATTCATTGGGCATATGATTGAAAGAAATGAAGAATACAATTTTGTGTTATGAAAGAAGCATTTGAAAGCAAGTAAATAAACACATCAATGAAATTAGAAACATAATTTGTTGGAAAATTATTGAAACTACCTGTGAGTGCACCCAGGGTACGTTTTTCTCGTTCAGGGATAAACGCAAGTCTTAGCACATTCAGTACCCTCACACTCAGGAGGGCCCACCTGGCTGCACCAACTCACTATTAGTACCCAGATCCCAAACGGTTACAAAATTAAAAGGTGTGCGAATGTCCTAAATTGTACTGGACAATGCCCATCAGTGACGACATCAGACATGTGCATGCTATGTGACTAACTGGGACTTGGCAAGTATCACTGGCCTCTGGCGCATGCATATTATAGGGGCAACTATTTGGCCACATGTGCCTGTCTTTCACATATATATTTCAGAGGCTTGAATAGTAGTCACATATTACAGGCCTCTAGGTTGTAGAGTCCTGCATACCATTCATATATCAAAGATCTGGTACTTGTTATACATTGACATGTATAGAGAAAGGGCGCATGTTTAGTTGGAAAACGCACTGGTTTAAGATTGCTACTAATAAATGGTTCCCAAATGTAAATTGTCCCCAGCAGGCAGGAGCATTGGAAAGCCACTCTCTTTCATCCCGCTGTCTTTCCCTCTCTCCTTGTTTGATTTGTACCTTCACTCTCCAACACTTCATCTCTTCACCGACTCCTTTCTTCTATTTCTCGCTTATTCTCCCACTTTAACTCCCACTGTCTTCCTCAAACTCACCATTCTCTCTCACTTTTACCTCTTGCAGATTCATCAAAATCCTTAACTCTACTTTGCATCTTGCTGTAATTTTGCAGGAAAAGACAGTGAAAAGAAGAGGAGTGTCTCAACTATTATTTGTACAGTTTGTTGCTCCTTTATCCAACAGATTTCCCCTCAGGTCAGTTCCCTTACATGGTCTTTCTCACATTCTTCTGATCTCTTTCATTCTTCCTTCTCTCCCCTACTGACATTTATCCTCTATTTTCATTTTCACTTTCTTGTTTGAATTTTGTCATTGCCCTACTTTTTTCATTCTTGCACTGACTGACTGCATAGCTTCCAACATTCCATCTTGCATCATTCAGGCAGCATTCCACTGGCACATCATGAACCATAACAAACCAGGATACTACATTAGGCCACTCCTGATTATTTCTTATAATTCTGTACTAGTATAAAACCATGTCTACAAGTCCCAGAAATTCCAAGAAAACACCCGGTCTGGACTAACTAGTCATGCACAGACCTGGAAAACTTGGCAGCTATGCAACCGATGCTCTAAAACCTGCTTAACTTTAAAATGTTGATGATATTGAATAAAGCCAACATACAGTGACCCACTGAGCAGCAGGGGCTGGCCATCTCCATAGTTGCAGACTGGAATAATAAGCAAGTCAGCAGTACAGCAGGTTGACTGATACATTACAAGTCCCTTTAGGAATGTAGAGAAGATGTTATCAATGGGGTCTCAGCCAGGGGCACAGTTTGAAGCAATCACTGCCTGCACAGTGGTGATTCAGCTGCTGACTGTGCAGGTGGGCAGCAAAGGAACATATGTCGGGGCTGTTGAACAGGGGGCACGAGGAATGTTTTCACTGCGTAAACACAGGGACTGCGGTTGCAAGAAACACAATGCATGGTAAGGGATTTTTTGTTAGGTTAATGAATTTTATAGAGCACATGCCTGCACCAACAACAGGGCTTCCAATCGCTGGACCTCAGAAATTGGAAGCCGATGCGAACGGCCTCTCAAAAGGAAAACAAAGCGATTTAGGTAGAAAACAACCATATCTTCAGAGATTTCCTAAATAACAGATGTTTTTCAATATTTCTAGCGGAAGCGCAATCCAAAGGGCAGTAAGTAGCCTTGGTGCAGAAAGAGCGGCAACCAGCTCGGGCGTTCAGATCTCGGGGAACGGTGGCCAAGTTGCTTGTTGGCAGCATGACTGAATTGTGGCAAGGGTCACAAGCAACAAACCTAAGGTGGCAAGCTGATGTCCATGGGTCACAGCTGGGACCCCTGGTAAACCCTAAATGGTGTCCATTAGTCTCTGGCATCCATTTGGTCACTAAACACCCTGAGAGTTATGTTAAAAATCAACTGGAACAGTTTGTCAACAATACACAACTTCATGAATGATCACCAGTCAGGCTTAAGAGCTGTATGCTGCGTTTAAACAGCCAATCTTGAATTCCTTGATAATGCCTTGCATGCTTCGATAATGTTGATTTCTTTCTGCTAATTTTACGGAATCTATCAGCAGCTTTTGATTTCATCAAGCAAGACAACCTAAATTTAAGCAGTAAGTGCCCACAAGAGTTTGAAGACAACAGCGTGAACTAGTTTGAATACCTCACAACTTATGGGAAAGGTGTGGCGCAGCGGACAGAGCAGCTGACTCCAGAGTGCGGGCCCAGTTGACCTATGGCACAGGAGCGGCTGAGCATCATGTGCGTCTGGGCATTAGCTCACTTAATCTCCTCAACGGCCCACAGTGCCTTGAGACCCTTAGGGGTGATTAGTTTGTGTTGTACAAATACCGGGTTTTATTTACAACTGATCTCAACAGATCAAGGCAGGCAGTTCTCTCTCTAACTCTGTTCCTATAGTCAAAGGAATTCCCCAAGGTTACATCTTAGCATCATATCTCTTAAAACACTAAATGGAACCTTTGAGAGATATAAATAAGATCTCAGAAATTAATATTACATCATGATGACATGGCTGACAATCAACTATTTGTAAAGGGCTCCTCCCCCCGATCGATGATATTTCCTTTCTGGGAAAGACTAGAAAACATCTCATTTTGGCCTGAGATGAGTATGGCACTCATCTCATTCCACAACTTTTCCATCCTAGTTCAAACGTGGCTGAACTAAATAAGCATCCTATATTCCACTAGGGCCATCACCAACATGTCTAAATCTCCTTTCTAGATTTACTTCTTCCTTGTACACATGCATATTTATAATGTGGCTAAAGATGTTAATTACCACATGAGACTAATCTGTGATATAAAACACTTTTTAGTTAATCAAGACTGCAAGAAAGTTGTTGAATCAATGGTTCTTTTCAGGTTAGATCATGATAGTTCCATTCTCATTACCTCCCAAACTTCACATTGCCCTCCACGCTACGTCTCATGATTCAACCTGATTTATCTTAAGGATCGACCATTTTTACCGCACAATTTCTATACTGATCACCCTAAACTAGCTTCTTATTAAGGGCAATATCCATCTATAAATGTGCATGCGTAGTCCACAAACACCATCACATGGATCCCTCTCAATAATTACCTAAGAACTGAAGCTCTTAAGGGGATCTCGACTGCTATGCAGCCCCGGCACCCTTGTACTCACTGTCCTAAAAGTTTAGTAATCCCTATCTATATTATGTAATCCTTTAAAAAGAAGCAAAGACAACTGCCTAGGGGCCCAGAAGTAAGATGGGGGACCAAAAAACAGCCTGAGCCCTGACAGGGTACCTAAATAACCAAGCTGGAGTTCCGAATGAACCAAACATTCAAGATGACATTAAATCTGGTTCTTATCCTGTCACATTTGCTGTGTGTTTAGTCTTCTGACAAGTTGATGCTTATTTTTTTAACATGGAGACTGGTGTTTACTTTTCTTTCATTCACTGCAAAGTGTAAGGATTTTGTAAAGTTGCCTATGTGAAAATCTTGCTGGTGAGAAAGAATAGGCTGTATGATGTTGTTTTCTTCTAATACACATCAAAATATAAAAATACCTATAAATGAAGTGTACACATATTTGAAATGAGAAAAATTTGCTGAAACCCAATTTCCACACGTTATCAGCGTCTGGATACCCTCACGGGTGACAAGCAGCACTCAGGAAATCCACCTTACATCACATTACATCAGTGCCTATTGTATGCAATTCAGGCCTTGGTGTCAGTATCAGGATAAAAACTGCATGTCTCTATAAATGTATTGGTCATTTAAATGGAAAATGTGTTGTCTGTAAATAACAGTGGTTACCACACAATGACTTAGTAATATATTTCTATGTTTGTGACAGTGTGCTCCTAATTGCAACACCAGGTATATACTACACCCTCACCACACTCCTGCTGAAGAGGCATAGGTCATTTGCAACACTTGTTCTTTGTTTGATGCTTGGATTTTTTAGAATTCCAGTTCAGAGATGTAATATTGATGGCAGCATCACCAGTCTGAAAGTTGTTCCAGCACCACTCCCTACTGGACCTCAGGAGCTCTTACAGCACTGGGAGCTTTCTGTTAGCTCTGTCTGGTTCCCTCAGCTGCAGAAGTCAGACACCACAGAACATAAGTTACTGAAGCACTTGCAGGAGCACTGCAAAGGCCTCATTGTACATGCATTGAATGGCTGAGTAGTGCACATGCTCACTTCTGTAAATGAATAGTGTGCCCTTTGGCCTGAACTGCTTGACACCAGCAGAGGTCAAAAAAGAAGTTATGCCCAGGCTGTTAGTGACTTCTTTAGACAAGACAGTCACAGTACTCACTGTGTTCTGCCTGATTGGTGGATGGCAAAAGAAAGCAGACTTAATTAGGACAGAGTGCTGGGACGGGGAAAATGAATGATGTGCACGCTGTTTGTTTCAGTTTAGACTACAAAATACTCGGGTAACTTCAAACAACTTCTTGGAGATGCTAATGCACAATTCTTCCTTATTAAAACCAGAAGTCAGAATAGTTATCCTTCTGAGACCTGTGGAATACCAGGGCAGAATCTCAGAAAACAAGATGCTGCCCCCCAGAGCGAGATACTGTCAGGTGGCAACTCAAGTAACTGTTATACACAGTACTGTAGGAGGGGTGGTCAAGCCAACAAATTAACAGAGTGAGCCTTGTTACGGGTCAATCAATCAATCAATCAATAATTTGTAGAGCACACTACATACCCACAAGGGTTTCAAGGCATTGAGGGAGGGAGAGGGGGGAGCTGATGCTACTGGTCGAACAGCCAGATCTTGAGTTGTCTCCTGAAGGCTAGCAGGTCTTCGGTTTGTTGCAGGATGAGGGAGAGGGTGTTCCCGATCTTGGCAGCGCGGTGGGAGAATGATTTGCCTCCGGCTGTGGTTCTAGGGATGCGTGGGACGGTGGCCAGTGAGAGGTCTGCGGAGCAGAGTTTCCTGTTGGAAACGTAGAAGGAGAGGCAACTGTTGAGATAAGCTGGGCCGGTCTTGTGGAGTGCCTTGTGTGCGTGGATCAGGAGCTTGAAGGAGATTCTTTTGTCGACAGGGAGCCAGTGCAGGTTCCTCAGGTGGGGGGTGATGTGGTCGCGGCGTGGGACGTCAAGGATCAGGCGTGTGGAGGCATTCTGGATTCTTTGCAGTCTGTTGATGAGCTTGGTCGGGGCTCCGGCATAGAGGGCATTTCCTTAGTCGAGTCTGCCTCTGACTAGGGCCTGAGTGACTGTTTTCCTTGTGTTTGTCGGGATCCATCTGTAGATCTTGCGAAGCATACGGAGGGTGTTGAAGCAGGTGGCGGAGACAGCGTTGACTTGTTTGGTCATGGTGAGTTTCGAGTCGAGGATGACTCCCAGGTTGCATGTGTGGTTGGTGGGTGCGGGGGGTGTCCCCAGCGACGCAGGCCACCAGGAGTTGTCCCATGCTGAGGGGTTGGGTCCGAGGATGAGGATCTCCGTCTTGTCTGTGTTCAGCTTAAGGCGGCTATCCTCCATTCAGTCGGCGACGGCCTTCATTCCCTGGTGGAGGTTGGATTTGGCGGTGAGGAAGAGGATCAGGTGCGTGTCGTCGGCATAGGAGATTATGTTGAGGTTGTGGTGTTGGGCGATGCGTGCGAGAGGTGTCATGTAGACGTTGAACAGCTTCGGGCTGAGGGAGGATCCCTCTGGGATGCCGCAGATGATCTCGGAGGCTTCGGATCGAAACGGGGGGGAAGCGGACTATCTGGGTTCTGCCGGAGAGGAAGGAGGAGGTCCAGTCCAGGGCCTTGTCTCGGATCCCTGCGTTGTGGAGTCGTGTGCGTAGTGTGCGGTGGCAGACGGTGTCGAAGGCGGCGGAGAGGTCCAGAAGGATGAGGGCCGCCGTCTAGCCGTTGTCCAGTAGGATCCTGATGTCGTCTGTGGCAGCGATGAGGGCGGTCTTGGTGCTGTGGTTGCTGCAGAATCCTGACTTGGAGGGGTCCAGGATGCTGTTGTCTTCGAGGTAGCGAGTGAGCTGGATGTTGACTATCTTCTTGATGACCTTAGCTGGGAACGGAAGTAGGGAGATGGGTAGGAAGTTTTTGAGTTCGCTCGGGTCAGCCTTGGGTTTCTTCGGCAGGGCGTTGATCTCGGCATGTTCCAGCTTTCAGGGAAGGTCACGGTTTCGAAGGAGAGGTTGATGATGTTGCGCAGGTGGGGTGTGATAGAGCTGCCGGCTTTGTTGAAGATGTGCTGTGGAAATGGGTCAGACGGCGAGCTGGAGTGGATTGTGCCCATGGTCTTGATTGTGTCTTCGGTGCTCACGTTGGCCCAGGTTGTCAGGTGTTCGGTGGGGGGGTGGTGGTTCCGGCGCATTGGGGCTTGTTAGGGTCGTCCGGGGGTTGAAGCTATCGTGGATGTCGGCGATCTTGCGGTGGAAGAAGGTGGCGAGGGAGTCGCATAGGGCTTGCGACAGCGGGATGTTGTTGGCGTTGGAGCTGGGGTTGGAGAGTTCCTGCACGATGTTGAAGAGCTCCTTGCTGTTGTGTGCGTTGTTGTCGAGGCGGTCTTTGAAGGAGGTCCTCTTGGCGGTCCTGATGAGGTGGTGGTGGTTGCGGATGACGTCTTTGTGGGCTGTTTGGCTGCCCCTGTCGACTTCTCGCTGTGCCACATGTTCTCCAACTTCCGGCAAGTGCGCTTTGACGCTAGGAGTTCTGGGGTGAACCAGTTGGCTCTCTTGCTGGTGTCTTTGAGGGTTTGTTTTTTCAGCGGGGCTAAGGTGTTGGCGCAGTCGTCCATCTATCGTCTGAGGGTGCGCGCACCATCGTTGGGGTTGGAGGGGTTGGTCGGTGGGTTGAGTGCGAGGTTTGTCTGCACTTAGCTCTAAGAGCACAGTTATGAGGTAAGCCATGGAAACATTTGGCATGGAAATTGTGGAACAGATATCATGTAAAAATATGATAAAGTGTCTTTGAAATTCCTAAAAGTTTATTTCTTTGACGAGCTTTGACAAGCGTTTCGCCTTGCTACATCAAATTAATTCACTGCATTGAGAGGCATTTATAAACGTTATCATTCTTAAGCATTAATTTAGAAACATTCATACCTCTGCACCACTTTGATGACAATACCATTAGTGAACTAAGAAGCATGTCAGTTGTCATAAGCACCCTCTATGTGGGATTATGTGGGCTATCTTATTTTACACAGAGCAACATTATAGTCCATTAAGTCAGACACTAGAGAGATTTTTATACAGCACACATCCTGACATATTTCATGGTTTCCTCATATGCAATAATGAAAAATAGGAGGCACAATAAAATAAAATAATTGCATAGGATCACGCTATTTGGTCAAGTGGCCAAGCTGGATTGACCCCAGGTTTTCTGGTCTCACATTGAGTAATTTAGCCACTAGATTGGTATCCCTTTCTTGCTTCTATTTGACATCAAAGTTTAATGATTTGTCTTTCATTCTTAGTGCATGAGGTTAGAGCATGGGTAGCAGGCAAAAGCCACAAGAAAGCTCAACCCATTTCACCATGAGGGCTCAAGAGGACCTCAAACAGTGCCACAGCCTACCATGTGGCTCAAGCCTTTAGTGGCTCACCCACCACTATACTTTACTCTGGGTATTCTGTGCCTGAAATAAACTTAGATGCTGCTGTCAGTGTGATACCTGTTTTGTATGTGAGGATATCTTAGCTTGCACTGCTGATACCCTTCTTGGACCTGTGCTGCGGAAAGAGGAACTTTCACTGCTGCCAAATGCTGCACATTGTGGGCCAGATTCACAAAGGTAATTTACCGTTTGAGTAAGTTTACACTTTTTAGTAAGTTCACTATTTCACAGTATTCACGTACTGCACTTTTGTGGTAATTTACACTTTTATAGTAACTTACACTTGTGTAGTAAGTCCAAAACTGCAAATGTCCAACCACTGGAAGTGCAACACCCTCCCATAGAAAAGGATGGAGGTAGGGGCTTACTACCAAACAGTAAATTTACTACAAAAGTGCAATTTGTGAATACCAAAAAGTAGTAAACGTACTCAAAACTGTAAATTACTACAGAAGTGCAGTTTATGAAAAGTACTTTGTATATGTTTTGTAGAATTACTGTAGTGTTACAAAACATACTACAAAGTGCAGTTTGAGAATCCAACCTATTGTGTGTATTTACTCACAGGCTTGGAGCACTGCTGCAGAAGTTGTCCATTGTCTGTGCATGCGAGGGAAGCTTGATTTGTTTCTGAGCAGCTTGGTAATCCTCCTGTGTGTGTGTCTATGTGTGTGAGGGAAGTGTGTACTCCTGCCTAGTGCTGAAATCTTGCTGTGCCTGTGAGTAAAGCTTGCACTCACAAACCCCAGTGCTGTTTTAATACTTGTACCAAGTCTAAAATATTGCTTGTTCATTGTCTCTAAGGGGGTCGATAAATGGTGCTGCTCAGTGCCACGCTTGTTCGCTGTCTTTGAAGGAAGCTTCCACTGGCCCTGAGTACCACACTTGATCCATGTCTTTGAAGGAAGCTTGTACTGGCCCTTCAGTGCCACATTTGTTCCATGTCTTTGAATGAAGCATGCACTGGCCCTGCAGTACCTCGTTTGTTCCATGTCTGTCTCTGAAGGAAGCTTGCACTGGCTGACATTGTAGTACCATACTTATTAAATGTCTATTTAGGAAATGTGCACTGATCAGGGAAGATTGTAATCCTCTCGACCAGTGCTGTATAGTGGCTGTATGCCAAGGATCTCCCGCGCTCCAACGCCCTGTGATCTATCTATTTCTGTGTTTTTTAGGTCTGACTAAAAGATTGCATGAATCTCAAAAATACTACATAATGTTGCTTAGAGAAAATGGGCTTTAGGTAAGCCCACCTCAGTTATTTATCAAACAGAGTGTCATTCACATTTTAGTTTAGCCCTTAAGAACTGCATACAAAAGATTGGGCAGTGGATCAGCCATCTTTAGCCACTGGCTTTGATAACAATGTTTGGCTCTGCCTAGTAGACAACTGCTGAGCTTTAGGATGTCAGGTAGTCTGAGTAACAGTATTTTGCCTGCTTACTCTATATTCAGAGGAGTCCAACCTCAGGAGATATTAGCTTTAGTTCATCCCCCAACAGCTGACCTACAAATGCAGACTAGTGTTAATAGAGTAATGTGCCGGCAGCTCTGTTGCTATTGCTACTGGTCAGACAAAATAAAGAGTTACCCTTCGAACCAAGGGGACAGGGTTAAGTCAACAAAACATCTAGTACAATCAAACCATACAATCCCTTTACACTTCACCCATACAAATCATATCTGAATAACTGACACACACTTAGTCATATGTATAAAAGGTCGAATACCAAAAATATACATGTCTCTAAAAACAATCTTTTGAAGATCATATTTTGAAAGACACAAATGCATGAGAACAAAGGATAAGAGCCCGAGGGGGCTATTCCAAAGACCACACAATTCATCTTTAAGTGTGTGCACCACCACTCCGGAAGTCTCTCAGTGTCCACTCAGTTAATTGATAGCATATAGAGATCAGCGGGGCATTGTAGTTTATGTTTTACCAATCTCATTGAAGTGTTTCAGTGGAAAACTTAGATAAACACCACCTTCTTGAGGACTATTATGTTGACTGCTCCTCCCTATTGTACAAATACTAAACCAGGTCCAAGTTATATCTGAATCCACATATCTTCTCAGATGTAATCTAAGGCACCAGTTTAAGAATCTATACTTGGTAGCCAATGCCCATAGTCTGCAGTCCTGGTCTAAGTGTGACTTATGTAAGATTAGTCAACCTCAGTGGTTATTCAGGCTTCAGTGTAGCTTACTTCAAGAGTTTTGAATTACATTAGTGCACCAATGCAATAGATACTCAAGCTGTGTCTCCTATGTCAACATCTGTGCAAACTCTCCTCCTTCATAGTAAGCTGTGTACCTTTGTGTGAGCAGTGTGCTTGTGTGAGTGCAGAATGACCACCATATTTGTGAGTGAAAGTAGTAAATAAATAACTGAAAGACAGAGAAGAAGAGTGAGAGAAAGTGTGTGTGTGAGAGAGAGACACGGAGAGAGAGAGAGAGATGGAGAACGCTATAGGAATTATATAATGTGCAACTGTATTTCCTAACATTATGAGTGATGGACTTTTTTAATCCATCTCTTGGCAAGCTCATGCACTACCCTGTTCTCGGAAAAGCAGCTCTGCTCCCAATGGCGCAGACATAGTTATTGTCTTAATATCTTAACTAGATTTGACAGCGTTATTCCGCACCAATTTCCCCAACAGGAAATATCAGTTCAAGATTTCTTTTCTGACATTACCAGCAATATAAAATGTTATGAAATATGTATTTCCAAGAATGCCGATGAACATCTGACATGAAACTCAAAGAAATCCTTTTAGCTTTCTTCTCAAGATACTTATTGAAGTTGCAGAGATTACACACTAGAACCTTTCTTTTTCTGCCGATACTCACATGCATCTTTTTTTTAAGCCTCTAAGAGCCAGTAGGGTGGAGAGTAAATATGCCACACTGAATATCATTGGACTCATTTCACGGACTAGTTAAAAACTCCCAGAATACAAAGAAAGTCTCAGTTAGTACAAGAAAAAGTGTAATCATGTAGTATTGCAAATATGAGTTGTTTAAATGTCAAACAAATCCTTTTGTAAATCAAGAAGAAGTATCTTTGAGCACCTATAATGGAACAGTGAAAAGAAGATATGTTGTTGCTTAGTAATGAAGGGACCCTGTACCTTTGTCACTTCCAGGCCTGGGCGTAGTTCGTGGAGTTTTGCTATGCGGAACTCCACGAAGTGACAAAAAAACTTCATGAAGTTCCACAAGTGGAAACTTAACCCGAGCAGCAGCTCGCGAACTTACCGTTCACGAGTGGGGAAAAAACTACGCATAGGAGAGTTTTCTGCACTTCGCTAGCTATGCTGAGCGCGGAGTGCTGAAAAATCCACAAACTCCGTGAATGGAGCAGAGTTCACCGCCCAGGCCTAGTCACTTCACGTATGCAGATATCAAGATTATCCATTACCCCTCACCCCTACTTGCAGCTCTGATATTTGCTTTTTATCTTCTGTGTTTGCTTTATTCTAATATACAGGACATTTTTATGCCGAGTGTTTTTAAGGTTTGCCTTTCAGCTCCAACTTAACCTAAATGTAATTGTCTCAATTCAGGACTTAAACTCAACAACAACAGTAAAGTTCGTGAGGAATGAATTCACTGGCTGGATAGAGGCCAATGGAAAAAAAATAGAGACTACAATATATTTTATTTTTCATACTTTCAAGATTGTGACATTCCACGTTGCATCACACAGTATGGTGGCCATTTTTAAATTACCAAAACACTGTTTTCTATATTTTCAAGATGGCCATCAAGTCATGTCATGTTGCATCATGGTGGATATCTTGAAAGTATATGAAATAAACTTTCAATGTTTCCAGTTACTTCTAGTGGCTTTGCCAATGTTAGCGCATCTATCACTGCCAAAAACAATAACGGTGGTTAGCATGGAGAGGGGCAGCGAGAAAGGGGCTTTTGGTAAAGGGAACAGTATAAAGGGAGGGAAGATTGGGGAAATGCGGTGCCAAGAGAGAAAGTGCAGCAGAAAAAGTTGCATGGGGGAGGCTTCGTGATATGAGGACTAGGACGGGGAAACCAGACGAGGAAGTAATGTTCTGATTACTAACCAGAAATGTCCATTACTCTGAGCTCTAATCTTCCTTGTTACAGTCTTAGATTTCCACCCTCCCTACCTGAATGTTTTCCACCACAGGGCATCCAAGGTGTTTATTATAGCCTTACAGCCGGCTGTAGTGGGCTATACCGGCTATTAATGGTCCGCTCCAGCGGTTCGGGCCTTTAACAAGGGAGCGGGACTTTAATAGCAGGTATAGCCCAGCTACGAAGGGCTAAAAGGCTATTAGAACATTCTGCCACTAGAGGGCAGAATGGTCTAACAAATAAAACAAAGGCTTCAGGGAGCGCGAGGGGATTGAAATCCCTTCAGTCTCCCTGTGGCCTATGTTCACAGCCAGAGCTGTGAACAAAGAAACATTGGAATGTTGGAGCTCCTGGCTTATACCAGCTATTTTAAGCCCGGAGCTACTCCATTGTTTTCAGTTGAACTCTCAACATTCCAATGTTCTAATATTCCACAAACTATGGTAGATTGAGTACCAAGGAGGAGGTGGTGCTAAAGTTAGGGACAGGGAATAAGTATTTGTTTTCACGTTCTTTTTAATACAAAGGTAAGTAACTCCTGTCTGGTAACAGGACAAACCGCTCTATGTTAGGACGGTGATGAGGAATACTAGGACTCTGAGTATTGAATAATACCGGTAAGTAATCTAGAACAGTACCACCCACATTTTTTAGAACCACGGCCCACTTTTTTAGAATGACCAACAATCGCAACCCACTTAACTTGAATGGACAAGAAGCAAGCGATTTTTTAATGTAGCTAAAACATCGTGTGGTAGCGCACTGTCATTCACAGACAGCACATTTTCCTTCGAAGTGGCCACACAATTTGCACAGACATGCAGTTTTACTGATAAAATTATATTGCACATAATGATGTGTGGAAATCAGGTTTCAGTGAATATTTATCATTTGTGCATTACCAAGAAAAGGTGTCTTGATTGATTTTGATTCTATCAAAATCTTTGTTTCCATCACATTTCAAAATAACAAAAAAATGTGCTTCAATATTGCTTTCTGAACTGCTGAATATGTACAGTTTAGTTACAAGTATTTACATTTTGTTCTGTGTTACAGAAAATTACATCCTACAGCCTTTCCTTTAACACTCTGTACCCCAGGAAGATAAGTCACATGATTCACCTAATTTTTCTTCCAATGACTGCAAGTAGGAGCAGTCTGTAAACAGCACTCTCTCTGTTAAAAAAATACATAAGCAGCAATTTCTCAGAAGATATAACCTGACATTTGAAGCCTGTCAATGAACCATAGCAAATGTGACAGGATAAATACAGAATTTGACAGGTATCTTTATTCCTTTCTTGGGGTTTCACGACCCACCATAAAATGTCTCGCATCCCACCCACAGTTTTGGAAACACTGCACTACGACATTTACTGATTTCTAATTGAAGTCTCCTGCAGAATCTGACTTTGCATGTGTGGTCAGTAAGTCTTTTGTCAATGGAGGGTCGCTCATAGGGGGTGCCAGGGTGCCAACCCACCAACACATGGCCCATCTCCAACTAACTGCTGACATGGTGTTACCCTTTTACAATAAAACAACTGTTTACAAATTAAAGTGCAACATCAAGACAGAAACAAAGGGGGCTCCTCTGTGCCTTTGGAACTGCACAGGTGCAGGTGGTGACTTCCCTAGCCCATTTCACACATTCACAATAGTGAGCTGGCAGCATGTGTTTTCTAGAGCGGCTTTGGTGGCGTTTGTCACTCATCATTACTGTATCCTATCAGAAGCCACTATAGAGGAGAAGGGCCTACCTCCAGCCCTCTCCTGGCATCTGATGGGGCAGTGACTAGTGCTCCAGATTAGGACAAGCAAATGCTATCATTCATAACAGCTCTCACTTGATCACTGTGGTGTGCAGTCCATGGGAGGCAGAATCTTGGAGCCAGGATCATCACAGGTCACATGAGTTGTCCCACGCTATAATTCCATGAATACAGTGTGTGTGTATATACGCATGACTAAGAGAGTATGTGTTTGCGTGTGTGTATAAATGCGTGCATGAGTGTATCTGAGTGTAAGCAGTGAGCCTGTCTTCTGCCATAAACATGATCCGTTCTCTCTTGGATAAAAAAAAAAATGGGGTGCTCCTTTATTATGCACCTCAACGTGTTATACTTGTACTCTTTTAGGAAAATATGTACTTATTGTAAATGAGCAGCGTATAATTGTGAATTTTCGAAAATCTGCAATGCCCATATTGAAAGTAGTTATATGAGTAAAGTCCATCGAAATCAGAATCTTTGTCCATCTCAACAAATGTGAATCCCAGCAAACCACTTTCGTTTTAAGCGTGTCACCCAGCTACACCTTCTACTAGATTCTAAGTGTGCGAATGTACCTAATGAGCCATCATATAAAGCTTTGCCTTTCATTACTATAAGGGCTTTAGGGTCCCTTTCAAACATTGTGAGGGCAACAGAGAGGGCAGGGCGCCTCTGCGCAGTTGTGAATCTTTGAATCTTTGCACCTTAGAGTCACAGAAATAGAGGCAGGTTGCAAAACAATGGTTTGGATTCAATACTTCAAGCAGAGTTTTTTCTGGTACCATATTACCAGGTGCCACTATAGGCCAATCAGAGCTGCTATATATACAATGTTAAAGTAGGACATTACGCGCATAAAGCTGACAACACTCGAATATGATATTCAAAAGAAAATACTCCGAGACTTATGTACAACAAGGGGCGTAGAGGTAGAAGTGCACATAGTAGGATGCATTTTTCTTGAGCCTGATCTGAACACAGACTCGTGCACCTTTCCACAGTCCTGCAGGTCTCAGGTTCACATTCCCTGCAGGGCTGAATAACCCTTTGAATTTGGGTAAAAGCAACACTCATTCAAGCACTGAGACGATTCGATTTGTGGAGTGAGCTGGACATGCGCATTCCAGAAGCAAAAGAAAACCAGGGCTGCTGCTACTGAAGACAATGACAGCAACACAGGAGACCCTTATACACACACTCCTCAATCAAGGCAAAATACTTTTATTAACTAAATCATTTGCATTGCAGCCTGTTACTTACTTTAACTCCTAATACAGGGGCATAAAGACCAGCTTGTCACCAATGGATCAGCTAAGGGGGCCGGGTTCAGCACTGGGGGCTTTATACTGTAAACGGGCTTTCTTTCCATTGGCCAAACTGTGCATTCATGATATTTACAGGGTAAGGCTAAATGGACAGCAGCCCCTCCTCCGAGAATTCCATATCAATATCCCATTTCTTCCTGCTTCTTTTTTCTAGCTCACATATATTTTTCTCTCTCACTATCTGCGTTTCTCTTTTTTCCGATTTTTATTTCTCACACTACTTCACTTTATTGACATCTCTCACTCTCCCCACTCTTTTTCACACACTCTCCTTCCCTCCTCCCTACTTTTTCAGTCCCCACTTTCATCTATATCTGTCTTGTAGACACACCTTCTCTCTAAGATTTTTACCCTTTTGTCTCAGTTCTCCGTCTCTCTGATAGTAAAGGCTTATCCACATTGGTTTGTTCCCTCTGAATTCTGATTCTTCAACTTTTGCTGTTCCATTATAAAAGTATACTATAAGTTTCAAAATACCAAGACAAATACAAAACATGATGAGCTACCCAATCACTCCTTAAAGGGTCCCACCGAAGACCGTTAGATTAGCCACTGCGTATGGTCTGCTCTCAGTGGGCAACCCCCTAATAAGAACATTGAACATGAGGGCATACATTGCATTCAAAAGCCTCTTGAGATATTGGCTGAAGGGCTGGTTCATTGAGAAAATGTCTCTCACATTTATATTTGATTGGGCCTGTTTTACAGTGAACATTTTCTGCTGGAACCAATACTTCACAGAGAAAACAGCCTCCCAAGCCTCACTATTCCATCCTTTTATACTGAAGGAAGCCCCTATGAGGCATGCAGGAGAAGTGGGCATGTTTGAGGGAACAGAAAGTGGAAACTCAGGATAAAAGTTACTGGACACGTTAAGAGTGTCATTACGTGTTGCTGAGCATGTGGACATGCACCATACCCTTCCTGGTCACGTGGAGGTTAGTCATCATTGTTGCTTAGAAATGATAGCTGGTTGGACTTTATCAGGACATCTGGAGAATGGTTATTGATATTGCTGGGTATGTGGTAGCTGTTCGTACATGTTGATGGGCACCTGGAGAATAGCAGTACTTGTTCCAGGACAGTACCTGTTGGTTGGTACTTACTATTTGTTGTTTTGCATGAGAAGACGTGCCATACATATCTTACCCAGCTCAGTGGAGGTTGTCAATACTTACAGTTAATGATGTGGCAAATGGTCATGTGAGTTGTGGGGCATGCCTAGGGTAGTTATTCAAGTTTTGTTACACATGGAGATTGGCAAAGGTTAGCAATGAGCTCTCTGGAGTTGTGTTAGCCTGTGAAGTTGCTGTAGATGTTTGCGATTTTGGATGATTGTGGAAGAAGTTGGATAGGTTGCCGCAGAGTTGTTGGAAGGCAGCAATGTTGACAGTGGCTGAGAGCGAGGTGAAATCCTTATGATCGAGAAGATCTCCTTGCAGCTGTTGGTTCTTCCTTCAATACGGTCCACTAGTGCGTTTTTCTTGGCGTCTCTTATTTGCTGGTGATAGCACCCAAGTACAGCCTTGTAGGTAGTTCTGTCTGTGGTGTCGTGGTTGGCTCTCCATTTCCTTTCTAACTGCTTAGAGTGTTGTTTGGTGTCTTGGAGGGGTTCTTTGTACCAGCTGTCCTGCCTGTTTGATCTACCATGCTTGTTGGATTTGATGGGCGCGAAGGAGTCCACGCAATTCTTGGTCCAGTTGTTAAAGTTGTTGATAATTGATGGAGCAGGTAAAACAAAATTTTGTATACCTCCTCTATTTTGCATGAAATTGATTATGTAATCATTCTAATTATTAACGCGTACTAATTAGTCTGAAGTGAGATACTATTAACCAACCCTTACACCTTGATAAACACAAGATGCACGTGGGACTAAAATGCTAATTGCATGGCAGAACAACTAAATTAATTAACTGTGGTGCACAAACTAACTTTAGATCGTGGTGAAATAGAGAATTGCATGATTTATGTTGCTTTGTGATGGTTTGTGCTTTCAGTACTGCAGAATGGGGAGTATTATTGCTTTCAATGTTGCTACAAGTTAGGAAAATACTAATATACATTAGGATTAGAAGGGGATTAAACATTAGAATCTTCATTTCTATATTTTAATTACTGTTATGTCTGTTTTTGCTTAAGTTGGCATTCGGGCCTGCTAGGCCGCAGTACTTAAAATGGTGCTCCTGTGATGCCGCCGTAATGTGAGCACGATGACTACTGCACAGAATCGGATGGCTCTGGAGATCTCCAAGTGACCTCAGCCCCTACACCATCGTGTTCCTTGTCAAGGATAGGAGCATGGAGGGTTGCCAAGTCATGAACGGTGTGAACCACCAAGGGGACAATGGAAGATCTGTACAAGGAGGCTTGCTAGTTATTACTTTCGGAACTTTCGCCTGTGAACCGAATCGAAAAAAATACATTTTGCGCTTGCTATGCCAAGTCTCATGGAAAACCAGTTGGTTCTGGGAACCTTTTAAGAAATTGAAAGTTGACCCGGACTGGCCAATCGGAACAGTTTCTACCCCTAAATTGTTGCATGTTGATCTGAAGTAAGAGGGAAAAAGGGTATAAAAGACCCTCATCCACCCAACGGGGGGTTCTCTGGAATGATCGTCTATGGCGTTTGGTCTATGTTGAGCTGATGAAGATTTCCATGGTTTACCTTGGGTTTCTTTGATTTTCGGGAAAGTTATTTCATCTGATGTGCTTGATTATTGCTGTGGGTTGGACAGTTTATCCCGGAGATTGTAGCAGAGACTTTGGATAATCCTCTGTGTGAGCGGAGGGTCGACAACGTTGATATTTGGTAACTATAACGCATTTCTAAATCTATGATTATGTTCCAAAGAATTGATTTCTTCTTGATGAAATAAACTGAATTATGTTATATTCTGTAGTGCTTAAATGCTAATGCAGAGCAAATTAATATTAGATAAACAAATTTGGATAAATAAGAAATGAGTTTGTGATTCTTTAATCGAGTACCAAAATTAATCAAATGTTTCCTAGGCTTTAATTGTGTTTTAGCTGGTTCTAAATCACCATCAACCAATTCAACTAATTGGTCCGTCGACCAAGTGGTGGAGTGCCTTGATGTTAAGGTCAGGATTCCATAGGTGCAGATGTATATAATGTATATAATGTAAAGAAATGTAATCCTGATAGGTAATAAGGTACCCAAATGTCCAGCGCTTTTTCTCCTGAGTACAGATTCGAGAGAGATGAGTGCGTGTTGGTTTTATGGGCCCCACCAATGAATGAGTGTATGGATGAGTGGTTGTGATGATGAGTCTGCGACATAGGGGAATATGTAAATTTGCCCTTTCCGCTGGAGCAATGTCCTTGTCAAAGTTTTCTGTGGGTTTAGGTTGATCTGTGCTGAGGGTGCTGGGCCAGTCTGCTTCTGTGATTTTGCTCCAGCTGTGGCTTTGAAGGCTGAACCAGGTAGGGGTGTTGACTTGAGGTGTGTTGATGTCGAAGTGAGTGATGGAGTAGTTAGTTCATGTGAGTGGTGTGGTTGAGTTGTACTTGAGGCTGTCGCTTGTGGTGAAGATGGGATCCAGTGTGTGTTCTGTGGTGTGTGCGGGTTCTGAGATGAGCTGGTTGGGTCTGATGTTACTCAAGGTTTCGAGGAATGCTGTGGACAGAGACCGTTGGGTTGTTAAAATCTGCAGATTATGTGGAAGATGATGGATAATGAGGCAAATCTATAATCATGCGAAAATCGCCGTGGCCGTGCAATCGCATAATTCCAGTGGCCCTGCTTATAATGTGTTCCCCCTAGTCTTACAATATTCTTATTATGATCCACTGGAGATCACCACTGCTGGAAAGGCTGCACCATTCAACTAAATGCAACAGGCTTACTGCTCACAGATGATGAAAGGCCCACACTCCATTTGAATGTTACATCATGTCACTGCATTTGAGGACAGAAGTCAAGTGGCACCCAGAAGTGTGCCAGGTCTGACTTCAGGCACCGTTTTCTATTTGGCTGCTTTGTTTGTTCTTTTTCGCAGCTCTCAGAGATTATTGTGTCTCATGGGATCACATAAACGCAGCAGAGGGTACTATCACCTACAATCTCAGTTATAGGAGTCGCAAATGCCAGTGGCTAGCTTGTGTTCCATGCCAGCTAGCTGATGGGCACATGCCAGGCGTGAAATGTCAGGCTCAGGGAATCTCTCAGAACATGAGGGGACGCTCCAGTGCCCAAAATGCCATCCTGGGGGTTCGTGAGGAAAAAGCTGTCCTGTGTTGACCTTCTAAGTGATGCCAGCCTGCCCATGGGCACTGTGTACATGTGAAAGGAGGCGTCTGGGTACATCCGCAAGCATGTGTGCTTGCTCCCTCGGATTCTGCACACAGCTGAAAGAGGATGACCCTGCAACAGTGTGTGCACTTGGCACATGTGACCACTTGCCTGGTAATTAGTAAAAAAGACTTGAAAATTACATGTAAATACATTTCATCAGTAACATTTCTCTGCGCGGGTTCACCTCACCCAAAGAAGTCACCCTAGATGCCAGCAGGAGATTGCTTAAAGAGAAAAATGTTTCGTTTGCGAACGTTTTTCTCAGCAAGATATCTTTTCTCAAGCCAGTCTCCCGTGAGAAAAAAGAATGTGAAATTCGCAAGTTCTGAATTAGCAAAAAGTTTGAATATTTTGTGTGGAATTATGCGCGAGGTTAACAAAAATTCCACAAAAGCTTAATTTAAATTAGTTTTACCTAATTGTGAAGTGGTTGGTTACATGCCAAAGATGCATTTGCCTGTCATGTAGATCTTTGGTTTTAATAGTTAGCCAAGTGATTCCCAGTATGCAGGCTGGGAGAAAAGGATTTAATTGTGAATAATACAGGTTTTCAATTATTTATGTAATTTTGTTTCAGAATAGGATTTTGCTGGACTTTTTTTTTTATGTGATGGGATGCTGGGTCACTCTAACATATGCCCTGTCCACCCTTTTAAATAGCCGTAGGACTGAGATTCCGCATTTTAAGAAGACTTTATCTTTCCAATAGAGATATGTACCAGGAGTGCTGATCTAGGAGGATTGTGGAACTGTAAAAGCATGCCGAGCATTTGACCTGACATCCCCGTAGTATTAGCTTTGCCACTTATTAACCATAATAGACTTTCTTTGCATACCCCAGAAGCAGTGATATTTTCCATTCGCTAATGCAATGTGTTTTTACACCTCCGAGCCAGTGAACTTCTCTCACTGACAGAGCCTTCTCAGCATCACGGTCCATGGCAGAGTGTTTGCATGCCACAGAAAGGGAACTTTACTCATTAGCAAAGTAGTAAAAGAATTAGAGGCCAATATGGTGTTTTTTCACAACTCATCAGAGGGCATCTCTCACTAGCAACGTATTCCAACCATCCTAGTCTCCTGAGGGTGTCCGCACACCCCAGAGGTAGTAATATTCTGTCTGTAACACAGCAGCGGCTGCTCTGTTAAAGCAGAGGATCATCGCCCCCCACCAGCAGCTTCAAAACTTGAAAAATAAAACAATAGTAAAACAGGTTTATCATTTTATTTTTCTTCTAAGCGCCGAGTCTTGGGGGCGGAACCATCGCTATGACAGCCACGGAGAGCACTGGTGGGCACTGTTGTCAGTGCTCATGTCCGTTTGGCGGGCCGTTTTAGGATCGAGCAGTTGGTTTGGCCGGCCGTTTTAGGACAGCCAAACCGACATGTACACCGACATGTCTCTAACCCGAGCTGCGTTGCCAGGTTGGAGACAGCAGGCACAGGCTCCTAGTCTCTCTGGGAGCACAAATTCAGGCTGCTCAGGACAATGGTGGTGCTTCTCTCATGCTGCCAACAGCATGACAGCAGCGTCTGGATTGGCTGTGGGGGAGTCTTGGAGCCTTTGCTACAGTGGAGCCAGAGGGGAGCAGAAGAGTGGCGATGCGGCGGGCAGCAGGTAAATTCTTTTTTTGTGCTTTCTTTTTCTGTTTGTCGTCCACCCTCTTGCCCCTCTACTTTGTCTTGACACCAGCTGCCACTGCTGTACAGATGAATTGCCTGCACCATGTCAACACAATTCATAAGCAGGGAGCATCTCTATCGGAAATGACCATCTTTTACATGCTATTTCCACAGATTTTTCTATCCCTTCTTTAACTGAACCCGTTTCTGTTGGCCAGAGAGCTTTGCACACTTTTTTCCTGCTAATGAGTGGTTAGGTGCTTGTGCTCTACCTTTTTCTTTTTTTAAATGCTTTTTTGGGGTTTTTCTCTACCAACATAGGACAATACAAGCAGGTATCATATAACATGATGTTACAATGGTGGTGTTATAAGAAAGGTGAAGTTTACTGCTTCTAGAAAGTCGAGGAAGGTAACAGGTGTGTGGGTTAAGAGAACAAGATGAAACAGGGAGTGAGGAAGCAGGCTTGAATGATTAGGCATAGGTTCCAGGAGATAAACAGCCATTGTCTCGTGTTCAGTGTGGCCGGGACCAGAAGTGGGGGCTGAAGGGCATTTGTGTGGCAAAGGAGGTGCAGGCAACCCACAGTGATGAGGTCCCGGCTGTGCCAGCTGTATGCGTCAGACGTAGCAATGCAGGGATCGAGTGCCAGCTGGTCTCGCTCATGGTATTAGGAGACAGAAGTGGGGGTCACTAAGTGCTATAGGTGGGTAGGAGCAGGTCGGATGCGCAAGACAGGATAGGGGGACATTCAAGAATGGGTAGAGCTGTCATCCGTCAGCTCTCGGAATCTGGGCAGCAAGGCTGCCCATGACAATGGGGTATTTCCAAAGACTTCTCTGTGCAGCTCAGTGCTCTCGGCCTCTACCTAAGCCTAGAGTCTCCATGCCACCTGTGTAGGGCCGATCGGCCCACCAGAGGGGTGTTAGAGAGCGCTTTGCCAGAATCAAAGCCAGGTCCAAGAAGCATGCTTCCACTCTCTGTTTCGCAGTATGAGGGAAGCAGCCTAAGTTGCAGGCCTCCCAAGTGTGGACCGTGCGAGTTGGGTAGTCACCTTGACACAAAATGCAGTTGTGTGCCACATAACAATAACATGTGGTATAAATCTCTGTTTCTAATGTGGCACCGGGAGCAGGCTGCATCTGATCTAAGGAAATACTGGTTGATCTGAGCTGGGGTGATGGAAGGTCAGTGTAATATGAAAAGTTGTATGAGTTTAATCCTAGCATTGTGCAAGATCGTGGGTGGGTAGGACTGAACCTTGTTCCACTCCACGTCTGCAAAGGGCCGTACCATCTCCTCCTCCCATTTCCCACAAAGAGCTGCCAGCAGCAGTTGGCTGGGATTATGGACTGTTCCCGATAGCCGGCTGAGTAGGTGGCAGCAGTTCCCCATGGTAGATAGGTATTGTAGGAGGCCATGTGTTGGAGGTTCCACATCTGTGATATTTCAGATGGGGTGCAATTCGTGGGAGAAGGCATGGTGCCTCAGAAACTCCATCCGCTGAATAGTACTGTGGTTGACAAGTTCAGTAGAGGGCATTAAGGTTGTTATACCACCATCGTGCCGTTTCCCTAAGATTGGCATTGATAGTGGTCCCCACGTGCGTGGAGAGACCAAAAGGGGAATGGCCTGGGAGTAAGTCGACACTGAGATAATGATAAAACAAGCACTGGCATAGCCAATAGGTCTCGCCTTTGGGACTTATAAGTGTTTAGCCATGCAACAGTTGATGTTGTTGCACCAAAGATATTGTGCTGGATAACTAAACACTTATAAGGTCCCAAAGGCGAGACCTATTGGCTATGCCAATGCTTGTTTTTAAAACTTGTTTTGCCTTAATAAAATCTAAACATCATGCCAAGAGATTACCTCCGTAAATATTAAATTGTACTATTTCAAGGAAGGGTGATTACCTCATTGAAAATTGATTTGTGTTTACTGCTAAAATTAAGCCTGTCAAAAAACCCGAAAAATACAAGGACTGCATCTACCACAATGCTGTGGGACCTTGATGAAGGCGCACTCCACAAGGACTGGGTCTACAGCAATGCGGAGGGTCTACACAACGAAGTGTCTACCACAATTAGAGGGGTCTTGCTGAGGCGCACACAAAGCGCACGTGGTCGACATAGGTCGAGACAACACAAAATGGCAACGTGAAAATACTGTAAAGCTGTTTAGTGCATGGCTCGGCCACACATACCTTTGCTTTAGGAATCAGGGGACATGTTTTGCAGGTGAGGGTGGGGGATTCTCTGGTCTCACTCTGCAGTGAGTCCAGCCGCACCGTGTTCAGTGGGCACTGGTCCCTGGAGGGTGGTTTAATGTGTTTCACGGCAACCACTCACTCCACACCGCGACCTCAGGGGAGCTGGGCCTCCAGCCTGCGTCCCTCCCAGGCAGGAACTGAAGTCCCCTGTACCTGCTGCTGCCTGACAGGAAGACACAGACCCCCGCGTGCTCTGACACTGGAGCCTCAGGGTGTCGCCGCAAGAAAGCACAGTGCATGCTGCTTTGTTGCATTTTGCACAAGTAAAGCACATTATGCACAAGGACAGGCACATAGGTTAACTTGGTATATTGTTTTGTGTGTTACAAATCCACAACACCTTTTAGGAGAATATGGTACACAGTGTGTAAAATATAAAATGGGTAGATGATGCGCGTGCGTGCTTGACGCGAATCATGTATTTTATAAGTCTAACCCATATACGTAATGCAAAGGGGGAGGTAGAGGGGGGACACGGGAAGGGGGGAGGCGGGGCATTGTGAATTCTGTTTTTAAAGCCACAAAACTTATTGTCAACATTACCACAAAGATACAAATACATTATCACGAATAATGTGTACCTGAATAAATGGGCATTAGAATCTATGTACATGTACATGAACATGTCTATGTGCGCACTTGTAAATCACAGATAAACTCTGACAATTGAAACATCAAGGCAGAGAACTGGAAAAACATTTAAATAAATGAAATCTCTACACAGCACTTGCAGAGTTCGTTCTAGAGGCTACAAATCAGCTTGCACCAGTATTAAACTAGTGGTGCGCGCGCACCACAGAGGAGCAGGGGAGGGAGCGCGACAGCGAGGCGAACGTGCGCTGCTGCGCGTGCTAGCCACCGTCGGGAATGGGCGTTTCAAAGGAGGGACATTGTCCCGCCTTTGCCCAATCGCATGCATTTTTTTTAAAAAAAAGCACGCGCAAGCCAATGCCAGACGGGGAAAGCAAAACCACACGCACGAGCGTGTGGGTAGCTTTCTAAACCCCGTACAAGAGGTCTCGCGCTGCGTGAGCAGTGGTGGGCACTGCAACGCTAGGTGCAAGACCTAAAAAAGGAAGCTGGTAGTATGAGGGGGAGTGTGGTGAAATAGTACAACAGGCATGGGAGGATAACAATCAGGGAAACCAGTATTTTATCAGCCGCAGAGTGCGTCAGGGTCTGCCAAAAGTAGATCAGCTGCATAGGCCCGCCACTGCCGTACCAAGGTTGCCATCCAGGAGAGCCTCCTAATCTTAGTAGATCTGGATCCCGAGTTATTTAAATGGCCCTGGATTTTGAAATAAAAAGGTTCAGGGATGTGCTCCTGCCTGGCACAAACCCGCTCAATTCAATTTGCACCATTTTCCGAATTAGAGATAGTAGGCGTTTGGCCACTATCTTGATAACGATCTTCTACTCTGTGTTGAGCATTGTTAGTGGGCGGTATGAGGAGATGTCAGAGGCATACCTGGCTGGTTTGGGGCTAGATATTAGTATGGCTTCCTGAAGCAGTAGTGGGAGATGACCTGTCAGAGCTGTATTATATAGCTGCTCCAAGCAGGGGGAGAAAAGATCTGAGAAGGCCTAATAGAATTAAATTGGGAGGCCGTCCGGGCCCAGAGTAGGGAGCAGATTGCTTCCTTAATTTCCTCCACATAGGCAGGGTAAGCTGCCTTCATTGGTCGGATGTGATCTCAGGAAGGGAAGGTCTTGGAGGAAGGCTGCAATGGCTGCATCTGAGGCAGTCGTGCCAGGGCCATGGAGGTGCATATAATGGTAGGCGAAGGCAATGTGAATGTCAGCTTTGGTGTGAGTGTATGTGTCATGGTCTAGGCGAAAAGAGTGTGTCGCAGATGGGGAACAGTCTTGTTTCACTAACCAGGTGAGGAGGGAACAGTATTTGTCTGCCTCGGCGTGGGTTTTCACAGGTGTGCAGCGTAATTGACACAGCAAAGCCAATCTAGTAAGCCAGCATGCTCGTCCCGTGTGGTCAAGAGCACCTTGTGAGTCATGACCAGCATAATCATGAGGTCCAGGGCTTCCAGATCGCCCTCAACTAGCTGTGTCTGCCCTCTACATCTAGTGCATTGTCCTGTGGTTGGAAGAGGATCCCAGATTTAATCCGTATCAGTACAACCCAAGCGAAGGCGGAGTAAATTGTGGAGAACACTGGCCTCCCCAGCATTTCTCTGCAGCCAGTCTATTTCAGGCTCAGTAATTTGGGATTCATGTAAGAAGACAAAGTGTGTGTCCCTGCACTACAAATAGGAGGACACTCTGCAGTGCTTGCTGGCTGTTTAATTGCCTCTAACGTTCCACGTGAGAAAGTTGTAGTCGCTTGGTAGCATTTGTGCAGTGGAAGAAGTGAAAAGTCGGGCAAAACAGCAGGGAGAATGATGAATGGTGCCCAACACTAAAGGACTAGGAGTGTGAATCTGGCAATAGCCTATGGGGGTGCAGTGGTAGGTAAAGGAGGAAGTCAATATTGAAGGCAGAAGGCAAAAGGCGCTCCATCCAAACTACAACCAACAAGTAATGCGGGCTGGTGGCTAGCTCATGAAGGAAACAATAGGATCGCTCAGCCCTAGGTGTCAGTGGGTTTCAAGAGTGGAGTGCCTGTAAAAGAGTGCACAACAAGGGCAGCAGTGGGGTCACGGGCTCAGTGGGGGGAGGAGCCATTCTGCTTTACATTCGGGATGCAAGGGAATACCTCAAAGATATCATCACTACATTGGCAGACTTTGCTGAGGTCTCCAGACTTTGTGTCAATTAGTGAAAATCCTGCCTTTTCCCCTTACACCCAGAGGCCGACTACCAAGGCATAAATGTGAGAGGTGGGCCACTACTCTGGTAGCCACAAACATTAAAATAACTCGGAATCTAGATCTCCTATGATGAAGAGGCTCTCCTGGATGGCAACCTTGGTAGGGCAGTGGCGGGCATATGCAGCTGATCTACTTTTGGCAGACCCAGACGCACTCTGCAGCCAATAAAATACTGGGCTCCCTAATGGTTATTCTTCCATACCACGTTCACCACACTCCCCCTCATACTACCAGCCTACTTTTTTTAGATCACTTAAGGCATTGCTCAGAGATGTCGCAGAGTAACCCTGGTCAAACTGCACCTGCCTGCGGCGCGGGCGGTAATGGTGCACACAACTGTGAGCCCCATTACTTAGCGTCCCAGCTGTAGGGGGTGAGTCATTAGCTAGCCAAATGCCACCTCAATGACATGGCCTCGAACCCTCTCTCCTAGGCGACTGGCACAATTGCTGCGTTTATTACACTCAGCTCTCAGCTGCTTTGTGTCATGTTTCTCTGCTACCACAGAGGTATACGCATCACTAACTCAAGGCCGATTTACTCCCCAGCCATCCCCCTTTTGGGCTCTCCACACACCTGAGCACCACTGTCAACACCAATCTTAGAGAAATGGCAAGCTGGTGGTATATCAACCCCGGGAGACCTCTACTAAGATGGTACCTTAATGCCCTCTACTGAACTTGTCAACCACTGCAATATTCAGCAGATGGAGTTTCTTGGGCACCATGCCTTCTCCCACGAATTGCACCCCATCTGGAATATCACAGATGTGGAACCTCCACCACATGACTTCCTACAATACCTACATACCATGGGAAACTGCTGCCACCTCCTCAGCCGGCTATCGGGAGCAGTCCGTGATCCCAGCAAAATGCTGCTGACACCTCTTTGTGGGAAATAGGAGAAGGTGCTGGACGAGCCCTTTGCAGATGGGGAGTGGAGCAAGGTTCCGGCCTACACACCCACGATCTTCCCAGTGCTAGGTTTAAACTTATACAATTTTTCATATTGCACTGAGCTTACCTCACCCCGTAAAAGATCAACCGATATGTCTTGTGGACAGACGCAGCCTGCTCCCGGTGCCACACTAGAAATTGAGATTTACACCACATGTTATTGGCATGTGGCACACAACTGCAGTTAAGTGTCAAGGTGACCACTCAACTCACACAGTTAACCTGCTCAGCACCTCTCCACACTTGGGAGGCCTGTGCCTTAGGCTGCTTCCGATGTACTGAGAAACAGAGAATGGAGGCATGCTTCTTGGACCTGACTTTGATTCTGGCAAAGCGCACTTGAATGCCCCTCTGGTGGGCTGATGGGCCCCTATCCGTCTTAGTTCGGTTCTGCGGTGGGGCTGAGCAGTGAGACACAGCATTGAGGCTCAGACAAGGGCATGGGATGGGATGCTGGGAAATCGGGTAATCCCTGCAGGGAGGGGGCAAGGGGAGTGAGGAGGATACATATATGACAAAGGGACTCTCCCCTCCCCGTCTGACCAATGCTTGCCCCCTGGTTGGTGCCCGAAGGTACCAGGTGGAGCATACTGGGTCATCGGAAGTCTGCAGGGTCACATCGGGGAGAGTCTGTGAGACCAGCAGGGGAGTGCCAGAACTAGAAGAGTCAGTGTTGCTGGATGAGTCTCTGGATGCAGCCATGCAGAGTCCCCGCTCCATTACCCGAATAGTGTACGGGTTGTTATTAGATGAGCGGGGTGGGCACAGTAGTCAGTTCAGTGTTGCTCCACTAAAAGAGATGGTTCCAGGAGTAGTGCGAGAGAGGAGTTCTTCTAACCCTGAGGCTGGTTGCTTTGCAGTTGAAGTGGGGGCACCCAGATGATCGCTGGATTCAGTATGCCTTTTGCCTGCTGAGTCTCCGGTCAAGTGCCATAAGGTAAGCCACCACTCATCAAGTACATTCAAGATCCTTGTCCAGCACAGCAGTTACCCACAGAGCTCAGGGCAGCTGTGCCCTTTTTCTCAGGGCATCGTAAGGTTGTCTCTTCAGCCCACTCCCGCAAGCCGCCTTCAGTGTGCAGGCCACTTACTAGAGCATCAGTTAGCTTCTCAAGGGGGCACGTGGGTCAAGGCAAACCTGTGTCTCCGCCTGGCTGCATTGTGGCCGCAGCATTGTTTGCCTGTCACCCCAGGCCGCCCCCTATGTCCAGGACACCATCAAGTGCTGCGGGTTCTGCCACAGAGAAGCACAGAGGATTAGGGCAATGCTGCATCACTGCCCTGCTGCTTTTAAGCTCAAAGACTTACAGCCCACCAGGCCCCACTGGGTCCACGGCCCAGCCCCTAAAGAGGAGCGAGTCGAACCAGGCTGTGCTGGCAGATCACCTCATGCCAGGGGTGCTTTGCTGCCACTAGGAGGTTGCTCAACGTGCCAGGATGGTTCCAGATAGGCGGACATTACAGTGGAGTTGAGTGCTTAGATGTCCACCATCTTGGCTCTCATATCCTCACCCAAGTGCATTCCCTAATAAACATGGTAAAATTGGGATTCGCCTAATTGGCACAATTATAATTCCCTAGTACATGGTACTTCATGTTTCTAGGACCTGTAAATTAAATGATACATGTGGGCTGCAGCACTCATTGTGCCACCAACTAAAGCAGCACTGTAAAACTTGTCTCCAGGCCTGCCCCTGCAACCTTTGCATGCACTGACACTTTGACCGATACTTTCTAAGTCACCCCTAAGGGATTCTCTAAGTGCACATAGTGTAGGTGCATGGTGCTTTAAAACTAGGATATGTACTTTTAAAAATTGACATGCAATCCTACAAAGTGATTTTTTACTGTGGCAAGAATGGCCCTCCCATTAGGTTAAATATTATAATATATAATGCTTCTTAAAATCAGTTTGGAAGTCGATACAACATAATTCAAGAACTCATGTTAATAGTAATAAAAAATTCAACTTAATGGTCAAGTCGGATTTTATATTAATATTTTAGGAATTAAACTTTTAGAAAGTTGTTATTTCTCTTCCTAAGCCAAATGTGCCTTTCTGTAGTGTTCAGTGTCACCTTACTGCCAATGGCTCTCTTCTGGTGTTAGGTGTATTGCTCAAGGACAGTGGAAAAAAGGCCTACATTTGGAGAGGTACTTTTCTTTTTTGAGCAGGATGGCCTAAGGGATTGTGCCTGGCCCCTTCCTGGCCTTCAATTGGTGCCTACCCTGTCACCTCCCTTTGTCCTTTAGTTAGCTCAGCTCTAAACCCAATGGTAGGGGAAAGCTGCCCAGAACTGGTTTGGAGGGACATGTAAGGAGCCTTATCTTTTTGTGTGGCAATCCCAAGGTTTTTGGACTGGTGCTGCGGGCTTTTTGACTCTGACAGTGCACTAAGGCTTGCTAACCAGACCTCAGTGCCAGTCATTTACACTAAAGTGTATGTTGAATCGGATGTACCCAAATGGAAATGGCCAAGTCTCTAGTATGTGTTGCTCTGTTACCCAGAGCATGTAAGTTAGAAGGGTACCCTAGGGACTGCAGAACTAGTTGTGCCACCCTGGAGGTCTCCCCAGTAAAACGAGTTTCCCACTGTGGATTGGTAGTGCAGTCATGCACTGTTGGCACGACTTTGCCATTAAAAGCAATGGCAAAGCCCCCAGTGCATCTGTGTAAGTCTCTCCTCTGGCAAGCCTACTGAGTCCTAGGGCAGAGTGGAACATATAACACCGGAAGGACATATAGTTTACATGTCCTGACAGTAGCAATGCAAAACTGCCATTTCTTTAAGGGTTCCAAAGGCTTGGGCGCCCAATTGGCGAGTGCAGGGTAACACGTTGACTCCTCAGCCATCCTAACTCCTGAACAGTGCAGCCGAAGTGGGCAGTCCACGGTACTAAAAAACTGATTGCATTAAGCTCGACTGGATTCTCAAGTCGAAATGAATGTAACTTGTTGCCGTGTTCAGCTATTACAAAGCTGCCACTTTGTTGCCTTCAAAACTCTTGTGCTTTCTCTGGCACACATGGAGCCTGTTCCATGAGACAGCTTTCTGCCCTCCTCTGGAGACAACTTTCAGGAAGAGAGAAAATGAATTGAAGGCCAGGGAGGTGTTACCTCACTCCTGCAGGAAGCCACATGGTGTTGGACCCAAAAGGCAGGCTTCAAAGAGGAAGTTGCCTTTGAAGAGCAAATGTGAATCACTAGCGTGGAGGGCTGCCCCACTGTTTAGACAGGCAAGCTGGCATGGGGAGCAGATAGGGGAAACCTGTTACCAAATGCTGCACCAAGGGCCCAGCAAAGAGAGGCTGAACGGCCGAGGACTGCACCTGCAGCACCTGGGGGCTAGCGAAGAGAGGCACTGTTCCTGTCATGCCCAGCTCGAGAAGCAGTTACCTCCAGAGCCCACCAAAGCCTAAAGACTCCAAGAGCCAGCTGACTGGCCTCCTGTTTGCAGCACATGGACACAACATCTGAAGAAGTCTGCTGGGGCAAGTTGGTAGCCCAAAGTCTTCCAACTGCTACTACCTCCGCCATGCAACACATGGGACCAAGACCCTGTGCTCAGAGTTGCACCCAAGTTTGCTGAGCCCGGTGGTGCTGTAGGAGTGCTCCTGGGACTTTCAGAGGATGAGCTATTGACTCAGGAAGGATTGGCCTGTAACCATGACACCGGGGGACTGGTAGTCTAGTGTCAACAAGACTTTGCCCAGCCTGAAGAAGACTTCATGGGACGTTGACCCTGTGACCAGGGCCACCTCACCCAGCTCAGGGACTGAGGAGTAGTTGCAGCAAGACCCCCATCGCCGCATCGCAGCAACAACATCCTTGGAGCATCTTCAGCAGCCTTCATACCTTGCATCAGGACCACGCCACAGGAATTCATTGCAACTCGGGTAAAGTGCCTGGAACTGCTTGAAGACTGCTTCTTCTGTGGAGGTAACTGTTTCTAAGGTTCTTACTTGTCCCCTTGACTAGCACCCTGCTGTAGTTGTACGCTACCCAGCTCTAGTCAACCGCATTGATACTTGCCCAAGTTTTACTTGAAAACGTTTCTTAGCATCAAATTTGTCAAGGCTTGTTTGCCGCTTAGTAAAATGCTTTGATTTGTTATCCTTTGTAAATTTTATATCTATGGAACCTTCTGGTGGATATTTTTTTGTTGTGGTGTCTAAAGTTATATAAACATACAGTCTGTTTTTATAACTTGGTGTTGGATTTCTTGAGTGTTGTGTCGATTTCTTCTTCAGATGTTTTTGTGCTGTTTAAATGCTTTACACTTGTTCTTCTGTTTAAGCCTTGCTGCTCAGTGCCACAGCAACCCAGGACTGAGCTGAGGGTTTGACAGACGAAACCTACTAAACCTTAAGGGGTCGGTAAATGTATTCTTGTGTTGTGTTTTCCGTTTATTGCTGTGCGAGTACTGCTTAAGCACTTTACACATTGTCTCTAGGTTAAACCTGACTGCTTTTGTACAAATATACTAGGCAGTTAAGCATAGGTTTATTTAGTGACATTTGGTGGTTCACTCTGTCAAGGACTGCGATTATTATTTGTGGTGAGTTCTCACCCCCCTCAACTAACAGTTCAATTTATTACAATCTATCACTAAGAAATAATTCCAGACACTAATGTGTAATGCAGCGTTCCCGCACACCTCAAATTCAGTGACATTCTCACTAATGTATCATTCTAGTCCATTGTTAAAGAAGTGTACCTGCATTTTTCTGGGGCAGGGAATCCCTCTCATTAGTAAAGCATTTACAGCAAAAGAACAAAGCAGTATGACCTCAAACCACACATGTAAGCATCACTGCTAAGCAATAAATCATTCCCGGCATCAGAATCTGGTTCAGTGACTCTTCACACCTTCCAGGCAAATGAATAGATTTAATCAATAACAAATCACTTTCGGTGCCAGAATCAAACGCAGTGTTCTTGTACACTATCTTTGTAAGGAGACTCTTTTACTAACAAACACTTCATGGCTAGAGCAAAGCTCTTTGTACCTGCACCCCTTAAACACAAGGAGAATAAGTGGTACTCCAGCGATGTTCATACATGTAAAACATTTTTGATGCAAATGACCAGAGGATGCAGTCTGATTAATGTACTTTGATTTCTACGACACATCGAAAGTCATATCGTTATTTAGAAGCTTATGCCGCTTGAAGCAGCTTGCACCAGTGTGATTATGCGATTTTATATTACTACCACTTAATCGAAATTTTAAAGTCCTTCTAAGATTTACTGTAATATATATGCCTAACTGTTTCTGTACTTATTCACTCGCAAATGAATGATCCATATCAATTGCATAATTGTATATTGACTCTTCTTATGCATAGCCTTTCTCGCTCCCCTCAATGTTTCTCACTGTTTATTTATTTCTTTTTGCCACTGTCTATTTCTGGTTGTAAAACTCAATAAAATACATTGAACTAAAAAAAACCCCAAGGAGAATAGAAGAAGCTAACAAGCCATTCTCAGCACCAAGTCTAATGAAGTGTGGCTGCACGCCTAAAAGGCAGTGAGCATCTCTCACTAACAAAACATGTCCTACACTTCATTACAATGTATTGTCTGCACGCCTAAAAGGCAGTGAGCATATCTCACTAACAAAATATGTCCTACACTTCATTACAATGTATTGTCTGCACGCCTAAAAGGCAGTGAGCATCTCTCACTAACAAAATATATCCAACACTTCATTACAATGTATTGTCTGCACGCCTAAAAGGCAGTGAGCATCTCTCACTAACAAGATATGTCCTACACTTCATTACAATGTATTGTCTGCACGCCCCACAAGTAGCGAGCATCTCTGCTAACAATATATTCCCTCTACCAGACCCTAGAGCAGTGAAGGCGCACAGCCCTGGAAAAGAGTGATTCTATCTAAACTATGACAATTGACTCTACATTGGGTTCACAAAGCACCTTATTAACAAAATTTACTTCAATTAATACAGAAAAAGAACAATATCCTTCAAAGCCATCTGCCTCATGTACAGGGCAATAGTACACCCAAAGGAAAGACCGTAGATTGAGAATGACAACTTCTAATCATTTCTTCCAGTATTCTTGGAAATCCTTCTCCTGCAAATTAGATGACCCTCTCCCCTAGGCAAATAAGAATGGCAGCAAGTACCTAGAATCCTGAAAAGCAATAAAGCGTGGCTTCTCCACAAACTATGACTCAAGTGCTAGACAGCCAGATGCTATTCTAATATCAAATTGAATAAATGCTGCAGGACGATTTATTAGATGTCCTAGTCAGTTAAAACCATGGTGTCTCTGGAAGGGTCTCCAATGGGTAGCTCGGGAGCTGCGGGTAGCTCACCAGTGCCCTGACAGTAGCTTCCTGGAGTACAGGCCAGCACAGTATTCATACAGAGGGTTCTAACTATTATTGAAGTAGGCAGTGCTGCATATCTTCATATCCTTGGTGTGACTCCAGGCAAACCAAAGGCAGGACATGCTTGCACACAAGCACACACTGTGACAGCCTGCATTACCTGCAACATTACCACCTGTTATGTTATGTTATGTTATGGTGATTTATAAAGCGCGCGATTACCAAGTGGGTGTCCTGGCGCTGTCCACAATTCCTATATTCTTAGGCTGACTTAATTACTGAAACAACCAAGTTTTTAGAGCTTTCCTAAAATGAAGTAAATTCTCCATACGTCTCAGGTGGAGAGGCAGTTTGTTCCAGAGCTTGGCAGCCCCATAGGTGAAACTACGTCCTCCCCAACGTACTTTGTTTATGGCTGGAATCGTGACAAGCCCGGCCTCTGCTGAACGAAGACGCCGGGCAGGGACATACCTAGTGAGATGCTTAGTCAAGTATTCTGCGCCTTCTCCCTTCAAGGCCTTTAACACCAAGCACAAGGATTTGAACTGAACTCTCTTATGGATTGGCAACCAATGCAGATCGCGGATGGCCTTGGATATCGGGGAGAACTTTGGGATACCCGTAAGTAATCTAGCAGCCGCATTCTGCAATAACTGCAGTCTGTGCAACAGATATTCCTGTATATTCAGATACAGACTGTTGCAATAGTCGAGTCTGGAGGTCACAAGGGCGGTGACCACCGTTTGTCGACTATCAGGAGGAAGCAAGAACAGGATCTTTTTTATCATTCTTAAAATAAAACCCGTTTTGGAAGCTACTGCCTTGACCTGTAGTCTCATGGTGAGTTTGTCATCCAGCACCATCCCGAGGTTTTTACAGTGTTAACCGAGCTGGGACAAGCTCCTAATTCCTGTGGCCACCAAGTCGGGGTCCAGAAGCTAGGGTTGTTACCAAACAGCATTACCTCGGTTTTAGTAGAGTTTAGCCTAAGGCAGTTGCTAGCCATCCAACGGGCCACCTCCAACATGCAGGCCTGGAAATTGAGGTCCATCCCCAATTCACGTCCGGGGTATAGAGACACGACGATCTGCGTGTCATCAGCATATGACGTGACATTAAATCCATGACTTCTAATGATGGGAGCAAGGGAGGCTACGTAGACGTTAAAAAGTGTTGGACTTAGTGAGGACCCTTGCGGGACCCCACAAGGCAGAGAGAAGGGACGAGATGTAAAATTCCCCATGGCCACTGTTTGACTCCGCTCGGAGAGAAAGGAGTTCAGCAATTTCCATGCTCTTTGCCGAATACCTCCTTTCCTCAGCCGGTCCTTCAGCAGTCCGTGATGGACCGTGTCAAACGCGGCAGATAGATCCAAAAGGATCAAGGCTGCTCTACCGCCTTGGTCTACTGCTAACCTAATCTGATCTGTGGCCGCAATCAAAGCGGATTCAGTGCTGTGCCCCTCCCTAAACCCATGCTGGGATACATCCAGCACTGAGGATTCCTTTACGAATGCTGTAAGCTGTATATTCATTGCCTTTTCCACTAGTTTAGCCGGAAGAGGAAGCCGGGAAATAGGGCGGAAATTGTTAGGATCCGCCGGGTCTAAACTTGGTTTCTTCAGCAGAGGGAGAATAGAAGCCGTCTTCCAGATATTAGGAAAGATTCCTTCTTGGAACATACCATTAAAGATAGGTGTGAGAAGGTTGGCTATCGGCACAGATGCTAATTTAGTAATCCTTAGTGGGCAGGGGTCAAGAGGGGATCCTGAGTTAGCTTTGGCTAGCAGATCCAAGGTATTTTGTACAGTGAGAGGACCAAATTCCTCCAGGGTAACTGATGACGTGGCCACTTCAGTGGACCCTTCCTCTGACTTCTGCTCCCACCTAATTGAATTGCTGAGGCTAGTGAAGATATTATTAACTTTAGTGGAAAAAAACAAGGCAATTTTTTCGCAGAGCTCTGTGCTAGACGAGATGGGGGCTGGTGCAAGAGAGGATATCTTGGTAATAGTGGAGAACAGCTCCTTAGAGGAGTTT
This sequence comes from Triturus cristatus, assembly GCF_964204655.1. NCBI lineage: Eukaryota > Metazoa > Chordata > Amphibia > Caudata > Salamandridae > Triturus > Triturus cristatus. The sequence goes on along the minus strand of NC_140583.1, from coordinate 267,578,499 downwards.
TTGGATGCTAAAATCTGGGTCGCATAATATTTCTGTTTTGCTTCTCGCAACATACATTTGTAGGTTGCTAAGCTTGCCAGATATAGTCTTTTTTCCATAGTAGTATAATTCTTCCTCCAGTTACGCTCCATTCTCTTACAAATACATTTTTGTAATTTGAGGTCACTCGAATACCAGGGGGATGAAGGTACAGTCCTTTTAAAAAGAACTTGTTTAGGAGGAGCGAGGTCAGCACAGGCCTGCGTAAGCCATTTGGTATAGGCCAGTGCCGCCTCATTCGTATTCCTTGGAATGGGTGTGGAAATGTTAGTCAGAGCTTTGGAAATGTTCTCTGAGTCCACCCTATTCCAGGCTCTGACTTCTTTCTTGTCAGTCTGGTGCTGACCATTAGCTGTGTGAGGTATAAGATTCAGATTAAAGCGGACTCCCGCATGGTCTGACCAGGCCAAGGGTAGCAATGCTATGAAGGATAGCTCCGGGGTATTGGAAAAAACCCCGTCGAGAGTATGACCAGCAGTGTGCGAGGGGCCAATTACTTGCTGTACCAACTCCGCTGTTTCCATGATATTAAGGAGGCGGGCCGTATCAGGCTCGTCTGCCAATTCGAGATAAAAGTTGAAATCCCCTAATATGGTTTGCGAGTTTCCCAAAAGTACATTTTCTACAAGAGTTCCTAGCGAGGGAAAAAAACATATGTTTGGCCCCAGGGGGTCTGTAAATAAGAGTGCCTTTAAATGAAAAATGACTAGTTAGTCTAATGTTAAATGCGAGTGCTTTGCAGGCTGGGAAGGAAAGTGTGTTAAAGTTCCGGAGTAAGTGCTATGATAAATAATAGCCAGGCCTCCGCCCCTCTTGTTAGGACGGTTGAGGATTTTGCAATAAAAACCTGGTGGGGTGGCTTTGACTAGATCCGGGCCGGATGCTTCGTCCGTCCAGGTTTCAGTGATAAACGCAATTTTTATGTCCAGATCCATCAGCAAGTTGGCACATTCGATGCTGTGCTTTACAAGGGATCTTGCGTTTATCAGGATGCAGGCTACAGGTTTTCCCGCTTTGCACATGGCGGTTACTGTCTCTGTGCAAGCCTTATTAATTCCTACATTGGTAGGGGGAAACGGAAATAAACAGTTAGGGCAAGTGCCTAGAGGTTGAAAGAGACCTAATTCATCCGGTTGCTGGTTACAATTGCCCATGGCCTTCCCGGGGTATAATTGTAGCAATGTAGTTCTAGAGTACGTAAATCGTGCCGGTACCTCGATGTGCATCCGGGCAGGGGTTTGTGCGCTGAGCGCGGCCTGGGCGCGGACGGGCGCAGACGGGCTTGCATTTGGCGCGCCTTCGGCGCGCCAGCGGCGCGCTTGCGCCAGTGCCCCTAATGTAGGCGTCCCCAGTGACTAGAGCGCCAAACCACCAATGTCGGATTCCTCCCAGTATGGCCGCCACTAAACGCACGCCCGTTCCACAGGGAGCCTGTTCGGGTCAATGCTGCAGCCAGAGGAAGCGATACCGGTAAGAGTGCCTAACAGAACGCTAATGAGTAGCTGGGCTAAGAATCAGAATGTGCAAATGAGCAAACAGTGCGCGCAATATGTGGAGCTCCTAATTAAAAATGAGATAAAAATAGTAAAAACAATCAGCTCGGCTACGTACTAATTTCCGCAATTCTTGTAGAAAGATGTGCGCTAAGTCCTGCTCCCGGCTCAAGCCTCAGGAGATTGTGGACGCTGCGCGCTCGCGCCAGTGCCCCTAATGTAGGCGTCCCCAGTGACTAGAGCGCCAAACCACCTGTGTCCGCTCTCAACTTAGCAAAGTCGCATGGAGAATGGTCAATTTGCAAGCACCACTCTACCAGTCACACATAGTGCGTATGTGTGTGTGTATATATATATATATAATTGGGCCAGAGAAAAATTACCACAAATAGGCAGAATGGAGTCATTAAAGTGACAGAGTGGAAGTATGTGAGAACCATACATTAGCAACCCAGTAGCCAGGGAGAGCTAAGGCTGGACTGAGAGCGGAGACAGGTAACATCCTTATTTATTTCAGACTCTTAGAGTAGTGTGCTTTTATGTCTGTGTATTTCTTTAAATGTTTCTGTGTGTGCATGAGTACATTATTCGAAAGTGCATATTTGATAGAAAACCATGTATTTTGAGAAGGTAGTATGCTGATGTTTGAAAACAAAACGACTCAAAATTCAAAATGTATTTAAGTTGATCTTTGATTGATTTTATATACCGTGTTGGGAATATTTCTAGGTTTTTGAATTTCTTTTGTGCTAATGGGCACTCGCTGCTGTGACTTATTTCATTAGTCATGTGGAGGCATTTTATGTTGAAACTTTTCCTCACAATGCTGTTTGTAATCTCGTTTTAAGAGTTCGGGTGCTTGGTGTACTACTATAATATCAAATTTTAACTATCAGCAAGCCAAAATATTTTATCCACAATATAGACTACCACAGTATCAATAAAGTACTTATATATAGGTAAGTAGTATTGTTTTATTGGAGGGGGGCGCTAGAGGATGCGCACACAAGATGGCCGCACTTGTGTGAGGCTCTGGCGGCCCGGAATCCATAATCCAGCATAATCCTGCTTGTGCAAGGGATCTGAGTCCAGAAAAACGAAACCGGAGACCATGGCGGTCCTGACGAAGCAATTTGGAGAGTTGCATCCCCTATTGCTGCGGAGTAACAGATCGACAACGCTTAGGCACATAGACGGGACAGCGCAGCCTGCAAAGGCCTTACACATACGTGCAACCAGCCGGGACCTCACGGGCGGAGACATGGCTACAATGGGACATCCTATAATCCCCCCGTTGCCTGCACCGGAGGTAAGGAGAGTGTTGCGAGGGTGGCAGCCACCCCCATCAGCACGCCTAAGACATTGCATACCAAATACACACCCGGGGGCCGCAACGGTAACAGGAATGCTCCGCATGCGAGTAAACGGAGCCGCAGGCCGGGGAACGTCGTCCGTAGAGACATGACAGTTTGGGCCTGGCAGAGGCTCAGGGCATCCGAATGAAGTTCCAAGCAATAGAGCAGCACCAGAATCGAGCATGGGGCAGGTCCCCACCTCACGCAGTACAGCAAGCGAGAAGAGCACTGGAAGGGCAGTGCCACCCCCACAGCCCCCAGATATAACTCTCATTAAAAATACAGCGCAACACGGCCTGATATATGTGAGGCAAATGGCTACTTAAGAGACACAGTGGCAGGTCTGGGAAGCTAGCCAGGAGCAAATTGCAGCCGCGAGAAAGCGGAGACCCTGACAGCAAGAGCTTGTCGGGACATATGAATATACGAGACCCCCAAGACAAGACCTGGGTGGCAGCTGCCATATGAAAATAGTATTCAGTGGATGCTGAATTTTAGTTTATGAAGAGGCCAGCATTAGAGACCACATCACCTCCTCCCAGGCGAGGCGAGACCTGGACCTTGCCTTGCCTGGAACTGCCCCCGTACATGGTCACAGCCACGCGACCAGTGAGTACGGTAATACGCCATGAGAATTGAATGTGGGCAAAGGAGAACACGCCAGATACACTATTCACCTGCAGCCAACTGTAAAGATAAGGCCTTTCCGACATCGAACAGACAATTCGGATGGGCACATAGGTCTGCTTCTCAGGCCACAATCATGTGCAGACCTCACATGCCGGACTCATATTGGGGGTCAGCAGAGTGGACGGCGTGCCCCCCCTAAGACCTTGATATTAAGCCACTGTCATTGAGATTAATAGACATTGTCAATTAACCTACAGCAGAGCAAGTAGCCTACGAGTCCGTCACGCACTACAGCAGCAACCGGGGGGAAAAACAAAAAAATACACTAACACCTGCCAGACGAAAATGGGTAGAACCGAGACAAAGGAAGAAAAACTGCAGTTGAACCCCGGAAAATGCCCCAAACACAGGGAGATAACGAACAGCAGGTGGTTGACAAAGTCACTGAGGCCTTGAAGTCCGCCTTTGATGACCTCAAATCATAACTAATCACCATGAAACATAGCCTCTCCTCAATCGAAAACAAGATGGATTCAATGCGCAACTAAATAGACTTCATGGCCCAAACACTGGAGAAACATGATGCTCGAATTGAGGAAGTGGAACAAAGAATATCTGATCTAGAAGACACTTCAGCGGCCAGGAAGACAAAATTTACGCAAATGGATTGTGTTGTACAGATCATCGCTGCCAAGAATGAGAACCTTGAGGTGCGCTCTAGGCACAACAATACACGCATTTTTTGGTGTACCAGAAAGAGCTAACACTGGGAGGATGGAAAACTATGTGGAACGCGTTACGCACCACTTTTGGAGCAGAAGCATTCTCTGAACAGCTGGTAGTAGAAAAAGCACATTACTCATTGGGACCGAGACCGCCGCAGGAGCTCCTTCCAGGCCGTTTATTGCTAAGCTGCTTAATTATAGGGACCGCGATACCGACCTTCGCTTAGCCAGAGCCAAGCAGCAGATTGCATTTGATGGACATACTATTGCACTATACCCTGACTTCACACTTGCAGTACAAGAAGCCAGGAGGAAGTTTTTACCAGTTAAGAAAAAATTGCTCCAGGAGCAAATTGACTATGCAATGATGTATCTGGCGCACCTACGAGTCACCCGTCAGGGAAAGCAGCAATTCTTCACGATCCCTTAGCAAGTGGAGGACTTCCTTAAACGACTCAAGAAAGACCAGGCCAATCATGAGAAAATTGGCCGAGATGACTGCTCACCATCCCAGCTGTCGTAGAATGAGTAACCAGACTACTGTTGGACTGGTCATGAGTATGTTGGGGAGATGACGTTCTAGAGGAGCCAGGACTAATGAGTTATAAGCATTGTCATTGATAAAGTTATGCAAGAGGCGACCACTGCTAGCACTTGTCTCTAATGCCCTTGCAGCCTAATGAGCACATTCCTCTGCTGTGCCCAGGCACCCCTCTCTCTCTCCCCTGATTTCTGGATGTAGGGAGAGCAGGTTGTTGTGCCCTCTGGCGTTACCCCCACTGGTGATCCCTCACCACTCTCTCAATAGACCTCTCGAAAGGTAAAAACTTCATACCGGTCTTTCTCCCTTCTCTGTTTCTTCATTAATTCTCTTCATCCCATTTCTATTTTTGTTTCCTTATTCACTGTTCGGAACAACTGTGATTTTTAGGTCGAGCCTGAGTCAGCACGCATGCGCTGCTCAGCTAGACTGCTGTAGTGGAGTATGGCAGAGAAGCCCCGCCCACTCCTCACCCATATTTGTCATTGACTTGTGTCATTGTCCTTCCTAAATGCTGGCTTCTGATTCCTTAATAGATTTGTTAGTCCCTCCTTAGTACCACCTTGTCTACAACTGTAACCTCCCATGGCGACTGGCCCCTTTACTTTGGTTGTTACACGGGACCTGTTATTTAGTCTGTAAGCAATATTTAATTTGTTGAGCTTCTCTTGCTGCAGGCCGGACATGCCTGCTTCAGCTGAAACGGTTTGTGTTTTTTAAGCAGCACGTCCGCCCGCTTAACACAGGCGCCCGCTATCAATAACTTTAACCCGGCATTATCTCGTGTCTCTTTCAAGCCCCCCAAGTAAAATGGACTTAGAAATGATTAGCGAATTAATTCATGTGAATTCCAGGTAGCACATAATCGTGTGCTAATGAGCTGAAGCTGACAACAGCACACCTGTGTCACTTGTCATCTGTACTAAAGCCACGCTCTCCTTTTGCTGATGGGCAAACTGTCTGAGGTATGCATGTTTCTTTTCTTAGGGTTTTGGCAGAGGAGTAAACTGCCTTTGATGGATTTGTTCCATGCTTTGACTTGCTTCAAGACGAATTGCCAGCTACTCAGATAGGTTCATCAAATAAAGGTTTGAAATGTGCTTCTTTTATGAATATTTTGTATGGTGTAAAAAGAGTTGTTTCCAAAAGCCTGTATTATTAATGTTTCACCGATAGACTTTCTCTCACACTCACACACACACACACACACACACACTAACAGTGATCAGTTTATAGGTTGCGTGTGAGCCCTATAGTCAGTGTTTCTGCTGCGTGATAACAGGAGTGCCTTGTGCAACGCTGGCCTGCATGGTTGCAGTTTAAACTGGATCAGGCGGGGCACCATAGCTGGTAGCAGTCCACAGTTCTACAGAAATGCTAAAACCTTGTACTGTTTATCTGCACAGCTTTTAATGAGTCGCAGGACTTTCCACTTCATTTTGGACAACATATTTTATCTCAGTTCAAATGATTTCCCTCTGTGCAGTCTTCATTACAAAATTTTCACCGGTTTACGTATTTTTGAGTTGTAGTAAAGGATTACTTCGAACCCTGTGCGCTCTTTTTGTTTAGTGGGAGGGACCTGGCGAGCGCCACGACTGACCCCAAAAATACAACAGATCGGCCCTAGACCAAGACATTTTATTTAGTTGGACAAAAACCTCTCAGGCCGCACTTATAAGAGCATTGTGTAAGGAACATATAGGGCATTATATAGGGAAAAACGACACCTACCTAAGGACATGCGCAAAAATATACTTGTACAAAACACCGTTAGAAATCTCTACATCCTGGTGTCAAGAGAGGCCGCACCAGTAAGGGCTCCCACCCTGCCAACAGTCACCACCCCCACAAGGCCCGCTCAATACTTTCCCGGCGGAGCACACCTTGACACTTTATCCAGCCTGGGATCGAAGGGCCTGAAGGCCCCTTAAGGAGAGGTCAGACGTTATTATTAAATGGCGCGTTCCCCGACCTAAGGAATAATAGCTAATGTTTATGTTAATTGGTAGCCTTGTGGTTAGCTCCTAAGGGGCTATAGCATATTTGTGGGTGCTTTCTGTAACATACCCTGTATCCAGGTTCCCTGCAATAATGTGAAGTCTGGGTGCTTACTCACAATTATAGAATAACCATCCTTGCCACATAATCCACCATCTGCAGCGTAAATTGCAGATGTAACAAAAAATGTTTGTTTCTAATTCAAATGGATCACAAGTTACTAAAAAAAGCCAAAATGTTAACAGGAATCCTTTCAGTTGCTGTATTGAGATGTTGAACCGGTACTTATAAGATGGAACTTGAGCAAACAGTCTTTAGACTAATATTGCCATAGAATGTGCAGCATTATGCCGCATAATTCCTTGGCACATAATTGCATGTTAAAGAACAGTAGATGTTTCAGCACCTAGGCTAATGTGCTGTATAGCTTAATACATATAATGTCCCAAAGACGAGACCGATTGCATTGCAAATGCTTGATTATTTCATGATTAATACAAGTGATCGAAATTGCATGCTAAGGCAGTTGTTTGTTGCTATTCAGGTTCAAGAGGGTGGGTATGATGTCCTCGGCAAGTTTGGGTAGTCGATGTGGGTGGGGGGGGAGGAAATAGGGTCTGTTTGAATCAGTACATAGAGCTCAAGACAGGCAAAATGCATTGCAGTCACTAGGATACATACACACAAGGCCGACTTATTGCCACTACAATTCAAAAGCCCGGATGCCGAACATGCTTGAATGACAGATTCCCAAAAACTAGAGATACGCTTTATACCATGGAATGTACGGGGACTAGGGAATCCATGCAAATGTAGACAAACCCTGGCCTACCTAGTGAGGAAGGTTGTCCAAATTCAAATGCTACATAAACCCACCTCAATCCCAAGGGGCCCCAAAGATTTGCTGCCTGATGTGCGGGGAAGAGATGGTTTGCATCATATTCTACATACTCAAGAGGCACAGCAATCCTGGTCAAAAGAAAGACACCGTACTTACCTATCCGGGACACTACAGAACCTGCAAGGCTGATTCAGTATCATGTGGGGCAAACAGGTATCTCACTTCATTACATTGCTCAGTTGCTATGGGCCCAAAACTGAGAACCCACTTTTTTCGCTAATTTATGGGGTAAAATAATGGCCACTGGTTCAATCTACGTGATTTGGGGGGGGGGGGGGGAGACTTCAACATGACTCCTGAGTCAGCACTGGATAGATCACATCCCTAGTCACTACACCAATACCCAACGGCAAGTCCAAGACATTTTCACTGAGAATTGCCACTTAAATACTTGGCGGCATTTACACCCAGGACAGAAGGAAGGCACCCACTATGCACCCATTATGCCTCAGCATACGCTACATGGTCGAGCCTAGATTACTGGGTAATAACCAGAGCGCAGGGCCCGCTGCTTACACGGTTCGAGCACCTCGCAGGTACCTACTCAGACCACTCCCCATTTGAGATAAGACTCACTCCGCCTATCACATATGCTCTGCATAGGGCCTGGCACCTCAGCCCAACAATGTTACAAGATGCTGTGTTCCGTGCAAAAATGGTCAAGAAATACATTAGTACTTCCAACGCAATATAGGTACAGTCGATCAGATATCAACGGTATGGGAGGCCTTTAAAGCCACCATAGGAGGGATTTGTATTGCTAAAGGCAGCAGAGTGTTGAAAGATATGCGGTCAACGGTTAACCGCCTGGAGGGAGGAATTAAACAAATGGAGCAAAGGCTCGGCCACACACAGACTGCAGTAGAACAGGTAGCGCTAAGAGACAAAATATCGGAATACCGAGATACAGCAGACACGGAATGCATATTCCGGGGTAAATATTTCAAAGCCCGCAGATATGGGGAGGGGGAAAGACCAGGTAAGGCGCTAGTTGACCAAATCCGTACCCCTTGCTTTTCTAATTACATAATGGAATTCCAGACACAAGAGGGAGAGACGGTCAGGGATACGCCTGATATCCTCCAAACATTTCTGTCATATTACTTTTCGCTTTACACCACAAAACGACAACTCCCGATCATACTCTCACCCTACCTTCAACAGGTCGCATTGGGTTGGCTGGGGGAGGCGCACAGAGACTTCCTCTCCGCAGAGACTGAAAAGGATGAGATTCGGGCAGCGATCATGCAACTACGCTCGGGCCGGGCCCCCGGGCCAGATGGCCTGCCAGCTGACTTACATAGGGCATTTGGTTCCCATTTTTATAAAAACGTATGAAGAGGCCAAGGAGTCAGAAACCCTTCCCCCTACTATGCGGAAAGCTGTTATTATCTCATTACTTAAACCGGGGAAGTCAGCTAATAAGTGTGAATCCTACAGGCCCCTCTTCATGATTAACTGCAACGTAAAAATCTTAGCCAAAATAATCTCCAATAGGTGAAGCCTCGGTGTATGGGCACTCCACTACCCTAACAGACAGGTCTTCACATCACTATACGCAGATGACTTAACCTTATATGTTCGGGACCCACAAGTCAGTCTTAACCCCATATTATGGGAATTTATAGCCGCTGGGGAACTATCAGGAGTCAAAATCAATTTGGAGAGATCTCAGCTTTTTCCACTTGCTGCCGCTGCCCAACCCTTAACACTCGATTATCCCATTGTGAGGTGCCCTTACGAGATAAATTACCATGGGATACCGTCATAAGAGATAAAACTGAACTACTCCAGGCTAAATATGGGAGCCCGATCGAACACCCAACAGAGACAATTCATAGATGGATTACCATGTGGGTGGTCTTGGGTTTTTAATTCAGGGTTCCACATCTGGCACCCATTGCAGGGGGTTTGTTCTGTCGTTACTTTTGCAATGTTCTCGGTATGTTACCGACTGCATACATTCCACAATGCTCTATAGCTCAGGACGCTGGTTCTTCTCTGTTTGACCATGCTACATCACTATTTTCCCCTGTCCGCTACATGTCTGACACCATCTTCTTGACATGGAACATTAGGGGTCTGAACGACTATCGGCAGGCATGCCTTATGCACGCATATCTCATCAGACATAATGTAGATGTTTGTTTCCTCCAAGAGACGCACCTGCTTCCCGCCACCTCATCCGGACTGTAATCCCGTCACTGGGGGGAATCGTACAGTGCATTCTACTATGCGCGCAGCATCTCCATCCTCTTTAGGAATGGCCTCCCCTGGCATGGCACACACTCCTACATAGATACTGAGGGCCGCTACATGATCCTTGCCGGCACCCTCTACAACCAACCATTGATACTAGAAGCGCTCTATGGCCCCAATATCGATAACCCAAGCTTTTTCACCCCAAGTCTGGTAAACCATATCCTTTCTGGGACCGCACTCTTTGATATGGGGCGGTGACTTCAACATTGTGCCCTTGCTGCCATAGACTGCTCGGGGGATCTCATCCAACACCCACAGGCTACAGCTATTCTACACTCAATTTTAGAAGATAACTCCCTATTAGATGCTTGACGCCACACACACCCAGACAAGCGTGAAGGATCTTGCGTATCCGGCGCGCACGGATCTTGGTCCCACATCGGCTTATGGCTCATCACCCACAACATCGCATCATAGGCCTCCTCAGTGGACCACCTGGCCCGTACATTACCAGATCACGCCCCAGTGCGCCTGTGTCTGGGATTCCCACTTACCCTTCACTGCATGTTCACATGGCGCTGCCCCCCAACGCGCTTTGTGACGCTGCTTTCCACAAGGAAATCCTGAGTGCCATCATAGACTATTTTGATCGCAATACCGGTTCCGTCGAGTCGCCCTCAACACTCTGGGAGGCCTTCAAGGTCGTGATTCAGGGGGAATGCATTGCTAAACAATCTGGGGAGTTGGAGTCCATCAGCGGAACCCTTGAGCTCCTTGAAAAAGACATCAAAGCCCTAGATCTTCAACAATCCGCAGACCCCAGCCCCACCACCCTTGCCTTCAACAGATCTAAGCTCACCGAGTTTCACGAGGAGATGGATAGAGAAGTTACATTCCTAGGCAGAGAGGCTTGTGCTCGCTGCTATGGTGAGGTCAATCGCCCTGGCAAGACCCTTGCAAACCTGCTAGACAGCCACATGCATCCTCTTATTTTACTGCACTTTGCGACGAGGCTGCCGGAAGGACTACCTCCCCTGGCGACATCGTCGCTAGGATTTCCGCTTTTTACTCCCACCTATATACTGCTGGTGAGGCTACGCCTCTGAAGATCCTGGATCAATCCTTGTATTCAATCGAGCTTTTATGGCTCGGCAACGGGCACCAGGAATACCTGGATAAGCCATTCACCCCCGGAGAAATTACTAAAGTCATTGCAGGACTCCTGGGCGATAAAGCTCCTGGCTCAGATGGCTTCACCCCCGCATTTCGCAAGGAGTATGCGTCTCTTCTCGTTCCACATCTGGCTGAGATGTACAATGAATCTCTTGCCCTTGGCAGATTTCCTCCATCTCTTTGCGAGGCCATGATTACTCTCCTTCTTAAGCCGGATAAATCCCTCAGAGCTGCGATTCCAACCGCTAATCAATAATGACAACAAAATCTACGGTAAACTATTAGCCAATCGCCTCCTCCCACGCATGCCATTAATAGCCCATCCTGATCAGTCTGGGTTTATCCCAGGTCGCGCCACTTCGCACAATTTGCTCAACATTTTCTCTGTTATTCACCAGATTAATCTCGCCTTGCCTGCAGTGGCCACCCACCTGGATGCCACTAAGGCTTTTGATACACTGGAGTGGCCCTTTCTTTTCTACCTTCTTCCTTGACTAGGCTTTAGTCTGAGCTTCGTTCAAAAGCTTCAACTTCTCTTCACACTCCCGATGGTGCGCATTAGGATTAATGGGCAGGATACTGACCACATAGCTATCATGAGGGGCACCAAGTAGGGATGCTCCCTGCCCCCTATATTATCCGCCATCGCTATGGAACCTCTGGCAGCACGCTTACGCCAGCATCACACCAAGCGGGGCATTGGCTTCTCATCCCGTGCCCTGGTGACCTCGATGTACGCAGACAATGTCATGATATACATCCGGGAACCACAGGAGAACCTAGCTCCCATAACTAGGGAGGTGATCCAATTTGGCTGACTCTCCGGGGTACAGGTCAACAGGAGCAAATCTGTCCTCTTCCCCCTCACATATGCTACCAAGCCGTTTACAACTGACTATCTGTTCATTTGGGGGATTGGTCTCACCAGATACCTGGGCATTTGGCTGAGTAGAGATATGGACGAGTTGTGGAAGTCCAATTTCGGCAAAACTATGGACTGGCTCTAAACCAAAATACACATTAGGCAAAAACTCCCCCTCTCATTAGCCGGCCGTATCGCTAGTGCTAAAATGGTTGTGCTCCCGAAATTCCTATATTTATTTATAAATATTCCCATTCCACTTACATCACACTTTTTAAAAGACTACGCTCCAATATTATTACACTGATTTGGGCAAAACGCCAGCCCAGCAAAGCCTAAGGTGTCTTAAAACTGCCTCTAGTCAGCGGCGGAATGGAAGCAGCTGATCGCAGGCTCCACACGCTGTGTGTCCAAGCTAGCTTTCTTCATTTTTGCGTCCCTCTAATGCCTTTCCAGACACATGTGGCGGTCGAGGCAGATCTGAACTCCCCTGGCCACTGCAGACAGCACTGTTTTTACCACACAGTAACCCTCAAGTCGAGATCGACACAGTAGAATGTGTGCGTTGGGCCTGAGATGGACTGCGCAGGTACACTTGCGCAAAGGACTTTTTTGCATCTTCAATGCAGCTTGCCAGTAACCCCTCATTCCCTCCGCTACAAACTGCTGAAATGGCTTGCCATGCAGTAGACTTGGGCATCCACACCAACACTGACCTCTACCCCATAACAATTTTCTCACTCTTCCTGATGATGCAGCACCACTCGACAAACTGCTCTACTATTAGATTAGGACCACATGTAAAAGTATTAACCCTGCCTTTCCATTTGCTCCCCAGCCCAATGCTGCGCTTGAATACATCCACTCCTCCACTTCCCCTTCGCAAACTGGTCACAAGGCTTTAAGATCTCACACTGCTGGCCTCCCCCAAAGACACGGAGCGCGCTCGTAACGCATGGGGCGCAGACCTGGTTGGGGGTCTCTCTCGCACAGTGGCAATATTGCTGCAATCAAACCAAGCACCTCTCCCCCAATTATCGATTACGGCTCATCTGCTCAGCCCCCGGTGCGGGTTAAGTGCACCTGGCTTGGTCGTGCCCCAAGGTTTCCGATTTCTGGCTAGAGGTGTGCACTGCAATTAGCGACCTCACTCTGGAGCGCATAGCTCCTGATCCTCTCCTGTGCCTTCTGGGTCATGTCAAGGACATTTCAGATGCTAATCGCAAACTAACTGCGATGCTACTGGTGCTCACCAGGTGCCAGTTCAACAATTCACTGGGGCCGTAAGCCGGCACCGCAGGCCAAGCATTGGAGAGCTGACTCAGCCCACTGCCAGACGCTTTTGGGTGAATTCTGGGACCTGATGCCTGTGGCAAAAAGACCTCCAGATATATGGGGTCCTCTCATTTCCTACCTTTGCCGACTGGCCAACCCTGATGAACCCACTGGAAGTTCCTCTATCACCAATGCCCAGACTGTGGAGGACGGCCCCGCCAATACTGACTCTTAATACTCGACTGATTACACACACCCTAAATCAATAAATCGGCCCCACCTCCCCTTTGATATGACAAGCTGTGGTACACATTGGTCAACATGCCTCTAGCAGTGTCAACTATATTTGTGCCTGTAATGGATGTTATGCTATCTGATGGAATTGAAATCTGTATCGTGCCTTAATGTTCAATAAAGGTTTTTGATTTTTTTTTTTAAATAGATGGATTGCCTAACTCTTGTCCCTGGCGAGGAGTATATCACTGATGAAAATGATCATCCTTCCTAAATTCTCTACTTATTTGTGAACATTCCCTTTAACCCAGGATGCACGTTCTTCAAGACTTTGAAATCCAAAATGATAAGGATCGCCTGGAGGAGGGAGGGGGCAAACAACTCAGATTAAACTGGAAGATATTGACTCTGTCCTTTACACAGGGCGGATTCAAAGCACCAGACTTCGAACTTTATTATCTCAGTGCGCAGGCACACTTCGTGACATACTGGTTCACACCTCCCCCATACAAACCACACCTAGCAGTAGAACAATGCTATATGGAGCCGACACCTCTGGCGGGATGAATAGCAACGCACACCCAGTAGAGAGATGCAAACCATACTATAGTAGCATGCACCATGATGGCCTGGCAGAAAAACACAAAGAGACTAGATATGCCAAGAATGTATTCGCCCATGCTCCCTCTGGCTCGCCATCCTGACCTGGAAGTGACCCAGGAACTAAGATGTCAGCAGTTACTAAACAAGGTGAAATGTGCAAAATGGGGAGAGCCCTTTGAAATGTAATCAAGGAAGGGGACAGATCCTCCCCAACCACCCTGGTAGGAAGGCACACTTCCTTCACACCTATGCCTTCTTAGTTCCCATGTCTGGAAACAATTCACAAATCCCAACAGCAGAGCAGTTCACAATCATGTGAGCCAGAACACTGGCAAAAGGGTACAGTTGGTTTTGACAAGAAAATGCCAACTTTTTAAAGTGTCATTTTCAAAATTGTAACATAAAATCTGACTTTACTATCAAAGAGGATTTAAATTAGAATTAATTTGAGTGTGAACAGCAAACCTTTATCTGCTCCTAATCTGAAGTTAACACTTATCAAATGTAGGATGGTAACCCTGTGTTAGTCTATGGGAGAGCTAGACCTTACAACACTGTAGACTTTTTTCACTGTCAGGACATGTAAGGCCTAAACACACACGCCCTCCCTTTTAAATATCATGCATCCTGCCATAGGAGTGGTTAGGGTCTACCTTAGCAGTGTCTTAGAAGTATTGAAGGTTTAGAGCAGGCAAATTACTTATTTTGCGAGGTCAAAATGGCAGTTTAAAATTGTACTACCTGCTGCAGTGGGAATCATGAGATGTATTTTAAAGGCTTATGTTAATGGGTGGCAGAATGCGTGCCGCAGCCCACTAGTAGAATTTAGTTTAAAGGCCTTGGGTATATGTGGTACCATGTACTAGGGAATTACAAGTAAATTAAATGTACAATCAGATGTATGCCATTGTACTGTATTTTAGGGAGAGAGCATAAGCACTTTACCACTTGGTAGCAGGGAAAAGGTGCTTAAAGTCCTAAAATTCAACTAAAAATTGGCTCAGCAAAGGAAGGCAGTAAATATGGGGAGATCATGCAGAAAGTACCAGGTCCAACAATTGTGGTATATGTTGCACTAGAAAAACAGAGTGCTGCAGGTCAGGGTATATTTTCTTTTACAGAGATGTTTTGTGAACTCCTGTTGCAGGAAGAATAGGGGTGCTGGGAAGAAAATGAAGTACAGTGTATTGTGTGTGATATTCTTAGTACTCGAAGAAGAATACAGATGATGGGTGAATTCTTGCACAGTAGAACATTGAATATTGCATTATCAGATGGGAGGAAAGCTCATCGAAATAGGGGAGTGGATAGCAGCATTTGACAGTCCTGCCTGGTGCTACTTGGTTCTACTATCTTGAAATAGGGGATCCTGGGTAATTTTAGAGTAAGAAAAAGAGGAAGTTCTGCAAAAGGTGGTGGAGTGATTGTGGGGGGAATAGATAGAATTGGTGGTAGAATTTCTCCAATAACTGACTAGTGCACATGATAAAGCTGCCATTCAACCACCACCTCCTGAAAAGTCCATGGACCTAGAAGACTCCTCCTGACGAAGAATAAATCCCTGCTGGAAGAAGAGTCTTTACTCCTGCTGGGAGAAGAGGACTCACAAAAGGATTTTGCTTGCACCCAGAGACTGGTACTGTTCTTTAAGTGTCAGGTGGTTGGCCTTCGGTTATCTGCTTCAGGGACACAAAAAGCAGAAGGACTCTTGTCTTCAAGAGGGCCCAGCTGACCACAGATGAGTGGATTATGTATAAGACCTGGCTAGTGAGACCTGGTTCCTAGAAGCCTTAAGTGTGGAGCTGTGGGCTGCAAGAATGGCCAGGAGGAAATTACCCTATAGTTGGAGACCAAGTATGAAGGTACATTTTTGACTAGGATAATCCACTTTGTGAATTTGAGGTCTACTCCATCATAGTGTGAATAGTGAAATACAGTGCATTTAGTTTTTCACAATTGAAAGACTACCTGTCCCATAGGCTAGATTGGGAGTCTATTTATAACATCTTGTAAGTATAACTTCCCATTGGGATAAGATGAAAAGTTGGAGTTTAGTATGCCTGATCGCAGAATATAAAAATTCATCTTTTAGTACAGTTGATTTTTTTATATTGAGGGCTTGAAAATACCACTTTTAAAAAGTATGTATTTTCTTGCTTAGCCATCCTATGTGCCTCTGCTAGTTTGTGGATTGACTGTCTGGCTTTGGAATGACAGGGGCTGTGGATGTGTATTCACTGTAGACAGCCATTGGGGGGGTTTAGGTGTGTCCTGCCTCTCCTGGATGAGTCAGGGCTGGGCTGCATATAGAGTAGAGGGAGGAAATTTCCTTTGTACCTGAATAGGCTTGGTCTCCCTTACACAATGTGGCCTCCACCTCCTGCCGGGAAGCTGGACCAGAGAGGACAGAATGGGTTTTGACTGAGCACAGAGCCTCTTTGCCACCAGAGAACAAAGAGAAATGCTGTATAAATATTGGGACCCAGACCCCAAAACTTTAGATTACTTCTGGACTCAAGAGGAACCCTTTCAGAGGAGAAGAGTTGGGAAAACTGAAGAAGTACTACCCCTTTACTGTGTGCTATCTGGGGTTGGCCTGCAGTGGTCGTTTCTGCCAAGGAGAGGACCACGACTTTGCTGTGTATCCTGCTTGAAGAAGATCTTCAAGGGCCTGGTGTAGAGATTGCCTCCTGTTCTGAAGTCTCAGGGACACAAAGACTTCATTTCTTCTGTCCTTCTGCATCTGGAACTGCTGTTTCAGCTGCAACGAGGGAAATTGCAGCACCGACGCTGGGAATTGATGCTGTGATCTGCAACAAAGCACTGCTCGTGAAGGGCACAATACAATGCCCCGACTTGCACCGCAGCCCCGACACCTTCCAACGCCGCACCGTATCGACTCAGATGCTGTCACCAAGGACACTCCCTGCACCGGAGCCGAAGGCACCTCTTGTGATGCTCATGACACACCACCCCAACTTGCAACACAGCCCCGGCATCATTGATGCCGGTGCTTCATCATCCCAGAGACAATACTGGACGTGGGTGACTTTCGGAATCCATCAACACCGCACCGTCGTATGGAACTAACTCCTCGCCGCCACAACGACATCACCGCCCAGCACCAGTAAGGAACCGATGCCTCACCTCCCCAACAACAGTGAGGAACTGACATCTCACCTCCCCCGCACTGCAGTAAGGAACCGAGGCCTGGCCTCACCTCTCCTGGGGTCATAAGGAACCGACGCATCACCTCCCCTGTGGTCGTAAGAAATCAATGCCACCAAGCACCAACAAAGCATCACCTCCCCGACGCCGTGCACAGTCTTTGCTTTCATCATTTGCCAATGTACTGTTCTTTGGGGGTCTGTGTGAATCTGGGCCCGATGCCCCGCACCTCGCGGTAGGCATCATACTTTGGATTTTCTTCTGTCACGACGTCGTAATAGCTCCAGGTGGAGTTATTTGTTGCTACAAGCTTTATTTGGGTAAATATCCTATTTTTTAAGATATCTTGGTATATGTACTGTAGATTTTTTTCGTTTTGGTCTTGTTTGGTTTAGATAATGATTACTTATTTTTCTAAACTGGTGGGTGTCCATTTGTAGTGTATTACTGTATGTGTGCACAAATGCTTTACACACTGCCTCTGAGATAAGCATGTCTGCTCGTGCCAAGCTACCAAGGTGGTGAGCAGGGTTTTTTTTAGATGTGTATCCCCCTTACTCTGACTAGGAAGAAGGGTCCCTACTTGGACAAAGGTACAAACCATTACCATCTAGAGACCCCCATTTTTAACACACCTGGATCCCAGTCCCCCGTAAACAGTTGTTTTTTAATGGTGCTTTACTTTTCCTAAGCGTTTTTGACCTAAAGCCTCAAAAATTCATACCTCTGGTTCCCCTTAATCTATTTTAATGATGTTGGCATCATTTTATTCATTGCATTTTTATATATCTTTCTAAATTTGTTTGAAAATTGTATTGTGCTGTGTTCTTTACTATGAAATAGTCTGTACTGTCTGAACTTAATACACACTTGTGTGGGGATTGTGTGCTGCTTGTGCCATAGATGCCAGGGGTTCAGCAGACATTCTCTCAGAACTGTGTTTTTGACCAAACCAGGATGGATTTTTTGAGTTGGCAAGGGTAGCTTCCTCCCAAATTAATAACCTTATTTCTGAAAGTTCTGTAAAGGACAGTTGCATGAGTAAGGGATGTGTTGTTAAGGTGGCATTGCTTAATGTATTAATGGGTGTTATTTGTAAGCGAAGAAGGACATGCTCATTGGGTGTCCTAGAAGGACTGACTCAGGCAGCTCATTTCACTACCTCTTGAGTGTTGCTTGACCCCTGTGGGACAATCTGCAATTTGTTGTCATTGGAGTGCAATGTGTCAGTAGTAATTTCCTTTGGACTGTGTGAGTTGCATGAGAAGAGATGTGTAGGCACAAGCATATTGTTTTGTTTGTTGAATTGTGGAGGTTTTGCTGCCAGTTGTGCCATAAAATGAGTTACTGCTGCTAGTGGTTGTGCTTCTCAGCTGCTTAAAGGCATTTCTATACCATAAACCTACCCAAGTTTCCTACAGAGCACTGTGTGCATTTACAATAAAACTGGGCAATCACAGTAGGCTAATTTTAATCAGATCTACTCATCCTAACTGCTTCCAAAGATGGACCATGTCGACCGAGGTTAGTCCTAGGTTGGTCATGCCTAAAGCCCTAGACAGACTGACACCCTGCACATGCCAAGTTGAGATACAAACTAGCTGATAGCTCCTACTCTCATAGAACAAGTTTGATCAGGCCTGACTGATGCCACTTTGCTGTTCTTACCTCTCCACTTAAGTCCAAACCTTTACCTGACAGAGACAATTAAAGAAAGCATTCCAGGATCACAGTTAAAATAGTTCCTCCTTAATTTTCCTTCCAGACACCATTACTTTAATTTTTTAATAGGAAATGGTGTTTCAGGGTGAGAAATAAATAAGCAATTTAACATTGGGTACCCTAAGTTGGGGAAGGAGCTCTACATTCCTGTATGACCTTGGTGCACCAAGTAGGTTATGGCTGGGATGGACCTTTGACGAATGTGTGACTACAAGGCCTCCCCTCTGTGCTCCCTTGGGGAAAATCCTCTTAGGAAACCAGCTGCAAATACTAGACTTGTTCCTACAAGATCATTAATTGTGCCCTATGCTAATTGCGTACTTATAGTGCACTCATGTCTCTGGGGGAAGTTACCTCATTGCATCCCTCCCTGACAAAAGCCCAGAACTTTTTTCAGGCCACTAGGAAGGGCTGAAACATGCTGGTGCCTAGTTTAGGGTCATAGGACCATTATATCCTAAAATACCCTAATATAGTGTTTTTAGTCTTCCCTCCCACACCAACAATAAAGGATACTTTAGGAGTGGGTAAGGAATTTTATCTTTAAAGTTACGCCCCAAACACCTTTTCATAAGTGCTCCCTGAAATATGATAGAGCTCACCCCGACCTCTAGGAGTTGGGGTGAGCCCAATGATGAAGCATGTCACTACTAGAGTGAGTGAGGGCTATATAAAGAAAAGGGTCTCGCTCCTTTCCCACCTATAAATATGGGTTGGTTACAGATTGGACATAAAAACTCTCTGTGCATTCTACTTAAGAGTCAACCATTGTAGGAAAGTAGGATCTGCTTCTTATGGTTACCCCCACTTTTTGCTTCATATTACACTGTTTTTGACTAGTCTGACTGAGATCCTGCGAACCAGGACCCCAGTCTATCTGCTTTCTCCCTAAATTCTTATGTCATGTACACTCCAGATTGGATACTGGGGTACCCTTGTCAGTTCTTAGTATATGGTACCCATGTACCCAGGGCATAGGTACCCCAGAGGCCTCCCATAGGCTGACGCATGTATTATGCCACCCATGAGAGGTCATCCAAAATGGAACTACAGGCCTCCCATTGAAGCCTATGTAAGATGGTGCATGCACCTCTTACTTTAGTTATAGGTTTCCTATAACTAAGGCTCACTGCACTTAAAACCTATAAGCCACCCCTATAGCAGGCCTTAACAATCTTGAAGGCAGGGTGCTTGGTTCTAAGTGAGAGGGTGCCCCTGCATGAGCAGGACACCACTGCAGCCTACGGAGTCCATTCTCCCGGGTTGTCAGTGTATCAGTCATTTACGACATATAGAGTGGCATTATGCGACTGCGTGAGGACCACCTATAAAACGGCTGAAAGTAACCCTATCGTGTTTGGTATCAAACATTGTGGAATCATATCCGCACACTGGTAACCGGTGTGGGAGGTATGATTCCACCCCTCAGAAACGAGCTTTGTGAGGTCCCTAGTGTTCCCAGTACCAGCCTTTTAGTCCCGGGCAGCCGAAAAGAGTTGCTGCCGACCAGAGACACATATCTGCCCTCCTACTGCTGAGCCAAGCTCAAGCAGGGGAAGGCAAAACAATTGTCATCCTCTCACAGGGAGGTGTCACCACCTCCCAGACAGAATTTAGTGTATAAGGCCTGGGTGGGTGGGCTTGCCAGCAACCGAAGGTCTGCATGAGGGGCACATTTGGTGTCCCTGTGCATAGCCCAGTTCAAACCAGTCCTGGGAGCCGTTGGCTCCTGCTCTGGCATGAAACTGGACAAAGGACATGTCCAGACCGTCCCCTGGGAGGGTCCCCTGAATCAGTCCAACCCTCTCCCATGGGTACAAAAGGGCTTACCTGGCTGTAGGACCCTAGATTTGATGTGGACAACATTCTGAACCAGAAACCACTGAACTTTGACCATCTGGACACTCTGGACTTCGCTGGACATTGTTTGGCCCGACTTCGTTTCCCTCTCAGTCTGAAGCATCGTCTGTGCCCATGCACCATCCAGGCTCCCTGCAGGACCTGTGGAGCATCAAGGACAACCGAAGATATCTCCCTTGGAGTGAAGGAGTCACTCACCTGCAACCGCAGGCACCACATCACAATTGACCAGTCTGCTGCTCCTGAGCTCCTACGGACTCCAAAGGCTCCAGCAACACAGACGGTGGGTTTCCAAGTCCCTTGAGGTCCAAGCTGCCCTCACACCAGGTTTGAGGTCAGAATCCCTTGTGGGGGATGAAATACCCGTACCCCTGTGTACAGCGTACTTTTGCAAGTGCATATGCTTGTAGCATTCCCATAACAAGTGCGCTGAACTATGAGTAGCCCCAAACTCTGGCACCATTTTCACCAAAGAACTCAGGCCTCCTCGCACTGAGTGCTCCGTGGGCTGCTGCTTTGTAAATCTGCTCTAGGTCCCCTGGCGACTCCTGTGCCTCCGGCATGTGGGTTCTCTTGAGGGTCAACACTGATTTTTTTGGGCTCCCCTGGTTGCTCCAGGCTTGCCCTGACTCCCCAGTGTTTGGTGAGTCTCCTGGACTTTGCAGGTCTGAACCGTAATCTTTCTTGATCTTCTTCGTGGGTTGCCGCTGCCAAGGCTTGTTGGTGCTCCTGCAGGACACCGACCCCTCAGCACTCGACATCCTTCATGGGACAGCTTGTATCCAGCTCCTGGTCATCCTCAACATCTCCTGGTCCCGGTGGCTGCGAGTCAAGAACCCCCACAACACACCTGAAGCACCCGACATCGGTGGGCATTCGTCTACCGAGCCCCTGGTCACTCCCGAGTGACCCAGACTCTGTCCCCTCTGCTTTCGGGTAGTCTTCATCAAGAATCCACCTTTGGATTCCAACTGACACTTTTCTTCTTCCCAGCAGTGGCTCTTCCTGGAAGTCCTCCATTGAGATCGACGGCGGTTTCCGACACCACTTCAGCCCTATGCACCCGGCTTCCCTGGGATAGGTAACTCTGGTACTTCGGTATCCATGGGTGGGGTGGCTCTCCAACCTCTTACGATCCAAAGAGCTTCCTCGTAATCCACTGGGAAGGGTCCTTAAACTTTAAAACTGCAACCACGACCCTCCCATAGAATTGTACGGAACACGCGGTCGTGTTCCCACACTGCACCCATCCTCCGAGGGGGCCCTACTTACTCACCTTGGGTGGTTCCTTGGGGTCCCAGGGATTCTACATACTCTAACACTGTCTTGACTCGAGTCATGGTTCTTATACCACTATTTTAGTATATGGTTTGGTCTCCCCCTGGAGGCCACTGTGTATTAGTCCTACTTACGATTGTTTCTGTGCTACAGTATTGTGTGTTTTGTGTCTATATGCGTGTATTAGATACTGTGAAGTATTTAGAGTGTGTTATAATAATAAATACATATGTTTATAACTACTGTGTGGTTCTCCTTTCATTTAACCAATACATTAAGGTTGCACTCTGGTAAAACAAGCTACTTAACATTCCTTCAAGATTAAGCCTGAAGGCTGACCTCCACATCTACCACTTGAATAGCTTTCTAAGGTTATCTTTGACCACTTAAATCACCATAAGGGTTGTTTGGACTGGTACAAGGTGTCAACTTTAATTAGTGGACAGCATTTACCAGGTCAACTTCTCACAACCAGCACATACACAAAAAGAACCCCTTAGTCCACCCCTTGTTCTGTCTCCTAAATAACGCTTAGCGTTCTGAAGGGACTCCCATCACGTTTTGTTTTAATACACATATCGTCATGATATATACTTCTGGATTTTAGAAGGCTAAATCTACACTTACTCGTATATATTTATCTCAATGATATTTTGGACGCCAATATTTTTGATATGATATTCTTGCATCACAATAATTCAGACACACAACCGTGTTGTGATACCCATAAACTGTATTAAACCTGACACAAGAGCATTTGCATCCCCAACAGTATTCATATTTCCAGGGTGGTAAAAAAGTTGAACAGGTTAACAATACATTTTTATAATAAAATAAATATGAGGCTAGCTTTAAAACACCTGGCTAACATGTCCTTATTACAGCACTTCATGTGAGGAGGGGACTGGACCAGGAGGAGAGGAGGCCACTGACCCTTGAACAGCGGCGTCGCAAAGATGCCCAGGCCCTAATATAAGGAAGAAAACTGGGCCCCTCGCCCTACTGTTGGATTGTGGAAAAACAACTACAACTGGGGTTCAATGAGACCCTTACACCTATGGGACCCAGGGCCACTACACCTCCCGCACTACTGATAGTTTTGTTCTTAAACACAGAGACCTCAAATGCCCAGGCCACACTACTGCTTATGAAAAACAAAAAAGTGGAGGCATATGCAAATCAGGCTTTGCCCGGGTCTGATAGGGTCAGGCCTGAAAGACCTGCGAGGCCAGACCCCCTCTAGAGGGGAATACAAGCATCTTCAGGCCGTTTCCGGCGTGTTGCCACTCCTGAGCTTGGTGCAATAAGTGGCACAGTGGGCATGAGACATATGTCTCACAATGCCCGTCGCAGGGCATTTCACTTGTAAAACGAATAAGTGATGTATTCCTGCAGGGTGGCTCCTGCCCCTCCAAGTTCCCTCCATCTCCAGCTGCTCCAGCTGAGGCCCCAGAGCAGGGTCAACTCTCTCTCTGCTGTTCAGCAGGACTTGCTCTCCTTGCCAAGGACCAATGCAGGTATGAGGCAGGATGAAGAATGTGCCCAGTCTGCAGATTGTAATAATAGAAGTTTTACATATGTAAATAATTATCCTATTAAATAGGAGCATACTTGAAGCAGGGCGAGAACCATCCATCATCCAGGGCACGTGGGACAGAGGGAAGCAGGGGGGAGGACAGGATGGCGTCGCGGATCCGACCGGTAACGCTTTAATTCAGGGCTTTGGTTCACATCGGATACCAGGTAGTGCTTTTAAAGGTTGATTCCACACAGGAAGGCTATCCGGAGATCCGTGTGGCAAAGGCCATATCCTGGAGCTTGAACGTTCCACAAACCTCGAGAAGTCAAAGGTTGAATGGGCTCCTCTTCATCTTTGGAGTTCATGCCTTTGGACAAGCGAGAAGGTCTGAACAAGCACAGCCAGTGCTTTAATCAGATCAGTTTGAGCCTTCCAGAGAGAGGCCAGTGATTGAATGGGCAGGGAAGAAGAGTAAATTTACTGTGCCAGAGTGGATTTCACGGAAGAAGCCAATGACTAAATGGACGTGGAGGCTGGGTACACTCCGATCCCCAGAGGGTCGTCTCGTGAAGGAGACACATAGAACACAGGATGTTTAGAGATTTCCGCTATTTCATTATGTGTAGTTGTACACACCACACAACTTGTATCACCGAATGCCATGGTGTAGCATGGAGAGTAAAACAGCTCTCTGCTTGTATCTTTGGTCAATACGGCTCTTTGTTTTTGAGTTATTTGTGTATTTATAGTTTTTGGAAAGCATTAGATGCCACCTCTCAATCGCCTTAAAGCGCTAATGAAGAAAAGATTTTCTTAAAAGGTATGGAGAGGACTAGTTGTGGAACCAGGGGGCCCGGGGTTACAATTACTGGATAAAGGCTTACAAAGCACGTCTGTGTGACGTCTCAAGGGGCAGCAGCCCTCCAAGCTAGTAAAGCCTGGTAGAAGGAGGAAAAACCCAGAGGTGCTCACAAGTGGGGTTTGTGTCGATGCAAGGGAAGGCTGTCTGAGGACTCTGGCCAGGTTGGCATGGCCAAGCCTCTTAGGGGGCGGTCACCACTCTTAGAACCATTGTGGCCGGAAGCAGAGGGAGAACAGATTTTCCTGAACAATAGGCCTGAGAGCGGGAGGTGAGAGGCGCCATCTTCGAGACGTACTGTGCTTGAAACTGGAGTTGGAGTTTATTTGGGCGACGGTGTAAGCGGAGCTATACTGACAATGCTTAACTTGTGCTAGTGATTGCAGATCCTGGGCACCAGCAATCAGTTTTGGGGACCGGAAATTATTTGTAACCATCCATCTTTTACCCAGAACAACAGAAATAAAAACTGTAAAATGGAGACAGAATAAGGAAGACCCAGATAGGAAAGGTAGGAAAACAGCGAGGATGCAAGGATGAAAGCAGAACCTGCAAGAGTGAAATAATAAGACAGGAAATGTAGAGTGGTTGGGGAAAGAAGCATAAGATGGAATCCAGACCGGGCGGCCTTGAAATTTGGCAGCCCCGGCATTGGGCAGCGCCGACGACGAGCGCCATAGTAAAACCTCGAGGACACGCACTTCTGTCCACATTTATTGATTGATTTTTACAAACCACGCACTGCATATTGTATAAGCAGAAAGCAAAGCTTCCCCTCTCCCCCAGGAGAGGACGGAAGTGCGCGGAAGAGGTGCCAGTGCTAACAGACAAACATTGGACCCCACCGGGCCTCGCTCTAGACAGCATCCGCCTCGCGCTGCTAGAGAGGCCGCGGATCCTGAGAGGCCCGGGATGAGCGTCATCTGGACGGAAGATGGAGTGCAGGCCGCCTGCGCGGGGCGATACCTGCAGCACGCATCCTTCCTAACACTAATGACCCGCTGACTCCGCCGGATGGAGAGCAGCCTGGTTAACCAGCTCAGCACTCGCCGGGGCCGTCCTGGGAGAGCCGGAAAGATGCTGACGCCGCCGGTACAGGGAGAGGCGGCAGCGGAGCGGCCCTCCGGGAGACCCCGCTGACAGGGGCCCATCCATCACCCATCCCGGACACTCAACGTGACGGGGAAGAAACAGCAGCACCCGGGATTTATGGCTTACTCTTCCTTGTATCTGCGTCACGGAATGTAAACAGCAGACGCGGGGTTTGTGGGAATGGGCGGAGTGAGAAGGGGAATGAAGGAAATGTAAAGAGGGGGATTTGGGAGCGACGGGAATTAGAGGTGAGAGAAGGCGGCTGTGGGTACACAAGGTGGGAACAGTGTGAGAAGATTGTCTTGATGATGCGATGGGAGGTTGTAAGAAAGACGTGAGAGGCAGAGCAGGGCACAGGTCGGGGGTACACGCTGGTACACAGCGTCCACCCACGTCCACCCTGAAAAAAGTGGGCTCCACTGAAATACGCTGTACTTGTCCCTGTGTAATGTTCCGACACCAGGACACATTCAGCAGTGCCTGCACGTTGTCTGCTTTCGTGTCTTTGAACAGCAACTTGCAGGCGGAGAGGGGACTTTCACATTTCATACTCCAGCTGGGCCCATCTAAGGCCAAAATTTAAGCGGTCACCGGGCCTCCTTTTGGTGGAGTATCCTGGCTGCCAGCTATCTGAGCCTCACACCTACATTCAAGTGGAGAGGAGGCGGAACAAAGGCACACTGCTAGTTGTTACTTAAGAGAGGCATACTTTATAATTCCTTCAATCCCTGTATATAAGAGATATGCATGCACTGTAAGAATGTCAGATGTGTTGGTCTGTTCCAGAATTAACAACAAAAAATTAGATACAACTATTTTGTTTTATCTCTTTTATAGCACTACTCATCCCAATGCAGGTTGTCCGAGCGCTTTACATCACACGCACACATTATACATTGACAATAAATTCTACAAATGTGTAAATCAATGTACAAAATAAGACAGTGAAGACGATAAGGTGTAGGAGTCATGTCCTTCATAGCTTGCTGTGCTATATTACAAGGATTACAATTTATGAACAGCGGATAAAAAATGGATCGCTTTGTTAAAAGCAGTAACTCACTTACCTAGCCACATAAAATTAAAATCTGTCATTTGCATGTTACATGATTTGCTTTGCAGGAGACACATTAAACCGCTACGCTACTTTGATCCAAGACTGAGACTAGGACTTGAGAAAACACAGGTCTCTCCAGCAAATGCATTACCCTCCAATGTTTTCTTACCATTTTCTTGTTCTGTGTGATTTACTGGGCACACAAACCTCTCTACACGAGGGGCCTTATTCACATAAGATATTTTAAAATGCAGACTTTGTAACTAATTAGGTAGAATAGATTCACTGCTACGTTTCTCCTTGTTGCCGACTTCTTTGTGGCAGAGATTGAAAAAAGAAATGCATAAATTGAGGCCTACATTTTGCAATGGGGTTGTGTCACATTCATGGCACCACCAAGAGACAAAATCTAATCTGTTAAATCTCATAATGCACTCAAATGTAATCATGATAGACCTATGAAACATGCATGAAGTGTTAAGATCTGATCTCACTTCTTGTTATGTCACTTATTGTGAGGTCATGGGTTCTGATGTCACATCCTGTGATGCCGTGATGTCACACTATGATACCACACCCCAGGAGGTCACTTGCATACTGCTTAACTTGGTTAGTCTCACCACTTCTTTTTTTAAGACTTGTACCTGCGAGAGAGGATGATGTGGGAACATGACGTCAGAAAGGTCCACGAGAAGAAGGTGAGTGGAGGATGTGATCAGATTAAATTAAAAGAGGCTGTGAGAAGAGTTGAGGAACAGTGTGAATAGAGAAGATGAGATGAGAGATGGCTGTGTTGATGAGGTCAAAGGAGGCTGTGAGACGAAGTTGAGAGGAGGATGTTAGAGGGGGATGTGAGAAGATTACGTTGCTAGAAGCTGTGAGAGGAAGGTGAGTGGAGGATGTGAGAAGATTACATTAGAAGAGGCTGTGAGAAGTAGGTAAAAGGATGATGTGAGAAGATTTCATTTTCAGATTCCAAGAAAAGAAAGTGAGAGCAGGATGTATAAAGATTAAATTGGTGGAGGTTGTGAGGAGAAGATGAGAGGAAGCTGTGAGAGGATTAGGATGGCAGAAGCTGTGAGAGGAAGGTGCAGTGGCATAACAAAGGCCCCCTCAGCGCATGGGGCCCCAAGCTCTAAGGGGCCCCTCAGCACAGTCTCCTGGCATGAGAGTTCCTGAGTGAGTACATAAGGTGGACCCTCATGTAATTTGCAGGGGGCCCCATCAAGTTTCATTACGCCACTGGGAAGGTGAGACGAGGATCTGAGAAGATATTAGAAGAGGCTGTGAGAAGAAAGTGAAAGAACGATGTGAAGATTTCGTAAGATTCTGAGAGAAGAAAGTGAGAGGAGGATGCAAAAAGATTACATATTACATTAGTGGAGACTGTGAGAGGAGGATGTGAGAAGATTACATTAGTAGAGTCTATGAGAAGAAGGTGAGAGGAGGATGTGAGAAGATATTAGCAGAGGTTGTGAGAAGAAGGTGAAAAGAGGTGGCTGTAGTAACATGAAGTGTGAATAGAGATGAGAGGAGAGAAGGCTGTGTCGATGAGGCGAAAGGATTGTGAGATGAAGGTGAGAGGAGGATGTGAGAAAAAGGTGAGAGGAGGATGTGAGAAGATTACATTTAGAAGAGTCTGAGAGAAGAAGGTCAAAGGAGGATGTGAGAAGATTCCATTAGCAGATTCTGAAAGAAGAAGGTGAGAGGAGGATGCAAAAAGATAACATTAGTGGAGGCTCTGAGAAGATGAGGAGGATGTGAGAAGATTACATTTGCGGAAGCTGTGAGAGGAAGGTGAAAGGAGAATGTGAGATTATTATATTAGACGAGGCTGTGATAAGACGGTGAAAGAAGGATGCAAGAAGATTTTGTTAGCAGAGTTTGAGAGAAGAAAGTGAGAGGAGGATATAAAAAGATTACATTAGTGTAGGTTCTGAGAAGAAGATGAAAGGAGTATGTAAGAAGATTACACAAGTAGAGGCTGTGAGAAGAAGATGATAGGAGGATATGAGAAGAATCTATGAGAAGAGTCTGTGAGTAGAAAGTGAAAGGAGCTGGGAGCATGAGGTGTGAGAGAAGGCTGTGTTGATGAGGCCAAAGGAGGCTGTGAGAAGAAGGTGAGAGTAGGAGGTGAGAAAATTATGTTGGCTGAGGCTGCGAGAAGAATGTGGGACTAGGATGTGAGAAGGTTATTTTGTCAGAGGCTGCTAGATGGTGGTGAAATGAGGATGTAAGAAGAAGGTGCTAGGAGGCTGTGAGAAGAAGGTGAGAGAAGGCAGCAATGGGAACATGAGGTGTGAATAGAGTGAGAAGATGAGATGAGAGAAGGCTGTTTCGATCAGGCCAAAGGAGGCTGTGAGGTGAGATGAAGGTGAGAGGAGGATGTGAGAAGATTGTGTTAGCGGAGACTGTGAGAGGAAGGTGAGAGTTGAATCTGAGAAAAAGGTGAGAGAAGGATGTGAATATCATGTTACCAGAGGCTGTGAGAAGAAGGAGAGAGTATGATCTGAGAAGATTAATTTGGTAGAAGCTGTGAGAAGGAGCAAGAAACATGTGAGAAGATTAAGTCAGAAGAGCCTGTGAGAAGTCGAGTGAGTGGAGGTTCTGAGAAGATGAGGTAAAAGGAGGTTATAGGAAAAAGAAGTAAAAGAAGGTTGTTAGAAGATATAGTGAGAGGAGGTGAAAGAAGGCTGTTAGCAGATTCGGTGAGAGGAGGAGGAGGAGGAGGCTGTCATAAGTGAATGTGTTAGGCTTTGAGAAAAGTAGCTGAAAGACGACTGTCAGAAGATGGTATGAGAAGATGCTTTGCTACTATGAGATGCGAATGGGCTGTGAGCAAATGAGGTAATAAGGTGAGTAAAGGCTGTGAGAAGATGAGGTGAGAAGAGGCTGTGAGAGATGAAGGGAAAAGGTGGCATAATAGGTGAGCTGCGGCTGTGAGAAGGAGGCTTTGAGGAGGTGGGAAGAGAGTGTGATAAGATGATGTGAGAGAAGGCTGTGAGACAGTGTGGTGAAAGCAGGTTGAGAGGAGGTTGTGCAAGGGTGCCTGCATTATGGGCAGGATTGTTTTCGTGCTGGAAGGAAGTGCCTTCCTGTGCAAAAACAATCCAAAGAGGAATTTTCCTTTTTATATGCATGATGCAGAACATGGCTGCGACACAGTTCCAGGTTTACAAACTTTTGCAAATCTAGAATTGCCTCAAATCCATGTTAGATTCACAAGAACACTCATGTTCTACCCAATGAACGCCTCCCAGCATGAAATGTAACATAACGCAGCACTAGCAGCTGCGTTGCATTTGTTTACACGCAAAGCAGCACAAATCGTCCCTTGTGTGGCTTGGTAAATGTCATTTAAGGAAATGCGCTGCCATGCGTGACGCAAGGACAACACATCTCCTTAATGAATCTGGCCCAAAATCTAAAACAGATTATTTAAAGTGGCATTGATGGAAAACTGAGATATCCTTTTCAATAGCAGATGAGGTAACTCTTTAGAGTGGAGCTTTTCCATAGTACAAGTGACACTTTGGTTCATGGGAGATATTTACGCTCCAAGGGGAGACTTTCTGCTCACAGTCAGCTCCATCTGCCTGCACCTCTCCCACAGGTTTCTCTGTTCTCTTAAGGAATGATGGAATCAAATGTTTGACTTGCTTTTTGCCTTATTCAGGCCTGAGAGTTCAAGGGCTGAGGACGCCACCAGTTCGTACTCCTCTCTAGTAAAGGCCATAAGCACACAGGAAGCCAGTCCACATATCCGTAGAGGGACGGGCTACCTCAGTGCAGCTTCATAGATAGACATCCCAGAAAGGATGGGACTTTGACCAACACAAAGAGAGCCACTCACTGAGCAAGAAAGTCTATTTACACAGGGGATCGACTATTACTGCTGGCAGTCACCCTAAAGATTGTAGGTTGATAGCAAGCCCAGAATCAGTAGGGATACCTCAGTTCTTGTACATTAGAGGAGATAGTAAGGTGTGCTGCTGAGATAACCTGAACACCTAAAGTTCAGAATGGTTCGTCTGAAGGACTGGGACTTTCTTGGGTGACTACCTACTGTACCCCTGAAACTGGGAAATGTTGAGTTTCCCAGTTTTCCCCATCCTGCGTGTGCTGCTAACTACTTGGCATTCAGTGCAGATCATGAGAGACTTTAAGAACTTTTCAGTTGTGTTCTACACACCAAGGCATGCCAACAGAAAAGCATTTACATATTTCACCCATGGGCTGAAAGGTTATTCACCAAGGAGAGATTCCCTTGTCCCAAAGACTGGCCAAACTATTGTTCGGTCGCAGAGAATCATGTAAATGATACATATCTTTTGAGATTGTTGTGCTGCATTTTCGTAATGTTTGTGGTTTCCACCCTGTAGTGTGTCACTGGACTGGAGCCCCCGTTGCCTCGCCATCGGCAGACAGCAGCGGCTGCAGATGTACTTCGAAAGTGGTGGATATAAATAGGGGCACTGAGGGATCAAGCAAGACAAATTCTCCTTAGCAAAGTTTGCAGTTTATGTCGGGCAAGATCATTTTAAACAGATCGGCCTACCTCTTATGTTTAACAGTATTTCTTTTTTATGTTGCCTAAAAGCCACTAGTTTTGGAGGTAATTCCAAAGGAATATATTCTGAAATATTTCAATGGCCTTCCTGGTCTGCCATGCAAGACTAACTCTCAGTAAGGCTGCTGGGAGGTTAATCCCATTAACACCCTGGTATAACTGTATTTCTTGACATAATTCCCTTGACCCAAAGTTAAATTGTACTAGATACGTCAAATAAACTGAGCATGTAATTTGACACGGTCTCCTGTCATCTTAAAGTTGAATATAGCACCTTCCCTCATTTCGTACCCAGTGGTGGTGTAATATGTAGGAGTGTGTAAAGAGGACGCGTATACACTGATTGGCTCCACATCTACTGCCAGACTCCTCAGTGAAGGTACAGGACTCCAATCTTGTTACCTCCTCTCTTCCTAACTCCACTTCCCCCCAGTCTGGTGTAGATCCAGACTAAACATGCCTATGAAGGAGCCACCTCTACTAGATAGTTCTGTGCAGCCATTAGCCTCTGACTCACCCACTGACTGCTCGAGCCACCCCCCCAACAACACTAATCAGCTCCCAGGACCCAATCTTCTGCAGCAAAGACCCAACGTATGCACAAATACACACATTATTTGAGTATAATGTAACTCAAGGTTAGGTGTGATTACATGGGGCCCCAAAGCGATCTGTGACTGTGCGTATTTGTGTTTTTTGTATTCTTATGAACACCCTTACTCATTTCATAAGAGTAAAGCATTATGGTGTTTGTTCCCAGTACAAGGTTTATGTTTATCTTCTGATCGGGTGCTGTGTATGAGATAGTGTTTGTTTTTGGATTGCCCACACTCTGTTTCAGGTGCCATGCAAGGTTTACATACTATCTGTGGCTGCACAACATATCTGAGGCACAGAGTGCCGCACACCTACCCTGGAGGTGTGCGAACTTATGAAGTCTCATGGCTTTCAACTCTGTAGTATTAAGACAAACACGAGGGGCCATAAACAAATGGAGTTAGGGCGGGAGGCGGGGAGGGCTAGTGACATCTGGCATAGCTGTCCTCCCTGACGCCTACTGTTTTCCAGTGGAAGGATGCAGCTTGGACACCACATTTCCTCAAGATACAATTCCATCCTGGAGTGGGAACAGGCAGTTTTCGATGAGGAGGTAGTCTCTGTTTGTTTGTTCCACCTCCTTATCCAGAATCTGCTCTACCTTTTATAGGAAAGGGTGGAAATTGCAAGGTGGGCTACACCCTGCCACAGAACACTGGTTGGTGCTGCAGCGCAAAGCCTAAACAGTTTCTTATTGTGCATTGAGCAGTTGTGGGTGAATCAGTAAATTCCACTTACTACTCAGAGGCCGAAATTCCCTAATTGTCCTTAGCTGGTCGTATGCAATTATACGTTTGCAAAGCCCCAACCCACACCATACAAATCCAGCACCAGCAACGTCCTTGGAAGCATTTTTTCAAAACATCTTCCTTCCCGCTTCACTATTCAAGGTAATCTTTATCTGGCTGGACCAGTCATCAGCAATGAGGTAGATGACTGCGACCTTCTCTTACGCTCTTGCTTCCATACCAGTGCCCAAAGCATTGCTGCATGTCTGTAGTGAAGTTACATATTGTACACTTGTCTACAGGTGGTCCCTGGGTGCTTGACCAAGGATACAAAGATGAAGGGAGTGGTAAAGAAGGAAGAAATTATTGGGTAAAGAGTCAGCCAGGGGCTTTCTGAAATGGAGGCAGTTGCCTGGTACAGAGCTTGAGCTTGGTGGCTTTAATAGAAGAAATATCTCCCACATTTCATAGCCGCATGCATTGTGGGAGTCTTACAACAATGGATCTTGGAGAAGGATGATGTTGATATTGTTTGAATTTGGAGGTTAGGATGAACTATCTAATACTGCCTGTCATTAATAATATAAAACAATTATAAATGATAAATAACTAGGTTCTGTATCTCGCAAGAATTGATAGTTGGACTCTTATCTAAGGTTTGACTGAGCGCCGGCAGACCTCCCACCAACAAATCCTGTGGTTTTCCTTCTCTATTTAGAGTTGGAGGAACTGCTGGGTTATTAGAGGTTCTGCCACAGTGCTTTGCTTCAGAAAAAACAAGTGTTGGCCCTTGTCAGGAGGCCAATGCAGCTTGCACACCCATTGCCCCTTCCGGTTCCTCCAATGACAGTACCAACACAACTACTATTGCATGCCATCAAGTGTGGCAATTCAGACTATTCCAGCCCCCCAAAGCTATAAGAATGGTTTGGGGGCAGGTATTAGTTATTTGTAAGGTGTATTGAATTGACAAACAACTGTTGTTGTGTCCGTCTCTAAATCAAATAAACAGCACCACCATATGGCAGACCATCATAAACGCCGGTGTTAGCAATTAAGTTCCAGTGCCGACCACTGGAAAACGCTGGCTTAAATTAAGCACTGCTCTGCCAGCATCAACCACTGACCCAGCTGTAGGTATGTTGAAGTTCATGTCCATTTGATAAAATTGTACTAAATCTTATGTACATTTCTGCACTAAATTGAAAATGCTGCACTTGACAGAATTGAATTTTCCTGTGCTTAGCTAAATTAGGCCCAAACTTGGCCTGGTATCCATCTTGGATTTGAACTCATGTTGTGCATTTTCATTTTCTCGTTCTGACACCGTAAATAAACAACAAAAAAAACTCATTTTCTAACAAGGGACTCATACCTTCAGAAGAAGACCTCAACTGTGACCCTCCAGAACCCTAATGTAGAAGACCCCTCTTAAGGCAGAATCTCTTGCACTCTTCTGTGATGTCACCAACTTTTACCCAGAAGATATCAGCATTGAATGGAAGAACAATAAGGTGCTGGAGGAAAAGGCTCACTACAACAATGGGCCAGTCTCTTGCTCGGGCCCAACATATTCCACCTACAGCATATTAAGGGTGGAGAAGAATTAAGGAGGTGGAGACTATACCTGTGAGGTGCGCACAAGCCCGGAAACTGCAACTGTATATCTTGTCTTTGGTATGTAGTTCTTTTTAATTATTTTGTTTCCTTTCTGAAGCTAGTTTGCTGCAGTTTCCTCTTTTTGTGAAAGTTGTGGTGATCAATTCTGAATCGGAAAAATATGGTCTTTCCCCGTCACTCCTGCCCTCCTATGGATCTGTCTATGTGATGTTCTCAACCAACTATTGCCATGGCAGAGGAGGTCACCCATTCATTGGATGATACAAACTATATACCCCAATGTATGTGACCTCAAAATTCCAGGCATTTCCTGTTTTTTTCTCTAAACGTGCCATGTAAATTCCTGTTACTTTTTCCTCATTTGACGTTTCACATCCTGTCATTCCTTCCTGCATGTAGTATCACTTCCTGTTATAGATTCCTTTAGTGATACACTATTATTTGCCATCCCCTTTCGTCTTTCACACATTCTGGTGTGGCATGTCACTTTCTGCCACTGGAAATTGGACTGTCACCTAGACCATACATTGTCAATCGGTTATTTCTTAATGGGCATCTATCCACAGTTGTATTACAAAAGTGAATTGTCATAGTTACTGAATTGTTTTCATTCATTCATTCATTCGTAAAAGTTTGTTAGTGAATACATTTTAAAGGTAAGATAAGTAATCTCATATATGTACACTATATATATATTACCTACTGGCGGTCGCCAGTAGGTAGTTATAGTTAGGACCCCTTTTCCATAGGAAATCCGCAACATTCTATTTTGAATAACTTTGGCGCCGGTCGATGAATCCTCGCGAATTTCTCAAAATAGGTGGGGCGCTACGCTCCGCTCCTACCCTGAAAGTCTCGGGGGGATTCGTCAAGCGGGGGCTGAGATAAAAGGGGGGTCCCAAAACGCGTTTTTCCCATGCATTTTTCCATAGGACCTTTAGACAGAGCTACAGCCCGAACGGCTGAACAGAATTACTAGAAATTTGTCAGAGAGGTAGTCCCTATGTCAAGGAAGTGC
The DNA here is from genome assembly GCF_964204655.1 of Triturus cristatus. Lineage (NCBI taxonomy): Eukaryota > Metazoa > Chordata > Amphibia > Caudata > Salamandridae > Triturus > Triturus cristatus. The sequence goes on along the minus strand of NC_140583.1, from coordinate 267,543,377 downwards.
CTTTTGTAGGTTTGGTGTAAATCTGTTCAGTAGATTCTGAGAAAATAGCCTTTAAATCAATATATATATCTGAGCCCGCTTACGGTACGCTTACCGTACGCTTACCGTACGCGTACGGTGGCGTGCGCGAGCGCGATTCTGATTGGCTCTTAGATCTTAGTAAACATTCGAATCGGCCGAAACCAGGAAGCGGCGGCCGCCATTTTCTCTCTCGCACTGAGTGTTATTTATCAAACATGATGCCCAAAAACATGTTACGGGGCTGTTTTGACAACTCCCTCCCACATAGTCATGTTGAGGGAGTCCCCAAACATCCCCCAAGAGCAAAAACGGTTTTATTTTTTTTTCGGCAATTTCGCCGAGTACGCTTACCGTACGCTTACCGTACGCTTACCGTAAGCGTACGGTAAAAAATAGAAATAAAAAAAACACTATCCACACTTACCCCACCCCCTGTGCTTTTGGTGGCCGTAGGCCACCAAATGTACAGGGCTTATTACATCAGTAAAAAAACTATATTTTGGCAACATGAAATTATAAAATCAAAATAAAAAAAACACTATCCACATTGACCCCACCCCCTGTGCTTTTGGTGGCCGAAGGCCACCAAATGTACAGGGCTTATTAAAGTTGATAAAAACCGTGCACGAAAGGCACTGCGTTAAGTGGGCGCGCACGCCTCGAATGGCGTAAAGTAACTTAGCATTTAAAAAACCGTACAAATTCACTGAAAAAACCATAGGTTTCACACACGTTATAGTTAGGAATTAGCATTTAAAAAACCTTGCAAATTCACTGAAAAAACCATAGGTTTCACACATGTTATAGTTAGCGGAAATTTTACTGATAAAAAACCAATGAAATTGCCCCGTTATAGTTAGTGCTGGCAACTATAACTCACGCGACCGCAATCTTCTGCTGATGACATATGTGTCTTTATAAAAAAAATATTTGTAATATATGTATAGCTAAAAATGTATGGAAGAAGACATGGGCAAATAAGTGTCTAAATACAGTATTAGCATCAGCAGAGGATTGCGGTCGCGTGAGTTATAGTTGCCAGCACTAACTATAACGGGGCAATTTCATTGGTTTTTTATCAGTAAAATTTCCGCTAACTATAACATGTGTGAAACCTATGGTTTTTTCAGTGAATTTATATATATATATATATATATATATATATATATATATATATATATATATATATATATATATATATATATATATATATATATATATATATATAAATTCAAACCTTTCTTCTCTTTCATCCCTCCACTATCCTCAATCTCAATCCAAATAACTGACTAACATATCCACCACTCAAATTACCTTGATATTTCACTGTACTAATTCACTACTAATCCTTTAAGGCTTCCGGAGTTGCGTGCTACTAGCTGAAAAAGTGCTTCAACACCTCATCAGGGGTAGCAATTGCTATGTAAATGCAAAGCTTTTTCCCTCTTCTATTCTTCCACTATCCTTCTCAATCCAAATAACTGACTAACATATCCGCCACTCAAATTACTTTCATATTTAAATATACTAATTCACCACTAATCCTTTATGGGTTCCGGAGTAGCGTGCTACTTGCTGAAAAAGCGTTTTGATGCCTTGTTAGGGGTAGTAAGCGCTATAAAAATACAATTACATTATTGACATGCTGTTTTCGAAGAATCACAGGAGAAGCCGTTTGTTACATTCAAGGATCTTCCTGCCTGTATCATTGTTTATAGGACTTTTATTGTTTACATAGCTAGATTTGTACTGCCACCTTATAAGACATTAGGGAAGAATAGGGCATACTAATGTTCATTTAGGGGGTAGTGCTTGAGGGGTGGTATTAGGCAATGCTGTAGCATTAAGCATTGAGATTTGTCAGTTCATTGCCACATTTTCTCACCCTATGATGACTGTACGATTTCCATTGATGTCTGTGGTGAAAATGTCTTTATAAACTAGAACATTTGGAGCTCAGCCAGTTTCTGACACCCCCCCCCGATTTGGAGACTGAGCTCGTGCTGGCTTGTCTCCGTCTTTGGACTTGGAATATTTTAAGTTTGATTTAATTTAATTTATATTCATCCATTTGACTGAGCCTTATGCTATGCAATCTGATTGATTATAATTTGTCCTGTGAAAAATGCTTTTGATTTATTCCTAATAAATCTTCATGGTTTACATTTTTATTCTGGACTCCAAGTGCTTATTTTTGAAATGCTATTCGACTCATTTGTGTTGGATGCCATTGAGGGACACGTTGCCTCATCTAGTCTTGAAGCTTTACACTGCCCTCAATCCTGCATAGGCACTTTATCTTAAACTATCAAATAAAGACAGCGTCAACAAGTGCGCCACAGAACCACTGGGTCAGAGTGGTATTTGGGCTAATCAGGATTGGATTGCCGTAACTTTTTTTTCCTGCCACTGGGAGTTTGTTTTCCCTAAATAAAAAAAGTTGTTCGAGCGAGCACTTTATTTAAGGCACTCGCTTGGCCAACTTCACTGCTGAGATGGCAGCAACGGGGTGACGACTCCCTTCACAGCAGAGGGATCCATGCCAGACAGGTCTGGATCTGTATAGCCTGTGGCTCACTGCCAGGGTGGCAGAGGGCATGACTTCCACCCCAGAGGTAGGACGGTAGGACGCCCTCCAAGGACTAAATCAGGTTATAACACTTATACTGGAATAAAATGAAATGGGATTAGGCACCAGGACATAGCACATTCTGCATTGATGGCTCACTGTCAACATTATGAACTTGATGCTTGATTCTTTCCACTGCAGCAGACAAGTATGATGAGGGGGGGGGGGGAGTTTGGGGGGTAAAATGGTGTGCGTGAGTCTTCCACACCACGTAAATACTGCTTCACATTTCTTTTTATTATAAAGGAAAGTGGTCTGTCCTTCTCCGTAGGAATTAAAGAGAGGCCCTCCTGCTCTTTGGGGGTCCTGTTCCATGAAGTGCTTTAAAACAGAAAAAACATAGTGGTACATGGGACACTCGAATCCCACATTTTGGAAATGCATTTGTGATGTTCTCCCTGTAGTTTGGCCTTCTATTGAATTTGATCATGGAAGGCCAAATCTTGAGTCTTAGGAATGAGCTTACACACTCGACTGAAACTGAATCAGGAGTCCAGAAGTCATTTAACATGTTTAAGGCAGGCCTACGTGCAAACTGGCCGCAGCTGGAAGGATTCGATGCAATTTCAAATTAAAAGGCCTGAAAGTGAGCACCCCCTATAACCAATCCTTGACAAAGTCAATCGCTTTGGCCCTTGCATAGTGAAAAGGGTTTCTCAAGATTCATAAAAACACAAATAACAAGTAGCACATGGGCTTCACCGAGGCAAACGTCCTGCACTCACATCAGAGGTTCAACACAGGCAGAAGCACTATAGCCTAGGCTTCCATCACAGCGCGTGTGTATATTGTTGTATCTGACTATGTGTGTGACAGTGCTTGATTATGTATGTGTGTGGCTGCATGGGATGCTGAATGTGATGTGTCGTTATCTGGTGGAATATTTGATGGTGTGCATGTTATGATATAAAGGTGTCATGGTAATGGCTGATATTGTGCACCAGTGAGTGTGTGTATGATGTTCTGTATGGAGTATGATGCGTGTTGGTGTAACGATTGGTGTCTTTGTGTCTCTCATTATGTAATGTACGATGGTTTGTGTTGGTGCATAATGCAGGGATTTTGTTGCGAGGTTGAGTAACACATTTCCAGTGTTCTCAGTAGTACACTGATTGCACGGTCTGGTAGGTTTTGACCTGAAAAGAGAGTAATGCAGGCAAAATGCACTACAGAAAAAGAAGTCCTTGTTCCGGGCTTTGAGCAATGTAAGGAACAAGAAATTATTGTAGCATCTCTTGCATAAGCACTGCCAGGAGTAATTACCTTACTGCAGTGAGTATCTCGCAGTGGTTCTAAAAGCAACTGACCTCCCCCCACCCAGTGGTCGAAGTGGGGAAAAAAAGTAGGGGAACTGTGGGCAGAGAATCAGAGGGCGGGAATAACCTGATGATTGGATCAGTGGTCGGAGCCAGAGGTGCGGCCAGGATTGGCAACACATCCCAATTTTTAGTATTTGTTTGGCATTTTACTGATCAGTTATAGCTTATTATGTTATGTAATACAACCAATGGATACACATGATTATTTAATGATTAATATGAGTTATTGACATTAAAATAAATTCACAAAGTGGGATATGTTTCTAACCACAGAATGTCACAAATATGCTTAAAAGTGGAGGCACAAGCCGTTTGTTTCCAAGCCAAGGAGTTTCTGTCGTCAGCAATATACACAGTGACAATCAATTTTACGTGTGTAAATCACTGTATAGGAAATGTTACATAAGACAAAGGACTACAAGGTGTAGGAGTCACATGACAACCATACTAGTAGGCAGTATAGTTTAATAGTGATTGATCTGGAGAAACACAAACTCAGAATGTACAACTTAATACCATGATTGGGGGTTCTCTTTAATAATCATTATTGATTTCTATCCAAATGAACACTTTTTGCAACAATAGGATCATCAAAGGCTGAGGGAAAAAACCATAACGCTCTTGTTTATACCTTGCAGTTTGTGTGCAGCTCTTAGATGAAAGTTAATAGCTCACTGCTCTTTGTTAGGATTTTAACTTATAAACTGCAAGTAGCAAAAGGATCTTACTGACAAAAGCAGTAACTCACTGACCTATTTTAAATATGTGCACTTTGTGAAGGGCATGGTACATGTTCTGAGCAGCAGGCACATTAACCCCCTGCGCTATCTTTCCACGAGTAAAAACTTCCACTAGACAAAACTCCGATCTCGCTCTAGGAAGCAGTTTATTCACCGGAGTTATCATGACATTTTTATTATTGCCGAAAATTGCTGTAGGCCAGGAAGGAGGCAGCAAGTGCTTTTAAAACCATAATTTACAACACCCCCCTCAAAATCAGCACTCGTTGCAGTCACACCAGTCGCACTGCCCTAGAGCTGGCTCTTCTCAGGGGTCCTGTGACCTCAGTGACAGAGTCACTGTTGCTCCAGGGTCTGCTACTTTGTAGGCCTGCCGCAAGACTGGAGGTGAACTTCAGTATGTATTCTGGTGGGCAAGCCTTCAAGGTGAACCCATACTTGCCACTGCTAGGGTCCACCTGCTGGTGCTAAGACACCAGGGCTTTTCCGGTTTTGCGGGGCCTTCTAAGGTCTAGCATGGGAATGTGCTCCCTCAGGAGAGTGGTCTGGGGGATTGTTCATGAAGGCTGAACCTGGTTTCCTAGTTCTAAATTTGTCAGCTCTGCCCCCAGTGCTACATCCGCTTCCTCACTGAACACCATACTGCCCCACTGAGAGAAATTCACACTGCCTGCAACTACAATCCAATTTGACCTGCTATAAACAACTGGATGCGACTCAATTCAAATTACGCACTAGGCAAGAGCAATATGCTGCCTAAAGGAAAAAGTAACATCATGCTGGAAAAAGCAAACACTCATAGGGAATGAAAGATTTAATAAAGCATGTGAAATGTAAGCAGAAACAACATGGTGAACTTAACGCTTTTACATTTATGCAGAAATCAACGAGTATTTTTGCCTGAAAACTACAGGGCACAGAAAGGACCCATTTCAATGTCCACTGCTTAAATGCTTACAAAACGTAAGCAGTATGGTTTAAAAAGACCACATTCGTGAACACAAAGCCGCCCTACACATTTTGTTTTCCAATCCACCCATCAACCAGGTATGGCAAATTCGATAAAGTGACGCTAATATTTTTGGGGTTTGAATAAAACCAATCTAGCCACTTTAAGAACACTCCATCTTGCTTTATTTAGTTATTGATTTTTCATATTATGAACCCTTTTATTTCCGAGGCTGCACTTTGGAATATAAAAATGTCAAAACGGCATTTCCAGCAAAAGTTGTTTTCTTTTTTGCATCCATTTCGCAGGGGAACAAATGAACGACAGGAAGAAAGAGAGGGTGAGAACCATTTCTTGAGTCACGGTAAGTGAGGAGGAGTTAGACAGAAAGAGAGGGCATAAGGGTAGGAAAGAGGGGGGGGGGCAGCTACCAGAGGCAGAGCAGAAGCGGACACCTTCCTTGTCTTGTCTGGGCAGGAAGCAAGAGACGTAGACCTTTTCCTTCCATTCTCCCCGCCCGTCCCCGAACAACCACTAATGACGAGACTTCTCTGCAGGCCTTGGATATTTCTTACGTCCAGGGACGCATGTTCAAAATAAAAAAGTAGGGGAACTGAATCTTTAGAGTTAAAAAAGTAGGGGCACGCCGTGCCCTGCTGTTCCCGCCCACTTCGACCACTGCCCCAACCCCCCACGGAGTGCTCTTCCGTGCTGCAGGAGAAAAAACACAGACAGGCGAAATTCCTGCGTTTTACATACCACATAGGAATTTCCCACACCTCTACTGCCACCCTCTGCCCAGGGAGGATAGTGAGGGAGAAGCCCTGGAGAGGGGGCTGCTCAAGAGAACGAGACTCCAACTGTGCCTTGGGTTCGAGGTTCATAGTAATAGAATAGTGGGTCTCAGGCCTCCTTGGCTCTGTGCATGGTTGTGATGGTGTGTTTTGGCACTACAAAGGGACATTTGCCATATGCAGTCCTTGATGTATATGTTTACATACAATTAGGCAGGGCACAAGTCGAGGGTACACGCATGTAGACAACGTCTACCCACTCTTTTCACAGGGCGAACGCAATCTACCCTGCCAAGAGGTTGGGCCCTGTAATTTTAAGACACAGTCAGCAGCGCCTTCGCATACAGTCGGCATCGCCTGCAGGTTGTCTGCTTTTGTTCTGACCAGCAACGTGCAGGCGGGGAAGGAGCTTATCAGATTCCAGCTGGGCCCATAACAAGGGCTGAAGTTAATTGGCCATCGGTTCTTCTTTGAATTGAGTGTCCTGGCTGGTAGCTATTGGGAGGTTCACACCTAAACACAATGGAGGCGAAATAAACACATACAGCTTATCACGTAATAGGTCAGTGGCGGCTCCTCCGCTAAGACCGAGAAGCGTCGCCCCACTACTTTTTGAACAGTGCAAAAATAAAAATAAAATGATAATAACATAGACGTTATTATCATTATATTTTTCTGTGCGGGATGGAGCCCAGGCAGGGTGGGGATGAGCAAAGTCAGGGGTGGTTTGGACTCTCTAAGTGTGCATGAATGATTGTCTGGCTCTCTAGGGTGGCCAAACATTCATGCGCACTTAGCATGTTCTCTACCTGGCTGTGTTGCACAGCTTGGTGGAGAACATGCTCAGGCTTCTAGGCACTGCCTGTGCAGCCAAACAGGCCACTCAGACCAATCACAATGCTGCTGATGCAGCATCCTGATTGGCTGGGAGAATTTGGGAGCCTGGGTGCTTCCAGCACTGCCAGAAGAGTGAGGATGGAGCAGAGACGTGCGGCGGCGGTGAAGGTAAGTTTGTTTATTTACTTATTTTATCCATTTCTCCCCTCGCCGCACCACCCCTGTTCCGAAGAAGCCGCCACTGGAACAGTTACTTAAAAAATGCATTCTTTTAACTATTCAGTCCCTGTAAATAAGACATATGCTTGCACTGTAAGAATGTCAGATGTGTTGGTCTGTCCCAGTATATTCACAAATAATTTAAATGTCACTATTTTGTTTTATTTCTTTTATAGTGCTGCAACGCTACTCATCACAGTGCAGGGTGTCAGATCACTTTACATCACATGCATATATTATACATTGACAATAAATCTTATGTGTGTAAATCAGTATATAGGATGGGTTACATAAGACAGTGAGGGTTACAAGGTGTAGGAGTCACATGTCCTTCATAGCTCACTGTGCTATATTAGAAGGATTACAATTAATAAACTGCAAGCAACAAAAATATTTCTGTGTTAAAAGCAGTGCTAGATAGATAGATTAGATAGATAGATAGATAGATAGATAGATAGATAGATAGATAGATAGATAGATAGATAGATAGATAGATAGATAGATAGATGGAAATGTTTGTGTAGTTTTAGCTGCAAAAGGTATGTGCAGAACACGGAGCCAAAGATTGAGTGGTATACAATCACTAGGAGGTGGGTGAAGGGAGCGTCTTGGGCAGTGTGAACAATTGTGTGGGCAGTGTGTGCTTAAATAGGCATGGGCACAGAGGGAATGCTGGGCTGCATGGGTACTTGTGGCATGTGAGAAAACAGCTCTTCAAAAGGTGTACACTGAAAGATTGTTGTATTCACTTCCTATTTTTCCCTTGTAATCAAGGTCAGTTACTTCCAACATACCCTGCAGTGAACTAATCCTGTGGCCCACCAACTCCATGTTTTCTTGAGTACTTGGAAGCGGGTGGCTAAGTACCATGTCAAAGCTAAGAGCTGCCCCATGGGCACATAATAGCACCACCTTACTGATGGCATAGAGCTCCAGCAAACCAGCACAACAACTGTGGACTCACGGCCTATTTAGCAAACAGCATCCCTGTGGTAGCAACAACACCTACGAAGTACCATCAAAGTTAGAGCTCATCTAAGCATAGCAGCCAGTAGCCACATTTACAGGCCTAGTGCGTTCAGACTCCCCCCTAGGGCTGTATTATGGATACAGCGCATTTTCCTGGATTGTGATGGAAAATGCCCACTTCATGAAGCGCTGGTGCTATATGAGCGCCAGTGCAATCGCTATTACAGAAGGAGATGCACAAATGTCTGCGGCCCCTTCTGTAACAACAAAATGCCCCGGGGGCACACAGAGCGGGCGCAAATGTCCGTTGCACTCCAGGGGCACTGCTATAATACGGCCACTCGTCTGCTTCTCGTAGGGACCACTCAGTGATGGACGACAGGGGCCCGCTGTCCAACCAGCCTACTCTGCATGATCAGTCAACATCGCTTCCCCCATACTGCGACACCAGGACCACTCTCAGCATCACTTTTTGCCCAAAAACAATGCTGCATTTCCTGTGTTAGGTAAGGGTCAGTCAACTACCTGTGCTAGAGGTGAACCCCATCTCTATATAAAATTTAAAAAAATATTTGCTAAGTGCAGTAACAACCAAAGGTGCTAAAAAGGCAACTTATGAGCAGAACAAAGAATACATTTGAAAAAAGATAAGCTTCTGCCAAAATGCTGATGTGAGGAAGTGGATTTTAAGTTTATAGGCACAGAAGGGGGCCAGTAGAGATAACAACCTACCTCTAAAGGCTTTGCTGAAATGGGGATACAGAGAAGAATTGAGGCAGAGGAATCAACCAGCGACAGGAAGTGTAATTGGCCTATAGTACAGAAAAACAGGCGAAGACCCAAACCAGGATTTATGTACTAAACAATTAACTTTGAAGGTCACCGTGTTAGGAACCGGAAGCCACTGACGTCTGTGTACATTATTCACAAAGTTGAAACAAGGAGATGAGGTCACAGATCCGGCAGCTTGCTTATGAATAAGCTAAAGTCATTTGGATATTTGTCATTCCTATATACAGTCAATTCAGGATCCAATAATCGCCCCCACAGCCTTTTTCCATAACTCTTCAGAAAACAAAGGAAGAATAGGACGTAATTGTATTAACTAAAAGCAGTAGGATGAAATAACTACAGATACTTGGGTGACCATCTCTAGTTTGTTGTCTAAATAGATGACCATGCTTTTTAGGTCTCGCCTGAGCCTGCGCATGCGCTGCATTGGCAAGACATTTAGTAAGTGGGCTTTTAAAAGTCGGACCACACGCTTTTGCTGGCCTCAAGCTTGCGGTTACGCGCACGAGCACACGCACAGCCGCCATCTGGCTTTCCTCGCGGCACCCTTACAGCACGCCTCCCCAACCACAGAGCACGTCCCCGCGATCACTTTCGCTTTCACGGCCGCTTTACATTTACGGCCACGCGGCCAATGCTTGTTAATTTTGTGCCTATATACATGCTGTGCCATTATTTCTTGGAGAGGCGTCTGCGTTCGGATATTAGATTTCCAGAGTTAAACTTGACCTTTGTAATTAATAGGTGAGCACACACTTCCATTGCTAATGCAATACCCTCTTGTTATCATAGCGCAAGCCGTGTGCAAGATATGCATTTCCTCTCATTCGTACGTTAGTGCTTCCCCTTGCCATTCATACATCCAAATGTCTGGGATTGTACCCCCTTAGACATTCCTCACTGTCACCATGCCAGCCACTTGCGAGTTGAGTGCTTTGTCTCATTCCTTGCTCGTACCTCTCTTTGCAAGTGGTGAGTTTCGTAACGGGGATCATTATATTTTGGGCATTCAATCCACTCCTGTTCCCCCAGTTTTGTTTAGATGTGGGTAAGCCCAGCGCTCTGTACCGTGCACTGTTTCCGACACCCCTTTCACACACTTACTTCGTCATGGGAGTGTCATTAGATTTTTGCGACTCGCTACCCTCCGCAGTGTACAGGCGGCTTCTGTGGACGTCATTATATCTCTGCTCTATTCCGTCTCCCTACGTCACGTTATGTGTTCCATGACTCCATGAGGTCTAGAGTGCTGATGCTGCTATCTCTTAGCTAACCCCTGCCCTCATCTTGGAATTTTCGTGCCGTACTCTTGACACTGTGGACCATTCTTACTGTATGTGTTCCCACATAGGTGCCAGTTCCCGTCTGTCGTTCTTTCGGATCTCATTTTGAATTTTAAAAGAAATGTTGTTGCTGCCTATTATTTATTAGACTGACCTTCTTTTTCCAGTCATACTATAATCCCATCCAGTACATTTCAATGTTGCAGAGTCCTGCTCCTAGGATCATCAACCAGACTTCTTTATATGCTTTTGAGCTGATGCCAGGGTATATCAGCATTCAAGCCTATTCGGTTACTATTATGTCTGTACACCGACCTTTGTTCTCTTTTCAGGAGAGTAGGTTTCACATATGTCCCTACTTCTGTACCCAGTTTTGGTCCTCCACTCTGTTGCTTTTCTAAACAAGCAATGGCATAGCCAATAGGTCTTGCCTTTGGGACCTTGTAAGTGTTTAGCCATGCAACAGTTGATGTTGTTGCACCAAGGATATTGTGCTGCACAACTAAATACTTATAAGGTACCAAAAGCGAGACCTATTGGCTATGCCAATGCTCGTTACATATGTCTATAGCATCAGCGTACATCCCTTGCAGAGCATGATTTCTGCACCGTCTTTGCATTTCACTGGAAGCACTTGGTTTTCTGTTTTTAAAAGAGAAATTTGATTAAATGCAATGAGTTTCTGTGAAGAACTGACCTGCCACGTCCCTGCAAGGGGTTTGTCTACTAATACATACCAAACTCTAATTATGCCTTTTACTCAAGCTTTTATGGTTCCGGAAAATAATTCTCAAGAGTCTGTCTCAGATGAGACATGTCTAAGAAAAAGCTGCAGTAATACTTTTCACACGTACCCGAAGGAAGATCTGTCACTTATTCTGTGGTACGTGGGCACTAACCACAGCTCTGACTAAGGAGGTATAGATTGAAAAAAATGTTTTTGTTTCAATTGCACTGGGTGCAAAATAGGAAAACTTGACATTATAAATTGACAATTTTTCATGTATCCTAAAAATTGATAGGAAAATGTGCCTGGCAACACAGTAATCTGTACGGTCACTTCACACACTCACATGCCACCCTGAAAGAAGTTAACTGCTTTTGCAGAATATAGGCACATAACATCTGCCTAAGAAACAGTCCCTAAAGACATTCCTTCCGTGCCGAGACATGACTTGTTGGGCATGACAATTAGTTGTTTACCTACTTCAACCCAAGTTATGTGTGCTGGTGATAGCAAGTGGTGGGCCCTTTGATTATGTGTGCTGGTGATAGCAGGTGGTGGGCCTTTGACTATGTGTGCTGGTGATTGCACTTGGTGGGCCCTTTGATTTTGTGTGCTGGTGATAGCGGGTGGTGGCACTTTGATTATGTGTGCTGGTGATAGCAGGTGGTGGGCCCTTTGATAATGTGTGCTGGCGAATGCACTTGGTGGGCCCTTTGATTATATGTGCTGGTGATAGCAGGTGGTGGCACTTTGATTATGTGTGCTGGCGAATGCACTTGGTGGGCCCTTTGATTATGTGTGCTGATGATAGCAGGTGGTGGGCCCTTTGATAATGTGTGCTGGCGAATGCACTTGGTGGGCCCTTTGATTATATGTGCTGGTGATAGCAGGTGGTGGCACTTTGATTATGTGTGCTGGTGATTGCAGGTGGTGGCACTTTGATTATGTGTTCTGGTGATTGCAGGTGGTTGGCCCTTTGATTATGTGGGCAGATGATAGCAGGTGGTGGGCCCTTCGTTTAAGTGTGCTTGTGATTGCAGGGGCTGGGCCCTTTGATTATGTGTGCTGGTAATAGCAGGTGGTAGGCTCTCACACTCATTTTGGAGTCCCAATCTATTATTTTTTATCCTCAGACTTTGACCAAGAGAGAGAAGGACAGAAGTGGGCGAAAATGAAAAAGAAGGTAGAGGAAAATTGGAAAGCAGAAACAAAAAAACAGGAATGAAAAAGACACAATGAGACCAAGAGATAGGAGATGGACGGCTGTTGAATAACGAGGAACATGTCTAATCAAAACTTCGATCTATTCCACCAACAATATTTGGTGGCAGGTTGTACTCCTAGTCAAATATTGTGTCCTTCAATTTATTGTTTTACACAAACTCTGCACTGGATGGAGCAAATTTGCGGTAATGAAATAGGACTGATCAATAAAACTTTACATTTCTAATCCGCTTAGTATCTAAAGATTTCATGGGACATATTTTCCTTGTTCCTCTGTTCTCTGTCCGGCTGTTTATTTAAATTATTAAACACTCCAAGATATAAATAAGATATTGTCTTTCAGACCTGAGTAAAATGTGTTGTCTAATGTCAGGAATGAGGGTGACTAAAAAATTGTTCAGATGACATGCCTTTTAAAGGGGACAGAAATGGATTGACAAAACAATTGCCTTCCTTTGGAAAACATGCTTGCCTTCACAGAGGCATTGTTACCATACACAGGACACCCTTCAGAAGGTTGAGTGGAGAAGCTTTACCTGGGAAAACGCACCCAGAAGGTTCAGCCTCTCTCTTTTTCCTTCTCCGATCACTCCAGAAGTCAAAATCCAAGAATTCACCTCAGCGCTCACTGCTTGCTCATTTTGGATGCAACAGACACTAGGATGTAGACATTTGGAATATCTGTTTATGAAAAAGAAAGCCATGGTGTGAATATGATCAAAAAAGCAAGTACATATTAAGAGTCACACAATAATTTAGATAAAATACTGCATTCAAAAAGAAAGTATTAGGTTAATATGGTTGGCAACAAATGTGAAAGAATTTCAAACCCGTATTTATGTGAGAGGCACAAACACTCGTTTCCTCTCAAGAACCTAGAGAAGTTAACAAGATAGTGATACTAAATTTCCCCTTAACATTTAGAATCTCCACCATCCAATGGTTCGTCTTTCCCGGATATGAACCTCTGCATAATACTGCTGCCCAGTTCCTCCTCTACGGCTGAATTAACTGATTTTTTTGTCGATTGGTGGACATCGAGAAGACTGGGGCCAACTTTTGAACTTGTCTGCCATTGGTATTTCTCTGTCCATTTTTATGTGTAAATTACACCACTTAACAACTGTTTTTATTCCTAGACTACAGATGTACTTCCTGATAAGCCCGGCTCCTCCCTTTGAGCGGAGGAATGTTGACCAATAGGAAAAGCCCCAGGCCAGAGCTGAAGAATAAAATGGTGATAATGCTTATTTATTACCGCTTTACTTTTCAGCAAATGACCCATGCTGGACTGAGTGACAGGAAGGGGCGGGCCAGTGCTGCTGTGCTGAGTGGCGGCAGCAGGGAGCTGTGCGCTTTAAAATGTGCATGTCTTGTGACGGACAGCCAATCATGCGCATTTCAAACTTCTCTAACCCAGTTGTCCTATACAGCTGGGTTAGAGAAAGCGCAGGTCTCCAGTGTTCTTAGTGAGAGCAGCTGGTGAGAGCAGCACCAGGATGGTTAGGGGAGTTTGCTACTGGGTCCTGCATTGGAGGCTGCCAGAAGACCAAAGGTGGACGTCGCGGAGGAAGGTAGGCTGTTTTATTTTATTTCATAAATAATTCTTCCTACTCCAACTTTACCACCATTTAATGTTCATTATTTTTATGTGTTTCAACACATTGATGTTTGTAATATAGTTATTACATTGGAGGCTGGAGTTTTTTTGTTTTTTTTTAAGTTACTAGTGCTCCATTACTGCGTGCAATCGTTGAGAAGGGATTCTGTACCTGATCTCGGGCACCATTGTTGTGGGGATTTACACATGATTTGAAGTCCTCTAGCTGTGGGCGTAAGTGTAAAGTTACAGAGCCTTTTAGTTAAAAATAGCGAACATGTTCCAATGTCTCTAACACTTACTGTATGCACTAATTATTATAGCGTATGTAGTCTTGGAAAAGAGAGTTAGTGATATCCTGTTCCGGCAGGAAGCAGGCAGCCTCCCTCCCCTCCCCTAAGCCAATCACAACGCTGCAAGGGCAGTGTTGTGATTGGTCGGGACGCCAACCAGCCAGGCGCCCATGGGGAGGCCATTTTCTTCATGGAGGCTGCATGCAGCCTAAATGGAGAAAAGGCAGAGTGCACATGACTGATTTGGTCGGCCCCAGAGGGCTGACAAAACAGTCAGCGCCCTCAGCAGTGGGCATGCCACTCCACCCCTGCCCTAGAGCAGATCAGCCCACCCACCCCCAACTAAACCCCCTTCTGCTTTCTCGCAGTGCAAGAAGCAGAAATATAAAAAGGTAGTTTTACCATTTTATGTTTCTGCTTCTCGCACTGCGAGAAAGCAGAGGGGCAACGCTCCTCCACCCTAATGGACGAGCCGCCCCTGCATTGGGTTCAGCTCAAGCAAACAATTCTCATGTTTACTAATAAAAGAAAATTGCTAACAAAGCATTGTTCAGGGGGACTCTTACCCCATCAGGAATATAGGAATCCTCACAAAACATATGTACATACAATGGACCCAAATTGGAAAAATTGATGCATTGGCAGTGTTTATCCAGAAAAGCATGTGCATTACAAAGAGTGTGAGAAAATAAACGCTTGGACTGAAACTCTAGGGCTAATTCTAATTATTATAGGAATATTAGAAGACAGTGACCCTTTGATCTTTTTATGGGGAGAAATGCATGAGCACTGGGTCTAAACTAATGACCAATATTGTGGCATTGAAGATTTGCTTACTACTCTATTAGATATAAAACATTTTGAAAAAAGTTACATTCTCCCACTCATTTAAGCAAACTACTGACTCCAGCCTAGCAAATGTCGGAGGACCGTACTTTGCATTAGGTCTACAACCCTATTTACATGATAGAAAAATTGTATTTATTTTATGTTTACAGAGACATGATAGGAATTCTAACACATATGCATGGAGTCTAGTTTTGGCTGTGAATTAATTAGTATTGTTCATGATTTCTCTCCAATATATCTTCTTACATCATAGTTCCAATAGGTCAAGAAAAGTATGCCTACACCTCTAATGTACCACAACTGCCCTGAGATATCAGTGGCCTTCCATTATTTTCAATAGTTTTGAATTACAACATATCCATACATGACTTTGAAAGGCATCTGATGACCATGTGCATAAATTAGCCTAGATCGCTCTTGACACTACATGATTGGAATCAACCAATCCCACCTTGGTCTGTATTGCTTTATATTTTCCATCGATTTTATCATCGAAACCACGTAACCATTTCATCACTACTCATTCTAGTAAAATTTGTTCAGATATTGAATAGATGAGAAATGTCAGTAGATTTCTATTATGTTTCTTTGTAGCAAAGTGTTAAAAGTTATTGTTGATCAGTTCCCAATCTTACTACCTAACATGGATTCTGATGAAATTTACCAACACATATGACATTACCATGGTGAATATCATCTGTAAAAAATGTAAGCCAGTTTTGTATATGTTAAAATAGATTGCGTGAAAAGAATTTATGAATTTACAATGGGCCGTAAACATTATCTAGGGATTTGCCATTTCTATTTTTAGTTTAATATTAGGCCCAGGCAAAATTTACATTTGCCAGCATAAGTCAAATCATTTTGGGAATTTCATGTTATGACTAATTCCTGAAAGTACGCCATTAAGCCATGTCGCCTAATTTTGCCGCCATTCACAGCAAGATTATAAAGCGGGAACAAAGCAAACAATCTGAATGAGAGTGGCTGTTTGTGGCAATTATTTTCGTGCAATTTTTTGGGATGCCGCATTGGCATCAAAAATTATTCGCAAATAAACTACTTTTTACCCCTAATCCTAGAACTAATTGCACCCTAATGTGGAGCGTGAGAAAACAGAACAGTTGGTTGTTTTTGTACATTTTGTGAGCTCATTTTGTGAGCCAACATGAATGACAATTTGCACATATCTTCAGGAAAAGTTTTCAGCTAAACGCACAGCAGATTTTCTTGTGGTAAGAAGAGATGTTTAGTGTACAGACATCTCATGCAGCCCCCCCACCCTCCGCTCCCACACTCAGGCTTCAGTTAAATGGACAATCCACGCCTCATTATAGTTTCCAATGAATTAACTGAATGTGTAAGGAATTATACCGTGTCAGTTATTTCCGTGGGAAAGCATATGTTTAAGTAACCTTTGCTATCTTAGCCACTTGATAAACCTGGTTTCTGCTAGTTGCAAATCTAAATACGCATATTATGCAAGCTATCAGTACAGTAAGACGCGCACAACAAACAGGCATGTGTAAGGCGAACCCACAACAGTACCAGGGGAATTGGAAAGAGATCGCTTGCAAATAAAAGGCATCGCAGAAGCATTTTCCACTTATCAGGCAGATTTGAAATGCTAATTCGGCATTTCAGAACACTCCGATGTAAAAGAAAAATACATTTGTCTTTACATCTCTCACTTCATCGCTCGCTATACCCACAAATAACACAGGTAGATCGTAAGGCAGGTAACTTCATGCCAGTACTCTTCCACTTTTAGGTCTAGCTCCACAGTACAGTTATCAGCACGACCTATGGATTACAATGTAGAGTAGCATTTGGAATAGTTCCCTACAGACACTATTTTGAGGCGGCATCAATCAGATTTTACATTGGCCTGGAGGAGCATACATCTATTAACTCTTGCAGCTGTTCACTTTATGATCTGTAAGTCCACCTCCTTGGAAGAGGTTCCACTGCAGTACATGGGAGACTATCTTACATTTGAAAACTTCCCTAAATCATCACACTTTTTGTCACATTCAATTCTTTATTGCAAATTCCTTGTGCCTAGTGGAATTAACAGAACCAATAGGTCTATTTATAGCTGAAAACACAAGCCAGACCTATTGGTTTTGCCAATGCTTGCTTTATTAAAATGTGGCTCATTAAGGAGGGGTCATATTACCCTAATGCCAACAGGTACTACTATCTGGACAGGTGATCATTATAGGTAAAATGACAGCCTATAAAAAGGAAAGCGACAAGCATGCAAAGCAATTAGGGAAAAGCAGACCATGCCCATGATCTTCAAATTTAGCACATCATGGGGATCTGTCAGGCCCAGTTCTGATCTAGATGCTAAGAACCCCAAAGAAAGCATATGGCAGCAGTACCTTGAGGCATCTCAAGTAAGTGAACAAAACCTGAAGAGCTCCAGTGAAGGTCTTCTTCCCCTTGAGTGGTACTATTGTCATGAATCAGGGTTCTCCAAAGTCTGTCCTGAAGGTCCGGATCCATGCCAGATTTTTAGCATTTCTCCATTTAGATAAATGTAGTTATCTTAAAATCTGGAATGGATCCAGCCCTTCATGACCGACTGTCATCAATTCACATAATTTGAGGCTGCCCCGTAGCAATATATAGGTGGGAAACTCTTAAGCAGTTGCCACCTTGCCCATACATGGATCGCTCCTGCCGCACACATGATGGCTGGCTGTTTGGTAAAGGGACAGTAGACGGAACTGAGCCCATTAAGTTTGTAAGAGCTTAGAAGTGACTGTATGGGGCCAGAGATTGATCCCTATCTCTGAACAGGGCATTCACGGGCAGGTAATCTGAATCACAAAGACATTGATGCTCAATTTACGAGACTACCTTAATCTGTGCCTTCCTTGGGTGTGGTCCTGAATGGCTTCAAAGGCAGGACAAGTACATAAGCCTTGGCCCTTGTAAATGAACATAGTACTTTAATAAAACATCTTTAACACCTCAAGGAAACAACAAACTAGAAAACAGAGATTGAGAACATGTACAAACAGCTTCATAGACAGCAAAATCACAAACTCTGACCCTATTAAATCTACATTGGTACTTTTAGAAAACATCTCAAAGCAGCAACAAACTGAAAACCATGGAATGAGAACATTCACAAGCAGACAATGGAATGGACAAAATGGAATGGAATGGACAAAATGGAATGATTGCTCACTTTCAAAAGACCAAGGGGCAGACTTGTTAAATTACAGGGGTTGCAAACGAGTCCACAGGAGTTACAAACAGCCACACAGGGCTATCATTAGCTTTCCCTGAATGATGACCCTATAACCCAGGAAGCCAAACCAGAGAAAGAAGGTGAGAGACAAACAAGGGAACTGGGGGAAAAGCAGACAGAAAACATGAAAAATATCGGGAACAAGATGGTGAGTGATAAGTGGAGAAATTTACCAGAGGTAAAATAAAATAAAAACAGAGACTGGATTGAACATAAAAAAGAGAGGAAAACTGTTGGAATATTGTTTAGAAATAGAGAAATAAAAAGAAAAACTCACAAGTAAGAGTATGATCTAAAAGGTACAAAACTTGTCTAAAAGGTAAATGATAGGCGATATGTACAACTGTATACTTTGAAATATCAAATTGATATGTGCACACTATTTGGTGAATATCTGAGTGTGGATTTCAGGTGGAAACCCTGAGATCAGAGGGTGAGGACGAATTAAAGTAGCATCGGGTGAGGGATGCTTTGGGGAAAGGAAAGTATATCAATGATAATCAACAGAACAAATTTTGCAATAAAGAGAAGACAGACAGACAGGAGCCATGTGCTCTCCAGAGTAGCAGCAGGGCAGAGGTGAATGTGTTGTCTGCTTAACATTGAACAGACAGACAATGAGGATAGGAGAAAGGTGGAAGAGGGGTGGTGGGTGGTAGGATGCGGACTCAAGAGCTTTATTGGTTGTGCAGAAGATTTGGGAGAATGAATCTTGAAAATGAGAGGATTTGAAAAGAGATAATGACATTGGATTACCCAGGGTTATGTGAATTAGTTCAAGAGCTGGGTGCAGAAGCGAGGTACACTAGGAGACATTTTGACTATTGAAAAATTCTTTGGCGTGCAGGTTCAGACATTTCGGAGGCAGTCAGGAAAATGAAGAGTTCAACAAAGAGAAGGCGAGCACTGGTGTAAGTGTCAACCAGTCCAGGGACAACCTCAGAAAAGACCGCCCTGCACATTAAGACAGAACTCTCTGAGATATGTAAGGCGCAGAGCGAGGGAACGGACGTTCATCTTAACTGGGAGATGCTGCTGTGTTCAGGCTGCGTTGGGCCATCTTTGCCTAGTGTGATTTATCCTTCCTCTCTGCAGCTCCCTTCATAAGTTTGTAATCGGCCAAGCTTTATCTACCGCAGAAATGTGTCTCGCTGCACTTTGAAAGATGAATGGACTCACAGGTTCGGTAACGACTGCAGTGATCTGCGAGGTGCATGTCTGAATGATATGCTAACATCTTCATAAAAAGATTGGCGTGAAGCAAAGGAGATAGACGAGAAATGACAGAGAGGTGATAAAAAAACAGGAGGATGAAGTACTGTAGGACTGAGAAAGAAAATAAAAGTTGAGAGACGCCAGCATTTGTGGCTCCATCTTGAAGGCACCCTTTCAAGATGGAGAGAGATGGCTCAGAAGCCCAGGGCCCTCCACTCTGCACGCCCCTCATCTATGCCACTGAACAGTGCTTAATTTGTAGAAAAAAATAAGTACAGGACCCTTGTCAGGAGGCCACTTCACTCAATGCCCCTACCAGCACCGCCAATGACAGAACCAACACAACTACTAAACATCACACCATACAAGTGCAAGAATTCAGCCTATTCGAGGCCCCCAAAGCTATGAGAATGGCTTGGGAGGCAGGTAATAGTCAATTTTAATGTCTATTTAATTAATAAACAACTGTTGTTGAGTTCATATCTAATTAAGACAAGCAGTGCCACCATGTGGCAGACTGTACTAAGTGCCGTTGTTGACAATTAAGTACTGGTGCCGAGCACCGGAAGCCACTGGCTCCAATCAAGCACTGCTGCTGAGGCATCTATGCGGTCCGCTTTGCCCTCTCTCTGTCGGTGATAAGTTGTGCATCTGTGTGTGAAACTATGGGAAGCGAAGTGGGACAACCATATCCTTATTTCTGTCGGGGGTGGGGAGCTTCTAGGAGCAGAGGCTTTTAGAATTCATGCCAGAGCGCTCTATGGAGTGTTAACGCACAGGTCAGACACCTCTGTATGGGGCTGCACGAGGCAGGGTCTCAAGAGCTCCATGTTTCACTTATGCTTATGTAGGTGCCACCTTCAACAAGGTTGTGTTTTTCCAGAAGATCTTCACCTGGCAGGGATGCCAGTGGTGAGCAGCCTGTGCCTAGAACCCGCCTGTGGTTCCCATCATCTGCCTACATCCTACCTTATTAGTGATGCACTCTGGCCCAACCTGTGAAGGCTCAGTGGTAGGAGAGCCTGGATGACTAGAATATGTGTACTCTACTCTTTCTTATACCTTCCCACTTACTTAGTGTAGGAACACATTAGTGGCAGGCTGTGGTGCAGCAGGCCTGAGTACTAATCCTGCAACAATGAGGGACAAAGGCTGAGGTATGTAGGGAAGGAGGAGGGGGAGAGAAGATGGGGGAGGCAGACATGATGGTCAACAGAAGTGGTGACGTACATTCATTGTACGCAAAGAGTCAAACAGGGTACATTGTGGCTCACAGTCAGATCGCTGTGACTCTCACTGCTAGTTCAACTGACCTACCCTCTCTATGCTACACGAGTGGACACAAACGTTAGACTGAAAAAGTGGATGTAATACTATAGAATTTGCATGTGTTAACATAGGTAGCTCAATTAAATGATGCATTTTATATTTTTTCGGTGGTGTAGGCATCTCGAGTACTCAAGCACGCCACAGTGGATCAGTGTGTCTATCAAATTCCCATGATATGCTTTTCCCACCATAGCTCATAAGTTTCCCCAGGTACATCTTAAGGGACCCCCTGTTTGGAGCAACTTTGAGTTTATTACACTCTTCCACTCATTCAACCCTTTGTGATGCCAAACGATATTGAACTATATGTAAACCTTTGAAACGAGGTGGTGGAAAAGCAGCCAAAGGCTCTGGCTGCTAGTTGCCCACCAGCCCAATAGTACCAAAGAAAGTTTGAGCAAGCTTTTTATTTTTGTGTGTGGATCTAATTTTTTTTTCTACTTGCAGTAACAACATTTTATGTGGAATTCCATGACTAACCTGATTGTTATGCCCATTGTAGTAAACACAAACACGCTATAGACGACTTGTTAGAAATGAGTATAGTGAAAAGAGGAAGTTGAGAGACATACGTAAAATAGAGAAAGAGATCTAAGGCTTATACAGAGTGAGAGTTTTGTGAGATTGAAAAAGAGGAAGTGACAGTGAGGTAGAGAGATCTGTAAAGAAAGAGGTTGAGAGGAATAATAGAGGTGAAGGGGTGAATTGAAATAGAGAAGGAGGTATGGCTTTGTGTGTGTGAAAGAGAGACAGAGAGAGTGAAGGAGTTGATGATAGCGAAAAAGAGGTAGAGAAATAGAGGCAGCCAGAAAGGTGTATGATATTTAGTGAGGAAAAGGACAGAGGTAGAATGATAGAAAGAGAATGAGTAGAGTTGAGGTAGTGAACTAATGGTGAAAAAAATTGAGAGGTTAGGTAGTAGGAGAGAGAGGAATGAGGCACAGCAAGGTAAAGTAGTGAGGGAGATGTGAGGTGAAGAGAGAAATGAGATAGAGAGGTGAGGGGAGTGGTGAGGTAGAAGAAAGGGCTGAGAGATAGGTAGAGAGAGGAAAGGTAGCATAAAGATGAAGAGGGAGATAGGTGAGGTAAAGATCAAAATGTGGTCATCTGGGGAACGTAGTGGAAGCAGAAGAGATGCTGGGAATGCAGATGAAAAAGGTGCAGTGACGTAGAGAGAAAGGGATTAGCGAGAGAGCTGATGTAGAGAGACAGGGTCGAAAGTGGTAGATATAAATATAGGCGCAGAGAGTGACAGAGGAGCAAGGTCATGAGAGAGAGGTTGAGATAAAGTCGAATAAGGTATTTTAGGTATATTCAACAGTGGCTCCTGTCTAATGGCGGAGGAACACCACGCACTGCTAAAAGCCAGCACATGAAAATTGAAATGATAATAAACTAATTTATAATTACTTTATTTTTCCCTGGCTAGGCCAAGACTGCCGAGTGGCCCGAGTCTGGGTGGGCATGTCCATCCTCTAGGGGCAGTAGCTGGGAGGAGAAGTGGTGGGCACTCTAAGTGCGCTTGTCGGTTTGGCCGGCAGTCTTAGGATGGCCAAACCGACATGTGCACTTACATTTCTCCAACCCAGCTGTGTTGTACAACTGGTGGAGAAAAGCCACAGACTCCCTGTGCCTAAGCGAGCATTAAATAAGCCTGCTCAAGCCAATCCAGGTGCCGCTCTCATGCTGGGTGATAGCATGAGAGTAGCGTGGAATTGGGTGGCGAGGACTGCCCTCATGGCAGAAGCTAGATCCCAGCAGCATCAAGTAAGTTCTTTTTAGGTCTTGCCTGAGCCAGCGCGCATGTGCTGCTCTGCGAGACTGTAAGTAAGGGTTTTTCAACTCTAAACACACGCTCAGAAAGACAGCAAGCAATTGGCCCAAGGCGGGTGCATGTCCCACCTTCTGTCTAGTGTGGCCTAGGGTGCTCAGGAGTGAGCAGTAGCGCCATCTGTTTCCAATTATCGCAATTGGAAACAGATGGCGGTCAGCGCTGGTTTTCCCTTGTAGCTCGCGCGCGTGCACGCCACTGCAGCGAGCGACTGGCACAAGCGTGCTCGCACCACTTCCAGGCTTCTTCTCACATTGGTGCCACCTATCCCTGGAGAGTAACAATACCTGCGGCCGCATTCCCTGTTGTTTCCCCGCTCTCGGCTTTTATGCACCTTAAATACTTACTTTATTTAAAGAAAATCGAAAGCTTCCTCGCATTTCTTTCTCCGATTTCTTTGTTTCTTTGCCTTTTTTTCCCTTTCTCACATTCTTTTGGTCTCCCGTTCTTGTTTTTTTAGCTCTCAATTTCCCCCCTAAGCAGTTATATGTTGGCCTTAAAGGCATATTTCGTGCGAGAAGGCAGCTCCAAGTCCGACCACGATGAGCTCTCGGGGTCCTCCACGAACCTGGCTGACCATGTAAGTGTAGGATTTAGGGCCTGTTTACGGCCCCATGTTTACTGCCGTAAATTGCAGCTGCTGACAGTTTCATCTGCATGCCGCTTTCCCCATGCCACCCCTTCGCTTTCTCTTGTTTTCTGTTTTTGGGAGTCCACGCTTGTGACAGCTGAGCCCGGTGTGTTTACACCAGTCATGTGTGTGGGATTCGGGGTGCGCAGAAGCGCGCGCCCGAGGTGCTCACGAATCGTTTAGTGCCAGCAACATCGGACTCAAAGTTTTGCGGGTTGTATTTATTTCGTTTCACCTAGAATTATCCTGCGAGGGAGGGTGGGGGCCTGGCAGAGCAGCCTTTGTGCAATTAGGGTGACATAAGTAGTGCTCCATAAAAGTTGTGAGGGTTTAGCGGAGGTGTACATTTTCCAATTAAATTGATGAAAGCGCACAAGTGCTCCATGCGTGCGCACGGTGGGTAGATACTGAAATCTAACAAAATGCGTGCCTTTCACGCGCTTGTTACACGTGCAGCATGAATGTTATACATTATCATTTGTATTCCGAATGTAATCTGGTTTTAAAAACAACAACTCCAGTTTGCTTGGTTAAACTTTTTATTATAACTTTTCAACATAATGCACAGCAGCCACAATGCTCTACAACATATCCAAAAGTTCTCGCTAAACACATAAGGTCCCAAAGGTGAGACCTATTGGCTGTGCCAATGCTTGTTTATATTATCCCTCAAGCTGGCCCACCACTTTCTATTGAAAGCATCCACCCCTGAGTATATTGAGAGAGAAGTGAGATGGACAAAGGTGAGGCAGAGAGAGAGGATGAAAGTACATAGAGAAGTGAAGATAGAGAGAGATTAAGAGACAGAGTTAAGGAAGACGAGGTGAGGTGAAATAATGAGAGAGAAATGACACGGAGTACTGGAGAAAAGTCAGCAACTGCCTGAGTGCAAGGATTAAGCCTGGGCAAAACAGGCATGCACACAAAGGAGCAGTTTTTTTAGTACAACCCAGGGTAGCGACTAAATTTGCTGTGCTGAGTTGAACAAGAGGGAGAAAGCAGCGTAGAGCCGTAATATTACAAATAACATGCTACTGCTCACTACCCTACTCTGCTCTATGTACTACTTCAGCGCACACTCTGTGCACCATGGTGCAAAGGTCTGTATGTGCTGTCTAGTACATGATTTGTACTGTAGGCATACCCTTCCTGTAAAAAATCCTATGAATAGGCAAACTCTTAAACCTTCCCCACATTATATGTGCGCTGTACAGTTCAGCAAACATGCAATGGGGGGATGTTTGTAGAAAAGAACACATTTCTACATGTTGGCACCTGCTTCAAGAAGGCATTTTTTTAATGCAAATTCCATTCTGGCTATCTTTAGTAGATAAGGCTTTGCATCAAAATAAAAGCCTATGGGTGCTGGCTATAATCCACCCAAGTAACACTCTCTTGACGCAAAGTGAGTCACACCAGATCAAAGCACTATTTGCAATGAGAAAAATACATTTGCACTGGAATCTAAATACCCTTCTAAGCTGTTGCTGCTTTGTGTCACTTTGCATGACTTACCCGTCGTAATTCCTTAGTAAGTGTATCTGTTAAGGATGCTGGAAAGTCAAGTTAAAAAAAGAAGCTGCTTTTTATGACCAATGTTACTATGGCAGGAATTTCTTCTGCCCACTCACTTTACCAGGGGCCCTTTTGAAAGTGGGGGCCCTGGATAATTGCCCATTTCTTCCGTGCTGTTGTTGCACGAATTGGATTTCCTTAAAAAAAAAAAGACAAGAGGGGTTTGGCAAAATAGGAACAGTTTGTTTATAACGTTTATATCGATTGGCTGGGAGGACAGTTACAGGCACAAGGTCTGAGAACTGTTGCCATATTTATTGGGTATGTGCTCTTCTTATATACACAATTACCACAAGCAATAAAAGGTTTCCAGCGTACCATGTATGTTGAGGAATGTTGATTGCTGCCTTTAGAGTCATAAATTAATGGTCAATGGTTACTACAAGTGGGCCTTTACCTAGCATGGACACAGTGTGGTCACTGGTGAATGTGTCCAGATATCCGCCATGGGAAGAGCATGATCACTACTCTGATTGGCTACATGTTCCTAACTCATGTGGCATATGACTTTATGGTGTTTTTAAGAGTTTGCGTACCCACTTTGGCCATGTGTGCTTTTTTGGGGAAATCTCCCTGACCATTGTAATGTTGCTGCAGCTATCTGTGGAATTGATTGAGAGTTTCCTGACAGAGTGTGTGTGTTTGCCTGCCAGCTATGCACCCTCCCACCTGTAGCCCCTCAATCAGTAATCCGAGGTTGAGGTCGCAGGACCTGCCTGACTACATACTTGCTTGCCGAGGTAGATGTTGAGTTCAGAACAGGAGATTCTATTAATAAAGACAATAGTTCATTTTTATCCATAAATGCATCGATATCCATATTAACACCTTAAAACGTCTCTGAGTTTCCCGGGTCCAATGTGTGACAAGTTATACCAGTCCTAAATTATTACAATTCTAAGATTTGTAGTCTTATTTAAAACGGAGTAAAACCAGGACTACAAGTCCCTGAATTCTAAGAAAAAAAGTTGGACTAACTTGTCATGCATGGACCTGGTAAACTTGGCAGCTAGGTGAACGCAGTACTTCGGGTTGCGCTTTCACCTGCTAGTTCATTGGTCTAACGCACATTTTTTGTCACATCCTGCTATAGCATCAGATTTCTGAACACCTCAGACAGCAGATATTCAGCGGGGCATGCAGATCCATGCCCACCCCGACATCTATTGAGCGCACCCTACTGTCTGCTTCTCTGACAGAGCTGCACTTTTTGTGCCACAGCTTCAGCCTAATATCCCTCGTTTGACCCAAAAGACTCTGTCTACTGACATTTCTTCATTCTTTGAATCAATATATAAAGCACTCGGAAGTGAGAAGAAAACATGATGGTGTAATTCACTTTGTTTTAATGTGCCTTTTGGCACAGTAAGCATTCGGAAACAGATCAGACTGTACAGAAACAATGACTCGCACCGGAAGGAAGAAAACGAACAAAGACAAATATTAGAGCAGCTCACAAGCAGCGAGTGATCCCATTATTGTAAGGCAATACGCCTCTCTTTCAGTACCAGGGCCACATTCAGACCAGCCTTGAGTTTCCTGCACACAGCTCTGGCCATGTGCCTCAGTCCGGAACAGGCATTGCGGAAATCTGGAGCGGAGACTATACCCACCGCTTTCAACACACACAGCTCTCTCTGCTAGTTCTGTTCTGCTCAGAGCCCCGCCAACAGACCTCACACCTCACCTTCAGCTCCTCTGCATTCTGGGACTAAACTCTATATAAACAGGTTTGACAATATGCATCAGGACTGTGCAGGAACGTCTCCTATTACAGAGCTAGCACCCCTACAGCTCAGCCAGGGCAACCCGGGCCAGACTGGGAACCAAAGCAGCCCTGGCAATGTTGTTGGACCGGACCCAGCCCCGGAAGGAGGGGTGCAACAGTGAAGCCTTGCTGCTTGACAAAACCGCTTTTGTTACTGGGAGGGGGCGATATTGCTGCATCACTGTAAAACCGGCCCCTAGTAACAAAACTGACACCCACACCTTCAAAACCAACCCCCCCCCCCACCACCCTTCCACCTTCCTGGGTAAATGCCCGATGCAAGCTATGGACAGTGCGGTCCTGAGTGCAACTCCAATTTACCAATGTGCAGCCCTCCTGCTAATCACCTCTGGAGCAACACATACAGTTCTGACCATGCAATTTATACCGGATTAGCAGCCCGTTATAGAGAGTGGACCCTGCCCTCGGGCAGCACAGCCCATTACTTGCAACAGAATAGTGGCTAATATAGTTTTATTAGTGATTAACATAAAACACATCAGTCTATAACGTTTTAGGGAAGGATAACCTAGAGGCAGTACTGAAGGCGAGGTAGTACTTGGTCAGTGAAGCATAGTTCGAAGAGTCGTGTTTTTGGTTCTTTCTGAAGTGTCAGAGGCTCTGGGTTAGGTCTGAATGGAGTTCTGTAGTCTTCTGGCACAGGCTGAGATTTCTTGTTTCAACGTTTTGATTTTCTTGGTTTCTGAGACTTGAAGAATCATTCTGTCACTACTCCTTGCATTGTTTTTGCCACCCATGAGTTATAGTATCATTATTGTATAGTGCCTTCTGTCATTAGTATGGTAGAGTGGAGCTTCCTTAGTCTGGACACACAATTAGTAAGATTCAGAAATTTCTATTGATTCATTTTTCATGGCTGCATTTTGTTGTGAGCCCCTAGTAGGGATTTGTTAAATTACCAGATTAGTAATGATTTGTATTGGTTAAGTGACATTAGTTTGTTCTTGCTAAAGAAATTTACACTGTGTTATGTGAATACATTGGCAGAGGACTTTGCTATTTTTCTGTGAGTTTGTCAGTGGTCTGTCTATTGAGGTACTTATGCAGATTATTTCAAAGACAACCTCACTAGCTCAATCAATACTTCTGATGTGATATGTTGCACTTTGCCCTCTCTGCAGAGTCACCCCTAAAAGTTTTACCTTACTCCTCCATTTGTCTGATTTTTGTTTTTGTTGACTTCAGGGCTCTGAGCACTTTATCACTGCTTACTCCTGCTAAAGTGCCTGTGCTCACTCCCTAAAACATGGTAGCATTGGCTTACACCTGATTCACATATTTCATTTACCTTTAAGTCCCTAGTAAGTTGGTACAACATATGTCTAGGGCTGGCTAATTAAATGCTACTAGTGGGCCTGCAGCACCTATTGTGCCACACACTTAAGTAGCCCCTTGAAAACATGTCTCAGGCCTGCCATTGTAGCCTGTGAGCAATATTAAACTCGAATTTGACTTGGCAGAATTAAGCCCTTCTCTGGCTTAAAACTCCCTTTTTAGTACATATATCACCCCTAGGGTAGGCTCTAAGCAGGCAATAGGGCTGGGTGCATTATACTTACAATTTGGACATTTACTGTTTTACATATCCTGGTAGTGAAAAACTCACAAATTCTTTTTTTCACTACTGCGAAGCCTACCTCTCCCATAGGATAAGGGTTAGCTTATTACATTTATTAAGTGATAACCTTTGTTTGGGAGCAGGAGAAATCTCATGTTTGGTGTATGGTGAAATGCAATTTAAAATTCTCTGTAATGGTGAAGTAATATTGTAAGTCCCAATTCCGTAAATGCCACTTTTAGAGGTTAGTATTTTCCTATGCTAACTATTTAGTGCCTGCAGCCTGTTTCCTGGGTCACATGAAAAGGCGCAGTTGGCAGTCAGCCATTGAATATTCCTCTCAAACAGCCACACAATTGAGATCCTGGTATATTGGCAGGATAGGCCATCCAAGAAGGGATGGTGGGGCGGAATAGTGCACAGCCCCACTTGCACATTGAAAACTCTAATTCAGCTCATACACAAAGACTTTCACACTTACCTATTGTGCTTTTAGACGGACTGAGTGGGACCAGGGCATGGACTTCTAAATTCTGCATTCTAAAACTCCAGAACTTTCTTCCATTTCAAAAGGGACCCAGGTATAAAATAGGACCCTCAGACCCATTCTTTAGTGCACTAGTGAACCTTTGGATACTACAGAAGGAAATCTGTCCTGCTGCCAGAGGACTAACCAACTGCAGGGACGTTTTGGCGTCAAATAATATATTAATATTTTTTACTCAATTTTTCTAAATTGGTGTGAGATTTATCTTGTGTTTTCATGTTATTGCTGTTTGAGCGCTGTATAAATACTTTGGGGTCCATTAGGATGTAGGGCGGTGGGACCACCGCGGCGCTAACTGTGCAGAAAAATGCCTTTTTCCACTTGCCAGCAGCAGACATCACGCCCGCCATATTAGTATGGACAAACATAGGCCAATTCCCGACCGCCGCGGTGCGACATGCACCGCCATCAAAGTGCACCCACCACTGTGGGGGTGGGAGCCATGGAGACTCACCGCCATGCGGAATGACGTCCGCCCCGCTCCACAAATTAGGACGACTCGAGCAAGCAGACACACCGCAGAGGAGACACCGCCCAACCAGAGACGGCGGAAGCTCGACAGCGGAGCGCGAAACCAGAGTCCCCCGTCACATCTTTCCAGTGCTGCACCTGCTACATCACCAGGAACACATGGACCGCCGCGGACGCCGCTTTAGGTATGCAACAACACAACACACGGCCTGACACAGGGTCCACATACACATCGGAAACCCTAGGGGGGGACAGGGACACATCCACAAGGGCACCCACACATCACCCACCTGCCACAAAGTCACCCCGCTGCATCCTGGACACACAGCTACCGCCACCATGCAGCAATGTCCTGGTCACGTCACCGCAGCGGCTCACACAAGCAAATACATGCGCACAATGCAGAAGGCAGGGCCATTGCCAGGCATGGGCAGGGTACAAAGACCACAGGGCCACACCCACTCCCACCACACACTAGCACTTCCCATGAAGGCACATACCATGTGCCCCTCCTGTGCACCCCATGCACAACAACAAGCCAGGGCAATACACACCCTGCACCACACAACAAACAATCATGCAGACACACAATGCAGGAGTGGCTGCACAGGAACACACAACACACAGCACAGTAGCACAGGGCCAGGGAAACACACACAACACCACACTCATGGAAATATCAATGAGGACAAGCAACAAATGAACACATACAAGGAATTGGAACACATCCAAATGGACACACAGCCTGCACAGTCACACATACATACCACAGACTGACACACACACACATACACATCCCACATGCTAACAGCAATGGAGCACAACAAATAGGCAAACCAAAGTGGGCTGCACACAAATGTAAGGCCATGGAGACACACAACAAGTATGTGTACATCACATCAACACAAGGAACAGAGCACAACACCCTCACACCATCAAAGCACACATGGCTGGCACAGTCAGTGAACTCAAACCACAGACAGCACAGTGCAACAACACAGGGAGACAGCAAGGCAAACCACGTATAGGCACAAGGATGACAGGAAGGCCCTGAAGTCAAACTGGGAACAGCCACACATCCATACAACTACCCCACAGGAGCACCACACCAGCAGCACTACACACAGGGTCCATCTACACACCTCAGGACTGACAAACACCAGTAAGAATCTACACACATACCCCCCTCACACCAGCAGCACACAACACAAGTGCCAAACACACTGAAGGCTGGCAATACTTGACAGACAATACACACACAAACAACCACACACCCTGGGCTTAGCCACAGACATCACACACACACACACAGGGATGCCACCACAAATGTGGAAACAAATACAACAGACAAACACATAGCCCAACAGAAACACACACAGAGCCACAACAACAACAACAGACATACCTTGTGCAGCTAAACTGGGGAAAGGCAATGGGAGCACAGACACAACAGGAGTGCACAACCTAATCACTCAGGAACAATGCACAGACAACATACCACAACACACACAAGAAGTGCACCATCACAGAACAACACAGTCACAGCAAACAAACAACAGACGCACAGGCAGAACAATCACATAGCAAACACAGCACGACATCAGGGGATGCACACCAGGCTCTCACAAGGCAACATACACACACAGCACTGCAAGCACAACAAGTGCTGTGTGCACACCAAGCATACCATACACCCACAGACATCAGTGACAGAACAGCAACCCACACAACACCATACAGCACAGCACAAAGACTACAGCACACCCAGGAAGTGAAGCAAAAACACAAACAACACACATACATACAACACAACACCCAATAGATGCACAAGCCTGGGACACAAAGGTGGAAACAACTTGACCACAGGACTGGGCAGCACATACAGTTGAACTGCATAGGAGCAACCATGACTGACAAACCGCACCGGAACATCACACATGACCCAATGGGGAAATGCCCTGAGTGACACATTGACCCTGGACAAAGAACTGCACCACAAAGCACAGTGCCACAAATGAAGTCATGGGGAGGCACACACAGTTACAAACCAAGGGGACAGCTCACACCAAAGTGAAGTGTACTACATGTCAGTAGGGGACATGGCAGGAGTGTACCATACACAAAGAGAGGGAGTGCAGACCCACAATGGGTAGGCAGCTAAATGCACATATAGGGGAGGGCATAACAACACACACAACATGCCACACTGGAGGCAAGAAGGCACCATGTGACAGCAAGGCATGAGAAAACACAACCACAATGGCAGTGTGGAGCAGCAGGTCTGCACAGTTCCCACAAACAGCAACAAGACACATGGATGTGCAACAAAACACAACAGTGACTTGCCAGTAACACTCTCTGCATACTCACAAGTGACAAAAACAACAAGTAGGAGTCAGACAGAACTGCAAGGACACACCAACACACTGCACAGTGCACAACATACAACTCACACATGGGCATACAACCACATCCACAGGGATGAACAATCAAAACAACAGGCACACAACTCCCGGGTGGCACATGTTTGTAGTTGACATTGCAGAGGCATGCACACATCAACACTCCCCACAAACTCACCACCCTTCACACTGCACACTACGTGGGCCTCCAAGAGCTCAAATGGTAAGTAAGCCATGGGATTAGGATGACTGACCATCACAAGATTACCACACAGATACACCACTGGGCACACATAAAGGAAGAACACACATACATGATGACCCTGGACAGCCTGCCTGCAATACTGTGTGCAGAAACCCACTCTGTGCTGGCAGTGACCCCCCCTGACATGTGTACAATAGAGCCAACATGAACCGATCAAGTAAATGACTACTGTTAACCATTTGAAATTGACACCATTGCCACCACAAGTATCTGGGTCAAAAATAAATGAAGACCCTGTCACCCCTAAAAGAAAGAGAGTACGTGAGCCCAAACATTGACCATGTTGAAGTGCCACACAGACCATGTGGCACAGTAAACCATATACACACAGAAAAAGAACTTTATTCTGTAAGGACACTGACAAAATAGACACAGGAGCAACTGTCTTTATTCACATATTGCACAGATAGGTACCATGAGAAGAGAAGAGCAAGGCACAAGATGCAGAGCATGTCCATGAGAAGCTGCACAGGCAGGGGGCACACAGTAGTGAACGACAAGGCCAGTGGGCAGGACAAAGTGCAGACTAAGTCCATGAGAAGCTGCACAGGCAGGGGGCACACAGCAGTGAACGACAAGGCCAGTGGCCAGTCCAGGGTGTAGACTGTGTCCATGAGAAGCTGCACAGGCAGGGGGAACACAGCAGTGAACGACAAGGCCAGTGGGCAGGACAAAGTGCAGACTGAAACTATGAGAAGCTGCACAGGCAGGGGGCACACAGCAGTGAACAACAAGGCCAGTGGGCAGGACAAAGTGCAGATTGAGTCCATGAGAAGCTGCACAGGCAGGGGGCACACAGCAGTGAACGACAAGGCCAGTGGCCAGGACAAAGTGCAGAGTGAGCCCATGAGAAGCTGCACAGGGAAGGGTCCAACACAGCAAAGAGCAACAGGGCCAGTGGTCAGTCAAGGGTGCAGCCTGAGTCCATGAGGAGCTGCACAGGGAATGTGTGCGACTGTACCTATTCATGGTCAGCAACACAGTCAGGAGGCAACAATGTGCAGTACAGGCCCACCTGTGTGAGACACAGGTGTGTGAGGGTGACTAACACTCAGACTTGGCTGTCAGGTGGACTGGGAGCTGGCTGTGTCTCTGGGACCGTCAAGGCACTTGACGGGGGAGAGAGCGGAACAGCTGAGGTAGAGCTATCAGTGGCTTGGCAAGCCGGAGGGCTGCATGGACCAGGTGGTGTAGTGGCACGTGGAGGTGGAGTCATGCAGACGGGAGTCACGGTGTGGCTGGGAGATTGTGGAGGGGTGTCCTTCCACTTCTTGGAGATCCTAAATGGCTTGCCTGACTTTGGATCAATGGGAAGTGGTGTGTGCACAACAGGTACACTCACCACCACTCCTGCAGCAGGTGCAGGCACTGGCAGCCTCTCTGGTGATGTGCTGGACCCAGCGGAACGCTTTGCCTTGCTTCGCCTCTGCCCCCCCATTCCCCTGTTTACTAGGTGTTACCCCTACAGTGCCCTCCGGCCCCTGCTTCACTGGGCTTGGAATGGGAGTCGAGGTGGTTGGTGATACTGCCTTGGAGCCCTTCCTAGGTGTACCTTTGGCATGCACCACCTCCTTGGTGGGCTCAGACACAATACGATTATCTTTGCACGATGCTTTAGGGGCAGGAGAGTCCTTGGATGGGTATGCCACTGAGGCATGTGTGCCTGCGGTCTGCTGCTTTGCTATTTGTCCACTGGTGTCGCCTGACGGGCTTTTCTCCCTGTGCTCTGGGGTGCCTTTGGTCTTCTGTGGGGATGGTGTCTGTGCCCGGGACCGCTTGGGTTGCTGCTGCTGTGTGCTCTGTTTGCTGTATCGTGACTTTGATGTATGTGGACCGTGGTCCCTATCGTCAGACGTGGCCACTGCCAGGGGGTGGACAAAGGGACTGGAGCTGGACTGTGAGTATGTGCTTGTTGCAGGGCAGACGTCACTGTTGATGACAAAGCCTGGACTGTCCTTTGCAGCCCACCCACGTCGGAATGTATGCCCTACATGAAAGCAACCACCTGGGCCAATTTCTTGTCGTGGTCAATGAAGGCATTGAGGAGAGCTGTCTGGCCTACACACAGCTGTTCAAACAGACACACAACTAGTTCTGAGCACACCTAGGGACATGATGGGGGCACACTACTTGTTGCCAGTGACAGAACTGGATGGAACAGAAGGGGACAACACAGGCCTAGACTACAACATGACAGTCCACAATGGACATTAGCCTATGCCACCCACCATGCCGTACCTTGGGGACAATATAATGCTGCACATTGCTGTAAGATGTGTAGGCCTCCCCATTATGGGTGCATGCAATGGACGCATTGATGTACACACAGTCAGATTGGGCACACTGCCATTCCCTCCCATGGGATTCCCAAGACTACACCAATGCAGAAGAAACCTGAAGAGCACAACTCAGAATGTAATGTGAAGGCACAACACCCAAATCACCTTTGTAAGTACAGGTAGAGCAAATGCATGCCACAGGCACCCAGGCCAGCAGCCACTTACATGCCACAGCATCACACTACCAACATCACAGAGGCCAGCACTGGCACTGGCTCTGTACACATGCAGCCACTCCCAGCCAAAGTCAGACTCCCCAAATGCTCACCCCTGGCTTGCTGCAGATGCTCCTTCAAATGTGCATCCAGCTCAGGCTGTGTCACCGCCAAGACGGAGCAGACGCGACCACATGTGTGTGAGGATATTTTATTTACAATGGTGAGATGTGAGGGGGGTGTACATTTCCATTGGGGGTGGGGTGGAGCAGTGAGTTGACAGTTGTAGTGGATGAGAAAGTCGAGTAGTCACCACATTGCTATGGTGACCCAGTCCAACAGACAGATGCCATTCACAAGGCAGTGTGGGAAAGGACAGTCCAAAACGTCAATACAGTGGTGGAGAGGGTTGCCATCATGGCTAGCTCCGTGACTGGCGTCTGGCAGGTGCTTGGCCTCCAGATACTCCCAGGGTCTTCTTAGGATGGCCCCTTCATCGTTTGGTGGGGGGGGGGGCCTGCTGCATGGCCAGTGGGGTCTGAGGACTCACTCCTCTCTGCGGGCACAAGGGAGGATGGTGAACTGTCATTGTGCGGCCCACCAGAGGGAGGTGGAGGTGTGGTCTGTGGCGCTTGCCTGTCCCTCAGTACCACCACTTGCTGGCCCAAGAGGTCCTCGATTTGTCCCATGCGGGTGTTGATGGACCTCATCAGCAGGATGAGCTCGTGTAACAGTTCGTCTGACCGGCCCGTTTCTCCCTGGGCCTGTTCGTATGCACCCAGGACTCTGGTGAGGTGTTCCAGGGAGTGGGTCCCAGCCTCCTGGTGTCCGTGGGTGACACTGCCCCTCCCAACTGCCCTGCTGCCACGGACCTGTTGCCTCACCACTGAGGGCACCCGCATCCTCTCCCTGCCCTCCTCCGTTGGTGGTGTGTTCTGGTCATCCTGTGGGACAGGGAGGGTGTTGCAGGCAGCACTGGTGGTGGTGGTGGTGGCCGCACAGGTCGTGACAGCAGGGGTCTGCTGTGGAGTTGTTGTTGACGCAGATGTGGTGGGGGAACGATGGGGTCCTGGGTCCTGTTGCTCCCTGGCACACCAGATGGGCCGGCCTCGAACTCATCGTCCATGGAATCCTGGGAGTCAACATACGAGAGTCCTTGTACCGGGGGTGGAGACTGGCTCTGCAGGTTGCTGCTGTTGTCCTCTGCAGTGAGTTCTTGGTCATCTGTGGGTCAGATGTGAAATGGTCATTGCAGTGCACGTGGCAAGCTTTGTGTTAGCTGTGTGTCACTCACTTTTTGTACACTGCACAATTGACATATCATCACATTGTTGACTATGTGCAGTACTGTGCTTCCTGACATGATGCAGTGGTACAGGCATTACTTGTCCATGGTGTGAGGTGTCAAGGCATATCATGCGACCCATGCACAATTGAGGTTTACAGTGACTTGTTGCCATCTAGGGCCTGGCACAACATGTGTTTAATTGAGAACTCATTGTTTATTTGTCTGACCTAGCAGATGTCACATCTGGCCATGGACTGGCCATTGTCATCTCCTGAATCTCCTGCATCCCTTTGTCCTGTCATGTGCATATCTTGATGACTCGCAGCTGACAAAACTGGTATTCAGAAGGACATACGTTTGAATCCCAGCAAGGCACACTCAGCCTTCCATTTTTCTGAGGTCCATAAGTACTACCCTAAAATGGTTAATAGCAATATTTAGGGAGAGGAGTTGGCCTAACGGCTAGGTCGGTCGACCCCGAATCTGAGGAACCGGTTCGAGTCTCGGCAATGACGCTGAACATCTTGTGGTTCTGCCAAATCACTTCATCTCCCCGTGCCTAACAAAAATGAATGTGTCCTCATGTAACACAACCAGTGCTATGTAAAGCGCTCTGATACCTCCGGGTCAAGTTTGCGCCATATAAAACTCCACAAAAAAAAAAAAAAAAACAACAACAAAAGAAAATATCTGATAAAAACAGAGTTTAGTAAAGGCAGTAGTGTGGTATGAAGTGCTGCATATATAATAAATTATCATCATTAATATAGCACAGCATTCACCAACTACTTGGCCTGTTAGGCCCCAATTATGAGCTGAGTGGAGCCGAATTCTCTTATGGAACTCTGAACTGCTCAATGTGGGGCCATTGTTCCCGCACCTGGTTTTACAGGATGCAGGAGCAATGGAGCTGGTTATACTGACCCAGTAATGTGTCTGGTATCGGTTTCATGCCCATGTCTGAGCTTCTGCCATGGCAAACTGGGGCGGCTACAACTATAAAAATATGGTGAGCAACAACGGCGCCAAACAAACTGCTCCCCTGGTGTGCACCTTTCTCCCTGATTGGCATCCACGCGCAGGAAAGGGAAGGACTACCTTCTTGCTCTTTGGACACCAATACAGCCAATGCTGGAGCTGCTCCCATGCTGAGAGTAGCTCTAGGATTGGGGGGAGCAGGCTAACTCAGTGCTGAGTTTGAGGCTCAGGGCCTGTGCAAGCAATCCTTCAGCTGAAATTGCTGGGTGCGCACTGCCATTTTCGGGCTGGGCGTAGCAACAGATCCGGCCAACTCGACATGAGCACTGCAGGAGCAGCTGTAATCCTGCAACTGGGCGGATTCAGCCACACCCCCAGTCCTCGCACTGCGGCATTTAAGTAAAATGGCATTGACATACCATTTTACATATTCGTGTGTGTCTGCTGCGCTTGCAGCAGGTGGGGCGACGTTCATCCGCTCAACCAGAGGAGCCGCCCCTGATGGCAAACGGTGAGGATGCAATGCTCCCGCTGCCAGACCAAACCTCCTTTGCTCACTCCCAGGCTCAACTCCATCCAGCCCCTGCTTACATTTACCACGTGTTTGGAGCATGTGGAAAATGGAAAGATAATTCCTACAGAAAAGGGAATACCACGTGTAATTCTGCCCAGTCCAACTGGGTCTACATGGTTATTTTATGGTGATAAACAAGTTTTTGCACAGTTTTGCTCGTGTGCCTGTTTTTATAAATACGGATTTACAAACCCACTGGTATCAAGCCCCCCATAGTAGAGGCCTTCTCATGAATGCATCCTAGCACAGATACACATGCATGGAATTGTTTTTCAATTATTTTATTCATTCATGTTGCCACAATACATCTTTTGGAGAAAAAAAAAAGTTTGCTTTATTCACATTTACTGGAAGGGTCAATCAAGCAAATGCGATGAAGTTCACCTCCATCTAGCAATTATCCGCAGTAACTATTTTGTTAGACAGCTTTAAGAAAGAAGCCATGACAAGATGGCTTGAATTTCTGTTCCCAGAAACAATGGCTTTTTCAGCTTGAAAAACACAATATTCTCTTTTTCGCTCTCATTGGTGAATGAAAATGTTTATTTTGAGTAATTTGCTATGAATCCCATTCGGCTGATACCTGCTAGACTTTCAATTATTTAAAATCTTCTCTAAAGGTGAGATATAAGTGAAAAATAGTCGGTTTGAAGGAGATACATATTTTGCTGCTGTGTTCGCTGCCCACCAGGCATGCAGCATGAATTGCTTTTAGAAGCAGACATGGCCCCAACACAGTCAATAAGCAAAACAATGGGTCAGCTCACAAAAAGAGCTCTGCTGTCAATGACATCGAAAATAACTACAAAGATAAAGCTATTTTGGTCCCAGTTGCAGGCAACAAGTGAGTTGTATTCCAACATGTTGAACAGGATCGATCTGAGACACAGGCGCCCATAAAGTCTGTGTGTCGGAAGATGGTGTTTAAAAAAATAAAAATAAAAAATTAAAGAAAAGATTTCTTTAGATTTTGAAACGATACATTGAAAGTTAAAGAAACTTTAATTCAAAGAAGTGTTTCTTAAGAACAATAGAGGTTCCTTGCGATATGCTGTGATTTGTATATGTTACACATTTCAAACAGAGGGAACCTAGAACTTGAAGGGTAACAGCAGCAGAAACCTTATATGAACCTCACAAGTAATCTTTCAAAGAGAGACTTAGGAACAGCTAGTGAGGGTACGCCTCACCCCAGTAGACACACACATTAAAAGAGAAGCTAAAGGCGGAACTGATCAAAACACTCAAATCGTATATGCTCTTTACCTCCAGCACCCAGAGGTAAGCCCTGCCATTTCAATACATCATATTGTTTACAAAAGCCATGGAATGAATCATCCTATCAAAGGTACTACAAAGAGAGATGTAATTACTGAAATAGCCAAGGAGACTGAAATCCTCACTTTTTCCTGGAGCTTTTAAGTGAGAGAGATAAACCTGGGAATCAATGATCAGACCCAATCATATTCATCTTTGAGGTTTTCTAAGAGATTGGGGAATCAATGACTGTGAAGCGAGGATTAGTGACAGCCCCTCTGCTGTCACAGCGAGTTGTGTCGGCAATCAATTCTGTTTCTCGTTTCGTGACCTAAATCGTGCCAACTACTCAGACCGGGAGCGGATCGTCCCTGTACAGATGTTGGTGCTTCCCGACTGGACCCGTCTCTTTTTGAAGATCTCCACTTTATATCAAAGCTGTAACATTCTCAGTAAGAATGAATGACATGGCGTAAAGTTTAAAAGTTTACTTAAAGAATATAAATCAGAATTACAAAAGCTGGGCCACCAATCAGGATAGTTTATAGATATATAAGTCATAAGTACAAAAAACTCACTAAAGTTCAGTACAAAATCCAGCAAAGATTCGCCTTCTGGGGTGAGGAAAAAGGGGTCTCTCTAACAGTGAAAACACGGGTCCTTTTATAGGACTTTAGACAGCGGATTTAATATATTCACTACACAAATCATGGTTCCCAGCATGTGCACCAGTGGGAAGCAATCAAGAAGACACAATTCACTACAGAATACATTTGAAGCTTGCCTGCTAATACTATCCCATTAGTTCAGTGGTTCACAGAGTCCATTAAGACAACATGAGTTGATACATAGGATTTAAGATGGCCTGAGACAGACAGGTTGCTCTTGGTTAGGTACACTGGGTTTAGTGTGGCTGGGAAACCCTCAATCTTTCATTGCAAGCTCACAATTTAGGAGAACGACAGCAATGGTGAACACCTGGTGTAGTACTTCGCCCTTTCAAGACGGAAAAAAATCAGAATATTGGCCTATGTTAGTGAAAGCTTGAGGCTTAGTAGATTAAATACTACATTTTAATAAAGTAAATTCCACAGTTCCAAGTGAAGGTGACACAAATTACTGATAAATGTGTATTTAAATAACCTGCTACATGAATGTGACTCTTTCCTGACACTAAGCCATGATATTGGGATGTAAAATCGACAACAAAGTGGGAACTGTAAAGTGATATAAAGTCATGTGCAAACCTAGTTTACCCGAGTTTCAATTTTACAAATTTGGCCCACATGCTTTATTGACTATCTGTAAAGGTGCAGGCTCAGTGATGCTTGTGTATTGTCACCAGCAACGTCAGGCTCTAGGCTTCTGTTTATCCACGCGTATGTGGGCCATACTCACAAGTTAAGCTGCATACCATTATAGTAGCTATAGAGCAAATGAGGTAGTAATTGAGAAAAGTATTGCATGTTGGGGGAGTCTACACTTGTCTCTCTGGCAGAATGGGTCACCTTCCTGGGCTCCAACTGTACCTTCTTTCTCCAAGCGGACCTTCAGGTGAAGATCTTTGCAATTATCTCTGTTTAAGCTACTCTTTTGGTACAACTGGCAATTCAGACCTTTCTATTGATGTTTTTATGATATTTGTAAAGCACATTTCTGTCATTTACAGAACGTCTTGGATATCTGCCTCCATGTATTTAATGAAGGATACCCCGTTCTCTGTCATCTACAATTGCTTAGACAGAAGGGTTAGATTACCTATCAGCTTACCTATAAAATACGTAATGTCACCCATAGGACTCTCCTTAAAGTTTAGCAGTATTAAAGAGTGTTATGTCTCACTACAGGCCTACAAGACATCTGTGCACAATGGATGAAGTTCTTGGGGTTATTCCTAGACACAAAATGTAATATAACTAGTGGCAGAAGAGTGGCTCTGATGTAGAGCGGGTTTACAGATGATGTGTGGGAAATTGTAACTCTTCTGACCATTCAGCATCATGTCAAGACCGCTCTGAGTGATTACTGTTCTACGCCCCCTTTGCCTTTAGTTGTTTAGATCATGGGTTTCTGTTGAGGATCTTTAGCACTTTACAAATATCATTATAATGGAAGGAAAGGTTCTAAGTTCTACCACTGTGCACTGTGACTCTTACCCTGGTAAAGGTACAATGCCAGCCTGCCTACAACATGTTCTCCCGACTGTCAAACTACCAGAAGAACCATGCAGCAGCATCTAATTCGATTTTGCAGGGAGTGATGGTATACATTCAGTCATCTTTCATGGACATTGAACTCTTGTGTGCAGCCAAAACCCTCCTTCTTTGCTCTGAGAGACTGCTTTCTGCTGAACTGGAGTGAAGAGCACCACCACCAAAAAGAGGCTATGTGGGTCACTTATGGGTGATTCCTGTGTTTATGAATCTGGGCACCAGATTAACATCATGAAGAGTAAAAAAAAGAGTAAAAAATTACTCTCGCTGACATGGGAAGAGCGGTACCTTGTAGGGTACCAAACAAGAAGATATTCAAGAGACAACAACATGATGTACTTCAACACTGTCCACTCTCCAGTTGTGTTGCTTACTTTTTCTCCTGAGAGTTTGCAGTTTATTTTCTTCTCGGTGGTCTGGGTCCTGGAAGAGTAAACTCAAAAAATAAAAGCTCCCTTGTGGGAATGCTGGACTCAAACCTTAATACCCAATATATTCCTCTCCCATGCACCATCTCGAAAGGCTCACTTTGGTTTTATTATAGTGATGGAACGTAAAAGTTTAATGGGTTGCATCTATCAATTCTCACCAGAAAAGATGTTTCTTACAATTGTGACTTGTAAAAATATATATGTGAAGTCACTATGAATGTAAATGCCTGAGGTCTGGAAATCTCTGGATTTCCAACCCCGTTTTTACCCACTGCACCTTATTTATACTTTGTCTTTTTTTCTGAATTTGTGTTTAATAAATATAGTTGTCCACTTTAAATAACCTACACAGTTTGCAGTGTAGTTATGTGGTATACTACTCTTTATACATTTGTTTGTGAAAGAGACTATTGTCTCTAAAAACTATTTGTAAGCCCTCGGTCCCTCTCGACTTCTAGGGTTCGCTGGTTTCCTTGCAAACTGACAAATATGAAGCTTTGCAGTTTCATTTAGTATTGTGTGGTTCAAACGAGTATATCAGAAGGGTCACATATCAATCTGTTTTGAAATAAAAAAACTTGTGAAATATTTTTTGGGTAGTTCCTAATATTGACATGTAACTTCTGAAGAAAAGAATAATGGGTGAATTAACTGAGAAAATTGAATTATGAAGTATTCATATTAATGTGTGCTTTATATTATCCATAACGTGATAATGATTTAGCACGTTTTCATGTAGGCCTCAAATGCTTCCTCGTTCGAAAGCAGAATCTAGCTGAAGTAGTCATTTTGGACACTGTGAGAACTTTTCTTGGAGTTTCTTTCTTATGCTTGCAAGCAATAGACTCTCTTGATTCAGCAACACTTTTGACAGAAGTATATCAATACAATTGCAAACCCAGAGAGAGCATCTGGGAACGGGCAGACAGTGAACAAAGTGAATCTTCTTACTTCCGAGGAATGGATGGAATTATAAAGTTACTGAAACTGATGAATTTGCAAAAGGATTAATGAATGCCTCTGGATTTCTTAGTGAGGTATTGATCACACGATGAGCAGCCCACTGAGGACAATGGAAATCATATAGTAGAATGGAAAGGACACTTTGTGGGCGTTAACTGAGAACTTTGGGAGTCGGGCTGGTCGTAATTTTAAATTTCCCTGCCTGGCACGCTGACGGACTGAACTCAACCTTTACTTTGCCGGCTGGTAAAGTGTACAGATATAACTCTTCGGCTGAAGAGTTTATGGGCTCTTACCTGTGTCACATTGTGCTTCAATTCTGCATATTTTGGTTTGTATAACCTAAATTCTGAAACTTGACTTTCCCCATGTTCTCTTTCTCTACTTTCCCTAGGTAACCACCATATGTTTATCCTATTGAATCTGTATGACATTGTGTGACTAATTGTACTAAATGATAACTATTAAATTGAATCATAAATGTGATTTATGTTCTTGACCATTCAAATAGATGCTTAGATAAATGGAATATATGAGAAGACATATCGTATGTGAGTCATATTTTCGGATGAACCTTTTGTCGCATATCTTAACACCAGTAAGATCTAAAATGAATGGTTATATGTTGTTTGCATGTATTTGGCATTTTCTTATTCCAGGTCCTCATAAGGATTTACCTCACGTTCTCTAAATCTCCAAGTCCCCGTTAGCTCACATAAAAGATCCATTGGAGGACCAATGGCAATTTATTGTTGATTATAATTATATTATTGGCCCAGATAGGAAATAGATGACAGAGGAAATATATGTAATGTGAATATAAGTAGAAAGATTTTGCCCAGCTTTCTGCTGCATCAATTGGGTTAGGACATACTTGAATTATGGAAGTTAGATGCTTTACCTTGACCAAGCTTCTCTCTTTGCTTTTTTAGTTGATCTCTCTGGACCTTGTTTTTTTTTGTGTTCATTGCTGATAATGCTGCTTTAATTGTACCACCAAAAAGCTTTGCAGAAGTGTTGTCTTGTCATTATCCCAAAGACGTTTGTAGGACTGTTTTGGAGGTGCTTAGTCGCTTGTCGTCATGGGAAGAAGGCCTCCCCTGGTCTACGCGAGTCTAGCACCACTGCTTTCCACACGGCCAACTTTTGAAATCATCTGATCAGAGCTGACCAAGATTTTGGCCTAGATATCCCAAAACTGTTAAAACCCAAGTCAGATGTCAAATGGCTTCAAGCTTAAATTTCTTAATGACTGTAAAACCTCTCTATATCATTGTAACAGCCATATTCACATGCATACAAATTTTGACCTAAAATCAAACTA
The DNA here is from genome assembly GCF_964204655.1 of Triturus cristatus. Lineage (NCBI taxonomy): Eukaryota > Metazoa > Chordata > Amphibia > Caudata > Salamandridae > Triturus > Triturus cristatus. Next base: position 267,499,732 of record NC_140583.1, on the reverse strand, counting down.
CTAAGTCCCAATTCAAAGCATTGGTGAGTCCTGGTCTGCTAAGCTGCATAATGGAACCAGGCTGAATCATAAAATAAAATAAAAGGTGTCAGCATATAAAGTGCTGTTAGCTAAAAAGCCAGCTGAGGCTTTACTAGCGCTACAAATGTTAGGACAGCACTTCTCATGGTCAATGGCACATAGAGCTTGAGGGCATGAGGATGATAGAAAATCAATAGCAATGTTAGAATGTTTCTGTTTTCATTTTCCATAACATGTTTCACTGCATTACCATTCATATTGTATGCACTAGGATAGGAATTTAATACACGCCCTGTCTCTTAGTGCCATCCTTGAGTGTGTTAACCATTAACGAAAGAGGGTCTGGACTGGAGTTTCACAGTGTCTCCAAAGTCATCTTGTGGGACTGATTGTTGCCACGAAACATATAAAACACAGTATTGCTCAGTGGGTTGTGTATGGGTTGCAGTCCAGCTGGGTTGCTAATTCGTATTGGCACATTGACTAAGTCTATGCACCAGGGGCTAGAAATCAGATCCATCTGTCTCCGGGAGTAGCGGGGATGGGGTACCCTCGGAGAACAAATCAAAGTGCTCTGACACCATACACGGGGATAAGCAGCTATAAAAGAATGAACAAATAAATAGTAAATGTTATCTAAATGACTATTGGTGTAATTACTCAATCACATACCTGATGTTCTTACAGTGCATGCATATTTCCTATATAGAGGGGTCCAACGAAGTCAAAAACCTGCCTCCAAACCATAGATTCGCTCTGTATTTGTGAAGTGATTACACGCCGCATGCCATTGTTTCCCTCTATTGCATTGACATCTAGGTGTTAGGCTCCAGATAACTTCCAGCTTTGGTGTTACTCAAGCAAAAGGAGGGCTGATTGTCCTTTAAATCAAGCCTTTATTTTAAACTCATCTGGAAGGAAAATTCACCGTCGAAAACAGACGGCATGTCAGAGCTGCTGACTGCATCCCGGTGTTGACAAGTTACACCGGGACAAATCCAGCATATTTTACTTGGTCCAGCAAGATCCCAGGTCCAGCTCAATATTAGCTGCCAGATCCTGGATCCTGCTGGAATTCCTCATTTCCTGCACTGATCTCAGGTGAGTTTGTGGAGCTCTAGAGCATCCTGTGTTAGACAGGTTGATACAATTTATGCGAAACAAATGAAATGACTCTCAGGCATGCACAGTTTTCGTGGACTTATTGAGCTGCAATGCGTTTGCTGCTGCCCGAGAAGTACCTAAAGCCAGACAACAAACTAAATGTCTATTCTAATTCAGGAACACTGTTCTCCTCACTTAGGGATGCATGACCTCAATTTACCTAGAGTCAGATCCTACCAGATCGGACACCATTATATTCCATACAGCCAACAGAGCTAACAATCACATTCGACAAAAGTAATGACTATTCTGGCAGGTTGTTTTAGATTCAAAAGAAATCCATTCCCAATATTTTCCGTTTCATATTATAAAGAAATGTTGACACTGTTTTAGAAGATATGCTTTAGGTTCTGTGTGTATGTTTTTTTTATTGAAATATTTCATACACCATTGGATTACATTTAACCCACCACATGCAACCTTTCTCTCTTCTGCTTTGTGGGGGGATGCCTTTTGAGGGAGGAGAGAGAGGTCTCTGTAGCGCGAAAGTTGCACTTTTGCAGATTCTGCTGTACGAGGTCTGTGCGCCTTCTCCACCTGGCTCAGTGTAATGGAAGCTTGCAATGCTGCTGTCTGTGCTTTTCCTGAGGTGTGTATCTGAGAGAGAGAGAGGGAAAATAGGAAGGATGGGGAACAAGAGAGAAAATAGGAAGGATGGGGAAAAAGAGAGAAAATAGGAAGGATGGGGAAAAAGAGAGAAAATAGGAAGGCTGGAAAGAGAGTGAGAGAGACAGAAAATAGGTAGGGGAGAGAGAGAGACAGAAAATAGGTAGGGGAGAGAGAGAGACAGAGAGTAGGTAGGGGAGAGAGAGAGACAGAAAATAGGTAGGGGATAGAGAGAGACAGAGAGTAGGTAGGGGAGAGAGACAGAGACAGAGAGTAGGTAGGGGAGCGAGAGAGAGAGAGAGAGAATAGGTAGGAGAGAGAGAGAGGAGGTAAGGGGGCTATGTTATGCTGGCCCTGTAAGCATTTGAACTTGTCTCCCCCTGTTTATGTTTGAGCGCCCAGATTCCCCATTGAAGGCTCCTCTTTAAGAGAGTGTATTTGGAGAATGTTTGGGCCTTATTTAGAATTTGATGGAGGGAGTGCTTGAAAAGAGGGCACTTCCTCCAGGAATCGTTGATATTACTCATTGTAGTCAGGCAGGAGAAACGCCTTAGTGCACAAGCTCCTGATAGAAGATAACTCGCCACTGGTCGCTTGGAACACTCCGCATTTCTCATTCTACATTCCATAAGCTAACTCTGTGAACTTAAAGATACATGGAACAGAACTCACCCCACCCCCCTTTTCAACTTTTTGAAACATTAAGTGGAAAACAACTGGGAATTTATAACACAAAACTAAAGTATAAACATGACTGAGCAGTGCCTAATAAAATAACGTTTACACACAAATCACAGGTTTTTTGCAAATGTATGCTTCAAAAACAAAAACTTTCAACCACGTTGGATGCTTCAAGATCCTTTTCATACAAACTTCCATTTTCTTTCTCAATACTTTCATCACGCCATTCACAACTTTCATTTCTTCGTCGCCAACCTTCTGATATTCTGTTTTTACCCATTTCCAGAATAACTGTATTTATATAAAGTTTTGATTTTCATTGAGGCAGAAAATGTTGATTTTCCTTTCACCATCGGTTTTCCCAAATTGAAAGAGACAATTGCAACTAAATCAAACTTCTGTACCATCTTAGGCATTTTTCCATCAGTTCCTCCTTCCACTTCAAAGCACTCCACTCAGACAGCTGCAGACAATCATTCAACACCTCAGTGAACCTTCCAACCTGAATATTTACACTTTATACAAGAATGTCTTATGATCGGTTAATACGCTACCTTTCAGGAAATCCAACATGGCACCAGACACAAATAGAGGGCCATTATTTGTCACTATGAAATCAGGAATTCCATTTTTAAGGAAAACATTTTCCAGGAAATAAATGACATCCTGAGTTCTCACACCATTCACTGCCTTCACTTCTGGCCACTTCGAAAATAATCCACCAAACAATGGCAAACTTACCCTTACTATCTCTAAAGCCATAAAAGAACTATATGGACTTAAAGATAAATGGAACATAACAAAACTCCATTGAAGCACGAAGGATATCCTGTGCACTGCACTCCTAGTGCCATTAGCTATAATGCACTTGTAATATGTCAGACCAGACACCCGCTGTGTTTGGGACGGAGTGTCTCATCCACCATACTCTAAATAAGGCCCCTAATCTTTACTTGCTTGAGTTCACCCAACTAAACAAACATTCCAGAAAACAAAGATTTGTGACAGGAAAGCTGAGGACCTCCAACAAGAAGCAGAGGTCAGAGTCCGCTGCAGAGCACCCCCTTCCTTGGCCAAAGACGGCTAAGAACTGGAACAATAAGGCGGTCCGTAGCTCTCACTTTTAGACACTCAAAGCAGAGCAGGGATTTGAACTGTTGTTCTGTAATCTCAGAACGGGCTTTGGGGTAGGTCTTTCAAATTTATTTTAAGCTGTTCTCCAGACACAGCCAATGTCTAGAGTGGTGCTCTTCATAGCAGGGTAGTGTCTAATTTGGAATTCCCGCAATGGAGGCACAAAGCGGCATGGGTTTTTTTATACGTGATTTATCAACAGCCACACTGAACAGTGATCAGGGAGAATAAAGAAGTCTGGTGTCACCCAAAAGATCCTTTAAAGCCTGAACGATAGAGACTTAATTCCCACCCTTAACCCCATCCTCTTCGAAATGGCACTGCTACAGTAAGACTATTCAGCAGCTCCTCTCAGCTTAAGGGGCCTAGGGCCCTACGGGAATTTCGGAAGCAGTCTTGACTCCTCCATCCCCACTTCATTGTCTACGTCTCCTGCCTCCATCTTCAGGAATGTCAGCAAAACACCTCCATTGGCTGAGAAACCATCTTACCTCCATATTGTGCACAGGAGCAGGCTAGGAACTTCCAAAATGTAACCTGCATTCCTCTGTTACGCTGGCACACTCATGCACATACTGCACGTACAGCACAAGCGCATACATAAACATGCATAACATAGATGTGTGATGTTAGCCCAAGGAAAAGGGTGAGAGCGTAGAAGCAGAACTTTACACAGGTGGGGCTGATCGGCCTGCATTCCAGTGACACACATAAAAAGAAAACGAGGGCATGCTTGCTGTGACCCTTCAGGTCATAGGACATGTCTAAGACCTCAGACACATTAAGGGACAGCATGGGCCTCTGTGCATACACTAGATTTGCATGAGGCTAGCGCAAAAAACAAAAAACATGGATGCCAGATTCTGACAATATTGCACTCGGGATAGGGCAATGCGACTGTACACCTTACAGGGGACTTTCCTGATACAATAGAATCTTGCAGCAGTATTATGTATTCCTAAATTAATATAGCTTCTCTTACGGTCTTCCCACTCTGTATGTGTTTAGCTGACTCCAGTAAATCTGATGTTTTGTGGATAACGTTTATGAACCATAAGACCTGCTGTCTGCCTTGGTTTGGGGACATCTGCCCTGTGTCCTAGAGAGATGAGCGGCAGACTGGAGAGCGGACAGTGGCCAGGAGCCCATAACATGGGACAAGAAATATGAATAGAGAGAGCAGCTTTTGGGCCTGTAGACCTGGTGAGGGACATCAAGGTCACAAACAACAGCCCCACTGGAAGAGTTAAGAGGGAAAAGGCTCAGCCAACCATAATACCTGAAGTGGGGGTGTATGAGGATATCTTGGTTCTCCTCCCATAGCTAGAACTGCTTGACTTGAACCACCTGTTGAAAGTGTTAGCCCCACCCCTCCTTGAAGGTCAGGTCTAGCTGCGCCCTGCACAGGTCTAACACGCATGAACTTGTGAAGAGACACTGGTTAACGAGCTGCACCAGCAGAGACAAGGGCTGCTACTGAGCTGTCCTGTCTTCCTGTAACTGGTCAGCTAGATGGTATCAGAGACTATGAAAGGATGAAAGGTCGAGTCCTCTATACTCTGCTTTGAGGTCATGACCTTGCAGATTGCTTCGAATTGAAGAGGTGAGCTTTAACTCGCTGAGCCACCTTGCCAGCCATGGATGACAGGTAGGATGGGAGTGATGAGAGAACAAGACAGCCTGGCAGAAGGCTGATGGAAAAATTAAAGTGCTGGAGCTTTGAGGTTGAATGTCCTGCCTGCGCACAGGGCCATGGTTAGATTGAGAAGAGTGGTGTTTGCTCCAGAGATGGGAGTCCATCCTAATCAACAGCATGAATAAAAAAGAAACTTTTTGCGTTATTTGTAAAATTCCTCAAAATTCGACATTACTTGTTTTCACATAATCTTTTTTAACCCAAATGCGGCACCTTTTCTGATATCGGAATAGCAGGGGGTGGCATGCTGGTCAGGAATGAGAGTCTTCATCAAAGTTTTGCATCTCTCCTGAACCTTGAAGAGCAGGTGATTGGAGCCCGGTCAGGAATGAAGTGCATTGACAGACATGAGGTAGAAAGTGCAGGTTTCCACTCTCCCGAAATTAGATTAGGAAGCAGTTAGCCTATTTATCAAGACCGAGTTGCTGATTTGCGGAGAGTGTTGGAATCGCAATAGCAGAGGATACAATTTAAAAGTAGTATACTGGAATGAGACAGAACTTTTAGAGGTGCTGGCAGTGGCGGCGTGCACAGGTGACGCTGCGGGGTGGAGAGGCGGGGTGGGGCTGGGTGGGGGTAGTGGAGTTTGACATACGACGGGACAGTGGAGTGCAAAAAAATAAATAAATAAAAACACTTACTTTGCGCTCGCAGCATCGCCTCCACCAATATTTTAAAAAAGAAAACACTTACCTGCTCTCTGGCGACTTCTGGCTGCCCTCCTCCTTGCCATGGTCTCTCCGCCTCGCTGCCGTCCTCATCCTCGTCGCCAGTCACAAACCCCGGCATTTTACGCCGTGTGTGAACTGCGCATGCAGAGTCCACGCAAAACATGAAACATAGGGGTTTGCAACGAGGACAGTGGTGAGGAGGAGACACCACAGCGAGGAAAGAGGGCAGCCTGGAGACGCCTGAGAGGAGGTAAATGTTTTTAAAAAAATAATAATAATTTGGGCTGTGGCGCAGGGGCTAAGGCGCTAACTCCACTCTGCCACGGAGTCGGAGTTTTGCCTGAACTCCACGTTCCCAACTGAGCGCGGAGTTGGCAAAACTCAAAAAACTCCACTGGCGGAGCAGAGTTTGCAGCCTAGGGTAAGTTTAGACATTAAAATCCTAATATAGAACAGTGAACTATTAACTGTCAACTAAGAGCTGCGTGCAAACTGCAAGGTATAGATTAGATTAGAGCATTATGTTTTTTCCCCAGTCTTTCATTATCCTAATGCTGCAAAAAGGTTCATTTGGGTAGGAATCGATTCTTATTTTTAAAAAGAACCCCCAACCATGGTGTTACGCTTTAAATTCTAAGTTTGTGCTTCTCCAGACCAAGCACTCTTAAACTATACTGACTACCGGTATGGATGACGTCACTCCTACATCATGTAGTCCTCTGGCTCATATAACATTTCGTAAACACTGATCTACATCCATATGACTGATTGGGGGTGTGTGTGATGCAAAGTGCTCTGACACCCTACACTGGTATGAGTGGCGCTATAAAACTAATTAAATGCATCTCAGAGAGAGTGGTTATAGAGACTTGAGGGGCACTGTGAAAGGGTGGTGGTGAGGAACTCCATAGTGGAGGTGGTCATTGGGGGGCACCAACAAACATTGTAGCTCAGGGCGCCACCAGCACCAAAGCCGGCCCAACTTGAGCAGTCATGGCTTACTCTTATAGGATGGTGTACAGTAGAATGTCCAGTTCATGCAAAACATTGTCACTGACAATAAATATGTCCAAACAGCGTTATTCTTGACAAAAAGTTCAAGATTTTTGTTAGCATTAGTTCATTCTGTTTAATAACTTTAAGAAGTTGTACTGCGTTTATGAACTTGCATAACCTAAATGTCTACACCTTTCTGAGTGCCAAGCAAGGGGTCAGGGATACATGCAGAGAAATCAGTGTTACAATCACACATTTAACCTGGTATTAACACTAGTGTTACTTCTGCTGAAGATGCTTATCTGTGCATATACCCTGCTGCTATAGCAGATTTTTTAGCTCAGTATCTCTAATGAGTTTTCGGGGGCATTTCTGAGTGTCACGATCTCTTCGAAGCCTCACCAAAGCTTGCATAGTTGGGGGACAATGGTTTGCACACAAGGCTTTGGGTTGGCCGATACCCTCCAGGTGGTTCAAGCTCATAGGGTGATTGGGCTGCGAGGAGAACAGATGTTGATGTGGACAGATTGTGGAGTTCAGCATTGAGGGAGATGCATGGATTTAGTAGAAGGGGAATGGTGCTATCGACTCTCGATTAGCAGCTTTCGAAGAGTCACTGGAGTTCACAGCAATGACCGCACTCTGCTTGGGGTGCCACTCAGTGCCACATTCACTGTCCTCATGCCCGAGCAAATCATGGGATGAACGCTTTTATACGCAAGGTGCAGAGTCTCTCAGTGGTGATGGGTCACCAATCAGGATGAGCGATTGCAGTTACACGTCAGCCTTATGTCTACAAGTTAATTGGAATCAAAGTCTTGCTACCATAACTTGCCACTAACTTGGGGCTCTGTGTCATACATAGACGTTGACTCATGCCTAAAATGTTGCTACTTCGAGCTGCCGCTCATGTCTATCAGCTGTTTGGGGTAAGGGTGGGCTCTAGAGTGTAGCCTTCGCTCTTACTCCAAATTAGTATTACCAATTACTTAATGGCAGTGGTGTAGTTAGGGGGGTGAGTCCCCAGACGGCACTGTCTTTGGGGGCGGTGGCAGTTGTTTTTTGTCGACTACCACTCCCGCCCAAACCCCCACCCACGAGAAGAAGTCGCCCCCACCAGAACACGTCAGCCGGCAGCCGGCACCTCCCCCGCTCTTACCTGCACCCAGACGACACACTTAGGGGCCGCCCCGGGTGGCAGCACGTCTAGCTACACTGCTGCTTAATGGGGTATGTGTGCTCCAGATCTCAGGTTATGGTGGAGGAAGACAGGTTCTGAGTGCAAAGGGCAGGCTACCTCCTTCTCAGACGGGGTGCAGCAGGGTTTTATTGTATATCCCATAAACGGAAGACGAAAGAGGTTGCTCTAGTCTTCTCTCTTAGCTTCACCTGTGTGCAGATCTTCTTCAAGTAGGCTGAACACAGGATACGCAGCAGGATCAGCTTACATCCAGTCCAAGGGCCATTTGGCTCTTAACAAATATCCCATCAGATTTAAAGTTGGTTAAAATTTTGGAGGAAACGAATCACAGCGGAGTCTGAATAAGAAAAGGAAAGCAGCCAGGGATTACAAAGCCACACTACCTGATAATGTCACAGACCACAAGTTACAACAGTGAGTTGCCCATCTCGATGGTCAGATGCTCATTGACCATACATAAATTAGATTATCAGACATCGAGGCCCATCAACGTGCTGAAAATTGCGGCAGTTCATCATGCGGGAATCCGAGAACCACAAGGCCCAGCATTCCTCACTCCCAGTGTGACAAGCGGCCAATCTGGGCCGGATGTCTGGAAATATTCATGACCCAGCATCCTTGCTTGGATCGAGGGGAGTGGCCTATTCAGGGCGGACCATTCAGCAATATAACGAGCTCGTTCACGGGGCGTATACTTTCAGCAGGTCCTCGCCTCTGAGGAAGAAGTTTCTTTATACTTCGAAACGCGTCAGGCTTTTGGACTGGGCTGAACTGTTCAAGCGTTCGATATCTTTGCCACCCCTGTACCAATAAATGGGTTTTTGACCTACGAACAGTTTCAGAATGCTTCCTCATGCAGGGCAACCAAGAAGCGACAATAAATTAGATTATATACACGTGGAGAAGGCCTTCTGACTTTTCTTTTCAGCTGGCTACAGCTCCATGACAACCGTCATCAAGTGACACTGTCAAGTTCAGGTTGTAGATTCGACTGACACATTCTCTAGTAGCAGAGGATGGGCTGGCAACCCACGACCTTCTGCTGTAGTATGTGCCGAGACTTTGCTTCCAGGTAGCAGCCACTGCTCGTACAAGGTTACACCCTGACCTGCTGGAACGCAGTGCTACAAAAAAAGTCCTTCTTCTCTTGTGATGATTTAAGCCACATAGGGCCCTGGGCTTTATAAAAGGGTTCTAAAGAGAAGGTGAAATCTCCGAAGAGGAAAGCAGTCACCTATGACATCCAATGACACCATGGAATACCCAACAACTTTAAGAGCTAAATGCATACAAGGAGGAACCTCAACATGGGTCCCCAACTCTCATGTTCCCCGGTATCCGTTGTACACACTTCACATGCAATCAGGTGGCGTGGGGTCCCTCATAACAACTACATGGATTTTAGGAGGGAGTACGCAGTCACCTCACCGGGGCTGGGTTGAAAAGGCCTTTATCCCACTCCTATAATCAGCTGCCACCAAACGTTAGAAGTGTAAATGCCTGGCCAAAGGGCCAACAATCACCCACATTAAAAATGTACCACCTTGCATTATGAACACCCGAACGCCACAAAGCACGCTTGTCGGCTCGTGACGCAGGGCTCCTCTCTCCTGCATAACAACAAAACACACTGAGTCTGCCAGAACAATATGTCACGTGCACACAGAATCCACAGGATATCAGAGGCCGGAAAGGGCGTATGACCCAGTCTTTAGCTCGAGTCCCGCAGGCTGGATTCTGAAGGTCACTTCACGAGGAGACACGCGGGCCTGTTGCCCCCCCCCACCCAGGTGTGCCGCCCGTGGAGTGCCCCCACACAGGGATCGATACGTCTGGGGGGGGGGAGGGGGTGTTATTTGGTCTAGGAGGGGATCCCGCACTCGGAGTCAGATTGATTGATAGTTCGTGAATGGAAGTTCAGACCCTACCATTTCATTCACTTCTCTCGCCAATCAATAACCCACGGAGCTGCGGTAAAATGGAGCCAGCTGTGTTGTTTTTTTTGTTTTTTGCTCGACTTTCAGGGACATTTCGCTGCCCCAGCAGTAAGTAAGACTGAAAGAAGAACGATTGAATATAAGAAGCTGGTTGGAAGTAGGGGAATAAAATAGAGAGGAAGAAAGGGGAGAGGAAGAAAGGGAGGAGGCCGGGGAGAGCGCGAGAAAAAAGGAGTGTAAAACAGAAGAAAAAAAGAACAAAACATTAATAGCTACCTGATGAGAAAATGAAGGGAGGGGAAAGGAGGAAAAGAAGTTATGAAGGAAAAGACAAAGAAAAGTGAAGGGAAGGGAAAGGAAGGGAGGAAGAAGGGAAGGAAGGAAGAAAGGAAGGGAGGAAAAGACGGAAAAGGGTTGCAAGGAGGTGGGAGGAAGAAATGTGGAAGAATGAAGGCAGGGAAGAGGATAAGAGCAAGGTGTGAGGTACGAAGGCAGAGAGGGAAGGATGAAGAAAGGACGGGAATGAAGATATTAGACTAGTGGCATGCATGAGCGAAGAAAAAAATGACAAATATATTCAGAAAACAGATGAACTGAGAATTTAGATATTAAATAAACGAAAGGCGAAAGTTCAATGGGAAATAACTGCAGGGGTGGCCGCAGGAAAGATATTGGGAAAAAGAAAGTAAAGTCTAACGTGAAAGAACTTTGCTGGAACGTGATTAAAGTGAGGAAAAAGAGATGACCAGTGGTGTCTGGGGTAGGCAAGGGGTGCAGACAGGGCCTACGCCCCAGTTTTATTCGTCTTGACACCAGTGGTCGAAGTGGGGGAGAAAAAGTAGGGGAACTGTGGCCGGAGAATCAGAGGGCGGGAATAACCCAAGGATTGGATCAGTGGGCGGAGCCAGAGGTGTGGCCAGAATGCGCAAACATCCCAATTTTTTGTATTTGGCATTTCACTGCCCATTTTAATCAACCAATGGATACACATGATTATTTAAGGCTATAATGAGTTATTGACATTAACACATTCACAAAGTGGGATATGCTTCTAATCAAAGAATGTCCCAAATACGATAAAATGTGGAAGCACAAGCCATTTGTTGCCGAGCCATGGAGTTTGTCATCAGCACTTCTCCCTTTTTCCACAACAGCAGTTCAAACATGAATGGCAAAATATCCTAGTTAGCAAATGTTTTCTATATAATTATGGCTCTGCCATATTTGCCTCCTAATGCAAGATCTGCTGCATGATCTGACCATTTAAACTAATAAATTGTTTATAGCTCGAACATATCAAAAGTTAATAACAAAATGTGACTTGTTTTTCTGCGGAGTGGATGGCTTATTACACTGGTACTAATAAGGCAACATCTTTTCAAAGACTGTTAGCATGTGTACACGTCAAAAATAATAAAATATCAGTAAATATACTGCATTACACTGCAGCCTTTTTTAATGCATATTTCAGTCAACACTGCGGCATAATTTTGTCCTCCTTTGCCGCATAATTAATTTCAGTGGCCCCACAGCAAGCAGCACATGTTAAAAGTGCTTGTGAATGAAGCAGAGAGACTGTGAAGTTTGCAAACTTAGTCTGGTGTGCGTGCAAATTCTGCATTGCCAATCCCTGGTGAGTTGCAGCTACTACTTCTGAAACAAGGCCAATGGAGGTGCCTTTGGGTGAGGAAGACTGGCCTCAAGGGCAGTGCCGGCCTTAGCACTGGTGGTGCCCTGTGCATTATTGTTTGTTATTGCAACCCCAATGACCACCTCTGCCATGGATTCCCTGACTACCACCCTTTAACAGTGACCCTCAAATCTCCATAACCACACTCTTTCTCAGATGGATTTAATTTGATTTACAGCGCCACTCATACCAGTGTAGGGTGTCAGAGCACTTTACATCACACACATAACTCAGAGACAATCAATATGTGTTTAAATCACTGTATAGAAAATGTTACATAAGACTAAGGACTACAAGGTGTAGGAGTCACATGACAACCATACTAGTAGGCCGTATAGTATAATAGTGATTGGTCTGGAGAAACAGAAACTCAGAATTTAAAACGTAATACCATGGTTGGGGGTTCTCTTTAATAAGCAGAATTGATTTCTGTCCAAAAGAACACTTTTTGTAACATTAGGATAATCAAAGACTGGGGGAAAAACATAACGCTCTAATATATACCTTGCAGTTTGTATGCAGCTCTTAGATGAAAGTTAATAGCTCACTGTTCTATTTAGAATTTTAACTTATAAACTGCAAGTAACAAAAGGATCTCTCCCACTGACCTATTTACATTATGTGCAATTTGTGATATGCATGGTATGTTCTTTGCAGCAGGCACATTAACCCTCTGAGCTACCTTTCCATGAATCAAAACTTCCACTAGACAAAATGATCTCTCTCTAGGAAGAACATTAAACACCAGTCATCATGACATTTTTATTGTTGCTGAAAATTGCTGAAGGCCAAGAAGGAGGCAGCAAGCGCTTTAAAACCTTAATATACTTGCAAACGTAATGCCTCCACCAAAAGTCAGCAGCCGGCACAGTCACACCGGTTGCACTGCCCTAGATCTGACCCTTCTCAAGGGTCCTGTGACCTCATTGACAGAGTCACTGTTGTTCTAGGGTGTGCTGCTTCATAGGCCTGCCCGCAAGACTGGAAGTGAACTTCAGTATGGATTGTGGTGGATAAACCTTGAAGGTTAACCCACACTTGCCACTGCTAGGGTCCACCTGCTGGCGCTAAGAGACCAGGGCTTCTAAGGTCTTGCGCAGCCTTCTAAGGTCCAGCATGGGATTGTGCTCTCTCAGGAGAGTGGTCTGGTGGACTGGTTATTAAGGCTGAACCTGGTTCCCCAGTTCCAAATTCAGCAGCTCTGGCCATAGTGCCACATCCTCTCCCCCACTGAACACCATACTGTCCCACTGAGAAAAACTCACACTGCCTTCAACCACAACCCTATTGCTGCCGGCTATAAACACCTAGATGCGGCTCAATTTAAATGACGCACTAGACAAGAGCAATATGCAGCCTGCAAAAAAAAGTAACAACATCCTGGAAAAAGCAAACACTCATAGGGAATGCAAAATTTAGCAAACCATGTGAAATGTAAGCAAGAACAACATGGTTACCTTAACGCTTTTACACTCACAATTCAGAAATCAGTGGGTGCTTTTGCCTGAAAAGTTAAGGACATGACTACAGGGCCCTGAATGGACCCATTTCAATGTCCATTGCTTATATCCTTACAAAACGTAAGCAGTATGGTAAAAAGACCACATCCCTGGACGTAGAGCCACAGTACACATGCTGTTTTTCAATCCACACTTTGCAGTGCCTCCAGGATTGGTGCACTAGTTGCAAGCCCAGGGAAAACAAAGACAAGAAAACAAAAATAGTGCTTCACTGGCAAACTCTGTAAAAGTGGCGCTAATGTGTTTGGGTGTGAATAAAATCAATCTGGCCAGTTTGCTACCACCTTGTCTTACTTTATTTAGTTATTTTTGCATATTTTTTACCTTTTATACAGATGCTGCACTTTGGAATTAAAATACGACATTTCCAGCAAAAGTGTTTTTCTTTTTGGATCCATTTCACAGGGGAGCAAATAAAAGAAAGGAGAGGAAAGAGATTGAGAACCCAGTCTTGAAGTCACGGTTTTCAGTAAGAGAAGAACTGCTAGACAGAAAGAGAGGGAAGAAGGAAAGAGTGGGGGGGGGGAGGGGGGCAACTGAAGCGGCAAATCAGAAGCGGACACTGTATTTTTCTTCTCTGGGCATGAAGGAAAAGACAGAGTCCTGTTACTTCTCTGCCGCCCGTCCTTGAACGCCAGGAACGCCGAGCTTTATTTATAGGCTATGATGATTTCTTGCGTCCTGGGACGCATTTTCAAAATAAAAAAGTAGGGGAATGGAATCCTTGGAATTGAAGAAGTAGGGGCACGCCGTGCCCTGCCGATACCGCCCACTTTGACCACTGCTTGATACCCCTTGCCCCCTCCCTGCGCCCTACCATCACGGCTGCTGGAGGTACCAGGAGGCAACACAGAACTAAAACAGGCACTGCACCTTGCCACACACATTCATTTGTCCAACCACCTTTTTAATATATATTTTATTTGCTTTCATGTTATACAGAAAATAGAACCAGTAAACCAAGACATACAGATGGGTCCAACAATAGGCATCCAGGACAAGACACCCCTCACAGATCACATACCCCATAACAGTGCACAGTGCAAATATAAAGCAATATACCATTTGCTGATGGAAGTTCCCCTCATGTCTTGTAGGACACCCACGTTGGTGCCACGTGGTGAGGCTCAGACATATACCTCTTCCATGTCCATTCCCAGGCCACTGCCTCAAGCACACTCCCCTCCCAGGAGCGCCATGGGTCCCATATTTTTGCATATTTCCTGGGGCATCCCCTGGCCTTGTACATCCTCTCATGAGCACTCATATACCACTCCATATTGGTCTCCCAAAAGGTAAGGGTAGTCACCGCCACACTCACCCAGAGCCGGATGACATCAACCCTACCAACGACCAATGCCACATTGCACAGGAGAAGAGTGTAGTTGCTAAAGGTCGGTTTACCCCACTTTCACAGAGCCACCAATTGTGGGGTTAGAGCAAATCTTCCCCAATCATCGAGGAAAGTGGGCGAGAGTCAGCCACAGTGCGCGTAACAATATCCCAACTTGGTTGCAGCCCCACAAACAGAGCTTGCTATCTGTAGCCTCGATCCTTTGGTGGTGCGGAGATGCTGTACGAATTGAATGGGAACTTCCCGATGGAACTTATCATGGTTCCACTCTATTGATGGATCAGAAAAGGAGGACTGAGACTCTGCACACGGAGTGCACTGATTTTTATTTCAAACATTAAAGAGGACACAACGAGAAACTGTAAATTAGCACTTCAGGTACATGAGAAAATGTGTGTTGGAATCAAAACCACATGCAGTGTTTTTGGATAAATAGTGTGTGAATTACAACTTGCTCTCCATGCCACTGGAATCAAGCTATCCTGGCTGAAGAGGGGTGAAACCCCGAAAGCGGTCCTAGGATGCTTGTTTCCAGTCAATAGAGGAGCTGGCTTGGCAGTTCGGGCTGGACTGTTCCAATGAGGCACAGGGTCAAGACTGATTTGCATATGGCTGTATTCAAACTGGAACGGCATGGTGAGCAAAAAAACGATGGATTTAGGCCCAGATCTCTGTACAGGGGTGAATGTATGACATTGTTCTGCATTCTGTCCATCAACTGTTGTTTTTGCATTTGTCACCCGGAGTGGGACGGGTATGCCCAGACATGGGTCCCTTGCTCTCCATGCCACTGAAATCAAGCTATCCTGGCTGAAAAGGGGTGAAACCCCGAAACCGGTCCTAGGATGCTTGTTTCCAGTCCAGGAAGGACCTGGCTTGGCAGTTCAGGCTGGACTGTTCCCATGAGGCACAGGGTCAAGACTGATTTGCATATGGCTGTGTTCAAACTGGAACGGCATGGTGAGCAAAAAAACGATGGATTTAGGCCCAGATCTCTGTACTGGGGTGAATGTATGACATTGTTCTGCATTCTGTCCATCAACTGATGTTTTTGCATTTGAGGAAGCCCAGGCAGGGCGAAACGCGCGTCGGCTGTTGTGTTCTATAAAGAAATAAAATTTGAATGTGAAATCGATCTACAGCTGTGATGATACCTATTTATGTGGGACTTTTTCTCGTATGATGATACTGCTTCTAACAGTGCCCAATGCACATAGGATAAGAGTAACTATTGTATGGTGTGCTCTGGTGTCTTTATTGAGGCCTCGATCTTGTATAGTAGGCTGTACGGAGAATCTCTAGTTGGACCAAGCGGAAGCCCTCCTGTATAGCCTCCACCCTAGTGTGGCAGCAGGCGTCACCCAACGCATTGTCTTCTAATGTGCCAAGGTCCTGCTTCCACCCATCCCTCAGAGTGGACAGTGGAAAGAGACTGTGCGACAACAGATTGCTGTAAAATCTGAGAGATGGTGTATATCGTCAAGAGGGCTTCCAGGACTTTATATTTGAGTGGGGAGTCCTACCCACATCCTGTAGTAGATCCCCATATCCTTGTAGGATATGCTGAACCTGGAGATAATCTCAGATATTGCCTCCCTGTAGGCTTATATTGCCTTTGCAGGTCAGGGAGAGATATCAGCCCATTATCCATCCTTATGTCTCCCAGCATGTTGATACCTACAAGTTCCCATTAATGGAGGCCTTCCACCAGATGAAGGTTTAGAGTAATTGGATTTCCCATAGGGACTTTCCAGGTTCATCTTGTCACTCCAGCCCAGCTATTTTGCCATCGCCCTCCACACCCATATGACTATGGTGGTCGGGCTCTGGAGATCTGTGAGACAGTACCTGCCATACAGCAGTCATACACATCCCCCCGGGTCTATTGTCCCTCTGTCAGCCAGAAGCTAGGGCTCTCACTGCAAGGTGAAGGTCCAGTCATTAACAACCAGCGGCTGGGATGCCCAGTAGTAAAAGTGAAGGTTCGGCAATGCAAGCCCCTGTCTTCTGGTTTTCCTGGTCAACATGGACAGTGCTATCCGTGCAGCCCCTCTGTCCCATAGCAGCAATCTCACCACCCTGTCAATCAGCTCAATAAACGGTCATCAATCTTGTATGGGTAATTTGTAAAATATATAGGAACTTGGGTAGGTACATCATTTTGTAGAGGGCCGTCCTGCCCATTAAAGATATGGACAGGCGTCACCAGTGGACCACATCCCTCTGATACTCTTCCAACATCCTTTCCAGATTATGGCTATAAAACATCACTGGATCGGCCATCACATGCATCTCCTGGTAAGTAAACCAAGTCTCCAGTTTGTGAAAGGATATAACATTGATTTGTGCTAACTAATGTGGACCCCAGTGTATTCCCAGCAATTTCAGGACCCTTAGAAAAGAGAGGGCCGGGGAGGCAAGGTACAAGAGTATGCCTTCAGCATTTAAAGATATAACGTCCTCCCAGTCAGGGTCCCATCTCGGACACACGAGTAGGGCGTCTTGTCTCACCCAAACTACCAGTGGCTCTAACACCACTGCAAAGAGATGGGTGACAGGGGGCATCCCTGCCTTGTCCCCCTTCCCAGTTTGAACACTTCAGAGATGGTCCCATTGGCTCAGTTCGACCTCCTTTCATTGCTAAGTATTGTTGCTTGCATGAAATGTCTAAAGCGGTCTTTGTATGTATGTGTCTATGTGCCATCTATATCTAAAAATGCATACGTAAATATTTATGCTTGCTTACATAAATATACAGTTATATATATAAATATACAGTTATATATATATATATATATATATATATATATGTGTGTGTATATATATATATATATATATATATATATTTATATATTATATATGATTTATTTTTTGTCGGTCTTCCAATTCCAGTCCCAGGCCCCATGGGAGGCTCTTGGGCTGCACGTGTTCTGCATCGCTGGGTTTCATCGAGAGGGATGCCAGAGCATTACATTAGCCTCGACATTACCGTGCAGTAAGCAGAAAAGACGCACATTTTAATTTTGTTTCTTGATCACATTCCACGTCCCAGCTGTTCATCTTTCGATTTTCTTCACGCTGTGACTGCCTCTTCATCGAATCCCCCTACCCCTCACTCCCCCCTCCACAGCTCTCCTTCCTCTTCTAGGGGGATTTCGCCTTTCTTCTTACCGTCTATCCGTCACTTGTTGTCTAAACTTGCCCCGTCTCTCCTTACCCCTCCCGCCCCAGCCTGGCTCCCGCCCTCCGGTCTCCATATTGCCTCGTCTCCCTGTACCAGCTTTTGCTGATGCTCGACAAAGGCGCACTGTGCAAATGAAGCCAGCCGCACTCTGTTCTCTTCTCTACACGGGAGAAACCTAATTAGATCTGCAGCTTTGAGCATGTGATCCCGGCGAGCAAACAAGAGCCCGGAACAGCCGCACCTGATCTCCAAGTTGTGTGTGTTCTCCCCACGCGCGTCTTACCACAGCACCCGAGAAGTGTCTGCTTCCGCCGCCCCGTAGGCGCACTCCTGAGCGATCTCTAGAGGTGGGCGAGCCAACAAATTAACAAGCAGAGCACTGACGGAGCAAAATGATTCTGCTCCCCTACAGAATGTAACGAGTGGCCCCAGAGTCTCCCATATATCACGGGCATTCATTGGTCTGGGGCTAAATACGGGCTCCCCTACGACGCAGGGGCCTGCATTACACCCCGAACCAGAAGCAGGCCAAGGGTTGTCTTTACCCTAAGGGCTCTTTGATGACTGGAGCCTTAAAAATATTTGGCACGTAAATTATGCAACAAACACCATCTTATAATATAATAAGGCGTCCTCAGATTTCTTTTGTAAAGTATATATTTTTTAACGCACAGTAACGTTTCACCTTATTACATCAGATTATATCTTGGCATTATGAATCATTTCTTAAGAATGATAAATTACTGCTAAATGTATGAATCCTTTCTGAGGTCACAAACGGCCCGATTCACGGCGCATGTGAATGCAAATAGGCATTTCCAAATACGCAAACCTCAAACTGCGATTCAGTAACCTGTTACCGAATCGTAATTTGGGTTTGCGAATATGTATTTGGAAGGGGGGTAGTTAGAGCGTCACAAATACGATTCACATTGCTATGTATGAATGGTTTGCAATGAAATGTGGTCACAAAACATTCTCACTTTACTGCCAATTCAAAGTTGGAGGTAAACCATTCACAAATGGAAAGGGACCTCCAAGGGACCCCCTTCCCCTTTAGGAATGCTTGGAAAAAACATTTTTTAAGAGCAGGAAGCCATGCAAAGGACCACTGCCTGTTTTAAAAATAAGAAGCATAACGTTTCTTTTTTTTCGTTTTAAACACATCCCGTTTATGTAAAAGCAATCACAGACATGAAGTCTGCTGACTCCAGCAGGCCACCAGCCCTGTGATGGCAGTGAATCGTAATGGGTTAAAATTGCGACCTACCTTATTCAAGAGGTAGGTCTATTTGAGACCCACTACGAATCATTAAATGAAACTCAATAAATTTCATACATTAGGAATAGCGATTTCCTAATTGAGATTCTCAAAAAAACACAATTAGGAAATTGCTATTCATAATCTTCGTACATCTAGCCCATAGTTTTTTAACATGTACTGAGAAACATGTACTGAGAAACATGAACTGAGAAACATGTATTGAGAAACATGAACTGAGAAACATGTACTGAGAAACATAAGAAGAGAAACATTCCTGCACCCACCGAGATTACAATGCTATTAGTGAACACAGAAACAAGTCATTTGTCATGTCTAACCAATGTGTGGCCTAGATTCTGAGCAACGTGATAGTTTATTCCGTCAAACACAAGAGAGTTGTTTGTACTGCGCACATCCTGAACTCATGTACTTGAAAGTGGTTTGATATGTGATAATGAACGATAGTCGGTGAATTAAAGTATTTGCGTAGGATAACACAATCTGGTCAAAGGGTCATCCTCGATTCCGCCCTCTCCATGACTAAGCAGGTCAACGCCGTCTCTTCCTCCTGTTTCAACACCCTCCGCATGCTCCGCAGGATCTACAAGCGGATCCCCACCGAAACGAGAAGAACGGTCTCCCAGGCCCTCGTCAGCAGCAGGTTGGGCTACGGAAACGCCCTCTACGCAGGAGCCTCGGCAAAAGTCCTGAGACGGCTTCAACGAATCCAGAATGCCTTGGCACGCCTGATCCTCGACATCCCTCGCCGCAGCCACATCACACCCCACCTGAGAGACCTGCACTGGCTCCCCGTCAAAAAGAGGATAACCTTCAAGCTCCTCACCGACACACACAAGGCACTCCACAACACCAGCCCAGCATACATCAACAGGCGACTCAGCTTCTACACCCCAACCCGCTAGCTCCGCTCCGCCGACCTTGCCCTCGCCACAGTCCCCCGTATACGAGGAGCGACCTCCGGTGGCAGATCGTTCTCCCATCTCGCCGCCTAGACCTGGAACACCCCCTCATCCACCTACGGCAGACCCAAGACCTGCTGACCTTCAGAAGACTCCTCAAGACCTGGCTTTTCGAGCAGTAGCAGCACCCCCCCCCCGCCAAACTTCAAGCACCTTGAGTCCTCACGGGGTAGTAGCGCGCTCTATAAATGACATGATTGATTGATTGAGAAATTCAGCCATTAGGTGGGGGGGTCTCTATGCTTTCGCCTTCATTCTTGGAGGATGGGTTTATAGTGTGGGTGATATACAGATTCTAGATTTTATTTTTGTCAGTTTCACATAGCTCTAACTTTGCCCAAAGACATACACGTTCTTCACATGAGATACAGAATATGTTATACTTTTTTTCAGCACAAAGAGATCTGCCAGGATTCACAAGATGCAGAGCCGAGGCCAGGATTCCAACCTGGTTGCTTGTGTTACATGGTCAGCATCCATAGCCACTAAGCCATATGACCGCCTATGAAAGCTCAGCTCATTTTGGGCCCGAGGTTTCAAGAAGATCTCGAGCTGAGCCAAATGGAGGCATCTGGCTCGAGCCTGGCTGAGCTTTCAATGGTACAGCATGAACACCACTTCTGCTGCCATTCACACACCCACAGTTATTTGATTAAGTGGAAAAAAACACACACCCCCAGTCCTCATGTCATCTCAGTCTTCACCCAATGGTATTCATTGCAGTACTAGACCAGATACACATGCACACTACTCCTCCTGTTGCATCCATTCGCCACTATAACATCCAGTACAAATCATTTCAACCTACGATACCCGCTGCTATTTCTGTCTACTACATAACTTTTTGTTTTATTTCCCCCACTACCTATGGCTTCCACTGCTATCCATCACAGTAAAACAGCACGTAAATATGGCTCCTTCCATTATATCACCACACACCCATAATAACCACTACTGTTTAACTATTCATACTTTTGTCATCTCACTCCCACCTATGATACCCACTCCTTCTCATACCAGTAAAACACCACACACACATACAACTCCTTCTGACATTTCACTCTACATCCATCATGCCCAATGCTATTCATGTTGAATATACTACACCATATAACTCCGTCATCCCAGTCTCACCTATAACAACCACTGCTATTCATTTCAGCATAACACCACTCGAATACAGCTCATCCTCTCATCTTATTAGGATACTGCTAAAATCATCAATTCATCATGATAAGCATCTCCCCATCAGTTTGATAACATCGCCAAGCCAGGACACTATCAGAAGAAGTGCAAAAAAAGAAAGAAAAAAGGCAACAGGCCTTCGCCATCTATGCACCCAGAATCTCATACCATATCCCTGTATCCATAAACACCAAACCAACCCTACTCCATTTAAAGAAAGAGCCCAAGACATCCATTTAAATTTGCTCAAATTTGGATGACATCTCATCAGCTAAAACGGAACCATCCGAAACTGAATTCCTCCTCATCTCTCCTTCGAAATCCACATTACTGTTAGAATTCTGGATGGGTACTCTCAACATCTTCAAACGCAAGCCCCCCATTGTTGACCGTGCCTAATCCCTATGAGCCATCCTAGACAAGAAGCTCAACTTACAATCTCAGATCAGCACCATGGTCTGAAACACGTGCTATCAACTGTGTCTTCTCTGGAGAATCTGTCACTACATTCCAAAGCAAGATCTGAAATCCTTCCCCTATATCCTAGGGATCTCCAGGATCGACTATTGTAACTCTCTCTTGACTAGTCTCCCTAAAATCCATGTGATCACCCTGAAATTGATACAACAATCAGCAGCACAGTTCTTCTACGGAGCCAAAAGGAATGACCACATCACACCTATGATGCTCTTGCTGGCTGATTGCCCACTGAAGCCACGGTTAAATACAAGACTCCTTGCATCAACTATGAGACCCTACACACATCCTCACCCCGCTATCTGGTGGACAAATTCAAGCTTTCAGGAGGTTCTAGACCATCATGAAATGCCAAAGCCTTGCTGCTAAAACCCCCAATGTTTAAAAAGAAATAACTCCTGGAACAATCCATCTAGGGTAGCGTGGCCAGAATTTGGAACTAACTACCTCCAAACCCATCTACTACAACCTTGCTGCGACCTTCAAAATGGAAATGAAGGCCTTCCTCCTTCAACAATATTTTAGCTAAGAGACTGCAGCTAATCCTCCCCAGTGAGAACATGTTCACTCAAGTCAGATGGCACAGAACGCCACTGCCTCACATTTATCAGGAATTTATAACCTTTTCACTGCTGTATGTACATTTTGTACAATTTGTTTTTTTCTGAAATTATTTACCATTTTGTTAATCTTGACCTTATGTAAGTATAGTTGATAATAGTTGGTAATTTTGAGGCCTCTGTAACTATCCATGTAACAACATAGTTCTACTGTAAAACACTCTAGCACCTTTGGGTAATGTCCAAGCTTTGTAAAAATTCATAAATAAATAAATATGTCACTGTAGGACATTTTAATCTTGTTTCCTTTTCGTCCTTATTAGTGAGTGCTATATTACAATTGTGAATATGTTGATGTTTGGTTGAGTGAGATTAGTAAACAGTTTTTTAAATATTGAGTTTACAATTGGTTAGTGTAAGTCTAGGTAAGATTTTTGTCGTGTTGTGCATATGAAGGTAGTGCTGGACAACTTTTTAATTTCTTCTTTTAACTTAATGATTAACTGACATGAGTCGGCCAGTGCAGAGTGACCTCTATTAATACATCACAACGTTTTGTGCATGATAATGTGTTATGCTAGGGGGAGCCTGGCCAAGATGGCGCTGTGAGTGGCCGCCTTCCTGTGAGGGTACTCAAGAACCAGAGCCCATTACTCGACATCCTCCATGCCGCCAACCCACAAGACCCCATAATAAATGGGCATGAACTCCCCCGCAACTACTGCTTAGTGGGAGGTGCTGTAAAAATTGTCCCCTAAGGTTAAAGACCCACCTGAGGGCAGTAAGAGGCACCCAGTGGCAGAGCCTACCCTGTGGCAATGATGCTCGCACCGGGCTGAGCGATTGGGGCCAGCGGTGCCCCCCCACCCACTCCGAAGGCCTGCCTGGGGTCCTGTAGTGCCCTTCACTTGCATACCTAGATGGCGTAACTGGGGGACCCTGCCCACGAGGATCCTGTGCGGCTATTGCCCCGGCTCCTGGGCAGTCGTGTAACAGCCGGCCACGCGGTGCTCCTTATGTTTATGTAGCAGTCTATGAGGAGAGCGGGCAGATGTTCTTCAGAGCCTGTATCTGCCCCGACCCGCAGCCGGCCCAGATTGGTCACTCACAGGAGGAAAGGTGCACTCACAGCTGCATTGGTGGATGTCGGGAGCTGCATCCTTGCCAATCAGCCGGTGGTGGGACTAAGAGGGGCTGCAGCCTGCGGGACGAGCACAGCCCACGCTAGAGGGGACTGTGCTGATACCCTCCAGCTTCACTGAGGAGAGTGCCGGAGGGGAAATTGAGCTGGTGCCTGCGACCTGTATTGGCCCCAACGGTGAGGCATTGATGCATCGGTCCCATTGGATACAAGAGAGATCACCACCCAGAGCAGGTGAGGGCTGCCTGGGGAGATATGGCCCCAAACGTGATTCATGCTACGTGGATAATAGAAGGGAGACCATGAATAACTGACCGCAGTTTTTTATGCAGCACCAGCACACACTGCACCATGTCTTGTTGTGCACAAAAAGCTTCCTCCCTGAACCGTGGATGTGGTAAAGCCCCAGAATGCAACCCATACAAAACGGAAGGCAGGGGGTGATTAACCCATGGCATAGCCCATCACCGCACACCTGGGATCTTCTTTTAGCCCATCTGGAGGAGACGCATGTTTAGTGCCGCTAAGAAGGGACTGGTTGTTCTGCAACCTGTGCGGACAATGAACTGAGGCAGCAGAGGAGGTCATCAGGCTCATGCAACACACATATCACGAGGCTCATTCAAGGCTCCTACAGGCGTTTAAAGGGCTGCACCTGAATGCGGGGTGACCTGTGCTGGTGCTAATTAATTAGACGAGTGTCCAAACAAACTGAGCTGGCCTCCCACAAGCTCCCCTGAAGACCAGTATAAAGTCGATACAATAGAGCAGTGCCTGAGAGTGCTGCGCGGTGCTGGGTGCTCACCCCCTCTACCTGCTTGATATCCTCGGGGAGCCCCTAGCACAGCACCTAGAAACTGTGTTTCTTCGCCTTGGACCCCAAGTCGCCATGGATGGCAGCCAACGGGGCATGGTCAGGCCAAAAACCTCCAAACCTTCTCCACCCAGAAATCAATAATGGCTATGCTGGCTGCCTTCCCCGTGCCATTGGACCCAATCCGCAAACTGAGAAGTACTCTCAAAAAGAACACTGAAATGTTCGACAGGGTGTTGCAGGCTATCCATGACTCTAAAAGTGCTAAGGAAGCTCAACTTGGGACTATACAGATGGAAACTGGGCTGCTATGGTCTGATTATACCAAGCTTGAGGAGATATTGGATGAGGTGGAGTCCTCCCTGACCTCTATGCGACCCTCTCTAGTGAAGGTACAAGGTCAACTAAAGCTACTACAGACTGAGGTGTGAGACCTCAAAGTGAAAGTGTGGATGCCGAGGGGAGCTCGAGGAGCAACAATGTTCACTTCCTCGGCTTCCCCGAGAGAGTAGAGTGCCCTAACATGGAAGTCTTTCTCAAAGATTGATTATCGCAAATTGTCCTGGCCAATTACACACCTAAGTTTTTTTCAGTAGAAAGAGCGCACTGCATCCTTGGCTGTCCACCTGTCCTGGGGCACCTCCATGACCAGTGATTACACGTCTGCTCAACTACTGAGACAGTGATCTAATTTTGCAGCTGTTTCATGCGAAGGGCCCTTGGACTTATAAAGGGAACACCATTGAAGCATATCCTGACTACATGGCAGAGGTCCAAAGGCATTGCGATATATTTGTAGCTGTGAAGGTGCAACTGTGGAATTTGGGATTGTCGTATGCCCTGCTCTTTCCTGCGCGGCACAGGGTGGTTAATGCGTATGCAACTCACTTCTTCTCTTCCCCAGCCGAGGCCACATCCAGTGGCTGCGCACAAAGGGAGTTCAAGACAAGTCAGGAGCAGAGGGAGATAACCTGCAAAGTTGGTCCGATGAGAGATCCATACGCTGCTGCCGCCCCCACAGACTTTGATCAAGTCCATCCAGCGAACAAACTGCAAAAGAGTGAGCGTAGTTCCAGAGGTCTAATTTCAAGGTATTAATTGATTCCAGCTACTTGCACCTGACACTGACCAGGAATCTGTGCTGGGTGTGCCTGGGTTGTGACTTCAGATGGGGACTCCACTGTTGCCTTGTGAGATCACCTCAAAGAGTTTTTCCAGATAAATGACTCCTACTGTACTGGTGAGTGAACTGTCTTTTGTTTGTGCAGGAGAGAGGCAGATGGGGAGGTGGTCATTATGTGGGTACTTGTAGGTCATAATTAACTGAGGGGGACTCTGGGGCATTTAAGATTTGTACAGAGACCCAAGTTGCTTGGGGCCACATTAGACCTTCCTTCGCACGTCTATTGGTCTGACCCTCAAGGACTTCTACAAGGACTGTTCAGCCTTAAAGTCATATTTTAGTTGCTA
Organism: Triturus cristatus; assembly: GCF_964204655.1. NCBI lineage: Eukaryota > Metazoa > Chordata > Amphibia > Caudata > Salamandridae > Triturus > Triturus cristatus. Next base: position 267,473,986 of record NC_140583.1, on the reverse strand, counting down.
AATGCCTACTTGGGGACATTTTGGCACAATGCCTGTTGGAGTCCAAGCCAAGGGAGTGGGTATTAATGTTTTGTTTTGCATTTGGATTTTAGCTGGGGCTGGGCATGGCAGCAATGGGGCATATAGGGGAGATATGTTTCTTGGGCTGCATAAAGGTATCAAAGAGCTTCCATGGTGGGGCATTTTACATTCTATATGGCTACCACATACAATGCAATGACATGGAGCATCAGTGGTATGGCAACTCCTATACGCCATCACAGGGTATATGCGCACCTCATGTGTAGACACATACACATAGCATATCTGTAAGAAAGCACCTTGCCACCACAGAATTAGATCAAGTATCCAGGCACTGGAGTGAGCAGGTGTTTGGCAATGGGTTTTCTGCGTTTGGAAGAGGGTCATAATCTGGATTTCCCGGGTGTACTGCTTGTTCAGAACAGAACTTTGGTGGACCCAGACAGCCGCTTTATATTATTAAAGGGTGCATTAGATGGAAACGGACTGTCAAGCCAGTCGCCCTACAAGACCAACATGCTCCATGGTGACTTTATGCACACTTTAACCGCAGCTCTACTCACTGCGGTATATAGACATACTATCAGCACACACTTGCTCCACTGTTTTGGGGAGAATGAAGGCCATGTTGGTTCCAAGGCCGTAGAGTGGGATGCCATGAAGGCAGTTATGTAGGGACATTGCATTAAGGCTTCCTTGGGGGAACTGGCATCCCTTCTTCATAGTGTGCTGGCATTGGAGGCACATATACGTGCTTCTGAACTGGAGGTGGTGACAGTGGTCGAGGTTCGGGTGCGGCTGCAAGACCTGAGGCATCAATCTAGGGAGGAAACACGCCGACCCAACAACATCAATTAGAACGCATCTCTGGCCCAGCAACATGCGGATGGGGATAAACCAGTGGCTCCTGCACTCAGCAGTCCCTAGGACTATTATTGAAGTAATTCTCACTCCCACAGATGAAGTTGTGAATTCCCAGGCTGCTATATGCGAGATCTTTGCTCAGTATTCTGAGCCGCTATATCCCCCCTGACCGTCCCCTAGACCATATCTGGAATTAAATTGCTAGAGCTGCCCTCACCAGCCTCAAATCCCTGCGGTCCCTTGAAGTTGAACAAACCCTACAACTCGAGGAACAACATGCAGCTATACGCCAGATGGCCCACAATAAAGTCCCAGGTACGGATGGGATCCCCGTAAAGTATTACACAATGATTAGGGCCACCCTTGCTCCTAAGCTGCTCGAGATATATCAAGAGGCACACCAGCAGGGAAGGCTACCTGACTCTCTTCGAGAAGCTTTTATAGTGGTGTTACAAAAGGCTAGCTGAGACGCCCTGGAGGTGCGCTCTTACCACTGTCTGTCAATGCTCATCATTGACTATAAAATACTAAGCAAACTGCTGGTGAACCATTTCCTCCTGATGCTCCAGACTCTGGTCCACCCTAACCAATGCGGGTTCATTCCTCATAGGGCCACCTCATATAATGAGCGTCAACTGTGCCACATTATGGGTGCAGTCGACGGGTCGGTTAACTTTGAAAAAGCTTTTTTACACTCTTGGGTGGTAGTACTTAATGCTTGTCCTGGAAATCCTAGGAATGGGGTCCGGGTTACTGGGATGTGTCAGGATACTCTACACGGCACCATGGGCCAGAGTGCACATGAGACGTCAGATATCTCATCAGTTCGACATTTGCAGGGGTACACAGCAGGGATACTTCCTCCCCCGTGATTTTTGCACCGGCTATGGAACCCCTAGCTGCCCTACTGTGGGCAAGAGGATCTGACTGGGGCATGGCGGCGGGGCCCCACTGGTACACAGTCTCGCTATATGCAGACGATATCCTGGTCTAATTGCGAAACTCTGGATGGGACCTGCCAGCTCCTACTGGTCTTTTGGACCTTTTTGGGGATATGGCAGGTCTTAAGGTGAACTGGGTTTTGTATTTTACCCCTGTGGGCAGTGGAGCATACGGATGCAGAGGAGCTGGAATTTGACCGTCTGCCTTAGCAGTTTGAGACCCTCAGAGTGAACATATATCATACAGACAGAGACCTCAATGGGAACCATGTTAGAACCTTGGCGTCACTACTGCAATCTGTGGGCTTATGGACACTCCTACCCTTATCACCTATGGAACAGGCTTGCATAGCAAAAATGTTAGTCCTGCTGCGGCTCATCTACTTCTTTCGCAGTGATGCTTGTGGTCCCCCCAGGGCTTTTTGGGGGACTTAAGGAGGTTAATCTCTGACCTAATATGGGGCAGAGCGCATAAGTGAGTATTCGTATTCTTCAGCGCCCAATACTGGAGGGTGATCTAGGAGTCCCTGACCTCGAGCACTACTTCACGGCAGCACAGCTACAGTGGCCCATGCGTTGGCTGACAGGAGATGCAATGGGCGAAGGTAGATCGGTCAGGGAGGAATTAGATGGTTTGGAAATGCTGGAACGGCTGTTACTGCATGGTGGCCCAGCAAGGGGTATGAGTAGGCTAGCACAAATCGCAAAACTGTGCTGGGACAGATTCATTCAGCCATGCAGTGGCTTGCTGCCTTACGCCCCCAACTACCTCGTAGGAGCATGCCTAGAATGCCAGCAAATATCCCAGTGCCTTGGCGGGATTCAGAGGTGTCCTGCTTGTGGGATCTATACAGTGATGGAGGCTCGCAGGATCTGCAAGCTGGCAATGACTTGGGAGCTGGCCTAGTCCTGGAGATCAGGATACCTGTATATTGGGTCACATGGCACCTGCCCTACATCACGGGTTGCAATGTATATTGACACACGGTTTGGGTCGTAGGGCAATCACGGTATTATATGCAGTGCTACAAGCCACAGACACATCTTGCATTGCTTGGCAAACGTCGATGGCATACATGCCTGGGAGAAGTTCTAACTGCTAAGCAATGGGGGATGGCATTCAAACAGGTAAAATGGGTGTACCGTAAGGCTCGCCTGAAGTTCACCCAGTTCAATTATTTATGGCACACTTACGTTATGCCGCACCGTCTCCATAGGATGTTCGCGGGAGTTGCCTCAGTCTGTCCCAGATGTGGTTATCACGAAGCAACCTTCCTCCATATGGTGTGGGAATGTCCCCCATTGGCACAGGGATGGGGGCACGTTATGGCCCACGTTTCTGCAATGGTAGATATGCAGCTTCCGGCTGACCCCCTACTCTGTTTGCTGGGTGTTCACCAAGCACACGAAGTGCACGAAACATTATCTGAAATTGGTTTACCAGAGTATGGTTCTCTTCAAGCTCCTGATAGCCATGTCATGGAAGGCAGCACAGCGCCTTAAATTGTCTGCTGGATCCCGACAGTGCTCAGATGGGTGACTGCCAGAGCTGATGTTATGGCACATGACCCGCATACACAGGGGGGGTGCTGCCACCTTATGAGACACCCATGTACTTATAAGCTGCAGGACAAATTCAATGCCTCAACATGATCATTGGTACAGTCTGAGTCGCAGCCGGAGATTCGCCCTTCATGGGTTAGTTACCAATCTGCCAAACCTGGGAATTTTACTACCCCCGTACACAAGCTTGAACATCACCCTTTGATACTTTGATGTTAGACAAAGCAGAGAGCACTAGCTCATTAGCAGTCACATATAGCTGCCCCTGACACTACCCCCTATGTGTTTTTAGGTCTCGCCTAGTGTTGCAGCGCACATGCGCTGCTCACTCGGGCGAGATATATTGTGGATGTGGACTTTCAGAAGGGAGCTTGAAGCCTCGCCCCTCATTTCCATTGGCTGGCATCAGCGTTTATGCTAAACGGTGGCCTCCTGCCATTGGAAATTAGCTTTTTGGTTGCCGCCCTTTCGCCTTTTGGGATGGCCCCTCCGGACTGGATGGCTTGGTTTACTGCTGTCGTGACGATCTTTCTTATCTTTGGAGGCGTGTAATCACGGGTCATGTTTCCGAAGGGTGGTCGTTTTTTTTTTGTAACATGTCGCCCGCTTCACTTGCAGCTAAGCTCTGTGAGCATCAAACGCTCAAGTGGATCACTCCCTTCCCCATAAGCAGTTCACGGTGCTAACGTAACAGATCATGTTTTTAAGGGTCTGGAAAGTACAGCCAAAACCAGACAACACCCATTCCTCCATGATTGTGTTTCAAGAATGTTACTATTTTGCGTGTTAGAGGTGAAAAATTCAATAACTAATGTGCCACGACGTGATGTCTATTCTCCAATCCAAACATTAAACCCCCGAGTGGCATCAAGCGGAGACGACCAGCAAAAGGAAAGACCGGAACACCGTCTCAATTTCCTGTGCAGAGATCGGCGAGAGGGAGGGGGCAGATAAACCTCAGTTACTTATTATCTTTGTAATTAGTTTCTCAGAGGAAAATAAGGAAAGTTATTGCGTCGATCTGTGCGTGCTGTTTTCACACTTGCAATTAGTGACGGCTGAAGGTAATTTTCTTCAGGCTCGTGGTGCCTACTGGTGATAGGCTGAGCTGGGCTCTTGGAATTTGACCATTTGCATTGATGACAAATGAGTGCACATGAAACATTCAGGTGACCTATTTGCTAATGTCCCGCCCAGCTATACAACATGTACCCTAAAGGCAACAGGCACTTACAAAGAACGTTGTAGCAACTACCGAAAGTGCTATATTTGAACTACTGAAAGTTCTGTATTTGAAACCGAAGCAAACCGTTAACTTCTCACAAGAGGCAAGCACAGCAAGAACACTCGCAAGAACCACAATGCTACGCTTCTGCGCAACGGAACCTAGGAGCCACCATGCTCCTACACAATCCCTTATCTTTCCATCGGGAAAACTACAGGGCGTACGTGACCGTCCACATGAAACGGGTTCATATTTCACTGCCCTGCATATAGCTGAAATCAAAGGTAAATTACATTGAAAAGAGAATCAGTTTTATCGTTAAATAAATATTTTGAAACAGCAAAAGCGTTGATATTTTTTTTTACTCAGCCTCCAAAGAGCAAATGTATACCTAGCGTCTTCATGTTTTTACATAGGTTTATGGGACGCCATTTCCATGTTGTGCAAGTTCCTTGTCCTTTTTGTCCACCCCGCCTGCGAGCAATATCCCAAAGGAGGTATGGTGACTAGATAGCTCCATGTCATCAGGACCCAACCTTTCCAGTACCGTCTTTTAGTTTCACAAATGAGAACATTCTGAGATTTGCGTTCTTGGTTCACTTAGGTTAAATTAATCTGATAAAACACATCACAATAATTCATAAGTGATAAGGTCAGGAATGGCAAAGTGGAGTCCCGGTGGCATGTCGTCCTCTGTTCCTATGGGAGAAAGTGTGAGATCATGGTACCGTACTCTATGTCACTCAATGCCTGCATTTTCAGTCACAAGGTTCTGGGAAGAGAAAATATAGCAAAGCAAAAAATGAAAGCGAATCAATCCATATAACTACAGTTCTTCACATCATGATACCTCAATGCAGTTCTAGGCTTGAACAAACAAACAATTTCCAGCGCCTGAAACTAACTGTCTTCCTTAAACTGAAAATGGCAAGAGCAAATGATTGTTCTCAGGGTGTAAGGCTGCAGGTTTACTGCTCAAATGCAGCAGTCAATGGTGGAGGGTCTGTGCTGATAGCAGCAGTCAGTATCTGACATGTGTGCTGCTTTTGTATTGTCAAATGCTCTTGTACACTAAAAATCCTGTGTATGCCTCATTTTTCCACGCTCGCTGTGCCGATATCAATGTCCCAGTGCCCTTCCCCACACCACTTCACCCCTCTGACAAGGGTGAATTCCTGCCCACAACAACCCTCCGACGTCGCAGCTTCTTGTTTTCTTTCTTCTAAACTCATTTTGCATCACACCATTTGATTAATGCTTCACGAAGGGAAAAAAAACAACAACATTTACAATGCCAATAGCTCAAAACAATTTCATTGCGAGACCTAGTGCATTGTAAATGCTTGTTTCTTTGCGCTATCACGCAATTTACACTGCCGCCCCCAGCTATCCTGATTGTTTACACATGTTTGAGAATGTAGAATTGTTAACTACTGTCATAGAATGGATATATATTGATGGCATTATATCGGGGATTATATTGATTCAACCCACCTCCCTTGCACGGGAGCTGAAACCGAGCAGGGGACATTTGATCTACACATGTAATATGCCTTTCTCCAGGTCACCTCATGCTTCGCTTTTGGGGTTTTTGGGGCTCTAAAGGTCGATATGACTATTATTATATGTCAAGATCTTAATCACTGCTGTGACGATTTAAAACTGCCAATAGAGAAATGTTGTTTTAAAAAATGTGTTTTGCTATGAGCTATGCTATTTAAATGTGTTATGCTATGGTACTGCTATTAAATGTGTTATGCTATTTGTGTTAGGCTATGTGTTAGCTATTGGGTGGCCCTGAATGTATATAGGAGTGATGCAGGACAGTGTTTTTGATTTGGCAATACTGTCCCAGCCACGCAGCTTTGTGTTGTGGTGTCTGGATGAGGGTGGAAGGGTTCTGTAAAGTGTGAGCTCTCTGAGGACGAACAGTGGTTGGCGTTATGGGTTGGATGCCAGATGAAAGCCATATATAGGACATCTGAGGTGTGCATGGTAGTGACTGCCAATTTCATATTGATTTGAGGTCTGTGTGAGCCAGTCTCTTCAGTTTAGGTGATGTGTGCAACCCAAAAACAAGTAAAACTAGCTCTTCTCCAAACCAGACATGCTTTGTGCATTCGTGAGATGTTAAGTGGCGCCTCTGAAGCGTGAGTGAAAAATCCTGTAGGAGGAAATTAAGGTAAGAAAGGCAGGTGAGGCATGAACGAGGCACACAGAGCAGTTTTGGGGCATCGATGAAGAGAAGCAATTTAGGGACAACAGTGCATACACTTTAGTGTAGACATTTAGTACAGTCAATCATATATAATGTGTAGAGATTTTCAGCAATGTTCTGTATAATGTTTCTCTCTGAGAAAATCTGTTTTTTTAAATCTTTGAGATTGGGGCTCCCTGTTTGTACGAGTCTGGGTTGTATCTTGAGTGTTCATAAATTAATGTGTATGGTTAGCACAGATTTGTTTGTTAAAAGAATAGTTCGCCAATAGCTCGTGTTGATTAATGTGAAAGTACATGAATCAGATCAAGTAAAGGATATTTGTAATACTTTCTTTTTATGGATGGTCTCATCGAAGCACTTGCCCATTCTTTTATGGATCTGGGTGTTGTTGTTCATTGCCTAGTCGTGTCGTTTGTTTTCCAAACAGGCAATGGTATCCAGTTATATCGCTGAGATACGAGAGAGTTCACTTGAAGGACTGGAATGCGTTAACTACCCTAATCTGCATTGTTCTGAAATGTATGTTGGTGTAGTGTTCAGTTTGCCATGCATTGCCAATGATATGCCTTTTGGTCTTGTGTTATGCAAACAAGGGTGTTGGTCATCTTACTAGAGGGTGCACAGTCTAAATATCGACTTTTATATATCGACCTACAGAAATATCGAGTTGGAAATATCGTAGTGACAGAATATTGAAATCAAGAATATCAACAACCAGAATGCCGACCTGAAGGTAAGAAATATTGTTTTTGTAAATATCGAAGTTAGTAATATCGATAGCAAAAAAAATCGATGTTACTAATATCGATATTTATATTAGTGTCATGTATTTTTTTAATGTATTTTATAATTATTTCTTATATATTTTTTGTTAAGTATTAAACTTGTTTTTAAATATATGTATAACAATTTTAGAAGTTAGTAATTATGCGTTTTAGTACTGTAGCGGGTTGTGGGTTTATAGGAGAATAGTGTGGGAAGTAATTTAATTATAGTAAATTAATTAATAATTTGTAGTAATTATTAATTAATTTTAATTAAATCATGCGTTTCAGTACTGTAGCGGGTTGTGGGTTTATAGGGGAATAGGGTGGGAAGTAATTTAATTATAGTAAATTAATAAATAATTTTTAGGAATTATTAATTTTAATTAATTTTGCATTTTAGTTCTGTAGCGGGTCGTGGGTTTATAGGGGAATAGGGTGGGAAGCAATTTAATTGTAATTAAGTAATTAATTTTATTTATTTATTGGTATTAATAATTTTTTACTAATTCTTAATTGTAATTAATTTTTTATTAATTGGTAATACATTTTTATTTATTGATTAATTGATAATTATATTAAGTGTATTAATTTATTACTGGAGTGGGTTGTGAGTTTATAGGGGAATAGGGTGGGAAGTAATGTAATTCTAATTGAGTAATTATTAATTTTATTTTTGTGTATTGATTAATTTATTTTTAATTAATTAATAATTGGAAAGTACATTTTTTTATAATTAATGTTTTTCGGTATCGGAAATTAATTTTTTGTTAATTCATTAATAATTGGTAATTCATTTTTAATTGTTATTTTTTGGTATTGAAAATTAATTTATTGTTTTTTAGTCATTAAAACATTATTTATTTTACAAAATTATTTTAATTATAAGTAGGTTATTTTTAACCCCTACGCTATCCAACATTGTCCCTACCATTGCACTCACTGGAGTGGGAATAGTAATTTTTACCCCTACACTATCCAACACTTTCCCTACTGTTGCACTATCTGGAGCAGTAATAGTAATTTTTACCCCTACGCTGTCCAACACTTTCCCCACTGTTGCACTCACTAGAGGGGAATAGTAATTTTTACCCCTACGCTATCCTACACTTTCCCTACTGTTGCACTCACTGGAGTGGGAATAGTAATTTTTACCCCTACGCTATTCAACACTTTCCCTACTGTTGCACTCACTGGAGTGGGAATAGTCATTTTTACCCCGGAGTGGGAATAGTAATTTTTACCCCTACGCTATCCAACACTTTCCCTACTGTTGCACTCACTGGAGTGGGAATAGTCATTTTTACCCCTAGGCTATCCCACACTTTCCCTACTGTTGCACTCACTGGAGTGGGAATAGTAATTTTTACCACTAAGCTATCCAACCCTTTCCCTACTGTTGCACCCACTGGAATGGGAATAGTAATTGTTACCCCTACGCTATCCAACACCTTCTCTACTGTTGCACTCATTGGAGTGGGAATAGTCATTTTAACACCTACGCTATCCAATATTTACCCTACTGTTGCACTGTTTGGAGTTGGAATAGTAATTTTATTCCCTCCACTATCTCATATTTTTTTATTATTTTAGATAATGTAGTATATGATTAATTTTAAAAAGATTAAAAATAATGTTTATTTTTAAATTTGTTACATCTCTTTATTTATTTGTATTTATATTATTGTTTTATATGTATAGATGTATTTATAATTTACTCAAAAAATTTAATAATAACGTTATTAAAATAATTATTAATACATATTAATAAGTAGGTGTATATATTATATGTATATATTAAATGTATTTATAAATTATATATATATAATTTATCATTTCAAAACATTTAAAAATATTTTTAACTATTTCATTTTAAATATATGTATTTACTTTATTTTACATTATTTTTTAAACTTAAAAAAACCCGATATTTTTAACAACAATATTTTTGACTTTTTTTTTTTCCGATATTTTTGTACTTACCATGATGTAGTTAGGATTTCGGTATGCTTGACTTCGATATTCTTGCTGCGATAGTTTTGTAGGTCGATATTTTGACCTTCGATATTCTGTCAGTGATTCTTACTAGAGTAATATTTGGGGAGATGAGTTATAAACGGAGTTGTGATTTGGGCATTGTTGGGTGGATGCTAATTGGTGTTTGATGGCTATTTGTGGCAAATCAGAGGCGTGAAGGGTGCATGTGGCACATTCTGTTTGGGTGGTTGTGTGGTGTATGTGTTGTTCGGGTGATGTCAACTATTCACAAAAACTGAACCGCTTTTCAGCCAGGTGTTGTTTTTTTTCTGTAAAGCCTAGCAATAGTTGGGCAGCCCTGTGGGAAGAAGTACGGCAAGATAAACAGTGCAGTGTTTACAATAATCAGTATATACCTTAAAATTCAGCAAAGGACACAGTAAAAAGTCATGCAGCCTTTAAGAACAGCAGTGCAGTGTTGGGCTTATTTTGGATATATGCGAATTGTTCTGTCCCCTACGCGCTACAGGGTATGACTCGAAATGTTCGAAAAAAAGCAGACTGAGAAAGTATGGACACTGCAGACAATGTCATCAAATAAATACCGAATAAATAAGATAAGCAATCTGTGCTTTTACAAGAGGAAAGGGCGAATGAGGATAGGAAGTAATTGTTCAATGACAGTCACGTCTCTGGCTGCACTGAGTCTTGGGTAAGCAATTTTCCTGACAGTATCTTGTAAAAAGAATGGGTTATTAGTTGAGCGGGTTGGACGCCGCATTCAGGCACAAATCACAAATCTTTTCAAGGTGAGCCACAAAAGTCACTAAATTAAGCTATGCTTAACCCTCTGGTAGTTTGGCATAAAACAGTCAGGCTTAATTTAGAGGCAATGGGTAAAGTAATTATGCAGCACAGAAACAGTAATTTAATAAGAACACAACAAAAGAAAAATCCCAAACCAATTTAGAAGATGAGATTACATTTTATTAAATAAAATGATACCTGAATGACAAACATCCAATCAGTAGAACCAGAGTTATGCAATTTCAAATTATTCAGTGAATATAGTAGATGGTCATCTGGTTGTATTAGAGCGGGGGAACATCACAAGTTTAGACTGACCACGATGGAGTAAGGGTCGAATACAGGGACCAAGTTAGTTCCATTGAAAAAGTTAACTTCTCATAGTCCGGGGCAAAGAAGTCTATTCACGGTGAAGGAGTCTGCGAGGAGTAGGAAGAGAGTGGTGGATGGTCGTTGCAGTAGCATGAAGAGCAGCCATTGCTGTCACGCGAAGAGCCGGTCGGGCCAATTTACCATCATTGCTGGAGCTTCACGTTGGTAGTCACTGAGGGCTGTCACTGCTGTAGTGCGGAGCACAGACCTCATGTTGCCGGTCATCGCTGGTGGCTGCTGTAGCCCATGGACCAGGTCTTGCTATTGATTGCTGGCAGCAAAGTCTCGGCTTGAATGGCCCCATTTGCGGTTGTGAAGAGTTCAAATTTAGGGATTTCACCTTTTCTTCTTAGGAGGAGCTCAACCTGATGCCAGCCAGGACCTGGGGAGGCACCATCTTGGGTATTAGGAATTCTCTCTAGCAGATGCCAACAGGGCACAGGCAGGTCGTGTTGCAGTGCCAGGCAGGTCGAGTGCAGCAGCTGGGCAGTTGCAGGGAGGCCTTTAAAGCTTGTTATGCCCCTGCAGTTCACACAGGAGTTCAGCCAACTGACCATTGGATTCCCCCAGGTTAGCCTGGCTGTGGCAAAGTGCACAGAGTCCTAATACCAACAAAAACAAATTCAGTAAAACTGGAGGAATGAAGGCAAAATGTTTGAGGGAATACCACACCAAAGATGTCAGGTCTAAGATGTCCGCAATGTGTTGGACCAGATTATGTAGTCACGGCTGTGGCAGAAAGGGTGTTTGACTTTGATCTCTCACACTCCATGACGGCAGGTCAATGATGGGCCCTTAAGGGACCAAGGAAGTGAGTGGGTTAAATGGGATTCACAAAAATCTCTATTAGAGTCAAATGTAGGCATGCTTGTGGAATGGCAAGGGGAGTGGCGCCATCTGCAAGAAACTACACCCGGACTGCATTTACTTCCTTAACAAAAGATTCATGTACAATACCTATATTCTATCTCCCTATTTGGTTAAACTCTCCGACTTGGAGAGCACAAGAAATGTCCAGGAAGATACCACTGAGAGCCATTACTAAGAGAGTACATCAACAAAAGGAGATGCAATGGGAGCAAATAACATCCACCAACAATGCACCACACCAGACACAAAACTTTAGTCGTGCAATTCATGCCAGAGCTACTAAATCTCCATGCACAGCTAGTTAATCTAGCGGCTATGGCGCCAAATTTAAAACCCAGAGACCTGGGTTCTAGTCCAGGATCAAGGCAAATAGCTTAATCTCTGGTAGCTAGAATTGTAAAGATGTGTGTAAAATCCCCATTTCGCCCTCCATTCCCCCACTCCCTCTGCCACTAATGTACAACGCGCCATTGCTACCCAGCCAGGTTTGTGCTATATACATAACAATGCATATACCTCATTGGGGCAAAGAGCATCCTCTGGTATATGCATATGAAAGATTTCTTTCACTGCTCCCACATTGCATCTCAATCTCGACTAGCAGGTTACCCTGCCATTCAGTACTGGTAAAGGTGACTTTTGTAAAGGACTCAGCAGCGGTAAGATTTTAAAAGTCTCCTAGAATGTTTGCTGTGCATGACTATTTTGATATTAAAGTACTTTTTTGCATGAAATGGTTTCTCCTAGTCAGATAAGGCACAGAACGAGGATGAGAAGGAATTGGCTTCTTCCTGCGATAGGACTTGGAAATGGAGTAAGGATGATTTAATAATCAATATATGCTCTTGTGGTTTAGGTGGAATTGAACACGATGCCCATTATGCTAAACTCCTCTAAATGCACGGCGCTGTGAAGTGAGATACTTAAACCAATTTTTGCTAAATTGATGATAAGAAGAAAAAAATCAGGAAAGGGGAACATGGAGGGCTGAAAATCAAGAGAATAATTAGAGGGTTGGAGAATTTATCACAAAAGCTTTGCAGAAGAGGAATAAAGCTTAGCCTTTTTAGCGAGGAATCTAAGAAATGTAATTTAATATTATGCAGCAAGATATTAACAAGGTGCCCTGTACTAAAACTTGCAAGAGATACGATAATTGTTAAATTTATATATGACATTTTTTGAAAGAAGATTTTTTTTTTGTATTGAACAAATTAAAGATAAAATATTTTGCCTTGGCTCAGTAGGATTTCTCCGCTGGGCACTGGTGCCCGTTCAGTGGCATGGCTCTGTGGAGCTTTGCTGCAGTACAACAGTTTCATTAACCTATGGAGACCGCCTAACTCAGTGCCATCATGGACAGTGTACCCACCCATGACCTTTTCAACTACAAATGATTGCTGTCAGGTGTGTTAGTCTAATCACTTCAATGGAAGCAAACAAGACTACAGCATCCAGAATGCATTTAGTTGCCGCATAAAAGCCCAGGACTGGACTTGAAACTGTGTCTGCAGTGGCATGGATTGAGGCGGTCACTGTACTGCGACTGCTATTGGCTAGATGAGAGACATAGGCCAGGTGGTTTACAGACACAAGTTCGCTATCTAGCACCTGTCTTGGTGCCTTGAAATAAACATAAGATAGAAAGACAAAGCTGAGAATTGAAACACATTGGAGCCAGGGATAGGAGCACAGATGGATATAGCAGTGGGTGGATTTTCAATCCTGCTTTTATATTTGGACAAATTCAGGGAATTTGCTACTTTGTGAAGAAGTAAGAAGTTTCCTGAACTTCCTGGATGTTGGACTAATTAACCTGTTCCATTACCTGCAAATGGATGCCCCACAGAACATGGCTAGGACATCAGGCTGCAGGGATTTGTGTTTTCCCCCAGTAAGCTGCAAAATACAACTAGCCCACGTGGATACTTAGTTATTGTAAACTGTCTCTGCCATGTTTTGTGTCTCATGTTAACTCTGTTAACCGGAGGTGCCCGTCTCCCAGTAGAGATATGAAGCCCCCTTGGTACCCGAGGAAAGATTTTAAGCTTTCAGTTGTTCAATCCCCAAACAATGTACCAATGTTGATATTTGCTGAGGGCCATCTGCTTCACCTCAACCCTGCACCTACATCTCTTCTTCATTTGCATCTCTGTGGTACAGAGATGCAAACGTGTTCGGTTCTAGAAATGTCAACACTAGGGTATAAAAGTGCGCTCTGCCTTGCCTCGGAGAGCTGGACTCCACCTCTGATGGCAGGGGTTCCAAATGTCGTTTTTCTCTAAGACTCGTCGATTCTAAATTAAGACTCTTTCAAACTCGACAAAACCTGTAGTCGCAGTTTTCTTCCACACACCAGGGAGAAAGAAGGGAATCATAATGGTTCCGCCCTCGGACTTCCGGCAGCAGTGAAAGGACATGGAGCACCCCAGGCCAATTAAAAGGGTAAACTGGTTCTGCTTCCGGCCTTGCGCACAAGTGGTAAAGTGCTGCTGCAGTACACACTACAAGCAGGTATGCTGGATGCTAACACCACCTTGGGGGGCTGTATGATGAGAACGCATTGTCAGACTCAAGGGTACAAGCGCTGTCAATGCCACACGTCTTTCCATGGTGAAAGAGTTTTTCATATTTCAGCATTGCACACCTAGCAGATAGATGCCTTATGGGTAATAGCAGTGCAAGCTTCTCTTACATGCACAGAAGAGTCACAGCTTGGGCAGTAGCGATAACACTCACACACACCGCAATACAACGAAGGCCATAGGATTGCAAATATAGTCAAACGCATCCTACTGTAGTGCAGGCAGTAGCTTCCCGCACAATGAACAGGCCCTCGCTGTGCAACAGTAGAGCACACATCTCTCGCATGCACAAAAGTTACAGAAAAGGTAGAAGCAGTAGTAGTGTGAAGTCGGGGCATCCCTCTTGACAACAGAGTTGCGGGTAGCCTGACTGGAGGCATGTACCCATGAGCGCTACAAGAGATGGCTAAGTGACGCTTTCCAGGGCGAGATCTAGACAAGGATCCTGTGAGGAAAGAATGAGCCAGTCACAGAGGTTGAAGCAGTTATAATACAGGGGCACCCACGTGGATGCAGTGCAGACCAGGGCTCCGTTGGGGGAAAGCCTGGAGGAGGCCCATTTTTGGAAGTGTGGATGTGTCAGCCAACCCCATAACAGGACTGTCATAATCAAGCAAAGTCACCATACTTTTGCAACATTGATAAAATGGTCTCAACTATCTTATTGTTATGAACACTTGTGTGTCTCAAGCTCTGTTTGCACAGTGCAATTACATGGGACAACGCGCTCGTTACAGGATCAAGAAAGGGCATTGCTCTTCAGCATCAAACGAAAGATTATCCAAGCAAGTTATGAACAGGTGCTCATCCTTCAACCATGGACATGAGACCAGCCACTGAGCCCCTCCAAGCTTGCTGCACCATGATCCGGCCATGTGATATCCAATAAAAAAAGAGCTGGCTGTCAGAAGTCTCCAAGAACTAAAGCTCTCCTGACCATGTTCCTAGCCTTCTACTGTGCTGTATTTTAGCTCTACCTGCCAACTGATAGATTCTCAGATCAAGCGCTTCCATTACTTCACACACAATCGTTTCCTCACCACCATCATTCCCTCCGCTACCAACTCACAATGATATAGGATGTCCAGGAACCCGGTCACCAAGACATGCCAGGTCCTAGTAACTTCATCACAAATCTAGCAAGTGTACAGAGCTCAGACCACTCTTGAAGGTGTACAGAGCGCTAACAAAGCCCGGTGAAAAGTCCCGCTTTTCATGCTGGACCCCACCTGTCATGCAACATTGTACCTTCCATCTTTTTTTTTGCAGTTTCTGCAAGAAGTGCCATTAGTTTGCAAGAAAAACATTGTTCACAAATCCCTAACCTTTGAAAAATTAAAGGGCGAACTGGCTCTAGCAAGATGTGGGTCGAACTCTTATGCATCTACTTATGACACTAAGGTCCAGATATAAAGTCCGACAGACAGAGTATAGTCCGTCATGGTCGCAGAGGCTATTAGGTCTGCACCCTAATGGACTACCGTCCACCAAATTTAGTGATCACCACTGGCCCAGCCGTGATCTCAGTACCTTGATTCCTGCCAAGATACAAAAGGTTTGGTTGACTGACTTCATCCGTTTTGATGTCTTTAAGATTTTTTTTCCAGTTGAAAAATAACTGCTGCCCTCCCTACCCCTTGGAGTAGGGGTCATTCTTTGTTATGTATTCTGTCTCTCATTCCCAGGTCTTTACAGGGAAAAATGGAAATTAAGCTTTCCACCCAAAATGAGGCAGGTGGTGTAATGCTCTTCCTGCGATGGTCTCTACTCTGTTGAGCCATCAGAGAAGCCATTGAGGGTTCTGCTAACAGAAAGCGGGTGGTCTGCCTGACTCAAAATGAGGCAGCGAGTCCAAGGGCTTGGCAGAAAGGGTACTCTGTCACCAGGGCCCGACTTGGAACAGCAACCAGCCCTGGATGATTGCTGTTTAACCAGCCCTGGGAGCGAGGGGGGGGGGTGTTTCTATTAAAAAGCACTGCTCCCGACAATAACGCCCCCCCCACCGGCAGAAAACCGTCTCCCACCCCTGCGGCCCACCGGGGAATTGCCCGGAGCCCGCAAAGGCCAGTGTGGCCCTGTCTGTCACATTTGTGATGGAGTACCATTTCTGCTAAATTCTAAACCTGGACATAAGGTATCTTATCAGTTGACTAATTTTGGAGGTTTCTCTCCAAATTGTGAGGGAACCATCAAAGATGTGGGAGGAGAGGTGAGAATCTGGACGCAAAACAGGAATGTACCTTGCAATTACAAGTCAGCGTTCGTGGAGCCACCCGCGCTGCCTTCCCAGGACTTCAGCAGTGTAACACAGCAATTAATGTCTCCTGCACATCTGCCTAATCAAGCAGTTTATTGGATGAGGCATCTATGGAGCATCCTCAGCCGAGCGGAGACAAAACAAGCCCTGTTACTGAAGCCGATCATCTTAGTCTGAAGACGGGACTAGCAAGGGACCAGCTGCCTGGGAGGTGGGGACAAGCGCGTAGCGGAACAGTGACATTCCATCTGCCTGGTGGATGTTAAGCAACTTAACATCTGTATGTTGGAAAATGGGGTCCTTGATTTTGCTCTGATGGCTGTTTTTGGGAAGGTGACTGGAGAGGGCCCGCAGTAGATTGTTGGTACACCAAACGTGGGCCAGTGTTTTGTTGTGGATGAGCTAGTTTTAGATTAAGGTTTTATAAATGGATGTGGAAAACTTACTGTCGGATGAAGCTGGAATCACGCTGTGCCAACACAGAGCCAGCAACAGAACGAACGGTGCATTAGCACACATTGTTCAGAACGGAAGTTGTAACAATGACTTGCTTTTAGGGGTGCACATTGGTGGAATGGTGTTGGATTTGAAGTCCAACACCTTCCTTACTGATGCACAGGCTGGTGTTGGAATAGTAAATTAAACTATCTCAACATCCACTTGGGTGCTGAACAATTGTGTCCTAAAGACACGTTCGTACTAAAGACTGCGTTCTGAATGCATGCATTCTGAACACATGTGGAATACCGTCATACATTCAATGGATGTGGATATTGGGATAGAGTATTATGTCATCTGATGCCCACTAACAGACTGCATGTGTATTTATGCCATGGATCCTCCTTTATTACACTGACTTTGCAATGACCTTGTGTTTCTTCCACTATGGCGAGGAAGGTGACCTAGAAACACTTAACTGGAGATCCTGCCACCAACAACAGTGAGGAAATGGAAGGGTAATTGGGGAATTACCCCCACCAACCCAAATGTAAGGAGGATACGAGCCTTTGTGATCAGTACTTTGGTAGATAAGTAAGTCTTCGTAGCAGATCTGTAGCACTATACTCTCTCCAAGACAGCGTTCCACTCCCGGTCCGCCATCCCCCACAGCTGGCTGGACTAAAGTTAAGGTCCTCGGTGAGAGTCAAGTGTAATATCACTACGCCCAGGCAGCTCTTGCCTTTCAGTGGTGTCACATGGTGGTAGAGTATTTGGAGTGTATGCTAATAAGTTACCGGCAAACAGAGGACACACACATAGCGGTGAAGCTTTTAGAAGGAATGTGGATAAGTAAAGTGGACAACCCACCCTCAACCGCCATCTTGATGAAAAACTTCACACAGGTCAGACCTCCTCTTGCAACCGGAGCCTTTACTAAAGCTCCTCTTCCTTTCACTTCATTGCTGTATTTATCTTTATGAGTAAATATGCGTCAAGACACACATCCTTTGATATTAATACTGTGAATGTGCCAGCATCCTATCTTTTGTCGCAAACTTCTCCACATTCGACCCTCTGATCAGTGATAGCGGGCACAGTGTAACTGGATAACTTGAACTGTAATCCATTGATTTCAACGGTTGAATGAACAATTCACAGTGTGTTTTTCATTTCTAGATGGGAAAGGCTTTCTTTATCTTGTTTCATACTAGGATTTATAAGGGATTAAGAGTGGTGAATGGGAGTGTATTTGTTAAGTATTAAAAAATAAAAGAGGGTATGAGCAAAAAGAATCCACCTATCAGTAACTAGGAACCAAAACTCTTTCTACATTGGTGGAAGGTGTATGAGAATGGAAGATGTGGTGGTGCTATGTACTCTAACCCCATTAACCGATTGCCAGGAGGCGTGACGGTTCTTGTAGAGCACCATGGCTCCTATTACACCACTCCCCGCTGTATGTGTGAAGTGTGCTTTAAGGCAGAAGAGTTATAGGGGTACCTCTGGGCCAGTGGCACAAAACTCATTGCTAGTTATCATAACTGTCCTGCTCACTCTACACAGTTGCAAAGAAGTGACGCTGCAGTTTGTTTTCATTTTGGATGACCAACCATCATCTTTTGAGGCCAGGTAATGTGTTGACCCTTGCAGATTTTACCCTGGCAGGTGCTTCTTCTTGGAAGGTCATGTTTTCATTTGATTGAAACACCTCATGTTGGTAGGTGATGGTTATGATAGGTTGCAGGATTACTAAAACAATGATCCTGCTACGCAATGTTGCTACTAGGAGCACTGGATTCCTATCCTTGGTTCTGCACTCCATGGTCACCAGGTGTCACTGACCCAGGGATGGTGCCCAGGGCTCACTGGTACCAGATCTGTTTCGGTAGGTGTTCAGCAATATGTGCCACGTCAAGATAGTGTTCATTGATTGTCTTCTACAGCACAGAGTGAATATCATGTACCTTGGTTTGAAAGGGTAAGAGATTTGGACTAAGCTAATAAAAGCAAGCAGCTGCTCTTGCTCCATAAACATGGCCACCCACAGCCACCTCTAATTTCTAGGTCCCTAAGCTGTGAGCAGGAGTTTCCTGTGCAGGCCTTAATCTGTTGGGAGGGAGTAAGGCCAGAGGATCAACATAGATGGAAACCTATTTATTAAGGAGGTAGGCTATCGCATTTTCAGAAAACTGCAATCTGAATATTGTAAGGGGTGGAAATTAAGTTGCCAGAGAAGAAAGAGAATTACCAATCAGGTTCTGAAAATGGCTTTATGTTCTAAAGTGTATTGATTGGATGTTGCTGGTGTTTCTTGGTGAGATCAATGCATCAATATTTATGCTGATGAATAGGACACCGAGGCCACTCACTTATGCCACTACGTTTATTTTTCGTGATGCCGTCAGGATCAGAAGAGATATGGTCATTTGCATTGCCCAATGATGACATTTCCCTCATTATCATCATTGGCCCATAGGTCTTATGATGTCATTTCCACTTATATAATAGTTGTGTTAATTACTGGTTTTAAAACTAGAAAATCCTACCTGGTTTTGGTTTTGGTTTTGAATATTGTCGAGAATGGGTCAATCGAGGTAACAAAGCTGGGGCAGTCCAAATTCTGAGAGTCCAGGCTAATGTGGATTAGCCAGGGCTAAAAGCTAAAAAGAAGGAAGTGAAGGTGCAGAAATGTATTGATTACACAAAAGTAATTCAGAAGAAAAGGAATCTTTGCGTGTAGCAGTTGCTGCTTATGTTGGATAACTTATCAGATGTTGGGGGCTATTCACAAAAACATTTATGAGGATCTGTACTACATGAGTACTCTTTATGTAGGTCTGGGGAGTGAACTCCGCTCCATTTGCGGAGTTTATAGAGTTTTCTACACTCCACGGAGAACGGGGAGTTGTGAAAAACTTTGCTCTGCTTAAGTTGGTGAGCCCGAGTGAGGAAAATCCAATGCAAGACCACTTCCCAGGGAGATTTCTCAATGTGGGCGGATGGCCGCAACCGCTCATGTTGAGGAACCATTTGGCCGCGTTGAGGAAGGTGCCACTCGAGTAGTGACAGAAGGAAGCAGCGCCCTCTTGCGCTGCGCGTGGTGCCGTTTTAGTGGATTTTCTAGCATAGGACAAAAGCCCGGTGGTAAAAATCAGCACAAATGGCACAACCTAATAAACTCTGCCGCGGCAGTACTCCACGAGCCCCACCCAGGCCTACTTTTATGTGCACCCACAAGCATTGACGAATCGTCCCGAAATGCCCAACTCCCTATTTGTAAAAGATCAAAGAGGGTACAGTACTTTCTATTTGTCCTAATTGAATATTAATATTACCTTAAGAGTCCCATTGTAGATGTTTGGGCCAATTCAAAACAGCATTTAAAAGTATAAAAGTAGTAGCAGAGGACTACTGTTTCTTGTACTCAGAAATGCCATTGTGAATCAGCCCCGTGTGTGCCCACAACGCGACTGCAGCCTCCTACACAGATCTGCAGAGGAACCCTTTGCTTACTCAACTCATTCGCGTTTCATTTGTATTCACAGGGCGACAGATAACGCAAGTCCAAGCCAAGGGGAAGGTGAATCAGCAGAACCATCTGGAGACAATGTAGGGGCCCTCCGCAGCTCCAGGAACAAACAGCAGGGCATGGAAGATCACAGCAGGAGGGGTGGCTAAGCAGCATGACCAACCAGGGTCCTAGATATAGCGTTAGCCGAAGCCATCTGGGTCTAGGGAGTAGCCCACCAGGAAGCCATGTACTAATAGTCATTTGGACTAAATGTGGGTGAAATTGACATTTTGCCTGCAAAATTAACAAACGTTGCGAACTTCCTAAAACTGTCTATAGATGAACATGTTTGCACTAAAAGGATTTTGTGCAGTTCTCTTGGAAACCTTTATGCAGCAAAGGAACTCTTCCACTAAGTTGAGGTTTGCAGAGATTTGCTTCTGTCAAACCTAATTTAGCGCGTTTGTTGTCTTTTCTTCTGGCATATTAAGCCTAGTTGCCTTTTGATAAAAGCGTCTCGTAGTTTGTGGATGAAAAACATCGCAGTTTGGCTCCCAGGAAAACCGGAGTATTATATCCAAAGTGAGAGTCTTTTCAAGGGTGCGAGTAGAGACATTTAACAAAAGTTTCTAATTTCATCGATGGTCACATTATAGAAAGTAGGCAGGGCAGATGTGAATAAGAGTTTCTGCAAGCTGTTGAGAACTTCCAAAGCTCTATAAACCCAGCGTGATTGCTAAAACTAGTGGTACACCTCAGTGAGAGTGCACATTCAAGGACACACTCTGCTTCGCCTCACTGTCTGAAATCATAAAGCCCCAAAATGCTGAGGCATCGAGAAACAACCAAAGATAGCTAGAGGAGCACTCTGAAGGAGCGGGAGAATTATCAAATAAGAAGAGGTGTGGCGCAGCGACAAGAGTGAGTGACTGTGGAGCGCGGGGCTTACAGTTCGATCCCCGGCGCCGGCGGCAGCTCAGCACCATGTGACTCTGGGCAACAGCTCACTTAATCTTCCTGACCGCCCCCACAGCACCTCAATTGCCTTAGGGGTGATAAGTTCATGCTTTACAAACGTGGAAATATTTATAATTATTAAATAACCCCTCTGAATTAATCTATGCTAGAATCTGGGGAGCACACAGACAGCACGGCGCCTCACCACCACTCTATAGTACCCCAACAGTGCCAGTCCAGCACACGAGCATCAATATTCACCAATATGCTGATGATACATGACTTAAACTGAAAGTCTTCTCTGCTTCAGACATCCATTCCCTCAACCACTTCCTGCACGTCATCCTGAATGTTCAGCGCCTACCTAAAGCTCAACCTTACAAAGACAGAATTCTTATTAGTTGCCAAGAACAACATTCAAGAAACAGTACAAACCTGGCTCAATGACATGAACCTTGACGGATTCAACCACCAACTTTCCCTGAATGCAAAGTCGCTTGGAGTCATGCAGGAACACCAGCCTCACCCTCAAGGAACACCGCAACAACAAAAAATGCCCGATACCTGCTCTCCCTTCTAAAGAATGTTAAACTGTTCTTCTAGAAACTGCTGTTCAAGCCATCATACTGTCACATCTGGATGGTGGTAACATTCTACTCCATAGCCTTCCTGACTCCAGTCTGGCATTCTTTAAAGGAATCCTACAAGCTGCAGCATGCCTCATTCAGGGCCTCAAGAAATATGATCATATCACTCCCTTCTCGAATGAACTGCATTGGCACCTCTTTTCCATCCCACACCATTTTCAAAACCATCACAAAGCCATCATGACCAGCACCTCTGCTTATCTTGCAAACAAGCTTATGCTGCAACTAGGACACCATCAGACTGCAGATTAAGAAGTGTAAAAAAAGAAAAAAACTTCAACAGTAGGAATTTCCCATCTGTGCAGCCAATATCTGGAACAATGTCCCCGCATCTGTTAGGGTTGCCTCAATGCTGCTCCAATTTAGGAAACATTTGAAGATGCGCCGTTTTAAAGAACACTACATCACAGCGCTCTAACAGTACACAAATCAGCTACCTCTCTAACCATTTGTTGACTTTGACCATGTACATCTCTTTGCTGCCCTTTGGCTAGGTTTGCGCTAGAGCGAACACACAAAAAGTGATGTGGATGCTTGCAATAAGTCTAACTATTGTCTGTTGATCCCAATCGTTCTTCTGCCTATCATGCCACCCGGGATTAGACCCCGCCATATGCAAATCAGTCTGGACCCTGCTCCAATAGGAACAGTCCAGCTTGATCTGCTAAGGCAGGCGCTATAAACATAGCACATACATACATAAAGCGGGTGCCTAGGTAACACTTTCATTTAACTCACTGTCAATTCTAGAATTACATGCCCCCGAAAGGATCATAACTAATATTCACTTTCATACAGATTCTCTGTAAATCCAGAACACACATCACATGAACATATTAGATCAGTCATCCTCCTCCTGAGATTGTGCTTTTAGGATGGTTTAAATGAATCACATATCACTGACGACCACATGCAATGCTATGCTTACAGCCCAAGCATGGAGTCATGATTTCAGGATCCTCGCCCTCAGACTGAGTTTTGAGTGTCATAACGTGGTTCGAGTCTGAGTGCCTCAGCACACAATAAAGGTGATTTATTGGATACTGCATGCAATTGCGGCTGAATTTTACAGGCTGTGGGTTTAGTCTATAAAATGTGCGACCTCTCCCCCAGACAGTACCGCACAGACGGGCCCCATTGCTGGACAGGCCCTCAGGCAGCAAGGCATTCCAATGACACTCTGTGAGGTGGAGGAAGCCAAAAACAGCACCCCCCTTGACATGACATCCCATAACCTGACCAGGAGGGTACTGCACAGCTCTGGCCTAGTAGTGGCACGGGGCTTACTGAGCCTGTTTATCATCAGCTCCACAATTGGGATGACCATAAGAGACTGACAGTAACCAGACTCACCACCAACTAAGGAGCCGACTCTGATGCGGTTCGGAAATCATTCCGGCCACATCGGTTTGGGAATGGTTTCTGGCTGACTCAGATTGGGAGAGTCTGACTGACCGAGTACGATGCATCCAGATACGATTCGGTCGGACTCCAATTGGCTTCAATGGGAGCCTATGTTCCGACCAAATGCATAGGCTCCCATTGAAGAAAGGGGTTGCTGGGGAAAATCAGGCACCCTGTGGCAGGCACCCACTGGGTATGTATGTGCTGAACTGCTGTACTATGACTGCTGCTACACGGCCAGCTACTGTGGTTCATGATTGATGTCACAGAGATGGTAAGGGATGTCACTATTAGGTTTTTTATAGCACATACTGGTATAAGGATCTCCACTCTCGCAAGGATAGGGATGGTGACAAGAGTTTTCTTCACATAGAAAACAGTGGAGACATGAAGCTGACCTCCGGTACGGGTGGTTGGGGTGATTGAGTAAGAGGTGAGGATAGCATGGAGCTGGCCACAGACAATCTTGGTGGAGTTGAAGCGGTCACTTGGAGAAGATGCAGTGAGTAATCCAAATTAAACATAAATAACATTTCAAGAGTTCTCTTTCAGAGCCTATAGCGTTTTAGCAAATTTTAGTGCAGCACAATGGATTATTATTATTCTCCAAGTTTTCAAACTTTATTGGTGGAGAATCCCCCTTGAGGAAGGCAGGCTTCACGTGCTTTGCTCATACACTTCAGGTTTGGTATTAAACCTCTACGCTTTCACAGACACCAGCCACCACTGATCCAGCATGCAAGACTTTATGCCATTTACTAGACAAGAGTGTGTTCGCACCCTTTTGGTTCATTTTTGTCAGACATGTAAGGGGTTAATCTCTTGCGTGAACTAGCAGCATTTGATGAGCTCAAATAAACATTAACTACCTGCTCTAAACATCGTGGACGTATTTTTCCTTTAGATATTTTTTGCAGTTTTATATGGTTAAAGGATTTTCCCGGACTCGCAGCATGTCGAGCCGAGACCAGATTCGAACCAGGGTCGGAATGGTAAGGCGGGCACTCGGACAATGTCTGAGGGGCCGGTATCGAAGTTCCAGCTGTGGGCGGCTTTTTTGGCCAGTCTGGGGGGGCGGATTTAGGAGGTGTCTGTGTTGTTCGGATGCCGCCAGCGGCCCAGTGGGTGCCTTCGTGGCCTTTCTGGGGGAGATGGGCACCCTTACTTCCCTTTTATCAACGGGCAAAGGTGTTACTCCCTTGCTCTCACCAGGCCGCCCATTATTGTATGCAGATTGAGCGGGGGTAGGGGACCTGAGTAAAAGTGGCCTCACTTGTTTTCAGGTGTGCTTCACCATGGTGAACTAACCATGCATTTTTTTAAATCTAAGTTAAGAAAACATGCCTCTGTCAGAGACCTCCCCCCCTTCTATAAAACTTCGCCGAAGCAACTGGAAAAGCAATGTGCAAATGTGGGCCACTTATTATAGCGTGCACGGGCCGATTTTAGGTCAGTCCTTTTGGGCACTTCTCCTCCCCAGCTGGTTTCCTCTGAGCTAGTTCCTCTTTCTTTCATCAATGGACTTTTACATTTTCGAATTCCCACCTCAGAATTGTGAACTGCATTTTCAATTTTTTAATTCATATCGCTTTGCTGCTAAGTATAAATGATGCAGGTCCACGTGCAGCTAAATGGTATCCTCTTGTTTCCATGGCTGCGATAGCAAAGCTTTACAGACCATCCTCACGGCTGGACCTAAGCAGGGGGCTGCGTGAAATCTGCTGCCATCACCTTTCTGCTACTTCCTCTGCCTGCAGCGCTTAAATAATAACTCGTGGGGTTTTGTGGACCAAATGCATTATAAAGGATCACAATGTACCGTGATAGTTTCCGGTGTAAAAGAAACCGGGAAAAACCACTTTACCGGATTATAGTCTAACAAGGCGAAATACACGGTCTATTTAGTGCTAGAAACAGAAATAATTTATTCCGGCAATCCACAGATTTGCGGGTGAGGGGGGAGGGGGTATCGAAGTTCTGAGAGACAGGGAAGGGCACAGGGGGCACAGCTAATGTGTCATGGTGACAGGTAGCTAATGGTCTGCCAAAGTGAGAAGTACTTGAGGAATCCATCATGTCATCACTACATTAGTAAAGTCATATCTCTGAATAGCTGCCATACTTTTTCAGTGCTTAATTTGTTAAAATGAGAGTGTCAGGGCCCTCATCAGGAGGCCTCTGCAGCTTGTACCACCGCTTGCCTGTGCCAGCGCTGCCACTGAACATGCCAACATAACCACAACACACCTACAAGTGTGACAATTCAGACTATTCCATGCCTCAAAAAATATAAGAATGTCTTTGATAGCAGGTATTAGTCTTTTTCAATGTATTTTGAAATAATAACTATGTCTAAAGTGCAGTGCTGACAATTAAGCGCCGGTGCTGAGCACCGGGAATCACCGGCTCAAATTAAGCACCGTTTTCATATTATTTAAGGTGCTTGCTAGGCCTGGGCGGTAAATTCCGTTCCGCTCGCGGAATTTGCGGAAGTTGGGTAATTTCGCGTTCCGCGGAGAACGCGAAATTGCCCAAAATTCTGCTTTCCGCGACTTCGCGAAATTTTTTGCTTGTTCGCGTTCTCAAAATGCGTGTTCGTGAGATATTTCTCCCCGAGCACGCAAACAGCGATTGTGAACAGGAAAAAGCATCGCGAACAAGCAATTCCGCGTGTTCGCGGAATTTCTGCGTGTTCGCGGAGATTTTTTACCGTTTCGCGGAGATTTGAGTAACGCGATTACGCAAATTCCGCCCACCCCTAGTGCTTGCACGTCTCAGCAGGCCCACAATACTCATAACAGGAAGTACCAACAATTGTTAACACAGCAGTAATAAATGTAAGGATCAGGGGCAGTGGTTCTGAGCAGAGCCACAGTATACTTACTATACTAACAAGCATTGGCAAAGCCAACAGGGCTTGCGATAGCTGCCAGCCTCTTGGCTTTGTCTGTACTTGTTTTTTGTGTCATGGTATCTCAAAACTTTACAGTAGGGTAGGTTGTCAGGCTTGGCTTCAATTAAAAAAAAAAAAAAAAAAGAGTAAAAGTTAAAAAAATAATTGTCTCAAAAAGCATTCATTGCTGTGGCAGTCCCTTGCACTTTGGGAAACTAAATTGCATGTCTAAGTGCTCCTTATAAAAATGCAGAATGCCGTCATTCACAGCAAAGTTAGCCAATGACTAAAATAAGCTGATCCACTGCTGCACACAAGGGAGTCCCCACACTCTGGCTGAAGACTGTGCAGCTGCAGCTCGGAGTGCTTTAAAAAATATATGAAGCCCTCCCGGGGTCATGAATTCAAGGACTCAAGAGACTACCATAACTGTGAATGTTCCTAGAGGGGCTCTTGAGTTCTTTGAAGCTCCCCACGACATTTAAAGAAGAGCTTGGTGGTGCCCCAGTCCATTCCAAGGGCTCCACGAGCATCGGACAGATCTTTTAAAAAGCCCTCACAGGGCATTACGGGCACTTCCCAGCAAGAGAAGTGAATGTGAAATGAGCCGCTACTCTGCTTTATATTGTTTTTAATTCGGGGAGGGAGCATGTGGCCCTGTCCCTTGGCATTTTAATGGCCCCGGGGATCTCATCCCCTGGGGTCTGATGCATTTTTAGATCGAGAGGTGGACATAGGTGACCGTCTCCAAGAGTTTTGAAGTACCCACGGTCCCCATCTCCTAGTGCCAATATCTATTTAATGAGGAGGGAGTGGGCATCTCCCCTGACCTAACCTTTTAAAGGAACCGGGGACCCCATAAGCCCTAGGGCTGATATCTTTTTAATGGATTTTTAAAGGCCCGGGGCCACCCCTGGGCCAGTGTAATGTTAATTTGTGGAGAGGAGAATGGGCCCCCCACCCTGAGCCACATAATGGCTTAAGCGACCCTGTTCCCCAGGGCACAACTGCAGCAGTGTCCTGAGCAAGTCCGTGGCTGGGATAGTGAGGGCAAGAAACAGAAATCCAACCAATTCTCCGCTCTCTCCCAGGCAGGGAAAACAGGTTTCGTTCTGCTGGGTGGGAGCAAACCAGTGTAGGGGGCTCCTGACACACCTCGGATGGGTACAAGCAGAGGAGCCGGCAGGGGCCATGGGCCAACCTCCTGCAGCCCCCAGGCCTCTCATTGCTGTGAGTGCCTCAGATGAGACTAGGGCACCCATGGCTAATTTTTATTTATTTATTCTCCGTGGATGTGGGCTCCAGGGCCATGTAATGGATCATGCGGGAGGGACCACACTCACCCTTTCCCTTTAAATAAGGATGTAGATTTTGGGGATGGGATACCCAGGGCCATGTAATGGCTTGGCAGGGGAAGCTGTTCGTCACCTCCCCTCAAATAATAATACACCAAGCACCCGGCCTGGGCCCACCCGGTGAGAGGGTGGATTAAAATAAAAAAAAGGGGGTGGCCACCATTTTGTAAACATTTTTACAGGGAGGCCACTTTTTTAAAAACATTTTTAAAGCAGATCCACAGTACTGCTAAATAAATATTTACATTTTTGGCCCAAGAAGGTCATCTAGGAGCCCAGGCCTCATAAGTTTTTTAAACCTTATGTTAGGACAGGGGACTGAGTCCAGGAGTCCTAAACTGGCTACCGCAACATCTTTTTTGATGGTGTGTCAGCCAATTAGATCTTAACTTTTGATTTTTTGGATCCATGGATCCTCCATGGCCTGAAAAAAACAAAGTGTTTTAAACCAAATTTCTATAAAATTACTAAACAAATGTACACCAAATCACAAAAATCACACTTTCTGGACCAAGATCTTGCTTTCTCCCAAACTTGGTGTAATTACATTCACCCGTTTTGGCTGTAGCTGTGTCAAATTTTCCTATGGAAAAAAAGAATGTGGAAAATGTGTTTTGGTACCCCTCTTCCCTTTTTCTCAGCCCCTGCTCGACAGATCACCTTGTACCTTTCCGGAAAGGAGCTGAGGTGGAACAACATTTTTTTTTGGGGGGGGGCGGGAATTTCAAGAAGATTCGTCGAACAGCACCAAAGTTATCCTATGAAAACATGGTCCTAACTATAACTACCCAGTGTGTGTGTCTGTGTATGTATATATAGCCATTGCGTTGCATCGCCTGGGCAGTTTCCCTACCAAATGGAAATTAGCATCAGTCCTTCCGTTCTGAAAAAAGCCAAATTTAGTCAGCACAGACCCAAACAACTATTGGGCCATTTCCAGACTGCCCATCCCTGCTAAAATGTCGGAGAAGGCTATGAATATAGAAATTACAGCCTTTGTTGAAGCTCATGGACATCTTGACCCTACTCAGTTCAGGTTTAGAAGCCGCCACAGCACCGAACGTGCTTTGATCACAGCATCAGAGCCGATTACACAAACAGTGGGCTCCGGAGACAAAGCTGAACTGGTGCTTTTAGCATTAAATACTGTCAATCATAACACACTACTAGACTGTCTTGCCTCAATTGGAATCAAGTGGCGTGAACTCTTACTGCTGAAATCCTTTATCACCGATTGAGAACAATTTTTTGCTTTAGTGGATTTTAACTCTCTAACTTTCACACTTCCTTGCAGCATTCCCCAGGGCTCTTTGTTGAGCCCTACCCCTTTTTATATTTATGTTGCCCCACTGGCAAAACTGATTCAGTCCTTTGGGGTCTCGGAAGTGTCCTAAGCGGATGACACCCAAATTGTGATGCCTGTGCCTAGTAACACCACTGATATTGTCACGCGTTTCCACCACTGCCAGCTTCAGGTCGGGAATTGGATGGCTTCAAATTGTTTAAAGCTTAATTTCAACAAAATGGAGGCACTACACTTCAGGAAAAATGTCTCCTTTTGGTTGCCAACATGGTGGCCGTAGGAACTCGGATCTCTCCCTACACCTGTAGGTAAGGTGAAGAACTTGGGAGTAACCTTTGATAGTCAACCCTCCTTTGAGGGCCATGTTAAAACCATCATTGCCGCCTCATTCTTCACAGTGAACCTCCTTAGAAAGACTTCCTCCTTCATTCCTCAGCATCTACAAAAAACTGTAACTGTAACTACAGGCCTCATACTCTAAAGGTTGACTACTGAAATGCTTTGTTCGTCAACATCAGGAAAAAGTGGCTGACTAAAATCCAAATGTACAAAATGCAGCTGCCTGTCTGCTTCTGGGCATTCCTAAGCACAAATCTGCTTCCTCCGCGCTTGGGTGCCTGCACTGGCTCCCAATCAGAAAGCGCATTGATTTTTAGGCGCTGTGCATCGCCTTTAAAGCACTCCAGGGAATTGGCCTGGAGTACTTTAAGCACAGTTTTCAGGGGTCTGCTTCAGCACATAATCTCGTAGTGCCCAAGTACAAAGAGACAGACATGGGCAGTAGAAGCATTTTGGTGGGCACAACCAGATTTTGGAATTCCCTCCTCCAGGAATTGAAAAGGAAAACAGAGTTGTTAGCCTTTAGGAAAGCACTTAAAACCCTGCTCTTTAACCAATAAGTCTATCCTCCTTCCTTCTTCAGTCTTCTATTTCTGAGTCAGCGCCTAGACACCATTGGGTTTTAGATGCGCTTTACACATTCCATTTTCATTTCATTTAAAAACAAAGGTGCCCCCCTGAGCCTTATTAGGCCCTGGAGGCCCCATACTCACGGTCCTTT
This sequence comes from Triturus cristatus, assembly GCF_964204655.1. NCBI lineage: Eukaryota > Metazoa > Chordata > Amphibia > Caudata > Salamandridae > Triturus > Triturus cristatus. The sequence goes on along the minus strand of NC_140583.1, from coordinate 267,443,948 downwards.
TCTTTTAAAGGAAAGAGAGGCCAAGTGTTCTGCCTCCCAGAGCCTTATTTTTTATAAAAGGGGATGGGACTGTGTAGCCCCCTCCCTGAGCCTTATTCAGCCCTGGTATCCGATCCCCAGGGCCTTTAAAAAAAAAATTTGAAGGGGAGGGGTGGGGGCACGTTGCTACCCTCCCAAAGCCTGGAGACCCCATCCTCAAGGACTTTTTTATGAAAGAGGAGGGGAATCAATGTGGCCCTCCCTCCCTGAGCCTTATAAAGCCCTGGGGACCCCATTTTCACAGGGACATTCTAGTTGGTAAACAAAGGGGCTGCATGGCCTCCCTCTCTGAGCCCTGTTAGACCCTGGGAACCCCATCCCCTAGGACTGTTTTTTATAGAATGAGGGGGGGCTTGTGGCCCCCCTCCTTAAACCTCTAAATCCCCAAGGAAGGCCACGCACCTCCCGTCCCGAGCCTTTTTTGACCCCATCCCCTGGGACCCCCACTGTCAAAGGTGGGTGCCCTAGTGCCCACCAAGGGCACCCACCATATACTCGCTAGGGGCTGCGGAGGGAGCCCCAAGGCCCCTGTGGCCTGAGTGGTTCTCCGCATGCAGCGGGAGCCGGCATTGCTACTAATGCTTCTCCTTCCGGGATGGAGCAACATTTCTAACTGTTTCCCTGCCCGCATCAGTGCGGGCAGTGAAACAGATTAAAAGTCTGCTCCCAGCCGGTGGAAGCATTTGGAAAGGTCCTGCCGACTGAGAGCAGACTTTTTGTTTGATCCCGCTTGGCAGGAGATTAAAAAATGCTCCCTCCAAGCGGGAACAAATACAAGTTTCCTTGCCAGCTCTGGGGTGGCCAGGGAAACCGCTACGTCTTTGGAGGAGGTCCACGCAACCCCTCCCTCCTTTTTTTTTAACAATTTCGGCCATGGGGGTGGGCTCTCTGGGTCTTTCGAGGCATGGAGAGGGGGAAGTACAGCCCCCCTGCCCATTTTATAAAATGTCAGCTCCCTGGAACCTGTCATGGCTCGGAGGGCATGTAGCGTGGCCCCCTCCCTATTTTTAGACATTTCAGCCCAGGGGTACACTCCCCAAGGCCTCTAATGGCTCAAGGAGGGAAGGGGTCAAACTCCCCATATGCATTAACCCCTTCGATGCGCATGACGGAGCGGTTCCGTCGTGCTCATCGGTTGCGCTGTGCGTATGACGGAACCGCTCCGTCATGGCCCCGCCCGCGCAATAGAACCTCCAGCACAGCACGGTAATCCGTGCCGCGCTGAAGGGGTTAATTTCAGCCCCAGGGCCTGTCATGGGTCAGGGACAGGGGGCGCGTGGCCCCGCTCCCCTTCAGTATTGAAATCGGCCCCACGGCATGGGTTCGCTGGGGCCTCCGGAGGCTTGGGGAGGGAGGTACACAGCTTCCACAGATGTATCCAGCACCAGGGCTTGCACTATTGTTCTGAAGTCACTGTCCGGAATAAAGGGTTGGACTTTGTTCAGGAAGGAGAGCCTCGTACCATTGGTGAGCATCCTTTAAAAGTTGTAAAACACCCCAATATTGACTGAGACTTTATAGTTCTGGTATTGAGCTGTGTGTTGATCTGCTCTATGGATTGAGTTCTGGGTTGGCAAGTGCTGGGCTTGACCGGGCTAGAATGACCTAGTCAATTCTTGGCTCCGAGATGAACCGGGCTTGGAGCTGGGTCCCAGATTCAATAGAATGGACTATTAATTGAGGTGGTACATGTTCTCAGCTGCACAGTGGGGAGGGCTTGGTGATACAATGTGATGGGATAGACGGAACAAGTTGCTGGGATGCTATTGTTAAAGACTGAGATCTGTAACGCCTGGCTTCCAAGATGGACTGATATGAGGCTGAGCTAAAAGGCATCAGTCAGTTATGGATCCTTGTCAAGGTGTTTGTAATGGTCATTGACGCAGTAACACAGCAAAATGTTGTAGGGTCATAGTGGACCTACGTTGAACGAGTGGCTTTTTTTTGCTTTTCTTTTAAATTTATATTCAAAAGTCAAATACTGATGAGACAGTTTAGCTAGCTTCTTGCATATCCAGAGACCTGCTGGTCACAGTTGTCAATCCTGTGGTGGCAACTGTCTATCCCACTACCAAGGGCGGTAAATGTGTCAGTAAGTTGAGTAATAATAACGCCTATCTATGGTTTAAGACCCTTCAGAAAATTCAGTTTGTGATGTGCACTTTAAAAATAGTGATGTTTGTTAATGTGGATATCAAAATGACAGTCAAATTAAAATAAAGAACTTAATTTTGGTACTAATATATATTAATTCCTTCCCTCCCTCTATGCTTTTAAATATGATCTTAACTGCACTCTTTAAGATACTCTGCCAAGCACCGTGGGTGGGTTTAGGGGGGGACCAGAAAGCATTGTGGCGCAGACGGCAGAACCGAGACAGAAAGAAAGGCTGCAGTACAAAGACCTGCTGGCATTCCGTGCACACACCCTTTCCTTTAGGGCACGATTCCTAAAAAAAAAAAAAAAAAAAGTGGGGAACTAACTAAGTTAGGCAGTATACAAGTGAAATCACGGCACGTGGCATCAAGGCATGTCGAATAACAGAAAGTAAAACAAATCGAGGGGAAACTTTTTACAGGTTCCACCAAGTTGCACAGCCATGAGCCCAGTATGAATCCAATGAATTAAATTCAATCTCCTGTTTTCTTTCTTAACTTTGATCCATTTTAATCTTCATCCTTAATTTTTACTATTACTTCGATTCATTTTATCCATACATTTTCTTCTGGAAAGATATTCAAACAAACTCCAAGGCACAGGTAGGTTCCACAGTTAATGATATTTTATTTAAAAAATAACCCAATGCATTTCGGGATAAAAATCCCTTCATCAGGGGCATCTAAAACATAAATCAAACAAAATAATAATATTTAATCGAACATCATCTGTACTGTGCATTTAACTAATTGACATACATTTCTAATAACTCCAAAGTATTAGAGAGGATAAATAGTACATTCCACATCTTAAACTCAATAATTTAAGCAAAAATGCACTTCATGATCACCTATTGTGCTCTCATATCTATAACTACGACATTATGACATTTGCTATGTGCTACCGTCATTTTGATATTAGACGATATTTCCTTAACTAACATCCAACAGTTTTAATGAAGTTCGCGCTTACCATAACATGCGTTTCTTCTTCCATCAAACCATGATAAATACAAGTTATGTAAACACACTTTTCCTCCGGATATAACATATTCCTTTTCGAGCGTGCCGCAGCGTGAATATTACATTTAAATGCACTCTTTGTCTGTCGGTGAAAACGTATTTCACCAAACTCCCCGCCCTTCTTAATTCTCATCAGGTGTTGAACTCACATTCGCCTAAACCCAATTAACGGTTCAGCTCATATACCGCTTTCGTGATCCTTATACTATAAAGACTACATATCCCAATATGCATCTTGTCATAGTTAATAAAACAACAAATGATCGTTTTTATACATTCTCACTTAAAAAATGCTTCCACATAACCACGTTATCCAATAACGGAATCAATCAAACCTCCGTTCCTCCCATAAATAAATACACTATGAATATCGGTGAGATAAAACAAAATGTTTCCACGACAGTTTAAATAAAGATTCCTTTTTCATCTTTCATTTTTTGCTTTTTGTGTGATAGACTGCCTGTGTACTCCTCATGCACATGTTTTTTACAGAGTTTAGGAACGCAATTCCTGTGCCATTAATATTCGCTCTTGGTTGCTTGCTCAAGTCTCCAGTTTTTTCCTTTTGATGTTTAAAGTTGATATAAACCATGTTCATCATTCTTTCCATATAGTTTATCATGGGTGCAATCTCAACTTGAAGACGAAAAATTCATGTTATGAAATGAGGTGGTGAGATGCACAGAAAGTGACATAACAGAACAGCCTATGATCTCACAGGATGGGACATCACAAGAAGTGGCATCAGATCTTAAGATCTCACACATATGTTTATCAGGTCTATCATGAACACATTTGAGTGCATTACAATATTTACCAACTGAGATTTTGCATCAGAGTTGTGCGAAAACAGTGACGCAACCTCAATGCAAAATCTGGACCTCAACTTATATATTTATTTTTTATAACCCTCCCACAACAAGGCAGTAAACCTACACAGGCACAAAACCGGCCCACACACCTCCCCCCCACCAGGGAAATGCCCGGTGCCCTCTATGGCCAGTCCGGCCCTGTACGTGCGAGGTAAAGTGCCCTGACACTTAACACTTGAATGAGTAGAACTATAGCGCTATAAAAAGTCTCAATTTTGAAGCATCTTGTGGGGTTAAGACACCTGCTGAAAGATCTTTCTGTCCCCAGTAAAGCTCTTGGAATAATAATAATAATGTTAAGATGACCCTGGCGGATTACATATTTGCTGTAGAGATATGTGTTTTGTCTAGTCCCAGTTTTATATCAAGTAGTGTACAGTGTTAATATGACTTCTGCAAAACACATTATGTAACACGCAGATGACAGATTTTTGTTTTATGTAAATGGATAAGTAGGTTACTGCTTTCAACGGGAAACATCCTTAACCACGAAGGCTTTTCTACGCGTTACGTTTACAATGGCACTCTTACCACGTAAATGTCTTTATCACGCGTATGCCTTCCACGGCCGTCTTTACCACGCAAGCTTCACTGGAACCAGTTCATCTTCCTAAGGTTCAGTCCGTTTTTGATGTCGGCGGCGAAGACGTGTGTTCAAAGGTAAAAAAAGAAAAGGGTGGCTTAGGGGTGCTTGGAGGGTCTCCCCCCAAAAATAAAAAATAAATGCATGCTTGGGAAAAAAAAGGGGGCTTGGGGTCTCCCCCCCCCCCCCCCCCAAAAAAACGAACATGTAAGAACGAAGGAAAGTGGTGACAATCGGCGTCGTTTTAGAGGAAACGGAATGACGCTTCCTCTTTACGACGTAGGACGTAATCAAAGAAGATCGAGGAGAAGACGTGAAGAGTTAAGGAGAATAAAAGTATTAAATATATATATACTGTTTAAGGGTACCGGGCAGGGGTAATAATAATGATTGGGTGGTCACGTAAGGGTACAGGGGAGGGGTATAACCTTTACCAAGAGTATTCCATTACCATGCAAGTATGCGTGGTAAAGGAATATTCGTGGAAAAGGTTGTGCGTGGAAATGGCATTCCGTTGTAACGCATGCGTGGTAAAGGCATGCGTTGCAACGGAATGCGTTGTAACGGCATACAACCGCTTTCAACACAGAGAGCCTTTTGTTACTTGCAGTTCATAAATTGTATCCATCTAATGTAGCACAGCGAGCTATAAAGGGCATGTGGCTACTACACCTTGTAACCCTCACAGTCTTATGTAACACATCTTGTACCTTGATTTACACATACATGATTTATTGTCAATGTATAATGTGTACGTGTACAGTGCCGGACTGTGAACAGCAGCCAGCCCTGGCAGATTGCTGCTCGACCGGCCCTGGGAGAAGGGGGGAAGTGGGGTGCTAGCAATTAGCACCGTTCCCGCTTTTGTTACCGGGGGGTAATATTACAGCACTGCTGCAAAACCAGCCCCCAGTGACAAAATCGGTCCCCACAGGCACAAAACCGGCCCCCACACCTCCCACCCACCAGGGAAATGCCCAGTGCCCTCTATGGCCCGTCCGGCCCTGTACGTGTGATGTAAAGTAAGGGTGGACGGAGTGCTCTGCTCCGCCCACGGAGTGTACGTAGTGCTGCCTGCTTCGTGTGCCACAAACTAGGCGTAGCAGGCAGCACTATGCACATGGCGTGGCGGAGCAGAGCTGCCCGCCACCCGCCTCCCGCCCACCCTCATTTTAAAATAATTTTAACTATTTTAAAGTATGAAAATTCCTTACCTGAGGTGCGGCGTCCCGGGGCTCCCTCTTCCTGGTGCAACCGCAACTTCATCCTCACAAATGCGCATGCACGGACGCCCGTGCATGTGCATTTGTGAGGAAGAAGTTGCGGTTGCACCAGGAAGAGGGAGCCCCGGGACGCCGCACCTCAGGTAAGGAATTTTCATACTTTAAAATAGTTACAATTATTTTTAAATGAGGGCGGGCGGGGGGCGGGAGGCGCGTAGTGGGGCTACGCAGAGTGTGCGAGTGTGCGTAGATTTGGCCACACTACGCAATGCTCCACGTATCCCCACTACGCCCAGGGTTAATGTAAAGTACCCTGACACTTTACATTTGAATGAGTAGAACTATAGCGCTATAAAAGAAAGAAAACTAAATAATGGCATTTACATTTTTATGAAAATACTGGGACAGACCTCTGACATTCTTACAGTGCATGCATATGATTTATATACAGGGACTGAAAAAATGCAAGTGCATGCCTCTCTTAAGTACCTGCTTCCCCTCCATTACATTTAAGTGTGGGGCTCCCCGCAGCTCCCAGCCAGGATACTCCCAAGAAAAGGAGGCCTGATGGCCCCTTAACTTCAGTCTTTGTTATGGGCCCACATGAAATCTGGTAAGCCTCCTCCCCATCTTAATGTTGCTGCAGGTAACAAAAGCAGACACCCTGCAGGCGCTGCTGAATGTGTGCCGGTGTCTTAAAATTGCACAGGGACAAGTTTAGCATATTTTGTAAGGCCCAACCTCTTGGTAGGGTAGACGGCAACCACCCTGTATGAAAAAAAGGGCAAACGCTGTCTACACTCGACTTGTGCCCTGCTTTCCTAGTGCCCTTCTCACCTCTGTTCACTAGTGGAAACCCTGTTCCACATTTGGCTGCTAGTTCGGGCTTGCCGTGACCACCCGAGCCAGTGTAGACCACCGCACACCACTCTCCCGATGTACCTCTTTGTTGACTTCCAATTTCTGCACTTGGATCACACATAGCGCCATCAATGCACCTGCTCTGTCTTCACCTGTGTGGCGAAACTCATGTTTGTGGTCCACAGTCCTACCTTTTAACTCCTTCCGTGCTCATGACGGAACCAAGCCGTCATGAGCCACGGTTGCCGTGTGCTCATGACGGAGTGGTTCCGTCATGCTGCGGCCGTTGGCGGCCGCGCCGCCCACGCGGTGCTAATTCCCCGCCTGTGCGGGCGATTAGCGCTGTGGGCGGAGTCATGACGGAACCACTCGGTCATGAGCACAGCCCAACCGTGGCTCATGACGGCGTGGCTCCGTCATGAGCACCGGGCCACCGGGCTGCCCCCCCGCACCCCCCAACGCTGCGGCGGAATTTCCGCCGTAGCGAAGGGGTTAAGTAGGGACAGCACAACGCCCACCTTTATCATTATACATCTGTCCTCCCCCGCATTTTGCCTGCTATTCCAGTACTGAGGACACACTGTCATTACTACCAATGTACCTCCGTTCCTGGCTGCAGTTGCCCTGACATTCCTGATCCCAGCACTGAAAACACTACAAACAGCTATACCAATGCATAACTCAAACAGCGGCGGCACTTATGTCTCAAATCATATTGCATTTATTTGAAGCACATTGCATATGTAACCATGAACGCATTTATTCATGTTTCTACTTGTCTCGAAGTTACACGTGCATCTATAATCATGTATTAGAAGGGCACATTGAAATGCTTGACTAAAGTTAGCTTAACTCAAGGCCTTCATTTGAAATGCATTTTGCTTGCTCTGCATGTGTTTCCTTTGAAGGTGAGTTCTCATGATTTCATAGCTTGAGAAAGGAGTATTGTTGTATTATTGATAGTGAGGTCTGAGAGAGGAAATCTTGGCGGGAGCGTGAAGAGCTAATGAGCTAAAGAAGCCGGATCAGGAACAGAGGGATACTCAAGGTTACCGTGGCTGTCCAAGTTCTGTGGGATGGGAGAGTCTGGTGATGCTGCCATTGCACAATGTGGAGTTTATCACAATTGGTTCCTGGACGGGTGGAGGGAGAGATACGTCGGATGTTGGCTATATGTGTGTGATTTACTTAATGTATACACTGTTAGAATTTATACAGATCTCTTTGGATTTTGGGAGGTGCAGACCTTGTTGCTTCCATTCTTCTATGCAAGTGTGTGGCTTTATGCTAAACACCTGTCCCCTTTACAAGATTTCTACTGAAATATATGCCGATACATTCCCACTTCCCTGAATCCTGTGAGATTTTCCCTAAGAAATGATCACAATTTAGATTTTGAAATCCATTCATGTTTAGGCAGCAGGAGGGGAGTTTCTTAGAGCAACACCAATTCCTACTTCTTGGTATCTGTATTGATCTGACTGCCTTTATTGTATGCTTTATGATATTGAGTCGGAATTTGCTTTGACGCCTTAATTTGCTTGCTATAATACTTTACTTTTATAAAATGTTCCTGATTTTCGTATGTACTGGAATGATAACTAACTTGTAATAAACCCACTTAACCTTAGTACCGATTCCTGGCCCTTATTCTGTGGTGGAATGGGCTAAACAAACATTAAATTGTTTTTTTAATTTATTTTGCTTCTCAGTCAGTCAAAAAGATTAACCAGGTGAGAAATGGTAACCACTTTCCAGCAAGCTCCCAACCCCAACCTGTGCCTGCTGTGGGCTCCCTGCGTTGGCTTTGAAGCACGTGACTGGTATGTATGCACAAGCACGGAGACGAGGAGGAGTGTGGAAGGAGAATGGGGTGGAGGCTTTAGCACTGTAGACTGCCTGGGTGTTTTTCCTCCTACATTTTTGCATGGAACAGGCTGACCTAGATTCCCTTCTGGCAGAGCCGCCTCTCTCACAGCATTGCTCAGCATGAAGGCCCTCCCTGGGCCACTATGCCCAGGCTTCTTAGAAGCCAAGCTCTGGCACATTGGTTTTCCTTGCCTCTCCTCCCTCTTTCCAGGACTCCCACTAGCTCTTATCTGCAAGTCCGGAAGTGGAATCAAATGATGCCCATACAAAACTGTTTAATGCAGCTCTGCTCGCTTCCTCCCCACTATCTCTCTGTCTTGTAATCCATTCACTGTCTCTCTTCTTCACCCAGTACACGCTATCTCTCGGTTTCCTCACTCTCTCCGTCTCTCTCTTGCTCTTTCTACCGACCCCCCCGGTCTTTTTCCTCTGAACCTCCCCACATTGCCCGCTACAATTAACCTCTGGGAAAAAGAAAAAATTAGAAGTGCAAGTAGTAGCCAAAGACCTTTAAAAACCACCCTCTAAGGGTCCCAGCGCCCTGAGAAAATGCCCAATGGCAAAAATAGCCAATCAGGCCCTGACCCTCTGTGCTTATGACACAGCACTGGGGATGTCCTTCAGAGAAAACAACCTCTTTACTGAAGTTTAGTATGTACAGAGCCTAACTCACTCTTATGGACCCGGACTATCAGGAAAGGGGAGATTCAAGTACAAAGGGGGCCTCACGTGTAATTCTTTGATAACTTGTAGCCATTTAACCAGACTGGAAAAACCTGGTTATCAAAGCTAGGTGCCTTAAAAACTACAAGTGGTTTGGCCTTTCCAGACTTTTGAGAAGGCCTTCTTGTGGGCTCAATTTTGAAAACCCTGAAAATATATCTTCCTTGTCGAATTTGACTTGCTACACTGCCCTACATGGTACAGAGTGCTTAAAAGTGTTGCAGGCATATACACCTATGTAAAAATGAGGCCTAATCCATCTCTGTTTAAAAACGTAAACATAACAAGATTTGTCCTAATCCAAATAGGCAACAGTGGTACAATGGTCGCACATCTTTAACTATAAGAGCAGTTCAAGATACTTAGACAGAAACAGCGATGCTCTGAACGCTAAAACACACCTGTTGCCACGATGTGTATATCTGGCAGGGCTGGACTAGCCGTAGCGGGCACCGGGAGTTTCCCCTGTGAGCCGCTAGGGCGGGGGCGGGTTTTGGGCCCCTGGGGGCCTTTTTTGTTACCGGGAGTCGGCTTTATCGGCCCCCTGTAACAAAATCGTCCGAAACCGGCCCTCGCAAACTGCTCGGCTGCACCCCCCTCATCCCAGGGAGGGCCGACCGAGCAGTTAGCCAGGGCCGGTTTCGGTTCCCAGTTCGGCCCTGATATCTGGAGCAGAGAAAAAACCAAGTTGCCAGGCATGAACATAACAAAGAAAAGAAGAGCACCTATAAATTAAATCCTAAATCCTGAATTTGGCCACCTTTTCTTTGGATGGATGTCTACGGGCAATTTTCCCATGTGTTACCTTTGAAAATAGCTTTGAAAAAGTCCTGAGCAGGGACAAAACCAGTGTCGGATAAAATCATCCATGAAGTATTTCTATCAATATCTTGTACTTACTGTTGATAAAAGAAAATTTGGATCACAGGTACAACATTGTTTGCTTCTTTGTAAAATCAAGATCGAGTATAAATATAATTAATACCAATATTTGAAGCATCGTTGTAAATTATTTTAAGTCTTTTTGATTGTATTGCTTATTGAAATATGTCTTATGTATTTGCATCATACAAATAATTGCACCAATGGACCTAGACTAGCATAATAAATGTAGGATTTAAGTTAAGAGTGCTCCGCTATTCTTTGTTATATAACAAGATTTGTCAGTCTAACCATAACTGTAACACCCATAATAACTCCGAACCTAACACAAGTCCTTAACCTATACCTAACAGCAGCAGTTAACATAACATTACCCAAAAATTAACACTAATCCCTACTTTAACCATTGCCAGGGTTAAAAATACTCCTATAACTATACCCTAAACACTATTTAAATTTGCAACCCCAAACCTTTCTCAAACTATACATAGACAGAACCATATAGCTAATAAATAACAGATAATGTAATGTATTGCCTTGGTATGGTCGTTATATACTGCTGAGGTCACATATTAGAGCTGTTAGACGCAGTGGTTTCGGGCTGGCAGGGACACATCGAAGCCAGTCAGAATCCACTGCCCTAAAATAGGATGAGTATCATACATGTGTGCGATAACCTGTGCTCGCCCTTAGGTAGCTTGGCACTGAGCAGTCAGGCTTATACTCAGGGCCCAAGTGTAAAGTACAGGCACAACACACCACAACGTACGTATAAAACACTTGTCCTTGTATTACACACACACTGAAATCAAAACAGGATACACATCGTATACACACTTTACAGTTATATGCAATTGTCAAACTTCCCGACTGAAATCAAAACTAGATACACATTGTATATACACTTCACAGTTATATGCAATTGTCAAACCCTACCATTCACACGAAGGTCAAATAGTCACAGGTCTTTGACTACACCTTGTACCGCAGCCCCTCAGTCATTCAGCTACACCAGCCAACGATACATGTAGCCCCTGCTGGCACCCTATTGGCAAGACAGTCAGAACCATCTAACACGGTAAGCAACAGTTACTTAGTTTTGTCTGTCCGGATTTGACCTCCAGACACCTGACGGCCCCTGAACAAGTGCGGGATAGTGATCCCCCATACACAAAAGATTGCGACCCCAGAAGCTAATGCACTTCCAAGTCTGGAGAAAGGTTTCCACTCATGCGGAGGTGTGAACTGCCGTAGACCTGACAGTCAGCTGCAGGTACCCACAAGGCACACGAAACCCCTCAGGCTTCGTCACAATGTTCTTCACAATAAAGTATCTTGTGGCATGGGTCCAGGAATACAGTGCCGACGACCTAGGACAAAGGCTGAAAATTCAAGCACTGTTGTCGTCCGATCTGGAGGTCGAAGACAGTCTCAGCTACTGCTCCGGTTCCCCATCCCCCTCGGGCATCAAACGCTCTGGAGCGCAAGCTAGCACAGATCCCCTTGGTTGCACGCATGGATCCCTCAGACTCTGCAAGCTTCCCCCCACAATCCCTGAACTCCTCACGTCTCAGCACCTCAGGTGGCTGCTGATCTTTATGAACACACTACTCTGCACAGTGTGATAATAGTGCACGTCAGGATGGTCTTTTGAAAACATCAGGTCACGCCTAAGCAGCACTGGAGATCCAGAAGAGACACATATGTTAAGAGATCCACCGTACTTGAGGAGACAGTGAGTTTGATGATCGAGTAGAAGGAAGACAAAGGACACAATTTAAATCTTGGCATAAACAGCCCAATTTAAGATTAGATGTGGTCAGTAAAAACCCAAGAAGGGATAAAGCAATCTCTAAATGTCAAAGAATTGAGTTGAAATGTGCACATCAAAAGGACATATGTCTTTGTTCACCTTTATCAGCCTATATGGTGCACTCTAGGTGATGACCAATCATTTGAGGAAAAGCTGTTGTACGCCACCTGTGTCAGCATTGCTTTGATAGAGGAGCTGCTGAAAGTCTTTCGAGCCTTGTTAATGGTGTTGTCTTTAAAGTACTCTGAGATCTTTGGCCAGCTTGACTTGCTCCATACAGCGCTGGAGAAGCTTGTCTAGCCGGGATGAGACAAACCTTGTATACCCTGTCCATAAAACTTACACCAGGATAAGAACTCCACTTGTATGCAGTGAAAATGTATTCATGGTCGTAGATACTTCAGCAGTACATGCTAAGGCTTATCACCTGATAGGACGATGTGTGTTCCAGCTCACCGAATTGAATACAGCGCGTTCACAGTTTGGTGCTTCAACCACATACTTTCATCTTAAGTAGAGATCCACATAGCTCACACTTTCTCATTAGGCGTGTATTGCCTCCTCATAAATAGATAAACTAATCTCTCTCTCTCTCTCGATCTAACCTTCTATTCCTGTCCTGGCAATACCCAGTTGTGTATCCATACTACAGTGAACTTGCTGGGAAATACACAATTTACTTTCATTTACACGAGGTGGAAACAATAATTTAAGCAATTTAGCTAGATTAAATTTAATGAAGACAACAAAGTTTTTCTCCAGGTGGACGATAACATGATAAAATTCAGCATCAAGTTAGGGTACGCCACTCCCATCCTCAGAGGTGCTACGCCTATCATCAGCACTCATATTGGCAATCTGGAAGTTGCCTTTAATACAGAAATTACTTTTCTCATGTAATGTAGCAGTCACATTGAGCCTTCATTTACAAAACAGCTTAAACAATCTTTATTTCATACCCTTCTTTCAAACACATTATCACCAGTATTGACATCAGATCCACAAGATGGGGTATCCTCCATTCATGACTTTCAAAATTAAACTCTCTAAACTCCTGCAAACCACACAGAATTCTACTGCAGATCATTTCTCATCGAATCGAGAAAGCCTGTGTGGAGGACCTGTGCACTACCATTCTGTCTAACCCTCAGTTCACAGTACTACTGTGTTTCATGTAGAAAGCTGAGAACTTCTCTTTGGTCATGGAGACCTCTGAGATCCTAGGACACACGTAGGTCCAACCTAAGGGAGCACAGTGAAATGAGAGCTGAGACACCCAAAAGTTAACTTATAATCATTGGAACAGCCTTGGTGTATCCCCGTGAACAGTTTATAACTTTACAACAAATGTTTATCTAGAAACTGATGCAGCAGGATTTTCATGAAATAAAACCTGCTCGGATTGAACTCCTCATCGTGTGACTCATTAACCAAATGTTGTGAGATGAACTGCGCAAGACTAAAATGGGACAAATTAGAACTGCGCAAGCGCTTGCTGGGAGTGTTAGAGTACGCCGCAAATGCACATGTAAAAGTCAAGGGTTTTATTTTTCAATAACAACTAGAAAATAATAATCAGCACATAGAAAAGAAAGCAAATGAAGGCATTTAAAAGAGCATTTCATAGTGGAGTTTTATAAAATGATAAATAACACTTGTATTTGTTTTCTTTAGAGGCGTATTTACTGCCCTGTAGAAAAGGTCCAAGAGTCTTTTAGAATTAACATGGCGTATTAGAAATGTAGAAGGGAGAAAGAAAAAGTGATGTGTCCTTCGCAAGTTCCTGATGATGGCCAAGGTTGTGGAGAGAGGAAATTGATAAAAAGAATTGAAGCTTCCTTGCCGAGCGAAGCATGAAGACATTTGTACCAAAAAAAAAGATACATGAGTGAGATGGAGAGACGAGCAAAACATGCAAGCCAGATACTAGAGCTAGAGTTTCCTCTGTTGGAAGTGATTACAGTGAGGGAAGTTAGAACAATGGGACATTTTAAAAGTTAGACACGTCAAGAGTGGTTTGACTGCACACCCCCTGTTTTGACCAATGAAAACTAATAAATCCATGTGAGATGACACAATGTGGGTTGGACCTTTAGTGAATTTAGAGTATAAATAGTAGTAGGAAGTGGATGGGGGTGAGCGCGTTTTCTTACTTTGAGAGAGGAGAGAGCCGTGTTGCGGTTTCCTAATTCTATGGGCTGGCTATTGTTCTGCTGATCCGGACTCTATGACTTTGCTCCTTAACTCTTCTTGAGGGGCCTAGCTTACTCTCATGGCCAGAGGGTAGCTTTCAGTTTTCTAGAACCTCGTAAGATTGGTAAGTATGATATTCTGCATTTGCATAAAATTATTTGCAAATGTTTTTTATTCTTTTGTCTCTACGCCTATCCACTCCCTCATTGCACTGACTTTGAGATCTACTTGCCAAACCCTGAGTAAGTATAAAAGATTAATCGCCAAGAAAGGATAATTAGGATGAGCAAAGTGGTAAGTTTGATTTAAACTCACCGAGCGTATCGGGGACTCTATAGTTATTGAATTTGGTCCAGATGATAAAATTGGTTCTGCACATATTTAGATTTCGCCTGCACAGTGCTTGTGCTGTGCTTCAGAAATCTATTGTTGTTAATATAAACTTAAAGGGGACTTACATCCTGCCTCCTCTCTATCCTGGCTTTTCATTGGTTCCTGTGTGTGCCACTTAGATTTCCTCCATTTCTATCGGCTGTGGCATATTTTCCTGCATTTACCAATGCTTTTTCCTCGTCTGCATCTCTTATCAGTTCCCTGCCATCGAAATACTGGTAATATACGCTTTGGTGGAACTATATTTTCATAAAGGTTTGCCTTTTACTAGTGCAGCATATTTATATAACAATTTATCATCCGGAGAGATTAAGTGATTTGCATAGAATCACAGGATGTTGCATGGCGCCACTGAGACTCAAACCGGGAGCCACAGCGCTCAAGTCAGAAGGTCTGTCCACTGCTCCACATCCTCTCCACTCCGTGTTATCTGTCAGGGAGCTCTTTCCTTCTCCTGGACGATGATGGATGAAAACAGCTCTTTATTCATTACATAGGCGAAACCGATGCATTACCAATGCTTGTTTTCCTTGCAATCTTCTCATAGCACATTGGCACAGAACACAAGAGTGAGAAGGACTGAGGAGTAGCTTCAAGCACTTTGTTTATTTAATTTTATTGGGCTTGTATAGACCAAATAATAAGTCTCAACAATTCAAGGTAGTTCACTTGTAGTTCTGATACAACCCTGGATTTCCAGAGCTAACCACGCTGATATTATCTGTACAGAATCTGCACACACTTGGTGCTAATGACCATACACTTCTCAGAAATGGGGAGTATTCACACGTTTACATAGTTTCCTCAATACCAAATTTGAGTTAGAGGTTTATAAGATGAGGCTATGTTTCCTTGGTGTACAGGAAGGAATTTCTGCTTAAACATTAGAACTTCATTGAGCAGTTAAATTTGGTCGGAAGGAGTGGTTTACTCACAAGTTTATAGGAATGGCAACCTGGGGCCCAGTGATCCCAGGGCTGATTTGTTGACTATGTGAGGACTATGTTTAAGTCCGATCTCTAGTGAATAGTTGTTATTCGATGCAGAGTCGTTAGTGCCTTTCTTAAGCCTTTTTCTTCCTGAATATTAGTCAAATTTACCGTCTGGTTGCCCTAGTAAAGTCTGTTTTAAGCCAACGGATATAATCATGAATGCAAACTTCACAACATTTTTGATTTTGGCAAAAAAGAAACTAGAATCTTGTGACTTGAGTATAGCAAACTTGGTTGTTTAAATTTAAATAAATACTGTTAAAAAGGCTTTTAAACCATCTAGTATAGAAATCTAATTTGCACAGGACTATTTGCACTTAAAAAAAGACATGCAAATATAACTATAGGGTTTTTAAATTAATGATCTTATTGGGTATAGTTGTCCTTTTATACATAATGACATGAACTGTAGATCTTTAATATGAAGGAATCAAATTGGCCCAAGTTACTTATTTTTAAAATCTTTTTTTACAGTAGGCTACTTTCCTGCTCATGCTTTCATTGGTCCTGGGAACTGAAGCATTGCTTTTATCATGGTTGTGTAATTGATGATTTTACATTGTATGATTTTAATTAATCAAACAATAAAAATTTGATTTGATTTGATTTGTAAAAATATGCTGAATCTATGGCCTGGTGAGAAGTACAAGTGGCCTCCCTACAAGTATAAAGCACGAATAGTTTTTGTCTGGCATGTTCTTTTCGGAACTGCTTCAGTAATTCGCTGTGACAGGTTTGGGGTCACACGTGAACTGGCTACAAATAGGTGAACTTCCGGTGCTTGGCGTCAGTGCGTGGCAGCCATCTGCATAACTCTTGAAGGAGACATAACCAGCCCGAGTGCTTGTTTTAGCTCCCAGCATGCAGAGAAATTGCCTTTTGCATCCTCTGGAGCCTTTGTGCTGAATTTCACTGTATTGCCATGTTTTCTTTTCTTTTGCCCGACGTGGGCCAAACACCGACGTAACCTGTTAGCGGCTGTCAATCGCGGACAATTTACAGCTTTTCATGCTCGGATTGCATTATTGCGAATCCTCCCAGCCCTTTCCTTTCACTTTGAATGGCTTTTCTAAAGGTTGTTTAATTTAAGGTTACCAACAATTGCTCTGGTAACCGTAAAAGCATTTTGCGTGCCTTATTGTGCAGGAGGACTGCTGCCGCCATCGTTTCAAGCTGTGTCTAAAACAAAAACGCAACACTTTGCTTTAAAATTGCTGCGGTTCCAGCGACAAAAGACACCTTCCCAAATTGCTAGCCTGTCATTGTGCGGGCTTGGTTGCTGAGTGGTAGCTGCGGCTGCTTAGTGACTGTACCATGTACTGTGTAACTGTCTGAACTTGGCTGTTCGAGACCGTCGCTTGAGCTGCTCAGTGACTGCCAGTGCCTGTGTGATGCTCTTTGGTAGGGCACAAGTCTGGGATACACGCGGGTGTACGGCGTCCACCCACTATTTTCACAGGGTGGACGCCGTCTACCCTGCCAAGAAGTTGGACCCCACAAAAAAATATGCTGAATTCGTCCCGGTGTAATTTGTGAACACTGGGACACATACACAGCCCCTGCATGTTGTTGTCTGCACATGCAGGTGGGCAGGGGCTTTGTTAGTGCAGTCTCCTGCTGGGCCCATAACAAAGGCCGAATCTGAGAGGTCATCAAGCCTCCTTTCGGTGGAGTCTCCTGGCTGGCTGCAGTCAGGAACCTCACACCCGATGCAAATGCAGCAGAGGGGAAACAAAGGCTCGCACCTTGTAAACACTTCACATGTACTTGAGAGGCAGCTTTTCACTTTGTTCAGGCTCTGTTTAGGAGTTATACGTCCCTCCATATGCGTCCCTCCACTGTAAGAATGTCAGATGTATTGGTCGGTCCCAGTATTTACACATTAAATAGCATTTATATAGCGCTTACTACCGCTGAGGAGGCGTTGTAATAATTTAAATATTACTACTTTTTCTTGTAAAGCACTATGGGTAAAGGAAGTTTACGCTGACAAACGGCTATATTGTTTTATGTGTAGCTTACAAAAGTGTGAATCTTCTGCCTAAATCAGGAGGGTTTCCCTGAATACTCGAAATGTGCACCAATCACATGTTAAACATATATGTGAGGTCTTAAGATCTGATGTCACGTCTTATGATGCCACTTCCTGTGATGTCACGCGCAGTGATGTCACGCGCCGTGATGTCACTTGCTAATTGACTAACTAGGTTGGTCCCCCCACTTCTTTTTGTTGGACTTGTGCCCTGCTCTCTGGTTACTTCCCCTTGGTCTGTTGGTAGTAGCCTCTCTCCAACTGCTTGTTGAACTGCCCCCTGTGCGGTTCATAAACTATCTGTTGCAGTTTGGTGACTGTCGCGTGCTTTGATGATTTCCTGCATATGGCTGCCCTCTGCTATCTCTTCACTGACTGCCTCTTTGTGGCTGTTCAGGGACTATACCCTTCAGTGCATCGTGTGACACTGTAGCATTTGTGTACTGTTTTTCTTCGCCACGGCGAGATGGTAGGTCAAGAGACTACTCTGTTTTTAATAGTCGTAAGAGTGTGTTGGCAAAGGTGTTATCTAGGGGTAGTGTATGTTGGTGTTGTGTGCGAGGCTGGATAAGGTGCTTGGACCTGGAGCCGTGGCGACCTATACATCAAGTATTAGTATAGGTAGTGTAAGAGACCACTATGACTTGAAGTCTGCGAGTCAGTTGAGTCCCAATTTTCCGAGTGCCCAGATCCTTATTACTAATTGAACTTCAATGTGGAAGCTGGTTGCCCTTTTTTGGGGGAGTTTTTGTCACTGTCAATGCAGTTACTGTTAAGTTATCTGTGATACCATATGTGGTCTAACCAGGCGCGACAGAGGCCCAACCCATGGATACACTGCTGAGGCACCAGTCATTTTTATTGTAATTGCATTCACATAGCGCTTACTACCCTTGACCAAGGCGTCAAAGCGCTTTTCGGCCAGTAGCACGCTACCCTGGACTTCAAACAGGATTAGGGGGAAATGAGTATAGGGAAATATGAAATTAATTTGAACGGTGGGCATGTGAGCCTGTTAGTTGGATTAAGAAGGATAGCGGAAGGATAGACGTATGTAGCGCACTGATGAGCAACAGTAGCTGAAAACGTACAGGCAGTGTTGATCCATCATTAATATTATGTGAAGTCAACCAGAAGTCACAAAGGCCCTGGATATACAGTATAACCACTAATAAGCACTGTATGGAGACCACCAAGGAGTAACAGAGGCACAACACATGGAGGCACTGCAAAGCCATCAGTAAATGCTACATAGATCCCACCCAGGAAAGACACTGGCTCAAATCCTGGCTGTGCTGATAAGCAAGCAATAAATAGCATGTGGGTCTAGTAAGGGGCAAAATAGGCACAACAGGAGAGATTATATGGATGAATTCAGGAGCTATAAGGTGCAGAAAGGAATATTAGAATTTTAGGATAGGTGGCATGTTTTTTTAAGAGCAGCTTAGGCCTGTTCGTTGCCCTTTGTGGTCAGGCAAAGTACACTTGTAGGACTCAAGTGTTAGGCTACGGGAAAAGAGTGAGAAGGGATACGAGATGAACAGACAGGGGTAAGGGCAAAATGGCAGAGGTTTCAGACCTTTCTTGCCTTGATAGGCCCATATGGAGAAGATCATACAGGTACATAGATACATTTAACTGACTACCATTTATCTGGATGCCAGGGTTGAATGCCCTGAGAGTTGAGTGCGAATACTGGTCAGGCATTGGTGCGGGCCACTCCCTTCCCCCATTATGTCAGGAGGCAGGTAAAGGCCAACTAGGGGCTTAAACCTGGAAATAACACAAAGCAGTGCAAGGGTACAACAAATTATAGTCAAGGTGGTCTTGTGGACTACAACCCAACCCACAACAATATTTTTAGCACAATCTGCACAATAATCAATTTTTAAGGCAACTACAAAAATGTACAAAACACACGCAGGAGTGGGATCTCCTGATAGATGCTTCAAGCCAAACACTTTATTCCGATCTTACTGGAAGAGGTTGGGACTCACAAAATGCATCTCCCCACTGCACCGTCTCTAAAAGTAAAATGATGGCCACAGGCGGGAGAGGAGCCTAAATAGGTGCAAGCAGGAAGAGACTGGTTGAACCCTCATCGGGTGCATGTGAGGGCCTTTAAGGTATGCTTCATCCCTCGCATCACATCCGGAGGTTGGCAAGGGCAGCTAGAGATGGAAATAGAATGTACTGTTTGGTTAATGCCAGTATTGACTTCTTGATAACTGTATGCTGCTCAATAACTGTTTGTGTGGTTTGGGGACATCAGGATGTTGCTGATTGATCTCTGACCCATGTGGTGCTCAATTTTCCATGCTATCTTAGTGACTGCTGCTCTGTTGCCGCCTGTGATTATCAGGTGGCATTCATGTGCTATTTAGTAATTGCCAGCATGTGGACGCCTGGCGACTGTAAGATGTTGCTCAATGGCTGCCTGGCTGTGCCTCATTTATAGCTGCCTAGGTAAGAAATTGGACTTTCAGTTGAGAGGGAAACTGCCCAGCTCAAGTGATAGTCACAATCCTTGTCAAAGTGAACCACGAAAGTCACTAAATATATCTGATCTCAATTCCCCTGGTAGCTATTGCACAGAGCAGACAGGCTTAACTTAGAGGCAATCTTAAAAGAATGTATAGGGTAGAAAAACAGTAATAAAGCAACACCACAAAACATCCCAAACTAATTTAAAACACCAGAGGACATTTTAATAAATAAAATGACACCAAAATGACAAAAATCCCATCAGGAAACTGGAGATATGAATTTAAAATATTTTGAATAAAAATGACCCCAACAAGCGGTAAGGGCCAACCACAGTCAACTGGCCGCAGTAGACCAGGACAGAGGCGCTGCATGATACTGACTGCAACGGCATGCCAGTTACAGAAGACGACTTGACCGGGTCAGAAGTTTTACATCTGAACTTTGTCCCTGAAAAGGAAGGCTCCACGAGATTAGATAGCCATTGAACAAGATCCCAATGGAGCTTCAACTTTTGGCGTGAAGGCAAAATTAAAAGTGTATGCCCTCGGAAGATCCCTCACCAGCCGTATACTTTTAGTGTTTTTGCCTGGTGAAGATTTCGATTTCTACCTTCACGCTTAATCACTTTTTGGAACTTGGATTCCTCCTATGGAGCAAAGTTGCAGGCTGTAGCTGAAGAGAGCTCCATGAGGACGGATATCTTCTAAGTGAGGTCATTCTGAATCAGATATGCTTCTGCGGAAAAACTGTGAGTGTAGAAAACCTGGATCTTCAGTCCAGCAGCAATGTATATTAATCGGATCAGCTCGGTAGGTCTGCCCTTGGCCTCTGCAGGTCTTTGGAGCCAAAAAGTGTCCAAGTTCTAGGATTCTCAGGATGTTCAGAGGAGGACACTTTGACGCAGGCCTGGGTTTCAAGACCTCGAGAACAGCACTTGGGGGTCAAGAATCACCCCAGCAGATGCTGCAAGCAGGGTCTTGGTCAGGTCCAGTTTAACTGGTTAGCTGGGCAGTTGCAGAAAAGGCCCCTTGTAGCTTGTTGTGTCCCTATGGCTTGACAGTAGGTCAGCCTTATGACCCTTGAAATACATTTTTCTGTCCTACGTACAAAGGGAGAGCAGGTCCAGTCCTTTACGGCTTTCCCTTCTCAAGTCTCAGAGAGCAGGTTCAGTTCTCTTCTGATCTTTCTCAGGTCCAGTATGGTTCTGAGGAGAGTACTAGGCATGCTACATTTATGCATGCTTGTGGGTGTGGGTGCAATAGGGTGTAGGTTCCCATTTGTAAACCTACACACTTTTACAGCATTTTCAGTGTGACCAGCAGTAAACAATCCCACAGTGTCCATCTGTGCCTAAATCCAAGCAGATGAAAACCTACTTCCCTTCTGCAGAGTCTGTTTGACCACTCTAGAGCTGTGGCTACGGAAATGAGCTACCCCTCCACCCCCCTTCTCTGTGGTTACTTCAAATTAACTGCCCCACTGTGGTTGGAGCTTGGCTGACTGGGGGCACAAAGAAGGGGCTTGTGCAGGTGTCATCTGACATCTGCCAGTGACAGGGGATGCCCCTGAGTTAGTTACATTTCTGAATACTGCCCAATGGTCATCCATCTTAGCACACACCCAAGCCTTTGTCTCTGTTCTGGGAGCAGTTTTTCACACCTCATTTAAGGGTAAGCACTCATAGGGATGCAGCTGTAGGCTAATACAAATTAGCCTCTAGAGCTGTAGGCAGGGAAAATGTAACTTTTTTAAAAGTACTGCTTCCCTTATATTTATTAAAATTTCAACTAAACTGGTGAATTGGGCTTTTAATAAATATTACAAAGAGCACAGTAATTAATTTTTTTGTAGTTTTCTAGCCGGCAATAGCATAATTACATTTAATATTGCGTCACAGAGTTTCCTGTGGAACAATCAGTCTTGCTACACTTAAAATAGCTTTTGGGACCTAGTCGCTGTAAGGACATCAATTTTCTACATGCTCTACTTTTAAATACCATGCATGTGCCTTATGCGCAGTAAGACCCACTTAGGAGTAACTACTTAACTTATAAAGACTTAAAAGGAAGGTTCAGACTGGACAAAAGTTTTTATTTTGAAAGCTCGAATTACAGTGTAAAAGCTTGCTTAGTTAGGCACAATGGTAGGCCTGGAAACATGCTTTACCCTGTCACTGTAGTGGATGGCAATGGGTGTAGTAGTTTACTAGTTGTTAGAAATTGGGTTTCTCGTTGGCTAGGGTATGCACCTAAACCAGGCAGAACGCACCTCTCTCGTCAGGGCAAGAGAGTTACACACCGAAGATCACCCCTGCTAACCCCCGTGGTAGCTTGGCAGAGCAGTCAGGCTCATCCTAGAGGCAAAGTGTAAAGCGTTTGCGCAACACACTCACACAGCAGTGACACACTATGCACACCACAAAAGAAACACCACACAAGTTTATATAAAATATCCTTTGTATTATCCATAAAAACACATTAGAACACCATCACATATATTACTGTGCCAATAGACACTTGTCATGACTTCACAGGAATTACATAAATCACTTGGCCAGTTGGACCACTGTCATAAACATTACAGTTAGGGTCACCAGTAATTACTGATGTGATTGCATTTAGCGTACAACACTATGCATAAACCACATCTGCAGGGTACTATCGTGCACACGTGTAAGTTGCACATATTATAGTAACATCATGATTGCACTTAGCGTAAAACGCTATGCATTGCCAGATGTCCACCACCCAAATGAGAACAACAGTCAGTGTGGCACCTGCGCTTTTATGAGGGTACCGGGGGTCTTCCCGTAGGCTTCTGGGCCACGTGCCCGCCTACTCCCAGGAATGTGGTAACCCGAGCCAGGGGCCTCCACTGAGGTCCTATCCCGGGCTTCCCAAGGCACAACAATGCCTCTCTCCAAAAGCCAGGCTCCTGAGGATATGTGACACTCTGGCAGCTGACCACCACCATGCGGTGCAGCTATTCACACTGCCTTCACGTGTTGTTGGTGCAAGCGAGGACAGCTCAAGGCTAATCAGGCCTAATGTCGGGGCAAAGGGAGATCTTCCCCCAACTGCCGGGTCCACTGACCTGGCATCCCACGGGCTTCCTCTTGGGGGAGACCACCTTCCCTGGGACACAGTCTTCTGCTTTGGCACCCCTGGGCTCCTTAAACACCGGCAGCCTGTAGCCATGTGGTACCACCCCGGTGGGTCGAGAAAGGGGAATGACTATCAGCCACGCACAGAGCAAAGTCTCCGTCAAGTCCACTTTCTTCCGCCCTTTGCGGCTGGGGCAGCTGATGATGCTCCCGCGTCTCCAGCAGTCTGTGCTCACGTTGGTTGTGGGGCAATGGCTTCCAGGCAGCTCCCTCCTGCCAGACCTCGGATCTGTGGCTTTTCTTCACAGCGCGATGGCACTCCCCTGCCGCATTTAGAGAGTGAGCCTATGTCCTGGGCTCAGAGAACAACGTTAAAGCGCTCACCAGTGCTCTAGTTTGTGGTGATCCCTCTTGGAAAGGGAAGAGCACCCACACACTCCACAGCATACATTTGGGCCCCAAGCAAAGCGCTCCGATCCTCGACTATTACAGCACTTTAATTGCCTGTCTCCACCAAGGAGATAAGTAAAACAGGAATATGAAGCGCTCACCAGAGCTCTCATTTTCTCCAGCACAGAGCAGCCCCCAGGAGCAGTCCTGCAGCGTTCCTTTCAAGCTGGCTCCATTGAGAGCACTGGGGAAGAGGACAGTGCACAGGCAGGCTTCACGCAGGGTCCCTTAGCCTGGTGGCAGTCTCTTCAGCCACCCAGCAGGCAGCAGGTAGTCCCAGACAGAGGTTCCTTCTGGCATACAGCAGTCCTCTGGCAGTCCACACAGTACCTTCTCTCCTACAGGGGGTCACAGCCCCTTCAATTATAGTCCACATGTGTTTGTTCTGGGGGCACTTTAAAAGATTTTACAAGTGCAATACACCACCCATTCACGGTGTAAGCCTTGGCCCTCGACACACCACATGGGGCGGAGCCAGCACTGTAAAAGGCAGGCACAGTCCTATTCAGGTGCAGGTGCAACTCCTCCCACAACTCCAAATGCAGACCAGGCCTATTTAGGTGCAAGGGGCAACTCCTCCTGCGACTCTAAATTCAGCCAAGGTCTATTCAGCCTAGCGCTGAGTCACCCAGGCAGGGCAGGACACACCTAACCCCCCTTCCCATTTACTGGCTGGAGTGAATGCATATCCTCTCTCCCAATACACATCAGGCAGGGCATAACGACACATAGCACAAAGAAATGCCCACTTCTAAAAGTGGCATTTCTAAAATAGAAATAATAAATCTGCTTTTACCAATAAGAAGGATTTATCACTACTATTACCACTATTCCAAACATACCAAACATGGTTACACTACCCCTCTCATGTCAGGAATTACCACTGAAGCACAAATCAGGGAATCCCCACTGCATCTCTATGAGAGGGCAGCCTCACAGCAGTGAGAAACCAAATAGGCTGTTTGTCACTTCCAGGACATGCCACACAGTTAAGGCACATGTTCTACCTTTTACCTACACTGCGCACTGCTCATAGGGCTAGCCAGGGCCTACCTTAGGGGTGACTGCTATGTAGTAAAAGGGGAGTTGTAGACGTGGCAACTACTTTACATGCCGCGTAACAGCATCAGTAAACTGCGTGTGCAGGACCTGCAGTGGCAGAGGCCTGAGACAGGTTTGAAAGGCTAATTCGGTGGGTGATGCAAGCAGCGCTGCAAGCCCATCAGTAGCATTTAATTTACAGGCCCTGGGTATATGGGATAGCACCGTACAAGGGACTCACAGGTAAATTAAATATGCCAAATAGGTCTAGACCAATCTTACCAAGTTTACAAGAGAGAGCACATGCACTTTAGCACTGATCAGCAGTGATAAAGTGCCTAGAGTCATAAAACCACCAACAACCGCTCAGAAAAAATACAGGAGGAAGGTATAAAGTTCTGGGATGATCCTGCAAAAAGAGCCAATTCCAACACTAGTGAAATGTAACTTACAGGCTATGGGTATACTTTGTAGCATATAGTATGGACTTATAGGTAAGTTAACAATGCCAATTAGGGGTATGCCAATGTCATCATATTGAAAGGAGGAGCAGTACTTTACCACTGGTTAGCAGGAGCAAAGTGCACAGAGTTCTACAGCCAGCAAAAATATTTAAGGCATACATCTGTGAGTACACCAGACAAAGGATGGTAATTTCCTTCACCTACGTACTGGTCTCCAACCTACTAATTTTAGATACTGTCTTGTGTGTTGATCAATAACTGGCTGCAGTTGTTACATCACAGCTTGGTGACTGTTGCATTTGCTACTCAGTGATTGCCTGTCTGATGCTGGCTGGTCCCACATGCTAGTTAATTGCAGGCTGATTTAATCTGTTTGTTGGTGGTTACATGTATTGTTCTATGACTTCATATCTATACCATCGTAAAGACAGTCTTATATACCGCTTTATGTTAAACAGTGGATTTCTATTAACTTTCCCTGTACCAAGGTACTAATCTGCAGATGATAGGTCTCCATTATATGGCAACCAGTATATATCTGATCTGTGGCAGACTCCTGAACTGTTTTATGACCTCCAGTCATTTGCTGCTTTCTATCTGTCAACAATGAAATAATCAATGTCCATTAAAGACCTGCCATTTTGTTGCTCTGTGTAGTGTGCCTGCACTGTGGCTGTAAGGGCAGACAACTCTGTAGATATATGAAGGCACAGGCAGAGCAACAGTGGAAGAAAATAAAGTAGAGGCTTACTTCACTGTATCCTAGCTTTCACAAAATTATATGCTAGGTTTTTGCAAAAGAAGGTGTGTCAAAGTCGAGAACCCTTAGCTCTTTTTTTTCAAATTAGCAATTGCAGCCTATTTTTAAACATTCACAGAAAATCTTTGTGAATTGGTCTCCCAAAACCCTCAAGACGGCCTCTGAAACCCTGGTTTCCAAGATGAGCTTGCTAAGCTAAAAAAGACATCAGTTGTCAGAGTCCTCAACAGCAGAAGAAAGTTATCTGGGGGGTTGGAACTGGCAGAGTTTGGTTGGCTGAAGGGATGCGCCCAGCAAGGCAGAACAAGGGCAAGGGATTACACTCACTGTACAACCCATGCTCATCCTTGGGTAGCTTGGCACTGAGCAGTCAGGCTTACTACAGAGGCACTGTGTAAAGCAAAGGCAGAGCAGCCACTCACGATTAATGCACTGAGCGTCACCAAAGACACTTCACACATGATGTATGTAAAAATATTTATATTCAGCACACATATTCAATCATTATAACATGACCATCACATACTTGCAGGCATAAAACACAATCGGAAATATTACTAGCAGTACTAGGCCCACTGATATGGTTATGCTTTCACTAGTATGCATACTATGGACATTTTCCAAATTTAACTACCCCCCTCTCCCCCAACTGAGAGAGAGCACCCAATTGCGGAGCACAATATCAAAATTATGTACATACACATAACATACAACAAATTTTAGCAGCACCACAGACCGAAGCCATTAGTGAGAAACACAATGTTAAAAGGTATTGTGCTTTTGGTACCAAACAACGTATAAGGTGGAACCACCAGCCAGTCTTGTGACTTACAGGCGGTCCGTACACGATCACTCCCATTCACTCCGCACCACTATGCGATGCAACAGGTTTCAGCACACTCTTAAATACACATACACTCTCAGTACCATAATGCGGTGCCATTGGAACCCAGCAGGTATAAGGTTCACCCTCTGCAGACTCCATGGCCCAAGCCTCCCTCCACACTAAAGTTCACTCCAATTGTTCTATACCCCCAGATGCAAGATAACCAACACCACCTCCCGGACACGTGGCCGCACGCAGCCGAAGTCACACTTAGTTTGGGTCCTCAGGAAGCAGGTGGGAATATGTAACTGTTTTAATTAGAAGGTATACGTAAACGAGGGAGAGGTTAGCAGCCACTCAGGAAGTTTGCCAACAGGTCTCAAAACACAAAGAAGTCATGCAGTCTCTTGACTTGCTTCTGAACTGTCTCAGAAGCATTTCTTCAACTCAGTCAATCTCTCTCACTACTATCTGGTGCCATGATTTCTTTGGAAGGGATCAGGTGAGGAGAGGGCAGTAGGTTTGCCGCAATGAGTGTCAACAAGGGATCAACCGATATATTGGGAGTAACACAAGGGAGCCTCAGGGTAGGATGAGGTGTCCGATTGGTACACGATGATCCAGGTAGTGCCCAGGCAATTCGGGCACATCGACGGGTGTGTGTAGGGATGCGTTGCATCAGGCACTTCAGATTTCAAACACGGTGAATGACAAATTCCACACCTCCCTGGTCAGAAGGCACACTGACTGGTGCATGTAGAGTTGAGTTGCACCAGGCAATTCCGGTCACACACAATGAAATGTTGCAATTCCTTACCTCTCTGGAAATAAGGCACAATGTCCGTTGCACGATGATATAGGTTACACCAGACCAGTCCTGTCACACACAAATAGGTGCCAGTTCAGCATACACCCCCCCATCTCTGAGGGTCGCGCATTGGGAATCGGACACCGCAATCAATGAGCATGCAGTCAGTCTGTCCAATGATAGAAATGCGGCATGAATGACAAAATGGGTCACGCGGGGTCTCGCAACCGGCGAATCTGCACACCACAACTAGACGCTTATGAGTGTTGGGGTCCTCTCAATACGGGAACCATGCGCCTCAGATGCGGTCAAGATTTCTGGGCTCTGCACTAGGCAATCCGGTCTCTGCTCTTCAGATGTAACAGGTAGATGGTATTGGTCCCTTTGGGGAGATCTTTAATGTCCCTGAGATGCCCAGGAGAACAGAAGGCCTACTGTTGGGCCCTTGGAGAGCACACTTCAGGGTGCCACACTTTAGCAGGTCATCCGCCAACACCAGTCTCTACTTGGACAGTTATTCACCATGTGCACAACAGAGTCCTCTGACAATGTGCACCACGCAGTCCGGGTTCTCCTAGCCTCATGTCCCCACAAGCGTTTCTCACTCTTTTTGCTGGAGGATAGCACCCCTAGTTATACTGTGTGCCTTTGAAGTCGGGTGGTTTAGGGATTTTTCCTTTGAATCACAGATGTCTCCCCTAAATTGTAGGCCTGTCTGCCATGGGGCCTTGAAATGCAGATCTTAATCTTTAGTGGGGCCATGATCCAGTCCCTAGAGGCTACGTGTAACAACCTCTATCTTCAATCTACCCCAATTGGCCCTCAAATGTGAGAGGTCTGCCGTTCCCATGGGATGCCCATGTCTTTTGGATATCGATTGGGGAATGTGCAGCTGTGCTCCCACAACCCCTGATGTGCATTGGAGCCAGATACCACATCCCCCGAAACTCTTGGAGCATAGAAATATCCATATTCTATGAGCAGCATTTCTAAGTGAGTTATGTCACAACCCCCTTTATCAATGGAAATTGTTTGGCACTGCAAATACATTGGTATGAAACATCATGAGGCTGGTTCACGGTAATTCACCAGTGCAGTGCGAAGTATTGTCAACCGTCTCCCAATATTAACTTATGGGCAGAGCAGGCCTCATAGGCAGTAAAAACACAAATAGGTATTCTTCACTACCAGGAAGCATGTGCACTATTACGCACACCGACCTGCGATTTGCCTGAGGGACATATAGTTCCCAGCACGAGTGGTGCCAGTGCCCCCACCCGAGTCTGCACAGCAGACTGAACACAGGTTTAACCGATCTGTGTTGGCAGAGAGCACATGCAATCATGGGCACCATTGGTGTGGGTGTGCACTCACAGTGGCCTACTCTGGCAAGCTGCTCATGAGTTTACCAATGATAGCTACTAGTGCGCACCCACCAGTCTGCAATGACAGAACATGAAATTAGCACCATTTCCTAACATGGATAGGAAGGGTGCGCCCTCTTACACAATGCAAGGACAGTCCAGGCACATAGCTTACCCAGGCCTGAACAACTTTGGTACCATTGCGCACGCAGCATCCTGCTCGGTCCAGCCGGACATGGGTGCACCTCTAAACGGGTATGGTTGCACACTCCCAGCCTGTGACAGCAGACAAGGCCCCTTGCAGCTGCAGCTACCACCATGAATAAAACCGCGCAGATGCAGGCCTGCACCGATAGGCCTGACCCGGAGATTAGAACACCAGGGTTGCAGGTATGCGCTTATTAGCCGGTGATGGAAGGCCAGGCACCTATCCATCATGCCAGAGGTGCTGGGGCGCATCCTCCAGCCTGCCACAGAAGACAGGACGTGTATCCAAAACAGCATCGGGGCAGGTGCACACACCTTGACCTGCATTGGCAAACCAGCCCATGTTCCGGAACAGTGCGTCAGCGTCTCTTCCTAACCTGTGTAGGAAGGCACATACACTTCCCCATCTCTTTGACATTGAGGATGTGCTGAGGGCCCTGAGTGTCCATGGGGAGAGCCGAACTCTTAAGGCAGGGCAATCCCCACTGGGGGGTTCTCACTACCTGGGTAGGGAATATCCATATGTGCCTGCCTAGCTTTCAGTCCACAACTATCCCTTGGTGCCAGTCAGGGCTTCCCGGGGGGAGGGGGAGGGGTGCCTTCACAATAGGGGATGACCCACTTCGGCATGTCCTAGGCATAAGTGATGCTGACTTAGGCAGGGTGCATGGCTCCCTGCAGGCCTCCCATAGCAGACCCGATATAGGGTTGCTGGCTATCTGGTGAGTGGCACACTCAGAGCTATATCCCACTACTTAGACCTGTGCCACACCCGCCCGGGGTATGTGGTGTACTTGTTCACAGGGTGTACAGAGGCACAGCACCAAAACCTCATTACATCTGCACCCCCAGCACAATGTGGGCGAGGCAGGTGCACACACCTTCCCTCTGCCGTACAGGGGGAAGGAGCCCAGTTTCCTAAGGTTATGCAGAGCTAATAAACTGAACCCACATCAGCCAGTCATAGTGCTCCAGACTTTTGAAAGATGCTTTGTGGCAATCTGGGGCTTGCAGCAATAAAACAAAGAAACACACTTCAGGAAGCATATTATGACAGGGCAAGAGGCTGTTCTTTTTTTTTTAATGTGTCTAATGTTCCAACATATAACTCAGTATTTTTCTGAGTTAATGCAGGAAATGTCATCAGAAACCGGGAGCAGGGAATGCCTCTCTATGTTGCCAACTTGCTCTTTATAACGTTCATTCATTAACTCAGAGAAATTCAGAGTTTCATGGAGGGACGTATCCTCGGTGGAGGGTGGGATTAGTGGTGTTATATCCTCCTAACAAATCCATTATGTGCTTAGGAGTTGGGTGCAGGGATGCGGATGGCCATGTAGTTACAGGCCTGGATATTAGTGATTGTGCAAACACTAATTTAGTCAAATGTAATCGAAATCTATGCCAAATTTAGCATGAAATTCAAGAGACAGCTTTCACGAGAGGCTTGTGAATGATATAAAGAAGGTACCTAGCAGCGCGAGTAACAACAAGAACCACAATAGACAATATCATGGAGTGGTTAATAAATTAAAAAGTGAATCTAGTGTAATTCTTAACCCTTCAGACAATGGTGGAAATACTGAGTTGTGGTCAAAAGACCTGTTTGTAGAAGAAGTAACATGACGTAATGCCAGATAGCCTTAGGGTGGTATTACCCCCATCTTTATGTCTGCCCCCTTCACTTTTCTGACCTTGTTTTGCTGGCACTAGACCATTGCTACCAGTAATATAGTGCTTGTGCTTTCTCCTCTAAGCACAGGAGCATTGGTTCATCTCCCAATTGGCCTATTTAATTTACTTTTAAGTCCCTAGCAAAGTGGTACCTCCTGTACCCAGGACCTGTAAATGAAATGCTACTAGTGGGCCTGCAGCACTGATTGAGCCACCCACTTAAGTAGCCCTTTAAACATGTTTTAGTCCTGCCACTGCAGAGCATGTGTGATTAGTTTACAGTGCCATATCGGCCTGGCAAAATAAACCTTTTGCCAGGCCCAAACCTTCCCTTTTCACATATATATGTCACACCTAAGGTAGTGTTGTAGTCGGATTTTAAATTACACTTCTGAAAATGTCACTTTTAGAAATTTAGCAGTCCCAGGATTTTTTTTTCCAGTACAGGGAGGATATGGCTTGGCAGTTCGGGTAGGACTGTTACCACGAGGAGCAGGGTAAAGACTGATTTGCACATAGCTGGGTCCAAACTAGGGGGGCATGGTGAGCAAAAGAATGATGGATTTAACCCAGATCTCAACTGGGGGTGAATGTTGCTGTGCCACTAGATTCAAGCTAGCCTGGCTGATGAGGGGTGATGCCCCGAAACCGGTCTCAGGATTCTTGTTTCCGTTTCAGGGAGAACCTGAATTGGCAGTTCGGGCTAGACTGTTTGCATGAGTAGCAGGGTCAAGACTGATTTGCATCAGGCTGCGTCCAGACTGGGGAGGCAAGGTGAGCAATAGATTGATCAATTAATCCATCAATCAAGGCATACTTGTATAGCATGGCTTGTCACCCGAGAGGGTATCAAGGTGCTGTACTGCAGGCATCAATCGAAGAGCCAGGCCTTGAGTCCCTTCCTGAAGTGGGTCAGCGTACGGAGGTGGAGGGAGTTAAAGAATTTGGCAGCGAGGTAGGTGAAGGAGCGTCTTCCGGAGCGGCCGTGGTGGATGCGTGGTATCTATGCAAGTAAGAGGTGTGCGGAGCAGAGACTCCTGGGAGGTCAGTGGTTCATGTAGGCGGGTCCTTGGTCATGGAGGGCTTTGTAGGTGAGAAGCTTAAAATAGCATCTCTTTTGGACAGTGAGCCAGTGGCGGTCCTTCAGGTGTTGGGTGAAGTGGGTCCTCTTGGGCAGGTTGAGGATCAGTCTGGCAGCTGCGCTCTGAATCATCTGGAGTCTTTTCATGAGTTTGGTGGTGCCTGCATAGAGTGCCAGTTGGTGATGAGGGCCTGCACCACTGTTTTCTTGGTGCTCATAGAGAGCCACTTGCAGACTTTGCAGAGCACGTGGAAGCAGGCTGATCAGTCGGCACTGGCTTGACGTTTCATAGAGAGTTCACTGTCCAGGATGGTACTGAGGCTGTAGGCATGGTCTTTTGGAGTGGGCATGGGTCCGAGTTCCTCTGGCCAACAGCAATCATTCCAGTTGGCAGAGTATCTGGCGAAGATCAGAACTTCAATTTGCCTAGATTTAACCCATATCTCTTTGCTGAATGTGTGATTTGTTCAACATTTCGTCCATCTTTTGTTTGAACAGGGACTTTCTAAAGTGGCATTTTTGGAATTGCAATTTAAAATCCGACTTCATCATAAGTTAGCATTTTACATTGTGATTCCAGAGACACCAAACATGAACTGGATATCTCTGCCCATTTGGAAATTACGTTTATAAAATGTAATAAGGCAACTCCAATGGTATTCTATGGAAGAGATAGGCCTTGCAGAAGTGAAAAACAAATGGGAATTTTTTCCATACCAGGACATGCAAAACTTAAAAGTACATGTCCTATTTTTTGCACCCTACCCTCTGGGTTGTCCAGAGCCTACCCGAGGGATGACTTATGTGTACTAAAAGGGAAGGGTTGGGCCTAGCAAAAGGTTACGCTTGCCAGGTCGAAATGGCAGTTTAAAACTGAACACTCAGGATCTGCAATGGCAGGCCTGAGATACGTTTAAAGAGCTACTTATGTGGATGGCACAATCAATGCTGCATGCCCACTAGTAGCAGTTAATTTACAGATCCTGGGCACATGTAGCGCCACTTTACTAGAGCCTTATATAACAATTAAAAATGCCAATTGGGTATAAGCCAATGTTATCATGTTTAGGGAGAGAGCACAAACCTTTTAGCAGTGATTAACAGTGGTAAAGTGGACCAAGTCCTAAGGCTATCAAAAACGAGGTCAGAAAAAATGGGGGAGCAAGGCAAAAGGTTTGGTGGAAGACCAACCTAAGGCTGACTGATCTAACACTAGGGATAATGTAATATTTTTGAAAATGATGCAACTATGCTTGACTGAAAATATTTTTCTAATCATAAGCAGCTAGCCAGACAAATAGGAGGTACAGCTATGGGCACCTGTTTCCCTCCCAGCTCTGCGACCTTGCATTTGAGCTGGTGGGAGGAACAGGTGTTCCCTGGGAAACCGTGAAAATTCATGGAAGAAAAAAATCATCTTACTGCTGAGATTTATATATCGCATATTCTTGATGTGGAAGGGCACGGCGCATTAAATTGGATTGCTCAATGACAAACTGAATATCAATGGGTTGCATTTGTATTTTACAGCTGTTGTGAGTAAGACAGAAGTAATGTTTCATGATGAGAAGTTGGCAGTAAGAAATGAATTGGAAAATAGTGACATTTATACAGACTAGAGTGTCCAACAAGCAGATAGTGTCCATCAACAATCATTAATACATAGCACTCGATATTGTGAACTTCTCAGGACAAAATTCATCTGCAGTCCTGCAGGTTATTTGAGTAAACAAAGCAAAAACTGTAGTAGACAAACTATGAGAGGCTACCAGGAGAGTATATTATAAATGGCAATACCTAAGGCATACCCAGCAAATTCCAAGATTGAGAACAATCTATAATACACAGCATAATAAAATAGGATAAATTGTAGGCAAAAACTGGGCCTTGAGCACTAGTTACCCTGTCACCGGTAACCAGGTACCCAAAAGACCACTTCTTAGTTACAAAAAGCTAATTCTATGCCAGATCACTTGGTCAGATGCCAGTTTGAAGAGACTAGTAGAAGCTGGTTTCCATTAACTTATGGTTTAAAAGTATATCTATTATAAATAGGGGTTCAGGTTAGCTAGGGCATACACCTAAGACAGGCAAAACCCACCATTTTAGTCAGTGTAAGGGAGTTAAACACCCAAGATAACCCCTGCTTACCCAAGAGGCAATGTATAAAGCGTTTGGCAACACACACACTAGTGAAACTCTACACACACCACAAAAGAGTCTACACAGCAGGTTATTTAAAAATATATCTTATATTGTATAGAAACACAGAGACCACAAACACATAAATCACAAGTTACTTTGTCAACTGGGCAATTTTCACCGTCATCACAGGTTGCACTTGTTGTAAACAACACCACTATACACAATAGGCAGACCCAACAGATGATACTTGTTCTCCTGTTATCAACAGGAGTAAACTGACATTTATCACATCAGGACACCAAATGTAGTAGAGAAAACACAAGAATCACCATATTCACATGCCTATACCTCCTCAAATGAAATCTTTAGGGCACAGAGTTCCTGTGCCTAGTATGCAGTATCGGGGAACGGATACTCACTGTTCCACTATGAGGCTATTGGGCCACTTGCCCGCCTACTACAGTGAATACCGTAAATTGGGAGAGAGGAGTCGAGCGGAACTCGGCTAACTGCTGCAAGAGAACCAAAAATTCCCCCAGCTGTATTACCCATGGGGGAGGAGGGCGGTAGATTTAACTTGGCCCCCCCTCCAGTTCACAGAGGGACCAGCAAATGACTACCAAGATGCCGGCTCGGGTCTGCTTCCCTTAAATCAGGCTGCGCCCCAGCTCACCTCCGCACCCGGATTTCCACTTCAGAGGTGCCAGAGCACTTAGGCGCTGAGTCTCACACTAGGCGGAGCCACGGCTTATGGTGCTTCCCCTTCCGAAAGTTGCGGAGACCACGGAACGCATGGATGGTTGCAGGACAACGCTGGTGATTCTTTCGCGCTTGCTTCGCTGATGAGTGGCCGCACTTTTGTTTGGAGATCTCCTCACAGCCCGGGGGCCTTCAAGATATGGCACGGCAGTACCTCGTGTTTTGCACATGGTGGGGAATAAGCCCAGCAATCTGGCAAAGAACGTTTCCAATGAGTAAAGCACACAAGGAAGACTTTGATGTCCCGAAGTCTTCCAAAAACAGGAGGCTAGCACACACAAACTCTAGGAGATTCTTCACAAGCCGGATACCACAGCAGGGCAAAAAGAGCCACTCCTTTTCCTTTGCCACAGACAGAACCAGCAACTGCAGGCCAACCCATCCCTCACACAAAAAGGGTAACACTTCTCACACAGCTATTCTGCTCTTCTTCTTGGCAGTGTCCTATTGTTACCAGAAGTGATCTAAAGTCCTAGGGTTTAAGGTCTCATACTTATACCACATTTTCTCATTATTCTTTTTTTTCTAAGAGTCTCTGAGCTTAGTACAAACCAGTTCTGTCCTCCGGTTGTGGAGCTTGACCACAGGGGGTGGAGACAGCATTGTGTAAAGGAGACATAGCCTATTCAGGTGCTAGTGAAACTCCTCCTACCACTCTAAATGCAGACCAGGTCTATTCAGCCTAGTGATGAGTTACCCAGGCAAAGCAGGACACACCTCAACTCCCCTTGTGACTGTCTAGAGTGAATGCACATCCACAGCTCCTGTCACTCCAAAACTAGATGGTGAATAAGCAAACAGGGAGAGGTACAGCAAGAAAATGCCCACTTTCTAAAAGTGGTATTTTCAAACTCACCTTTACTAAAATGCCTGTTATTACATTCTGAGAACAGAGGGCCTAAACTCTATTCCTCCATCTTGTCCCAATGGAAAGTTACACTTGTAAGATGTTACAAGGCAGCTCCAATGTTAACGTATGGGACAGATAGACTCTCAACAGTGAAAACCGAAATGCACAGTATTTCATTATCAGGATATATAAAACATACGAGTACATGTCGTTCTTTCCACATACACTGCACCCTGTCCATGGGAGTACCTTGGGACTTCCGGAGGGGTGCCTTACATGTAAGAAAAGAGAAGGTCAGGGCCTGGCAAGTGGGTGCACTTGCCAGGTAACAAGGCAGTTAACAACTACGGTCACAGACACTGCAGTGGCAGGTCTGAGACATATTTACAGGGCTACAGATGTGGGTGGCACGACAAGTGCTGCAAACCCACTAGTAGCATTGGATTTACAGGCCCTGGCACATGCTCTGCCCTTTACTAGGGACTTTCCAGTAAATCAAATATGCCAATCATGGATAACTAGTCATGATCATAAATTACACAAAGAGCATTTGCACTTTTGTGCTGAACAGCAGAGGTAAAGTGCCCAGAGTCTTATAACCAACACAAACAGGGTCAGAAAAATAGGAGGCAAAATGAAAAAGGTTTGGGATAAAACCTGCAAAAAGGGTAAGGTCTAACACAATGTAAATACATGTATATTTACTGCAACCTGTATTGTCCTCTAGGAGACTTTTGAAAGGATCAGTATATAGATAACTATTAATTTTTCTGTTGAACCTTTTTATGGAATGGTGTAATTTTTGCTTAATGTTCTGACCATATAATAATAATTCCACATTTATAAAGTGCAAAATTATCACCCCTAAAGGTATTCAGGCACTGGGGGCTTGCGGAGAGATAACTGAGCCATTGCTCAGAGTCACTTGATGCTAGGCAGACCTGCCGCCAATGCCAGGGTTCGAATGGTGAGTCCCGTGCTCTGGAGTAAGCCGGTCTGGTCCGCTGCGACACACCTCTCCCGCCTATGTGTATGTTGCAGAAAATTTCCATTAGACACATCGAAAAATTGGACCAGTAATTAACCCACAAGGGTATGATGGATGATTATGATATTATTGTTCATTTTACATATGTTGATAGTTTGTTGTCTAAGGTGTCTAGCACATCATTCATCAACAGACACTATGTGTAAATGATTTCTAAAAGAGATGACGTGGGGCGTGGTCAAGATGGCGGCCCACGGACTTGGACCTGCGGGTGCCGTTTTCTGCAGTGGACATCAGGAGAGCCGCATCTCGGCGCCCACCCGGCTCCCGGTGGTCTAATCCACGTTGCGAGCGGCGAGCCAATGGGGCAGAGGCCTGGCGGTGAGGGGGCGCTTCCCCACAATAGCAGTGGCAGATCGCGGAGACCTGGGGCCGGCATGTCGGGCCACGAGCTCACAAGTGGACGGCTGTGGGGAAGAGCGGGACCACCGGCCCTCCTTGTGCGGGGGACCTCGTCCACCCCCACACAGCAGAGGTAGAAGGCGAGTTCCCTACGTGGCAGAGGCTGAGGAGGTGAGGCACCCGCCCGCCATTTTGGGAATGAACAGCAGAGAGCAAGGTAGCCCAGGGTTGGTTGAGGGTAACCCCCTCCCTGTCTGATACGGTCGCCATCAATTACACAAGCCTGCGGCAGAAAATCCGTAAGGAGTTGACTCAATGGAAGCACTATCCGCTTTCCTGGCTCGGTAAAGTTGCGGCAGTTAAAATGACCATCCTTCCTCAGATTTTATATCTGTTCCACACCATACCTCTCCGGCCCCCGTCGGGATGGATTAAACAGACACAATCCGATCTTGCACGTTTTATCTGGAATGGCCGCAAACCAAGGTTGAAGCAGAATCTGACGATGCTTCCCCCGGAGAACGGGGGTCTTGATATCCCCGACCTCCTTTACTTCCAAGCGGCTCAGCTGTGACATCTGGTTGAGTGGAGCCGGCTGGAGTCGGAGAAACACTGGCTATTTCAGGACCAGGCAGCGGCTGCCAGACCACTGCAGGGAATGCCCTTCCTGCAGAGAATACACAGGCCGCCCAACCTCTATGCGTCCAACATTACCCGGGTCATTCTTGAAACGTGGGATCATACCAACACTAAACACAATTTCACCACCTTTCCCTCGCCACTTACCCCGTTGTTTGAGAACCCTGACTTCCAGCCGGGCATGGAAGCAGCAGTCGCCAATCGGTGGAGATCCTTGGGTTGCCGCTCGGTGGGCCAGCTATTCAACTCGGATGAAATTGTACCGTTCCATCAGCTCAAAATAGACTATGGACTCCTGAAACTGAAAGGCTCCGATACTGTCAAATTCGGCATTGGGTCGTTCACAACCAGGTGAAACCATCGGCCAGCAGGCTCCTAACCACTTTTGAAAGGTGGCTTATCACCCGCACCCCTGACAAAAAACTCACTTCAGATCTCTACAAAATGCTTTTAACCCAAAACACGCACTTGTACAGCGCTAGCTGCACGAGGTGGGAAAGGGACTTGGGCAGAACACTCAGTCACAAAGAGTGGGAGGGGGTATATTACAGGGCCCGCCATTCAGCGTATCACATGGGTCTGACAGAAACCCTAATCAAATTGGTCTCCTACTGGTACTATACCCCCAAAAAGCTTCACTCTATGGATCCCTCTCGGGAAGCTACTTGCTGGTGAGGTTGCGGGGAGGTGAGCACTTTAGTACACCTGCTGTGGGACTGTACACACATTCAGACATACTGGACTCAAATACTGGAACGAGGTAGACATACACTTAGACACACAAATACCACGCTTCCCAGCTTATGTTCTTTTGTGCCTCCCAAACCCTTCGACTTACCCCCTCAAATCCCGACGGGGCCGGCTAATGGCAATCGCGCTGGGTTCTGCAGCGCAAAACATATTAACACATTGGCGCACCTCTCATCCCCCCACTTTCACAAGCTGGCTCCACCGGTTGTGGTATGTTCTGGGGATGGAGAAGCTGCCGTTGACAATGACAGGGAGGGGTTCCTCGTTTGCGGAGCTTTGGCAACCCTTTTTGTCCCTTCTTTCCTCCGATTTCAGGGAAATCACTTGCCCAAGATATCTCTGCCTTTTGCGACTCTCTGATTCCCATAGGGATGGGAAGTGAAGCCTGAGCTCTAACTACGAGATTTATGCACTGACTATATTTCTTTCTTTGGTGGACAAGGGACGGGGTGGAGGGAGGAAGGGGAAGGGTGCGATAGGTTTCCCTCACGGGTTATGTTTTGTTTTGTCTTATTTTATCACGTTCCTCATCTACCACAGCCACTCAACTATGACTGCATTAAACCAGTATATGGCTGTGATTTAGCTTTTGCATTACGGAACGTATTGTATGCTGATAAAATTCAACAAAAGATTTAAACCATAAAAAAGAAGACCTACCGCGAAGAAGGCCAATCAGTCCTAATGCTTAGGCTCATTCTTGCTAATAAAGTGCCTGCTTAGAAGCATCTACCTCGAGAGTGTAACCCATTTCTTTTGTGAAAGGGAAATAAATAAATGGTGAGGGCATCCATGCACTGTTCATAGACACGGGGAGATTAAGTGATTCGCCCAGAATCACTGGATGATGAGCGGAGATGCAAACCTTGTTCCCCAGTTCTGAAGTCGGCAGAGATTTTTGCATGCAATGGACACAGGTCTACTGAGAACTGTGTGGGTTAGCACCATCCCAGACCAGGAGCACGACACAGCTGGCATTGAGAATGATATATATATATATATATATATATATATATATATATATATATATATATATATATATTCAAGTTATACCTTTAATTTTCATGAACAAAGAATAAATCAAGCATTTCACCTACACTTAAAATGAAAGCTATTGCATAGCTGTTTGTCACATAAAACCTCCTTTCATTTCCTGCTCTTTCAAACAACTCCCACAGACACTAGTACTGTACAACATAAAAGCCCATTCATAACTAATTGGATTGGTCGTGTAAGGATTCATGAAGATTATTAAATAGTCAGAAGCAATCTTAAGAATATCTTTTGAGATGACAGATGTCAAAGATCGTACAGAGCCTTCTTTTATAGACATGAAATGTGTGAAATACTATGAATATATATAGCTAAACGTGTTAAAGAAAATAAAGGATCAGTCATCATGTTTTGAAAGTTTATCGAGCATTTACAAGTTTTTGTTCATTAAGAGAAAGCATACTCAGTCTTTAAATGAATCTAGGGAGAAGTATTTAGCATATAACAATAAACGAAAATAAATTAGGCCTCGTCCAGTATTGAAAAGCGATAGATGGCGCGGTAGGCTCTTTAAGAACCAGGGTGTGCCACAGACACAGGGACACGAGGAACCCACAGCAGCCATGGCAGTTTTGTCAGATGGCCCCCACCTCCTTTAGGGAGGGAAATGTGTGAAGCACTGCTGCTTCACAAAACCGATACCAAAGGGGATGATGGGCGGAGCGTTTGAGCAAATCAAACACCCACCCCCAGTCAACTGATCTGGGTTTAATCCATCATCATTCTTTAGCTCACTCCACCACCCCAGTTCAGACATGGCCATATGCAAATCAGTCTGACCCTGTGCCTCATGGGAACAGTCCAGCCTGAACTGCCAAGCCATGTCTTCCCTGGACCGGAAACAAGCATCCTGGGACCGGCTTCGGGTTCATAACCCTCATCAGCCAGGCTATCTTGAATCCAGTGGCAAAGTGAGCAAGGGACCCACGTCTGGGCATACCCTGCCAACTTAGGGCGAACAAAACTATACCAAAGGGGATGATGGGCGGAGCGTTTGAGCAAATCAAACACCCACCCACCCACTGATTTGCATATGGCTGGGTCCAAACTGTAATGGCATGGTGAGCAAAAAAACAATGGATTTAGGCCCAGATCTCTGTACTAGGGTGAATGTATGACATTGTTCTGCATTCTGTCCATCAACTGTTGTTTTTGCATTTGTCACCCCGAGTGGGACGGGTATGCTCAGACGTGAGTCCTGTGCTCTCCATGCCACTGGAATCAAGCTATCCTGGCTGAAGAGGGGTGAAACCCCGAAACCGGTCCTAGGATGCTTGTTTCCAGTCCAGGGAGGACCTGGCTTGGCAGTTCGGGCTGGACTGTTCCCATGAGGCACAGGGTCAAGACTGATTTGCATATGGCTGGGTCCAAACTGTAATGGCATGGTGAGCAAAAAAACGATGGATTTAGGCCCAGATCTCTGTACTGGGGTGAATGTATGACATTGTTCTGCATTCTGCCCATCAACTGTTGTTTTTGCTTCACAAAACCAGCCTCCCAGCACTGCTGCTTTTGTTACTGGCGGCCAATATTGCAGCATCGTTGCCAAGTCTGCCCTCACTGCTCCAAAACCGGCCCCCACTCTTCCAGCCCCAGGCAAACGCCCGATGCCCACTATGGCCAGTCTGGCCCTGCACAGACACAGTCATATCGCCCTGTTTTCTGTTTAGTTTGAAGGGGTGGGAGAGCTGTGCAGCAAGGATATAGCGAGCAGTACTTCATTTGGGCCGGTTGGGGGCCACCAGCACTTATTCTAGGGGACCGACACTTATCTTTCCGCATGAGACATTTACCAATAGCAGGAGTGAGGGAAAAAATGCCACGCGGAAAGACGGAGGAAGAGACGGATGGAAAACAAATCACAAATGGAGAAAGCAGGAACCTGCAAGAGTGAGATGGAGGAGGCGTGAAGGGGGCCTCCGGTAGCGGATTGAAGGGAGCCGAGGTGAACTGAAGACTACACAGCTTTGGTATTGGGCGCGCTGGCATTTAATTGCACCGGCCGTGCTTCTGAGCAGAGCTTTGCGCACCGTCATTCTTCCATTTACAAATGAAACACCCGTAGGCAGCGAGTGACCCCGGGCGCGAGATCACAATCATACAATGCCACCAGGGATATCAGCCGACATTGATATTTTTGATGCAGAATTGCATATTTCTCTAGAATGAAATACAATTCTTAGCAAACTCTACTGAACGATGTCTGTGAATAAAGAGGGGTCTTGGCCGACGTCCTAAGAAATTCTGGTCCATCCATTCAAACTGCTGCCATGGCGGACACGTCAGAATCTAAAAGAGCGCGTGCGACGCCCAAAAAACACGGGGCTTGCGCACTGCGGCGCCGAACCGTGGGCTGAGATGTCGACGCCGAAGCCGCGGCGCCTCTTCGGGACTAAATCATCTCGGTGTTTTTGATTTTAAACTACCTTCGTAAGTGGCTGGAGTGTCCGCTGATTGCTAGGGGGCCCCGGCCCGTGCAAGTGTTATCGGTGAGGACTTTGATTGGCTCGAGGGGAAGATTGTCCCTAGGGGCAACTGGGAAAATAATCCAGGCTCTTGACCTGCAAAACGCCTCCTAATTGCATCGAATGTGATGCTGGAGTGCCGTAACGAGAGCCAGGCTCCCCCCTTCCCCCCGGCAGCCCACGGCTCTCATCCCCGCCGCCTCGCGCCTCCTCTTCCATGTTGTAAAACATGTTCTCATAAAAACCCCGGACAGCTGCATGCTGGGCTACAATTTCTTTCGGAAGGGGAGTGAGGGTGCGAAGAGAAGCTTCTACAGCAGATTCAAGGTCGAGCCTAGCAGAGGATTTATATGCAGATAAAATATTATGTGGTGCAAAGTCTGCACTGCCGCCCCCACCGCCTTCAGCTCTTTCACACGCGTGGGGTAGGGTTTCTTCAACCCCAGTGGCTTGTTATGAGCCCCTCCATTTAGGGTTAGTCCAAAACCTCACCCCACAGCTACTCTTCAAACAGGGTGTCTCCATCGTATCTCCATGAACACACCCAGTTCTGGCCTTGCATAGTAAATGCCACGCTCTCCTTTCTAAATCTCCATTGCTACACAAATCCTGTTTTATACCCAAGACTACTGGAATTATGTGGCAAGGGAAGACCAAATTATGTGCCAGGGTTGAATAAATCAATAGTCATAAAAGGCAAATGATATGGCATACTGGGGCATATTTTGTGATAGAATTACTCATTATTTAGTACTTTTTTTTACACTGTACGGGCACAGGTTTCACCTCATTAGTGCCAGTTTAACACCAAAATATAGCAATAAGGGCATTTAACAGCAACTCGTGTTGCTGCATTTTAGTAACTTTTAATCCACTGGAGCTAGAAACTTTTTTTTCTCAAAAGCTGCAGGTATTGCAGCAGAGGATGGGTCATGTGGCAAATCCATAATTAAGCGAAAAATGCTGACGCAAAATCACATAATTCCAGTAGCCCTGGATATAGTGCACTACGTCAAACCCTTTTTAGATATGTACTTTGTTTTTATTAGCTTTCCTTCCTTTCTGGTCTCGCATTGCAGGGTGGGCCTTCCGGTTGTAGGTTTCACTCTTCTGCTACACCCAGAGATCGAATTGGACGGGATTGGAGGGCATGACGTGCCCATACTTTTGTATTATATGAAAAAATGTTCCCCTACTTTTTATAAAAAGACAACCATACCAGCATGGTTAAGAAATGTTTCAGTTGAAGTGTCATTCAGGGAGACTCCTGTGCTGTGAAACTGAAGGCGGGCAGACAGCTAAACAATAAACAGCCGTGCTTGCCAGGGTGTCTGCTGCCTGAAATAAATGCAAATGTGCATAACTGGTTAATCTGCAAATCTAAAAGGTGCTTTGCTTTAATTGATGGAATCACTTGAAGCTTTGTGATGACAAATATTTTTTTCTTTTTGAGTGGCGTGAGCAGCCGAGCTGTGAAATGCGTGCTTTTAAGGGACAATAATATAATAGAATTGTATTACTTACTGTCTGGGTCTTATTAAAATCTATATTTTGGAAGCTCAATTTTATCTTAAACCTTTGTGCGCATTTAGTTGCAGTCAATCTTATACTGTGTGTAATGAAAGTTTAAAATAATGTCTTAAATATTCACATTGCTTTCTGTCACAGGCTGGGACCTCGTAGCACCAAAAATACACAAGTCACCATTCCCCACTGCACCAACCAAGATTTAATTCTGTGGCTTTCTGGCAACACACAGACCTCTGCAGTGCATTAACTAATAGAGGTTTCATAATGTACTATAGTGCATTTCCTAATGATTGACAACTTTTTTTCATTCATTTTTCATTTACGCTGCACATTATGATATCTGAAGGTGAAAGAACAAAAAAAGTTACAGACTGTTTATTTAGCCACACCTTTGACCCTCCCCCAAGCTTACTGACCACACCCCACTCCATGCAGCATCACAGTTCCCATACTTTTTTTAATGCACTTTGACTGCTGGCTACATCACATTTTTAATTCTCATTATGTCTCCTAATACATAAAGATGGCGTTGTTCTTGGTTTTCATCAGAGGAGAGAAGCAGTTCAAGTTCGGGAGCAGTTAAGTATTCATGCAGTATATTGCTTCTTTACCTGCTCAAACAACAGTCTGTGCAGCAGAGAATAGCTCCCTCCAAGCATGCCCATCACCTGTTCA
Source organism: Triturus cristatus (assembly GCF_964204655.1). Classification (NCBI taxonomy): domain Eukaryota; kingdom Metazoa; phylum Chordata; class Amphibia; order Caudata; family Salamandridae; genus Triturus; species Triturus cristatus. The sequence goes on along the minus strand of NC_140583.1, from coordinate 267,399,773 downwards.
GAAGCAAAAATCTGAATCCAAAAATGGTTCCTGTGACCTGGTGCATCACCTACACCCCCAGCGATTCCTTTGCTGCCATCCCCCAGAAATGTTTGTTTCTAAAACTATACTATCAAAAGACTATAAAAGATTTGTTACCACAACACCCATCGCCCCATCTCTATGAAGTTAATGCCCCTACCTCCTTCCCCCTCAGACCCCTTTTAGAAGGGTCTGCCTCTATCATGCTTACCACAGCTGAATTTTGTCCCATATGAAATGGGAGTCTTAATCCCCCACCTATAAATCTGAAAGTGCCCTTCCTGGATGGGGATGTCTTCATCCTGCTTACCCAAAATGCACAGTTTACAGATTGGAGTAGAGCAGCGGCCACAACAACAGCTCAAGATTTTGTAGCGCAACAAGCAAAATGGTTCTCCTGCTCGAGCGTGCCCCATACACTTAAACAGGCTATTTTTCACAGCTTTTGCAGTACGTTGGCACGGCCACCACATGGTACACTGCTGCCATAAGTCAAGGTAAGGCTGGTACCTAATGTTGCCTTTGTGCAACCCACTGCAGAGTCTTAATATATCTTCAGAGGGATGTCAGATGCCAGAATTGCTAGTCTAAGGGGAAAGCTCGCTGCTGTTTTCAATGGGGGTTCGAGTACCACACAGGAGTTATGTTATGTTAAAAAATACTTATAAAGCGTGCGCACACCACTGGGAGTCCCCCACCTACTTTCAAGAAGATTTTAGGTAAACCTTCAATCAATTTGCTTCCATGTTGGGGACCCTCCTCTGTTCAGGTAGAATTATGAGCGGTCACTAAACCACCAAAGACTAACCCAGAGCAAGCACCCAGATGTTTGTCTAAGGACTGTTTCGGGTGAGGCCTAGCAGGTCTTGGGTCCTGCATCAAGCCTGGGATTTTCCTAGAGCTGTAGCCCATCCAATGTTGTCTCCATCAGATGGATAAGCCTTGGTTTCGATCACTCAGGACTGGAGGGATCCAGAAAAGCATTGGTCCTCCCTCTCAGTACATCCTTGTTTTAGGAAAGGATTGCAGAGCCCTTGGAGAGGGCAGTAGCCCCAGTTCTGCTGGCTTGCCTGAAGTCAGAGTTATGATCAGGGCTTTACATGGAAAAGGAGAAGGGCTGGTACTCACCACATTGATTAGGAGGGGTCTAGTAGGGGCTTTGCTCCAAAGCAGGCATTTAACGATATCAGCATTTTCTTCTTTCATGTAAAGCATCCTAGTGGCCTTCGGCAAAGTTCGACCCATATCTGCAGGGCGTAGTTTGTATTTTTTTAGCCGTTTTTTATAGCGCAAACTTGGCCCGAGGACAACTTTACATGAGAAGCAGAAGTTTTATATGAAAGCATACTTTTTGTTTTTTATGGCACGAGGAGTTTAAGTGATTTGCCCAGAATCACAAGATGTTTAGCTGATGCTGGGATTTGACCTCCCCATGCCATAAAAACAAACAACATGCTTTCATGCAGAAGTTATGCATCTTATGAAAAGCGCTTAAATGTCCTCGGATTAAGTTTGCACTATATAAAACTGCAAAAAATTACCAATTACGTCCTGCACATATGAGTCGAACTTGGCCGAAGGGCATTAGGTGCTCTGACAGGATTCCAGCTCTAGGTGCAGCTGCAGCCTTACAATCTTACTGACGGCGCAAGAGTTTCAATGTTGGGAGCTTTAGCTGTCAGGCCACATCTCATTTCAATTGTGCTGTCAGAGTGTGAGGCTGGAATAAACTGGTTATCGGCTGTCAGAAAGGCACATGGACAAGCCCCACTCAGAGAGCCTCGTTTGCTGTAGACATGAGCTGCCCAATCCATACTTCAGAGCCTAACCCAGCTGCCACTAGAAGTACTGGCACTCTCCTAGCACAAGGAGAAGTTCCGGTACTCAAGGGGAGAGCATTGAGAAGTGCCGGTACTCAGTACCAGTGAGTACCGGCCCATTTAAAGCACTGGATATGATGATAGTCTAGTTCTCATTGAGTGATGCAATTCATAGATATCACGGGTATGGGTTGAATTGTGAGGTCTTTGTGCAAACTACTAATATGGAGCCTGATGATGCTCAGCATTTTCGGTGGTCCTCCCTTGGTACTAGGCCTGGGCCAAAATTCCGTTCCGTTTGCGGAAATTGCGATAATTTGGCATTTTCGTGTTCCGCGGAAAGCGCAAAAATGTAAAAATTTCCGCATTCCGCAGCTTAGCGATAATTTGTTTCTTGCTCGTGCTGTAAAATAATACATTCTCGCGTGCGCGCGATGGCCTTACCTGAATCCCCGCGTTCGCTGACAAGTTTTCCCGATCCGGTCGCGTTCTCCACAAGATGTTAGATTGTTGGTGGCCATTTGCGCTGTCTCGCGACAGTACGCGCCCGCACTAAAGTCATGCGTCGCGCGATCGCGTCTTTCTTCTCATGCAATCATGCACTGCGAGACAAGTGAAAACAAGATGGCCGCGCCCGCGAGCAACCGCATGGGTAAGTTGGCGAGCCACGACCACGCAGAAAATACCACGAACGGGCGGGAAAAAAACTTCCGCATCTTCGCGATATTTCCCCGTGGTTGCGGAGATTTTTAACATTTTCGCGATAATTTGCAAAAGTGAATTTTGCAAATTCCGCCCACCCCTACTTGGTACTTGCTGATTCACTTGCGAACCTTTCAGGGGCTAGCCAACTTCTATGTCATAAAACCTCTTATTATATGACCTCTTTGCTTAGCATCATCTTTTGATTAAGGCTGTCCTCTTGTAGGGACATCCTTACAAATATATACAATAAGTGAAGGATGTTACCTGCTTTAAATGTCTCGCTCTTTTTGCCATGTTACTGAGTTATTGTCAGGTAGTAAAGCAGACCACCACAGATTGATAACAAGCACAGTCACGAAACACCATCCTAGATCTATTCAGCCTTAGCTTCAGCCTTAAAGCCCAACAGCAGTACTCTAGTGAATATTTAACAAGAGACTTCCATCCTAAATCACTGATAGATAGAAGGTCCTGCAGGGTAAGGCTTCTGAAACCAACGCATTGTATCATCAAATCTGGGGCTTAAACACAATCCGAACAAGGATCCACTTTGCTTAGAGAACACTGCTCAGCTAATCAGATTTCAGGATTAGAACAATCTGTGCTTTTTAAGGTTAAGCCCATCGGACTGGTCTCAGCCACATGACAAAAACTTGACCCAAAAGTGAAGTCAACCAATAGACTCCTTGGTAATTCTTTGTATAGAACCTGGGCCACAATTTGCATAACACCATTTAAAACTTATGTCTAAAAGGAGTGCCACCAAGTAGGATTTTCTACAGCTTCAAGATTGTCAAGATTAATACGGGGAAAGAGGCGTATCAGGATACAGTAAAGTACCAATATCATTATTTGCAGCTAAACTATAACGTGTCTCTTTTCAGCTTAACAACAATATAGCGCGGCCCCCCTTCCCCATAAAATAAAATATCATATATAGGCCGGGGGATGGGGTACCCAGAGACGAAATCGGCATGGGGAGGGGGACTGCACGGCCCTCTCCCCCATTAAAATAAGGCCTGGCCCAAGGTGGGGGGGATGGGGTCCCTAGGCATGTGTGTGTGCGTGAGTGTGTGTGATATATATATATATATATATATATATATATATATATATATATATTCACTGAAAAAAACATAGGTTTCACACACGTTATAGTTAGGAATTAGCATTTAAAAAACCTTGCAAATTCACTTAAAAAACCGTAGGTTTCACACATGTTATAGTTAGCTGTACATTTCACTCGTAAAAAACCAATGAAATTCCACGTTATAGTTAGATCAGGTAACTATAACTCGCGCGCCCACAATAAACTGCTGATGACGTCACATATTACATCTCTCATGACATGGTCAGTGACATCACTCTTCACATCAATGATGACATCTGAAATGACACATTGTGGATTGCGGTCGCGCAAGTTATAGTTACCTGATCTAACTATAACGTGGAATTTCATTGGTTTTTTACGAGTGAAATGTACAGCTAACTATAACATGTGTGAAACCTATGGTTTTTTAAGTGAATTTGCAAGGTTTTTTAAATGCTAATTCCTAACTATAACGTGTGTGAAACCTATGTTTTTTTCAGTGAATTTGTACGGTTTTTTAAATGCTAAGTTATGTATTTATTTTTTATTTTTTTTTCTGGTTTTTCACCATGCGCACACCCTGCGCACACGGTGGGCACTCGCTGCGCTTCGCGCACCGAGCGCCCACGTTGCGCAGTTCATACCGTGCGCGCCTCGCCTTTTTTTACACAGTTACAATTTTTTTTTCTCCCTTGCGGGTCCTTCAATTTATTTAATAAATGTGATTGTTATTTCTTTTTTTTTTAATTTTTTTTTTTTGCCATGCGCGTACGGTAAGCTTACCGTACGCGCAATCCGCGATTTTTTAAAAAAATTATTAAATGTATTTTTCGTACTTTTTGGTCCTTCGTGGACCCCCTGACAAACGCTAGGGGGTCTGCAACTCTCTTCGTTGCCCCCTTTTCACGTTATCCACCTTTGTTTTTCAGTGCGAGAGACAGAAAATGGCGGCCGACACTTTCTGATTTCGACCGATTCGAATGTTTACAGTCATGTAACCACCAATCAGAATTGAGCTCGCGCACGGCACCGTACGCGTACGGTAAGCTTACCGTAAGCGCACGGAGCGCGCTTACAGATATATATATTGATTTAAATGCTATTTTCTCAGGACCTACTGAACAGATTTACACCAGACCTGCAAAAGGCACATCTCTGACCTGAGGACTACCTCTCTGCCAAATTTCAAGTAATTCTGTTCAGCCGTTCGGGCTGTAGCTGTGTCTAAAGGTCCTAAGGAAAAATGCATGGGGAAAACGCGTTTTGGGACCCCCCCTTTTTCTCAGCCCCCGCTTGACAAATCCCCCCGAGACTTTCAGGGAAGGAGCGCAGCGGAGCGCCCCACCTATTTTGAAAATTTCGCGAGGATTCGTCAACCGGCGCCAAAGTTATTCCAAATAGAATGTTGCGGATTTCCTATGGAAACACGGTCCTAAAGATAATATATATATATATATATATATATATATATATATATATTTTTTTTTTTTTTTTTTGGGATGAGTGCACATTGCAAAGTCATGAAAATTGTAGAAAACTCTGCTTTTTCTAGGATCCCTTCATGTTTCTTTGCTACATTCTGCTAGCACTTTGATTCTGTGAATTTCGGTATTGGGAAATTACTAATCATGTTCTACTTTCATCTACCTCCCTTAAAATTCGAAGAGAGATTGAAAGATTCATCAAAAGAATGCATATAGTTGCATGCAAATGCACTTATTTCATTTAATATATATATATATATATATATATATATATATACACACACACATATATGTACATGTGGGATCAAGGCCACAGGTCAGCAGCCGAAAAGCGTTATATATATATGGATTATGAAAAACATACAAAATTCCAATACAGCAATATTCTAAATTATTATAAATGAATCTGTTTAAATACATTTTCACATTTAGGAACAAATTCGATTTTTGTATTTCAGTAGAAAATAAACACATCCCAGCAATACAGTCGGAAAATAGAAGTCTATTCATAAGACTATTTTATTAATTGCTGTCTTGGAATGTTTCGGTGCCTTAATGCTGCTATGAATGAACTGTAATTAAGTTGAGTGTCCTAACAATCACGTGGATTGCCGAAAAATGTATGATTGACGTGCTCGGAGGTATCTGTGTTGTATCATACAAAAAGAAAGTCATCTATATTCTTAAATATAGTGCATGGCCAGATAGGAATGTGAGGGTATTTTCTCCAGCTATTTTGGCTTGATCCTTGGAATTTTTTAATTATAAAGTAGTGATTGTTTGTAAACAAATTTGGTAGCATAAAAATGGTGGTTCTAGAAGGGTGGTACTGTGATGTTTCAGAACAATAATTTTTTGACTAAAAAGATTGTTAGTCTATTTTGATGGTATGTATTCATATTATCCTGAAACTAACAAACAGTAGTTTGTCCCTGGGTGTGAAAATTTGATTAAATATGTGTGACTGTATTACTTTAGAATGAAACCGCATCGCTGATCGAGCGTTGGCTAGAAAGGGTCGTGCGTGCTCCCTTAACGATGATCTTGGATGGTCGCAAATGACAGACGAGCTAGGAAGAAAGTGTGTCAAGAGGAGGCTAGTGCAAAGCCGGCACCAACCCACATCTTTCAATGGCTCATTATGAGAATGAGAAGACAATATATAGAATAGGACTCATTTTGCAAAGAGCTTAGTTTTCTGGATGATGAAAATGAGTAGCATGGGCTTACCATGACAGAGAGTATAAATGGCTTCCTATTTCTACTGTTAAGAGGGAAATGTTTTGAATAGTTTTGAAGTGACCACTTGCTTTGCAGAGTTTTAACAATAAGTAAGAAATCTGTATCAAACTAAGGAGGATTAGAGTAGGGTTCATCCCCACCCCTCTGCTGTATTAACTATATCTGATGGTGTGTGAGGTTGAAGCTTCGGATTACAGAGGCTAACTTCATATCATGGAGGTGGTTAGCCTGTCAAGTACAGGGCAAAAGCAAGGCACAGACCCCCAACCAGAAGGAAGTGGTTGGAGGTTGTGTGTGGCTTGTTAGCCACTAAAGCCAAGTCTTGAGAGTGCTCTCAAGAGACAGGACACAGCTGGAAGTCTGAACACATCAGGAAGACAGCCAGACCAAGAATGTACAGGATGTAGAAGTTGGAAGCAGAAGAGAGACTGCTCAAACAGTGGGAATGGGTTGTGACTGCCCCCACCAAGAACTTTGCATGTTCTAAAAGATGTCAGAGTCTGCTGATCATACAAAACTCACTAGTATCCCAACTAAAGTCACAAAAATGTAGCGTGATAGGGAGAGCTTGCCCTTACTAGCCACCGCATGACAAGGCCAGGGAAAGGAAAGACTTCCATTTCTTTAAATAACCCTGACACACTCCAGGAGTAGCTATAGATTGAAAATCCCTCAATCGCTCCAAGGTATCCCTTTATTAACAGAGTGGTTGGGGATATCAAAACTAAAAATAGCAAGGGGTGATTAGGCTACAATGGTCCTATGACCCTTTAATGTCCAACATGTTTCAGCTCTACTCTAACAACCTAAACAGGTTCAGGGCTTTCATCAGGGTGATACAACTCACCTCCCCAGTTTTTAAGCTAATTGAGCTGTTTTTTGTGCGTGAAGCGTGCAAGCTAGTGCATGCATAGGCAGTGAATATACTTGCCCTTTTTTCCTTTTAGATGCAACCTGTAATATTAACATAACAATTTCATTTTAGATTATGGTCGTAATAACATGTTATTTTAGTGAGGCCTAGTGTGTTCCTCCAATTGAGTCAATCATAACACTGTGAATTTTTACACTAGTGGCGTGCATTCCCCCTTTGCATGCCGTCTTATCTGTGAAGATAAAAATTTCATGTTCACATCACGTCATTTAATCAGGGAGTACTTATGTACGGCAGTTAGCCTCGTGTACCCTTCTGGAGCATGTCTGATCTTGTCCTCCTATAACTCGGAGGCGAGAATTTAGCGAAAACTGTATGTTGTGCGTTATCATCTTCTCAATGGATTTAACAGTTGTCTGTGCCCGTCTTGTGCCATCACCCTCCAAAACTTGTTTCATACTGGTTATTTAATACATCAGACTTCTTTAAAAATACGCGACAAACAGAAACAACCACACATCTTGACTTCAAGTATCACACCAGTATCCCTGTTAACATATCACATCCATTAACTCGTCCAGTCTATATGGGTTCCTTACTTCTTGGAGACAGGCGGTAATGGTGTCGCCCTGTAGTCAAACCCTATGATGTTTAAATGGTTAAAAGCCATAAGCATAAGCGTAGTGGCTTTAGCTGGAATACCAGCACAGTTTTAGGTTAAGCGTAATCTGAAAGATTAAGAGAGACTTACTTCGTCAAGGGTTCCACTCTGATATTTAAGGGTCATAGGACCATTGAATACTAATCACCTCTTGCTATGTTTAGTTTTAATATCCCTGACCATTCCGCTAATCAAGGGATACCATGGAGGGATCAAGGGATTTTTAATCTACGTCCCCTAGTACTTTTCTTTTAAGAGCTCCCTGGAAGATGGCTGAGCCCAACCTGACCCTTAGTAGTCGGGGTGAGCCCGATGATAAAGCATGCCACTACTAGAGTGTATGGGTTATTTAAAGAAAAGGAACTATTTCCTTTCCAGCACCTAGTCACGCGGTGTCTAGTGAGGGCAAGCACTCCCCCATCATGCTACATTTTTGTGACTTTAGGTGGAATACTAGTGAGTTTTGTGTATATTTAGGTAGGGAGGACGGAGAATTGCGTAATCGAACTGTTCCTTTGAAATGCTGTCTCTTCTAAATGCCTGATTCAATTTTTTGCACTTTTTTAAATCTTATTTTAGACATGGAATACTTTTTTCATTATACTGAATTGGTTTGGGAGCTTTACTGGGTGAGTACTTGAGTAGTCAGGCACTGTGTTGATAACACATGGGCCCTTAAATAGCGTGCACCTGGCCCAAATGGCACGGACCCCAAAACGTAACCTCCTCAACAAATTTTGAAAACACCAGATAAAAGCTTGAGATATGCAGCAGATGGCAACATTAACTGGCAACACAGCCAACATTCACCCTAAAACTATAGAGCAGTAGAAACAATGATACACTAAGCTCAGAGGTCTTAAGCAAACAGCGCCTGACACAGTTCAGAGCCCTCAGCCTGGTCATGGCTATGTGTGAACTATAAGAAATGCAAATACCATTTTGAAACAGCTTCAGACAATCAATCAATCAATCAGGGGTTTATAAAGCGCCCTACTCAACCGTGAGGGTCTCAAGGCACTAGGGGGGTCAGTCGAAGCGCCAGGTCTTGAGGTCCTTCCTGAAGGTGTGCAGGGTAGGCGAGCGTCTGATGTTTACGGGGAGCCAATGTCTCTGCTTTGTTCCCTCTTTTTTCTATGCAACAAATTCACCAAGTGTGCCCTGTAGTGACCTTTCTGGAGCAAGAGCCACCCATAAACATAAACATAAAATATAAATAAATATCGGTATGATACCATTCAAGAAGGGGACCCATAGAGGATAATCACAAGGAAGTCTTGGACACAAGCAGGTTGAGCTCAAGGAAAATTAGACATCACAGAATACATGGTGAACATAATTACTGCCAGCAATCATTGCCACCACGACTTGCACCAACACCTTGATGTGACTCAGGCAGCAACCATGACCTGTATCCTTTCAACTCAAATATTACCTCGCCCGATCATAAACACCAAGTCAATTCTCAGTGTAGTGATTTTACTTTTACATGTGGCTCGCTCTTACAGGCGTACTTGGTGTTCCAGGTTGGTACTGCCAGGTCAGTGTCATGACAGCAGTTTTACAGTTGATGCCTGAGTGACCATAAGCCTTTGGTACGCCTCCTTACCATGGAAGGGATGATCAAAGTATCTGCGTTAATCGTCAGGATGTCTATGAGAAGCGTTTGTGCACAAAATAGTGTATGTTCTGGGTAAGGACAATGTCACTGCGGATTTATTTTAATCAAAAATATCTTTACCCATCATAGAAGATCCGCGTGTGAAGAGGGACGAGTTTCAGATTGTGTTGGTCCTTGACGATGGTACCTTGCCCATAGAAATAAAGTATGGGTAGAAGAAATTTCCCAGGATAAGACTTTGAAAGAGGTTTGGAAATTCATGGCGAAGGGTTGGCCTGCTAAAAGTACAATTAGTCCTGAGTCAAGGTGTTTTTGGGAGGTGAGAAATGAGTTATGTGTGAATGACAACATTTGGAGAGGAGATCGAGCTGTGCCGCCTGCTGGAGTGAGACGAGCGATAGTTATGCATGGTTATAATGGCATCGTAAGAACTAAATAAACTGTAAAAAAAAAAAAAGGATTTTGGTGGCCTGGGTTGAACATTGTTATTGAGTGGTTAGTTCGAAATTGTGTAATTTGTGCTAATGCAGACAAATCCTTAAGGACATTAAGGCCCAACATGAGTGAACACTTTGTACCCAAAAGCCCATGGGAGACCATTGTTGTGGACATTATGGGGTCTACTGGCTCTAAGTCAAGTACATTGTGGCAGCCATTGATGCATTTTGGCAATGGCCTGTCATAAAAGTTGTGGAGAAAGTGGATATAGATATTGTGTCATCTTTTCTTGATTGTATTTTGACGGATGACAAGCTGCCTGTACAGATCATCACTGACAACGGGGTATAATTTCAAACAAAGCTAAGCGTTAGTTCCAGAGAGTGGGCATAACACATCGCACCATGTCTCTCTATAATCCTAGTGGTAATGGAATGATAGAAAGGTTTAACAGAATACTCAAAAGTGCCATAAAGATTGCAGGGGCAGGCAATATTAGGAGGGAAATGTAAGTGTACAAAACAGTGTGGATGTTTAGGACTACTGCCAATGATATGACTGGGCCCTCCTCTTTTGAAATTATGAGGGGCAGATGGATGTGGTGAGACAGAGAATAGAGGAAACGCATGAAACCAGCAAAACATAGTATGATTCAAAAAGAGGAGCTGAAAATAGTCCTGTTGTCAGATTCGGAATGTTGGTGAAGGTTAAGTAACCTTGGAAAGTGAAAAAAGGGGAGAGTCAATTCATGGGTCTATTTGAAATAAAGTAAGTGTTGAAGAATGAAGTGAAACTCAAGCATGGAATCTAAGTAGAAGTGCTATTCTCAAAGGGGCGAGGGAGGATTCAAGGACTTTTTAGGTTTTTGAATTTGAGGAAGATGCACAAAAAAAAGTTATTTCAAAGGAGCGAGAAAGATGGTTTAACAAAAGGAAAGAAGGGTCCGGTCAATTGTAATGTCCAGAAAGAAATGGTAAACACTCATTCGGAAAACTGAAGAATTCGCAAGAGACCTGTGTGGATGTCTGAGTTGGTTTGCAAATATCAGGAATGAATGTGCAATTATTTTTCGTTTCTTGTGCATCGTACCATTATGATCTTATGTATATTCAAGCAATGAGTTTTGGGTTCGAGTTGCAGTATTTTCATTTTTACAGTTCTGTTATATTTTTTGAAAACTTTTTTTATTTTGTAATTAAAGGAGGAAGATGTGTAGTGTGTTTACATTTAAATGTGGCTCGAGCTAATCTGGCACATGCATCAACAAAGACTTTTGCGATTCCTTAATTGCGATTTTTAAGGAATCGCAATTAAGGAATTGCAAAAGCCTATGCATGTAGGAATCACTATAAAAATAGCGATTCCTACAAATTCCTTAATTGCGACTTGCAAATTGCGAGTCGCAATTAAGGAATGCCGTCCCAATCATTCCTATGGGTCTCCAGGCCCATAGGAATGATTTGGAGATTGCATGAGCAAATTGCGAGTACCAGTAGGTACTCGCAAATTGCTCATGCAATTTCAAGGGTGCAAGGGTGTCAAAATGACACCCTATTGCACCCCTGAAATTGATCTGTGCGCATATGTTGCACACACACATGCTCTAAGGGCATGTGTGTGCGCAACATGAAACTTTGAAAAATGCACAAAAGTGCATTTTTCAAAGTTTTTGCAAATTACCATGAAGTTCAACTTCATGGTAATTTGCTCCCCCTATTAGCGAAATCGCTAATATTTTAACTTTAATGCATTGCATTTAAGGAATCTCAATTTGGGATTCCTTAAATGCAATCGCAATTTAAGGAATCGCTATTTAGAGATTCCTTGAATTGCGATTTTTGCATTTGGGATGATGCATCGCAAATGCAAAAATACCGGTTGCAAAGGGGCAGATTCTGCTAATCTGCCCGTTTGCGACCGGTTTTCTCGTTGATGCATGTGGCCCTAAATGCGTACTTGGTGTTCCAGGTTGGAACTGCCAAGTCAGCGCCGTGACAGCAGTTTTCCAGTTGATGCCAAGCATCCGGTGCAAGAAGACGTGCTGACCGGTGGTGTCGTGTCCATGTCAAATTTAACACCCAGTTTCTGCACTTGACCATGTGGGATTAGAAATCTCGAGTACATTTGGCCCTAGGAGACAAGTGTGCCAGTGTGTGTGCTGGGAGCATTACAGTCTTCTCAATGGAATAGATTACTTTTCAGCCTTGCTACTTTCCCTGATAATACAGAGCTGCATGGCACCTTGTGCAGGAGAGAAAAAACACAGGGAGCAGATGGGTTCAACTTTGTCCAGACAGGTAGGAGTGGACTGGGCAGCTTTAAAAACTACAAACCCTACATGCCACTCAGTTACACTACCAGGAGCTTCTGACCGAGTGATACAGGCCAACATTTGATGGGACAAAGCAAGACAAGGCAGGTTTGCCCATCCTTTGTCATGAGAGGATACAGTCTCACAGGTCCCGCTCAGTCATTGGCCGGCCCTGTTCTCGGGCTGGATGAAGCCGATCATAGCCTGCCTTGTCCATCGCAAAAGAAAGTTGTATATTAAGCCACGGTGATGCGGAAAAGCCTCATCCAGTTCTGAAGCCGCCTGTCTGTTAAGCCCTTCTACTTTCCTGGCATCCATATGCCCAAGTACGTTGAGAGCCTGCATGGCACAGCAGTGGCGCTTCTGTAAACAGCTTAAAGGTTCACACCAGCTACTAATTGCTTCTGCGAGGATGCAGGTGGCACTCACTTCTATCCAAAGCACTTATCTCCCTGCACTGTCTGCAATTATCAGCTTTCATTAGCACGGCTTCCAAGAGGGACACGCAGGTGCATGTGTGCACGAGACCCAGAAGGCGGGACGGAGCAGTGAGGCTCCAGATAGAGGGCGCGCAGCTGCCAGCAGCGCGAGGACAGGAAGGATCCCTCGCGCGCCCGTCACAAGGGCTCTTAGCAGGAAGGGCTGAGGAAGGTCCGTATCATTCTAAGGTGATCTAGGCCGCGTTTATTGATGTAAACGCGGGAAACTATAACAAAAAACAAATGTACAAAATCACAAACTTGGGGGAGGTGGGGGGGGGGGGGTTCAGAGGGGGTGATGATGGCTATAAAAATACACAAATGTGAAAAATCACAACCCCTGGACGATAATTGCTATATATCCAGAACAGTGTCAGTTGGTGCACAAGTTGTGCCCAGTGCAGTCAATTTTTTCAATTTTCTTCTGCCTATGGCGAAAAGTTTAACTGCCTTGCGGGCACTGATAAAATTGGAGAGACAAAAAAGCATAAAATCCCCTTGTGCCCACTAAGGTTTATAAATAGACCATTGCACTTCTGGGTTTCTGGTAGAGGGTCGATGGAAATTTACGTGTCCAATTAGGTGGTCAATAGCACCCTCCTGAGAAGGTCTCCAAGACCCCTCCCTGAATGGCAGCAGGATCCTGCAAGACCCCTGACCCTCGCTGAGGTCCATGGAAACACGCGCTTCCCTCCCATGAAGACCCGCCAAGCCCAGAACAAGGCTGTGTTAATTCTGGGCGGTCTTTGGCCTCTCACACAATGCCAATTTCAGCTCACACTTCCCGTAGAGTCTGCATCCGAACACGCGTACATGAAGCACGCACCCAATTTAAACCTTGTTTCACTATCAAAGGGGACTGGTGGATTTTGTTTTTTTCTCCAGCCATTATGGACTGAGCATAAATTTGGTGCTGACGGCTATCCTCTATGCCAGTTAGCTTAGCCTAAATGAAATCCCTTACATAATGAGGTCTATGTTCCATCCAATAAGAAATGAGTAATGAATAGTCAGTACTCAATGGCTGCATAGGAGCTACTCATGGAAAAAGAGAGAGTAGTGAGTAGAGTCTGAGATCTGAGTATTATCTGAGCCCTGAGTAGCATCTTAATGTCAATATGGTGAGTAGTGCTGGATTGGTGAGCTAAATCTGAATATCTGAGTAAAGAACTCTATTTGAGTGCGTAGATTTCTATTTTGTTAGTGTGACGGAGTGATAAAGCTGTGGGCAATGGCTAACTGGATTCTCAGTGCAGAGCAGTGCCCAAGTAGTTCACTGTTCGGAATTGGTCAACAGTGTCCAATCTGTAAATGGGGCCAAATGGCGAGCGATGGCTGTGAGGCAGGCAGTTCTTAAAGAGGTAGCACTTTCCAGTTACTTTCCATTGACCCAGTAGTGGAAGTTGTGAAAAAGTCCTCTGGACCAATAATGTTTGACTGCACAATAGGCTTTATCGAGTAAATGATCACTGCCCGAGTGGTAGCTGCAGCCTGGGTTGTGGGCTTTGTGCAGGCAATGAGTACAGACAATTGGTGGGCATTGTCCGAATGGTAGGCAGTGGTAGGGACCGACTTTTAAGAAGTGTTAATGTCTGAGTGGTAGGAAGTCCATGCGTGGGGGGAATACCATTTGGCAGAATTTCTTCTATTGAAGCCGTTTGGTTTTTCAAAGGTTCAAAGTCCATACATTGAGTAAAATTGTGTAGGTTAACAGTAACACCTGCTACAAAATGACGAAATAGCAGTGGAAAGTGGTACATAAAAACATGTTATTAAAATTATTATAATTGTTATTACCCTCTTCAGCCTGTCTAATAACAGCATTATTAAGATGCATAAACAACCACAACAACTTCTGAGAACTGCATAGACTCCTTTATTCATGTTTCCAGGAACAGAGACCCTATCCACCGCCAGAGTCAAGCAGCTCAAAGCTTGTCCCACCAACGGCCTTTTCAGAACCCTCAGCCGACATTCCGGTGATGATGTGCTGGTTACAGAGCAGCACACCATCACATGGCAACAGAACATTATCAGGTTACAGAACCCCATATCCTGCAGATTCTGTTATCTAAGATACCACATCACCGTCCTCATTTTACATACCGACAAAAACATCAGAACATAAAACATAGCTATACATAATGAAAGAAAACACCAAAGGCAACATAATCCAAGAAATGGATGAAATAAACTCTAGCCTTATACACAATGAAGGAAGCAAATGAAACATAACATCACCATAGAACTAAATTAGATTGGACACAGTCCTGTAGCTGTCGGTCTCCTCTTTTCACATTGTTGTCTGCTCCTGAGATCCGCAACTGCATCTTTGTCCAGCAAAAGCAAATTGCCACATAATGTAGAGCCATATTTAGCCACCCTGCTGAGATTCCAAATTTTATTATCATCAGTCTTCACAGCATTTTAAAACAGATTCTTCACTCTGATGGGTTGACTGAACTTCAACACTCTACCATCCTTCCTTGGAGATTACATTTTTATCCAATGTCCTAACCACACAACAGTCTCCTTTACAGATTTTCTTTTGTCATGGAGTTCCTTAGATTTACTTTTCTTCTCCTTTTCTCTCTTTCTCCATTCTCCTATCTCACCTGCATTATCATCAACCTCCATACTTTTCTTATTCACCCAAGCAGGAGCCATTTCACAAGTGGGCATTCTTTCTCTAAACAAACAAAAGCTACACTCCTGTGGTGGAATGTGGCATTAGGCGATATTCTCTTACTTTCTTTCTAATTCCTTCCTCCCAATTCACTCCACACAACAAAGATTGTTGCAGGCTCTCGTTCAACACTTTAATAAAGCGTTCCACTACTCCGTGGGATTCCGGATGATAAAATGCAGCTTTCTTATGCTTAATCCCTCTCATCATCAACAACCCCAGAGGTAAGTTGAACCCCATTGTCTGTAAGTGTGCTAGATGGAAAGCTCTCGCTCTAAAACAACTCTTTAAGGAAACAAATAATGTCTTTTGACTCAATTGAGTTCACCACCTTAATTAGTATGGGCTGAGTTCTGCATTCAATACTTTATCACTCCGCATGCATTCAACACAATCTCTTACCGCTCTTTCTACCATTAGATCTATCACCGGACACCATTCTCTGACCCTTTCTTTGGTCTTTGAGCTACCCATGTGTCTGGCATGAACACTCCCTACCAATTGTCCTCTGAACTTTAGAGGAGACACGAATTTGGTTCCCCTCAGTAACAATCCATCAACAACTGTAAACTCATATTGTACCTGCCAATATACTAGCGTACCTTCATCACACTTACATTTGCTTGCTAACCAACTAAGACCATCCAGGCAACTTTCTGTAAACTCTCATCCTCTTGGAGTTCCTTTTTCCACGTTTCTTCCTGTGCCACTCCTTCCATTAATACACAGACGTTCACTTCCTCATCAAACTCTCCCCCTCCAAAACGTTTACTGTGAATCAAATAATCAATCTTGGATTCCAAACACAACATTTTTTATTTAATTTATTGATATTTTAAAATAAGTGCAGTGCAGAGTTTATACAACAACAAACAAATTTGGTGTATTAATGCCAAATATACGACAGTTCAAAACACATACATCAGTCTTGAGTCATCATGTTTTTACCATAGCAATGTGCCCCGTAGGCTCAAAAACAGTGTTCATGTAACATTAAACATATATAGGTAATGGCGTCTAAATATGACAGCAGTTTCCAGGATTCATCTTACAGTGCCTATCTTGTACACATGTCAAATCTTCATACATTATTAATTACACCTCCTCCGTTTGGACAGCATTTGACTCAGCACCTTCAGTTCCAGTCGTTCTCTCCTGAGCCCAGGTAATAAAAGGTTCCCATATCTCACGGGGTCTAAAAGTGGGTGGCATCAATTCCCAGAAATTAGTTAAATTGACGTGACCGTAAGTAACCTCTCTGATCCACTACTTGATCGTGGGCTTCCTCTTCCTCCCCCAATGAACTGCGATTTGGCGTTTGGTGAACAGTAGTAGCAGTGCATGCAATTTACGTGTTTTTTACATGTGTGTCTTTGACATATCCTAACAGTCCCAATAATGGGGATGGAGATAAAGTCATATCCAGAATCTGATTGACAGATGCAAAGATTTGGAACCAATAGTCAGCTAGTGCAGAACACTCCCATGCCATGTGGAGGAAAGATGCAGGTGTCATCCCACACCGCCAGCAGTTTTCATCGTCTCTAAGCCCCATTTGATGTAAACTGATGGGTGTTCTGTAATATCTATGGAGGAATTTGAAAGGAATCAAACGAAGCCTGTAGTTCGGGGATAACTCAGTCAGCTGAGTGCAACAGTACGTCCACTGATCTTCAGTCAAGGGGGGCAATATTTCTGTATTCCACTTCAGCCAAGCACTAGGTTTCGTCACAGGGGCAGTGGATTCCAAACGCAACCTTGACAGACAATCTGCTTGCAAGTTACAAGCTCCAGTCTCATGAGAGATCTTAAAGTCAAACTCTTTAAGACCCTCTACCCATCGGCGGATGCAGCTAGAGATTTGATAAATCCCTTTCTTCATGAAAACCTCCTTAAGCAGTTTATGATCTGATTTTACTTTAAATTTGCATCCCCACAGAAACTTCCTAGGTCTTCTTACTGCCCAGAAGACTCCTGGAGCCTCCTTCTCGATAACTGAATAATTGATTTCAGCTCTCCTTAAGCCACGTTCTAAACAAAATGGTCCTACACTTACCACCAGACCTCTGCAACAACACAGCCCCTAACCCTTTAGAACTGGCATCAGTCATGACAATGGTAGCATCATTTGTATCAAAACCCCCAAGGTCAGTGGCATTCTCCAAACAAGATATCACATCATTAAATTAGTTTTCACGTCACACAAATGCCTTTCCCTTTTTCAAAAGCAGCCTCATACTGTCCTTTTATTCAGCAAACTTATTATAGAAGTCTGCAATGCCTAAAGATTTCACCATATTCTCTTTACACTTGGGAGACAATAGATTCTTAATGGTATTTACCAGCCCACACTTTGGCTCAATACCAGACCCAGTGATCACATGTCCCAAATATTCTATCTCTGACACATTGAATCTACTTTTCTCCCATTTAAGCATCAATCCTCCTTTCTGCAGCCTTTCCAGCAGCTCTTGTAACCTTTCATTATGCTCAGCTACATTTGAGCCAACCACCAATACTTTCACACCGTATACCACTTGCAACAGCCTTTCCATCGCACTCTGAAAAACAGATGCCTCTGAGATGAGCCCGAACGGCATTCTCAAAAATGTAAAAGTTTCAAAGTGAGTGGTGAAGGTAGGCAATTCTTGTGATCTCACATCCAACTTTATCTAGTGATATGCCGAACTTAGATCCAGTGATGAAAAATGCTTAGCCCCATTGAGAGAGCTCAGCATTTCACTGATGTTGGGTAGGGGATAGGTGTCCACTTCCACAGCCTTATTGAGCTCCCTCAAGTCCACACACAATCTATCCTCCCCATTGGCCTTGCATGACATCACCCCAGTAGTACAAGCCATTCTGAGGCCTCCACTTCTCGAATAATGCCATTGTCAATCAACTTATCCAATTCATTCTTCATACTTTCTTTGACTGCCAAAGGAACACTCCTAACCTAGCCAATGTTTGGCTGCACATTGGCTATAAGTTTAATAATAAGCACATAATTCCTGCGACACCTCAACTCCTTTTTGAAAACATCCAGGAACGTATTCAACAACTCACTTCACTCATCCGAAACACTCCTGACTGCAGGTATATCTTTCACTCGAACTGCAGGATTCTCATTGGGGTCAAGATACATATACAGGTCCTGCTGTTTTAAGCAACTTAATAAGGAGTCATCTTTTACCGAAACACAAATATTCCCTATGATAATTCTATTTTTTAACTTGATAATACCCCAAAAGTACCCATATAGCTTGATAGGTTCACCAGCATATCACCTAGGTTTGATGTCTGGTTTCAAAAGTTTCACTCTACTCTTCAGCTTTTACTAATAAGATACCTTCTGTATCAAGGTTATCCTAGCTCCTGAGTGAAATAAAATGTTGACCAGTTGCCCATTTACTTGCACAACCTCCAGTGGGCTACCCGACCCATCAACTTTAGTTTGAAGAACTACAACCTCCTCCACCACATCACCATCATCCCCATCAACTTCTCTAACTTTCTTTAGATTAGATTTACATTTTGTGATGTGTTCCTTTCTTCCACAATTTGGCAAATAGCCTTCCACCCTGAGAAGTCCTTGTTGTGTGCCATGTGACTCTCATTACCACAGTGAAAGCAGTTACCAGA
Organism: Triturus cristatus; assembly: GCF_964204655.1. Classification (NCBI taxonomy): domain Eukaryota; kingdom Metazoa; phylum Chordata; class Amphibia; order Caudata; family Salamandridae; genus Triturus; species Triturus cristatus. The sequence continues at coordinate 267,380,699 of NC_140583.1, read as the reverse complement.
AAATGTTATGACAGTTTTGCTACATGCATCCGCTTTGTATTGAGTTTCTTTTCCCACATTATACCTCTCACCTACAGGTTTCTCACGACAATCTTAAGAGAAATATTGTCTTCTTCCTTGTTAGCATGCAACTCATCCCTACGAATAAGTTTAACACAAGCCTTTGAGTGTTCATGAGTCTTACCCATCATCAAGACTTCATGCAGAGATAGATTATCTTTTTGCCACATGGTTTCTTTGGCTTTTTCCAACATACACCCTAGCATAAACTGGCCCCTTTAGCGCTCTTCATTGGAACCAGAAAATCCACAGGTCGAGGCTACCCTGCGCAAATCAGTTATGTATTGCTCTACTGTCTCTCCTTGGAACAAGTATTCACATGGAACTTATTTTAAGACGTTTTTGTAGTGACACAGAGTTTCTTGTGTGGACTTTATCTATGCTAACATTTAAATATAAAAAAAATGACAGAATTTTCTTGTCTTGACTTAATCAATGTAAACGTTAATTCAAAACGAACAGCCAGTATCTTGTGGTATAATCTGATTCAGACGAAATTAAGTTTTCTTCTTAAGAAAAAGATAAGTATGCGGTCTTAACATTCTTATTGATGTGAGTGAAAGAAGATTTTTTGAAAAAGAAAAGCAAACCGCAAGTGAGAAAAACCAAAACCAAACAAGAAGAAAAACTCGGTGGTAAAGTTTATGAACATCTGAGGTGTATTGGTTATTCTATCCAAAAGACAGCCAATTATATTTAATACAATGAAAGGCACAGAGGAATTGCTCAGTGTGTCACCCACACCAAGATGGTTTGAAGGAATCTTATCTGTAGACCGTTTATCCAATCTGGAGAGCGTTGTATTCTGTTAATGAGGGATCTACCTCTGTCCCTATCATGGGCTACAATTAATCGAGCCTATCCTTACCTAAACAGGTTCCTTCAACCCATCTCGGTGAGGAAATTACAAAGGACATCTTGCCTTCATGAACTGGCCTTAATTGCCGAATTCCTTACTTACCTAGAGCCCACTAGTGAACACACTGTGGGCTGGCAGTTATTCTTGGTCACCACACCAACAGTGGTCCTTAAAGGAGTGGAAAGGACCTTATTAACTTTCAGCCCTTCGCAGGTTGCCACAGTCCTGATGAGACCCTAGTATTGGATATAGGGTTGAAACGCCGCAGACACACAAAAAAGACAGACTGTACTTTTGTATGGGTGGCACACTGAGAAATGTGTTTATTGCTCTGAAATTTTGCTCGAATTTTTTAAATAAAATCTTTCCATAAAAATATAGTATGATAATAATAAAAGCATTACTCATAACAGCACACAATTCTAACAATAAAAATAATAATAGCTTGTTTCATATATCAGAAACTGAACTCCTACCATTTCTAAGGGCTATAAATACCAGTATTTGGACTGTTACCCAATTTAATCAAACTCAGTTACCGACCACCTGCAGGATGGAAGGATATGTTGGCCATACATGAAATTAAAAATCATAACCTGCAAATGACTGCTCTTTGAGCCAGCCTGGTGGCTTGGGAGTCGTAGAGCTATGGTACTTCATGGCTTAATGTCATAAGGACACAATTTTTCTATCCCAGAACTTTTCTTTTACAAATCATTCTTTGACAGTCTGAGCAAAGTTGTTGAATTAAAGTGAATCTAGACTGCCCGCAAACCCCAGAATTCACCAATTTCTTAACTCAATGCACAGAACTGGAAACAATGGTCCCTAATGTCATGAGCCACCTGGTAAAAAATAAGGTCCATAGTTGTAGTAGTAGCATCCGTAATTGATTAGTCATTGAAGTTGGCACCAAGGTGATCATTCTCTAGGTAAGAATTACCTTTTTAGTCAAAGTTGCTTATTTGCTGCAACCAAAAGCCATTCCTAATTATCAGAGAACGAGGGAATAGAGCAATTTTCTCTTTCTGGCTGTTGCACTCATAACCACACAACATTTGAAGACTTCCATAGACAAATAAATGAACTATGCATCATCTCTTTTAGTTTATAAAACACCAACATTAAATATTTTTCCAAAAAGGTAAAAGTACTGTTTATTGATTTGAAAAATATAGTTTAGACTTTTTTCGGTCTCTCGGGTTGCAGCAGGATGCTTCAAAACTATCCTTCATCAGTTCAGCATCGTTAAATGGGAAATACATACAGATAAAAAGACTGAAAAAATATCCTTCAGAGAACTTCTAGAACTAGAGAAGAAAAGGTAAAAGGATCAATGTTCATAAAAAGTCAAAACTTGACACCTCCAAAACTGCAAAAGGAATAGACATCTCCAAAACTGCAGAAGGAATAGATTTCTTCTTAAATTTGAATCCACTGTCTGCCAAATGATCTGTTTTCTTTCCTCTGTATTATATCATCAATACGTGACCTAGCCCTTCTGAAAGATTCAATTTCTTACATTGCCTAATTCCAATGGAGTACAGTTAGGGAATTTGTTAATAGGGTGCTTCATAATAGTTACAGTAGGATACTGTGAATTCAATACATAATCTAAAGATTCCAGAATATCACCAGCACAGTCACAATGTTACCACCATTTAATTTCGCCTAAATACGTGCTTACAGCATATTTATACAACCATAACTAATAATTCTAAAAAATATCACATCTTCTTACCCATTAGGTGATATTTCAGAACTTGCCTGCAGTGCCTGGTGTTTTGAAGTTTAACCAGCTGTGAGAGGAATTATGTATAAAATTGGTATAAGGAGGCACCATTCAAACTATTTATTGTTTTGCTTCTATGCTAACTATTTCACATAAAAGCCACAAACCATCCCAAACAAGCAGAGTCAAAGCCAATAGGTCTGGCTTTAATGTACCAACAAATGTAAAGACATACATTCACAAATGCTGTTTGCATGCACTGGATGCAGAAACATTGTTTATCAAAGTAAAGTCTGTCCTACTGACTTTGACAAGGCTTTCTGTGTACAACCCATATAGAAGAAAAAGAACTGAATTTGACAAACAGTATAGCTGGGTTTATTTTTGAGAAATAAAATAGTCCCTCATGCATTTTAATGGACGCACTTCCTGGGGGTGGGGGTGGCAATGAAACATTGCCATCTGATAGCATGAGGTGAGAGAGTGATAGTGCTCTGGGTGGAGCCAATTCAAAGTCCACTCTATGCATATTTTAAAGTACTACATGCATATTTTGAAGAACTGATAAAAATGTGACATCCAGACATCTCACCGTCGAACCAGACCCACAAAGGGAAGTTTGCCTTAACTAGATAGGCCATTTTTACAAAAACTGAGGGCTATCTAGGGGTCAAGGAAGAGTAGCTGTAAGGCATAGTCAATGTTTTTTAGGGTTCAAGGTAGTGTTTTTAGGTTTCAGGGATGGTTAGCATTAAAGGATAGTAATGATTCAGGAACGGGTAGCATTAAGGGTTTTGTAGGGTTCAGGTAGTGTATCATTAAGAGGTAAGAAGGGTTTTTTAGAGTTCATTCAACAGCAGTGTTAAGCAATAGTAAGGGGTTTTGAGGGTCAGGCAAGAATGGCGTTAAGGTGTAGCAAGGGTTTCAAATTTTCAGGGAAGAGCAGAGTTAAGGGGTGGTCAGGGAGTTTTATGATTCGGGAAGGGGAGCATTAGGGAAGCAAGGGTCTTTATGATTCAGGGCTAGATAGCATTTTGAGGTTTATGGGTTTGTAGGGTTCAGGGGAAGGTTAGCTTTGAGGGGTAGCGATAAGTTTTTAGGATTTAGAGATGGGAAATGCAAGGTAGTAGTTAAGGTATTTTATGGTACGGGGAAGACTATCATTAAGGGCTGGTACATTTTTTCAGTTCAGGGAAGTGTAGTGATAAGGGGTAGTATGGTATTTGTAGGGTTTATGGAAGAGTAGCTATAAGTGATAATAAGTGTTTTTGTACAGTTCAGGGAAGGGTTGCATTAAGGGATAGCAAGGAGTTTTTATGATTGAGGCATGGGTATTGTTAAGGGTTAGTAAGGGCTTTTTAGAGTTCAAGGAAGGGTTGTGTTAAGAGGTAGTTATGGTTTTTAGGGTTCAGAGATGGGCAGCATTAGGGTATAAAGAGGTTTTTAGGGTTCATGGAAGGGGGGCAGTAATGGCTAGTAAGGAGTTATAAGGTTCAGGAAAATGTAGCATTAAAAGGTGCTAATACATTTTTAGGGGTCAGGGGCGGGTTGCATCAAATGATAGTAAGGGTGTTTAGGTTCAGGGATGAGTAATAAAGAGTACTAAGGATCCTAAGGTCCATGGATGGATAGCATTATGGGGTAGTAAGCTTCTCTGTCTCAGGGAAAGGTGTGTTAAGAGATTATATGGCATTTTTAGTGGTTAGTGAAGCATGGTTGAAACTGGTAATAATGCTTTTTTAGAATTCAGGGAAGGTTAGGCTTAAGAGGAACAAGGAGTTTGTTGGGTTCAGGAAAGTGTAGCATTAGGGCATATTATGGGATTTTTAGGGTTCCTTGAAGAACAGAGTTAAGGGGTAGTAAAGGTTTGTAAGGTTTAGGGAAGCGCGGTGGTAAGGCATACTGAGGGCTTTTCAGAGTTTAGGGATGTGTAACAAAGGAGAAATGAGAGTTTTTAAGGTTTATAAATGGATACTGTTAAGGGCTAGTACACTTTTAAAGGAGTAGTAATGGGGATTTAAGAGTTCATGGAAGAGTAGCCTTGTGGGGCAGCAAGAAGTTTGTAGGGTTCAGGGAAGGATAGCATTAAATCAGTGGTCTTCAAAGTCCTTAATGACATGCCCCCCCCACCGTGTGTAAAAAAGAAAATCACCCCCCTCAATTTTTCACAATCATTCAGTTAAATAGGCAATGTTTAAATATGTCTAACCATATTTAAACATTGCAGTTAAGTTACGTTACCCTTTTTACACATACGCCCAGTCAGGATATACATAACAAAAGATGTTATTGATGGCCGATTACAAAGTAGCCTACTGTCCCTCATTTTTTTCACTTAAAATAAAGCATGATGCTTATCATGACCAGAGCCTAGCCAAGTGCCCCAGCTGGGATCATGTAAGCCCCTCCAGGGAGGCCCGACCCGCAATTCGAAGACCTCTGCATGAAGCAGTAGTAAGGACTTTTTTGGATTCCGGTTTGGATACCATTAAGAGGTACCACGTGGTCTTTAAGGATCAGGGAAGGGTAGCACTAGGTGTTATGAAGGGTTTTTAAGGGTACAGGGTAAGGTCGTGTTAAGGGGCAGTAACGAATTTTTCAGATTCAGGAAAGGTAGTTTCAAATTACAGTATATTAAATAAGTACATTAATTTAATATATAAACATATACAATTTGAAGTAAATTCAATATAACATTGGTTTAAAAAGTAAAATAATAAATTAAAATTAATAAATAAAGTAACTTTTGGGAGCTAATGGAATTTAAAAAAAGTCTCTAGGTCATATATCCTAAAACTAGGAAGTAGAGATAAACCCATACAATTCTCTCAAGAGGTGCCATGTTAAGGTATGAATTAAGTCAATGATGGCAAAAAAGAAGGGAGGTGGCAGGAAGTGCAATACAGCAACACATTTCCCCTGACTGCCCTCTTCCCATCTGTGCTGTGGCCAGAGAATAACGAAAAGAGTGTCATTATCTAATTATGGAGGAGACATATAGCATTGCTGTGGTGTGTGTATGATCAAAAGTTCAATCTCTGTTGTAACATAATAGGCTGACTTGATAAAGAGCACTGGCTCACCCAGTTTAATAAACAAGTGATTACAACTGATTGGAGGGTAAGCACTTTTTCTGTGGAAGCACACAATTTCTGTTCAATAAAAACAGGTACTTCAGTCCACTAACATGCGGGGAATCCAAATTCCTCTTTCTAATACTCCTGAGAGCTATTTTCAAGGTTAATCACATAAGGTGAAGCAACAAAAAAAAGAAAGAGATAGGCAACTGTGTCAGACTATTTAAATATGCAAGATCCAAGACGGTCACCTCTCGCACCAAATTCCAAGAAACCTTCCACCCCCAAAAGCCAACAGAGTGTATTTTTGGAAGCACAGATCTGCAAGCAAACCACAACTGCATTAAAGAGTAAAAATCGAGTTACTTTGCTAAAAACCTCAGCAAACCAGAAGCTAGGAATCTAAGGACTGTAGGTTAAAGGGAAAATAGAAAAGCGATTCAAATATCACTTTGTGAGCTGTCAGGTGGTGCATCAAAGAGGATGTTGGATAACATTCAACCCATAAAAGTTTCAAAGAAAGTTACAGGGAATAGTCCTGGAGTGAGCCACAGCTGCCAACCCACAATGGTTCATATGTGAAAGGTGACACATGAGATAGTATCTTGTTAGCACTATGGTAGGACTGGCAAATGCTCTCCTAGTGGCTAAGTAATCATAAAAGCAAAGCTATCCTTTCAAAGTGGGGTTAGGGACTGGCAGGGCTGTACCGGGTAGATCGACCACACGAAAAACCCCTGCTGGGCTGGGGGGGCTGCTTTGAGGGCTAGATGGGCTAAGGAATCCTTACAGGTGCGAGGGAGCAGATCACAGCGTTCTCATGACACATACATGATTTGCTGCCTCATGGAAATACTACTCCTGGGTACTATGCCGAAGCCTCGGTTAAGACATTATAATATTTCATGAGTTTCTCTTCAGAGCTGCTCATTAAATATATACATTCTTAAACAATGTATTTGGAAAACCGACATAAAACGAATCCTTTTACCCATTAAAAACAAATACATGGAGAGAAACTCCCATCAAAACAAACAGACCACCTGGAGACTTGCCTGTTGGGCGACCTCACTCACAGTAATAAGGGGCTGGTGTTAAAACTAATTCTAGGGCTGCTGGTAGGTTGCATCTTCGTGTGCGGCAGCTTGACAGACCAATCCACAATCTACATTTTAAATGTGGTCAAATGGTGCATTTTAAAGGCCAATTTTCCAAATATATTGCCTATAAAGCGGTAGGCATCTGAGCCTTTTCTGGCGCGGATTTCATGACCGCATCCAATAATCTAACTTCCCATGGTACCCAGAGGCACAAGTTCCCTAAACAAGTACAGACATTAATATGTCACTGAGAACGACTGTGTGACCAGAAGGAACACTGGAAGCAAAATGGAATGCGATAGCCACACATTCTGTCCAAATGAATAAGCACATTCAATCTCGAACACAGTGGCATACGTTCTGGCACAAAATACATTATGTGTAGTGTATGCCACCAGCTGTGCCAGAGGCTATGACCATTACATGCGCCAATGTGTACTCTTTCACTTATACCAGACAATATTTTTGTTTTTTTGGCAGAACAAACGTCATTATTTGACTAGGGGGTTTGCCAATCATTTCTGTCATGGTGAAGGTCATCGTTTGTGCCAGAGGTTATATCATTATTTATATCCGAGGGCATGGGGTAGTTCTTTCAGAGCCCATTTCATCATTTGATCATAGCAATGCCCATCCATTTTGATTGTTTTTGTCATGATATATTTCAGTGGTGTACATCACTTCATGCTATGACTTGTGCTCTAACTGTGTGTACGAGATGACTTGTGCTACAACCACGTATAGGGATTGGACTCGTGCTATAACCGCAAGCATGGTATAACCTGTACTATAACCCCATTTAGGGATAGGACTCATGCTATAACCACATGCACGGTATAACCTGTGCTATAACCCCATTTAGGGATAGGACTCGTGCTATAACCACATGCACGGTATAACCTGTGCTATAGCCACATGCAAGGAATAACCTGTGCTATAACCACACATAGGGATTAAACTTGTGCTATTATCACATGCACGGTATAATCAGTTCTATAACCACTTGTAGGAATTGTGCTATAACCACATGCATGGTATAACCTGTGCTCTAGCCACAAGCAGTGTATAACCTGTGCTATTACTGCATGCATGCTGTAACTTGTGCTATAACAGTGTGCACGCTAGAACTTGTGCTACAACCATGCGTAGGGATATGACTTGTGCTATAACCACATGCACGCTATAACCTGTGATATGACTACACATAGGGATAGGACTTGTGCTATATCCACATGCACGCTATAACCTGTGCTATAACTGCATGCACACTGCGACTTCTGCTTTAAATGTGTGGATGATACTACTTCTGCTTTAACTTCATATGTGCTGTGGGTGCTATGATTTGCAGCATCCTTGGCCAACCTAAAACCAGATCTAGATCCTGCACTGAGAAAGGACATTAGTCAGGCAATTGACACATTATGGGTAACAACTGCAGCCCAGTAGAGAATAAAGGCTCAAATGTCAGGATTCTGTTACAGCCCTTCAAATGCCAATGTAGCAAATTAGATTTTTATACTAAATCGATGAGAAAGGGCTGCTAGGAAAGGCCAGAGAGTTATCATAATGGGTGTCGTTCGCTGTCAAGAAGTTGGATGGGATTGGGAAGTTTGCGGGAGACTGGAGGGTGAAAGATTCATGGCTGTCTTCAGGCATAGCTGTTTCACAGTGTGCAGAAGAAAGCAACAGGCAGGGAACGAATCCAGATCTAGCAATAAAACAATGAGGAAGCCATCAGCAGCAGGGAAGATGGGACATTCAGGGAACAGGGACCAGGAGATTATTGCTTTTGGAATACAACAACAGCCTGGAAGAGGGCTGGTAAGTAAACAAATTATCTTTGAAAATATGAAACGAAGAATTTACAAGTACACGTAAAATTTGAAGAGGCGTATGCGCATTAGATTTTAGAAGGGAAGTGGGGTATATTAAAAAATACGTCAGACATGCAACAAGAAAACTATTCATTTGCTCTGTGACTGTTCTTAAGAACCATGTACTACAGAACAAAGTTACATTAACAAACCTTTCCATAACATACCGTAGTAGGGCACAAAATATTAGAGCACACCATTTACAAGCGCAAATATGAAAAAGCAACTAGGCAAGTTAAAATAAATAATAAAAGCATGAAAGTGGAGATAGCTTTAATGATCATAAGGATTTTTATGTATGTAAAAAGGAAGACTAACAGAGAACGATCTGACTTGGTCAAAAATCTGGTGACAAGGGTACAACAGGCAGGAAGAGAAAAGCAGAAGCACTTAATGTTTTTCATAAGTATTTAGAGATAATAGTCATTTTATAATGTGATACAATATCAATGGTGACTTTGAAAGACAAACTTCATATTTGGGTCCGACAAGTGAGAGCAAGAACCGGTGTGAGATTGGAAACGAATAGATAGTATTAGGAATAGGAGATAGCCACCAAAAACTCTTAAAAGTCTATGATTTGCAAAGTTATTTTGTTTTTGCAAAGCCTGTGATTTTTTTAAATGCTCGTTTTTGAGTCTGAAAAATCGTTCTGATTTGTAAAAAGGCTTTTGCGACCGGTTTTGGAAATCAAACAAGAGGGGGCATGAAACTGGTGCCCTCCTCCAAGTTACGATCGAAACATGAATCTAACAATGGCATTGGCGGGTTCCAGTTATTTTGTTTTTGCAAAGCCTGTGATTTTTTTAAATGCTCGTTTTTGAGTCTGAAAAATCGTTCTGATTTGTAAAAAGGCTTTTGCGACCGGTTTTGGAAATCAAACAAGAGTGGGCATGAAACTGGTGCCCTCCTCCAAGTTACGATCGAAACATGAATCTAACAATGGCAGTGGCGGGTTCCAGTAACAAAGGATGGTGAGGTGGGGTGAACTAAGGGGAGAGCGAGTGCGGGGGGTAGAGGGAGATTAATAATAATTAATTAAACTTACCTGATGCCGCCGGCCACCTCCTGCATCGCGTTGCTCCTGCTGGCTGTTTCCCGGGTCCCAGCAGCCCCTGGAACAGATTTCCAGCCAATCCCTGTGCTGCAGACCAGCTCTGGGATAGGTCTGAGCAGCGGAAAGGATGCCCAGCTCAGACCAGGGAGTCTGTGGGGGGTTTTCCAGCCCTGCTGCTGAATGCAGCCGGGCCGGAGACACCTAAGTGCGCATGTGTGTTTTGGTCGGCCTGAGGCGGCCGGCCAAGCACACATGAGCACTTAGGGACTAAAGAGTTTACAAGCACTCCTTCTCCCCCTCCCATGCCCCACCCCTCCATACACAAGCTCGCAAACGAAAAATAAAACAATGCTAGAGCATCGTTTTATTTTTATTTTGCTAACTCCGCGCGAGGCAGGGGGGCGGCGCTCCTCCGCCATTGAGGAGGAGCAGCCACTGACCAATGGTCTGTGACCACAGATCAGATGCCAATACGTCAAGGGGGGTTGTATCCAATTTGCACAGGGGAAGCTGTCTCCATGAGACATATTTAATCATGGAAATTGTGACGGCGGCCTCATGGGGGGCAGGCAGTGGTCCAGAAGACCATTGCATGCTTTAGCCAATGACTTCCTAAGCTGGTAACATTTGTTTTTTAAAAACATCACCAGTTCCTTTAACAAGCATGGATTGCTTTTTGTGTGGGGCGGGGGTCAGAAATTTTGACATGCCTAATTAATATTTATTAGACAGGTCGTTTTGAGACCCTGGACCTAGGATTTACAATGTGATTTACTAGTATTACGTCACACCACAAATTGCATTCCCATTCGAAAACCATTTGGTATATAAAGTTTGGTATTCAAATAGCAACAGTACATCAAGCACCCAGTGCTGTTTCAGCAAACTGCTTCATTTCACTTATAAAGGCTAACATCAGCTTAGTTTAATTGGTCCATCGCTAACAGGGATGTATGTCATTGCAACGCATGCCTTTACCAAGCATGCCTATACCACGCGTTCTTTACCATTGATATGCCTTTACCACACATGCCTTTACAACAAAAATGTAAATATATCAGGTAAGTGAAACCTCTTTTCTATATAAATATGTTCACATATACACACTTATGTATATGTGTGTGAATATCTATACATATATATGTATGTATATCTATATCCAGTCGAAGACGTAGTGCCAAAACACGTGGACTGTCCTTATCTCCGCACTAATGGTAAAATAAATATTTTAAAAGTCTACACTCGCCTCGATCTGTTCTTCATGGTGCCGTGGATTCCTGTTGTTGAGTGAAATAGCGCTGGTGAATTTGAGGAAAAAAAATAATTTTATATATACATATATATATATATATATATATATATATATATATATATATATATATATATTCCAAATCTGCATTGCTGAAAAATCAAGGTGATCAAGGGACCGAGGTTCCCGAAACGCGTAGAGTTTGTGTGGCCTAAATAAACTCTGCCTTAAAAGCACTGGGTGCCGTGAAGCGTTGTTTTTTCCTGTTGGATTTTTCAGCAATGCAGATTTGGAATATTTGGGTTTCGCTATCCCTTCACGGCCCGCCATCGTAAGAGGCTCGAGTTGAAGCGACCATCGATGTTGGATATATATATATATATATATATATATCTACTGGCGGTCGCCAGTAGATAGTTATAGTTACAACCTAGTTTCCATAGGAAATCTCAAAATTCTATTTTGAATAACTTTGGCGCCGGTTGACGAATCCTCGCGAAATTTTCAAAACTAATGGGGCGCTCCGCTCTGCTCCTACCCTGAAAGTCTCGGGGTGATTTGTCAAGCGGGGGCCGAGAAAAAGGGGGGGCCCAAAACGCTGAACAGAATTACGTGAAATTTGGCAGAGAGGTAGCCATAAGGTCAGGGAAGTGACTTTTGCAGGTCTGGTGTCAATCTGTTCAGTAGTTCCTGAGAAAATCAAAAGTAAAATCATATATATATGTGGGCGGAGCCTAACCACACATCTCATCCTGAGATCTGATTGGCTGTCAGCACTTCATCCAAGAAGTGTTGGCAGCCATCTTGCGACCAATATACATGATAGCACCTCATTAAAAAGCATTGCAGTTAATAGAAGGTTTTAAGACTTTAGTTACATTATAAATCATTTGTTGATGGTACCATACTCATTTTAGGAATTGTGGTATGTTCTAAGGTGATTTCACCATGTGAAAAAGCCTTCTGCTGGGATATCATGATTGAGAGAAAAATATTTTCTCATGCCTTTCCCATAGAGGTTTGGAAGGTGATCTATAAGCTAAACTGAGAGCTTATTTTCTGTAAATTTACATTATCTTTCTCAGTCATGTGAGAATGAAGTCTGACATTCTCAGTAATACATGTACATCCAACAAGGGCAGAGACTGTCAGTTGATTCCTTTGTGTTCTACTGCAGCTTCCCAGAGTGTTCCAAAGAACAACTAGAGCGCTAACAGTCCTACTTATGATAAACGTATGGCACACCTGAAGCCATCTTGCTTGGATTAAAGTGGTAACTCTTAAAACATTTAATTTAAAAAGGAACAAAATGAGGGTGTTCATTTTTCCATAAAAAGTATGATTAGTGCTGCAGAAAGAAAAATTAGGGCACATTTTGAGTGACTTCTCAAATCCTCTTCTATTTCATTAAAAAATTCTGACATGCAGACTGAAACATGCACTTTCAATACCAGCAGCAGTTTCCCCTGGTGAGCAGTAGCTTTACTACAGTGATCTAATGAGCAAAAAGAGTGCTAACATTCTGAATTTATGGCAAATGTGTGACACATCTGAATGCCTTCTTGATGGAATCAAAGTAAAAAACTGAAAGTATTTCCTACTGAGGAGACTGCAGTACATGAGGAAATTAGGAAACTTCATAACAAATAAATCTCCCAAGATGGCCACCGGAGACAAAAGAGCCCAAATGTAGCCCACAATCACCCAGATGTAGCCCAAATATAGCCCAATGACAGAAGTGTGCAAAACACTTATTATTTTGTGTTTTTGCAGTGTTATATAGTGCAGACTTGTCAGGTATTGGAGTGCTTTACATGAGCATTGGTTACATCACAGAAGAACAAATTCATTTTGGTTGTAGACATGGGGAGACTAAGTGATTTGACCAGAATCACAGAATGTCGAGCTGAAGCAGAAACCCCAACCTGGTTCCCCAGTTGCAAAGTCTGCAGTTCTGGAAGTAACACCACATCCTCCCCCCTAAGTGCAACATTTATTCAAGTGGTCAACTGGATAAAAAAACATAAAGCTAACAAATAATTTTAAAAAGTGCATTGTCGCTATTTGAAAACTCAGAAAATATGTCCTTATTTTAGTCTTTTAGAGCACTAACCATAATTTTGATGCCAATAAGACCCTCTCATATATGTAATTTCTAAAGGAAATGCTCTAGGTATTACAGTTTTGATTACATCAAGATGACGTCAGGCGTTCCACACTTTTGTAATAAATATAGAATGTTAGCAATCTAGTTGTTCATTAGGATACTGTTGAGAGGCAGAGAGGGGCACGGACTCTGAAAATTGAAGGCAGGTAGGAGGGTGCAAAGGCAACAATTTAACCACACTGAGCAGGCAGGAAGGGCCGTGGCAGCACAACAGACTATGGAGGGCAGTGGAAAGGGGGGCAGGGGCAACAAACCAACAATACAGGACTTGCAAGAGAGGCTGTGGCAATGTAATAGACCATTGTGGGCAGAAGGAAGAGGCAATGGTAGTACAACCATACATGCCAACAGACCCGATTCAGCCAGGAAACGTCCAATGTTTTTAAGCTCAAATGGGCTTTATTTGATCTGTCTCCTGTCTACAATCTCCTTTTTTTCAATGTAACTCAAAGGGGAAAATCAATACCCCAGTTTTGTTTCAAAATCTCCCTCTTACCAAGTTCAAAATGTTCGCAAGTATGGTACATTGGATCATGGAAGGAAATGGGGTAGGGACATGGACTTGGATAACAGAGGACAGGAAGGACATGGAGAGGTGCACAAAACTGACCCTGCAGGGCAGGCATCAGGGTTTGCAGCAGCACAATACACCACACAGGGCATGCGGGATGGGAGTGCAGCACAACAATCCATAGAAAGCAAGAGGGAGGGGACAGGACCATGCACATGGACAACAGAGAACAGAGGGGCAAGAGGCAATGGTAGGTAGCTGACCATAATGGACAGACAGGAGAGAAAGCTGCAGCATAACAGACCATAAAGGGCAGGAGGGACAGATCAGGGGCATTACAATGGAACAGACAAGCCAGGAGGGAGGGAGTAGGGGTCTGCACATGTAAACAGAGGGCTGGGGGCAAGGGGGCAGGGCAGGAGCAGCAAGATAGCCATGGAGGTCAGGCAGGATGGGCACTAGAAGCAAGACACACCATGAAGAGCAACAGTGAGACTGTGATGGAATACACACAGATCATGGAGGGAAGGTGGGAGGGGGTCAGGGGCAGCTAACTGACCAAACAGGGAAGGTGGGAGGGGCCATGGCAGCACAGAAGACCATGCATGGCAAGTGGGAGGGTTAGTGGCAGCACAATGGCTATGATGGGCAAGAAGGAGGGTGCAGGGCATGCACAAAGGACGATGGAGGATAGAAGGGAGGGTCAGGACCTGTGCACAGACAAGAAAGTTCAGGGGAAGGGGCCTCACAACAGACCGCACGGGGCAGGCAGGCAGGAGCAGTTGCAGCACAACAGACCAGGGAGGGCAGAAGGGTGTGGCAATACAATGGACCATGTAGGACAGGAGGAAGAGGATAGGGGCATGGCATGTGGACAGGCAGGGTGGAGGTGGCAGGGACAGGTTACAGTCATCTGACAATGCTAGGCAGGTGGGAGGGGAGTGGCAGCTCAACAGAACACTCAGAGTAGATAGGAGTGGCAGGTCCATGGAACATGGTGGGCAAAAAGGATGGAGCAGGGGCATGCACAAAGACATCGGAGGGCAGGGGGAAGGAGAATAGGGGCAGCAAGCTAAGCACAGAGTTTAAGCAGGAGGTCAATGATGGGCCATAGAATTGGGCAATGGAGGGCAGGAGGAGTGGACTGGTACATCATACTAAATTGAAGACAGTGCAAGCACATCAGACCATGCATGGCAGGAGGGAGAAGGCTAGTCCATGGATTCACACAATAGAGGATAGGGAGGAGGGGGATGGGGCAGCAAGCTAACTGTTCAGAGAAGGCGGGTATTAGGAACTTTATTGTTTTTAAAATGTGTGTCTGTGCGAACTACTTAAAATATGAACAAGTATGCAGCATAATCTCACTTTCATTCAGGAAGAAGAGGACGTTTGTGACTGTGACTCCGGGCTCACTTGGCAGAAACACCCCCTGACCCTCCACCCCCTATCGCAAAATGTAATGCCCGTGAAAAGGGTAGGTGAACACAGTGTTATATAGAACATAGTCCTGAGAGCATGATTGAAAATAAAACTAGATATAGTGTATGGTATAAACTATGCACCAAAAAGTATGATATAAGATGAACCGGGCGTGAAATATAATATGCAATACATTGTGCGCAATGACAGATTCATTGGAGAGCGCGAGATAGCACAGGCACTAGCGCGTGCTATGCGATATGCGCCTTGGAGTGTAATATGCACAGGGCAGTGTTGTGTAACCTAACTAGTCTCTAAAGTTGTAATATAAAATATGTGCAGGGGAGTGTAACGTTGCATATGCACTGTGACAAAGATATGGATCCCAGATTGTAATATGTATTGCATAGCACTGTGCGTTATAACATAGGCATCGAGGAAGGCACGTTAGATGGGGCAATATAACCCGTGCGAAGACAAGTGTGGCATGACATATTCACGGGGTGGTGTTACAGTGCACATGGGCTAGAGAGTGTCATAGCATATGCACTAGCTGGTGGAATACAACACAGAGGTGTGTGGCACTCAGCAGGCAATGGTGGGTGTAACACAGCATTGGGCTCTGCCAGGAGCGCGCTGTGACTCTCAAGTGATGTTCGTCCCCTTTCCAGAGAGTAAAATAAAAAGTATTACACATCCGGCTGTAGATGTGTGTTTTATTAACCTTGAGGGGGGTTTCTTGCATAGTTTTGGTCGAATTTTTGTCGAATCCCCTTTGAATGGCTTGGTGTGCATGTGTATTAAATGTGCCCGTCAATAGCTACCCATGTTTGTATAAATGAACGACAAGGGTGTCTACCGGGATTAGGCACGGTAGGGCATCAGACATGTCAGAGCTTCACTAGTGGTGTAAATACATTCCACGTGGATTCATTGTATGCATAGTCGCCTTTTAATGAATATCACGCAAATCGTCATGGTGAAAGGTACGTACGGTTTGTCCAGCATGTCCTAGGTGTGTCTATAAATATATATTTTTTTTAAATAATAAAAAACAGTGGCCGGCCCTGGGGATTGGGGTCCAAAAAATATAATTAGGAGACAGGCCATGGGGGATGGGGTCATCAGGGCCAATAAATTAGAATAAGAAGGGGAACCACACAGCCCCCCTTCTTAAAAAATTAAAATAAATAAAAGACTGGCATCGTGCCGGAGGCCACGCCCCCTCCTTGCAGCACTCTGCAAACGCGCCCCCTGGCGAGTTGTAAGTTGGGGAATTAATTCCTCTTCAATACTGAGTGTCCCTGAGGGCCAACTAGCCCAACAGGCATCTCCAGTATGCGCCAGGGAGCTGCGCTGCAGACAGGTGTTCTGAGGCCAAGCCCCTTTTTACACCTCTCTGCAACGCAGCTCTGTGGCGCTTACTGGAGGTACCTAGTGGTCTAGTTGGACCCTAGGGACCCTTAGGATTCAAGGGGACTTAATCTCTCAACTTAGAACAGCCACAGGGCGCGTTTACACAGTGGTGAAGGGAGGGGACGGGGCCTGAGGTGACGTGTGCAAACACGCACTATGGCACGTTTGAAATTGGGGATATAATTTCCCTTCAATACTGAGGGCCCCTGGGGGCTAACTAGCCCACCAAGTGCTTCCAGTAAGCGCCACTGAGCTGTATTGCAGAGAGGTGGTCCAGGCCGTGCCACTTTTTACACCTCTCTGCAACGCAGCTCTGTGGCACTTACTGGAGGTACCTAGTGGGCTAGTTGGACCCTAGGGACACTCAGGATTTATTTATTTTTAAAAAAAATTTATTTAAGAAGCTTGGAACAATCAACAATGAATAATAAGAAGAAAAACCAAAAGCATAAGCTCTTTACAGTGCATAAGACATTCGCACACCATTAGCTTCAGATGCAGCTACCAAGGATTGTAAAGTAAAATACAGGGGGAAAAAAAAAAAAAGAAAAGAAAAGGGGAAAAAAGTATACAACATAATATAATAAGTAAGTTCATGTTTAGCTGATCCATTTTTAACTATTCCTTAATCCATTTTTCCAAAGGGTCCCAAATGCGTTGCCCCATCTCACGCCTTCTTCTACCCCATCTTGAAAAAATAGCTGATTCTAAATTACATAAAGCCAAAATCCTTGCTCTCCAATTTAAGAAAGTAGGGGCATCAGGACTTATCCACTCCGAAGTTATCGACAGTCTTACCACAGACATAACTATAAACAGGAAAGCAGTCTCATCCCGAGTTCTCTGCTTCTGACTCTCACAACCAAATATGACAAATTCTGCCGAAAAAACAACTGAAATATTGAGTTTAGAGTTTAAAAAAACTTCTATGTCGTGAAAAAATATATGCAATTTGGGACAGGAGAAAAACATGTGTAAATCATTAGCGGCTGCCAGCCCACATCTCGAGCACTGATGACCTCCTGTACCTCCCCATTTAGCAATTTTAGCCGGGGTGTAATACAGGTCAAACAGTGCCATATAGCTTTGAGACCGTAAGCTTCCTGACATAAAAACATTATTTGACAATTCTAAAGCCTGAGAAATATCTAAGTCTGTTTTACCTAATTTTGTTTCCCATTTAGCATTCTGTAAAAGTATATCGTCTGGAAAACTGGAGAGTAGACATTGATACAGCATGCCTATTCTGGAGCGTTTTAATATCAATTCCATGAGTGGATTTTTCTTAAAAAAACCAAGATCCTGCCCCTTTGCTTTCTCTACAAAACTACGAATCTGCAAGTACTTAAAGAAGTTGTGTGGATTCAAACTAAATTTCTCCCTCAAAAACTCAAACGAGGCCAATACTCCCTCAGTTCCAAGATCTCCTATAGTCCTTACCCCCTGCGAGATCCACCTAAATAAAATTAAATCTTGAAAAATAGGAGGTAGAAGTCCTGCCGCGGCAAGGGGAGTATAATTATTAATTTTAAGAATCTGATATTTACGACGGATCTTACGCCAAAGCGAGAACATTGCTATTATTACCTTAAACTTAGTCTTTTTGTAATAACTGGGTTCCAGTACACAAACTAATATTCCCTTAACTTCTTCTCCCAAGCCTATTTCAAAAATAGAAGGCCTACAACATTGTGGTACCCATGCCCTATCCCCAAAAAGCGGTACGGCTAAATGTTGAATAAAAGCTGACCAATAGTACAGCATTAAATTAGGTCCCTCAGGATTTAAATGAACTTAATCTCCCAACTAAAAATGGACACAGGGCGTGTTTACACAGTGGTGAAGGGAGGGGACGGGGCCTGAGTTAACGTGTGCAAAAACGCCCTGTGGCCTGTTTTAAGAGGTAGTTTTAATCCCCCTGCCCTATTATATACTAGGGGCTTACAGAGGAGGTCATGCTAATCACAGGGGGACCCCAACGCATAATGTTCCCTAGTGTATGTAGGTGTTTTCACTGTATTCTAAGTGTCTTTTAACATAGCACTGGCTCTAGGACTGGTTAGTCAGACTCAGTTACCACCAGTATCCGTCTGAAAAAGTTGAGGGTACATGATGATTTTGTATCAAGGCTTCTTTCTGCTCTTCTTTTTGTTATTTCTGCACGTTATCCTTCTTCCTGCACTTTTCTTCGTCTTTGAGGACTTCTGTTGCTTCTTTCTGCACTTCTTTTTTTTCTTTCTGTGCATTTTGTCTTCTTTCTTCACATGTCCTATCTCTGTAGGCATAGTTAGAAATTAGCATTTAAAAAACCTTTGAAATTCACAGAAAAAACCATAGGTTTCAGGCACGTTATAGTTAGGAATTAGCATTTAAAAAACCTCAGAAATTCACTGAAAAAACCATAGGTTTCAGGGGTGTTATAGTTAGCTGGACTTTTCACTTGTACAAAACCATTGAAATTCCCCCGTTATAGTTAGTTCAGCTAACTACAAACTCGCGCGCCCGCAATGCACTGCTGATGATGTCACATATTACATCACTCATGACATGGTCAGTGACATCACTCATGACATCACTGATGACATCTCAAATGACATCACTGATGACATCACTGATGACATCATCCTTGTGATAGAGTGGCAGACCTCCTCTCACCCTAATATAACCTTTGATACACACATTCAAAAATAGAGACTAACATTTTCAAAACAATGGACATACCAATACTAGTTACAACAACCTCTTCAGTAATTCTAAGATCCACATACACATCCACTCATTCACCAACAGTCCTATACAGTCACTCATACATGTACTCACTCATCATATGTACTCATACACTATACATCCTGTTACACAATGCCACTCATCCATAGAGTTACTCACACACATAGTCACTCATGCTAATAAAGAATCAAACATACATTTACTTGCATATACAGTTATACACACACCACCACACTTACTTCTACGGAAACTTACACATACTTAGTCTTTTAAACAATCACTTATAGAAACACATACTTATTCATACAGGAACTCTTTCAATCTCTCACTCTCACATATACTCCCTTATATACACCAATAGTCACATATACTAGTTTAAAACATATGCAGTTACTCATAAAGACACTATTGAGACAGTCATTCACTCACTAACACACCCATACACACACTCATCCACCCATAGAGTCCTGCACACATGCGGTCTTCAACACATACAAACAGTGAGTCACTCATTCATGCACCTATGCACTACGTAATACCCCCACCGAACCATGCAGACACTCAGACTGATACTCAAAAAACCAACTAATAACCTATATAGACACCCATGTAGCTACTCACCAACCCATGCAGCCACTTATACACAAAGTGAGAGACTGATACAGATATTTACATATTTAAACATTACTCACTAAGCCATGTATTCACTATGATACACTTAATCAGTCAGTTACACAATCAATTTTTCAACAACAAATCATCCATTTAGACACTTATATACCCATTTATTCTTCCATCGACCTTGAGATATACATATATAAAACATATTTAATTTTCAGAAAAACACACATTCACTGGATGATGTCATCAGTGATGTTATCAGTGATGTCATTTGAGATGTCATCAGTGATGTCATGAGTGATGTCACTGACCATGTCATGAGTGATGTAATATGTGACGTCATCAGCAGTGCATTGCGGGCGCGCGAGTTATAGTTAGCTGAACTAACTATAACGGGGGAATTTCAATGGTTTTGTACAAGTGAAAAGTCCAGCTAACTATAACACCCCTGAAACCTATGGTTTTTTCAGTGAAAAAATATATATATATATATATATATATATATATATATATATATATATATATATATATATATTTGACAAACTTCCTACAAAGCAGGAGAGTCGACGCCGTGTCATATGCGCAAAATGTCCTTTATTTCAGTCAGCTACAACGTTATGTGTATGAAAGTCTTCTTCCATGTTCAAGCCTTCGGGGATCTTAGTGTTGAGCCTAATGATGTAATTAGACTCCAACCATCTCAGTTTCTTAACTCTATCTCCCCCTCTCTCGTTCACTGAGACTGCATCGATTACGTAGTACTCAAATCCTTCAATGCTTCTGTTGCGGACTTGATCAAAATGTCTAGCCACGGGGTATGTTTTATCCCCATTTTTAATGGCTCTCAGGTGCTGCAAGATTCGCTTATGTACCGGGAGTATTGTACTACCCACATATCGCAGGTTACATGGACAGCGAAGGACATAAACAGCAAAGTCTGATTTACAGGAGAAAAACACCTTGATTTTATTCACCTCCGGCGTAATGCCTCCCACAAAAGTAGAGGTATTTTTGCCATGAGCGCATGCTTTACATTTCGCACACTTAATAAATCCCTCTTTTCTACTCAACCAATTTTGAGCTGTTTTCCTTTGTGCTCCTGGAAGCACATTGCTGACCAAAGATTGTTTCAGTGACTTGGCCTTTCTAAACGTTATTAATGGTCTTCGACCTACAGATTTTCTAAGAATGGGATCATTTGCAATAATATGACAGTGTTTTTGAAAGATTTTACGCAAGCTTCCTTCTTGCATGGTAAAACCAGTAATCAATCGGCATTTATGGTCACAATCACTGTCCTGTCCTGCTGATTGGCTTTTACGGTTAAATAGTATTTCCTCCCTCGATTTTTTGCGGGCTTTCCAAATGGCTGCATCCACCCACACCCGGGGGTACCCTCTAGCTGCAAAGCGACCTTTCAAGCATTCTAGTTCTACATCTAAATCTTCAGTACTGCTACAATTTCTCATAGCTCTTAGGCACTCACCATAAGGGATACTTCTCACTAAATTATTAGGGTGAAAGCTTGTTGCATGAAGAAGGGTATTACCATCTGTGGCCTTACGATAAAGTTTTGTTTTCAATTTATCGTCCTCAATGTATACAGTCACGTCCAAGAAATTGACGCTGCTTGCACTGATCTCATAAGTAAATTTCAAATTAAGATCATTGACCTGTAATCCGTTAACAAAATCACCTGCACCTTCCTGGGAGCCCTTCCCCACAACAAACAGGTCGTCAATAAAGCGGCACCAAAATAGTACATTATCCTGCCACTCCTTAGGAAACTGCGTCTGGACCACCTGCTCCTCCCACCAGCCCATATGCAAATTCGCATAGCTGGGGGCGAAGCAGGTGCCCATCGCAGTCCCACACACTTGGTGGAACAATTCTCCATTAAAAAGAAAGTAATTGCTACCCAGGCAAGTGGCAGTCATAGCCACTAGCATCTGGGTATGGTGCCACAGTTGTACAGGCCTTACACCCAAAAAGTGTTTAATCGCGTTAAGACCATCCACATGTGTGATGCTTGTATAAAGCGTTGTTGCATCAATGGTCATCAATAACAAGTCTGGTTCCCAAGGGATGTCGTAAGTTTTTCTCAAAAAATCACCCGTATCCTCTATAAAAGACGGGAGTTTTTTAACCAAAGGATTAAGAAAAAAATCAACATATTTTGAAGTATTCTCCAGCGCACTAGAAATGGCCGAAATAATCGGCCGACCTGGGGGGCTCTCAATGCTTTTATGAACCTTGGGTATTAAATAGAAAACAGGCGTCACTGGCTTGTTGATTTTTAAAAACTGTAATTCATCGGTGCTAAGAAGCCCACGTCTATGCCAATCCACTACCAAGTTGTTAAATTTATCGTGGCTTGAAATCATTACTTCCTTTGTGACTCTTACATAATTTGATTTGTTATTAAGTTGCTTGTAGGCCTCTTTGAGATATTGATCCTTACCCCACAACACCACATTCCCCCCTTTGTCAGCATCACGTATAATACATGCATCATTAATGGCTAATTTTTTGACCAAAGCATAGTATTCTTTGTCACGCTGAGTATATGCTTGTTTCTTCATTTTTAATGAACGGCACAGATTCTTCACATCATTGACCACCAAGTCATTAAAAACATCTACAGAATCCCTGCTCGTCAGTGGCGTGAATTTGGACTTTAACTTAAAGTTAGTTGGTACACTTTGTTCTATACAAAGATTCTCATCACTAGCTAGACCCAATGCTTGTTGTAAAGTATTCGGCACTTCTTGACTCGTCTGAGCATCACGGTCTAGGTCATTGTTCAAATCTGACATAATTATCATTAAATTCATATCGTCCACAGCTAAATTGCTGTATTCATCAGCCACTGAATCACTGCTCCGTCCGGCCGGACATTTAGGAGCAACTGCAAAAAATCTTTTTAATTTCAGAGATCTTGTAAATTTGAAAATGTCAACTCTAGTTTGTACATAATCAATATCGGCTTTCGGGCAGAAAGATAAACCCAATTTAAAAATATTTTGTTCTTTTTCCGATAACTCAATGTTCGTGAGATTAATGACTGTGGCGGTATTGCTTTGTTCTATTTGCTTGATTTCTTCATCCTCTCGCCGTTGTTGTACAACTGTGGCACCATCCCCAGATGCTAGTGGCTATGACTGCCACTTGCCTGGGTAGCAATTACTTTCTTTTTAATGGAGAATTGTTCCACCAAGTGTGTGGGACTGCGATGGGCACCTGCTTCGCCCCCAGCTATGCGAATTTGCATATGGGCTGGTGGGAGGAGCAGGTGGTCCAGACGCAGTTTCATAAGGAGTGGCAGGATAATGTACTATTTTGGTGCCGCTTTATTGACGACCTGTTTGTTGTGTGGAAGGGCTCCCAGGGAGGTGCACGTGATTTTGTTAACGGATTACAGGTCAATGATCTTAATTTGAAATTTACTTATGAGATCAGTGCAAGCAGCGTCAATTTCTTGGACGTGACTGTATACATTGAGGACGATAAATTAAAAACAAAACTTTATCGTAAGGCCGCAGATGGTAATACCCTTCTCCATGCAACAAGCTTTCACCCTAATAATTTAGTGAGAAGTATCCCTTATGGTGAATGCCTAAGAGCTATGAGAAATTGTAGCAGTACTGAAGATTTAGATGTAGAACTAGAATGCTTGAAAGGTCGCTTTGCAGCTAGAGGGTACCCCCGGGTGTGGGTGGATGCAGCCATTTGGAAAGCCCGCAAAAAATCGAGGGAGGAAATACTATTTAACCGTAAAAGCCAATCAGCAGGACAGGACAGTGATTGTGACAATAAATGCCGATTGATTACTGGTTTTACCATGCAAGAAGGAAGCTTGCGTAAAATCTTACAAAAACACTGGCATATTATTGCAAATGATCCCATTCTTAGAAAATCTGTAGGTCGGAGACCATTAATAACGTTTAGAAAGGCCAAGTCACTGAAACAATCTTTGGTCAGCAATGTGCTTCCAGGAGCACAAAGGAAAACAGCTCAAAATTGGTTGAGTAGAAAAGAGGGATTTATTAAGTGTGCGAAATGTAAAGCATGCGCTCATGGCAAAAATACCTCTACTTTTGTGGGAGGCCTTACGCCGGAGGTGAATAAAATCAAGGGGTTTTTCTCCTGTAAATCAGACTTTGCTGTTTATGTCCTTCGCTGTCCATGTAACCTGCGATATGTGGGTAGTACAATACTCCCAGTACATAAGCGAATCTTGCAGCACCTGAGAGCCATTAAAAATGGGGATAAAACATACCCCATGGCTAGACATTTTGATCAAGTCCACAACAGAAGCATTGAAGGATTTGAGTACTACGTAATCGATGCAGTCCCAGTGAACGAGAGAGGGGGAGATAGAGTTAAGAAACTGAGAAGGTTGGAGTCTAATTACATTATTAGGCTCAATACTAAGATCCCCGAAGGCTTGAACATGGAAGAAGACTTTCATACACATAACGTTGTAGCTGACTGAAATAAAGGATATTTTGCGCATATGACACGGCGTCGACTCTCCTGCTTTGTAGGAAGTTTGTCAAATATTATCGGACCGTGCTTGGGAGGTCCGTCCGTCGAAGCGCCCTCTGGTTTGGAGGTGGTGGGCATACCGAAGCAAACGGAGGTGAAATATGTATATATATATATATATATATACATCTCAAATAACTTTCCCCCTCCAATGGACACGCGCACTCCAGTTCAAGAAGAGGCTCAAGGTTTTAATAGTGTGATCACCAACCATGCAAACACCCAACGCATTTCGGTGTCTCACACATCTTGCTCACAGGCTCACTTACATTTTCGTTGTGAAGGCATGCATGGTAAAAGGATATGCGAGGTAAAGACTTGCATGGTAAAGCCAATGCGTGGAAAAGGCATTGTATGGTAAAGGTATTGTGTGGTAAATGATGCACCGTAAAGGCTGTTTCCTCGCTATCAGTGCTTGATCTCTTTGTAGTATATGATAAAATACATCATGGCATTCTGATAAATGGGCTAACAAACTATATGGTAAACATGAAAACAGACATGATGTGGGTCAAGTCCTTCGACAACTAGAGCCACCATGTCAGAATCGGGATCACTAATCCTTCTAGAGAAAAAGCCTCAACTGATGTACACAAGGATCCACCTTATCTCGCTTTCTATTTTATGTCTACTGGTATCTGATAGCCTATGTGATCTAATCTCACAACCTCAAATTTCAAATGCATGATGATGATGGCCAGATTTAAACATGCCTGGATGATGTATCAGTTTTGAGGTAGCAGCATAAAGTGCTTGGATCCAGTATACTTCTGATCGCAATATAATTTGCTTGTTTAGAGGCTCCAAAACCCACATCCTAATAGTGGATGGTACTGCAGGCATTTTCTCCCTCCTTCCAACAACTCCGGGGCTGACCCCGACACCCACTCATATAGGAAAATGCTTGGGATACTTTTTGAGAACCCCAAATAAATTAGTACACAATTTCAGCTATTCATGGGTGTAAAGAGTTAAGTACTCCCTGCCATAGATTAGAAGAATGTTGCAAGTCAGTGAGGAGTTCAGTGTACATATAAAAGATCAAGGTCAAAGGTTGAAGTCCTTTATAGGTTCAAGGAGCTCTGCCATGACTTGCAATGTCCTAATAATGCACTGCAGAGTCACTTAATTCCTTAAAATACGTAGTCACACTATCACCCTTCCCACAAACTGCTTAAAACCTGGTATGTTGCAAATATGAGGAATAAAAGTAGAATCTCTAGTGCAAAATGAAGCACACCAAAAGGCAGTTAGATATTTGTTGCAAAAATATATTAGAATCAATGTAATACATTTATAAAACAAATGCTGTAGATCAGAATATGCAGAGACCTATAGTTACCTAAATGTGCAAGAAACATGCTGCTACAAAGATCTCCTTTCTTCTTATGAAAGTCCAGGTTTAATTCTACCTGTCTATATTGCTGCCTTTTTTATTCCCCAAGTCCTTCCTTTCCCATTGGCTCTGGCAGCAGACATTGTAAAGTTATAACTCAAATGTAATAGGTATTACAGTTAAGCAGCTATGTCATTTCTTAATTACAGGCGACTAGAAACGTCTCAAGTCTCCTGTAATGAGGAGACTAGTAACAGGCTTTTACATACGAATTGCAGGCTCCCATTTTTCTAAAACTATTTTACCATTCTCCCAAATGAATCAGTTGTTAGAATTCACTTGATTGTTGTCAAGAACTGGCTACGTACTGCTGCATCTTCTACACTGGTCTTCCCCAAAAATATTTTACTTGGCTTCAACAAGTCCTCAACCGAGCAGCAAGGATGAGACTGAACCCTATGAGATGCCACAACATAATATGTGCCTTAAAAGCCCTTCATTTTCCTTATACAGAGGAAAGGCTCTTCAGCACCATACACTAAGCAGAATGAAACCTGGGATACAATCTATCACTGTTAATGTCCTAGTGGGGAGAATTGGAACTAGGATATTCTTGGCGCTCATAAATTCACTTATTATTTTTGTGAAAAAGGCTATAATCCGTAGCGCTACTGAAGGGGAGGGAAATCACCCTAAACCCTCAGAATTTTGACCCTAAGGTTGTTACTTAAATCAGACAACAATCTTTGGCACATGCATGCTTCAAGAGTAACATAGCATTTAAACGGTTGTACAAAAAAGAACAATGCGTCATTTTCAGATCTTTGTCTTTAATTATTTTCGCCCAGCCAACATGTGTTTAGTCGATAGGGGATTACTCCGCGACTTCTTCAGGGCTGTACGGCTCGCCAATCTCCCAATTACTCTCACCTCTCTGCCGGTTCGACTTCTGACCCGGCTGGTCAAATACTGTAATGTCGTCTTACAAGTGAGCATTTAGCTCCAGAGTAGTTAAGCCCTAGAATCAGGAATGAGATCAAACCAACTTCGGTCCAGTCTAGTGTAATGAGATACGAGATGCCAAAAAACCCTGACCGTTCCTGGAGCAAGTGCACACTAGACGATACAACCACGGGAACACTTGCACATGGGAATGCACTCACATTCCCTTAACCTCCGAGGTTAAGGGAATGCTCAAAAACAGTAGAATTTAGGTTGACGTTCAATTGGGTGCATGCGGTGCAACAAACTCCTGTCATCACTCTCAGACTTCCTGCCATCAACCACGACACCAGAACAAATACAACCAACTGATTTCATGTTGAAAGGGGCTGATGAGTGGACTCTGGGAGATACAATCGAAGGAGAACAAGAAGAAAGCTATGACCTCACTCATTGGTCCCTTTAGAAGGGTCACCCCAACAGAGAACCAACCAACCACAGAGATGGAGGTAGACCAAAGGTCGCCTACATTACCTCTATACTAGACTCTACCGGCTCATCTTCTACCTGGCTCAGTCATAAGTCAGACAGACAGACCCTCCTCCTCATACCTTCACAGCTATGCCTAATGCTTGACTGGTAGCCGACAAGGCCTCACAAAGTGTAACTGATACACTGACCAGAAACCTGAACTGAACTCCTTCCTGTGAATCAAACAGCTTGCATTAGAAAGCTCTGAGGTGACATTAAAACACTTTTCTAGCCCCCCTCAAAAACAAACACTAGTTGTTAAGATTTATCCCAGCACCTGAGGATTAATGAAGGTCAACTGTAGTACCAAGAAGTGGAGACCCTCAAAACGTGGCGGACCAGCAGGTTAGGTATCAGTAAGATTCGGGTGACCATTTTAACAGACACCCTCTACTTTTAAATATATATTTAAATGTAAGGAATGTTGAAAAATGCACCAACATAAAGTCAAAAAGGCAACATTCTATAGAAGAACAATTTGTCAAAATGTGCTCCTAAGAATGTAAGACAAACTGTGGATGTGCGAAATATGGTGAATGTTCAATGCCTGGCCATTAAAAAGACGGTTCACATATTTGGCACCTAACAAAATGTTCTTTTTAATTGCATCAAGTGGAGGGAGAAGGGGTGCTGATCAATTATGCATATAATTTGATACGTAACTAAACATTAGGCTACAGAGTGAGCAATTACACTCACGTACGTAGCTGCCATTTGTGCAACAGGTGCAGTGGCACCAGCCCTCAGAGCCTTAAGGGCCCATTGAAACCTAATAATTGGGCTATTTTGCTACCCCAACAGCAGTCAGAGTGGTAATTTTCCTTGGTTGCACCAGGGCCCACAGCATCCTTGCAGCGCTACTGAACACAGTTTCTGAGCAGTACAGTTTCACAACATTCTGCCTGAGTGTGGGAAGGCGAGATGAAATCAGCACAAGAAACCCAACATAGTGAAGACATAAGTTTATTGCCAGACACCCCAGCAACGGCTTAGAGAACACAGATCTAAATCGCGGTGAACTGCTTATGGAATCCTGGGAACTGAATATTCCATAGTACATGAAGGGGGGAGAAGAAGCAGGGGAGGAAACACTTGGGGGATAACACACTGGGCTTGCCCCATTTATCATACTCATAACAGATTTTGAGGTGCTTGGAAGAAAAAAACATTAATTTGAATCTTAACATTTGCAACTGACCACCATGTATTTTTAGGTCTCGCCTAGCGACGCAGCGCATGCGCTGCTCGCCTTGGCGAGATCTATCGTTCTCGGTTTCTTGGCCGAAGGGGGACAGGACATGTGCACGAGTACAGCGGACAAGAGATGTGCATGCGCACGGTGTCTCCAGTCTATTCCAACTTGTTTTTCTTCTTCATTCGCCATTGTGCATGCGTGTGTATGTGTGTACAGGATGCCCCCGTGCATGGTGATCTCCTTCCCAGAGGGTACCATACTCCTCACAAACACCACCTCACTTAAAAGCAGCGTATAGCAAAAGAACATGACTCGCAAATGTGAACATCTTGACACGCTCCATTCAGGGTGCCCACTCCCCATCACAAACAAAGAGCGCAACTCTTTAATCCATTAGGAAAAGCTTTCAAATCTGAACCTACCCTAATGCCCCTTTTCCAATGGACCGGGTTTCAAAAGATGACATTTGCTGCTTCCCATGACTGCAACTCCCCATTCCTCTGTGCGCTGCATTCAGTCGTCACTCTCCCGATCACTACTAGGACAGGAGATGGGCACGCGCACGGCGTCTCGCGTCTCTTCCACCTTGTTACAGCACGCGCATGGCACGCTTTCACTTTCCCTCCCTCCCCCCAGTCGGCTCCAGAGCATCTCACTTGGAGATCCAGAGGCTAGGAGCTAGGAGGCAGCGTCTGGCACGTAGGTAGGCTGGGAGCCTCTGGGTGGAAGGCTGGGGGAGTCATTGTGCAGCACTTGTTTATTTAATTTACAAGTGTGTGACACGCATGTATACATTATCAGCACGGCGCCCTTTTGATTGTTGTCTCTTTCCATGCTCCTCCACCCCCCCCCCTCTCTGCTCTCACTCCCCCTTCCCTTCTCCCCCTCCCTCCTTGTTAGGGCAGTGTAACAAGATGCAGCCCTTACGGTCATTTGATCTTTTCCAAAGAGCATGGGACCTACGCTGTAAACTTTACATACTCAGTGCCCGCTTTCACTTTTACAAACAAAGCACAACACTCGCCTTAACTTTTAATTACTAATAGCCGCACCCACTTCCACTTTTAAATACTCTGTGCGGGCCCGCTTTCACTTTTAAATACTAAGTGCAGCGTCAGCTACCTTACGTGGTTATGTGCAGGTAAACTCTGATGATAAGGAGACGTACCTCTGTTATCGCTGTGTGCTGTTACTTCCTCTGTCTGCACCAAGAGAAGCTCTGCAGCAACAAAGTCAGCAGAACAACTCACACCATTCACAGCGCTCTTCCAGGTCACCCAAAACCATTCAGCATGGCACGCAGGATGTTCAGTTTCTGAGCACTCTGAAAAATACAGCCGCATTTTTTCCATTTTCTTGGCAAGGTTACTCTACCTTTTTTCAACACGCTTTATTAAAAACAACTAGATGAAAAGTTGCTGGACCCATTAAGTGAGCCGCCTGAGAGGAACCCATTATTTCTTTTTAAGACCTGTACAATATTATGCTACGCCAGTTCAGTTTTGCTGAAAAATGAGAGAAAAGAAACTTTATATCACTTAAAATACACTAAGCAGGGCTACAACTATCCTACCTAAACGCATTTCTCAACTTTGATTTCCTGCTCTTAAAAACGCTTTTGGTTACTAGTCTAAAATGTTCTTTTAAAAACCCTATGTGATGTCACGAGTAAAGCAGCCAGCAGATATTTTGTCTGAAATTGTGGCACTCAGTATATCCGTAGTGCAGCTGTATTTTGACTATTTTTCGTCTTTAGAGTTTCTCATTAAGTTAGGTGTTTATTTTGCCCTGTTCTGCTACAAAAAAACATTATTTTTTTAACATAATCGCAAGGTTCGCATTGACCGTGACTGGGAGTTTAGTGCATCCTTTGCATTCCTGTAAAGGGCATGTTCTTAACAACAATGCACAGACCGGTAATTGGTTTGGTTTTCACAAGAACATATACATTTAAAAAAATATATAAACTTCACGCTTTATTTTGAACTCTAACCGTCTTAGTGCAGTTCTCCCTCGTTTCCCAGTTCCAGCTGCAGTAGCGTATACAATCCAGGGTTTTGCTCTGCATCTGTATCTTCTACTCCTGCTTTTATAATTGGGTACAGTACAGAGGACTACATGTCCCATAATGTAAAGCATATGCCTGGCCTACACGCGCTGCTCATGCATTGGTGTGGAAAACATTAATGCTGTAGGCAGCTGTTCATGTGTTACAATTGAAACCTATTCCATTGCAGACATTTAAAAAAAATTACCGATGTCTGGCATTATTTCTTCAATGCTTACTTCATATGCCGAAGCGCCTAAAACCAGTCTGTCCCCTCTCCCATTCCAAGTCCATTCCCTTTCACCAAACACAGTGACAAATGAAGGGATAGCATACATGTATGACTCGACAACAGGCATGAATCTAACCTTTATGCCTGTGAAGGCATAGTTACCAAGTTTTGAGATTACTTATGTCTGACATTTCCATGGCTTCAGTATGCTTATATGCAACATTCCAAATGCCTTGTGTGTTGATTTCTTTCGAAAAGAGAACACCGGTATTTCACAAATTAATTACTGCAGTGTTAATAGTATAAAAACTGCCTTAAAATAGTGCAACACTCCTGGGGTACATATGCAGGGGCAGTGTGGTGCCTTAATAACCAATATACAGGAGGTGCCAGGCCAGTTCTATAGTTTCTGGAGTTTGTATGTTATACATGATACATTTTTGGGCTACACCACCAGAGTCAAGTGGGAAAATCTGTGTCACTTTTTCAAGGTGCTGACATCAGAGACTAGTTGCACAGGGGAACTCTGCCACACACAGTAAAAAAAAACTTATATCTGTGCAGAGTATGTAGTGTGGAAATTTGGCATGAATGAGAACCCTGGCCAGGCTGCATTCTTACGTTCTGTTCTGCTGCCAGAAACAAATTAATCATAGTATACGTTTTACTTTGGTTGCTCGGCGAATAACTCTCTACCTCACAGTTCTTCAAACTGTGGGGCGCGGCCCCCTGGGGGGGCGTGGATGGGTTCCCAGGGGGGCGCGAAGGCCTCTGCAAGGACATGTAAATGAAGACAGCCTGGAAGTGCAGCGATATTTATTTGATGCATTTCCAGGCTGTCTTCCTTTACTCTGAAGCCCTCGGAGTGCCGTGGGGCCAGAGGTCAGTGGGTGTGCTGCTGGGGGCTCGGCTGGGCAGTGTCTGGAGTCTTCTTGACTCCAGCATGCCTGGTTTTTCACAGGTCTTTAAAGAACATTTGCATACCTTTGGAAACTGGTTACGGAGGCTGTTTTTTTCCCTTTTTCCAGTACCCCCTGGGCCCCGACTCTGCCTATTTCTCCTTACATTTGTATTTACATATACTGAGGTAGTGTGAAAATACATTTCATGAAAATGAATATAAAAAAGGGTTGCCAATAGAAAAAGGCCAGCCATGTATGTTTAAAGAGCCTGCAAACACCTTGCTTTGACACTAAATAGGGTCTTAAATAAAAAAGTATGTATTCATTTGTAATTTGACTTTCTGTCTGTTCCTTTTATTTTCAGTCATGAAACATTCAGGCAGCCCTAGAACACATTTAAAAGTGCTTTATATTTGTACGCACAGATAAGTGCTGAAAATAGGGCTTTAGGTGACTGTTTATTTTTGTACCGTCTGCAACATCAAAATAATGAGCTGGCAACCCTAATCATAAGACTGGAAGTTTGTTGCAGGATCAGCACATTATTTATTTCCTTCACCCTCGATTCCCTGATTTAATTCCATAGTAGCAATAGTTTAACTTATATCTGAAACCCTACACCCCGTCAATAACATGCTTATTAACTTAAAGTGTCTGGGAATTCACCCTGCATTCAGACAACTCACTCCTCATTCTCACCCTGCACTCACAGCGCATAGTTATGGTTTTCCCGCATTTGCCACACAATCCATCATCTGCTGTATAATTTGCAGATTGAAAAATGCAGCAACACATGTTACCTCACAGTGGAAGGCCCTTTCTAAATGTTGACTGGTCACCTTTCTGTTGCTTACTGCTATATGTGGGTGTTAATGTGGTACTTATGAGGGGCAATAAAAGCCAGGACGGGGTTAACAAGTGTAAAAATAGGAAAATAGTGCAGTCATGCTGTCCAGGGATAGCACACGCCACGCATACTTGCATTCACACTCGAGCATAGGTGTATCCGCCGACGCTGACCTTCAGGGACCATTTTCATTGGGGGAACACGACTGGTAGGTGTAGCAGTGTGCGACCAATTGGGTTTAACTTTATATTCAGGCTCCCTTGAGCCGGTGGAGTCGACGGACTCTGGTTACGCACCTGCGCGCTACGAGAGGTACTAGACCTGATAACGATTTTAGCAGCTTACACAGCAACCCCACACTCATTTTCCTACTCCCTGCTGACGAGAGGCAACTACCTCGAAACACGTGTCCAGGGATGGCACACGCCACGCATACTTGCATTCACACTCGAGCATAGGTGTATCCGCCGACGCTGACCTTCAGGGACCATTTTCATTGGGGGAACACGACTGGTAGGTGTAGCAGTGTGCGACCAATTGGGTTTAACTTTATATTCAGGCTCCCTTGAGCCGGTAGAGTCGACGGACTCTGGTTACGCACCTGCGCGCTACGAGAGGTACTAGACCTGATAACGATTTTAGCAGCTTACACAGCAACCCCACACTCATTTTCCTACTCCCTGCTGACGAGAGGCAACTACCTCGAAACACGTGTCCAGGGATGGCACACGCCACGCATACTTGCATTCACACTCGAGCATAGGTGTATCCGCCGACGCTGACCTTCAGGGACCATTTTCATTGGGGGAACACGACTGGTAGGTGTAGCAGTGTGCGACCAATTGGGTTTAACTTTATATTCAGGCTCCCTTGAGCCGGTGGAGTCGACGGACTCTGGTTACGCACCTGCGCGCTACGAGAGGTACTAGACCTGATAACGATTTTAGCAGCTTACACAGCAACCCCACACTCATTTTCCTACTCCCTGCTGACGAGAGGCAACTACCTCGAAACACGTGTCCAGGGATGGCACACGCCACGCATACTTGCATTCACACTCGAGCATAGGTGTATCCGCCGACGCTGACCTTCAGGGACCATTTTCATTGGGGGAACACGACTGGTAGGTGTAGCAGTGTGCGACCAATTGGGTTTAACTTTATATTCAGGCTCCCTTGAGCCGGTGGAGTCGACGGACTCTGGTTACGCACCTGCGCGCTACGAGAGGTACTAGACCTGATAACGATTTTAGCAGCTTACACAGCAACCCCACACTCATTTTCCTACTCCCTGCTGACGAGAGGCAACTACCTCGAAACACGTGTCCAGGGATGGCACACGCCACGCATACTTGCATTCACACTCGAGCATAGGTGTATCCGCCGACGCTGACCTTCAGGGACCATTTTCATTGGGGGAACACGACTGGTAGGTGTAGCAGTGTGCGACCAATTGGGTTTAACTTTATATTCAGGCTCCCTTGAGCCGGTGGAGTCGACGGACTCTGGTTACGCACCTGCGCGCTACGAGAGGTACTAGACCTGATAACGATTTTAGCAGCTTACACAGCAACCCCACACTCATTTTCCTACTCCCTGCTGACGAGAGGCAACTACCTCGAAACACGTGTCCAGGGATGGCACACGCCACGCATACTTGCATTCACACTCGAGCATAGGTGTATCCGCCGACGCTGACCTTCAGGGACCATTTTCATTGGGGGAACACGACTGGTAGGTGTAGCAGTGTGCGACTAATTGG
This sequence comes from Triturus cristatus, assembly GCF_964204655.1. Classification (NCBI taxonomy): domain Eukaryota; kingdom Metazoa; phylum Chordata; class Amphibia; order Caudata; family Salamandridae; genus Triturus; species Triturus cristatus. Next base: position 267,346,486 of record NC_140583.1, on the reverse strand, counting down.
GTTTAACTTTATATTCAGGCTCCCTTGAGCCGGTGGAGTCGACGGACTCTGGTTACGCACCTGCGCGCTACGAGAGGTACTAGACCTGATAACGATTTTAGCAGCTTACACAGCAACCCCACACTCATTTTCCTACTCCCTGCTGACGAGAGGCAACTACCTCGAAACACGTGTCCAGGGATGGCACACGCCACGCATACTTGCATTCACACTCAAGCATAGGTGTATCCGCCGACGCTGACCTTCAGGGACCATTTTCATTGGGGGAACACGACTGGTAGGTGTAGCAGTGTGCGACCAATTGGGTTTAACTTTATATTCAGGCTCCCTTGAGCCGGTGGAGTCAACGGACTCTGGTTACGCACCTGCGCGCTACGAGAGGTACTAGACCTGATAACGATTTTAGCAGCTTACACAGCAACCCCACACTCATTTTCCTACTCCCTGCTGACGAGAGGCAACTACCTCGAAACACGTGTCCAGGGATGGCACACGCCACGCATACTTGCATTCACACTCGAGCATAGGTGTATCCGCCGACGCTGACCTTCAGGGACCATTTTCATTGGGGGAACACGACTGGTAGGTGTAGCAGTGTGCGACCAATTGGGTTTAACTTTATATTCAGGCTCCCTTGAGCCGGTGGAGTCGACGGACTCTGGTTACGCACCTGCGCGCTACGAGAGGTACTAGACCTGATAACGATTTTAGCAGCTTACACAGCAACCCCACACTCATTTTCCTACTCCCTGCTGACGAGAGGCAACTACCTCGAAACACGTGTCCAGGGATGGCACACGCCACGCATACTTGCATTCACACTCGAGCATAGGTGTATCCGCCGACGCTGACCTTCAGGGACCATTTTCATTGGGGGAACACGACTGGTAGGTGTAGCAGTGTGCGACCAATTGGGTTTAACTTTATATTCAGGCTCCCTTAAGCCGGTGGAGTCGACGGACTCTGGTTACGCACCTGCGCGCTACGAGAGGTACTAGACCTGATAACGATTTTAGCAGCTTACACAGCAACCCCACACTCATTTTCCTACTCCCTGCTGACGAGAGGCAACTACCTCGAAACACGTGTCCAGGGATGGCACACGCCACGCATACTTGCATTCACACTCGAGCATAGGTGTATCCGCCGACGCTGACCTTCAGGGACCATTTTCATTGGGGGAACACGACTGGTAGGTGTAGCAGTGTGCGACCAATCGGGTTTAATGCTATCACAAAATATGCAGCATAATTTGCCTTTGCTTGCTGCAGAATTTGGTCAACCATGCTGCAGAATTTGGTCTTCTCCTGCCGCATAATTCCAATGGCCCTGTATTTAGTGCTATGAGGTCCCAGCCTGTGGCAGAAAGCACTGTGAATATGCAAGTCATTATTTTAAAACAGTGTTTACATACTCTAAGCTAGGCAGCGGCAACATGATGCAGTGATTGAGATAAAACAAGTTCTTACAAAACCTACTTTTTAGTAATAAGTAATCAAACTGTATCAAATGCACACATTTTTGTAAGTGTCTCCACTAATCAAGATCCCAGCTGATAACTCCTTTACATTACATCTTAAAAAGAATAGATCTTTGCCACCATAAAGCTTTAAGCAGATCCACTGGAATTATTCAGCAGAAGAGGACAACATTATGCGGCAGGTTTGACAAAATTATGCAGCAAGAAAAGGTAAATTATGCGGCACAATGCGCCACATTTTGTGGTTAGCATTACTTCATTATTTTGTCATTGTAACTCACGGTAACACTTTCAGGGGAAATATTTCACCTCATCAGTACCAGTGTAGCACCCACTTACAGCAGTAAGCAACTACAAGATTACCAGTCAATCTTTGCAAAGGGCCTTCCACTGCTCCGGAACACTTTGTCATGCTTTAAGTAACTTTTGTTCCGTTTGAGCTAGAATCAAGTGTTTTTATTTGTTGAAATCTGCAGATTATGTAGCAAATGCAATACACTGATAATTATGTGGAAAACGCTGCTGCAGAAACTCATAATTCCATGGTTTCTTTTTTTAACTTTCTGCACTACCACCCGCACTTCAATTTCAGGCAGAGGCATCTCAAAGTCAGTATTAACCATTCAGGGGCAGTTTTTTTGTGAAAGCTGAGCCCATGGGGTGGCAGTTAGAAGGCCAGTAGGTTGCATTCAGATGCAGAGCCCTAATCCTCTCGATCCCTGGGGCCTCACAGTAATGGTCTTGGAACCTGAGCAAACTAGCGAGATTCATAGATATTGTCAAAGAGAAGACCCAGAATAGGGAGCACTGTATGCAGACTCATTTTCATGTTTACAAATGGCCAGAGACTGCTTCTTCAGAAAGATACCCCAAAGAAGGGGACAATATAAGTGTTTTTGTTTTTTTAAAAGGGACATTCATTAGTTAAGCTGGTACTGCTGCCAAGTTTGTAAGTGGCCACTGCTGGTTATCATAAAGGAGCAGATGCAGCCGGACTAGGGCCAAGGGATTTGGGGGGCCCACTGCTTCACAATTATGACTGTCAACTTTTGATAAAATGGGCATCAGAGCTTATTGTCCTTTCAAGCATTAGGACAGAGGTGATGATCCATCATGGAGGGGAAGAAGTAAAAGAGGCAAAGGAGATAGCCTGCTACTCAGGACTGCAGTTATTATTAGTGCAGCAAGTATAGTTGCATTGGGGTCAAAGAGTGTGAGAGGCTCACAACACCCCAATTATGGGGAGCAGTTTGTTTGGGCAATCTGTTTTTGTTTGATGCATTTGCTGTTTTAGAAGTCTCATATTTGGTGCAGTTCATAAGCTATAGAAAAAGTATTCCTGAAATCATCTCATAAGCCCCGCTCCCTGCACGCAGCCATGTCCCTCCCGCTCCCCCAATCCTTGTCATAAAGTTTTGGAGAGGGGCCTGACCTCAAAACATTTTGCTTAGGGGGGGGGGCTCAGAGTAAAAAAGTTTGAAGACCTCTGCTCTACCTTAACTAGAGGATCTTTTGCTACCTTTGATGTAACTCAATACACTGATATATAGTCGTTGCTTATGAGAAGCAAGGTTTTCAGTAACTGCACCCCTTTTACTGTCAGCCTTGCTTCTCATAAGCAATGACTATAAGTACAAAGTGCGTGTTTACGTACCGCTTGCAGGTTTCCAAAACATAAATAAAAGGCATTGTCATTTACAATGCCAATAGCTCAAACTCTCGCAAATGCGAGACCTATTGCATTGCAAATGCTTGTTTTTGAACAGCCTCCTGTAGTTTCCTTTGAATAATGGTTGTTATGTGATTAATAATAATAATAATAATAATAATAAATCGATTAAAAAAGCGCATGGCTGCTTCAACAGAAGTGTCCCACGTCGAAACTACCAGAGTGAACAGGGCTAACAGAGGGGGGCAGAACTACCTAAAAAACAAGTTTTAAGAGTTTTGCGAAAGGAGAGCTCTGTCTAGACTGTCCAAGATCCAAAGGGAGGGAGTTCAATCAATCAATCAATCAATCACTGCATTTGTAAAGCGCGCTACATACCCAGAGGGTCTCAAGGCGCTGGGGAGGGGGGGGGGGGGGGGGGTTCTACTGGTCGAAGAGCCAGGTCTTGAGGAGTCTTCTGAAGGCCAGCAGGTCCAAGAGCCATAAAGGAACTGCCCCCATGCGGGCCTTCTTGAAAACGGGGACCTCTGCTAGGAGGATCCTGCAGATCTCGGACACCTGGATGGAAGATAAGGTTTGCTAACGGGGTGAAGATGGTTTGCTCCGGCTTTGTTGAAGGCCCTGTAGAAATAACACAGGGCCTTCAAGGATACACGCTGCTCCATCGGAGGCCAATGCAGTTTGTGCAGGGCCACGGCCATCAAGGCTCTGCTAGGGAGACTCAGCAGCAGGCGAGCAGCAGAGTTTTGCACACCTTGGAGTCTCCTCAGCCGTGTCTTGGCGACTCCTAGATACAAAGCATCAACCGAGAAATGACAGCGGCTTGGATAACTGCTTGATTCAAATCAATACCTTTTTAATATAAAGAGAAGAATGCGAGAAGCACAATCTCCATCTTGGATGGTGACAAAGACCAGAGCATGATGGTAAATTCAGAGGAGAGCACAATAAAATGACAGAATAATATAGAATAATAATAATAATCACATTGAAACATGGGCATGAGCAGTGATGTGGATAAGTTCAAGGCGATGCATTACAATAAAATGCTGTCACAATAAACAGGCCAGGGTGACACTTTAATGAACAGCACAATGGCACCTTCTCAGAGCTCTCTGACAACACAATGAACCCCGGTGCGCCTTCCATGCTGCCGCGGCCCAGCGGGCACTGAAAGCTCACCCTGCTGCCGGGTAACAATAGCATTTGGATTTCTAGTGGTGCCCTGCATTTCGGATTCATTAGTACCGAATAATTATCATTTATTCTCAGTGTTAATACAACGAGGGCCCTAATGTTCCATTTCATTGTCTTGTGCAGATGTTCTTTTTCCCTGGTGTCTGATTTATGCAATAACTTATTCAGAAATGTACACTGTACGGTAGTTAACAAAGGCGCCATCAATGAATAATCACATTAGTGCATCTCAAAACGCACCAATATGAGCAACCAACCATTAAGGAAAGGGCACTCTTGAGAAGTGACGAGTGCTCCAACTAGTTGGTGGAGTAGTTTTTCTAAGACAAAAATGAGGCTGGGTTTCTTTTAGTTGTCGTTTGCTGGGGACATGTTCTGCTACAGACCAATAGTGACAAAATGTGCCTTTCTACTGGGGAGAATCTTACCTGCCTGTTGCCACTGCCTTCAGCGTCGTCCCTCCCACCGTCGCAGCCGATCATCCAGCGGCCGCAGAGAGGAGGGGGACCTCACCTCCCAGCCTGCCCTGCTTCCCGATCCGATGGTCACGCGCCCGGAGGCGCTATAAATCGGGGAAAGGGATCGCGCGCGGGTCGCGCCGGGCCAAGCCCGGGCAAAGGGCGGGCCGTCTGAGGCCGTCCGGGGACGCAGGAGGACGGGACAGGACACCCCCTTACCGCTGGTATTCTAGACTATGCATTGTGCTTTGTGTAACTAACGTCATTCGTGAATCAATTGCGGGGCAGTGTGTGACTAAGCCTGGGGTGTTTTGTTCAGCTTATGTGCCCGAGACATTTCCTGTGTGATTAACAAGCACTTAACAGCCTGCTTTTATGTGACCGTATTGTGTTTCACCAATAGACAGGCTGTCCCAAATATTAAGTATGGCCTCTTCTCTAAGGTCAGGGAGAAAGTTCGCCCAGGACAGTATAGGGAGTTCTGTGTATGGGTCCTTAGACAATTTCATTACAAGAGCGGCTAGTGTTCTTGAGCATGAGATTACCCTCACGGAGAAGAGATTGTCCCGAGAAATACTGGCTAAGAGATCTTCACTTGGTAGTATAATGTCGGTTGTGTCCCCTGAGCGCGTGGTTACGCAAAATCTGGTTTCAAGTATTGAGCCCGTGGAACCGGATATAACCCCCCACAGCAGTCTAGATTCAACGCCTGAAAGTATTTCCATTCTAGAGAATAGATTACCTGCGGTGAAAACCACCATTAACCCCCCGTTGCCTCCGGTTAAAATATCATCGGTTGTTAACCCGGAAACAGGGAGTTTGTCCCAGCATATTGTGGGCAAAAGAAATTAAAAAAAACGTGGTGGTGGGATCCAAAAGGGAAGATGTGCCAAAGTGTTCAAAGCTGACATTACCCCGAAAGTATTCCACCCTCAAGCATCCTCTACGACACCTTTAGCCGCCCCCACACTTAGTTCAGATAAGTCAACATCCTCCCAGTCTTGTGCTAATCAGCCCCCATTTGATTTTTTGGAGTCACTTCAGCAATTGCTAAAATCATTAATACTTCCTATACTCGAGAGAGTTAAACAACTCAGCATCAATGTTGGGAACTTGGAAAGCACCGTGCTTGCCAATACGGCTACTTTTAATAAATTTCTTCAGTCCACTGCTGCCCATAATTTAACAACTACCCCAGGTATAGTGACAAAGACCCAGAACGTTTTGACTGCCACTCCCCATTCAATCTTGCCTAGTCATCTCCAACCTGGTCCTACTTCTTCTTTGTCCACTGAGTCAATAATTCCTCCCGTTTTGGACTCTACAAGGGCAGCAGGCCAATCGTCCGATGGAACGGGTAGGTCGAAGATGGCCAATAAAAATCCAGGACTCCAACCCAAAAACGGAGGGATTACCGTGCTCCAGAGTGACGGTTTGTTTTCCAAACTCCCGTGTATTAATTTACCCCCCGAATCCCTACCATATACGGTTATTATGGTGGATGTTCCGAGGTTATCCCGTGACAAGTTTGAGTCCCATAGAGAGCTCAAAAACAAGGTCATACATTGGCTCAATAAGAATAGGTTTCCCCCTCCCAATATGGATACGGAAATCTTGTCTGTTAGAAGAGTGAGCTGGCTAGGCACCAAAAACAAGGATGTGGAGGGTGATTGTATAATCACAAACTTTAGGGACCCAAGAGTGGTTAGTTATATTTGCAGTCAACCTAATACTCCGGGTACCAGTGGGATTTTTACTTTTGATTTGTGTTATTTTTACCCCTCCTTCCATCATGATATACATAATGTTCAGAATGACGTGTGGGAAAGAGCCACTGGACGTTCATATGGCCAAATCAGAAAGGATTTTCCATTTCCCTTGTACAATCGATTTGGTCCATTGTGTGGTATGGAGGGGGTGGACTGACTGGCTGTTAACAACTTGGGTTTTGACTGTGAAATAAATAGGAGATATAGAAGCACTAGCAGGGTGGAGCAAGTAGTCTGTAGAGGTAATTCGGGGGGCTTTCTGGGAGTTGGGTGCGAACAACCAAGTACCGCACCACCTATACTATTTGTCCTACCAAATAAATTAAATTCACTTTTTCTCTTACCTATTTCCCCTGTTCCCTTACATGGCAGAAATCTACCTTGCATTAAGCCATCTGTTTTAGTCCCAGCTCCCCATGCTAGTGAGGCCCAGTGTGACACGGCTAACAATACTGACTCTGAACAAAGTACCCGAGAGATAGAGTCTTTACTTTCCGGCAATAATTCTATTTTGATCAAACCCCAGCTCTTGTCCCCGCAACATTTGTCTGTTGTTAGTGTTTTTCAACAGCTTACTTTTGTTTCCTGGAACATAGCTGGCCTTAGGAGCAAAATCCCTATAGCTGAGTGGTCTGCTTGGGTGGAAAAATATGATATCCTGGTTTTTCAGGAGACATGGTCAGTGGACCCGGTCTACCTATCTGGCTATCTTAATTTCCATAAAGCTGCTAACAGAGGGACAAAGGGAAGACCCTCAGGCGGTCTCAGTATCTGGGTTAAGCAAACCATCAAGTGTAGACCTACAGAATTGTTTATAGACAGTTCTGATATTTTAATATTATTGTTGCACCCTCAGGACAGTCCCGATATTATGATCATTAATGTCTATAATAGAGGCCAGCCTGGTGGGCGCGGTTCTAACACTTTTCTCCTCCTTGATGGTTTTCTGGAAACATTTAAACCTGATACTAATGTTCTGATACTGGGGGACTTTAATTGTTGTTTTGAGCCTTTGATTGTAAACGGGGAACCATTTATGACAGATGTGGATGCCCTTTGGAATATTCCTATTCTTGAACTTCCACCTGTCAAGAAGTGGACCGAGTCCGCTATTCAGTGGACGAGTTTGTGCTTAGGGCGTGGCTTTAGGGCGGCTAATGGACGGACTGACTCTGATAAAATGGGTCGGGACACATTTGACGATGGTTATCGACACAGCAGAATAGACTATGCCCTTATTAAAGTGGAATTTTGGTACACTCTTAGAGATATGGTGATCGTGGATCGCCCCGAGAGCGACCACAACCCTCTGATTTTAACCCTTTTGCCTTGTATTACCCATAGAAGTGCTGAGCAAACTGAGATAATCACTGCTGACGCCCTTCTCACTAATAACCTACGTAGAGTTCGCTGGGATAGGGTAGTAATTGATACTAGCTCATTAGAGGAGATCAGTTTAAAAGTTTCTTGTGCCCTGAATGGCTTGCGCTCCCTCTCTACTCAAGTTGATGTAAATAGAGAGACTACAAAAACCCATGAGGTTTTATTTCTGGCCCTAAAAACCTATTTTTCCAAACCCACCCCAGTAAAAAAACCTATCCAACCAAAGCGTAACCATTGGTACGATAAATCGTGCCGTGAGACTTACGCCAAATTGAAATCTACCATTAAAACTAAGATCATGGGTGATATTATTATTATTATTATGGAGGTTTATAAAGCGCATGGTTACGCACACCGGCGTGTCCCCGCGCTGAGAAGGCAAGAGAGGCGCCAGTGTAGGGAATCAGATCAGTGCAGAGCGGAAAAGATACGTTTTTAATTTTTTTCGGAATGTAGTCTCTGAGGGTTCGAGGCGCAGCTCCATGGGGAGCAAATTCCAATTCTTGGCCGCAAGAAATCTAAAAGATCTCCCTCCCATCCGAGCTTTCCGGATTGAGGGGACAACTACAAGTCCCGTGTCTGAAGAACGAAGCCTCCTCTTCGGTCTATAGAGGGAGATGAGATTAGAAAGAGGTAAGGGCGCTCTGCTCATTATAATACGATGACACATGCAGAGTGCCTTGAAGACAATCCTCTCCCTGACCGGCAGCCAATGGAGGGACTTCAAGGCAGCTTTAGAAGATGATCTTCTAGGAAGCCTTAGTACCAGATGGGCTGTGGCATTTTGGAGTACTTGAAGACGGTTTAGGCTCCTTTCTGTGGCACCCAAGTACAGAAGATTGGAATAATCAAGTCTGGAGGTGACCAGAGCATGAACAAGGGTCTGTCTGGCATTGACTGGAAGTAGGTCAAGGATCTTCCTCAAGCTCTTAAGCATGCTAAAACATACTCCGACCACTCGGTTAATCTGGGCAGTAAATGAGAGATCGATATCAAACAATACTCCCAGATTCTTTACCTGCTGACAAGGTACTGGAGTGGGTCCAAGGCATGCTGGCCACCAGACCGATGACCACACATTCGGTGCACCTCCCACCACGAGCACTTCAGTTTTAGATCCATTTAATTTCAGGCAGTTGTTGGACATCCAGGAAGCGAGCTCCTGCATGCAAGCACTGAAACTGGATACCGCAACATCCGGTGCTCGTGACAGCGAGATGACCAGCTGTGTGTCATCGGCGTAAGACACTAGTTGAAGACCGTGACTTTCTACTATAGAGGCAACAGGGGAGACATATAGGTTAAATAGAGTAGGGCTAAGGGCCGAGCCCTGGGGAACACCTTGATCAAGAGTGACCCTACGAGAATAGTGTTCTCCTTGTCTGACCTGAAAACCCCTGTCCGTGAGGAAGGATTGAATCCATCTAAGTGCTAGGCCCGTAACTCCTCCTTTATTGAGACACTGTAGCAGGGTGAAATGTGCTACAGTGTCAAAGGCTGCACTAAGGTCCAGTAAAATAAGGGCCATCGTGTGCCCCTCATCGACCCCTCTCCTAATGGTCTCAGTGGCCAGGAGTAGTGCAGACTCCGTTGAGTGGCGAGCACGAAAGCCAAACTGACTGATGTGAAGCAGATTGGCTTTCTCCACAAAGGCCATGAGTTGAAGGTTGGCCATCTTTTCTGCCACTTTGGCCATATAGGGGAGGAGAGAGATGGGTCGAAGATTATCCAGCCTATCCCAGCTGATGTTGGGTTTTTTTTGGAGCGGGAGTACTATAGCCTGTTTCCAGTTTAAAGGTACAGTGCCGGAGCTAAAGGAGAGGTCCACAGCATTTCTAATATAGGGTTCGAGAATCTCAATGCTCTCAGCCAAGAGCTTAGGGGATGCAGGATCTCGTGGTGACCCAGACTTGATCGAGCGACATATCCGTTGGAGCTCGTCCGAGGGCGGGACAGTGAAACTAGTCAGACAGTTAGTACCCACATTGGCTAGAGGGCTCTCAACAAATGCTGTTCCCTTTTCCTTCCCTCCTGAGAAGGTGGAATAAATGGTAGCCACTTTTTCAGAAAAAAAAGTCGCAACGCGGTTGCAGAATTCCTCAGATACCAGGGACGGGTCAACCGAGGCGCCACAGCAGGCGATTTCTTTATAGATTTTGAACAATTCCTTGGAAGAATTATTGGCTTCTTCTATCCTGCTTGAGAAATATTCAGTTTTAGCATGCCTAATCTGAGTATGATATTGTCTTCGTCTAGCTGTATAACTTTGTTTATCTTGATCGAGATAGGCCCTTCTCCACAGCCTTTCAAACTATTACTTTCAAAATATTCAATTAGCTAGGCGTAATTACCTTAAAGCAAAAACCGTGGCCAAACAATCCTGGGATTACAACCACTGGCTAGAGCTTTTAGCTGCCAGTAAACTCAAAAATACGACCAAGTTCTGGCATATTGTAAAGTGGGGTAACTCACTGAAAGCACAGTTTCCAACCAATCATGTTCTTCCCGAACTCTGGGTAGAGCATTTTGAGTCCCAGTTCTCAGGTTCTAATGTGATTGATGAAACCATCCCTCATAAGTCCCGTGATACGACTATCACGCAGAACCTTACATTTGACTGCAGCGAGGTTGAAGCAGCATTAAAACAGATTCCTTGTGGTAAGGCACCTGGTATGGACTGTGTCCCGGCGGACCTTTTCAAATTTAATCGAGAAAACTGGGTACCATATATTGCTTTTTTGGCTACCGCCATACCCAGGGGGGCTCATATCCCTGAATCCTGGAAAGGCGCAGAGATTCTGCCTATATTTAAGAAAGGTGACCGTTCTTGCCCTGGGAATTATCGCCCGATCAGTCTGATCGACTCGATCCAAAAAATCATCGCTAGGATGGTTTTAGCTAAAATTCAGACATGGATCGAGCAGGAGGAGATTTTATCTCCCCTCCAGGCTGGGTTTAGATCACGCATCAGTACCATCGACCAGGTCTTTAGGTTTCAACTGATCGTGTGGAAGACGGTTTACCTGGGCGGTGGTACTTTGTATGCTGCCTTTGTTGATCTTAAGTCCGCCTTTGACCTGGTCCCCAGGCCCAAACTATGGGGGGTTTTAGGTAGTTTGGGGATGCCCCCAGATCTTTTGAATATTGTGATCAGGCTTCACGATGCAAATTTTGCTCGGGTAAGATGGGGGAACCAAGGGCAGGTCACTGACAGATTTGCAGTAACCCGGGGTGTTAGGCAAGGGTGCGTCTTAGCGCCAACCCTGTTTTTGTTATTCATCAACAGGGTTGTGCAGTATTTTTCACCTATTTCAACTGACGCCCCTTCCCTAGGTGGAAACAAGTTTCCGTTGCTTATGTTTGCGGATGACACCCTTTTATTATCCCAGACGCAGATGGGTTTACAAGCGGCATTAAATAAGTTTGACGAATTTTGTTGTGATCATGACCTTCAAGTCAATGTCTCTAAAACAAAACTTATGGTTTTTAACAAGGGTAGACGAGTGGCAGGTCACGTTAAGTTGAATAACGAGAAGCTGGAACAAACCAACGTTATGACCTATTTGGGCATTGTCCTTGAAAGTAAATTGAGTTGGAAACCCCAAATTGACACTCTATCCTTAAAGTTTGCACAGTTATCTGGGTGCTTGGCCAAAGAGCTGAGTTTGTCTCAGACCAAGAGGATAGGTCCCGCCATGAAGATCTATAACACTAGGATTCGTTCGGCGATTCTTTATGGCGCGGACCTTTGGGGGTTTGCCGACCTTTCTTCTTTGGTTACAGCTCAAAATAAATTTCTGAGGAAAATTACTGGTCTCCCTAGTTCAAGTCCCGTGAAACCACTATTATTGGATCTGGGGTGTCACTCTATAGATGATATTGCCCAGTTTAAACCAGTGGCGCTATGGAGAAGAATCTGGACTACTCCAGAACTAGCACCTTATGCTAAGGCCATCCAAGATGTCCGTTCCATTTTGGGTTCGGGAAACTTGGCATGGTTTAAACAAGTTAGATTGCTCCTGGAGTCTTTGGGCTTGGGAATTCTGTGGTTAAATCCTGCTAATAATTCCTTCCCCTCTAAAAAATCACTTAAAAGTCTCTATTGGTCCTATATTCAACAGAAACATTTTAGACAATATTCGCTACCACACTGACTGGTACGTTTCTGTTGTGTAAAAGTGACCCCTTATTGGAAGATTATTGGGATATTATCTGCAAGCCCAGTGACAGGAAACTTTATCAGCTAAGGGTTGGCTCCCTACCAATCAGATCATTTACTAAAAATTGGAAGGGGGCAGACTCTGAATCTTGTCATTGTTGCACAAACCGCAGAGAAACAATTGGTCATATATTCTTTGAATGCTAAGATGGCGCCTGCACGATCCGTCGTGTCGGCTGGTTGAGCTGGTCCTCTGCTGAAAACCACGGCTCAACGGTAAACGGCCTTGTTACCTAATACCTGATATTTTGAGAAAATTTGCCCCGGTTCGTGCATTTCTTGTTAATGTTATGAGGCTGTTTCCGAGAGGCTCTTGAAGTACGGACGCGGACCCGGTTTCGGATATTAAACAGCAACGCCAGCAGTGCTGACTGGTTGACCGGCTGTAGTCCCTTCATTGCTATGGGATAACTTTGGAGTATTGGGCCGAGCGGTAACTCCTACACAGGTGCTGCGAGTTGACGGCGTGGTGTTCGGCCAGGGAACACTGACCTGAGCAGACGGCCGGAGGAGAGCTGCGATGGCCCCGAAACATACACGAAAAGCTCGCATGCAAGAATCCAAATCGGGACCCTCTACGGACTTACTGCCTTCTATTGCAGGTGAGAAGGAGCTCATGGCAAATTCTAAATCCGGGGCTGCGGCTAAATCCAAACAGGCTATAGCTACTTTGTTCTTAACTGCTGAACAAAAAAAACGCAAGGATATGGAATTTAATGAGTCTCAAGCAGAATCTAGCTTGGTAACGCCTCGGAGTGAAGCTTCGGCCGTCGTTAATGAGATAACCGGGGGCTTAAGAGAGAGTAATAATTTAGTAACTCCACCTCGTGTCAGATTAGAGCGGAAAGATAGCACTCGGCTCATATCGTCTGAGGGGGAAAAAATGACTGAAACGATAATTCCAGCTGCTTCCTCTGAACTTGAGTCCGGGGATTTTTACTCAGTTTCAGAGAACTCAATTTCCTCCTCTGAGGAATTGGCCACGCAGTACTCAAAACAAATGACCTTTGAACGCGAATTTGAGTCTGATGAGGACGAAGTGAATGTCAGTGGCGAGTATGAGGAGGAGGATACCCCAATTACGGTTAGAGGCACCACTGAAGTATCTATGACAGAGGGAGTTACTGATGCTCAAAATGCTCAAGATGTACAAGCCGGAGACATTACACTTGCTACAATCTATCAGACTATTCTGAGCCATATGGATAAAACGGCATTAGAAAGCCAAAAAATTCAAAACTCTTGTCGTAAATTACAAGGATCGATAAGAAGGCTGGTGAAAGCACAGTCAGATTTCGGAGAACGCTTCACGGAAGCTGAAACCAGGATTTCCAATATTGAGGATGAACTGATTAAACAAAAATCGGTCACTGAGACTTTGAATAGTAATAAAGAGGATGTATTGTGGAAACTGGCCGATATGGAAAATCGCTCTCGTCGGAATAATTTGAGATTAATGCAAATTCCTGAGGGTAATGAAGGACAAGATCCACGGAAATTTGTAGTAGATCTTTTTCAGAAGGCGTTCCCAAAATTGAATAAATGGGATTGGGAGCGGGAAATTGAAAGGGCTCATAGATTCCCGTTTAATATTCAATCCCGCCCTGGTCAGAATCCCCCTAGACCCAGACCCCTTCTTGTTGCTTTCAACAGCTTTCGAGCTAGAGAAGATATTTTTCTGCAAACTCGGCCAAATACTCAATCTATGGCTGATGGATTTACTTTTTTTTCTACACCGGATTAATCAAAGCATACAATGGACATTCGGTGGCAGCTGCGACAGTTAGTGGACTTATTTAAAAAAAAGGGCGCCCAGGCGTATGTTATGAATCCCGCTAAACTTAAAGTGATATATAAGGATAAATCAAGATTCTTTACCAATGTAATCTCAGCTAAGGAATATTTACAACTACTGAAGGATTCTTAATTCTTTATATAATTGTTGCGAATTATTTTGTAACTCCTGCTGAATCGAATGCCTAATATTAGGGTAATTGTACTAAATCATTATTATTTATGTATTTATGATCTGTCTAGGATCATAGATTATTGATTAGATCAGATAACTATAGGGTCTACAAGGCAGGAAGGGTTTCTGTAGTGTTTTTTTGGTTTGCCGTGGGGATCAGCAGCGATGGGATCACACTCATCTCCATCTATAGGACTGTGTCCTAAAGCCCGAATCAAGGGAAGGGAGGGTGGGCTCTTGCAGAGGCTGGGGGGAGGTCAGGGGTTCGGGAGGGGAAAGAGCTATTGGGTAGGGTGTAGGGTTTGGGATGGGTGGGGGAGTAACGCAAAAAAAATTCCATGATAGTCACACGGGAGAGGGATGGCGATGAAAAGGTTATGTTTGTTTCATTTGTTGATATTCAGTTTGTAAATCTGTTCAACTATTGGATAAGCAGTGTTAATGATTATTTTTGGACTTTGAGAAAAAGCGTGTATGATACGTAGTATTAAGATCTGCTCATTCAATGTTTCGGGACTTCATTGTAGTAACAAAAGGCGGAGAATAGCTGCAGAAATACGATATATTCGACCTGATATTGTATGTTTACAAGAGACTCACTTACCTTGGGATAAAAGGACATTTATAGCAGACCTGGGCTATATGCTGATTGTTGCCTCTCAACAAACTAACAATACTAGAGGTGTTATGATCCTTTCTAGAACTGGATACTGCACGGTGGGCCGTAAACTAGCGGATAAATGGGGTAGGTGGGCTATATCAGAAATTACAGTATCTGGAATGGCTCTCACCATTTGTACAATATACGGTTCCAATTTAGATGAGGCCGAAGTCTTGCAGCAATTAAATATTGAACTTGCCAACTGGAGAACTCCGCTAATTCTATGTGGAGATCTCAATATTAATTTGAATACCCGAGAGTTAATGGCTGGTTTAGAACATTATAATGGACGTAAACCACGAGTATTTAAGGCCTTATATAATTTAGTTATTGATCACGGTTTGATTGATATATGGAGTAAATGGTATTCTACTCTTCCGGGATATACTTTTTATTCTGCACCCCATAAGAAACTTGTCCGGCTAGATTATTTTTTTACGTCTTCAATTATACAACATCAGACTACGACTACAGACTAAGATACAAACCTTCCCCAGAGTTACCTCGGATCACTCTCCTATATTACTTGAATGTTTTATTTTAAGGGACTCTGGAAACATAAGGAGCTTTTCATTTGATAGGAAGCTGTGCTTTGACGAACAATATAGAATTCACATGATGGAGTGGATGACAGAGTTCTTTAAAATTAATTTAGGCACTGTTAACATCCCAATACTTTGGGATACTTTCAAGGCCTGTTTTAGAGAAGAAGCTATAAATTTTGGTTTATATAATCAAAATAAATTACGGTCTCAAATGGGGGAGCTTTATGAATTACTAAAGGCCGCAGAAGTAGATCTTGCTAAAGCAATAAAGATATTGGACAATCTATCACAGATCACTGTAATAGGAGCAAAAATCGCATAATGTAAGGCGACTATAACCGGGGTCTGGGCGGAAGAGATTGCTCGGAAATATTTAGTAAACAAAAGACATATTCATGAATATGGTGAATCCATAGGTCGCTCTTTAGCGTTAAGATTAAAAATGAAAGCGACTTCGCGACTGATCTCTAAATTACAGGATCAATCCGGGACAGTACGTGAATCACCAACGGCTATATTAGATATTTTTCATCAATTTTATTCTGAACTTTATACACAGCAGTCAGAGCCTACTTTAGTTCAGATTCCGGATGCCTGTATATTAAATCAACTAACTAAAATAGAGGCAGAAGTTCTGGATAGCCCCTTCACTATGGCAGAACTAGAGATCGCTGTTAAGAGCATTCCGAATGGCAAAGCGGCCGGCCCTGATTTCATTCCGGGGGAAGTTTATAAATGCTTCTTTAAGTCATTGAGGTTTGTGATGCTAGAAACATTTAGGATGGCACAAACTGGAATTGCCCCAAACACATGGAATGAAGCATCAATAGTCGTGTTCAGTAAAAAGGGGAAACCACCAGAGCTACCTGGCTCTTACCGACCAATATCCTTGCTTAATTGCGACAGTAAGCTTTATTCTAAAATGATCTCGAATCGCTTATCCAAGGTCATCTCGTCATTAGTTACAACTACTCAGCACGGTTTTATACCTAAAAGAGGAACGGTCTCTCATATTAATAAGGTTATAACCCTATTTGATATTGCAGAAGTGGAAAAGAGGGACTTGGCATTGATACTGCTCGACGCGGAAAAAGCTTTTGACCGTGTAGAGTGGGGCTATCTATGGGAAGTGATGAGAAGGATGAGATTTGGGAAAGCTTTCTTAACTGCAATTCAAGTTCTATATAAAACTCCTAATGCGAGAATCACTGCTATGGGCCTTAAATCTGATAAGATTAACATTACTAGAGGGACACGACAAGGGTGCCCTTGTTCACCTCTGCTTTTTGCGCTGTATATTCATCCTTTTATCATTAGTTTACAGAATTCGCTCTATATTAAACCTTTTGTGGCTTCAGGTGTCTCCCATTCTGTATTTGCATATGCAGATGACATCGCTATAACGACAACTGATCCTAGGGAGGCAATAGCAGAGATCGAATCATTAGCTAAAACTTTTGGAGCTATATCAGGGTATAAATTAAATTCTGCAAAAACCCAAATTCTATGTACAAAAAGCATACAGTTTTACGAATCTCGCGTAACAGAAGAGGTTACGTATCTAGGCATTAAAATTAGAACTCAAATGTCAGAGATAGTTGATAGTAATTGGAAAGAGATCATACTTCAAATCAGGCAATCATTAGATAGATGGAGCAAACTTCAACTATCAATAATAGGTAGAGGAAATATTATCAAGATGAGTGTTCTCGCCAAGATTCTATATCTATTTTGTAGCATTCCACTTGAATTTTCTCACAAACAATTACAGCAATTACAAATTATTTGTGGAAAATTCTTCTGGGCTCCGGGTAAAGTTCGTAGAGGTATGAAATGGCTAACATTACCAGAAGAAAGAGGAGGACGAAGCTTGCCTGATTTTTTAAGTTATTATTATGTTTGTTTTTTGCAGAAAATGAGTTATATTTTGACAGGTGACCCGCCGAAAAATGATGCTGAAGCTCCTTCTATTTTTTTTTTAATGTTGGGAGAACATGCTAAAGGGTGTTTATTAAAGGAATTGGAGGGTCACTATTACAAGCACACTCGCTTTAAGGTACTGTCTTCAGCGTTTAGAGTATGGAGAAACATTAAGAAATTGATCAATTTTGGGAGAATCTCATATTACACACCTTTCGATGCGGATAAAGTACTCCCCTCTGTTTTCTGGGATAATAACGCAAAAATCTGGGTCAAAAAAGGGATTTCCAAAATTGGGGATTTATATGATAATAAAGCAATATTTTTAACATATGCTGAATTGGTAGAGAAATATCAGCTATCTCAATCCTCATTCTTTAAGTATCTTCAAGTTCGAGATTTTTGTTTTAAAAATCATATTGCGGCATCTTCTAATAACTTATTAGAAGGGATTCGTCTTCAAAAAAGGATTGCTCCACTTTATCAGGTTTTGATGGAATATAGACATGATGATATTCAAAAATATAATCAGTATTGGATAAAACAGTTGGGAGACCCCCAAATTGACATATCTGAATCTTTATTATTGTCAAAAGAGATTTGTCTTGCCGCTAACCTAAAAGCTCAAGTCTACAAGACGCTTTTTAGGCTATATTATACTCCTAAACGTATGGTAAATTGGGGAAACAAATATGATGGGAAATGTTTTCGATGTGGGGATTCAGAAGCTGATATGGCGCATATTTTTTTTTATTGTACAAAACTTTCTCATTTTTTTAAGAGAATTGAATCATTTGTGTCGCTGTTACTGGCATGCCCTTTCAAAATTTCGCCTACACTTATGTTACTGGGAATAGGTCAAAAAACAGATAGACATTTAGTAGACCATAAGTATTTTTTATTTCTTGCAATGACTGTGGCACGATTATGTATTGCTTCAGAATGGTTATCATCTGATGCTCTTACTTTCGAAATTTGGAGATCCAAGCTCTATCGTATTTATGAAATTGAGTGGAATTTGTATGCATTGAGGGGGGCCCGGAAAAAACGTATTGGTCTATTAATTTGGGGAGCGTTAACAAATTTCTTAGAGAATGGTTGAATTTGGAAAAAGGGAATATATTCCGTAATTAAGTCTTGTATGCTTGTAATCAATGTTACTTTTCACTGCCAAAATGTTTATGTGATGTATCAATTAAAGGAACTGTCATGGACAATAAAAAAAAATAATTTAAAAAAAGAATGCCCAGCCTATACAGTTCCTCGGGCGAAATGGCTTAAACCAATTTGCCGTAACTTGGGCACCAGAGTGGGGTCAGTGGCCCTTAGACTACTGAGACACGATACGAGTAAACCCATTGTAATCGCTGTGGCCAAATTTTTAGGCTGGGTTTGGATTATAAGAGCAAGATCATCCTGCTAGTACCCTCATCATACTGATTTTAAACTTTATTTATACATTTTGGAGTTTTAATGTCTGATTTTAATGTAAGTGTACCTTTTATCTCATTTTAATGTTCTGTGTAAATGTCTTTTATGATGAATTTTAATCGAAATAAAGACTATTGACTTGACAAAATGTGCCCGTCCATAAAGCTGGAAGGAAAGTGGTGTAATTTGTGCACGGGAGTATGCCATGAGTTGTGCCAAAGTACATAGTGTTATTTGTGCCCTAGTGTATGCCATCTTCTACACTAGGTTGTAGATAATTTTTTTCTGCCGGAGTGTATGACCGCAAGTCTGTAAGACATCATGGTTTTAGGACTGAAATAAGTAAACAAACTCTACCTAGAACTTAAGCCTTCATCACCCATACACTGCAGAGAGTCCAAAACACAGAAGCCCCCCTCCTCTGGAAGGATTATCCCATCTCCTCTAGAGTGGTCTCTATTGGAACCCGCAGCCAGGATGACACCAGACTAAGAAGTGAAGAAAAAAAAGCAACAGGTCTTTTCCTGCCATATACTCAGGATCTGGAGCAACATACCCATATCCACCAGGCCTGACCCAACGTGGCTCTAGTGTAGGAAAGACCTGAGAGCTGAGCATGCACCTCTTTAAAAACTCTACATCACAGTGCAGTGACAGTCTGCTTCTGCACCCAGAACCCAGCTCCCTCTCCTACCACTTGTTGGCTTAAGCTTTGACTTCGACTCTGGCAAGCGCTCTGGTGCCTTTTAGCTAGGTTCAAGCTATACAAAGACAACATACATTGTCTACCAGTATTAAACACACAATGTTATAGTCGCTATGTACATTATTAACTGCAAATAGCACAGAAATGGTCGCTGTCCTACTTCTAAAATGTCTCTTGCAGCTCTACAGAAACTTGCTCTTGTCCTCTACCTGGGTGCTCCGCGTGCCACGACACCTCAAGGCTGGGCACAGTGGGTACATCATATCCATTCTCAAAACATTTTCAACTCAATCATGACCTTGGCAACTGCGGTGGAATCATGGAAAACCCTCTTCACAGGCCAGCCTTCCTCTAGTCACAACCCTGCCATAAACAGTTTCTCTCTGGCTGGCCGATACCAGTGAAGCAGAAAGACTAGTGGTGTAAACAAGCTTGCTGCCTATAGTGCCGTGAACCGGTGCCTCATCCTTTGCGGCTGTACATATGGAGGGTTCATTTTTGTTTGATGCACTTCAGTACCTGCTGTGTGAGGGACAGGCACTCTGAGTCAGCACTACGCTGTGATTGTACTGCCTGAGCAGCTTCTCCACATGGACTTTGGAGTCAAGAAGGAAGCACATAATGCTGCTCTGTGCTGCAGACTGACATGCGGTCTACACTCGTGGCCTACCCTGGGGCCCTACTTTGGCGAAAGCAGTCTTCAGCTGGACTGTGCCACAAAAGAAGAAAGACTAGTGGTCCATTCAAGCCTTCTACCAACAATGTGTGGTGCAGTTTGTCTGTCAGCACATTTCAGGCATATAGTACAGATGGGTGCTTTTGTTCACCGCGCCGCCTCTCCTGCATGGGGCTGGTGTTCTGAGTATGGTGGTACTAACCTTGATCGCACCTGTCTGACAGTAGCTCCAAAACGAAGGATTCATTCACAAAGATAGCACACAATGCCAATCTGTACTTCACAGTAAGCGTGACACACAGCCGCGGTCCGTGGAGGGAGTTCCGTGGGGCGGAAAGGCGAGGCGGGGGAGGGGCAGGGTGGGGGGTACTAAACACCGGAATATGGATAATTGGAGGTAAGTAAACAATTAAATAAATAAAACGAATTTCGTAGCGCGCGCTGCATCGCACCCAGCCAAGCCCATTCAAAAGATCCATCCTTCACTCCAAGGTCTTCGGAGGCTTCTTAATCATAGTGTTTTATATTCATATTACAGTCAGGCTCGGATTGGCACTCGGGGCAATCGGACATGGGCAGATGGGCCTCTTGCCGCGGCAGGTTGGAGGGACGTTTTTTTGGTGGACTTGTTATCAGGAGTGGGTGCTAAAGGTTTTAGGGGATGACTATGGTATACTACTGGGTCGCATTCTGGAGTTTAGAGCTATTTGGCATGTGCTCACCTCTCTTTTGTGGCAGGGGGCTGAGGAACCGCATATATCACTCCCCCTGCAGGTTTTACTCACACACGACGATGCTATGAAGGCCGTCACTGTGATTTATAGCACCCTACAAGCCTGGCACTGCTAGGGCTAGGCTTCTAGGGCCAAGTGTGTGACTGTCTTGGGCACCACCCTCTCCGACAAGCAATGGGCGAGTGCTAAGGCGCATATGAAGAAGGTCTCCAGAAATCTGCAATTCAATTACGTGCAATTTAACTACTTGCATCAGACATTCATATGACTGATACGCATTCACCAGATAGTCCCGGTGGCTTCATCGGAGTGTTGTTTGTTGTTCAGTGCTGGCAGAAAGGTGAGATGGCTGCCTGGCAATAAGTTATCTCCAGTCCGAAGGGACTCCAGCACTATGGTTAGTGTGTGGGCATAAGCCTGAATCACTGGTTGTTTATTGTATACAATGTTGTAAAAAAACGAAAATGTGCCAATGTGATGTGATTCATCCTCTTTACACTTGGCAAATGATAGATTCTTAATGGTTTTGGTAAATTTCTCATGCGGAAAAATGTGTGGGTCCCCTAAAATAAGTGCGGGTGGCCCCCGACTGGACCAATTGAGGTACTGCTCAATATATCCTGGCTGCACAGCTCCCCCGCCAACAAGCACACATCCAGTTAACAAGCTATTCCTTATTATAAGATAACAGTCATGGTCACAATAAGATAAAGTGGATATTGTTATATTGGTCTAGTAGGTCTGGTCAACGAAGCGAGACATATGGATGTTGGAGTATAGAAGTTATCTAGATATATCAGTTGTTCTCTGCTCATATGTTGGGCAGTCATTGTCCTGAGGTCTTTAAACCTTAGGCAGCAAACATGTTTTCATTCATTTAGGCCCTTTTTATGTGTCTGGAGGTGGTAGAGCCAACGTTTTTCCTGTTTTCTTTTTGAAACTAATACCTTCCTACTTTCTAGTTGGGCTTTCCAATTGTTCTAAGACAACCCAGATCAAATTATTTACAGTGTAATTCTTAGAAATGTAATAATTTCTTTTGCAACCTGTAATGCTTCTATGTTTGCCGGTCTGGATCTTCTTGCAAGTCATGCCAATGTATTTTCATGTTGCATGGACAAATGATCACATACATATTTCATGTAATGATTTACAGTTTATTTGTCTCCTCAAAACCTATGGTATTCCTAAACCCAAATCAATGGTTTTAGTTGGAGTTGTTTGGTGGCATGCACTGCAGGAGCTACATGGGATGTGTTCTGTGATTTTTGGGGGAACCCACAATCGTGACACACTGGTGGTTTCTTTGATAGAAATGAAGGGTCTGGTGTGCACCAGATCGTCTCTCAGAGTCAGATCCCTTCCGTGGAAGAACTTTGGTTTCACAAAATGCAATTTTCCTGAATGGATCAGGCACCAGTTTTTATTAATAATCTTCTTGATGTGGTTAGAGGCCCTATTACAAATGGTGGCACAGGTTAAAGTGATCTTATCCTCAGCCAGTGTTGGGGTTTCGAGGAATCCTTCCCTATTTTGGTTTCTGGCCCTCTAGGAACGTCTTGAGATAATAGACTTCAGGTTGCCACTAGCTTTTAATTTTTTGGAAAGCTCCTCTGATTTATCCTTGAAATTATGGCTATTGCTACTGTTTCTCCTGAGCCAAATAAACTGGCTTTAAGGTAGGTTTTTACATAGTGGGCAAGGATGAAAGCTGATGAACTCCAATGGACTATTCTTGTCTGTGGGTTTTCTGTAGGTGTTGGTTTTTAACCCCTCCCCCCTCCCCCCATCCCACCCATGTTCAGGAATAATGTTGATATCCAGTAAAGGGAGAGTAACTCTATTCATTGTATGGTATTAAGCCAAGATAGTAAGATATGGATTGTATCCTCATCTCCTTCTCAGATTCTCAGGATGTCATTGATGTATCATCATTTCCACAACAAGATGTGAGATTTAAAGGGTTGTTATCATTCTGGATTAACTTGTCCTCAAAGTGGTGTACTTCTAGACCTGCCACACTGGGGGCAAAAGTAGTACCCATGGAAGCCCTTTGGGTGTGGAGGTAAAGTGTGCCTTGGCATTCAAAGACATTATCTGTAAGTACCAGCTTCATGCATTCCAGTGCAAAATACTCTGGAGTGTTATAGTGTCAGTCTTCTTTTTATAGGATCTCTACAATTGTATCCAGAGTGGTGTCTTGAGGAAGGCTGGTGTACGAGCTTTTAATGTCTAGGTCTACCAAAAGATTATGTGATGGGTCAAAGGATATCGCTTGGGGGGAGTAGGAGGTCCTTTGTATCATTAAGATAAGTTGGTGTGTGTTGTACAGTTTGTTGAAGAAAACCAAAAACACAAAACTGTGATTAAGGGTCCAAAATGATTCTATACCAGAAACTATCAGTTGTCCTGGTGGAGAGATCCTGTTCTGTGGACCTTTAGAAGAAACTAGAAGTAGACTGTAACCAACTCCTTGTTGCTAAGGAAATCAGCTTCTTATTTTTGCAGATTCAATTTTTGATTTCTGACTCCGTTACCATATTGTGCATAGCCATCCTCCGACGTGTGGTGGGGTCATCTGTGATCATCCTATAGTGTCTGTTGTCCACTAGTAGATGTCTGCATTCAGTCACAGTCTTCCGGCTTTATAATGATATTTAGGTCACTGGCCAGTGCCTTCAGAGCCAACCTTTCCTCCTTGATGATGATATGGAAGGTTCTTAATTTTGTGTTGTTTAAGGAGTCTATCTTCTTTAAGACTGCCTGCTCAAAGGCATGTATTTCAATCGGATCTGCTACAGTTTTATATTGTCTTATCGTACAATTCATTGACTCTTTGCCTTTATCACCCAGTAACTTTCCTTATTTCAGATGTTTTTTCCACCTTTCAGCCTCTGAATAACTATTACCCATGAAACATCAGCTCTGAAACACCATCAGTTACTGTTATACTATTCATGAAAATGTGGCTCCTTTCATCCCCACGGAATAAGCGCCTTACAGGATTTTGAGCTACTGATTGACTGAAGACAGTGTGATTTCAGAGGTTGGAAACAGTCTTATTCTACAATCATGAGGGTGAGAGGTTCAGTGTAAAATTCTTCATTGTCACACTATAGGGCATCCTTTTGGTTGTAGATATGCTACGGAAAGAGCACCTTTCTCTTTCACTAACCTTCAGAAGACTCCTCAAGACCTGGCTCTTCGAGCAGTAGCAGCACTCCTCACCCCCCAGCGCCTTGAGACCCTCACGGGTAAGTAGTGCGCTTTATAAATGATATGATTGATTGATTGATTGAAAAGAGCCCCTATGTGTTTTTTCAGGTTGACATCAAACTCCACTGGACGGTCACTGGTGCACATGGCTTCTCGTCTCCAAGAAAGATTCCTTTGACATTTGCCCTTCCATCCACACCAAACATTTAGCTTTGGAAGAATCTTTTTTTATGCTTCTGTTAGGCCTGGAATCTTGAGTTTCAGTGTAAATTTGGTTAGTGTTACAGTTCAGGTGAATGCCCACATAGCCAATGTATGTTAAGCTGTTGCCTTAATTTTCAAAAGGAGCATAGTCCTTCTTTGGAACTGGCTCACTCCACTCACAGCACAAAACAAAAATATACTGGGCCCCATAGCCCAATACAGCAGGAAACATCTGACTTTGCATTGGCCTGTCTGACATGTTTTAGTGCTGGTGAGAATGTAAAACTATATGAGGCCACCATCATTATCTTCTTCTTAGGAACAAGCTAGAAACATATTCTAACAGAGAACTGTGTCATCATATCTGCCTGCTAAACTGTTGTCTAGTTTTGTCATATCTTCCTGCTAAACTGTTGTCTAAACTGCAAACAATTCCAGCAAAAAAGACCCAGTAAAGAGTCCAGAGAACTGCCTGTCTGCTCTTAAACAGAGACTAGATCTACTAACTGATGGGCAATCACCAGATTCAGTGGTCCTAGAACAACAAACAATGTGCATTGAGAAGCCCTGGTGTAGTGACCCTCCATGGTAGGCTTATTCATTGCATTGACAAAAGAACCATATCCCTCCAACCTGTCCAATGTGGGGACTCAATTATTTGCCACAGCTGCTGTCCTTAAAATATTGTCCATGCTGGGTGTTGAGCCTGCCGCCAAGATCTCCTAGTAGATACTGTAGGGAACTCTACATTGAGGTATCGATGGTCTGAACCCAGTAGCAACATTGGGCCCTGAACTCAAGACCTCTTGGGTTGCTTTTGTACATCCATTTTCCTTGTATATGGAGCTTTGGACTTTCATCCTTACACAAAGATATCCCAAGCAGCTTGGATATTGAACTCCTTCATTTGTGCTTAAGTGTGCATACTTGTTGGAAATGACCCTTTCTAGGGTGCTTTCCCCTGACTTTTTGCATTTGTCCCTCCCATTTTTCAGCTGGACTATGTGCTAGTCTTGGGACTTTGAACGCTTTTGACACTGCCATTCAGTGCCAAAATGCTGTGTCATATACATACTGGTGATTGGTGTTTACATGATTGGCGGATTTGAGTTAGCTGCAAGTCCTTTGTCTGAGAGTAAGGCATATACCTAGGGCATGTAACTCAAGTGCTCCTCCATGGGCCTGCAGCAGAGAGCTACCACAGAGGTAGCTCTTCAACCTTCAGGGTGGTCATGACAAGGCCTGTGTGTGCAGGTTACTGTTACTCGGCTTTGCATTTAGAAAGCTACTTGTCAAGGTTCTGCATGTCTCTCGTTTTATCGGAGTACTCCCTAGGGACAGGGTGCACTGTCTGGAAGAGGTAGGGCATGTGAGCTACAAGAACTAGTAGTGAATGACACCAATTGGTGTGTTTGGTAAGGTTGTGCTGCTTTTCACATTGGATTGACATGAGGGACTGTGGGAAGGCAATTGAGCTTTATTTCCCAGGTGCAGAAGAGTGGCAGTATAGTGTTTATATCGATGAGTTGGTAATAGAAAATTATCTTCGGTGGTGCGAGTGGATTTAACACTACCAACGTGGAAATACCCTTTTGCAAGAGAGGGCATTTCTGTGCTCATGGCTCTGTGTGCTTGTCAGCCTGTCTTTAATCCACATCTGGGTGCTGGGGGGTGTTACATCTGTGCCTTCTTGATAAGGCAGTCATAAACTAGAGGCTCATGGGAAAATGCAAACCTTTGACTCTGAAGGGCCTTCCTGGGAGGGATAGGTGGGGATGAAATTGGCACCTGCATCCCACTGTGCAGGGTATTGGTCCTACCAAAGATATTGAGCAAGGATGGCAGACATGACAGAATTTAGAGAGGACTAGTACATTTCAAAGGTGGCCTTTTGAACTGTTCTCATCTTCAAAGGCCATTGTGTGTATAACTGCTGGGGCTCTACCCTCAGGAGTTAGAGATGCTTTTGGGATTGAAACCATACTATGCTGGTTAGATGCTGGGACTTCGACTAGAGGAACTGTTGGGGCAGGAGGAACTGCAAATGAATTATCGGCAGACTTGTGATGGCCTCGGGCTTGTCGTGCTCTAGAATGGGGAGTATCACTTGGTGGATTTTGGCTGGATGTTGCTGCCAGATGCTAATTAAAGACTGTCATGGCCTAGTTTTCTAAGCACTCTCCAAGGGCTGGTTAGCTGGCCTCGTGTCAACAAGATCCCAGGGACAGAAAGGATATCCCCATTTCCACAAGATCGAAAGTACCATGCAATGTTCAGCGGAAATGTGTTAAAGTGATTGTCAGTTGGGACAAGGACTGTCCTAATGTACGCCTTAATCAGGCTGGGTGGAGGGGAGTGCTCGTACAGATCAGCGGACCACCTGGGGTGCCGAAACATGATGAGGTTGAGGAGTGTGGGGCAAGTTTGCTGAGTCCGAGGGGCGTGCTTGAAACCGGAAACCTGTGCTAGCTTGCACTCCGCAGCGTGTGGTGTCAGAGGGGTGTTGGAGGAAGTTTGCCAAGTCCGCAGGACCTGAGCAGGCATCCTAGACTGTCTCTGACAACCCACGGCTGGATGCGGGGAACAACTGCAGCTTGCACCTCGGGCCGGAGGGGAAACATTTCTTGAATTGTGAAGCGCACCAGCTTCTGGCGTTACAACAATTTTCCCAAGGGGGATAGTGAACCTGCACTCATGAAGGTGCCACTGGGTGCCTGAAGGGCTAATCTGGAGGGGTGAAACCCAATAACTGTTTCCTCCTGCTTTAGGTGGTCCTGAAAGTTTTGACAGTAGGGGCAATGTGTATCTTTGGCTGGTGCCGTTTGAGTGACTGAGTGGCTGGGTCATGATGCACAGTTGAAACCTGTGATTTCTTAAACATTGCAATTGTATGGGGTATGCATTATTGGGAATGTTAGGTTTAATGAACACCCGTTAATAGTGCATATATGTTGATGCCAATTTGCTGCTAATGGGTGAGTTATACAATTGCAAATAACTGTAAAGTATATATATCCAATGTGTATGAAGTGTTGTTTTCAATGTACGTGTAATAAAAATACCTATGTTTTATACATACGGTGTGGAGTCTTTTTGTAGCATATGCAGCATGTTGCAAGGTTGCTATCGTGCCAACACTTTGACCCTGAGGATAATCCTGACTGCTCTGTGCCAAGTTACACAAGGGTAAGCACAGGATATCAGACAAGTGCATGGTAGTCATCCTATCTAGGATGGTGGATTCGGCCTGGCTTCTATGAGTCCCAGGCAGCCAATAACCGCTGGGTCTAACAATACTCATGCCTCCCCTCCGCTTACCTTCCACATATTTAGTGCCGGAGACACATCAAGTCCATAGCGGAAGAAGGAGTCTCAGGTCACGTTTCACAGTTGTGCATATTTTCTGAGGAGAAAAAGAAATTCACAAAACATTTTAGGGATAATGCCCAGAAATCTGCAACAGGTGCAGATTTCCAGGCCTAACCTAAATATTTTTGAAGTTTCAAACGGTCAGACATCTACCCCTATTGCTCGGTACGAACCTGCTGTTGCAAATGTCCTACAGTTTTCAAGAATCAGGTCCATTCTATGTAGTTATAGTTTTCCTGATCCACCTTCCCCATTATTCAACCTGAGATCTGTTGGCGTACCAAGAAAATCTCAATAAATTGTCGAAGTCAAGCAGGTGGAAAGAATGCGAAGGGCTTCTAAAATCGAAGCAAATTGCAAAATACCGTCTTTGGAAGGAAGGTTTATCAGGTAGTCTGCCCAGTATGAAAGATGATGATAGGCGGGCCTTGCCAGCTGCTGCAATATAGTGAAGGGGACCGGACGTGTCGACGTGAGCTCCTGAATGCCCAAGGGTCATTTCATGATTGGTACTAAATTTCAGAGATTCACTCAACATAAGAGCAGGTGGGCTGTGCATTATTTTATTTGTAGGCCCCAGTGGTTTATTTTACAAAGCATTTATGTCTCACATGGCAAATCCCTGGCCATTCGAATTATCAGGTACAGCCTCTAAATTCCATCCATAACCCTGCAGGAATACCAAATGGCGTGGTGCAAAATGACCCCCCCCCCCCCCTTCCAAAATGTGATGAGGGACCCCTTAGTTTCTCCTTTCTCAGAGATATTCATAGGCCTTTAGCCAAATGGGGGCCCCCCTGAAAGTTTGGGGTACCTGAAGGTTTGGGCCCCCCTTGCAGAGTGTTGAGGGCCCCCTGCACACCGGGGTCCATCGGAAAATCTAAATGAAACGGGAGGAAACGTGCTGGGCTACGCGGCTTCATTTTCTCATGGTCTGCTTTCAGCTCACAGTAATCCTCAAATTTACTTCCGGGTTTGGACCAAGGGATCTCTAGCCCCATCTTGTGACTTAAAGCAGGCCAGTCATCCCAATATCATTATATACATCATATAATGAAACACTGCAGCTTAATTCTACAAAATCCATTGGGGAGCTTGCTTTGTTGCACGCAG
Organism: Triturus cristatus; assembly: GCF_964204655.1. Lineage (NCBI taxonomy): Eukaryota > Metazoa > Chordata > Amphibia > Caudata > Salamandridae > Triturus > Triturus cristatus. Next base: position 267,317,767 of record NC_140583.1, on the reverse strand, counting down.
CATAACGCTAAACACAGAAAACCCAACGGTCACTGACCCGGAAGACTGCACAAGGGAGCGCGTGCTTACAATATCATGAATATAAGAGACACATTTGGGTCTTAAACATTGTTACAGTAATTCTTATAATTAGATTTTTCTCTTCTTTGAGCTCAACAGTCCGGACATCCGCGAGAGTCGCATAAAACTACGAACAAATGAATGCATACCATGTAACCCCAGCTCCGAGCCATGAAGGGCCGGGTGATGTGATTCTAGCAGGCAGCCGGCCGGGAGAGCGCCCGAGGCCAGCGGCCGGGGCACCGGCTGGCAGAGCGCGCGGCGAGCTGTCAGCCGCCATCACCGCCTCCCCGATGATTCCGCTTCCAGCTGAAGTCAGACAAGTGTTTTCCAAATCTGAGATAAGTGGAGTGGGAAGACTCAACAAGCTAATGAGAGTTCTGCGGCCGGGCACTGCGGCACGAGGGCAGCGCAGATGGCACAGCATGCCAGCCCGGAGGGCGAGAGAAGGGCACATAGAGAGAATGCGACCTGCCGCCTGCCCAGTAGGGCACGCATAAAGGGTCGCAACATGGCAAGAACAACACATGCATACTGGCCTCTAGCAGCCCGTAATGGGTCCCAGGAACAGCTCTGCTATGCGCGGTCATCTTAACCCGCAGCGTGCCATGGAATGGGAGTCCTGGACTTCTGACACACATACATCCCCTGCTGTACTCCAACAAGGGCTTGACACCAGACGCCACGCCTTCCAGCACACTGCCAATGCATCTCAAACAAGATGTGCGTAAGGCTCTGGGACACCTCTCCTCAGTTAAAGTACAGCATCACCAACCTGGACCGCCTCATTGACTCCTAGTATTACGTACCCCACATAAATCCGCCCATCTGGCTCATTCCTGGCCAGGATTTAAATGATGGGATCCAGGCATGGACCCTTGATTTTCCTCACCACTGGTTTCAAGTTCAGACAACATAGAAATCCTCTCTGAGCCTCCATTATCCTACTGCTTAGTACCTGTTGCTACTCAAAACACTTGACTGGCATGCAAGCTCTGGTAAAGCACCTTGTTCCTTTTGCCCCATACCCCTCATACATTCAACTAGTGGGAAACTCTGCAAATAAAATGTTGCTACTGTAAATGTAGAGGTGGGTGAGCTGGGAAGGCTCGACCCAGGCTTGGGGAATATTCCTTGCTCTATAAAGTACACAGTGTCTCCTGAAGGAAAAACTTCAGTCTCAGTTGCTTACTTAAAGGGATGAAGTAAGAATATCCTCCCCCTCGAACACCTCACGTGAAATAGGTAAGAACATGACAAATGGTACATACAATTAAATAATTACGGAGAGTTCATTATGGCAGACGGCGAGTTCATTATGGCAGACGTACTTCGATGCATAGCAACTTAATTTGCAATTTAGTTTATAATCCTAATGTTATTCAGGGTCAACAACAGACGCACTACCCCAGGGTTGCAAAGTCATCCTGTGCCCTGGGCACCCCCATACTTTTTGCTGAATGGTATTGGTGGTAATTGACTCTGACTGACCCTGGGCTCTGCCTAACCAGGCCCAGGGCCGTGCTATGCTGAAAGAGACACATTTGAATACAGTTGAAACACCTACATACACTAGGGTACACAATGGTATGGTGGGGTACCCCTGTGATTGACATGACCTACTCTATAAGCCCCTACTATATAATAGAGCAGGGGGATTGAAACTACCTAGAAGTCCCCAGTACCCTGGGGCATGGCAGTTTAGAGGCCAGCAGCCTTTTTCTGCACTTGCATGTGTGCACTGTTGAAGCCTGAGATTAGTTTAAAAACAGCCCTGGGTGCCAGGACTGCTTTTAAAAGGTAAAATGTGCCCAAACTCGACTTTGGTGTTTGGTGCACTTAAAAATGGATAACCTACAATGTTTTGCCATATTAGGGACCCCCAGGTTCTCCCGTAGGTATCCCAAGGGTGGAGGGTCAGGTATTTAGAAGGTACACCCTTATAAAATGAGTTTTTATATGCCTGGGTAAAGTGAAATTTCACACTTCACTCCCCACGTTGAGGTAAAGTGCCGCTCAAATTCGACTTTGATGCTAGGAGCACTGTGGAGAGAGAATCTGCAATATTTCTACAGATTCAGAACCCCTAAAGTTTCCCCTAGTTGCACGTGGGGTGGGGTTCCTGTAGATATAAGACAAGTATTTATAAAATATATTTTTGTAAGTCCTGGTGCTGGAAAAATGGCCCAAGTAATGTTTCCCATTGCAAATCCCCTGCTACATAGGTTAGCATGGTAGGAAGTTATTGATTAATAATTGTTTATAGGAGAGGGCTAGAAATGCCATTCAAAGACTTCCCAGAATGGTATTCATCAATCCAACAATATCATATTGTTGAATTTATCCTAAAGTGTACATACAAGAAGTCATACGACTTTCTTGTTTGTAAGTCCAAATTCAGCCTTCCAGTGGTCTGTCCTGATTGGTCAGAGTTTAATGGATTAGCTAGGCTGCATTGTAGAGGTGATAAAGAGCCCCTGGGGTTAGCCAGCTCTGCTGGCAGGGCAGTGTGCTGTTCCATAGGAATGCCAGGCCAGGGGGAGGAGTCGTAAACTATGTTCTTCAAAGAGGAGAGTAGAGACCAGTGTCATTTACAGCTCTGAACTTCCCACCGTAGGCAGATGGTAGGATTAAGGAAGGTATGAGCAGATGAAGGGAGAGAGTCTAAGTAAATTAGCCATCCTAGGGGTGTGTTTAGCCAGCTCTTACCTCCTTGCTGGAAAAGCAGCAATTATGGATTTGGAAGATTTGATGCACTCTGAGACAACATAATGCCACACTCTACAGGATGTGGTCATATATTGGAGGAGTTAACCTGCTCCCATTGCTCAGAACTGACCTCCTGTTTGACCCAGAGAACTAGGAATAAGTATCTGAGAGGGGCAGAGCCAGATCTGCTGCTTGAAACATACTGAAGCTTTAAGTGCCCTGTACTGAAGTTTAGCTGTGCAAAGATTTCTAAGGTCTGACCTCTGAAGACTGCACCATCTGAAACTACAGCCTAATGAGTGGACTCCCTGAAAGCTACAGGTTAAAAGAGCTCATCTGGAACATCACCAACTAAATCTACACCTTGGAGAACTACCAGTGAATTTGTAAGGGATTTGTGCCAGTGGATTGTGGGAACTGAAGTCCTAAACGTTCAAGGACCATCTTGGAGCTTCCAGACCATTGGAGTGAGTTTGCGACACTTTGGGACCTCTTGAGGAACTTCAAGAAGAAGTTCAAGAAGTTTGGAGAACTTTGGAGCAACTTTGAAAAAAAGCTCCGCAGAGGGACCGACTCAACCTGGCCAGCCAGGCAGCCTGCCTTCAAACGCGAGCCGGCCAAGACATCCGGTTTCGTCCCGCTAAGAGCTCTATAGGCCCAACTTCCAGAGTTTGACCGGGACTAGAAGAAATCTGAAGTCGGCGAACCCTCACCGGATCCGGCTACATGAGGAGCATCAAGAGACCCCGTGAGAAAAAGCTCCAGAAATGTTTCTAAATTCGCTCGTAGAAAAGGTGACCGGGAGCAACCACGAGAGCCAAGCCACCTTCCTTCCATCGCGGGACGGCCTGGATTCCTGGGTTGCCCCGCTGAAGCGAGCTTAAGAAACTTTCCAAGTCCGCTCCAGGGAAGTTGACCGGGACCTCGTCACAAGTCAAGCCGGCGAACCCTTAGCGAATCCGGACTGGCTGGGAGCCTTGAGGGCCCTCGAGAGAAAAAACTCCAGAAAAGTTTCTAAGTGTGAAGGTAGAAACTGAGACCGGGACCTGCCGCAAGCTGTAGCCGCTCAGGACTCCATCGCAACAGGCCTGAAACTTTGACTTTGGCCTGGTCTATCGCGAGCAGGTATCACAATATAGTGCTATAATCTTCTAAGCGCTATATTTTATTAAATCTTTGAAAATTCATATCTCTGGTTCCCTACATTGGATTTTTGTCGTTTTGGTGTCATTTTAAAGATACAAATATTTCCTATGTTTATAAATTGGTGTTGGATTTTTGTTATGTGTTGTGTCTTAATTATTTACTGAAATTGTGTTTTTAAATGCTTTACATACCTGTCTTTGAAGTTAAGCCTGTCTGCTCACAGCCACGTTACCAAGCGTTGAGCATAGGAATAATTTTCTAAGACCTATGCTGAGTCCTATCTTGTGTTAGTAACATTATTGCCAGTGGTAGACCTACATTCGCCCCTACCAATAACCCACTTTCCAACACCCACTATTAAACCTAGGTCACCACCAGATTTTAATAGTCCTAAAAGTGGTCCTGTGACAGTCTCGGAACCACCTAACTTCACTATATCTTCTTTGTTATAGGTTTTCCTTCCAGAGGGGCTTGTATGTTCTTAAAGTTCACTATTGTAGTGGTGAATTTGTCAATGTTTCAGTCTCCAATTGTCTTGATAAGTACATGACACCATTTTCAAAATAACGTGTTGTTAATATGATAATTGACCGTTTTGAAAACAAATACCTATGGCAACAAATAGTACAACAAATATAGAATTAAAATTAAGATTTCTTAAAATAATAAATTCTTAACAAGAAGTAAGCCACTCGTGAAACCAAGACGTGAATCAACAACACCAGCAACCGAAAGCAAGCCACAAGACAGTGGAAACCGATCCCCATAGGCTGATTCAAAGGTCATTGTCTCCCATAAACAGATTAAAGTGTAACTACTCACAGTAGACACGTCTTACTGAAAGATGCCAGACTGGGCATCTGTTATGCAGCCAATTTCAGTCGAACTAGAGAATTAAATCTAAATTAAATTAACAAGAAAATCATTACTCATAAATGGTCCCAAAACCAGCATCGCTATCCTCAAATATGTATACAAATAGAATTGTACTGACAACACCCCCCTAATGAGGTGAACCTAAAAAGACAGTATATACACTCAGTGTCAATGTAATCAGCAGTACTCGCTAATTCTATGTATAGGAATAGACTGATCCAGGAACATTGAACACAGCACGAGAGTGGAACCCAATAATCCTTCTGTATTTAAAAGTGAAATGCCAGTTTCGAGTTTTGAATAATGTTGTGTAATATGACATAATTTGAAATGTTGTGAAAATGCGCAAAAGTAAATTGCACAAATTTTTCACACACCACGTTTTACCCGACATTTTTTGAACGATTAATATTTGTTTGCCATGACTCCTGCACCCAGGTCTGGCTATGCTCTCACTGCTAATTTGGCTCTTCGCCCACCTCTACGTAAACTCACTTGAGGCAGGGTGGGGAAATCCTAGCACCTTGATAGCAGTCTGAGCTGCTCCAGCACTTGCGATTCAAACACAGTTCTCAATGCAACTCAGTGTGTGACTGCAACCTTCTTAGGACCAATACCCAGCACTGCTCTGTGCAGATCACTAACCTCATCTGTGGCCCCCCACCTATGTGTCCCAGCTGGGTCACTGGATGGAGAGGGCCACGTCGCCCCCTTTCGAGGGAGAAGGGTTCAGGGGTAGGCAGCTCTGGAATGAAGACGTCCCCTCGCCCCCTCTTCAATCCACCTGCCAAGTGTCTGATAGAAGAAGCTTTAAAGTTACAATAGACAGCCAGGGCCCGGATTATGAAATGGACTGCAGGGGATTAAAGCTGTGTGTGTTTGTGATGTCAAGTTCAGCCACGGAAATACACAGTCGCCCATTGGGGAAATGCAGACTGTCTCTCTCTCCTGGCAAACATCCGCGGCTCTGAAGGCTGTGATACTTAGGGCTGCCTCCTTGGGCGCCTTCTACGACTTCTGCTGCAGAAGCTAATTAGAGAAGAGACTCCAAGGGCAGAGATAACAAGTTTAAAGGCAGAGAAGCAGCCAGTCTGCCCCTGGGCCTCCTGAAAGCAGCAGAGGCCTCCGCACTGAAAGAAAGAGGCGGATTCTCTGGCACTAAAACGTGCTCAGGCGGCGCTCGCATGCTGCCCTGACATGTTTCTGCTGCGCCTGCAGTGTACAGAAATGCCCGGCGCCAATCTGTACTGTGAGCTTGGCACCATCACTTTACACCCACGGGCTCTGCAACAGTCACTGGCACTTCATCCTAACTCCTCTGGGTCTGCTTTACCTTCACCCCTCCTTGAGGCCATCTGCACTCTGACCCTATCCTCTGCAGCTATGCAAACGACTTCCGGGTCATGCGGAGTCTGCAGGGTCCTGCTAGTGAATCACCTTAATTGTGCTAATCACTTTGAGTGAAACCCAAACAAGACAGAAGGGTTGGTAATACCTGTTTGTGTACATCAGAACACTGCTAAGAGTATGCAAAATTCATGTAATTTGCTCCCGTGTAGTTAATTTTTTTTAAAATTGCACAAATTACCAGTAATTATGTGAAATGCAAATCAGTAATCTAGCACTATATTTTAGGTGATAATGTGTCCTTGAGTGGATTTTTTAGGAGAGGATACATTTTGCCAGAAAAAAGTGTTCAAAACATAAGTGTGGCGAACAACAGCTATTCTCATTTTCGTTGTTTGTGTTTTTGCCCCTCTATAGTTTTGTCGTGAATGGCGGCGTAATTAAGCGATGGAGCATAATTTTTCTAGGAAAAAGCAGAATACACAATGCTTTAAATTACGCCAATTACACTGGCGTAATTTAAACTTGGCTTGGGGCTAACAATTATCTCTTCTCTGTGGGCATTTGAGCAGCTCCAAGAGCGAGCACAGAAACTTGTCATTTTTCGCCCCACATCCAATCGCTTGCAGAAGGCGACTGGCTTTAATTAAAGACTGAGTGAATCATTAAATATCAGGCCTTCCTTCCAGATGTAATTGCCTTTATGATGCTGATGCCCTCCAGGACGCATTATGTCAGCGCCAATGAAATGCTGGTGGCACATGAATATTGCTGCGCCTTTGAGCACACCCGCCTGGATCAACCCGCCTGGCAAGGCAAGAGAAAAGTAATTATTTATTTAATTTTGCCTCTCATGGTCTTCTGTCGAATTCCCCCTCAACCCAGTCCCACCGCTCTTACCTGCACGGGCCGCAGCTGTTGAAGACTTAAATACAGGTAGTCACAAATTGTGTATTTTTTCTTCACTCAATACATGACATTTTATAAGAGTCATGGGTGTATTACACAACGAAGGGTTTCCTCGTGAAATTAATACTCCAAGTATAGACCTGGATACAAATGGCTCACGGGATACCAGCTGCAAGATAAGTCTAATTTTATCTCCTACGGTGAGTTTTGCTGGCTCAGCACCCATGCACTTTCATAGTTTTCACAAGACATTTTCCACTTGAACCAAGTCCCATGTCAGGGAAAGCCACGTGGTGGAGAGAAGCAAAACTGAAATTGTGTGTGGCTGGATTAGCAAAGTAAAAAGGGGATATACGAGTTTACGCTTGAGAAATACAAATTATCCAGAAGCCTAGCCCCAAGGGTTCAAGAGGTTTAACTTGGCATGAGAATGAAGAAGTACTTTAGGAAAACCTTGGGACCGCGAGGGCATGTGAACTCTGCTACACCTATGTGTTCTCCGATTGTAGCACAGTCAAAGACTAGAATAACAATCTTTGGTAGCAGCTTCATCTGAGGGAGCTTCTGGGTACCACTGATAGCACATCATTCCTGTAGGTGAAGCCAGTGACTCTATGTCGTGGGCCTTCATTTTAAGGATGCTGGTGCCCGATATGGAAGATGACCTGGGCTATGAGAACATTATTGGTCCTCTTTTTGTACCATTTCTAACACTAATCAATTAAGGATTCCTCTGCTACTTTTCAGTGCTAAATATATTGATACTATCAGGTAACAGGCAATCAGGACTTATCAAACCTAAACTGGCCTGACATTGGTCGACGTTTCTGCCCAGCATATATAAACAAAAGGATTTGTTCCTTTCTGTTTCAACCAGACTTTGCACTACTCAGTCAATTGCATGTTTTATCCATGAAATCTTGTACCGGTGCGCTCTGATTTGTACCGAGAAGGGTTTTGTAGAAGCCACGAGTGTTGGTGCTCACATAGAACAGTTTACAAGTGTTGATCTGTATTAATTAGTAAGTGCACACGAGAAAGAGTAGTGCGTTCAATAAACTGGGATAGGAAATTACATCATCAGCTTTTATATGCCACGGCCTGTGAGCGTGAACCATGGGCAATAGATTCAAATGAATGGCCATATACATATGGAAAAGTATACAGAGTATGCAATTTAATGTCCTAAGCATTTTGCTGTGTTAGAGATATGAGTTTTTGTGACACGCATGAGTAAATGTCTATTATTTTCGAGGTTCGTTTTCTTGTTAGTGTTAAAAAACGCATATCGAGTTTATGTTTCATTCTCCTTTGCTGGTGAAGGGGCCATAGGTTTACTGAACAATAGGCTTGAGTGGCCTATAATTGTAGGTAGCTTAAACCCAAACATTATACCTTGTTCCTTGGATGAATGCTGCATTTTAAACTGAGGTAAATCCACTGAAGACCAGTGCAATAGATAGGAACCGCAGCTAGGTACAATTTCAAAGAGATCCGATGGACACGTTTCTCAGCTCTAAGAATATAAAATGAGAATTCACGCAGGTTCCATAACCCCTACACCATATCCCACCCCTCATGACCTTAAAGTTAGGGAGGACAATGTGATATTAGAAATTACCCATATGATGGAGGGCAGCGTCTGAGGAGAACTTTTAATCATGCAAAGCTGGCATTACTTGAATTTACAGACAGTAATATTTACCATGACACTATATGACATCCACCTATTTCTCCATATTTTCCTAGTTCTTTTTTGCAGGAACAAGGCAGCTCCGACTCTCTTTAGGTATAAAATTATTTGGGGCTTTTGTTTTAGGTTTTTCTTCCCTCCTCCTGTCAGTCGATGTGTTTTTTTATTCAGTTAACTTTGCACCTTGTCCTCTGTGTACAAAGGACAGTACATCCAAACGCTTTAATAAAACTAAACCTGACATAAGGTTTAAGACCAGGGGTCCTTAGCCCCTTCCTTTGTGTCGACACTTTTACACCAATGAACGGCTGCGTGTGCAAAGTTCACATTATGCCTGGGTGGGAGGTTCTAAACAGTGTAGAAACCTGCAGCTTAATTGTGAGACCAGTCGCACAATCCAAAATAACTTTAAAAAAACTACTGAGACAGGTGCCTGCGCTACTTTCGGTGATCTGCTGGCCGGTTTGCTTGCCTTCCTCCCTGTATCAGTCATTCAGCTTTTATTGTGTTAGGTGACTTTAAAGTAGGAGAGCTGTCCAACAATTCTACTGGGGTGACCTTAATCAACTCCTCAGTTGCCTTCAACCTCCAACATTAGTCGAAGGGGCCACTCATCAGGCAAGCCCCTGGCCTCTGTTCCCAAGAAACCCATGGCCAACCATCCTTTTGAGTAAACATCAAATAAAACCACTGCTGCCTTGTCCCATTAAGATCCTAGAAAGGACCATTAACAAGCAGCTTTATTTCATTTTGGAAATGCTCCAAGGTTTGGATTCAGCACAACTTGGCCTATGGCCGTCTTACAGCACCATTACATCTCTGGTTTCCATTCTAGATGATCAACGAATGCAAGCAGACCCAGGCCAGTCTGCAGCAGTGGTACTGCTGGACTAGACTTGTCTGCCACTTTTGCCGCCGTCTTCCACTAGCATCTGATTGCTAGGCTCATTGAAGCCGGGGTCCATGCTTCTGTAATAAATTAGATCCTATCTGCCTGCAAAATCGAAAGGCAGTCTACCTCCCTCCCGATCGCTCGCGCCCAGGGAGTTTCAACAGGCTCTTTCTTGTGCTCCACTCTTTTTATTTGTGTGTAAACCTGCTGGCTCAACTTACTCATTCATTTGGTTTTAGGTGAGCTGCCGAGACGGCATACAGATTGTAATCTCTTGGGATGATAATTTAAGCAATTCCTTGCCCAATTTTCAAGGGTGTATAGTTGCAGTGGCCAAATGGCTGACCAGCAACTCACCAGTGCTTTAAACGGAAATAGAAAAGTGCAGGTGCACACTATTTAAAGTACTTGTTTGTTCTTGAGAAGTGCCAGTACTATCCTATTAAATATATTGTAGAAGTGCTGAGAAGTGGAGGTACTCTCGCTCTCAAGTTAAAGAAGTTCATGTACTCAGCACCAGACAGTACCTGCCCATTAAAAGCACTGCAACTCACCAAAATATATTTCAGGGAATTGGTAGGGTCTTGTTGGATCTCACCACAAAAACTAAATGGGGGCTTTTGGCCTTGGTAATTGGGCCCTGCCCTGACTCCTGTCTCTGTTGTCCGCAATCTTGAATTCCAGTTTGATTTAGACCTTTCCTTACACAGCCAGGTTAACCAGTAGTCGTCCTCTTGTTTTTCAGGTCTCGCCTGACCCAGCGCATGTGCTGGTCTGGCGAGACTTATTGAGAGGGCTCCAAAAAGTGCTACCAGGCCAGCCTAGAGCTACAGTGCATGAGCGCGGGCGCGCGCACCGCGCTTTACCGCGATTACTTTCACTTTCGCGGCCGCTTTGATGTGTGATCGCGATCACTTTCGCGGCCGCACGGCCGCTTTGCATAGCCAATAGATCTCGCTTTTGGGACCTTATAAGTATTTAGTTATGCAGCTGTTGCATGGCTAAACATTTATAAGGTCCCAAAGGCGAGACCTATTGGCTATGCCAATGCTTGTTTTATTTATGCTACTTTTACGTAAAATCCTCCTGCCTCTCCCTGTGCGGACACACAGGTTGGTGTACTACTACAATTCCTACTTCTGGGAGCAATTCCTATTTTGAGGGGATGCCATCGGGCTGACGAAACATTTGTGACATATTCAAAATGCAGCCTCCAGGCTTGCTCCTCTGTGGCCCCGATGCTCTTCTGTGGCCCCGATGCTCTTCTGTGGCCCCGATGCTCTTCTGTGGCCCGATGCTCTTCTGTGGCCCGATGCTCTTCTGTGGCCCGATGCTCTTCTGTGGCCCGATGCTCTTCCGTGGCCCGATGCTCTTCTGTGGCCCCGATGCTCTTCTGTGGCCCCGATGCTCTTCTGTGGCCCCGATGCTCTTCTGTGGCCCGATGCTCTTCTGTGGCCCCGATGCTCTTCTGTGGCCCCGATGCTCTTCTGTGGCTCGATGCTCTTCTGTGGCCCCGATGCTCTTCTGTGGCCCCGATGCTCTTCTGCCTCTAGTCTCTTGCTTTAAATATCCTGCACTGGCTACCAGTCACTAAAACGGTTACCTTCATGGCGCTTTCTATGGTCTTTCATGCCTTTTACTGCTTTTGCACCTGGTATCGTCAGTGAAAGTTTCACAAGTGCCATCGTGCCTGTGTAGTTATTACCTTTTACAACAGCCTCTAAAACGTGGCTTTTCGTGCATTAGATGTCCGCTGTTACCTTTATTTTTCTTTTCTACTAAACAATGTTTTCACCTGCGCCAGGACGCCTTTTGCCCAAAAGTGCGCTTTACATATCAATATTCCATTCCATTCCATTACACAGTGCTTCGTATCACATTTATGCATGTTGTTATGTTTAAAAATGTTTTATTAAAGAAAGTGCAAATGTGGCACATTTCCTTACCAAGAACCGACTAATATAGAACACTGTATAAACCATCATCGTAAATTTATAACAAATATAAATATATATATACACACACACACATATATATACACACACACACACACATATATATATATATATATATACATATATATATATATATATATATATTACTGAGGAATAATGATAGATAAGGCATGGCATTTTAAGAAGAATCACACTTCTGCAGTTTCTGAGTGCTAATCTTGCAAGGCAGTGTGCATCTATCCAAGTCAAGGGTTTTCCAAACAGCCCTTTAAGGTTTCATCTTCTGGAGGGTTTCAATCGAACTTCTGCATGTTTTGTCTTCTTGTATCTAACTTAACATAAACTGATGCGCCTCAGGTTGTGACATTAATCTACTTAAACAATACAAGCTAGGCAGATTGACTGAGCCAGGACTGTCATCGGTGGCACTGATGAGATTTTACAAAAAGAGTAGGTTTGATGCTTATGTCTTTTTCACGAACTCATTTCACAGGAGAATTTGCTGTCACAGTTCGTCACATTAGACATTACTTGATTGTGAATGGCGTCTGGCGTTTTGCATGTGGGTGTGACAAAACATATGTAACTACTGTGCACATATCTGCCTGCATGACAGAAATTAAGCCTGCATGGTAGCTGTGCCCCTCAAATGGCTGCACTGCAGTAAGAACATTAGATGTATCCATCTGGGCATGACACACTCTTGCATCTGAGCTGAGTAGGATTTCAGAGTGAGGAAAGAAGATGTTGGAGATGGAGGCTGAGTGAGGAGCATTGCTGAGCTTCCCCACCAATCAGCTGGCTTGTTAGCAGTTTCATCCTATTTCAACGAGAGCCAGTGCACACAATTGAAATTACAGAAGCAAGGTCCATGCAAAAGAACAGAGATAGGCTGAATCCAACGTAGATATCAATTCTTCTTTAATAGATTGTACAAAAAACGGCCAGCCGACACGTGTTTCATCAGAGAGAAAGAATCTTTGAATCTTCAGGGCTGGAAGGATACAAGATCATAACTAAGATCATAATAAAACATTACAATACAAATTCTCTTATTTGCCAAAAACACACCCTTTTCCAATGAGGAAACTCACAAAGAATAGAAAGACCCAAAGGACAAGGACAGGCAAAACAATACCATCTGAATCAAAATGCATTCTTCATAATATAATTAATTAAAAACATGGCTGAACATTATAAAATTAGTACGAAGTATCCAAAATTGTGTACACCAACATTCACGGTGTGAATAGAGCGACAAAAATGTAAACCCAAGGAAGAGATGCACAAAAGGAAACACCCAAGGTGAAAAAGGGAAAAGATGAAACGCCGTGAAATTCAAAAAACAATAATCTCACCACCAATTACGCGAAAATAACATGAGTGTGGGCATAAAAAAGCCACATCAAATACCTGTGAATTGTATCCAACTTAGAGATTTCTAACGAGCAATGCTCAGTCATAAGTAGGAAATCTCAAAAGAATATGGACATGAATGACTGTCCAGTATAGATCGTTGAAACTGGATGCTAAAATCTACATCAGGAAAACACAAAATAAAAAGTAGAAAGGCACCAAAACCCTAAATTCGACCAAAAAAACCCATAACAAAGAACACATGGAAGGGAAAGATAAACCCTACCAGTCTTTTATATACTCCAAAGATATATCCGTTACAAAATTAATCACATAAAACTGATATAATCTAAAGGACAGAAATCTATTTAATAAAAGCCAAAATGACCACTGGTCACATCACGCCAATTAGAGATAGATCATATTGCAAGTAAGTGGTTACATCAAAAAGGTCGTCGTCAAGAGCCTCACCTTAAGTATTTATAGATACCAGGGCAAAGTCACGCCAGTCAGATGAATCCCACATAGGGTTGAATCTCATAGACCAGTCCTTATTACGACAAAAGAACACCTCAAAACACAAAAGGAAAACAAAACATGGGAAAGGGGCGATGAGAATAGAAACAACCAAGTGCAAAAGATAAGGCCAAGTGCCTATCGTAAACAACGAAAGAGTATACTCACAAAGTCAATCCGAACAATCCGGAAAGGCGGTCAGACACGTGTGTTGTGTCAAAACCACCACCTAAAAGACTGCACGGGCAAAAGGAAAAAAAGTGAGGAGCATTGCTGAGCTTCCCCACCAATCAGCTGGCTTGTTAGCAGAGGGCCGGAGTCGCTCCTCATCAATAGGGGTTCAGTCATTATTCATCCTATTGTCAGAAGTATAATAGGTGGCCGAGGAAGAGCTCATGGTCGATGTAGAACCAAAGGTCAAAGAATCTCAGAACCACTCCTGCCCAGAGGATCCACTGCTGTTGGAGGAAAAAGGAACTACTTATGCATGACTTCCATTAGAAGCCTCTATCGTGAATTCTAGATTCTACATCTGGTTATTACTGCACTCTCGGAGCAACAATAGGCAACAGAATTTGTTTCCCACTGTTGCCATGTCGTAAAGTATTTCCATGCTCCTCTGACAGGACAGTCACCAAGTCTGTCAGGGCTTTAGGATGGGTGGGAATAGAACGGCAGGAAGGGTGCTACGGGTGTGTGTAGTGTTGTCATGTCTGACCCGGCATGCAACGCCAGGGCCAGGCGTGACAGGAACTGGAAAGGAGGGACCGGAAGGAGAGTAGTAACGGGTGTAAGGGGGGAAATAAAGACGCTTTCACCCGAACCGCTGTCGGTCTCGTTATTGTACATACGAGATATGAAACTGGCAACGAGGGTGGGATAAGGAAGAAATCCCCCAGCCTGCGCGCACCCAGACGACGCACCACGTCACCTGCAGTGAGGCCGAGTGCTGATACCAAGGACGCGAACACCCGCTGTGCAGCGGAACCGCGGCGGAGTCAAGTGCCTGCAGTATGCTGCCACCTCAAGTTTGTGCCAACCCCAGGACTTCAGAATTGTCTCACCACCACATGCCTGTGGCCTACACACGCCTGTGCCTACCGGCGGCCATATTGAGGTCAGACACATAGCATTGGGAAGACCCTGTCACCATTCCGGTGGCCATCTTACAACCAGGCAAAGAAGAGAGCACCACTACTTCTACCACAGGAGAGGAATGCGACAGTACTCCGGAGTACCACATGCTGCCCACTGCGCCCTTACATTACCAGACACTGCTCAAACAAGCTGCCGAGTTGAGAAGACCGAACAGAATCGATTGCACGTCATCATGTCTACGCCCCCAGACTCCTCGCAGAATGCGCAACCAGGTCGCGCGCAAATCGCACAGCCCGGTCCAGTGCTGCTGGGGGTTTCATTTCTGTGCCCCCCAGAACCCTTGATGCTCACATCCGCAAATAGCATGGGCCCAAGATGGCAAAGTTGGTTGGAAGACTTCGAGGACTTCATGAAAGGATCGCAGGTCAATGACCCCAACCAGCAGCTTATTGCCTTGTGTAATCTGGTGGGCAAAGACGTCGGACAAATCATTAAGGAGCTACCACTGGCCATATCTGCCTCCTATCCCAATGTAAGTAAGGCATTAAATAGAAAATTCTTCCACAAGCGAAATCTTGATTATGAACGTTACACCTTCAATTTAGCATCCCAAGAAAAAGATGAAGCGATGGGTGACTTCATTACACGCCTTAAACGCCTAGCCCGATACTTCACTACCGAAGATGCACTTCGCCTACGGATCATAGAAAGGTGCCAGTCGGAATCCATGCGCCGTCGCTTGCTGACGAAACACTACTCACTAGACGACATCAAAGAACTCACGCGAATAAATGATCAAGCTGAAGAGCAAGCAAAAAAGATGGAAGTAGGCAAGACGAAAAACGTGATCAAGCTTTACGATTGCACTCTCAGGCAGACCCACGGCACCAGTCAGACCATCAGAAATCCTCGAAACCCACGAGCCAAAATCACAGCGGAAACAAGACCAGCAACACTTGGAATCAACCATTGCAATGCTATCGCTGAGGCCAAGATTACCCTCACACAGGCCCATGCACAGCCATGGGACAACAGTGCCACCGCTGTGGGAAAGAATAATTTTGAAACAGTGTGCCAAACCTATCGCAAGGAGTCCACGCCAGCCAAACGAAACCCGGGGCCTCGTCATCACGCAAGAGCAGTACGAGAGAGAAGGGACCGATCAACTAGCTCATCAAGATCCAGTACTCGGTCACACCTTTCCTATCGGTCTCGACGATCGTCATCAAGGGAATCATCGGCCCTCACTCCCATATCTCAAGACAGCGATAAGTATGTATGCATGGTAGCGGACCCTGACCGATTAAAGAAATACCCCAGGCTGCACATTCAAATGGGAAACCACCCCACAGAGTTTTTTTAGACACTGGAGCGTCACTCAATTACATATGCAAAACTGAGTACAATAGGATGAATCTGAAACCTAGACTACAGCCGGCCGCTTTACATGTCTACACATGGATGTCCAAAGAACCACTGCAGTGCCTAGGACAATTGCGTACGTCTCTGACATATGAAGACAGGACAGTCTATGCGCAAATCCACGTCATACAAGGCCCTGAAGCGGCTGGGTGTCTTCTCAGCCTACCCACAGTGGAGCGCCTACAGCTAGTGGAAATCCTATACAAAGTGGATGACACAACTGATATCATCAGCAAATTCCCGAAATTATTCTCTAGACTAGGAAAACTAGCTCATTTCAAAGTGACACCTGTGGCCCAACACCACCGGAAAGTACCTTTTCACCTCCAGCAAGCGGTGAATGAAGAGCTGCAGGATCTACTGAGAGCAGACATCATAGAGAGGTCAACCAGACCCACCCTGTGGGTATCACCAGTGGTAATAGTCCCCAAACAGGGAGTAGAGAACAAAGTGCGTCTCTGCGTGGATATGCAAGCTCCAAACACAGCCATTGAGCATGAGCGGCATCCGGGACCCCAAATCAGCGACATGATCACTCGTCTGAAAGGAGCAAAAGTCTTCTCAAAATTAGACCTAAAAAAAGGGTATCCTCAGCTTGAGCTCCACGAGAAGTCCCGGTACATCACCACTTTCACCACGCACCAACAGCTTTTCAGGTACAAGTGCCTCAATTTAGGAATTTCCTCGGCAGCGGAAATATTTCAAGAGGCGGTGCGGCGAGTCATCCAGCACATTCCAAACTCATTCAACTACAGTGCTGACATCTTGGTGTTCGGTGAAACTTGCAAGGAACACAACAAGGCTCTTGATCGCGCGTGTCATGCTCTTCTAAATGCCAATCTCAAGCTCAACCGAAACAAGTGTGAGTTTCGCAAGTCTACATTAAAATTCTATGGTCACATTTTCCCCAGTGACGGAATGCGACCCGATGCTGAAAAAGTAGCTGCACTATCTGACACGCCATACCCAAGAGATGTCAGTGATGTACGATCTCTCCTGGGTATGGCTAGTTATTATGCCTGTTACATCAAGGACTACGCCACCATCAGTTATCCCCTGCGGGAACTCACAAAAAAAAGCGAAGTCTTCCATTGGTCTGCCAAGTGCAAGCAAGCGTTCAGCCAAATCAAATCAGCAGTGAGTTCTGCCATCAATCTGGCTTATTTCATCCCCCCAAAAAGACAGAAATCACAGTTGATGCAAGTACTGTAGTACTTGGAACTATCTGAGTTTAATACGATGATGAAGGAGAACAGCGACACATCATAGCGTACGGTAGTCACAGCCTCACTGACACGGAGAAAGCTTACTCACAGCCTGAAAAAAAGAGTCTGGCATTTGTGTGGGCGTGTGAGCACTTCCATCTCTTCATCTATGGGAAGCACTTCATACTAATCACTGATCACCCGGCCCTCATAGCTATCTTCGGAAATCCTCGAGCAAAGATGCCACCACAGATTGAACAGTGGGGTATTCGTCTCCAAGAATATACGTACATCATTCTTCACAAACCGGGGAAGGCGGAGAACCCAGCAGACTACATATCGCGACATCCCCAGATTTCAACACGGACAAGGTGTTCACTGGCAGAAGAATACCTCCACTTTGTACTTTATCAAGCAAGGCCGCCCCAGTCCCATTAGAAGCCATCATAGAAGCCACTGGTAAGGATGCCAAACTCCAGATCATAGTACATCGCATCCGCACAAACTCATGGAGACACCTGGAGGAGGCACCAAGTGACAAGACTGTCAAAATGCAAGAACTCACGTCATTCCGACATGAAAAAGACGATCTCACAATCAGCACGAATGGACTACTATTAAGAGCTTAGCGAATTGTCATTCCCCAACAACTGAGATAAGGAACTGTAAATCTAGTGCATGAAGGACACACAGGCGTGGTGGCAACGAAGAAAGAGCTACGTGAGTGGGTCTGGTTCCCGTTCCTCGACCAAATGGTAGAAACCACACTCCGAGATTGCTCTCAATGCCAACTAGTAGGGCGAGAAGAACCACAACCCCCGCTTCAAATGTCTGACCTCCCAGACGGCGTATGGCAACAAGTAGCCATCGACTTCATTGGTCCACTGAAGTCGGTGAAGTATATTATTGTCATCATGGATGAGTACTCCAGATTCCCCATTGCACAAGTCTCATCCACAAGAGCAACCGCTGTCATACCTGTCATCGACAAAGCATTTGATGCGTGGGGAATCCCCACAGTAGTGAAGACAGACAAGGGCCCACCATTCAATGGACAAGCGTTCGCAGAGTTTGCAAGACACCTGAACTTCAGACACACAAAGTTCACTCCCATGTGGCCTCAAGCTAATGGGATGGTCGAAAGGTTCATGGCCACCATAAAGAAAACAATACAATAAGCCAAACTGACCCAACACGACACTCAACCGGCACTTGACGAGGTACTACGAGCATACAGAACCACGCCACATAACACCACTAACAAGTGTCCAGCTACTTTGATGCTCGGAAGAACTCTGCGTACCAGAATACCAGCCGCAGACACCGCTATACATTCCAGGTCCCAGACGTTGGATCACTGGACACTAGTTGGTCTTGACAAAGTCAAGAAGGTAAAAATGAAAGAGTACGCAGACAGTCGTCGACACACCAAGGTGTCTGACATTCAAGAAGGAGACTGGGTGCTAGTCAGGCAAGAACAAAAGGCAAAGACTGACAGTCGCTACTGTGCCCAACCATTACAAGTGACGAGGCGGAAAGGAACCATTTTCACAGCTGCATCTGAGACCAAGAGAATCACACGTAATGTGTCGCACTTCAAGAAATGTAATCCTGCAGTATATACCCAAGCGGAAGAATCAGAATGTGACAATCGCAGCGAGTCCAAGAGAGGGACGCCCCTCACGCCGACCACAGAGGACTATCAGGAGACCCACCCGGCTTTTTGAAGAACTCTGAGCAAGTAAGCATTGAACATTTTTAAAAAAAGGGGGAGATGTAGTGTCGTCATGGCTGACCCGGTGCACGACGCCAGGGCCAGGCATAACAGGAACCGGAAACAAGGGACCGGAAGGAGAGTATTAACAGGTGTAAGGGGGAAATAAAGATGCCTTCACCCGAACAGCTGTTGGTCTCGTTATTGTGCATACGAGACATGAAAGTGTGGAGGCCCGTTGTAGCAAAATTTCACATAATTAGAGAAAAACAAATAACACAAAATTGGCACACTGCTAATGCAGAGGCAGATGCTTTTGGGGCCATACATAACATAAAATTATAGATGAGTAAAAAGGGCAAAACAGGGATCTTCTTAACCTTGTGGTTCTGAGTGACATCACAGACAACTCAAGCTTATTGTTTAGTTGATGTCACTCAGAATCCCTCAGTGCAAAACGTATAGAATTATAGATGGGTCACAGTGAATTACGGAAACGTTTATCACTGAGGGGTTCTGAGTGGTATCAAATATACAATGAGAGCGAAGCTTGAGTGGTCTATGATGTCCCTCAAAATCCCAAGGTGAAAAATGTCCCTGTAATACACTTTTGACCATCTATAATTTTATGTTATGTAAGGCCCCCAAAAGCAATTGTCCTTGCAGGACTGTGCATGAGTGGAGGATAAGGGGGAGGCTATATGTAACATGCCCTACCCATTACCTGCTACACTTAACCAAAACCCACTACCTTACCTGCCTTCCCCCTTATGCAGCTGTGCTTTCTGCTTTCAGTCTAAACAGATGATTGTATAACATTACAACACAGGCATTTACCATGCATGTCTTTACCATGAATTTTTCACAACGTATTAATTTACCACACATCTGTCTTTACTACGCATACCTTTGTCACACAGGCAGGCATAGAGAAGGTGATATACATATATATATACACACAAACACACACAGACACACATATATATATATATATACACATACATATATATATACATACATGTATACATATTATCTACTGGCGGTCGCCAGTAGATAGTTATAGTTAGGACCGTGTTTCCATAGGAAATCCGCAACATTCTATTTGGAATAACTTTGGCGCCGGTTGACGAATCCTCGCGAAATTTTCAAAATAGGTGGGGCGCTCCGCTCCGCTCCTACCCTGAAAGTCTCGGGGGGATTCGTCAAGCGGGACCTGAGAAAATAGGGGGGTCCCAAAACGCGTTTTCCCCATGCAATTTTCCATAGGGACCTTTAGTCCAAGGTACAGCCCGAACGGCTGAACAGAATTACTTGAAATTTGGCAGAGAGGTAGTCCTCAGGTCAGGGAAGTGCCTTTTGCAGGTCTGGTGTCAATCTGTTCAGTAGTTCCTGAGAAAATCAAAAGTAAAATCATATACATATGTGGGCGGAGCCTAACCACACATCTCATCCTGAGATCTGATTGGCTGTCAGCCCTTCATCCAAGAAGTGTTGGCAGCCATCTTGGGACCAATATACATGATAGCACCTCATTAAAAAGCATTGCAGTTAATAGAAGGTTTTAAGACTTTAGTTACATTATAAATCATTTGTTGATGGTACCATACTCATTTTAGGAATTGTGGTATGTTCTAAGGTGATTTCACCATGTGAAAAAGCCTTCTGCTGGGATATCATGATTGAGAGAAAAATATTTTCTCATGCTTTTCCCACAGAGGTTTGGAAGGTGATCTATAAGCTAAACTGAGAGCTTATTTTCTGTAAATTCACATTATCTTTCTCAGTCATGTGAGAATGAAGTCTGACATTCTCAGTAAAACATGTACATCCAACAAGGGCAGAGACTGTCAGTTGATTCCTTTGTGTTCTACTGCAGCTTCCCAGAGTGTTCCAAAGAACAACTAGAGCGCTAACAGTCCTACTTATGATAAACATATGGCACGCCTGAAGCCATCTTGCTTGGATTAAAGTGGTAACTCTTAAAACATTTAATTTAAAAAGGAACAAAATGAGGGGGTTCATTTTTCCATAAAAAGTATGATTAGTGCTGCAGAAAGAAAAATTAGGGCACATTTTGAGTGACTTCTCAAATCCTCTTCTATTTCATTAAAACATTCTGACATGCAGACTGAAACATGCACTTTCAATACCAGCAGCAGTTTTCCCTGGTGAGCAGTAGCTTTACTACAGTGATCTAATGAGCAAAAAGAGTGCTAACATTCTGAATTTATGGCAAATGTGTGACACATCTGAATGCCTTCTTGATGGAATCAAAGTAAAAAACTGAAAGTATTTCCTACTGAGGAGACTGCAGTAAATGAGGAAATTAGGAAACTTCATAACAAATAAGTCTCCCAAGATGGCCAGCAGAGACAAAAGAGCCCAAATGCAGCCCAAATATCACCCAGATTTAGCCCAAGTATAGCCCAATGACAGAATGTCCCAGAGTGTTCTTAAAAACAACTACAGCGCTTACTGTCTTCATTATGACAAAAGTATGGCACACCTGAAGCCATCTTGATTGGAATAAACTGGTAACACTTAAAACATTTAATTTAAAAAGGAACACAATGAGGGGGTTCATTTTGCCATAGAAATTATGATTAATGCTGAAGAAAGAAAATGAGGGCACATTTTGAGTGACTTCTCAAATCCTCTTCTATTTCATTAAAAAATTCTGACATGCAGACTGAAACATGCACTTTTAATACCAGGAGCAGACTTCCATGGTGAACAGTAGTTTTACTACAGTGATCTAATGAGCAACTAGAGTGCTAACATTCAGAATTTATGGCAAATGTGTGACATATCTGAATACCTTCATGATGGAATCAAAGTAAAAAACTGAAAGCATTTCCTACTGAGGAGACTGCAGTACATGAGGAAATTAGGAAACTTCATAACAAATAAATCTCCCAAGATGGCCACCGGAGACAAAAGAGCCCAAATGTAGCCCAAAATCACCCAGATGTAGCCCAAATATAGCCCAATGACAGAAGTGTGCAAAACACTTAGGGCCTCATGTAGGTAGCCCAATACCGGTCGGTAACGGCCGATTTTCGGTAATTATACCGTTACCGACCGGTATTTAGGCTTTTGCAATGTAGGGGGCACATTACAGGATTCGGTAATTTACCGAATCGGTAAAATTACCGAATCGGTAATTTTACCGATTCGGTAAATACCGAATCCTGTAATGATATGTAGGGGGAGTGTGTGGGTGTCGTGTGGAGTCGGTATTTACCACCAACTAATAGTTGGTGGTAAATGAAGAATGGCTGTGAAAAAGCATTTTTTTGCACGTAGAAGTGTGCAATGTGGCAGACATACATGCCCTTAGGGCATGTATGTGTGCCACATGTGCACACATGCAGGAATCAGGGGTGCAACAGGGTGTCAATGTGACACCCTGCCATCCTTGATTGTGTTCCCCCCATTACCGAATCGGTATTTACCGATTCGGTAATGAGGCATACCTTCCCATTGATTCAATCAATGGGAAGGTATGCCTCATTACCGAATCGGTAAATACCGATTCGGTAATTACCGAATTTCTACGAATCGGTAATTTTTACCGCAGGAATACCTACATAGCATTTACCACTTCATAAATACCGAATCGGTATGATTCGGTATTTATGAAGTGGTAAATGCCAGGCCACCTACATGAGGCCCTTATTATTTTGTGTTTTTGCAGTGTTATATAGTGCAGACTTGTCAGGTATTGGAGTGCTTTACATGAGCATTGGTTACATCACACAAGAACAAATTCATTTTGGTTGTAGACATGGGGAGACTAAGGGCCTTATGTAGGTAGCCTAACATTTACCACTTCATAAATACCGAATTTTACCGATTCGGTATTTATGAAGTGGTAAATGGTATGTAGGTAATCAGTCGGTAAAAATTACCGAATCGGAATTGGTCGGTAATTTAGAATCGGTATTTACCGATTCGGTAATGGTAACTGGCTTCCCATTGATTCCTATGGGCCAGGAGGCCTTTTACTGCTTTTGCACTTGGTATCGTCAGTGAAAGTTTCACAAGTGCCATCATGCCTGTGTAGTTATTACCTTTTACAACAGCCTCTAAAACGTGGCTTTTCGTACATTAGATGTCCGCTGTTACCTTTATTTTTCTTTTCTACTAAACAATGTTTTCACCTGCGCCAGGACGCCTTTTGCCCAAAAGTGCGCTTTACATATCAATATTCCATTCCATTCCATTACACAGTGCTTCGTATCACATTTATGCATGTTGTTATGTTTAAAAATGTTTTATTAAAGAAAGTGCAAATGTGGCACATTTCCTTACCAAGAACCGACTAATATAGAACACTGTATAAACCATCATCGTAAATTTATAACAAATATAAATATATATATACACACACATACACACACACACATATATATACACACACACACACACATATATATATATATATATATATATACATATATATATATATATATATATTACTGAGGAATAATGATAGATAAGGCATGGCATTTTAAGAAGAATCACACTTCTGCATTTTCTGAGTGCTAATCTTGCAAGGCAGTGTGCATCTATCCAAGTCAAAGGTTTTCCAAACAGCCCTTTAAGGTTTCATCTTCTGGAGGGTTTCAATCGAACTTCTGCATGTTTTGTCTTCTTGTATCTAACTTAACATAAACTGATGCGCCTCAGGTTGTGACATTAATCTACTTAAACAATACAAGCTAGGCAGATTGACTGAGCCAGGACTGTCATCGGTGGCACTGATGAGATTTTACAAAAAGAGTAGGTTTGATGCTTATGTCTTTTTCACGAACTCATTTCACAGGAGAATTTGCTGTCACAGTTCGTCACATTAGACATTACTTGATTCTGAATGGCGTCTGGCGTTTTGCATGTGGGTGCGACACAACATATGTAACTACTGTGCACATATCTGCCTGCATGACAGAAATTAAGCCTGCATGGTAGCTGTGCCCCTCAAATGGCTGCACTGCAGTAAGAACATTAGATGTATCCATCTGGGCATGACACACTCTTGCATCTGAGCTGAGTAGGATTTCAGAGTGAGGAAAGAAGATGTTGGAGATGGAGGCTGAGTGAGGAGCATTGCTGAGCTTCCCCACCAATCAGCTGGCTTGTTAGCAGTTTCATCCTATTTCAACAAGAGCCAGTGCACACAATTGAAATTACAGAAGCAAGGTCCATGCAAAAGAACAGAGATAGGCTGAATCCAACGTAGATATCAATTCTTCTTTAATAGATTGTACAAAAAACGGCCAGCCGACACGTGTTTCATCAGAGAGAAAGAATCTTTGAATCTTCAGGGCTGGAAGGATACAAGATCATAACTAAGATCATAATAAAACATTACAATACAAATTCTCTTATTTGCCAAAAACACACCCTTTTCCAATGAGGAAACTCACAAAGAATAGAAAGACCCAAAGGACAAGGACAGGCAAAACAATACCATCTGAATCAAAATGCATTCTTCATAATATAATTAATTAAAAACATGGCTGAACATTATAAAATTAGTACGAAGTATCCAAAATTGTGTACACCAACATTCACGGTGTGAATAGAGCGACAAAAATGTAAACCCAAGGAAGAGATGCACAAAAGGAAACACCCAAGGTGAAAAAGGGAAAAGATGAAACGCAGTGAAATTCAAAAAACAATAATCTCACCACCAATTACGCGAAAATAACATGAGTGTGGGCATAAAAAAGCCACATCAAATACCTGTGAATTGTATCCAACTTAGAGATTTCTAACGAGCAATGCTCAGTCATAAGTAGGAAATCTCAAAAGAATATGGACATGAATGACTGTCCAGTATAGATCGTTGAAACTGGATGCTAAAATCTACATCAGGAAAACACAAAATAAAAAGTAGAAAGGCACCAAAACCCTAAATTCGACCAAAAAAACCCATAACAAAGAACACATGGAAGGGAAAGATAAACCCTACCAGTCTTTTATATACTCCAAAGATATATCCGTTACAAAATTAATCACATAAAACTGATATAATCTAAAGGACAGAAATCTATTTAATAAAAGCCAAAATGACCACTGGTCACATCACGCCAATTAGAGATAGATCATATTGCAAGTAAGTGGTTACATCAAAAAGGTCGTCGTCAAGAGCCTCACCTTAAGTATTTATAGATACCAGGGCAAAGTCACGCCAGTCAGATGAATCCCACATAGGGTTGAATCTCATAGACCAGTCCTTATTACGACAAAAGAACACCTCAAAACACAAAAGGAAAACAAAACATGGGAAAGGGGCGATGAGAATAGAAACAACCAAGTGCAAAAGATAAGGCCAAGTGCCTATCGTAAACAACGAAAGAGTATACTCACAAAGTCAATCCGAACAATCCGGAAAGGCGGTCAGACACGTGTGTTGTGTCAAAACCACCACCTAAAAGACTGCACGGGCAAAAGGAAAAAAAGTGAGGAGCATTGCTGAGCTTCCCCACCAATCAGCTGGCTTGTTAGCAGAGGGCCGGAGTGGCTCCTCATCAATAGGGGTTGATGGGACAACACTCGCACATACCTGGGCAGTACGTGGACCTGCTGGACGGCGTTTGGATCGCCATTGCCTTTGCCTCTGACCTCACGCCTCGCGGAACCCGCTCCGCGGGTCCCGCTTCGCCAAGGGACGCCTGGAACTTGGGAGCTGCCGTTGTTGGGACAGATCAGGGCTAAGGGCTGTGAGGGCTGCGAGCAGGAGGGGCTGGACTCAGTTTCCCAAGAGTCACAGCTCAGCTCCACCCGCAACACCTGGGCCGCTCTCCCTCATCGCCACGCCCTCAGCTGACCAGTGAAAGCTGCCGGATTTCTCCCTCTACGTGGGACAACACTCGCACATACCTGGGCAGTACGTGGACCTGCTGGACGGCGTTTGGATCGCCATTGCCTTTGCCTCTGACCTCACGCCTCGCGGAACCCGCTCCGCGGGTCCCGCTTCGCCAAGGGACGCCTGGAACTTGGGAGCTGCCGTTGTTGGGACAGACCAGGGCTAAGGGCTGTGAGGGCTGCGAGCAGGAGGGGCTGGACTCAGTTTCCCAAGAGTCACAGCTCAGCTCCGCCCGCAACACCTGGGCCGCTCTCCCTCATCGCCACGCCCTCAGCTGACCAGTGAAAGCTGCCGGATTTCTCCCTCTATGTGGGACAACACTCGCACATACCTGGGCAGTACGTGGACCTGCTGGACGGCGTTTGGATCGCCATTGCCTTTGCCTCTGACCTCACGCCTCGCGGAACCCGCTCCGCGGGTCCCGCTTCGCCAAGGGACGCCTGGAACTTGGGAGCTGCCGTTGTTGGGACAGACCAGGGCTAAGGGCTGTGAGGGCTGCGAGCAGGAGGGGCTGGACTCAGTTTCCCAAGAGTCACAGCTCAGCTCCGCCCGCAACACCTGGGCAGCTCTCCCTCATCGCCACGCCCTTACCCATTACCCAATTATATCCTAGGCCATAAGTGAGAGCACGAACACCGCTGCGCGGGAGCGCGCGGGAGCGTCCCGGGAGAAGCCCGGGACAAGGGCGGGACCGTCTTTGGCCGTCAGTGGCCGAAGGAGGCTGGGCTGGGCCCACTCTCTTGATCCCCCTTTGTGTTACAAGTAAGGCAATGCCTTCGCCCCCACCACGGGAAACCCCCTCAAGGGATGGCGCCTCCAGCTCTGGGACTTTGGATAATTACTTTAAACCAACTAAAGGAGAAGCGGTCAAGGAAAGCTCGCTTGAGAAGCGTAGGGTGGAGCGCAGGCGCTCCATTGAATCTATGAAAACCAGGCCCCTGACCGATATCATTCCTTATCCCACCACTCAAGAGGAAGGCACTCCACCCAGCAGTCTGATTAAATCGACACTCGAGGACTTCCCCGTCTTACTAAGGGAAATTCCTTCTACTCCAGGGATAGCGCTTGGAAAAAACACAGAGCCAGCCCCTCTCGAGTTCTCCCATACCCCTATTAACCTGGTAACTCAAACCCCACCTACGCAATTGGCTAATAAGAGCAAGTCCAAATTAAATGTAGTGGCGGAGTTACATAGGCCCCCACCCAGTAAACGTGCTCGGAAAACAGTGAGGGGGCGGGGGATATCCAAAATATCACATCTTGACTTTGGCAAGAAACGCACTAACACCGCTCTATTGGGGAAGCCTACGGAGATAGTGCCTACCATTACACCGCCCACGCCCCCAAACCCCAGTATAACGGCCACCACTAAAGAACCAGAGGTAATTTCTTCAAACTTAAACCTCCCACTCTCTGCCAAAGGGAGCATTGAATTCCTACTCCGCTCCCTTTTGCAGCCCATTACCGACAGCTTAAAAAAAGTCGAGATCAGGCTCACCCTACTAGAAACTTCTTTTACCACTTTGAACACTCTAGTAAACAAGCAGACAAAGCTAGTGGGAACCCATTCCTTTGCTGGGGATCCTTCCAAAGCAGAAGCTGCAACTAATGCCAATAAAGCCCCCCCCAGAAACCCACCGCCTGCCCCCCCTCTGCAACCCCTTATGGCCATCCAACTCCAGGCACGGCACAATAATCAAAGTAACAGACCTACCCAACCCGTGGACTTAGCCTCCCATAGCTCTCAAATAGAGTCCTCTGGAATACATCAAGATCAGGTTAACGCCCCCCCACCCACGCCCATTTGCCCAACTCCCAGACCACGAAGGCCAGACCTCCCGCCTGAAGCTAATAGATTAATGGTGGTCTTAGCTGGTGCCCCCCACTTAAGATCAGGGGAAAATGAGGACTACCAATCCCTTAAGAAAAAGGTAATCAAATGGCTTAACTGGAACCGACCCTTGCCATCCCATTTTAATAACGAAATCATCATGGTGAGAAGGGTTCCATGGCTAGGGAAGACCAGGAAAACCATAGTGGGGGACTGTATTATGGTAACCTTTAAGGATCCGGGAACGGTACGACACATTTGTGGAGGAATGAACCGATCCCTTGATTCCACCATACAGACCCTCCCAGTATCTTTTTTCTTCCCCCCGATTCCCAGGCACCAGGTCCCAACACACGATGACTGGACAAGGGTGGAACACAGACGTAAACACAAAGGCTTTCTACAACGCCCGTACTTCCAACCGCCTGAAACACCTTTTTGCGATTTCAATCGCTTTAACTGCCTGAACGGTTTGGATGGGGTCGACTGACTTACCGTCTGTAAGACAGTGCCAGGGGTATCGGGCACCCCCGCTGTGTCCTCCGGTCCAATTTCGGGCCCCCTGAATGATCCAGCTGCTTCAGACCATGGCAGAACCGAATCTTTTCACCAAGCCACTGATGGGGTAGTTGTTGCTGAGGGGATAACTACGGTTCCTTTCCTTGTGGGCAATGGTGCGCCAAGACCGCCGGTGCCACATGCATCTTCTGCTGCTCCTATTATAGGTCCCGCATTTGAAGTGGGGCATGGACTCACCTCCTCCAACCCTCATGGTATGGCATCTGCCACCTCCGAACATTTGAAGATAATTTCCTGGAACATCGCGGGATTAGCTAACAAACTGGAAGACCCGGCTTGGGCAAAGTACATAGAAACTGGTGACATATGCATGTTCCAGGAAACCTGGGCCAGAGAGGACTATGGACATCAAGGCTATTCGTCATTTTTCATCCCAGCAAGGTGGGAAGGCAAAGGCCGCCCATCAGAGGGCCTTACGACGTGGGTTGCTGCGCACCTGGGCTGTGTGGCCACACGGCTCCCATTCAACTCTGATGACATCCTTGCGGTCTTATTAACATGGCCAAACAAAGCTAACCTTCTGCTGGTCAACATCTATTCCAGGCCGATGGGAATGGCAAAAGAATCATCGACCTTTGATGAACTCTCGAACTTCTTATCTGAACTGTCGATTGATTCATATTATGTGGTGGTTGGGGACTTTAACTCTCACTTTGAGCCACTCCCCGGCCTCCAGGAAGGGTTCTTATCAGAAGAAGAAGTTAGGTGGGCAGTACCATGGGTTGATGTGCCATCTCCGAAAGCTTGGACCCCACTGGCACTGCAAATCACTGCCCTTACGTTAAGGTTTGGACTTAGAGCATGTAATGGGCGAATTAAATCCGATATACCAGGCAAAAATACTTACAATCGGCGGGGAAGAGAGTCTCATTTGGACTATGTCCTGGTCCAATTGGCGAGATGGTCAACAATACAGGACTTCAGGGTAATAGACAGGTTGGACAGTGACCACAATGCCCTCGAGTTAGACCTTGCTCATCCAGCACCTCAGGCCCTAGTGACCCATGAGGAAGGGAATCGCCCCACGCTCCTCATAGATAACAGTAGGAGAAGAATTAGGTGGGAGCATATGGTCACAAGCAAGGATAAACTCCCACTGCTTTATGCAGAGATTACTCCCATCCTGGAAACTGTTGGGGATCTTGACAGTGTGGCAAATAAAATAGATATAAGGAGTAAACTGTTTGTTGCCCATGAGGAACTTATAAAAGTTGCGGCACCCCACTTTACTCGTAACATACGAAAGCCTAGGGAGAGGTGCCAAGGTAAAACACAATGGTATAATGTAGCCTGTAGACGGGCCAAAACAGAACTCCTTGGAGCAATTAAGGAGGGCACAGGAGGGGAACGCCTTAAGCAACGCAGGCAAGCTTATAAGAAGCTTCTTGCTCAGGCCAAAATAGAATGGGAGGAAAATCTGTGGGAAGAACTTACAAAGGCCCTAGCAATTCAAGATCAACGCCTGTTCTGGAGAATTTTGAATGGGGGATCAGGGAGTCTACACTCGGCAGTGGAGCCTAACATAGCTCCTGGAGTGTGGCAGGCCCACTTCCAGTCCCTATATAGCGCTGAGTCTGGAGAACTCCCTGCGCCAATCGAACCGGAGAGGCTGGGCCCTCAGGCGGATCCAATAACACTGAGTGAGGTCACTGCTGCTATTTCAGGCCTGGCTTCGGGGAAGGCGCCTGGACTGGATGGGCTACCGGGAGACCTGTTCAAGCAGGAGCCCACCGTCTGGGCGCCTTACCTCGCTGCTCTTTTTAACGGTATCCTCGGTGGGATGGAAATCCCTAGTACTTGGCTGGGGGCTGAGGTGGTCCCGATTTTCAAAAAGGGATCCCCCCTCCTCCCAGCCAACTACAGACCGATTAGTCTGATAGACGTAGCGCAGAAGCTGTTCGGCAGGGTTCTCCTGAATAGGCTCCAGGACTGGATAGAGGAGGTGGGCGCCCTCAGTCCCTATCAGGCAGGATTTAGGAAAGGGGTATCGACTGTGGACCAGGTTTTTAGATTGAATCTGGTCTATTGGAGGACAGTGAGGTTCGAGGGCGGTAGTTTGTACACGATTTTCGTGGACCTACGGGCCGCCTTCGACCTCGTGCCCAGGGGAAAACTTTGGATTATCTTGGCAGGGATGGGCGTACCACCAGATATTTTATTGACCTTGCAGAGGTTGCATCATAACAATTATGCCCAGGTGAGGTGTGGGAGGTCGGGGGAACTGACTGACAGATTCCCCGTTGGCAGAGGGGTAAGACAGGGCTGTGTGCTGGCGCCGACCCTGTTTTGCCTCTTTGTCAACGGGGTAATCGCCCATCTTAACGCCACCGACTACACAGATGCCCCCAAATTAAATGGCAACAGTGTGCCCGCAATAATGTTCGCGGACGACACATTGTTAATATCTAAAACACCCATGGGCATCCAAAGGATACTCGATGCCTTTGTGGCCTTCTGCCAGGATAGAGGGTTGGAAATCAACGCCACAAAAACCAAATATATGGTATTGAATCCGAGCCCCAAACAGCGCCCGAATCCCCAACTGGGAGCAGTGCGGCTGGAAAGAGTAGCCACGTTTGAATATCTCGGCGTGACGCTCAACGAAAATATGACCTGGGGGACCCATCAGAGCAGGGCTAACCTTAAATTAGTGCAAATTACCGGGGGTATATCCCGGATGATGATTGGTTCGACCTACCGCCCACTGGGGGCCTTAATTCAGATATATAAAGCCCAGGCCAGGGGGGCGATCTTGTACGGGGCTGAATTGTGGGGCCACATTCCATGTCGGAACCTGTCTTCCACGGAAAATAGGTTTATAAGACAAATAACCGCACTTCCCCCTAGCACTCCACTTCTTCCTCTGAGGCTTGATCTAGGGCTACGGCCACTTGCCGACGAGATAAGTCTAAGACCCATTGCCTTCTGGCGCAGGCTATGGAGCGGCGATGATCTCGCCGACTATAGGGCGGAATTGGCCGAACTATTAAAGCACCCCAAGGCGCTCAGTATTCCCTGGGTCAAAAACATCCAGTCAATTTGCACCGATCTGGGGCTCCCTGAATTGTGGACCGAACCAGCGAATGTAGCACCAGGAATCTCTAAGAGATCCCTGGCGAATCTGTATCACGAACACAAAAGGGCAAGGGCCTTAGCTACCCAGACAGAGGGGTCCCTCTCTTCCATATTCCTGCAAATTAAGGATCTCTACAGATTTGAGAAGGCTTTCGATCCCATATATCCCATACTCACTAGAAAGTTATTTCTCCAGTGGAGATACAGTACATTGCCTTTTCGGTCCTTTTCAAGCACCTGGCTACAAGTCCCTTCCACCAAATACTGTCCTCTTTGCGTTGATAAAGAGGAAAATGATTTGCATGTGATCTTTTTCTGCCCAGCCTACAAGGCAGCCAGAAAGCATTGGCTGCTTCCCTTGATTAAGAATTTGGGTGGCAGGGAATATACACCTATGTACAGGATTTTAAAATCCGATGTTTCTGGCCCAACCGTTTTTGCACTTTCCAAATTCTTTACGAATGTTTGGTATACGCGTATTCGTCTTTTAAAAAATGCTGGGTAGATTTTAGAATCACTTCAATTCTTAATAACTGTTTTTATTGTCTGTGTTGATCTTAAAATCATGTATTGATGTTTTAACAAATCTGACAGAATTCATGTGATTTTTTTGTATGTGCATCTTTTATGACCAAATGGTCGAAATAAAGATTGGAAAATGAAAAAAATGAATAGGGGTTCAGTCATTATTCATCCTATTGTCAGAAGTATAATAGGTGGCCGAGGAAGAGCTCATGGTCGATGTAGAACCAAAGGTCAAAGAATCTCAGAACCACTCCTGCCCAGAGGATCCACTGCTGTTGGAGGAAAAAGGAACTACTTATGCATGACTTCCATTAGAAGCCTCTATCGTGAATTCTAGATTCTACATCTGGTTATTACTGCACTCTCGGAGCAACAATAGGCAACAGAATTTGTTTCCCACTGTTGCCATGTCGTAAAGTATTTCCATGCTCCTCTGACAGGACAGTCACCAAGTCTGTCAGGGCTTTAGGATGGGTGGGAATAGAACGGCAGGAAGGGTGCTACGGGTGTGTGTAGTGTTGTCATGTCTGACCCGGCATGCAACGCCAGGGCCAGGCGTGACAGGAACTGGAAAGGAGGGACCGGAAGGAGAGTAGTAACGGGTGTAAGGGGGGAAATAAAGACGCTTTCACCCGAACCGCTGTCGGTCTCGTTATTGTACATACGAGATATGAAACTGGCAACGAGGGTGGGATAAGGAAGAAATCCCCCAGCCTGCGCGCACCCAGACGACGCACCACGTCACCTGCAGTGAGGCCGAGTGCTGATACCAAGGACGCGAACACCCGCTGTGCAGCGGAACCGCGGCGGAGTCAAGTGCCTGCAGTATGCTGCCACCTCAAGTTTGTGCCAACCCCAGGACTTCAGAATTGTCTCACCACCACATGCCTGTGGCCTACACACGCCTGTGCCTACCGGCGGCCATATTGAGGTCAGACACATAGCATTGGGAAGACCCTGTCACCATTCCGGTGGCCATCTTACAACCAGGCAAAGAAGAGAGCACCACTACTTCTACCACAGGAGAGGAATGCGACAGTACTCCTGAGTACCACATGCTGCCCACTGCGCCCTTACATTACCAGACACTGCTCAAACAAGCTGCCGAGTTGAGAAGACCGAACAGAATCGATTGCACGTCATCATGTCTACGCCCCCAGACTCCTCGCAGAATGCGCAACCAGGTCGCGCGCAAATCGCACAGCCCGGTCCAGTGCTGCTGGGGGTTTCATTTCTGTGCCCCCCAGAACCCTTGATGCTCACATCTGCAAATAGCATGGGCCCGAGATGGCAAAGTTGGTTGGAAGACTTCGAGGACTTCATGAAAGGATCGCGGGTCAATGACCCCAACCAGCAGCTTATTGCCTTGTGTAATCTGGTGGGCAAAGACGTCGGACAAATCATTAAGGAGCTACCACTGGCCATATCTGCCTCCTATCCCAATGTAAGTAAGGCATTAAATAGAAAATTCTTCCACAAGCGAAATCTTGATTATGAACGTTACACCTTCAATTTAGCATCCCAAGAAAAAGATGAAGCGATGGGTGACTTCATTACACGCCTTAAACGCCTAGCCCGATACTTCACTACCGAAGATGCACTTCGCCTACGGATCATAGAAAGGTGCCAGTCGGAATCCATGCGCCGTCGCTTGCTGAAGAAACACTACTCACTAGACGACATCAAAGAACTCACGCGAATAAATGATCAAGCTGAAGAGCAAGCAAAAAAGATGGAAGTAGGCAAGACGGAAAACGTGATCAAGCTTTACGATTGCACTCTCAGGCAGACCCACGGCACCAGTCAGACCATCAGAAATCCTCGAAACCCACGAGCCAAAATCACAGCGGAAACAAGACCAGCAACACTTGGAATCAACCATTGCAATGCTATCGCTGAGGCCAAGATTACCCTCACACAGGCCCATGCACAGCCATGGGACAACAGTGCCACCGCTGTGGGAAAGAATAATTTTGAAACAGTGTGCCAAACCTATCGCAAGGAGTCCACGCCAGCCAAACGAAACCCGGGGCCTCGTCATCACGCAAGAGCAGTACGAGAGAGAAGGGACCGATCAACTAGCTCATCAAGATCCAGTACTCGGTCACACCTTTCCTATCGGTCTCGACGATCGTCATCAAGGGAATCATCGGCCCTCACTCCCATATCTCAAGACAGCGATAAGTATGTATGCATGGTAGCGGACCCTGACCGATTAAAGAAATACCCCAGGCTGCACATTCAAATGGGAAAACACCCCACGGAGTTTTTTTAGACACTGAAGCGTCACTCAATTACATATGCAAAACTGAGTACAATAGGATGAATCTGAAACCTAGACTACAGCCGGCCGCTTTACATGTCTACACATGGATGTCCAAAGAACCACTGCAGTGCCTAGGACAATTGCGTACGTCTCTGACATATGAAGACAGGACAGTCTATGCGCAAATCCACGTCATACAAGGCCCTGAAGCGGCTGAGTGTCTTCTCAGCCTACCCACAGTGGAGCGCCTACAGCTAGTGGAAATCCTATACAAAGTGGATGACACACCTGATATCATCAGCAAATTCCCGAAATTATTCTCTAGACTAGGAAAACTAGCTCATTTCAAAGTGACACCTGTGGCCCAACACCACCGGAAAGTACCTTTTCACCTCCAGCAAGCGGTGAATGAAGAGCTGCAGGATCTACTGAGAGCAGACATCATAGAGAGGTCAACCAGACCCACCCTGTGGGTATCACCAGTGGTAATAGTCCCCAAACAGGGAGTAGAGAACAAAGTGCGTCTCTGCGTGGATATGCAAGCTCCAAACACAGCCATTGAGCATGAGCGGCATCCGGGACCCCAAATCAGCGACATGATCACTCGTCTGAAAGGAGCAAAAGTCTTCTCAAAATTAGACCTAAAAAAAGGGTATCCTCAGCTTGAGCTCCACGAGAAGTCCCGGTACATCACCACTTTCACCACGCACCAACAGCTTTTCAGGTACAAGTGCCTCAACTTAGGAATTTCCTCGGCAGCGGAAATATTTCAAGAGGCGGTGCGGCGAGTCATCCAGCACATTCCAAACTCATTCAACTACAGTGCTGACATCTTGGTGTTCGGTGAAAACTCGCAAGGAACACAACAAGGCTCTTGATCGCGCGTGTCATGCTCTTCTAAATGCCAATCTCAAGCTCAACCGAAACAAGTGTGAGTTTCGCAAGTCTACATTAAAATTCTATGGTCACATTTTCCACAGTGACGGAATGCGACCCGATGCTGAAAAAGTAGCTGCACTATCTGACACGCCATACCCAAGAGATGTCAGTGATGAACGATCTCTCCTGGGTATGGCTAGTTATTATGCCTGTTACATCAAGGACTACGCCACCATCAGTTATCCCCTGCGGGAACTCACAAAAAAAAGCGAAGTCTTCCATTGGTCTGCCAAGTGCAAGCAAGCGTTCAGCCAAATCAAATCAGCAGTGAGTTCTGCCATCAATCTGGCTTATTTCATCCCCCCAAAAAGACAGAAATCACAGTTGATGCAAGTACTGTAGTACTTGGAACTATCTGAGTCCAATACGATGATGAAGGAGAACAGCGACACATCATAGCGTACTGTAGTCACAGCCTCACTGACACGGAGAAAGCTTACTCACAGCCTGAAAAAAAGAGTCTGGCATTTGTGTGGGCGTGTGAGCACTTCCATCTCTTCATCTATGGGAAGCACTTCATACTAATCACTGATCACCCGGCCCTCATAACTATCTTCGGAAATCCTCGAGCAAAGATGCCACCACAGATTGAACAGTGGGGTATTCGTCTCCAAGAATATACGTACATCATTGTTCACAAACCGGGGAAGGCGGAGAACCCAGCAGACTACATATCGCGACATCCCCAGATTTCAACACGGACAAGGTGTTCACTGGCAGAAGAATACCTCCACTTTGTACTTTATCAAGCAAGGCCGCCCCAGTCCCATTAGAAGCCATCATAGAAGCCACTGGTAAGGATGCCAAACTCCAGATCATAGTACATCGCATCCGCACAAACTCATGGAGACACCTGGAGGAGGCACCAAGTGACAAGACTGTCAAAATGCAAGAACTCACGTCATTCCGACATGAAAAAGACGATCTCACAATCAGCACGAATGGACTACTATTAAGAGCTTAGCGAATTGTCATTCCCCAACAACTGAGATAAGGAACTGTAAATCTAGTGCATGAAGGACACACAGGCGTGGTGGCAACGAAGAAAGAGCTACGTGAGTGGGTCTGGTTCCCGTTCCTCGACCAAATGGTAGAAACCACACTCCGAGATTGCTCTCAATGCCAACTAGTAGGGCGAGAAGAACCACAACCCCCGCTTCAAATGTCTGACCTCCCAGACGGCGTATGGCAACAAGTAGCCATCGACTTCATTGGTCCACTGAAGTCTGTGAAGTATATTATTGTCATCATGGATGAGTACTCCAGATTCCCCATTGCACAAGTCTCATCCACAAGAGCAACCGCTGTCATACCTGTCATCGACGAAGCATTTGATGCGTGGGGAATCCCCACAGTAGTGAAGACGGACAAGGGCCCACCATTCAATGGACAAGCGTTCGCAGAGTTTGCAAGACACCTGAACTTCAGACACACAAAGTTCACTCCCATGTGGCCTCAAGCTAATGGGATGGTCGAAAGGTTCATGGCCACCATAAAGAAAACAATACAATAAGCCAAACTGACCCAACACGACACTCAACCGGCACTTGACGAGGTACTACGAGCATACAGAACCACGCCACATAACACCACTAACAAGTGTCCAGCTACTTTGATGCTCGGAAGAACTCTGCGTACCAGAATACCAGCCGCAGACACCGCTATACATTCCAGGTCCCCGACGTTGGATCACTGGACACTAGTTGGTCTTGACAAAGTCAAGAAGGTAAAAATGAAAGAGTACGCAGACAGTCGTCGACACACCAAGGTGTCCGACATTCAAGAAGGAGACTGGGTGCTAGTCAGGCAAGAACAAAAGGCAAAGACTGACAGTCGCTACTGTGCCCAACCATTACAAGTGACGAGGCGGAAAGGAACCATTTTCACAGCTGCATCTGAGACCAAGAGAATCACACGAAATGTGTCGCACTTCAAGAAATGTAATCCTGCAGTATATACCCAAGCGGAAGAATCAGAATGTGACAATCGCAGCGAGTCCAAGAGAGGGACGCCCCTCACGCCGACCACAGAGGACTATCAGGAGACCCACCCGGCTTTTTGAAGAACTCTGAGCAAGTAAGCATTGAACATTTTTTAAAAAAGGGGGAGATGTAGTGTCGTCATGGCTGACCCGGTGCACGACGCCAGGGCCAGGCATAACAGGAACCGGAAACAAGGGACCGGAAGGAGAGTATTAACAGGTGTAAGGGGGAAATAAAGATGCCTTCACCCGAACAGCTGTTGGTCTCGTTATTGTGCATACGAGACATGAAAGTGTGGAGGCCCGTTGTAGCAAAATTTCACATAATTAGAGAAAAACAGATAACACAAAATTGGCACACTGCTAATGCAGAGGCAGATGCTTTTGGGGCCATACATAACATAAAATTATAGATGAGTAAAAAGGGCAAAACAGGGATCTTCTTAACCTTGTGGTTCTGAGTGACATCACAGACAACTCAAGCTTTGCTCTTATTGTTTAGTTGATGTCACTCAGAATCCCTCAGTGCAAAACGTATAGAATTATAGATGGGTCACAGTGAATTACGGAAACGTTTATCACTGAGGGGTTCTGAGTGGTATCAAATATACAATGAGAGCGAAGCTTGAGTGGTCTATGATGTCCCTCAAAATCCCAAGGTGAAAAATGTCCCTGTAATACACTTTTGACCATCTATAATTTTATGTTATGTAAGGCCCCCAAAAGCAATTGTCCTTGCAGGACTGTGCATGAGTGGAGGATAAGGGGGAGGCTATATGTAACATGCCCTACCCATTACCTGCTACACTTAACCAAAACCCACTACCTTACCTGCCTTCCCCCTTATGCAGCTGTGCTTTCTGCTTTCAGTCTAAACAGATGATTGTATAACATTACAACACAGGCATTTACCATGCATGTCTTTACCATGAATTTTTCACAACGTATTAATTTACCACACATCTGTCTTTACTACGCATACCTTTGTCACACAGGCAGGCATAGAGAAGGTGATATACATATATATATACACACAAACACACACACACACACATATATATATATATATACACATACATATATATATACATACATGTATACATATTATCTACTGGCGGTCACCAGTAGATAGTTATAGTTAGGACCGGGTTTCCATAGGAAATCCGCAACATTCTATTTGGAATAACTTTGGCGCCGGTTGACGAATCCTCGCGAAATTTTCAAAATAGGTGGGGCGCTCCGCTCCTACCCTGAAAGTCTCGGGGGGATTCGTCAAGCGGGACCTGAGAAAAAAGGGGGGTCCCAAAACGCGTTTTCCCCATGCAATTTTCTATAGGGACCTTTAGTCCAAGGTACAGCCCGAACGGCTGAACAGAATTACTTGAAATTTGGCAGAGAGGTAGTCCTCAGGTCAGGGAAGTGCCTTTTGCAGGTCTGGTGTCAATCTGTTCAGTAGTTCCTGAGAAAATCAAAAGTAAAATCATATACATATGTGGGCGGAGCCTAACCACACATCTCATCCTGAGATCTGATTGGCTGTCAGCACTTCATCCAAGAAGTGTTGGCAGCCATCTTGGGACCAATATACATGATAGCACCTCATTAAAAAGCATTGCAGTTAATAGAAGGTTTTAAGACTTTAGTTACATTATAAATCATTTGTTGATGGTACCATACTCATTTTAGGAATTGTGGTATGTTCTAAGGTGATTTCACCATGTGAAAAAGCCTTCTGCTGGGATATCATGATTGAGAGAAAAATATTTTCTCATGCTTTTCCCACAGAGGTTTGGAAGGTGATCTATAAGCTAAACTGAGAGCTTATTTTCTGTAAATTCACATTATCTTTCTCAGTCATGTGAGAATGAAGTCTGACATTCTCAGTAAAACATGTACATCCAACAAGGGCAGAGACTGTCAGTTGATTCCTTTGTGTTCTACTGCAGCTTCCCAGAGTGTTCCAAAGAACAACTAGAGCGCTAACAGTCCTACTTATGATAAACATATGGCACGCCTGAAGCCATCTTGCTTGGATTAAAGTGGTAACTCTTAAAACATTTAATTTAAAAAGGAACAAAATGAGGGGGTTCATTTTTCCATAAAAAGTATGATTAGTGCTGCAGAAAGAAAAATTAGGGCACATTTTGAGTGACTTCTCAAATCCTCTTCCATTTCATTAAAACATTCTGACATGCAGACTGAAACATGCACTTTCAATACCAGCAGCAGTTTTCCCTGGTGAGCAGTAGCTTTACTACAGTGATCTAATGAGCAAAAAGAGTGCTAACATTCTGAATTTATGGCAAATGTGTGACACATCTGAATGCCTTCTTGATGGAATCAAAGTAAAAAACTGAAAGTATTTCCTACTGAGGAGACTGCAGTAAATGAGGAAATTAGGAAACTTCATAACAAATAAGTCTCCCAAGATGGCCAGCAGAGACAAAAGAGCCCAAATGTAGCCCAAATATCACCCAGATTTAGCCCAAGTATAGCCCAATGACAGAATGTCCCAGAGTGTTCTTAAAAACAACTACAGCGCTTACTGTCTTCATTATGACAAAAGTATGGCACACCTGAAGCCATCTTGATTGGAATAAACTGGTAACACTTAAAACATTTAATTTAAAAAGGAACACAATGAGGGGGTTCATTTTGCCATAGAAATTATGATTAATGCTGAAGAAAGAAAATGAGGGCACATTTTGAGTGACTTCTCAAATCCTCTTCTATTTCATTAAAAAATTCTGACATGCAGACTGAAACATGCACTTTTAATACCAGGAGCAGACTTCCATGGTGAACAGTAGTTTTACTACAGTGATCTAATGAGCAACTAGAGTGCTAACATTCAGAATTTATGGCAAATGTGTGACATATCTGAATACCTTCATGATGGAATCAAAGTAAAAAACTGAAAGCATTTCCTACTGAGGAGACTGCAGTACATGAGGAAATTAGGAAACTTCATAACAAATAAATCTCCCAAGATGGCCACCGGAGACAAAAGAGCCCAAATGTAGCCCAAAATCACCCAGATGTAGCCCAAATATAGCCCAATGACAGAAGTGTGCAAAACACTTAGGGCCTCATGTAGGTAGCCCAATACCGGTCGGTAACGGCCGATTTTCGGTAATTATACCGTTACCGACCGGTATTTAGGCTTTTGCAATGTAGGGGGCACATTACAGGATTCGGTAATTTACCGAATCGGTAAAATTACCGAATCGGTAATTTTACCGATTCGGTAAATACCGAATCCTGTAATGATATGTAGGGGGAGTGTGTGGGTGTCGTGTGGAGTCGGTATTTACCACCAACTAATAGTTGGTGGTAAATGAAGAATGGCTGTGAAAAAGCATTTTTTTGCACGTAGAAGTGTGCAATGTGGCAGACATACATGCCCTTAGGGCATGTATGTGTGCCACATGTGCACACATGCAGGAATCAGGGGTGCAACAGGGTGTCAATGTGACACCCTGCCACCTTTGATTGTGTTCCCCCCATTACCGAATCGGTATTTACCGATTCGGTAATGAGGCATACCTTCCCATTGATTCAATCAATGGGAAGGTATGCCTCATTACCGAATCGGTAAATACCGATTCGGTAATTACCGAATTTCTACGAATCGGTAATTTTTACCGCAGGAATACCTACATAGCATTTACCACTTCATAAATACCGAATCGGTATGATTCGGTATTTATGAAGTGGTAAATGCCAGGCCACCTACATGAGGCCCTTATTATTTTGTGTTTTTGCAGTGTTATATAGTGCAGACTTGTCAGGTATTGGAGTGCTTTACATGAGCATTGGTTACATCACACAAGAACAAATTCATTTTGGTTGTAGACATGGGGAGGCTAAGGGCCTTATGTAGGTAGCCTAACATTTACCACTTCATAAATACCGAATTTTACCGATTCGGTATTTATGAAGTGGTAAATGCTATGTAGGTAATCAGTCGGTAAAAATTACCGAATCGGAATTGGTCGGTAATTTAGAATCGGTATTTACCGATTCGGTAATGGTAACTGGCTTCCCA
Source organism: Triturus cristatus (assembly GCF_964204655.1). Taxonomy (NCBI): domain Eukaryota; kingdom Metazoa; phylum Chordata; class Amphibia; order Caudata; family Salamandridae; genus Triturus; species Triturus cristatus. Next base: position 267,276,751 of record NC_140583.1, on the reverse strand, counting down.
TTGATTCCTATGGGCCAGGAGGCCCATAGGAATCAATGGGAAGCCAGTTACCATTACCGAATCGGTAAATACCGATTCGGTAATGGGGGGAGCACAATCAAGGGTGGCAGGGTGTCACAGTGACACCCTGTTGCACCCCTGATTCCTGCATGTGTGCACATGTGGCACACATACATGCCCTAAGGTCATGTATGTCTGCCACATTGCACACTTCTAAGTGCCAAAAAATGCTTTTTCTAAGCCATTCGTCATTTACCACCAACTTTTAGTTGGTGGTAAATAACGAATCCACACAACACCCACACACTCCCCCTACATCTCATTTCAGGATTCGGTATTTACCGAATCGGTAAAATTACCGAATCGGTAATTTTACCGATTCGGTAAATTACCGAATCCTGAAATGTCCCCCCTACATACCAAAAGCCTGAATACCGGTCGGTAACAGGATTTTTACCGAAAATCGGCCGTTACCGACCGGTATTAGGCTACCTACATAAGTGATTTGACCAGAATCACTGTCCAGCTGAAGCAGAAACTCCAACCTGGTTCCCCAGTTGCAAAGTCTGCAGTTCTGGAAGTAACACCACATCCTCTCCCCTAAGTGCAACATTTAATCAAGTGGTCAACTGGATAAAAAAACATAAAGATAACAAATAATTTAAAAGTGCTTTGTAGCTATTTGAAAACTCAGAAAATATGTCCTTATTTTAGTCTTTTAGAGCACTAACCATAATTTTGATGCCAATAAGACCCTCTCATATATGTAATTTCTAAAGGAAATGCTCTAGGTATTACATCAAGATGACGTCAGGCGTTCCACACTTTTGTAATAAATATAGAATGTTAGCAGTCTAGTTGTTCATTAGGATACTGTTGAGAGGCAGAGGCCAGGGGCTCGGACTCTGAAAATTGAAGGCAGGTAGGAGGGTGCAAAGGCAACAATTTAACCACACTGAGCAGACAGGAAGGGCCGTGGCAGCACAACAGACTATGGAGGGCAGTGGAAAGGGGGGCAGGGGCAACAAACCAACAATACAGGACTTGCAAGAGAGGCTGTGGCAATGTAATAGACCATTGTGGGCAGAAGGAAGAGGCAATGGTAGTACAACCATACATGCCAACAGACCAGATTCAGCCAGGAAACGTCCAATGTTTTTAAGCTCAAATGGGCTTTATTTGATCTGTCTCCTGTCTACAATCTCCTCTTTTTCAATGTAACTCAAAGGGGAAAATCAATACCCCAGTTTTTTTTCAAAATCTCCCTCTTACCAAGTTCAAAATGTTCGCAAGTATGGTACATTGGATCATGGAAGGAAATGGGGTAGGGACATGGACTTGGATAACAGAGGACAGGAGGGACATGGAGAGGTGCACCAAACTGACTCTGCAGGGCAGGCATCAGGGTTTGCAGCAGCACAATACACCACACAGGGCATGCAGGATGGGAGTGCAGCACAACAATCCATAGAAAGCAAGAGGGAGGGGACAGGACCATGCACATGGACAACAGAGAACAGAGGGGCAAGAGGCAATGGGAGCTAGCTGACCATAATGGACAGACAGGAGAGAAAGCTGCAGCATAACAGACCATAAAGGGCAGGAGGGACGGATCAGGGGCATTACAATGGAACAGACAAGCCAGGAGGGAGGGAGTAGGGGTCTGCACATGTAAACAGAGGGCTGGGGGCAAGGGGGCATGGCAGGAGCAGCAAGATAGCCATGGAGGTCAGGCAGGATGGGCACTAGAAGCAAGACACACCATGAAGAGCAACACTGAGACTGTGATGGCATACACACAGTCCATGGAGGGAAGGTGGGAGGGGGTCAGGGGCAGCTAACTGACCACACAGGGGAGGTGGGAGGGGCCATGGCAGCACAGAAGACCATGCATGGCAAGTGGGAGGGTTAGTGGCAGCACAATGGCTATGATGGGCAAGAAGAAGGGTGCAGGGGCATGCACAAAGGATGATGGAGGATAGAAGGGAGGGTCAGGACCTGTGCACAGACAAGAAAGTTCAGGGGAAGGGGCCTCACAACAGACCGCACGGGGCAGGCAGGAGGAGCAGTTGCAGCACAACAGACCAGGGAGGGCAGAAGGGTGTGGCAGTACAATGGACCATGTAGGACAGGAGGAAGAGGATAGGGGCATGGCATGTGGACAGGCAGGGTGGAGGTGGCAGGGACAGGTTACAGTCATCTGACAATGCTAGGCAGGTGGGAGGGGAGTGGCAGCTCAACAGAACACTCAGAGTAGATAGGAGTGGCAGGTCCATGGAACATGGTGGGCAAAAAGGATGGAGCAGGGGCATGCACAAAGACATTGGAGGGCAGGGGGAAGGAGAATAGGGGCAGCAAGCTAAGCACAGAGTTTAAGCAGGAGGTCAATGATGGGTCATAGAATTGGGCAATGGAGGGCAGGAGGAGTGGACTGGTACATCATACTAAATTGAGGGCAGTGGCAGCACATCAGACCATGCATGGCAGGAGGGAGGAGGCTAGTCCATGGATTCACACAACAGAGGATAGGGAGGAGGGGGATGGGGCAGCAAGCTAACTGTTCAGAGAAGGCGGGTATTAGGAACTTTATTGTTTTTAAAACGTGAGTCTGTGCGAACTACTTAAAATATGAACAAGTATGCAGCATAATCTCACTTTTATTCAGGAAGAAGAGGACGTTTTTGACTGTGACTCCGGGCTCACTTGGCAGAAACACCCCCTGACCCTCCACCCCCTATCGCAAAATGTAATGCCCATGAAAAGGGTAGGTGAACACAGTGTTATATAGAACATAGTCCTGAGAGCGTGATATAAGATGAACCGGACGTGAAATATAATATGCAATACATTGTGCGCAATTACAGATTCATTGGAGAGCGCGAGATAGCACAGGCACTAGCGCGTGCTATGCGATATGCGCCTTGGAGTGTAATATGCACAGGGCAGTGTTGTGTAACCTAACTAGTCTCTAAAGTTGTAATATAAAATATGTTCTGGGGAGTGTAACGTTGCAAATGCACGGTGACAAAGATATGGATCCCAGATTGTAATATGTATGGCATAGCACTGTGCGTTATAACATAGGCATCGAGGAAGGCATGTTAGATGGGGCAATATAACCCGTGCGAAGACAAGTGTGGCATGACATATTCACGGGGTGGTGTTACAGTGCACATCGGCTAGAGAGTGTCATAGCATATGCACTAGCTAGTGGAATACAACACAGAGATGTGTGGCACTCAGCAGGCAATGGTGGGTGTAACACAGCATTGGGCTCTGCCAGGAGCGCGCTGTGACTCTCAAGTGATGTTCGTCCCCTTTCCAGAGAGTAAAATAAAAAGTATTACACATCCGGCATGTGAGGGGGGTTTCTGGCATAGTTTTGGTCGAATTTTTGTCGAATCCCCTTTGAATGGCTTGGTGTGCATGTGTATTAAATGTGCCCGTCAATAGCTACCCATGTTTGTATAAATAAACGACAAGGGTGTCTACCGGGATTAGGCACGGTAGGGCATCAGACATGTCAGAGCTTCACTAGGGGTGTAAATACATTCCACGTGGATTCATTGTATGCATAGTCGCCTTTTAATGAATATCACGCAAATCGTCATGGTGATAGGTACGTACGGTTTGTCCAGCATGTCCTAGGTGTGTCTATAAATATATATTTTTTAAAAATAATAAAAAACAGTGGCCGGCCCTGGGGATTGGGGTCAAAAAAATATAATTAGGAGACAGGCCCTGGGGGATGGGGTCATCAGGGCCAATAAATTAGAATAAGAAGGGGAACCACACAGCCCCCCTTCTTAAAAAATTAAAATAAATAAAAGACTGGCATCGTGCCGGAGGCCACGCCCCCTCCTTGCAGCACTCTGCAAACGCGCCCCCTGGCGAATTGTAAGTTGGGGAATTAATTCCTCTTCAATACTGAGGGTCCCTGAGGGCCAACTAGCCCAACAGGCATCTCCAGTATGCGCCAGGGAGCTGCACTGCAGACAGGTGTTCTGAGGCCAAGCCCCTTTTTACACCTCTCTGCAATGCAGCTCTGTGGCGCTTACTGGAGGTACCTAGTGGTCTAGTTTGACCCTAGGGACCCTTAGGATTCAAGGGGACTTAATCTCTCAACTTAGAACAGCCACAGGGCGCGTTTACACAGTGGTGAAGGGAGGGGACGGGGCCTGAGGTGACGTGTGCAAACACGCACTATGGCACGTTTTAAATTGGGGATATAATTTCTCTTCAATACTGAGGGCCCCTGGGGGCTAACTAGCCCACCAAGTGCTTCCAGTAAGCGCCACTGAGCTGCATTGCAGAGAGGTGGTCCAGGCCATGCCACTTTTTACACCTCCCTGCAACGCAGCTCTGTGGCACTTACTGGAGGTACCTAGTGGGCTAGTGGGACCCTAGGGACCCTCAGGATTCAAATGAACTTAATCTCCCAACTAAAAACGGACACAGCGCGTGTTTACACAGTGGTGAAGGGAGGGGACGGGGCCTGAGTTAATGTGTGTAAAAACGCCCTGTGGCTTGTTTTAAGAGGTAGTTTTAATCCCCCTGCCCTATTATATACTAGGGGCTTACAGAGGAGGTCATGCTAATCACAGGGGGACCCCAACGCATAATGTTCCCTAGTGTATGTAGGTGTTTTCACTGTATTCTAAGTGTCTTTTAACATAGCACTGGCTCTAGGACTGGTTAGTCAGACTCAGTTACCACCAGTATCCGTCTGAAAAAGTTGAGGGTACAGGATGATTTTGCAACAAGGCTTCTTTCTGCTCTTCTTTTTGTTCTTTCTGCACGTTATCCTTCTTCCTGCACTTTTCTTCGTCTTTGAGGACTTCTGTTGCTTCTTTCTGCATTTCTTTTTTTTCTTTCTGTGCATTTTTTCTTCTTTCTTCACATGTCCTATCTCTGTAGGCATAGTTAGAAATTAGCATTTAAAAAACCTTTGAAATTCACAGAAAAAACCATAGGTTTCAGGCACGTTATAGTTAGGAATTAGCATTTAAAAAACCTCAGAAATTCACTGAAAAAACCATAGGTTTCAGGAGTGTTATAGTTAGCTGGACTTTTCACTTGTACAAAACCATTGAAATTCCCCCGTTATAGTTAGTTCAGCTAACACACCCATACACACACTCATCCACCCATACAGTCCTGCACACATGCTGTCTTCAACACATACAAACAGTGAGTCACTCATTCATGCACCTATGCACTACGTAATACCCACCACCGAACCATGCAGACACTCAGAATGATACTCAAAAAAACAACTAATAACCTATATAGACACCCATATAGCTACTCACCAACCCATGCAGCCACTTATACACAAAGTGAGAGACTGATACAGATATTTACATATTTAAACATTACTCACTAAGCCATCTATTCACTATGATACACTTAATCAGTCAGTTACACAATCAATTTTTCAAAAACAAATCATTCATTTAGACACTTATATACCCATTTATTCTTCCATCGACCTTGAGATATACATATATAAAACATATTTAATTTTCAGAAAAACACACATTCACTGGATGATGTCATCAGTGATGTCATCAGTGATGTCATTTGAGATGTCATCAGTGATGTCATGAGGGATGTCACTGACCATGTCATGAGTGATGTAATATGTGACATCATCAGCAGTGCATTGCGGGCGCGCGAGTTATAGTTAGCTGAACTAACTATAACGGGGGAATTTCAATGGTTTTGTACAAGTGAAAAGTCCAGCTAACTATAACACCCCTGAAACCTATGGTTTTTTCAGTGAATTTCTGAGGTTTTTTAAATGCTAATTCCTAACTATAACGTGCCTGAAACCTATGTTTTTTTCTGTGAATCTATATATATACATATATAGATACATAGATAGATATATTATTTGTTATCTTTTACCCCTCTTTATTGATTACCCTTACCACCCTATGCCCCTACCCACCCGAAAACCTAAAATATCCTTACTACCCCATACCCCTCCCCACCCCTAAAATACAAAAATACCCATAACACTCAATACCCCTAATCATTCCTGAACCTAAAATATCTTTATCACCCTATACCCTTATACACCCCTAAAACTCCAAAACAAAAGCTTTCCACACAATATCATTACCCACCCCTAAACCCTAAAAACACCCTTACAACCCAATACCCTAACACCCTCTAAGCCCTAAATATACCCTTACCACCCAATATCCTCCCCCTACCCTAAAGCCCTAAATATTACCTTACTACACAATATCCTCCACCTGCCCAAAAAAACGTAACAACATTCTTACCACCCAACCATTACCCACCCTAAACCCTCAAATGCGTAGATAGATAGATGGATAGATAGAGAGACAGATATATTCACTGAAAAAAACAAAGGTTACAGGGACGTTATAGTTAGGCTCAGAGTTCACTCATACCAAACCAGAGAAACTCAGCAGTTATAGTTACCTGAGCTAACTATAACTTATGACCCCATAATGCACTGCTTAGGATGATGACCTGGTCCATGACAACACTGATCTCTTACTGATGAATTGTCAAATGACATCACTGATCACATCATCCAAAGAACCAATCACACAACCGCTCACACCCTAATACAACCTCTCATACACCCACTCCATCTCACACAACTGCTCCCACCCATTCACAGAGCCATACCAGTACTCCCACAAATAATCACTCAACCATAGAGCCGCTCACACAGCTACTCACTCATACTGCCACTGACGCACCAACTGTGTGGTGGGCACCCCGTGACATAGCAAGAGCCGGCCCTGGAGGGGTGGCGGTCCCCAGGGCCATTATTGGCTTGAGGAGGGGGGCAGCGCAGCCTTCCTCCTTTGCAATTGACATGCCAGCCCCTCGAAATTGGTGGTCCCAAGGGCCGTTTATCGCCTCCTCCCACTTTTAAAATGCTAACTTGGCTCCAGGGAGGGGGTGGTCTCCAAGGATCCCCCATTAGTAACAGTTTAGCCCCGAGGAGGTGGTTGTCCCCGGAGCAAGGGCAGCTTGCAATGCCCCTCCCATTATTAACAGCTTAGCGCCAGGGAGGTGGTGGCAGTACCCAGAGTGTGGGCGAGTCCAGGGTGCCTGCCCGCATACACATTTGTAAGTGCCCTGGGGAAGTGGCAGTACCCGGGGCTGAGGGGATGGGCCATGCGCCCCCCCCACATTTATTTATGCAGATTTGCCCTGGGAGGTGGCGTTCCCTGAGGTTTTTCATTAGCCCTAGGAGGGGGTCCTTATGGCCACCTCCTTTTTATTATTCAACTTACCACCTGGCCCACCCACGGACTAAACATTAGAGAGGCGTGGAAGGGCGTGTGCCTTTCTATTTATTTTTCGGCAAGAGCCGCTGATCCAGCGTGACTCCCCACAAATTTTTTTAACGCATTTTTTGCCCTGCAGGGTCCCTGCGGGACCTCCCAAGAGGCCTAAGGGGTCAGGATATTACTACCCTGCCACCTTCTCTTTTTTTAACATTATTTGGGGGACTCGACTGAAGCAGAGTCTCAAGATGGCTGCCAACACTTCCTGCTTGAAGTGTTGTCAGCCAATCACATTGAGCATGGGGACTGCTGGATCCTTGGAGGATCCGTGTCCCTACACATACAAATTAACACTCCTTTAAATATCTTAAAAACGACTGAACAGATTTACACCAAATAACAAAAAGGGTTCTTTCTGAACTAAGACCTACCTTTCTGCAAAGTTTGGTGTAATTCCATCCAGTGGTTGGGGTTGCAGTTGTGTCTAAAAATCTCTATGAAAATGAACATTGAAAAAACAATTTTTTTACCTCCCTTTTTCTCAGCCCCTGATTGACGAATCACTCTGGCATGGACACTTGTTGTCCATGCACAACAAAAATCACTGGGGCAGTTATTTTTGGAAAATGTGCTGAAGATTCCCCAAAGTTGTAGACAAATCAAAAAATGCTCTTCCTATGGAAACATGGTCCTAACTAGAACTACTATACTGGCCACTGCAAGTAGGAGACATGCATGCACATATATACTTATCTGCTTACTTTAACTAGACTTGCATGTTTAAAGTTGAATAGTAAAGGCACTGCATGGTTAACCCTCTGTCGCAAAGGATGTTTCCCAAGCAGACAAGCAGAGCTGAGCAGACAGACTCTCAGAGAGCCCCGACACATGGCCAGGAAGACCTTTATGACATCGCCAGTTTCATTATCAACTGTTGTGATGTCCAAGCAAGGTGTATAACTTTCAGAAGCTGAAATAAATTATAGAGGCTCTCTATGAGAGCCATACACAACATCCCTGTTATTAATAGTCACAAATCTATAATTCCATATACCCAAAAGGCACAATGGCAGTGCTCTCAGATTATGAGGAGGCTCTGCTCTGCAACTCCATTGAATTTTGCAGGAGCTCTATCTGCACAAATGGCTTGGCTCATGCTCGGATGAGGTGGTCAAAAGCCAACATGTTAGTACTGGTACCAGAAATGCACTTTCGATGCACTACCTGTAGCTGCTTGTTGACAGCAAAGCACCAATACTTTTAATCTGCAAGTGCTGATTCACCGCAGACTTACGATGGTGCTTCATGGAAGCTACTCGCAGTGAAGTCAAGTAACCAAGATGAGATGCGTCGCGAAGAGACATTTCACGCCTTTCGACCTACTATATGGAATGAGAGATTACATAACATTTGATTTTCATGACAACACAGGACAATCTTGAAAAGCAAAAAAGGTATATTTAATATTCTACTGTAATGAACTGGTGGTTTTTACATAATAGGAAGCAATTTGCTGACAGGGAGCATGTTTAGGATACCAAGTTTAGACTACTTGTAAGTGGTGGATGGATTCCTCAAAATTCAAGGGAGGGTAGGTGAAATGAGACCTTTGTCCATGAAACCTTGTGAATTCAAGAACTTTGCCTGGGTGGAGGTGGGTACAGTATTTGCCCTTCCCTCGCCTTTGCTGAGGCGTAGCTTGACACTCTCATGGACACACAATTGGGCTATTTTCCTCCAGGATACTGGCTTTGCAAAGTTGTCTACCTTTGCAACGTTGCACACCTCTCCTTACCTTGTGGTATTTTAATGCATTTCTATTTCCTCCTTGCACGAATAAGACAGAATCAGGTTACAAATTTCAGCCAAACATAAAATAATTTTGTAAAATTTACAAGCAACTAATACGAAAACTAAAGAAAAAAAATATAAACATCTAACAATAAGACAATAACTCAAGAGTTCACGTCATGAGGGGCATTACTTCTAGAGTATACTGTGATTTCTTCGTGTTTTTGCAATACGTATTAAATTCTGCAGCATTTTATTTAGTACCGAGTACATGTACAGCTGCACACATAAAAACAATAGCGGAACTAACATAAATCCCCACGTATGTGGCTTACCAAGGTAACTTTTACTTTTATTATGTTGCAATAAAAATCCATTTATCACATGGTATATTCCAGTTTTCAGTCGACACTCTCAAAATTTGCATTTTATTCTTAGTGGTAGAGGAGACGTTGGTTGATTTGCAGGAAGCCAGCGTTCACAAGAATAACACCGGAGGTAAACGCTGCACCACAGGACTAGCCAATGCCACCCTGCCAACTCATAACTGAGGTCCATAGCCTTTTGCCCACGTGTACCCAATAGTCGCACCAGTACAAAAATGTTTCACATGCACAACGAAGGACAATGTCCTGTTAAACCTATTCCATTCTGTCAATGTACCACAAAAGAAATCACATTTTATGATATGATTTTCATTTCTGTACAATATGATTTTTTCATTTCGAATTTGATGTATAATAATTATACACATTTTTGCATTAAACACATTTTAATTATTAGCACGTTCTCCCCAACAAAACACAAATATTTCTCAAAACATTAACAGAGGTATCTACAGTTCTAATACATTTTAAACAGATGACACTCATGTGCTCTAAATCTTTCGAAAGAATAATTAAATCATTTCATGGTTCATGTAATATAAAAAATAAAAAAAAGATTAATATGTTTAATATGGTCCTATATTGCAATCCCGAGATTCAGGTGACATTTGTAAACCACCCTGCCTTTTGTCTTATGGTTTGTAAATGTCACCAGAACCCAGCGATGGCAATATAAGCTCATATGAACAGAATGAGATGACAATCAAACCAAAGCTCTCGTGAACCTGACTCTTCGAGCTACAGAGACCTCCAGCAATGCACGTTCTGCACTTTGAGGGACAGCAACAACAGCCCGTGGTGAGTGACAATGTGAAGTTCCAGCAAGGGACATCTGCGTTTCCTGACCAGAACTTGGCGTAAAGCGACGACCATCCATGACACCATCCTGCTCTTCGTGCTACAGCAACGACCATCCACAACGCTATACCTGCACCTTATTCTGCCCCCTCCACCTGTGAATGGACTTTGAGAAGATAACTTTTTTAGCTAGACTTACCTGTCCCTAGCATACGCCCCATCGCGGTCTGCCTGAACTTGTGACTTTCACCCAGTCAAGCACAACCAGATGAGCGCGAGTGGCGCATTATGCTTTTAGGCGCAATACGTACCTAAATCCCTGAAATTGCTTAACTCAGTTTCTACTGATTAGATGTTTGTCATATTGGTCTCATTTTATTAATTAAAATGTACTCTATTTTTGTTTTAATTGGTGTGGGATTTTCTTGTGTTGTTTGAATGCGGCAAAAATACTTAACACTATTCCTCTAGGTTACGCCTGACTGCCTTCATGCCACGCTGCCAGAGGATTAAAGCTCAGGTTAATTTAGTGGCTGTTGTGGTTCACCATGACAAGGATTGTGGTTGATGCTTCAGTAGGGGTGTGCCCCCTCAATCAAAAACCTGATTTCTTACAAATAGGTATCGATACTTATTTGAAAAGAAGAGTATCATGTCCTACGAAAATGCAGAGAAGTCAGAACGTGTAGATGTCAATAGTAAGTTTCCCAAGGGCCATTCTGAGTTACTGTACCAGTCAATAACTCAAGATGAACAAGGTAACGATGATGAGGGGTCGAGAATGAACAATTATTCTAAATGTTGACGAGTAATCCTCCTCTGACATATTGTTATTGTTCTAATCCAAAGATGAAATCTTCAGCAGATGAAGTTGTAGTAAAAAATGATGGGGAATGTGTGGCGATGGCGGCAGGAGGTGCCAATCTTTCCAATCTTTACAAGCTCCAGATCAATAAAGTTGAAGAATCATTTCACACCAAGGTAGAACCAGAATGTCAAGGCCAGACAAAGGAACTGGAATAAGCCTATGACACGTGGGTAAGGTACTTTATATCAACAAGGTTAAAAAGGATAAAGGGAAACTGAGAATCAAACTACACAAAGCAGGAGCAGATGATATAATACAATGCTGCATCTGGGATGTAATTAGAGCTGGACTGGGAGCAGCAACTAGGCCTGGCAGAGAGCTGCTCAACCGGCCGTGGGGGTGCAAGCAAGAAGCACCGCTCCCGCCTGGGAGCAGCAACTAGCTCTGGCAGAGAGCTGCTCAACCGGCTGTGGGAGTGGGGGCAGAGGGTGCAAGCAAGAAGCACCGCTCCCGCCTGGGAGCAGCAACTAGCCCTGGCAGAGAGCTGCTCAACCGGCCGTGGGGGCGGAGGGTGCAAGCAAGAAGCACCGCTCCCGCCTGGGAGCAGCAACTAGCCCTGGCAGAGAGCTGCTCAACCGGCCGTGGGAGTGGGGGCGGAGGGTGCAAGCAAGAAGCACCGCTCCCGCCTGGGAGCAGCAACTAGCCCTGGCAGAGAGCTGCTCAACCGGCTGTGGGAGTGGGGGTGCAAGCAAGAAGCACCGCTCCCGCCTGGGAGCAGCAACTAGCCCTGGCAGAGAGCTGCTCAACCGGCTGTGGGAGTGGGGGTAAGGGGTGCAAGCAAGAAGCACCGCTCCCGCCTGGGAGCAGCAACTAGCCCTGGCATAGAGCTGCTCAACCGGCTGTGGGAGTGGGGGCGGGGGGTGCAAGCAAGAAGCACCGCTCCCGCTTTTGTTACAGGGGGCTGATATTGCAAAACCGGCCCCCAGTGACAAATACGGAACCCACGGGCACAGAAACGGCTGCATGCCCTTTAAATCAGGGAAATGAAGTTCAGAGTCAGCAGACAATATACTTTTTCCTTTGCACTGATCTTTGAGGGCTGTGCGAGAGTGTGTTCTCCTCAATTGACTTATGTAGCTTTTCAAGATATCCAAAGACAGAAGAGGAAAGACCGATGTGCACGACAGGACCCAGAAACCATGTCATTAATAAGGCCACATAAATATAAATAATAATCCACTATTTAAACCAAATGTCCCCACCAGGCATGCGGCTCAGCAGATACAGCAAAGCAGAATTAATGGTATTGTCATGGCACTCATCACAAACTAAGCATATGAGCAAAAGCCATTTCCTCCTATTCAGGAGTGTCAAATAACAGGGCCACTCTGCCGATCAGCACTGGAAACATTATCCAAGCCTTTCATCACAATGCTAGTCTGAAGCACTAAGTAGCTGGCACAGCGGGTTATGGGGGAAGTTAGAGTGGTTCCTTAATGGGTTGAATCTTCATGTACTACAGTGAAACCTACCTAAGCCTGTTTGACGCGCAGATGATGGGCCCACCACTGCAATGCATTAAAGGCCAAGGTTAGTGCAGTATTTGGTAGTTTAAGGAAACAGTATATTGCATTAGATCACAGAAAGTACATGGTGTGCTAAAAGCCTATAATCTGAGGGCACCTGCACCAACGCTGTATGGACTTGAATATTTTAAAGAGACAGCAAGGGGATGGATGAAGAGACAGTGGTGGCTGCCGCCAATCAAAACTGGTAGGGCGGCACGGGGGAGAAGGGGTTGGGAATTATTATTTTTTTAAATCACTTATCTGCTGCTCAGCTCCTGTTGTCACCGCCTCGTTGCTCCTACTCCTCTCCTCCTCTGGGAGTGGATAGGCCTGAAAGCACAGGCTCCCCACCCAATCCAGATGCTATGAGAGCAGCGCCACGATTGGTCTGAGCAGCCTGGTTTTCCATTCAGACAGTACCTGGTAGGCTGCGAAGTTTCTCCAACCCGGCTGTCAAGCACAGCCGGGTTGGAGAAACATAAGTGGACATGTCTGTTTGGCTGGCCTAAGATGGATGGCCAAACTGACGTGCACTGCCAAGTGCACACTTCTCCCTGCCATGGGACTGTCCTGTCCCTGGACGGCCGGCCATGGGTAGGTCTTACACTAGGAGCCATCCGGACTAAAGTTGGTCTCTCTCGCAATGCCAGGGAGCAGCCCGGCCTGTCCCTGATAGGGCAGTACCCCTCCCCCCATTTTAGGTGCACTTTTTTCCAGAGGGTGTAATATACCTCTCATTTTCACCAAACATTAGGACTACTGTTGAGTCCTGACATAAAGGGACGTGACTTTTCTTTTCTTAAACCCAATACACGCCTCCCCCTTCAAGTAGATGAGGATATATAGGTCCTGAAGAAATGCCTAGATCCATATGGACTGAATAAGGCATGAAACATGTCGACTCCCTGCACAATTCGCTCATTCACCAACTGAAACGGCTTTAATATTCCCTCTTCTGTTTACGACTCTCTAGTCGGTGTTTTAACTCATTGCCCAGGTACTCCGTGAATAAATTATCTTTGGAGAATCCAGTAGCCATTTTTAACCTCGCACACTACACCACTTCTACTCACCACACATAGGCTCCCTCCACAACATCTTTTAGCTTCATGACAGCAAACCGAGAAGAACTCCGGCAAAGAGCCCCCCTGTGGGGCCCGTTGGGCATTGCAGCACTGGCCCAACAAGGAGTTGCCCTATGATGAATCATGCCATCCCTCGAGGTGTGAGGGCCCTTGCTCCTTATTGGAGGTATCCCTGTACAATCACGCATTGTCTCGTCTTATCTAGCACCTGTCTGTAACTGACACACCATTCTTGGCCTGTCACATTCCTTCTGTCTGCCCCCATAGGAACAGCGTACTTTCTCGTTTTACCAGTCCTGCCCCTTCCACATAATCAGCGCAGATAGAGATAAATAAAAAGATAATAACAATGTTTTATTGTTGTTTTATTTATCATCTTCTGGCAGTGGGGCGACGCTTCTCCACCATTACTGAGGAGCCGCCACTGATTACAACGACCGCCAAGCAGCTTGAGGTCAGTATCCAGAAAAGACAGGATAAGCAGAGCAGGATGACTGACTGCAGCAGCACGAAGCAAACTTGGACTAACTGTGGTAATATCTAACAGCAGAATTTAAACACCAATGTGGAAATTCAACTGCAGTCACTGGAGGTTACAGGTGCTGTACATGCTGTGGTGCTGCACTGCAGATTCAGACAATCTTGGAGGTTGCACTGGCCGTGGTGAATCTTCAGTGAGGTGGTGAAGCAGCAGTGCCGTCTAAAAATGCACCAACGAAACGTCTCGCTCATTTTTTTTTAGTATGAGCGGGCTCGCTGTTGCGTTCATTGCTGCCCAAGCCTGGATCGGTGGAGGTTCTCAGCACTGCAGAATGTGGTGGATGCGCAGCCATATCTGCCGGAAATGGTTCACACACAGCTCTTTGATATAAATGTGAAAATGAAGGCTTTGCGTGCGATGGGGAGGGGGGAGGAGAGGTGGGGGGGGAGACACAAGTTTTGGGTGGCTGACATTACGAACCACGTGTTAGTCCTTTGTGCAGGGCTGGTACATACATTTGGTCACGTTTTCTAGTACATCCAAGCCTTCAGACCCCAAAGAAATACCTGTGGAAACTGTCCTTTTAAAACTACGTGCGAAAAATCAAGGAAAGTTAAGGAGTTCAATTATATTGTAAGATATATGATTTTTTAAGTATTTTAAAGGACTGATTTACTGTATGTATTCTGTTCATCAAATAGCTCGAGATATTATATGTGATGCAGGTAAGGCTTGACTTGCACTCGATAGGTTTTAGGGAACGTTTACCATTCCTTTTCTCTTTCCAAACTATTGCTGTTACTTCTCATTTTCCTTTGTGCACCTTGTACCCACGTAGAATTGTGATTCATGAAGTATCACAGTGCCACCCATGCCTGGCACGCCGCTGAATCACTTTGCGCTACTGTGAGCCCTCAATGTCTGTACTGATGACACATGAATCCGCACCGAAGTAAACATTCAGCCCTGAGCCGTGAATGTTCTCCTCTGTTTATATGCTGTACCTTGTGCCCACAATCATCAGCATTTTTTATCATTACAAAAGCGAACACCCTAGTCTCGTCACCAAACCTTTTCCTCTCTTTTAAAGCGACAGCAAGACATTGCTTGATTTGAGCCGGTGGTGTACGGTGCTCAGCACCTGCACTTAATTGACAACACCGGAAATTATGACAGCTACCACATGGCAGCACTGTTTGTGAAATATAGAAATGACCACATCAACAGTTGTTTATTAAGTAAATATACATTAAAACAACTAATACCTGCCTCCCAAGCCATTCTTTTAACTTTAGGGTACCTCGAACACTCTGAATTGTCACACTTGTGCCAGTGTGATGGCTAGTAGTTGTGTAAGTGCTGTCACTGGCAGCGGCAGCATTGGCAATGGGTGGTGCAAGCCAAGGCGGCATCCTGATAAGGACCCTGGCACTTTTTTTCCCAAATTAAGCACTGCAACAAGGGGAGGGGTGACAAAAGTAACACTCATGTAGGCAAAGAAACATCCTCAGCTAATTAGAAAGTAGAAAAGTGTATTTGAATTGTTTTTGAGTGATTTGGACTGTGCCAAACATTGAATGAAAGAGAATTCTAAGCAGGTATGAACACAGAGAACAAACAGCTAGTCCTCTCTGCTTCTGATTAACTCGAACATTAAGAAAATGCTACGATCAGAATAAAGAACAGAGTAGATAGGTATAGGGGTTTCACTTCCAAAAACCTAAGCACTTTTACTTAGACAGACGCTGATATGATGCATAAAATCCAGAAGAAAATTCTGGCAAGAATGGAAAGCTGGTAAACAGTTCATCAGAAAGAGAAGGTATAAAACACCTTCACACCCTAACAGTGGTCTGCACCACTGTTTACACTACTTGAAAATTAAACAAAAAAAATTGAAAATTACTTTAAGATACTGTGCTGAAGCAGACATCCTTGGCATGGTTTTGCCACAACTTACTGACTCAACCTCCTGTTTTTGCTGACTTTGTTTTTGACTCTGCACACTTCACCACAGGTAACCAGTGCTAAAGTGCTTGTGCTGTCTCCTTTAAACATGGTAACATCGGCTTGTACCCAACTAGCATATTTAATTTACTTCTAAGTTCCAAGTAAAGTGGTACTACATGTAAGCAGGGCCTGTAAAGTAAATGCTAGAAGTGGGCCTGCAGCACTCATTGTGCGACCCCCTTAGGTAGCCCTTTAAACATGTCTCAGGTCTCCCACTGCAACCTGTTTGTGCAGCTTTAAACTGCCATTTCGACCTGGCAAGATAAACCTCTTGCAAGGCCTAAACCTCCTTTTTAAATATACCTATGTCACCCCTAGTGTAGGCCCTAAACAGCCCAGAGGGCAGGGTGCAGTGTATTTGAAAAGTTGGACATGTACTTTAAAATTTTACAGGTCCTCAAATAGAAAAACTCTTATAATCATTTTTCACTACTGTGAGGCCTACCTCTCTATAGGATAACATTGGGTTAAATTATTATATTTAATAAATGATAACTTTCAATTAGGAGCAGGTTGGAATATTTAGTTTGGTGTCTAAAGAATTGTAATAAAAAACCCTCCTTAATGGTAAAGTTGGATTTTAAGCCACAATACTTAAAATGGCATTTTCTTACCCTAACCATTTGATGACTGTAGCCTGTTTACTGGGTCATATAAGAAGGTGTTGCTGGCATTTGGTCTATGTGTACTGCTCCCAGACAGTGAGAAAAAGGATGATAGGTGTTGGAAGGATGGGCCATCTCCAACTTGATGAGTGGAGGAGCTGTCACCTATCACACTTGTAAATCACAAAAGCTCTGCACGAACACACTCAGAAAAGGGTTTGACAGTAGTCTATTGTGACCTGACACAATCTAGGGCTAGCGCAGAGAGGCAGGAAATTCCAAGCACCTTCATAACCTTCATAACCTTCTCATAGTTCAAAGTGGGTACCAGGGATAACTATTGGACCCTCATACCCACCTATTCAGTGCACCGCTCGACCTGTGGAAGCATCAGAAGGACTGCTGTGCTGCTCTACAAGAAGAACTGCTACTCAGTTGCCCTGATTCTTGAGTGAAGGACTGGACCTACCTGCATTTTGAACCCAGGACCACCAGAGAAACTCTAAGGGCCAGTTGGTTAACCTAATCAGAAGCCTCATGGACAGAAAAGGCTACATCCACCTTGAACCCAGCACCTGGACTGTGTATGATGTGAGTCCTACCCTCCCAAGTGGTGCCACCCCAGTACTGAACCTTTGTTAGTGGGCCTGAAGGTGCTCTGTCAACACAATTGTGGTTTTGTGCGCAGAACCGACACAGCGTGATGCATCTCTTCGCTGCTGCATCAGAACTGATACAGCAGTGACGCATCCCCGATGCCAATCCTCGCATCGTCTCCTGAGGTCTATTCAGAATCGTCCCTGCACGACACAATCCTGATGCAGGTCTTTACATTGTAAGCTCCTTGTCGACAGCATCCTGGATGGCGATGCAGGACTTCGCACTGCAGCCCAAAATCTTCTTTGGAATCACCGGTGCGCAACACATCTTCGATACAGAACTTCACATTGCAAGCCCCTCATTAACAACATCCTCGACAATGAAGCAGGACTCCACATCGCAGCTCCTAGAAATTGTCACTCGCAGCGCTCCATAAACCAGAATTTAAGGTACTTTGTTCAGAGGGCCTAACTGGGTCCCTGTGTCCATCCCAGGCTCCATTGTGGTCGCCCTAAACTTGTGACTTTGTCCCGGTCCAACACGACCAGATAACCAAAGTTGGTGCTTGGTGCTTCTAGGTACTATTTTTGCTTAAAACTTTGAAATTGCACATCTCCCCTTCTACTAATTGGATTTTTGTCATTTTGGTTTCCAATAATTATTTGAGACCAAAACGACAAAAATCCAGTTTCCAATACATTGTAAAAGTGAAGTCTTAACTGCACAAGACTGGTCATCTTTGACATCTTCCTAGACAGAGCCAAACCAGGAAGAATGTGCTGGAGCATTGGCGCAAATAGAAGCGAGTATACGTTACTGCCACTACATGAGGACTAGAGCTTAATCTGTGTCCAGCTTGAGTCCACGGTTTTTAACAACCTTCCCAAGAGAGAAACATATATGCTTTTGAGTAGGCCAGAAAGTCGAGCCCTAATAATAATTTTTGAGTTAAACACACGTGATGCCTATCCAGTCCTGAATCTCCTAAATGCTCTGTTGTTTAGTCCAATCTATAGCACTTTATTCTGAGAAGCATCAGGCTGTTGTCTGTAGAAATCCCAGGGTCAGTAAGTGGCTCATTCGCAATTTAGAGGACAAAATGACAGAACCCAGGAAGGGCACTCC
The DNA here is from genome assembly GCF_964204655.1 of Triturus cristatus. NCBI lineage: Eukaryota > Metazoa > Chordata > Amphibia > Caudata > Salamandridae > Triturus > Triturus cristatus. Next base: position 267,258,214 of record NC_140583.1, on the reverse strand, counting down.
TCTTATTGCAAAACTCTTTGGTATCCAGGGAGCTCTCTCTATTTTTACACCCACATCCAGGAACTAAAATATTCTATTTGGATAACCCGAAGACATTAAGACACTTTATCAAGTTTTCAAACACCACCAACACCATCTACACAGAGGTCTCCCACGTGGCCTGAACAGGTATTCATTAAGGTCTAATTACAGGAGCAGATTGCAGGCAGTCAGCATGAGGGGTGCAAGCTTCTCTGGTTACTGAGTTCCCAGGCCCTCCTCCCTCCATCCAGTTGGACCCCTGGAAAACTCACACATTCCATTGTCTGCTTTTCTGGATGTGCCTTCCACTGAATCCTTAATGATACATGGTTCCCAAATCAGGTCCTACGCCCACTGGCTCATCACTTACCTCTTCACCACCACAGCCAGCCATTCTGCTTTGCTCAGATAGCATATGTCTTTCTCCCTGGTAGTCACCTCTTCTAGCCTGAGGGTCCCTCCTCAGTCAGAGGCACACTTCATTCACCTCAGCTAGCTGACCTTGGCTCACCGCTCGAAACAAGTGCACCACACGGACACTCTACATTCTCGAGTTCTGGGTAGCACTACCCACAGTAGCCTTGGTATTACTCTACAACCAACCCATGGTACCCAAGCATCAATGGTAGTCAAAGTGGCTCGGAATATATAACTCGTCTCGGCTAATTGAATGGGAATAAAACATTCATATAAAGCTTCCCAAGTCAAGCATTGTTCCCTTTGAAAATTGAAAATAACACATCTGCATAATCATTGAGCATAACAAGCACTGGTAAAGCCAGTACATCTCGCCTTTAAAAGGTGAGTGTCAATATATTGGCTTTTCCAATGTGTGGTTGCATTCCTCGGGCATACAATGGCTTTTGTTGCATCATGATGAATGCCGATGCATGTGCACTAACTCCAATAATTTTGCAATGCTTTTTCTCTCTGAGAAAAGTAATTCTAGAAAGGCTGCTCACGCGTGATGACACTGGTGCATCTCGATGCATACATACCCATGAACTGGTGGCCAATTTGGCATTATAATTACCATTCCAACATGGGTAACAGCCATATTGAAATAGTAAATTAAAACTAAAAAATAAGTTCACAGGTGCACCACAAATGGGAAGTGTGCTGGCTAATAGCATTTTGCAGCTGCTGGGCCCTTGGTAACAAAAATAAAATGTAAAAATAAAAACAGGTAGTAGGATGGGGAGGGGTGGAGGAATACTGTGGAGCAATGGACAAGTATAGGGGAGAAGAAGGAGAAGCAGATAAAACATCAAGCATAGAGGTCCTTGGGAACAAAATGTTTAAGAAAAAAAAAACTGGAAGCGTGTTGGGAAAGCCATGGATACGTGGGAGGAGGGAAACCGAAAGAGAGACCACAAGGGGGCTGAAATAATAAAAGGAGGGTAGGGAAATCATGGAGTGCTGAAAGCCAAATCTAAATCAAAAACGTTCCCTGACGTCAGAAGTGCAAGGGTACAACTCATCCAATCACAAATGGAGAGACTGAAATGTTGCACAAAAACAGAGAGGAAAGAAGTCCACTCGAGGCAGAAAACTGAGACAGTCAAGTAAGTCACGCAATCATGATCAAGGTGTGGACACAAATCCACTTCTATGTACACACTGAATAAAATATTTCTATTTGCCAACATACATGTGAAGCTGTCTGTTGATTCAACATAACATGGCACATCATTTGTCATTACTGAACAATTTTTCTATGTAGCCAACTCCAACAGAAGACTCCCAACATCACAGTTGTTTCCAGTTCTCCAAGGACTGGGGCAGTGGACCAGAGTGCCTTAGTTCTCCAGATTAATAATAACCACTGGTTGTAGGTCATCAATGCCTGACATAGGTGGATCAAGCTCTCCACTAACCGCATAACCTAAACCCCCTTCAAGTCGACTCCATAATACTCCTCACTGAACTAGACTTTTAAACATTACATCCCAATATCATTCTCAAATAAAGCTAGGAGGATACGTGCCGGTCGTCAGGTATAAATTGTCTACAAGCAAAGATCCCTCACAAGAACTTTTTGCAAGCAAAGAAAAGGCATGATTCAATGGAATCATGTTACGTTGTCACTGTTTGAACAATTATTTCATTTTCTCAAACAAATAACTTTAGAACATAACAACAGTCCTGCTAGCAGCACCCAGTGGGGTCATTAACCTCGGCCGCTACCAGGAAACACTGCTTGGAATGACTTGAAGTAGAAAAGAACGAGGTAACAAACCATCTTTAATGACTGAGCTCCCAGTTCAAGGTATCTCACCTTCAATCAGGAAACTTGCTATAATTGTAAGTACTGGCAAAACAATGCATCAAATACATAACCAACTCGTTTGCCCAGAATGGCATTTTCCACTATGAATAGGACCCCCATACAAGAAACCAAAAAGTGTTCCCTAGCACAGTATATGCCTGTCTCACTCACTCCCATAAATAGAGACAGACGAACAAGCATACACCCTTGACGACAGCTTATCTGAATACTTTGTGGTTGCTCTCATATGTGCAAGATCCACAATAAAATGCAACACTTTCACGAGTTGTTTACCGACAAAACTCCTCTTATCACGCTACCCACCAAGGCATGCTTCAACAACCCCTTGGGAATAAACCTTACAGACATCCACCAAACAAACTTTGAGACACTCATCAACGACAGAGCCATAAGAAAAGGAGGAGACATAACGTAAACTGCCAAATACACGGTCTCCTGCTCAGCTCGTCAATGTTTGATTATTTTGTGTATGTGCTGATGAAATATGCCAGAAGCCCAACCACCTCCTTTGAGTGTTGATGGGTTCTCAGCCCTCCCAAGAAATGCTGCTCCTTCTTCAAAGGTGATGTCTGGACCTTCATTTTTCATGCATTCCATCTCAAAGAGGGTTTTCACCATGAGAAATGTAAAGATCTGCAGACTAAGCATTCAAACTATGGCACTTGGAATTAGGTGACCTCAACAAACTGTACTTTACACGACTGATCAACCAACCCACTCTGATGGCCATAGGTTCTACCCCAATTTAAAACTGAACATTTAAAAAATGTTGTTATTCTCATCAGATCATGCCCATATCCATTTTCATATTGGAGATGAGTTCTGCGGCAAGACAAAGCATAATACAAGTGTGACGCAACTCATCACTGTTTAGCACTTTCACAAAATTCATCCAAATATTTGCAAACCACAGAGAAAATATATATGCTCCCCATTCTAACAGAAATCCTTGATCATCTCCAACTCAAAACACAAAGGACCTCGACAGCGTGGATCCCTTCGAATTCAACCCAACACCAAGTCCTCAAAAAGAATAAAACTATTTCAAACTGCTTGCAGAGGAGTTACTGTAAATGAAAAGTCGAGGTAAAACACTCAGACATATATGGAGGAGGTTCCACTGCCCCAGAACATCAATGTGAACACACGTGGGCCGGGAGTAAGGCCAAAGAGCCTGTCTGCAGGCACCAATTTCTAAAGCTGAAAATCCCACCACAGAACTCGAAGCTGCCCAAATGTCACAGGCTACCCTGAGCCTCACAGACGAGCTATGAAAACAAAAGACATGATGTTTTTCTTTCCTCCCATAAGCAGCTTTTGCAGGTCTGTCAGCTTTCTACTCCCTCTCCAGCCTAATTAAAACACTCTTTCTTGAGTCTGCGCGAGTTCATATAACAGAAGTCACAACTATCACACCACAGACCTCACATACTCTGAACCCCGACTAGATGACATTCATAGTGAAATATTGTCAGTCCCAACTCCGGTCCTCACCTCGCTTACACGAGCCTTAGAAAAGCGTCTCTATTCTCAGAAGTAGTCCTACAGACACCAGTTTATGCCCTCAACTCATAAAAACAAAACACAGATCCTGGCCAGATACAGACCCACCAGGCCTAGCCTGACAGTCAGAACACAACTTCTGGCACATTTGGAAAGTGTCTTCTCGTTAAATCTAATTTGGCTGCCAACAAAAGAAACTGACCTAAAAAAATATTTCCTAATGCCCGAAACGTGGGCTGGGAATGCATCATCTTTTTAAGGGCTTTCTCAATAGTCTTTGGCCCTTTTGAAGACCGCTTTCACGGTCACGTGTCCCTCCCACCCTTGAACTCGCAGTGTGCATCAAGTCTATTCCTGGACCATGTGTGCGGGCGGGGGTATTATATACTTGTCGTCCATTAATCCCATTAAAGGTGCTCTGATGTGTGGTGGGGGGCACTTACAATCCATCTTTTGCGGGAGGTCTCTAGGGATAGCCAAAACCGAATGGTATCAGTAGATTCAGAACTTGCACTTTTGTTAATAACTGAATACCACGCGAATAATAAAGATTTGCTTTCAATAAATACCCTGTTCATCATCATCTTTTTCCAAGTGCTTGCAAACAATGTATAATGGATGCGGGTCGGCAGCAAGACCAGCAAGGGTAGTTTACACAATAGAACTGATTCTACCTAGTAATCTTCAACTTACATCATGTTAAAGAGATGCGGGTAGTTGTGTTTTTTTTATAGATTTGCAAAGCTATTTCTGAGTATAAAAATAACTCCAATCCAATTATCTTTATTGTTCAGCTTAATTTACAATTTGTTATAAAAAATAACAATTTAAAACCATCATAGAATAAAATCTGGCATTTTGCATATGGTTGGGAAATCATCCTTCATTAGTTATAAAGGTTTTGAGACGTCTAACCACCAATACCAGATTAAAAGGAATAAACTATATAAGTCATATAACATGATGCGCTGCTAGTACAAGCACACCATAAGACAAGGCTGAATGGCTTGGTATCAAGATCATCACACGAGAAATACTAGACAAAGAAAGAAAGAAGACAGGAGATACAACATAATAGGTTTGATACTGCAAATAGTCAGGAAAAAGTGCTTAGTGCTTTAACTTTTTTTTTATTTCATCATACATTGAATGCTAGGCAAAGAAGAGGAAGATGAAGAATACAAGGGATAAAACATAATACCTTCAGTTGCGCATCTACACAGGAAAAAAGTGCTTAGTGATTTAACTTAGTTTAATTTCATCATACGGGGGATACTGGGCTAAAGAGAGGAAGACGGCTGGTCATAAAGAGTCACTAAAGGTAATACTAAAAACAAGCATTTACAATGCAATAGGTCTCGCATTATTAAAGTTTGAGCTATTGGCATTGCTATGCAACACCAATTGCTCAAACTTTAATAATGCGAGACCTATTGCATTGCAAATGCTTGTTGGTATGGTCCACAAGAGGCTTTGGCCTTCAGACAGCGAATAGCTGTATGCGAGGCCTAAAAACAGAGATAGAAGTATCAGCTGCGAAATCTTTGCAGCATGAAGACACAAATAAGGTACCACTGGGTAACGTGTCAGCTGCAGAAATCTATGTGCTACCTGCAGGTCACCGGCTAGTTACCCAGAGACTGACTTCGTTTTTCATCCTCCCAGGATCTATAAATTATGTACTAGTCAACGGGATAGTAGCAGCAACTAATTTTTAAAGAACCATTCAAGCACGAATCATCGGACAATGGCAGCCAACATAATATAAACTAGATACAAAGATAAACAAGGTGATGAATGAATGGCAGAGAGATGGATGGACGGAATAAAGTGATAAATGAATGGATGCAGTAGGGTGATGGGTGGATGAATGTAAGAAGGTGATGGATGAATGGGTGCCTGGCGGATAGATGAAACAAGTGGACGAATGGAATAAGATGGATGGATGGATGAGTGGGGATGGCTGGATGGAATAAAGTGATATATGAATTTATACGATATGGTGATGGATAGATGAATGGAGCTGGCTATGAATAAATGGGTGTCTGATGGATAGATGAAATGTGATGTGTGGACAAATGGAATAAGATGGATGTGTGGGTGGGTGTTTGGGTTGGAGGAAGGAAGGGTGGGTGGATGGGGTGGATGGATGGGTGGGTGGACAGGTAGATGGATGGATGGATGGTGGGTGGGTGGATGGGTGGATGGATGGGTGGTTGGATGAATGAATGGTGGGTGGATGGATGGATGGATGGACAGGTGGGCGGGTGCGTGGGTAAGTGTATGGATGGGTGTATGGATGGGTGAATGGATGGGAGGATGGACAGATGGGTGGGCGGATGAATGGATGGTGAGTGAATGGATGGATAGGTGGGCAGATAGTTGGGGATGGATGGGTGGATAGATGGATGGATGGATGGATGGATGGATGGACAGGTGGGCGGATGGATGATGGATGGGTGGATAGATGGATGGATGAATGGAGCAAGTGTCTGTCACACACCGTGAGCTGGGTGAATGTTCTCTTACCTTGTACTCCAGGGCCGCCTCCTCCAGGGGCACCGCCTCGTGGCACCGGTGCTCCTTGGCCTCTCTGCACACCACACAGATGGCCGTCCCCTCCTTCCTACAGAAGAGCCGCAGCTTCTCGCGGTGCCGGCCGCACTCCCCCTCCACCCGCAGCTGCGCCGCCTGCTGGCAGAAGTCCTTGGCGATCTGCACAATGTTGGCCATCTGCCGGTTGGAGCTCAGGGCACCCTTGGGTGACGCATTCCGGCACTCGGGGCAGGGGAAGTTTGAGACTACTCCTGCCCAGCATCGGGCGAGACAGGGCCGGCAGAATTTGTGCTCGCACTGCGTGGTCACGGGGTCTGTCTAGTTGTCCCGACAGATGGAGAATCTGGTCTCTTCCATCAGGTGTTCCACGGGGTTTGCTTCAGCTATGGCCCGGCAGAGAGAGGGGGACAAAGTGGGGCTAATGCGGGGCAGAGCGGAGCTCACAGAGGGGCAGGGAGTAGGGCAGAAAGCCGGACAGAGAGGGAGACAGGGAGAAAGAAACTAAGACTGGGGCAGAGAGCCGTGCAGGTAGATCAGAGAGCTGGGCAGGGAGCGGGGCAGGGAGTGGGGCAGAAAGCAGTAGAGAGAGCCGGGCAGGGAGCTGGACAGAGGGCACCCTAAGCAGAAGTATGGAACTGAGCAACAGCGGAGAGTTGGACAGAGCAGGCTGAAGAGAAGCCCTGAACGTGACGAGAGCAGGGCAGGATTGCGGGGCAGATAGCTGGACAGCGAGCCGGGCAAAGATCCGCAAAGAGAACCGGTGGGGTCATCCAGGTTTCGAGTTACGATTTTGTTTTCTCAGAAGGCGCGAGCAGAGGAGGCAGGGAGTGAAACTCACATTTACAGACCTGCGCCTATATTTCAAGTGTGTCCAAAATATGTTTAACTAGGCGGTCTCAGTAAGGAAAGGCAGCCAAGGCACGGGGAGAAAACAATCTGCCCAGTATCACACTATTTGGTCCCGTAAGAGAGCCAGGATTTCAGACGCAGGCCACTGTTCCTGAAGTCTACAACCTGCCCAACTTACCTTCTGCATTAAGAGTCCACACTTCAAACAAGCGGAACTGAAAGTGATCGCAAAAGCGATCGCTGTAGTAAAAAAATAAAAAAAAACACGCCCGCGAGTGGTGTGCGAGAGCGCGCCACTGCGAGACCTATGTTTTCAATTATCGCGCCCGTGTCTGGGCATGATAATTGAAACCACAAGGGCTTTGGTGCGGGTAACAGACACCAATAGGCCGTGGACGGAGCAATGCGCCCGCCTTTGGCCTATTGCGTGCTCTGTTAACAAAAAACACGCACTCAAAGCCCAATGACAGAAGAGCAGACAAAAAACACACGCGTGTGCGATTCCAGGGTCCATTTCTGAACCCCGGAACAAAAGGACTCTCGCCTGCGCGAGCACTGCTGCGCAGGTCGCGAGACCTAATGACAGGAAGCACATGCAGCTTACTCATGAATGTTAAGTGCCCCGTGAATAAGTGCCTGGTAGCCAGTGCCTTTCAATCTTAGTACAATGGCTACTAAACTGAGTCTCGATCAATTTCCAGACAGTACCAAATCACAGTAAGAAAGAGCTCCTTTGTAATTCTGTCTTTGCCAGTTTTGAATTTGTGATGCACAAAAAAAGAAATTTCCCACAGAACATCACATCCTCTCTTTGTAGGCAGCCTTTGATGGCTTGCTGGCATGTGTGTATTCTGTTCCTAGTATAGTACTGTCTCAGCAGGCCTTTCCGTTCTGTCATTACAGCTGGGTAGATACAGACAAGGTGGCAAATGTCTTCCTTTGAGTAGTTACAGAGCCAGCATGAGATCTCAGTGGAAGATCTCCAACACAGAGTGGAATTAAAGCAGGATTGGAGATCCCCTATCTGACGATTCAGCAGCTTCAGAGTGGACTTTAACCCTAATGGACTTTAATCCTAACAGTTCCCCCAAGTAAGATTGGGGTTTTAGGAGGCCCTATGTGCCTATTATCTTCCAACCATGAGATCTCTTTGGACAGCACAGCTTTATCGATAGGGAATGATATATTTTCCCAGTTAAATGTATGACTCTATTAAAAGTTTGCTGTGAAAGGGCTAAGTCCCAATATTCCTCTGCCTTAAAGGTGGTTAACGCCAGGTTTAAGTAGTCTTGAGCCAGGGTGTTTCTTCGGTCACTTATGGCCTTCAACACGATGCTTATTAGGGTGGATCTGGGATCGTCATTTAGCTTATAACAGAATTTCAGATAGGGACCCAGGCTGCTCATGCTCTGTTCCCTGAGGCCAAACTCAAGATGAATTTGAGCCGGAGAGGCAGGCGAGGAAGGTTGAACACACGTGGGTATGTCCCGGTTATGGCATTATCTATTATTTTGTTGGCTATTCCTCTCAGGGCCTCAGCTCCGTACGTGAGAGGGTAACCATGTTTGGCAGCCATAACTTGAAGAAGTGGCTGTAGAGACATTCCTTTTAAAGAGATCCTTAAGGAGCAGAAAGCAGAAGTTAGAATGTTATTTCTCTTTTGTATCGCACTGCACTGTTGGGTGTCTTCACGTAGTCACTAACATTGTTTTTGCTTTGTTAAGATTCAATCTTAGCCGATGATTTGCAGTTGCATTAATTAAACGCTGTAGGCCAACCTAACATATGAGAAGCTCTAAATCCAGACATTGTGGGGGAATGAGAGTTGACGCTATTTAAAGCTGTTGTCAACTCCGCTAGACACAAGTTGAAGAGAAAAGGAGCCATGACACATTCTCGTTTAAGGCTGTTGCTCGTAGGAATAATTTTTTTTTAGACCGATGAACCTTCACTCAGCCTTACCCTTTACAAATACCTCAAATACTAAAATTGATAACTGCTTAAGTTTGACCAAGACAGATATTACAAGTTCACGAGTGCAATCATTTGAGAGAATTCAATTTAGAAAAAGTAAGGTAAAATATTCTGTATTCTTGGTATACTAAACAAATAGGGTTCTACTGTTACTTTCAGGATAAAGTGCCTTTTCAAAAGTGCCTGGGAGAACAGGAAAGGACTTTTCTACAAACGGAACGAGAAATGACCTCGAAGCACCCTCCAGGAGGGCCTCACTGGAGGGCTTTACTTGCAATCTGCCACCGGATTGTAGTGGTGCTCTACTATTGCCTGAACACATCACCGGCCTGATACCTAGGTGCCCTATCCCATCAAATGAGAACTCAATCAATCAATCAGAGGGATTGTAAAGCACGCTACTCACCCCTGAGGGTCTCAAGGCACTGGGGGTGGGGGGGGGGGGGAGAGCAGTTCCGGCTTAGTTGAAGAGCCAGGTCTTGAGGTTCTTCCTGAACATATGCAGTGTCAGGGAGCCTCTGATGTTCACAGGGAGCTCGTTCCAGGTCTTGGCTGCGATGTAGGAGAAGGCTCTCCCACCTGCTTTGTTTCTGCGGATGCGGGGGACCTCTGTCAGGGCGAGGTCGGTGGAGTCGAGGTTCCTCCTGGGTACGTGGAAGGAGACTCTCTCGTTGAGGTATTTGGGTCCGGTGTTGAAGGATTTGTAGGCGTGGGTGAGGAGTTTGAAGGTGACCCTCTTCTCGACGGGGAGCCAGTGGAGGTCTCGTAGGTGTTGGGTCATGTGTTTGTGATGTGGTGTCCCGAGTATGAGTCTGGCTGCGGCGTTCTGGATGGTTTGGAATTTGTGTAGAAGAGTTCTGTTGATTCCAGCGGATAGAGCGTTGCTGTAGTCCAGTCTGCTGGTTATGAGTGCGTGGGTGACGGTCCATTTGAAGGTCTTGCGGAGGATGCGCAGGCAGTTGAAACTGGTGGAGGTGACGGCGTTGATCTGGCGGTTCATGGACAGGGAGGAGTCGAGGATGATGACGAGGTTTAGTGCGTGGTCTGTAGGGGTGGGTGTGTTCCTGAGGGTGGAGAGCCACCAGGTGTTGTCCCAGGCAGAGGTGCAGGGTCCCAGGATGAGGACCTCGGTCTTCTCCGAGTTTAGCTTCAGGCAGCTGTCTTTCATTCAGATTGCGACGTCCTTCATACCTTCATGGAAGCAGAGTCTGGTGTCTTCGGGATTCTTTGTGAGTGAGAGGGTGACCTGGGTGTCGTCGGCGTATGATACTATGCTGAGCCCATGTTGTCCGACGATGGCGGCGAGGGGGGCCATGTAGATGTTGAAGAGCGTGGGGCTGAACAATGATCATTGGGGTACTCTGCAGTTGATATCAGTGGGTTCGGAGAGGAAGGGAGGGAGTCTGATCCTCTGGGTTCTGCCAGAAAGAAAGGATTGGATCCAGTCGAGGGTGGCTCCTTGTATCCCTGCGTGGTGAAGTTTGGCTGCGAGTGTGCGATGTGAGACAGTGTCGAAGGCTGCGGAGAGGTCTAGAAGGATGAGGGCCGCAGTGTGTCCCTGGTCGAGTAGCATGCGGATGTCGTCAGTAGCGGCAAGGAGGGCAGTCTCGGTGCAGTGGTTGCTGCGGAATCCAGACTGGGAGGCACCTAGGATGGAGTTCTCTTCGATGAAGGCGGTCAGCTGGGTGTTTACAAGTCTCTCAGTGACTTTGGCTGCGAAGGGGAGGAGAGAGATGGGCCGGTAGATTTTCATGTCTGTGGGGTCGGCCGAAGGCTTCTTGAGGCGGGGTTTAACCTCCGCCAGCTTCCAGTCGTCTGGGAAAATGCCGGATCTGAAGGAGGTGTTGATGGTCCGTCCTAGTTTGGGTGCGATGGCGGCCCTGTGGCATATGTGAGGTGGACAGGGGTCCGTTGGGGCTCCTGAGTGGGTTGTCTTCATGGTCGCGGTGATGTGTTCGATGGTGGCGGGATTCCAGGTCATGATGGTTGGCTTATCAGCAGCGGTGTCGAGGGGGATGGAGTCTGTCATCTGTTCGCTGAAGTTGTCGAAGAGGGCCTTGATCTTGAGATGGAAGTAGGCGCTGAGCATGTCGCAGAGATCCTAGGAGGTGTGATGTCTGTGGCCTCGCTGGGGAGTGTGGTGAACTTATGTATAACATTGAACAGTTCCTTGGCATTGGTCACGTTGGTCTGGACTTTGTCTCTTATAAAGGTCCGTTTGGGGTCTCTTATGCGCTGGTGGTAGTCCTTCAGGGCGCTCCTGTGGTTGTTCCGTGTTTCCTTGGTTTTCTGGTTTCGCCAGGTTTTCTCTAGGCGTCTGCAGGAGCGTCTGGCTTCTTGTAGTTCTGTGGTCAACCAGGCGGCCTTCATAGGGCATTGTTTGGTGGGGTATCGGAGGGGTGCGAGCTTGTCGGCAAAGCAGGAAATCCAGCAGGGAAATTCTTTGGCTGCGGAGTTGGTGTCAGTAGTGGCGCTGGGGGGGCTTGGCGGATGGGTGGTGTTTAGGTGTTCCTCTGTGACCTTGCTCTAGTTCCTTTATGGGGTGCTTGGGGGGGGGCTTGGGTGCATTGGAGGTGTTAAAGGTGAACTCCAACGGACAATGCAAGCTATGGTCTCTGCCTCTGTTTTGGACTGACTAGTGTTATAAATAATGGAAAAGCAGGAGCAGCAACATTTTACCACCTTAGGCAGAGGTAAATGGTCGTTTTTCACTGAAACTTTAAAGGAATGTGTAACTTTTGGCTGGAAATCTAGTAACATTTGTTGACGTATCAAAAGCAAACAACAGAACGTAACACAATAACAAACAAAGCAAAACAACAACACAATTACAACATAACAAGGCATAATACAGCAAAAAAGTTGCACAAAATTGCAGTAATGATGCACAAAATAAAGCAGCATAAAAATGATAACAGAGCACATCACTACCGCAACTAAAGGCTACACAGCAAGTAAGGACAAACCTGTTTGACACACATTTCACCTCCAGAAACCTGCATACATAATACGGTGGTAAAGGGTATTTGCACCAAGTACTGCCACATATTTACTAAGAAGGACATGAAACAACGCCATTCAAAAAAGAAATTGTCATCCTGCCACTATGTTGTGTTTGTTCTCAAGCATCCAAGCGGAGCATCAGATAAGCAACTTTTTTCAGGTGCTTGGAAGTGGAAACATCATGGGCAACTTCGTAGACAGCATTGCATGGTTCAGATACTGCGTCCCTTTTCTAACTTGTGAAAAGACAGTGTTCATACATTTTTAACTCTATTGATTTGTACTTTATCCAGACACACTGTGAGCCAAACTTTATCTCAAAGCCAAGCTGTTCCATTGGACCACTGCCATGTTTCATATTTGGCCACACAGCCTCTTGATAAAGGGACGTGGAGAGATTTGTTAACAGTGTTCACTCGTTGTGCAGTTTACCTTTCTCACAGCACTAACAACGCGGATACACAACATATATACTGTTAAAGGTTACCTGTGTTGAACGTCGTTTACATGTTGGTTTGCATGTATGATATTGTGCACATAGGTGCTACACGGGTAACCGACATTTCTAAAGGATCATGCACCAATGGCACCCTTAAGTGAAAGAGAATAATGTCAGCGTGCAGGGTTTTTAACACTTTTTTCAAAGGTGAACTTTGACCTTATGACGCTCTAGCACAGCTGAAGGTGAAATGGAAAAAGGGTTCCTTCTTGGTTGTAAGTGCATCTCCGATTGGTCCACTGAATGTGGGTTGTGATCTCTACAAGTTCTCAAGCAGTATGAGTGCTTGTCAGGAAATATGCCACCATTGATGATCAATGCTAGCCCTAGAATCATAGTTACAGACAAGAAAAAAACACATATTTCCGATTGCGAACATCACACTGGGCCTGCAGGTGTGAAATGTATTTTTCCTCTTCCCCCAAGCAATATTTTAGGGTTCTTGGTACTTTAGAAATGGGGCTGTGGGCCAGGTTTACATAATTAAGGATGTAAAAGCTCATTCAGAACTGACACCAAGACCTATCACCACATAAGACCTAGACGGCGGGTTTAAAGGAGGAACTGATGGCTGGGCACCAGAACAGAGAACGGCGCAAATATTAAACAGCAGTTAATGGTGCCTTATGTGCCTGACTTCAAAAGAAACAATCTATCCATTCTTCTCAGTAACTCATCCACCCTCCTCGTTTGTTGGACCCCTTTGATCTTTGTTCAAGTCACCTTCCTGGCACCTGCCAAACGCAGGAAGTCAGCGAGAGGCAACAGGGAAGAAGCAGCCGCACGAATGAAGTTCAGTCCACCTGTCTACTGAACTGTGGTGGGGTAAAGTCGCTCACACTTGGAACCCCCTGCGCGCACTTCAAGACTCCTCAACCACCGCTGACCTCCCAGCCGCACAAACTGAGGAGCATTCGAGATCACCGCTGCTGGGATCCAACTGCTCGCACCAACATGGTGTCTGCGAGATGCCACGCTGACCTCCTGCAGGCACCATGTGAGGAACAAGCACGCGTCACCCAAATCCATCAGAGCATCCGTCCCTGCAGAGCTGAAATCAGGACGGCCATTTTTAGAACTCTTTATGGGAACACTAATTGCTTCTATCCGCGCTAAATTCACGTGATCAAATCCCTTCCTGGTTCAGAGTTTGAAGAAGCAACAGCAATTGACCAATTGAAACTAGTAGAAGTGATGGAGACCAGAGCCAGCCAAAATTATAACCCAGTACACGTGGAAGCTCGAAAAGAGAGGAATATAATGTGTACAAAGAGGAGCAGAGTCTGCCTGTGTCCAAGCACACGATGTTCTATGTACTAACTTCATGTAGCCACTTAAATAATTAATCTTCTGTGGGAAGTGGTACTGTCCATGTTTTGATCAAAACTTTTGCAGGGTATTTCTTCTGACCATGGCACAACCAGCTCTCATTCCAAAGTAGAAACTTGTTCCCAATCAGGCCTCTTAGGATTAGTGCCTTTGAGTCAAAATAACTCATTTCAGCAAAAAAAGGCTGCAATACCTTTTAAGGGGACTGTGAAAATCTTTAATATTCCCATTTTACATCTTAGATTAGTCACGTCTTACACCCCCGAAAGTATGACAACCCCCACTGGACCACACCTATCATTCACCAGATGTCAGCCCCCTTGAGGAGTGTGACTGCTGAGTATTTCACAGAGATATTTTTGGCCAACCACAGTGTGTCGAACTACTGCTAAAAGAGTGATTTCATGTGATAGTTTATAGCTCCATGACCCTACAGTAGAAAAAGGTGACACCATTTATCATTGGACCTAGAGATGTGGGACAGACTTGTGTGCTATGCTTGAAGGCGGTTCAGATCTTCAAAAATGAGTCCCGATTCCAAACTCCCTTGACCGCCGGGATGAATAAAGCACTGCGCGGGTTCGAGAAGAAGTGCATGTGATAGATAATCCCACGATGTCAAGCATTAGAGCGTGATGTGACTACTTTGGATGAGCCTTAATTTGAAGCGTGAGATCTCAATCATTTGTGAATCATCTGACCGCAGTGTGCAGGTTGGTAAATACACTAGCATCATATTTCTAGTTTTATCAATGATTGTGTATTGGGTTTTTCTTTCTAGTGTTACAACCTAGGAAAACACCACATATGCCTTATACTGTGCCCACCTATATCCTTATAATCACATGAGTAGACTTCAAACTGGAGCCTCGCCCAGCCAAGGTCATGGGGCTGGTGGGATAAAGCAGTGGCTGGATCACAAACATTGGGCCTTCTGCAAGAGGAAGTGATCACTGATTGGTCATTACCCTTACCTTGACTCAGAGTCTAGGCCAGAATTATGGATATAGGTGCAACTCGTCAGGCTCTTCCTTACATTGCCAACGCGCGGGACACTGTTGTGCTTCGATCAAGCATCTTAAAGATCTTCCTGGACTACAGTATTGATCCTAGCTCTTACAAACAGTGGTGCTCTAATAAAAAGTCTACAGTGTATACATTGTCCCTAAATTCCAATGCTGGTAATTCAAAAGCGAAGTACAAAAAAATGAAGGCGGCCTTAAACTTGTGTGGAAAACCTCTGACACGCACTAGGTATTTGTGTAGCTTTTGGCAAACTTGACTACTTTCCGCTCTTTCAAATTCTCAACTCTAAAGACTCCAAGCCTAGCCGTCCATTGGCTGTCCTCCTACACTCTTTACAGATACTTCACAGCTATCGGGGTGCCCGTCCCGAAACTCCACTGCCCTCCTTCTCCCCTCTTCTGCTGTATGGATGGATGGGGGGGGATCGAAAATGTTTTGCCTGCCAATCTCCTCGATGAGGTATGTACCTTTTAACTCTCATGCTAAAAGTTCCCGTATGGAGGTGGAATTTCTCATTTTTTAAAGCTCAGCTTCTTATCTGCACCCAGAGGTGAGGTCTATTGGCTCCCCGTGTAAAAGTCCAGGAGCTCTAGTATTGGCAGTGCTCTTTCTGCCTCGCCTGTAATGACCATATGTTTGGACGTGGCCTGATAAACAAGGCTGTCTGACAGACACAGACAGATTTTGTGCAAAGGCAGTCTCCCAGCATTGCAGCTGCAACTCTGCGTCACGGGTTTTCAATTGTGGACCCATGACGACCCTTTGGCTCAAAGAGCTCTTTTGTCCAACTTCTTGTCATTCCCATCGCCAACTTCTCCTTCATTCCACATTTTAGAACAATCCACTGACCTTTCACCACAGACAACTTCCACAGAGAGTAAAGAGTAATTGAAATCTTCCCTGTAATGAAGACTAAAACTCCCCAGAGCCTACACTGTGTACAACGTGTGCAGGAATAAAACCAAAAGGACTACATGGCACCAAACCTTCGAACACTGCATGCTGGCCCAGCTGCCCCGAAGTGAGGATATGAGCCGATGCTTCAATCCAGCGTTTTGAAGAACTCTATCACCTCGATCTGTAAAGGACTGCGGCACTTGAAGGACAATGGACTGTTTGTCTCTAGTCGAAGCCTGAAGTTCTGCCCACGGTCCTGCAGATGTCTGCTTGCCTAGAAGTGTTGGGTAAGAGGAGACCCTAACCAAACCCAAGATGACGAAAGGAGCTACACACGGTACCTTGAGAGATCCCTCACCAAAGGCAGTGGTGGGATACAAACAGGACAAAAATGGGCAGACCACCGAGGAGCAGAGTTGCTACCTGTGAGCTCGCACCACTGCCTCAAGTGACCTTTTTATGTTAATGTGAGGAACATTCTTTTCATCATCTAGGATTCAACCTAGCCTTTATCCACAGTGGTGTCAGTGCAGGTTTCCACCAGTCTAATGCCTTAGTATCAGACGTGTGTCGCAAAGATGGACTAGGGCCCCCTCTCACCCTACCAGCCTGTGCAGAGTTATAGCAATCAATAAAACAAACATTTATAGAGTTCATCAAATCACTTGAGAGGGTCTCAGGCACTGAAGCTGTTAGCTACGGTGTGGCAACTGACAGGCATCTACACTCCCAAGTCAGAGCTCATGGGCTGGGCCGTGATGACTGATTGGAACTTGCTTGCCAGCAGGGCTCAGGTTCCAAATGCCCTGTCTGTTTAGTGGATAGATGTCTTCCAACCATCTTCAGACTGGAGTGGTACTCCCTACGGGCCTAAAACCATGTGGCTAATACCTAAGATAATAGAGCTATAAAATAGATATAAAATAAGGTAGAACTGTATAATGGGAAAACTAGGTAAAATGGAGTAAACCTGAAAAAAATCATTAGTGCCAGAGATTTGAAACTACAACCACTCTTCTTTATTTTTACTCTAATATATTTTGATTATGTTGGTTTATGTAGTATTTATATTTGGGCAATATCGCAACCCCTACCTGGAAATCCTTATTTATTTGTCTTTGCAAAAATTGTGTTAAATTGCATCGGGCCAGCCTTTACACAGTTTCTCACTAGCCAGGGAAAATGACTTCTCAAAGATACCCAGAAAATGAGGAAGGTCCCGCTTTCCACCTCAGGCCAAGTGTACTTACATCCAAGCCTGCAGCAAACACCTGCAGTCTCGCCACTACTCTCGCAAGGTAGCCTCTGCAATGACAAAGATTTGAGAATGTCTTGGCTAGAGCTGCAAATTATCTTTCCTTCTTGCTGTTGAACTGCATGAAGGCTTGGCCAATTACTCTCCTTTCCTCAATGAAAAGCTCCCTATCAAATCTACTACATCATTTAGACTTCAGATAAGAGTGGGGGTATGAGCATATGTTCCTCCTTTTCAAAAGGTCTGTTCTGTTCAGTAGGATAATTCCTCATTCCTTATTACAGGCTGTTCTCTTTTGCAAAGAACTCCTTGTCTGAAAAGTCAAAAAAGAGTGAAATGGATCAAATCAAGTGGTGAATGTAAATACAAATAATCTATTTTCACTCAAACCAACCTGGACTACTGTGTTGTGTCAAAATAAGGAATTACCCTACTGAACAGAACAGACCTTTTGGAAAGTAGGAACATATGCTCATACCCCCACTCTTAGCTGTTAATATGAGGCTGGAAAGGTCAAGAGCCATGAGCGAAGTTCCTCTAGCATCTTAGGGAATTCCGTCCAGAACCAGGATCTCTGGACCGTTTGTTTTTTCCTTGAATCATTTAGACTTCAGCCTTCTCTCTGCAGTAGAAATCAAAATTGAGTATTAACCTTAAGGAATCTCTCCGATACCATGTTGTTATCAGAAGATTAGTATTTCAGCAGTAGAAAGGATCACCTTCCTCTCCTACCTGTGATGCAATTCACATCAGTGTTAACTGTGAAAAGAGTACAATGCACATGTTTTCAAAATAATGCAGCTAGTGTTGCCTTTACCTCCTTCTCATGCAACTAATACATACAAACTCCTATCTTCTTCCTTAACAATATTGCCATTATATGCCCATTCGCATTTCTCACTCTCCCAGAATCAATTCCATTTTAATGTTTAGTCTCATTTGTTGTCATCTCTTACCTGTAGGTCTGTTTAACATCCCTCTCCACTGTTCAAATACAAGGCTGATCTCAACAAACACCAAGTTACTCTCTTCACAAGTAAGCTATGCTCTCCTCCTGGTCCAACCTACCTTCCTAATCAACAAAACATTTCCTTACTCATCTGAAAGCTATCACTCTTCAGCCCCAGGTCACCTCTCATTTAATCTGTTGGTAAGGGGCGCCGGGACGCCCTTTAGCTGGGGCAGCTGTGCGCGTAATAAATGTTACTAACATAACATAACATAATCCCTGCTCTCCGTTTTTCAACTGCTTCCTTAGTCAAGAGAAAGTGCTCAGATTGCTGTGCATCGGGATGCGTCTTCTTACCCAACCTTACTTCCTCAACAATCACCAACAATAAAGGTTCCTAAATGACTCTGCTGGGTGACATTTGATTGGGTTGTATCTACTGTGACATCATGCACCATATGGCCCCTTTCAGATGGTCCCTTTAACATTAAACAGTACAATGCTGTCTGGACCCTCTCGTAGCTTTCCTACATGCCTTTGACGCATCCAACAAATGGTGTACACCACTAGAACTACTACAGTGGTTTATAATCCTCCCAGTGTCCAGGAGCCACACAATCTTTCTAAGAGAGCAGTTGTCATTAGTGCGGAAGGTGCAGTAACACCAGGTCCAAGGAGTGTGAGGGGCACACTGGATTCTGTCCAACCATTGGGTGTGGCCCATTTTCCTTACTTCCAGGTCTATGTCTATGGTGACCACCCATACGTAATTTTCACAGACTCTGCAATTTAGCCCTAATGTCCGTTGTCTTTGATGGATGGTCTAATGGTCCATATTTTTAGCCTTTCATCTAAAGGACAAAAGTTAATTGCGACAATTCAGATTCCCCAGCTGGAGTGGAAGGGAGGGAGTCTCTGTTGCTGTTAGTCCGAGGAAGGTACAGACAGATAGGAAACAAGCCTTCTTGACAGGGCGCCTGCTTCCCAAAAGAAATGCAAATGTGCACAACTAATAAATCTGCAAATGTAAAGGCCTTACTTGATGGAGTCACTTGAAGCTTCCTGATGGAAAATATATTTTATTTTTGAGAGTTACTGTAAGGCTGTTTCAAGCTGAGCTGTGGAGTGCGTGCTTTTAATGGACAGTTACAAAAAGTGTTTGCACTAGGTATAATCTGCATATTATTGAAATCTATACTTTAGAAGCACTTTTTATCTTTAACCTAAATTTGTAAACACATTTTGTAGCAGCCTATATTATACAGTGTGCAATGCAAGTTTAAAATAATGACTGACACATTCAAAGTGCTTTTAGAAACCTCATGGCACTAAAAATACACAAGTTACATTACCTGCTGCATCAAACATTATTTAATTCTATGGGCCTCTGATTGCACTCATAGATATCTGTAGTGATTGCATTAACCAATAAAGGTATCATGGCATAAAACTAGTTTCTAAATAATTAGTTTAACTTTCATTTAGTTTTCATTTAAGTAGTGCATTATTTTATATGTGGTTATTTGATGGTGAAGGATCAACATAATGGTTACAGAAAATGTTGTTCTTTTTAGCCTCACCTTTGATTCTGCCTCTGCGCTCACTGACCTTGTCCCCACTGCAGTATCTATACGTTTTCTAATGCACTTAAACCACTGCATTGAATATCTATGCAATGTCTGAAAAAGTTAATGATATTAGCATATGATGTCCTGCCTTCCCTTACCTTCATTATGTAAGTTTTTCTTTTTAGATATTTTGCCAGATTAATCTGCAGAATTGTAAAAAAAAAAAAAAAAAGAACACTGTCCTCTGGTTTTAAAGGGGATTGAGATAAAGAAATTAACCTATTCAGTGGCTCAAGTGCACTATGTGTGACTGGAAAGCCTGGGTTAAAATCCTGGATTTCCTGCATGACTAAATTGTATGATCTAAGTCAAAGCAATTTACTTCATGTGTCTATTTTACTTGAAAGTGGCATTTGAGAGAACTTTCAATTTAAGATGAACTGTGTACAAAAAAGAAATCACTTGTACATTTTATTAGCCTGTAATGTTCCACAATCCATTGCAATAATATCGACCATGATATAAGGGAAAACAGACAAATGGTCGACTTTGTTCACTCGTGGTGGTGTCAAGAGGGCGGGTTAATGAATGTATTAAAGTTCATGATTAGAAACTTTAACTTCATATGACTGTCAATGCAATGTTGTGATATAATGTACTAACCTGAAACACTACCATATATTTTTTAAAGATATTATTGTTTTATCCCAAAAGAGGTTACATAGCTGGGTAGTAGCCAGTCGTGTAGCAGCAGATTCCATCGCACATTTACAGAAGAACTGTACTGGGCTACATACATTTAGGAAGAGTTAGCACACTATTTTTTTATTTTTCTGTGCAACAAACTGACCCTCCACACTCAGCAATGAACCCTGGGGTGCTTAGAAGGAGGTGTCCTAGTGGGGAAATCATGACAGTGTGTCAGAGTTAGGCATGGTTAGACCACTGTCTTGTGTAGTTGCCTGGATGGGGCAAGAACAACTAGTACTTAGAAACTGGTAGTGTATGTGTCTGGGTGGTTTACGGGGGAAGATTATCATCCTTGGTGCATTCTTTGAAGCCCTCCACCAAAATATCCCACATCTGTGCAATAAAATATTTTCTCAGACTTGGCAGAGGGTTTCTCAAACTTAAGGCTGCGAATACACGCAATAGGATCACTTTTGAGGAATTTGTTAGTACATGGCCCATTGTGGTCAACAGCACCTCAAGAACTCTCTGCCAGTATGAAAGGAGTGTGGGGCAAGACCAAAGCATATGAAGCAAATCAGCACCCAATTGCATACAGAGAGGACGTGCAGCTGCAGCTCCTGGGTATATTTTGTTAATTCGGGCAGGTGAAAGGTAGGCTCAGTTCAGAATATTACGTTGAATATACTTAAATTGTCAGCTGTAGGATAGTTTGTGGGGGTAGTCCAATATTTTAGCCCAGTCCTTATCATGCAGACGTTTGGCCATGTCAGTCTCCCAGGTGGTACAGAGAGAAGCTGTGGATTGGTCTCCATGTTGTTGGAAAGCTCTGTACACCCAGCTTATCAGTTTGCTGCCGGTCCCTATTGTGTAGAGCATCTGGCACACCTCATGCGGGGTTGGTGCCAGGTAGAAGACATGAAATAGGGCATTTACTGGTTATTTAAGGTGTTTGTAAGGAAGAAGTTGACCCAGTGAAGATTGTAGTCTGGCATAAGGGTTTGGAAATCTTGTAGCTTGCCATCAACAAATAAATGTGTGAATTTTGAGAGGTCTGCAACCTGCCACTGACAGAGTTGCCCTGGGTGTAGCCATCCTATGCAAGTGGGATGGCCTAGCAAACGTTGTGCAGGAGCATAGGATTTCTTTGTGTTAGTGAGTTTGCAGGTTCTTGTAAGGCAAGAGAAAGCTATGCAGAACAACTCCGGGTGGTGTTTGTTAGGATGGTCACTAGGAAACAATGAGTTCTCCTTAAAGTCTTTATAGGTAAACCCCATCTCATGCTTGGGGAAGCCAGACAGCCAGGAAGTCAAACATTGGACATGTGCAGCAAAATAATAGCGTTCTATGTCCAGAAGAGTTTATCCACCTGCAGTCAAGGGTAGCTTTAGAGTGGAAAGAGCTACTCGGTGGCACCCTGGCCACCAAATCAGACATGGGAGATGTTTCTGTGGGAATGAGAAATGAGCAGGGGAAGGTTTGCAAAATAATACAATAGCCAGTGTAGCACCGCCATCTTCAGTAGTGCCACGTGGCCCATCACTGAAAGGTGAAGTCGAAGAGAAGACCAAAAAGCAAACTGGGCTGAGAGGGACCGTGTTGTTCTGCCCACATTTCCATCCTGCAAATCAGTGGGGAAATTGTATATATTAATCCCTGGTTATCGAAAGGTAACTGATTCTCAGTTCAATCTGGGGTCAATTTGTATATAAAGGTGAAAACACTACATATGTTAAATAACCACTTCACAAATTATAAAATCTTCACCAAGTTCTTGTGTAATTTACATACCATATATTATAAAGATTCTACGTGTACTTTGGTACTTAGGGGTGAGCTAGATCACTGGTTTGGTCTTGGCTCAACTAAAAAACTATTTTAAGACATGACCAGAGTGGGCAAGTGCCCAGCACAACCTTACAAGTTGTCTGGCCCCTGCTCACTCTTGATAAGCACAACCAGTGGTTCATTACACTCTAATGCTGTAAGACTACAGACAAGTTGTGGGTACCTGACATTAGGTGTGAGACTGTTGCCCCCACACCACCTGCTTTGTCTCATTCATTTTTTTTGGTTTAAAGTCCACTGGAGGTTGAGGTGACAAAGATGTTTTTGTTCAATTTGTTTTATACTAGCAAAAGATCACTCACCTTACTGTTTCCAATAGTTTAGCCATGGTTTTTAAAATGTGTATAAACATAATCAAAATGTTGCTGTTGCTTTCTTTCCAAGAAAGATTGGGTAAATTTGGGTTAGGTTGAAGGCCTTGAAACCATGCGCAAAGGCATTAACTTAGAATTAAACAGGGATGTAATTTAGCATACCTAGAGGCAATCACAAAAAGATCATAGTGAATAAATAAATCACTCAAGTGCATTAGTAAAGCGCAACACTGTCAACCCTAGAGGTATCTGGGCTCTGTGTCTCCGTCAAAGGGCCAAGTCTTGAGTCTCTTTCTGAAGACTGCCAGTGAAGGAGCTGTACAGAGCTGGAGGGGAAGGTAGTTCCAGTTCTTGGTGGCGGTGTAGGAGAAGGAGCGGCCACCACTGTGGCTGCAATGGTTGCAGGAGGTGTGAGTGAGGGCAAGTGAGGAGGAGCACAAGTTTCTAGAGGGTTGGTGGAAGTTCTGTCGATGGTTGATGCAAGCAGGTCCTAGGCCATAGAGTGCTTTGTAGGCATGTGGGAGGATCTTAAACTGGCATCTCTTCTGGATGGGGAGCCAGTGGAGGTCTCTCAGGAGGGGGGGGATGTGAGTTTGTTTCAGGAGGTCCGGGATGAGTCTGGCTGTGGTGTTCTGTATGGTCTGGAGTCTTCTTAGAAGCTGGGTGAGGCCGTTGCCATAGTGGAGGTGGATGGTAATGAGGGCCAGAGTGACTGTCTTTCTGGTGTTGGTTGGGATCCATCTGAAGATCCTGCATAGCATGCGTAGTGTGTGGAAGCAGGTGGAGGCGACTGCGTTGGCCTGTCGTTTCATAGTCAATTGGTTGTTGAGTAGGATGCCAGGTTGCATGCATAGTCGGTTGGTGTGAGTATAGGTCCCAGTTCTGCAGGCCATCAGCTGTGGTCTCATGTGGAGGTGCTCTTCCCAAAGATCAATACTTCAATTTTGTCGTAGTTGAGTTGGAGGCAATTGTCTCTCATCCAGATGGCTACGTTGGTCATGGCATTAAAAAAGATAGTTTTGGTGTTGGAGGGGTTCTCGGTGAGCGAGAGAATCTTTTGAGTGTCGTCTGCTTAGGAGATTATGTTGAGTCTGTGGGATCTAACGACTTCTGCAAGGGGGTTCATGTAGATATTGAACAAGTTGGGGCTGAGGGATGATCATTGAGGTACGCTGCATATGTCGTCTTTGAGGGCGTCATGTTGTACTCCTATGTTATATGCTTTCTTGGCTTCCTTTATATGCTGGTGATATTTGGTGATGGCTGTTTTGTGAGCTGCTCCGCCAGCAGGTTTCTTAGTGGTGCACCATCGCTTCTCTAGTTGGTGGCAGTTGCGCTTGGTGGTTCTGAGTTCTGGGGTGCACCAGCTGGTGTGTTTGGAGGTCTTCTTGGATTTTGTAGTTTTCAGTGGGGCAACTCTGTTGGTGATCCAGGCAGCGAAGTTCTGGACGGCCTGGTCTTGGTCTGTTGAGGCCTTGGCTTGGGAGGTGGTGAAGGCCTGTGACCTCTGGGTTTCAGTGACCTTGCTCCAGAAGCGGGGGGTCGGGCTGGGGGAGGGTTCTGATGCCTGGTGATAGTGTGCCTGGGAGTCGGTGATTGTGAACTGTACATTGGTGTGGTCAGTCCAGGTGAGTTATGTGGTGTGGCTGAATTTGATTCTGTATTCTATAAATAGTGCTAGGTAGAAAGTAGTAAATAAATTCACTAGTTGTGGGGTATGGCCTTTCCTTGGATGTGCCTGTAAAACGGACCTTTTGTCCTTTTTTGTTGTCCTGAATTTTGACCCCTTGTCCTGAATTTTTGTCCTGAATTTTTACCCTTTGTCCTGAATTTGTAACAGTCCTGTCCAGATTTTTCCTTCGTATCGGGTGCTCCTAAAGGACAGGCATATATTTACCTCGCCTATCACATCCCCCTGACAGCAGGAGGATGGGGGGGTGCACAGTGGGCCTTGCAGAGACACATACGGACTGAAGTCCCTTCCCTGATGCAATGCATTAGGTCGTCCCGAGATGTTTACTGAGTTTGACAACTGCCAGCAGCAATAGGGTTGAGCCCTGTGAAGTTTGTATGAGTAACACTAAAATGTATGCCTGTGTGTAAATAAATCGATACCAAAGGGGATGATGGACGGAGCGTTTGAGCAAATCAAACACTCACCCCCAGTCAACTGATAAGGGTTTAATCCATCATCATTCTTTAACTCACTCCACCACCCCAGTTCAGACATGGCCATATGCAAATCATTCTGACCCTGTGCCTCATGGGAACAGTCCAGCCCGAACTGCCAAGCCATCTCTTCCTTGGACCGCAAACAAGCATCCAGGGACCGGTTTCGGGTTCATAACCCTCATCAGCCAGGCTATCTTGAATCCAGTGGCAAAGTGAGCAAGGGACCCACGTCTGGGCATACCCTGCCAACTTAGGGCGAACAAAGCGATACCAAAGGGGATGATGGACGGAGCGTTTGAGCAAATCAAACACTCACCCCCAGTCAACTGATCTGGGTTTAATCCATCATCATTCTTTAGCTCACTCCACCACCCCATTTCAGACATGGCAATATGCAAATCAGTCTGACCCCGTGCCTCATGGGAACAGTCCAGCCCGAATTGTCGTGATCAGGCAAACACTGAGGAGGATGGCAGAGCAGGAGACAACTGACAAGAGCGGCTTTCTAAGCCGGACCCTGGAACCTTCTACACCAAGAAAAAACAGCTATGCCCAATAAGACACAGGACCAGGTGGCTCCTCAGCCCCTCTAAGATGGCGGAATCAGGCTGTCTAGTACAGGTGCCACCATGCCTACAACCATTTCTGTAGTAAGAGCTACATATCATCAATTAAAATCATCCCGAGCTACTATGTAACGCTCCCTTCACAACCAGATCTCCCTGTCTCTTGCAGGATGGGGCAGCCATTTTGCAATCCTGTCTGTGCCAGCACTGGCCGGGCGTTTCTCTGGGTACTG